>NC_091821.1:69457925-70905425 GCF_038994185.2 Dermacentor albipictus | reverse complement strand
TTGTGGCTTTTTCTTGCTACCTTGATCCTCTCAGATCTACTCATTGTAAAACTATTACTGTAAAGGATTTTTCACGTGCCAGGGATGAGAGCATACTGCATTATCTTGACTTTAGTCTTAGCGGTTTGGGGGGACATGACACCGTTCAACTTTGGGATGAATTTATGAATATTTGTACGCACTGTATTGACAACTTTATTCCAAATAAAACCAAGCGAACATATAGAGCTACTCCCTGGATGACGCGCGACATAGTGCACATAAAGAGAAAGGTTAAACGACTAAGACGACAGGGTCTTTCTCGTGACATAGTAGAACCTTACCAAGCAAAATTAAATGAGGCTATCAGTGTTGCTAAACTTCGCTATTACCAGTTCACCCTTCCTAACTTCATCAGAACTGCTCCTTCCAAGTTTTGGGGTTATCTTAGTAAAAAAAGTAAATCAGTTGACCATATTATGCATGAGGGCAATCCTGTCGTCGCTAAACAAGATATCGCTGTTCACTTCAATGCTTATTTTAACAGTGTCTTTTCGAACTCGCCTGTTTCCCCTCGTGTAAATGGCGTAGCACACAATGATTTTAGTTTTATTTCTTTGTCTGGCGTCTTTTCTATGCTTCTGAATTTAAAAACAAAATCATCTCCTGGGCCTGATAACCTACCAAACGTGTTTCTTCACAGGTACGCTGAAATGCTATCTCGCTTTCTCGTAATCATCTTTCGTGCATCCCTTTCATCGGCGGTGCTTCCTAACGACTGGCTTTCTGCTCGTATTGTTCCGATACTAAAAACAGGCGATCCATCACTAGTGGCAAACTATCGTCCCATTTCACTAACCTCATCTTGTTGCAAACTTTTAGAACACATTATTGCTTCTGAAATCAATAAATTTCTCGACGATAGAGCCATTCTATCTCCTATGCAGCATGGTTTTCGAAAGGGCCTCTCCACTGTAACCCAATTAACCACTGTAGTTCACAGTCTCGCTAGCACTATCGACAAATCAGGGCAAACTGACATCATATTCTTGGACTTCAGGAAAGCATTTGATCTTGTATCACACGCAAAGCTAATAGAAAAACTTGAACATTTGAACATTCCTTCCCATCTCGTAAATTGGATTCGCGCTTATATTTCTAACCGTACGCAATTCGTAGTAGTTGATGATTGCTCTTCAAGCACCCTTCCTGTCACTTCTGGTGTTCCCCAGGGTAGTGTTCTTGGACCATTATTATTTAACATATATATTAATGACATTGTCGACACTGTTACTCAACCCGTACAAATAAAACTGTTTGCTGATGATTGCCTCCTCTTTAATGAGATCACTTGCCGACAAGATCAAGTTATTCTAAACTCTAACCTTCAAGACATACTAGCTTGGTGTGCGCGCTGGGACATGCAGCTTAACATTGATAAAACAGTATTTATGAAAATAACTAGGAAAATTAATAAATTGTCGTTTACCTATAGCCTAGCATCCAAACCTCTTACGGAGGTGAATGAATATAAATACCTCGGTGTTACAATAGCCAGTAACCTTAGTTGGAACTCGCACATTTCCCATCTTTGCGACTCGGCTTTTAAGAAGCTTTGCTACCTCAGGTATAAATTAAAACACGCTCCTTCTGAAACACGTCTTATCGCCTACACCTCTCTTGTCCGTCCTAAACTCGAGTATGCAGCTATTGTATGGGATCCCTATACTAAAACTAACATCGATGCGCTAGAAATGATACAGCGTAAAGCAATAAGGTTCATCTTCTCTAAATATCGCACAAGTGATTCCCCAACTCAGTTAATGGCTGAACACAATATTCAGTCTTTGCAACTAAGAAGAAAAATTCACAGGCTTAAATTTCTCTTCTTGCTGAGTAACAATAAACTATCTCTTTCTCCCGAACCTTACATAACACCCCTTACTGCCCGCCGAACAAGACATCGCCACGCTGCATCATTAACGCCTTATAATGGTAGAACCAATGTCTTTATGTCTTCCTTTTTCCCTCGAACAGTAACGGAATGGAACAGCCTACCCTATAACAAACTTCTCAGCACTGACTCAAAAGCCTCTATTACTATCTAATTTTAGTGCTTGTTCTTACGAAATCTCGTTTCAATTTGTATCGTTGTGCAATATTTATTCATTTGCGCATTGTAGTAATATTGAATTATGCACTCCTCCTTTTTTTTTCTGTTACATTTCCTGTGCTTTGAAACTTTGCTTGTGAAACAGAGTTTCAATTTGTACCTGCCACTCTCTATGCATTATTTAGAGGTGCTTTACTCATTATGCGATTGTATTTTCTAATACATTTTTTCCGGAGCTTTCTTTTTTTTACTCCTTTGTTAATCTATTGTTTTCTTTTTTTGTATGTACCTTTCCCCTCCTGCCTGGGCCTTCTAAGGCCTGCAGTATTCCTAAATAAATAAAAAAATAAAATGGTCGACGCGCGCTTCCGTGCCATCACTGGAATGCGACGGCGAGTGGCTGTGTCCGCATTCCTTGACCGATGTTAATGGTCCTAATCTAACAACGTACAACGGATGATAATCCTGGCTATGATATGTAGCGGTACGTCAATACGATGACACACACACACATTATATATATATATATATATATATATATATATATATATATATATATATATATATATATATATATACACACACACTGACGCGTATCGCTGGAGACACTTCGTTTTTGGCAAAAAAGTGCGCAACATAACCATGGAGATAGGATTTAACAAGAGCAGACACTCCCATGCATAGAGCCAAGCGGCGGCATTGACTACAGGGCACCAAGCCGCCGACAATAATACCTAAACCACCCTTTCGGTTTTGGGAAAACACGGGGAAGGCGGAATATGGAAATTCAAGACGATGAGCAAAACGAGAATAAGGTGAAAGCAGGAGCCGGCTTCGGTTTAGGGAGCGCGCGTTTTGAATGCTAGCTGAAACGCATTACACCGGTTGCGCTGATCGCCGCGACCTTATATAACGCGATGACGTTACGGAGCCCGTACCGCAGATAATCCGTCCTTCTGCGACCGGCGTCGCACGTCGCATTAGCAGAAATATTTTCGAACCATGGGCCGAATCTTATACCGGTTCGGTTGGGGAACCATTCCTATGGCCTCACCTGATTGGCCAAAATTTTGATTACGTCACAGGTCGTCAGAGGCAGCGGGGCGGTATCGCAATTTTTGAATACGTCACGCATCTGTCAATCATCTTCAAAGCGAACCAGTCGTAGGAACCGGCGAAGGGGTAGTCCGCTTTTGGTTCCGTTGCTGTGGCTTGGCTGTGGGCTTGCGACTCTGGCCGCGCGCGCCGGTCGCGCGACCCCGGAGACACGCGGGCGTCGCGCGCGCGTGCGTTGGTTGCTTCGGAGGCTATTACTTGCCTTCGTCGTCTGCTTGGCGTTGCTCTTTCTGTGTCGACCACGGCTGGAAGTGCGATACGCGTTCGATGAATTGACGGATAATGAGTTTGCACCGCCCTTGCTGGCTTTCTAAGTAGACCTTTTGCAGGCTACGCTATCATATGGAGGAGACTCGGGTGCAAGCTTACGTGTGGCCATTCCACGCAGAGGAACCAACATTGCGCGCTGCGGTTAGTCGCCACCGGCCTGCAGCTCCCAGAGGTCGGTCAGACGTGAAGCATTCATCGGAATGGCCTAGATCTCTGCTGCCGACACTGTCCACAAAGTTGCTCTCGCAATTACTGTGTTGGCCGTTTGAAGGATCGGGTCAACTTTCCCGTGACCTCAGCTTCAAAGCCAATGTCAAGGAGATATTTGCATGGTGACATCGAATTCCTAGTGCTATCACCAGAGTGAATAGCTTGCAGATCGCCGTTCAGCAGTCAGAGGGGTTCAACCTAGGCTGGCTCAGCGCTTCCTTCGTTCGGCTGATAAAACTATGCAATCAGGACGGGAAGATATTGTGGAGATCTCTTATTTGGCTGCCTTTTTTTCTGTAGTTCGGGAGTGCCGCACTTTGTTCCTCAATTTCATGGCACAGCGCGCACCGTCAGCACCACACTCTTCGATTTGACTTCACGCAGGCAATGGAGGGCCCGTATACTGTAATGTTCGATTTCAAGATCCATTTGCTTCTATCACGCCACGCGCCGTGGGGCAGATCGCAGAGATAGCGGCAGCGCGGCGGCGAGCGAGTCATGTCCGAACCAATGACGAAGGGCGAAAAAAGAAGGAAAATTGATATAGTCGGCTAGCAAATGTGTCCCTAAGAACCAGTTCATGGTTTTGTCGCGCTAGCTACTTGAGAAGTGCTGGCAGTGCGTTCCTGTTGCGTGCATCGTGCGAGCTTCTGGTAGCAGACGACATAACGCTGCGCTCGGCCAACTCATTTACGCTTGCGATACCGCCTGTGGGCTGAGAATGAAAAAAGAATGACATTAATAAATTACTTCTGCATTGCGTAAACGCCCGGCACCACAAGTTTATACTTCAAAATTTGGCGTATAATATTTAATTTACATTTTACGTTTATTTGACAAGCAGAAACATTCTGCAATTCCTCGATTAACTCGTCATATAATGACGTACACTTCAGAGGTGGCACCCTCTCATCTATTGGTCGCGTCCTCCCCTTCTTCCACCACCGGCTTGGGAGTGGCACATCTAGTGACGTAAGCGGCGAAGCGGACGGTTCGTATTCCGAACCGTTATAAGATTCGGCCCCATGTATATCCAGGCCTTTCATATTGACACGTGTACTTGTCTTTATCGGGCGACAAGTATTGTCGCCTAACAAATGTTATCGCACAGCGCGGGACGCGCCTGCATGTGTCCGAAGTTTCTGGAAAGTTATCGATGCTTCTACCCGCTGTCTGTTGTCGCCGAACGTTGTGCTATCTGATTTCATCGCTTGACACGAATGGTGTAGAACATTTTAGAAGGCATGCGAGTCCCAAGGTTTAATCTGGAACATTCGATGATTGCTGTATAAAAGCCGACGCGCTTGACCCGCTGATCAGATTTTCGACGATCGCCGAGCGTGTTCGCCGCTATCGTTGCGCTATAAGTGTAGCCTGTTTTGTGGGCACAGGTTCGCCCAATAAAAGTTAGTTTTGTCTCTCACAGCATTGCTACTGCGTTCTTAACGTCACCACCACGTGACATCTGGTGGAGGTGCATTTGGTCCATGTACCGGACGCCCCCGACAAGCCGTGATCCAAGCCCGGAACGCAAAGACAACACCAACGCAGTCCCGGACCATCGAGCAAGCCGCCGTCTTCAACAACTGCCCCCGGAGCACGGACTTTTGCCTGAGACGACCAGGAAGATCGCCAACAAGTCCATCCCAATGGCAGCCCCGGCATCGCCCATCGTGCTGCAGCAGCCCAGGGAGCCTCCGACGTTCCGTGGTTCAACTTTCGAGGACCCGGAAAGCTGGCTTGAGACGTACGAGAGAGTCGCTACGTTCAACAACTGGAACAGCGACGACAAACTGCGATATGTCTTCTTCGCATTGGAAGACGCGGCCAGGACGTGGTTCGAGAACCGAGAAGCCACCTTAACGACCTGGGAACTTTTCCGAAGCGGCTTCCTGCAGACATTCGCAAGCGTCGTACGCCGAGAACGAGCCCAAGCGCTATTAGAAACCCGGGTGCAGCTACCTAATGAGACGACCACGATCTACATGGAAGAAATGAGCCGTCTCTTCCGCCACGCCGACCCTGAAATGCCCGAGGACAAGAAAGTCCGCCTGCTGATGCGTGGTGTGAAAGAGGAACTTTTTGCCGGAATGGTACGAAGCCCACCGAAGACCGTCGACGAGTTTCTTCGCGAGGCCACCAGCATCGAGAAGACACTCGAGATGCGAAACCGGCAATTCGACCGCCGCACGACCTCGACAAACTACGCCAGAGTTCAGTCACTGGCCGCCGACGACCTACGCGAGACTATCCGAGCTGTCGTGCGGGAGGAGCTACAAAAGCTCTTCCCATCATCAAAGCCTCAAGTGACTTCGATTGCTGACGCCGTGCGTGAGGAGCTCCAACAACAACTTGGAGTAGCCCCTGAATCGCCGCAGCCTGAGCCGCAAGCGATGACCTACGCCGCCGTCGCACACCATCAAGGACCCCCTCCGCGACCACGCCAGGGCCCTGTCACGCCGCAGTTTCGTCGTCCGCCGCCGCCGCCGCCAGCACGAACACCCGTCGCCCAGCGCACCTACGCGAGGAAGACGGACATTTGGCGTGCTCCTGACCACCGCCCGCTCTCCTACCACTACGGAGAAGCGGGTCACGTCTACCGACGATGTCCGTACCGGGAGATGGGACTGCGAGGTTTCGCCGTCAACGCGCCGCGTCCACAGCTCGGAGAGCGCCCACGTGACATCGCCGATTACCTCGCCGCTACTCAGTGGAGCCCTCGACGGCCATCCCGTTCGCCGTCACCAGGACGCTACCTGTCGCCGCAGCGCCGACCATACACCGGCCCAGCCCGGGGCCGCTCTACGAGCCCATATCCGGAAAACTAAAAGCAGCAACCGATGGAGGTGCGGTTGCTGTTCGTCGAACTGACGAAGATCCTCCGCCGCCGACGAAGACGACAAAGAAACGATCTCGACGACCTAATGATGACACGCCGCCGACCCGACGAAGTCAAGAAGCCAAGACTACACCGACGAAAGACGGCTTAACGACGCGACGTTCCAGCTTCAGTTCAACACGACGCAGCCGTGATCCGACGCCAAGACCCAACTGCAATGCCAGACAAAGAACCACCGACCTCGATGTACTTCTAGACGGCCACGCAGTCACTGCCTTAGTCGACACAGGGGCCGATTACTCCGTAATGAGTGGACACATCACCGCCCAGTTGAAGCAGGTTAAGACTGCATGGGAGGGCCCCAAAATTCGGACCGCTGGAGGACACCTCATTACGCCGACTGGAATCTGCACGGCAAGAATAACCATTCATGACCGGACTTACCCTGCCACCTTCGTTATCCTCCATCAGTGTTCACGAGACGTCATTCTCGGTATGGACTTCCTGAACCAACACGGCGCAGTCATCGACCTGAAGTCGAAGTCAATAACGCTGTCGGAAGATAAAGCAATGCCGCTGGAGAGCCCTCGTAGTCACCACGCCTTGAGTGTGCTTGAAGATCAAGTGAGCATCCCGCCTCGCTGCAGCATTGTTATTTCGGTCAGCACCGAAACACCCGCTGACGTAGAAGGCGTCATCGAAGGCGACCAACGTCTACTGCTAGACCGTGAAATTTGCGTCGCAAAAGGGATCGCTCGACTGCATGGAGGGAAAACTGAAGTGTTGTTGACAAACTTCAGCCAGGAGTTCAAGCACATCAACAAGGGCACGACGATCGCGTACATCGAGGAAATTCTGGAAACAAGTAATGCGTTTGTCCTCTCGGATTCCGCCGCATCTACCCCGACGACCATGGTTCCCGAACCAGACTACGACATTCATCCAAATCTCCCTATGATTAAACAACAGCAGCTCAGAAGTCTGCTCCGACGATACAAAGGCTGCTTTTCGACGTCATCGAGGATTCGACAAACACCAGTCGCCAAGCATCGCATAATCACCGAGGAATGCGCTCGACCACTCCGTCAGAGCCCTTACCGAGTTTCGGCGCGAGAACGTGAAGCTATAAGAGAACAAGTCGACGAAATGCTGCGCGACGACATCATCCAGCCATCGAAAAGCCCGTGGGCATCCCCTGTTGTTCTGGTAAAGAAAAAGGACGGAACCCTACGTTTCTGCGTCGATTATCGGCGTCTGAACAAGATCACGAAGAAGGACGTATACCCCCTCCCACGGATAGACGACGCATTGGATCGGCTCTGCAACGCTAAATACTTCTCGTCCATGGATCTCAAGTCTGGCTATTGGCAAGTAGAAGTCGACGAAAGAGATCGCGAAAAGACCGCCTTCATCACCCCAGACGGCCTCTACGAGTTCAAGGTTATGCCATTCGGACTGTGCTCGGCGCCTGCAACGTTCCAGCGCGTGATGGACACGGTTTTAGCAGGATTGAAGTGGCAGACGTGTCTCGTATACTTGGATGACGTCGTCGTCTTCGCCGAAAATTTCGACGTTCACCTTAGGCGGCTGGCAACAGTACTAGAGGCCATCAGGACATCAGGACTTACTCTGAAGCCGGAAAAGTGCCGCTTCGCTTACGAGGAGCTTCTATTTTTAGGCCACGTCATTAGCAAATCTGGAGTCCGCCCCGACCCGCAGAAGACAGCTGCCATAGCAAAGTTCCCACAGCCCATCGACAAGAAGGCAGTGCGTAGATTTCTTGGCATGTGCGCCTACTACAGGCGATTTGTCAAGAACTTTTCACGCATCGCTGAGCCGCTGACGCAGCTAACTAAATGTGACGTCGAGTTCAAGTGGGAAACGCCGCAGGCCGAGGAATTTGAAGAACTCAAACGACGCATGCAGTCGCCGCCCGTACTTGCGCACTTCGACGAGAACGCCGATACCGAAATCCACACTGACGCCAGTAGCCTAGGCCTCGGCGCCGTCCTGGTCCAGAGAAAAGATGGACATGAACACGTGATAGCCTGCGCTAGCCGGTCGTTGTCAAAAGCGGAAGGCAATTATTCTACAACCGAAAAGGAATGCCTCGCCATCGTTTGGGCTACAGCGAAATTTCGCCCTTACCTATATGGCAGGCCATTCAAAGTCGTCAGCGACCATCACGCCTTGTGTTGGCTAGCGAATTTAAAGGATCCCTCAGGACGGCTAGCACGGTGGAGTCTCAGACTACAAGAATACGACATCACTGTAACATACAAGTCCGGACGAAAACACTCAGACGCCGATTGCCTATCACGCGCCCCCATTGACCCGCCGCCGCAAGAGGACGAGGATGACGACGCCTTCCTTGGCATGATAAGCGCGGAAGACTTCGCTGAACAGCAACGGGCAGACCCGGAGCTAAAAGGCCTGGTGGAATATTTGGAAGGGCACACCGACGTTGTCCCCAGGGCATTTAAGCGCGGATTATCTTCCTTCACGCTTCAAAACAATCTCCTCGTGAAGAAGAACTTTTCACCAGTCCGCGCCAACTACCTTCTTGTTGTCCCGTCAGGACTTCGTCCCGAAGTATTGCACGCCCTACATGACGATCCGACCGCTGGACACCTCGGTTTTTCCCGGACACTATCGAGGATACAAGAAAAGTATTATTGGCCGCGCCTGACCGCCGACGTCGCCCGTTATGTCAGAACATGCCGAGACTGTCAGCGACGCAAGACACCGCCAACAAGGCCAGCCGGATTACTACAGCCAATCGAGCCTCCTTGCCGACCATTCCAGCAGATCGGGATGGACTTGCTGGGACCCTTTCCGACGTCAACAACCGGAAATAAGTGGATCGTCGTGGCGACAGACTACCTTACCCGCTTCGCTGAAACTAAAGCACTGCCGAAAGGTAGCGCAGCCGAAGTGGCAAAATACTTTGTCGAAAACATCCTGCTTCGACACGCCGCCCCAGAAGTCCTCATCACCGACAGAGGAACGGCCTTTACAGCAGAGCTCACCCAAGCCATTCTGAAATACAGTCAGACAAGGCACAGGAGGACCACGGCCTACCACCCGCAGACGAATGGTCTTATGGAGCGGCTGAATAAGACCCTCGCCGACATGCTAGCGATGTACGTCGACGTCGAACACAAGACCTGGGATGCCGTCCTGCCGTGCGTAACATTCGCTTACAACACGGCGGTGCAAGATACAACACAGATCACGCCGTTTAAGCTGGTTTACGGCAGGAACCCGACGACGACGCTCGACGCCATGCTGCCCCACGTCACTGACGAAGAGAATGTTGACGTCGCTAGCTATCTCCAGCGCGCCGAAGAAGCCCGACAGCTCGCCCGCCTACGGATCAAGAACCAACAGAGGACCGACAGCCGACACTACAACCTCCGACGACGCTTTGTTGAGTACCAGCCCGGCGACCGTGTTTGGGTTTGGACACCGATACGCCGACGAGGACTCAGTGAGAAACTACTCCGACGCTATTTCGGACCCTACAAGGTCATCCGACGTATTGGCGCTCTGGACTATGAGGTCGTGCCAGACGGCATTTCGCATTCACAGCGACGTCGCGCACGACCTGAAGTGGTCCACGTGGTGCGTCTTAAACCATTTTACGGACGCTAACGAACTTTCCTTATTTTGTTTTTTTTCTTTGCTATGAGTGCTTACTTATTACTTTCGTTTGTTTGCAGCATCGGGTCGATGCTTTTTAAGAGCGGGGTATTGACACGTGTACTTGTCTTTATCGGGCGACAAGTATTGTCGCCTAACAAATGTTATCGCACAGCGCGGGACGCGCCTGCATGTGTCCGAAGTTTCTGGAAAGTTATCGATGCTTCTACCCGCTGTCTGTTGTCGCCGAACGTTGTGTTATCTGATTTCATCGCTTGACACGAATGGTGTAGAACATTTTAGAAGGCATGCGAGTCCCAAGGTTTAATCTGGAACATTCGATGACTGCTGTATAAAAGCCGACGCGCTTGACCCGCTGATCAGATTTTCGACGATCGCCGAGCGTGTTCGCCGCTATCGTTGCGCTATAAGTGTAGCCTGTTTTGTGGGCACAGGTTCGCCCAATAAAAGTTAGTTTTGTCTCTCACAGCATTGCTACTGTGTTCTTAACGTCACCACCACGTGACAATATGATGCAAGGAATTGAGAACAAATTAAATTTCTCAAGCGAAAATACGTAGAAAAATGAAAAACTACGACTTGCACACACCCCATGAACACGCTAGCTTTAGCATTGTAACTTGGCTATACCGGAAAACAATTCTGTTACGCAAAAACTGAAAGAAACCCCTTCACACACACAAACCGGCCGTGTTGTCCGCCATTTTGCGCGCCCCGGCGCGATGGGTGTCTTGGGGCCTACGGAGCGGCGCGCCGGGTTCCTTGCATTAACTCCAGCTGGCGCTAGCCTCCACCGCATCGCTGCCCACGCAAGAGGCCATGGTTCTACCACAAAGCTTGCCTTCGTGCACAGCGTTCGCGGCAAGCGTTTCCAGGTAAACATTACGGTTACATACGCTCCAGTTGCCGGAAGGCGTGAGAAGCAATCAGGGATCTTTGAATGCTATTGCCTTCCACTTTTAAAGGCGAAGCTTAAGCGTCCTACAAATTTGTTCCTTCTACTATTCACCCGCGCGCAGTCTTAGTGCGCAACAGTTTTATTATTAAGCAAAAATAATTGCGAATGACCTTTACAAGCCTCCATCAAATATGTACCGCGTGCAATTTCATGAAGACGCAAGGCGCCGTGTGAAATGAGGAAATGTTTATTAATTAAATAGCGGCAAGAACGTGCCAGCGATACGGTTCTAATCATTGCCCGCAAAGCCTCTTCAGCGGGAGCGACGGCAACAATGGATCCCGCCGACAGGCAGCACGACTGCCCGAGCGCATTGTGTTGTACGGTAAAGCTACTGAAGCTTGCAAGAACTAGCTTTATACGGCACGGTAAATCTTCGGATCAGCGGTAACGCACTTCACGTTTTTTCATCTATTTTAAGCGTGGCTTCCTGCATGTTGAACTGTTGCTAGTTGCTTCATGCATTACTTGATTTTTTGAGGTGCGAGGTTTTCACCCTGCCTCATTTGTGAATGGTTTAAATCACGCTGTCTCTCATTGGAATGATACCAAGCAAGTGCTTCTTAATCAGCTTTAAGCCTTTTGCCCGAGGGCATTTTAGATATTACAGTTTTTTGGGAAATGTGTTTAGGAAATAGGTATTTCAGGGCAAGAATTGCTAATAGTTGCTGCATATGGTATTTTTGTTTCATTTTTTGCTGAAAAGTTCGCGTCACGTTTGGGAAGTCACCACACCTCGATACTGTCTGAGCAGACTAAACACGCCGAGTGATTTTTTGGTGTCTCAAAGTAGTCCCTTCTTACATGTGAATTTTGTACTCGACTGAATACTTTCTCATTATGCTTACGCTGCAGAGGACTAAACCCGGCCTTGCCCGCCAGCGCTCATCTACTTTGACTGGCGCTGCTCTGCCTTTAGATATACATGTGGCACCTCTCTCTAGTAACATTTCAAAAAAAAGGGCTGAAAAGTTAGTCAGACTTTAGCTTTGTACGTTTCCTTTGTACCTCCCTTAGGGAATCCAAAATTGCAAAAACTGCTGCTGGAACGGCAGTTTATCGGCGAATCCAGCAGAATTGCTTCGGCAGTGCAGCGTTAGCTCGCGCTCTTATTAACCCGTGCGTTTGATGACTTCGTTAACTAGTGTACGTGTTTCCATCAATAAATTCGCAATGACTCTTCTTGATAATAATAATATATGGGGTTTTACGTGCCAAAACCACTTTCTGATTATGAGGCACGCCGTAGTGGGGGACTCCGGAAATTTTGACCACCTAGGGTTCTTTAACGTGCACCTAAATCTAAGTACACGGGTGTTTTCGCATTTCGCCCCCATCGAAATGCGGCTGCCGTGGCCGGGATTCGATCCCGCGACCTCGTGCTCAGCAGGACTCTTCGTGAGGCGACTGCAGTTATTCGGTGATGTCACATGTATTCATCAGCAGAAAGATCACAACGGCATGTTCAGACATCGCACCGTGCGGATTTGTATGAGATCTAAGTCTGCACTAACTACGGGTGCCTATTATTGAGGTACAGAAGCAACATTAGTGCAAGGGTAGAATTAAAAAAAAAAACGATCGAGACATCACATTACTCAACAAAGTTAAGCCGCTAGTTACCATGAGCTCCACTTCGTGAAAATGGGGTTGTGTCTGTCTGCGGGACGCACCTGGCACGTATGTGGACCGGTTTCTCCGAAACACCGGTAGTATTAGGTTCTTGCCAGCTTCCATAGAGACAGCGTCTCCCCTACAGCTGTCACCGCACAAGAAACAGCCTGGCACCCGAACAAAGCCGAAATCACAGCCGCGAACTTCAGCTATTCCTTGCTTCAAAGGGTTGTCTGTTACTGCTCCCGAGCGCACTGTTGGAAGCGCCCGCTAGGTGGCTATCAGTGGCGCCTCTACAACACAGTTACACAAAAATAAAAATCTGAGCATAGTGGCAACTGCCATTACCCCGTTACCTTCCATCCGTTACTTTCCATCCATCCATCCAGCCATCCATAAACGGTGCTCTACGCGTTGTAGGGTTCGCTTGCCTTCTCACGTAACCTCAGCACCCCTCCTTGCCTTGTATGGGAACTGCCCCATCAGCTCCCTACAGTTCTATCTCCTCCCTACAGTTCTATCTACGTCCCCTCTGGACTCGCACCCTAGTAGAAAGGGAAGCGCTGTAGTTTCTGCAGTGCTTCTGAGGGGAGCCACAGCTGTCAAGAGGCTCATGTGGCGACGGCCAGGGATCTCCAGAGAGCATTGTAAACATTCGAAGAGGGAAGTGAGGAAAGCTCACAGTGAAATTGATTATGAAGAACGACTGAGGAATCTGGAAGAAAGTAAATGGGCTGGGAGAGTGTTGAGGTATTTGTACAGGAAAAATATTGATTCACAGTGGAGGAAAAGAACTAGGAAGCTTACCAACAAGTATGCGGCATGTAGGGTGAGCAACACAGCAACATAGAACGTCAAGCGAAAAGTCAGAGAGGCTTAAATAATCTCATGGTTGGCGGCAATGGAAAAGGAACCTGCCATGAGTAAATACTCGAGATGAAAAAACGAAATCAGGAAAGAAACAATTTATAACTCAAAGGGAAACTCATTACTTTTAGGAGTGATATCGGGATGCCTTAAAACACGCACCTATAAAGCGAGATATAAGAAGGAAGAAAAAGCATGTGCTTGATGCGGTAAAGCTAGGAAAACAATGGAGCATGTTTTATTAGAATGTGAAGATATCTGCCCAGCGGTCTATTTAGGCACCACTGGTCTCCTTGAAGCCCTTGGGTTCAGCGAGAGCAGGGGGAAAGTAAACATGTCCGTAATAGAGACTAGTAAGAGGCGATTGGAAAATTGGTGACAGTACGGAAACGACAAAAAACGGAGGTGTACAAAAACAAAGTTCACAATGATGGGTCAGAAAATTTGGTTATGGGAATTCATCGTTGGTTTCTTTTTTCTTTTCTTTTTTAACCTAAGTAGGACATTAGGCAGCATAATAGCAAGAACTTGCTGGCGCAAACCACAGCCCCGTTCCAAAGGGGATGCTCATAACATCCATCTAATTTCCATCCATCCAGCGGTGGGTTGAAAACGAGTTTATAGCGTCGCCTTTCCTCTCTGACTCACTCCTGTCATGTATGTACACGCTGTGCCCCCCCCCCTCCTCGAATGCGGTGTGCCTGACCGCAGCAGCCACAGCAGCAGCAGTGGGAAAGTCGAAGGAAGCGGCAACGAAAGCTTCGCTTTAGAAATTGAAGTACAAGCATGTGTCATTTTTGTATTAACACCTTATAAGAATAATGCGTGTAGAGGCGAAACATACGAAAGTGGTGCATGGGTGGCATTACAAACAAGAGCAATTCGCTTTTACATGGCGTAAAAAATACCAGACTCATCACGAACAATACCGTACATATCATGAAAACATCCGATTTCCAAGCATTCCCCCCATTCCCGAACCCTATTTCCTGCAGTTTAAGGGCATAAATAAACGGGCGACTGCGCGTTCCCAAAAGAACTTTGCTTCAACCAACGTGATAGTACGCTATGCATACACAGAGGTGGCCACAACACAGGCTCTCAAACAGACCATGCTGGACGCTCGCAGAATTCCTTCTGCTCGTACTCAAGGCAAATGCTTGGGTGCAAAGCCCATTTTCAGTCGCTCTGAAAAAATTTT
Source organism: Dermacentor albipictus (assembly GCF_038994185.2). Lineage (NCBI taxonomy): Eukaryota > Metazoa > Arthropoda > Arachnida > Ixodida > Ixodidae > Dermacentor > Dermacentor albipictus. Next base: position 70,890,595 of record NC_091821.1, on the reverse strand, counting down.
CAAGAGTTCCTGGTGTTTGAGCTCCTTGAAATTTTCTTTTGCGCATTCTGCCGACGCAAGCAACACACTCCCGTGTTATCACTCTTGGCAATTTCTCGTCGAATTTTCGACAAGTGTGAGTACTGAGGGAAGTTATATGTTGTTGCGGGGCCATAAAAGCTGCACAAACTTGTCCCACTAAGATTTAGTACACGCCAAACTAACTTTGTCACCACGGCCGAGCTGCTTTTCGCTGCGTCTTGACAGGCGCGGCGAGTGTGCCTCAAGATTATCTCAAAAGGTTACGAAATTAATGATAATCATGTTGAGGGTCATAGAAAGCGTCGCGAACTTGTCCCAGTAAGATTCAGCACACGCGAAAAAAACTGCCTACCACGTCCGAGCAGCTTTGCGCTAACTTCGTTACAACACCATGGCGCGGCGGGCGCGCCCAAGAACTACCGAAATTAGTAACAATAATGTGGGATTCACAGAAAGCGTTGCAAACATCTCCCAGTAGGAGCCATTAATTCAAGTTATTTGCGGCAGGACCGCTGAGCTGTTTTTCGCTAACTGCATCACAGGTCTAAGTTCCGTGCCGTAAGCCTAATTGCTCGAAATGCGTCTGAGACTGTCGAACAAAATTTCTCACCTTGCCGTAGTGCAGTGGTGCCGTGTCGAATTGCAGAAGAAACGCAAGAATACTCTGGGATCCCAAAAAGCCAGGTTAAATAAAAGAGGAAAACAGGCAGATGGGTCACCGAAAAGGCCAACGCTCACACGCACAGCCGGCCTCGCTCGCTTCGGCGGCGTGTCTGCAGACGCATAACGCATGCATCTGGCGCGTCATTGGCCTGTCGCTAGGTAACACAAGAAAAATAAGTAGCGAAGTATAACAGTATAACTTAATTTATACGCACATATATTGTCACGTGTTAGTGACGGTGAAGAAAGAAGCAGTACGGTGGAATACAAAACTAGCTTTTATTGGGCGAACCTGTGCCCACAAAACAGGCTACACTTATAGCACAACGAAAGCGGCGAACACGCTCGGCGATCGTCGAAAATCTGATCAGCTGGTCAAGCGCGTCGGCTTTTATACAGCAATCATCGAATGTTCCAGATTAAACGTTGGGACCCGCATGCCTTCTGAAATGTTCTACACCATTCGTGTCAAGCGATGAAATCAGATAACACAACGTGTTAGCCGTGTTGGTCCAGGAAGTCCATACCGAGAATGACGTCTCGTGAACACTGTTGGAGGATAACGAAGGTGGCAGGGTAAGTCCGGTCATGAATTGTTATTCTTGCCGTGCAGATCCCAGTCGGCGTGATGAGGTTTCCTCCAGCGGTGCGAATCTGAGGGCCTTCCCATGCGGTCTTCACTTTCTTCGACTGGGCGGCGATGTGTCCACTCATTACGGAGTAATCGGCCCCTGTGTCGACTAAGGCAGTGACTGCGTGGCCGTCGAGAAGCACGTCGAGGTCGGTTGTTCTTTGTCTGGCATTGCAGTTAGGTCTTGGCGTTGGATCACGGCTGCGTCGTGTTGAAATGAAGTTGGAACGTCGCGTCGTCAAGTCGTCTTTCGTCGGTGTAGTTTTGGCTTCCAGACTTCGTCGGGACGGCGGCGTGTCGTCATTAGATCGTCGAGATGGTTTCTTCGTCGTCTTCGTCGGCGGCGGAGGATCTTCGTCAGTTCGACGAACAGCAACCGCACCTCCATCGGTTGCTGCTTTTAGTTTTCCGGGTATGGGCTCGCTGACCGGCCCCGGGCTGGGCCAGTGTATGGTCGGCGCTGCGGCGACAGGTAGCGGCCTGGTGATGGCGAACGGGATGGCCGTCGAGGGCTCCACTGAGTAGCGGCGAGGTAATCGGCGATGTCACGTGGGCGCTCGCCAAGCTGTGGACGCGGCGCGTTGACGGCGAAACCTCGCAGTCCCATCTCCCGGTACGGACATCGTCGGTAGACGTGACCCGCTTCTCCGCAGTGGTAGCAGAGCGGGCGGTGGTCAGGAGCACGCCAGATGTCCGTCTTCCTCGCGTAGGTGCGCTGGGCGACGGGTGGTCGTGCTGGCGGCGGCGGACGACGAAACTGTGGCGTGACAGGGCCCTGGCGCGGTCGCGGAGGGGGTCCTTGACGGCGTGCGACGGCGGCGTAGGTCATCGCTTGCGGCTCAGGCTGCGGCGATTCAGGGGCTACTCCAAGTTGTTGTTGGAGCTCCTCACGCACGGCGTCGGCAATCGAAGCCACTTGAGGCTGTGATGATGGGAACAGCTTTTGTAGCTCCTCCCGCACGACAGCTCGGATAGTCTCGCGTAGGTCGTCGGCGGCGAGTGACTGAACTCCGGCGTAGTGGGTAGAGCTTGTACGGCGGTTGAATTGCCGGTTCCGCATTTCGAGTGTCTTCTCGATGCTGGTGGCCTCGCGAAGGAACTCTTCTACGGTCTTCGGTGGGCTTCGTATCATTGCGCCGAAAAGTTCTTCCTTCACACCACGCATGAGAAGGCGGACTTTCTTCTCCTCAGGCATATCCGGGTCGGCATGGCGGAACAGACGTTTCATTTCTTCCGTGAAGATGGCGACGTTCTCGTTAGGTAGCTGCACTCGGGCGTCCAGCGTGGCTTCGGCCCTTTCCTTGCGCACGATGCTCGTAAAGGTGCGCAGGAAGCCGGTACGGAAGAGGTCCCATGTCGTCAAGGTCGACTCCCGGTTCTCAAACCACGTTCTGGCGGCATCTTCTAAGGCAAAGTATACATGCCGCAGTTTGTCGTCGGAGTCCCAGTTGTTAAAAGTCGCGATTCGTTCGTAGGTCTCCAACCAGGATTCTGGGTCTTCAGTCGCTGCTCCATGGAAGGTCGGTGGGTCCCGAGGTTGTTGTAGGATAACGGGGGACGCTGGGGCAGCCATTGGGGTTGTTTTGACCACGATCTTCTTTGTAGACTCAGGTAGAAGTCCGTGCTCTGGGGGCAGTCCTTGCAGTCTGCGGCTAGCACGCTGGTCTTCGGCGATGTTAGTTTTGTCCTCGGGCTTTGGGCTTGGATCGCGGCTTTGCGGGGGCGTTCGGTACATGAACGCACTAGCACCTCCAGAAGATGTCACGTGTTAGTGACGGTGAAGAAAGAAGCAGTACGGTGGAATACAAAACTAGCTTTTATTGGGCGAACCTGTGCCCACAAAACAGGCTACACTTATAGCACAACGAAAGCGGCGATCGTCGAAAATCTGATCAGCTGGTCAAGCGCGTCGGCTTTTATACAGCAATCATCGAATGTTCCAGATTAAACGTTGGGACCCGCATGCCTTCTGAAATGTTCTACACCATTCGTGTCAAGCGATGAAATCAGATAACACAACGTTCGGCGACAACAGACAGCGGATAGAAGCATCGATAACTTTCCAGAAACTTCGGACACATGCAGGCGCGTCCCGCGCTGTGCGATAACATTTGTTAGGCGACAATACTTGTCGCCCGATAAAGACAAGTACACGTGTCAATATGAAGTTTTGCCGGAAAATAATTTAAAAATAAGACAGTGTCCGTTAACTTCCTTTCAATGTCTTTTTATTTTCGATGCTCCTGGCAGCAAACGGTCGACATTAAAAATAGCGTGACATATTTCCTGTTGCCAGTTTTCGCCGAGTGTCCCCTCTTGTTGAAATCCTTTCTCTATGGCATAATGCTCATAATGACTCCACTATACGCTTTTATTTTGTATGCACAAAGGCAGTAACCGGGCAACGGGCCATGTGAAGAACAGACGACAAAGAAAAGCGACAGCAGATGACAGTCATCATCGTCTTATGAGTGGCTGGAGAGGCTTATTCTAAACACAGGACTAACATTAGACCTGTGCGAAATGACGTCGCTCAGGTGTTTTAGTCGCTTCGTGCGATGTTTTTCGAATAATCTCCTCCTGTCACTTAAGAAACACTTCATAGGCGTTTGTGAATTCAGCGCATTAATTTTGCAGCCGGGGATGGCCTTATACGGTGCTCGGCGCCTGCTACGCAGTAGTGCGGTCAACATGACGGCATGAAAAAGCAGGCCACTGGGACCTGGTATCGCGAAGTGAACAAGGGGGAAGCGTGAACTACGTTAAGCATGGTCACTAAAACGCGTCGTATCAGCGAGATCAGCATTTGCGTCGCTCGAATTATGCTTTTCTATGTGCTCTCCCGGTGGCGCACAGTTCGATCAGTTAGTTCAGTGCGTTTGTACGAAGCTAGGATACATCTATTTAATTGACAGTGTAAAGTGCACAGCGTTTGAATTGTACAGAAGGACTGACTGAAGAATCTTCACACCAATGCCGTGGTGCTTGCAGCATTCGTCTGACAACTTAAAAGTTCTTTCATTTATGTGTAACTTCCATGTTTGCGTTCAGCCACAGCGCAGGTATCAGCAACTCCTCAGACTCGCTTCGGCTCTGAGGGGTACTTCCAACGTCACGTGTTTTAATTATCCGCAAGAAAAGGGGAAAAATACTTTTGGAGAAAGTGGTCAGGCAAGGAGACACAATCTCTCCAATGATATTCACAGTATGCTTAGAAGAAATATTCATAATGTTACACTCGGAAAGAATAGGACCGACGATCAACGGCGAATAATTCAGCAACATTCAGCTTGCCGATGAGATTGTCCTGTGCAGCAGCGCTGGGGACAAATTGCAACAATTGACTCAGGACCTTCACCGAGAAAGTGCAAGATTAGGTTCAACAATAATATGCAGAAGACAACGGCAATGTTGAATAGCCTGTCAAGTGAACAAGAATTCATATACGGCAGTCAGACTCTAGAGTGTGTATAAGAGCAAGTTTAACTAGGTCGATTACTCACAGGAAACACTGATCATGAGAAGAAAATTTACAGAAGAATGAAGATGGATCGTAGCCCATACGGCCGGCATTATCAAATTGACTGGTTGCCCACTGCTGTCGCTTAAAGGAAAGGGCACAATCATTCCATTCTTACAGTACTACTCGTATCACATGGGGCAGAAACTTGGAGGTTAGCAATGAAGCTTGAGAACAAGTAAAGGACCGTTCAGACAAAGGATGGAACAAAAAATGTTAGGCCTAACTTTAAGAGATACAAAAAGAGCGGTGTGGATCAGAAAGCAAACGGGGGTAGTGGTAGTTAAAACCAAGGGGGAAAACGTGAGCCGGGCAGGTCACGTAATCTGTCGGGCAGATAATCGATGGTCCATTAGAAATACAGAGTGGGTGCTAAGGGAAAGGAAGTGCTGTTGATGAAGGCAGAAAATTAGGTGTGGTAATGAACTAAGAAAATTTCCTGGCACAACTTGGAATCAACTAGCGCAAGTCAGAGGTAATTAGAGATCGCTGAGAGAGGCCTCCGTATACCGCAGTGAACATAAAAAAATAAACCGATGACGTTTTACAACATCCAAATTCGTCTGAAATTTTAAAGCACTGTTGCTCTTGAGCAACTGTTCGCTCGATTTGATCCGGAACCAGCTTGAATGTTGAACCGTTATGTGATTCGTGTACGGTGTTGTGCAGTATTCTGACATGCACTTCAACGTGCGTTCTTGCCAGATTTGTAAATTTATGGAAACGTTGGCGCTGGTCATTGTGCTGATGGTGACTGATATTAGCCTTGACTTCTATGAGCTACTACTTGGGCTATGACAGACAGCGTAGTTAGGGCTCCAGCTCCTGACGTCACCAACATATATGATTTATTATCGGTCTCCAAAATTGGCGTACCTTTGTGCATTTCGCCTCTGCTGGAATGCGGCCGCCTGAACCTGCAAAACGAACTCTTGACCTGGTACGAAGCGTCTTCGTATCTTATCAGCTGAGGAAAAGCCAAGAAGGAGCGAGCAACACTGATACACGATGTCAAAGTGCGATAGGCAGCGAAACTTGCACGTGCGGGTGTTACGTAGTAAAATTTTCTGTCATAATTTGGGAGTGTCAGTAGCCACGGCTTCTTTCTGTATTTCTGTTTTAGGGCTGCTTTCAAAGCTCTCCGTGCACTCGACAGGGTTCCTATGCGAAGGGAACGTGCGTTTTGTCGTCGGTTGGCGCTCGACGACATCGTCGACCAGTCCCTTTGAGTGTACCGCCTGCCGAAAGAGCTGACATTGAGACTATGCGTGGCATTAGAACTGCACCTGCAACCGTGTGCAGCGCGACCCCATATCATCCAGATGGTCGTGCGGGTGCTGGGTACTTTACCTTTAGGCCATATGAGCTATATATTATGCAGCTCTTTTTTTATTCCTGTATTTAGTATAGAAATAGAGGCATTATTCACAGTGTAATAAGGTGGTGGTGATGGTGGTGATGTTGCTACAGGCAGGGTTCGTTTGGCAGACCTGGCCGGAAATTGCTCCGCCTGAGCGTCTTTTCCTACGTAAAATACGCCACAACGTGTCTGTCAGCCCTGTGCCTAGCATAAATGTGAGAAGAAAGCGTCACACTTCCACTGTGATTTTGTTCACGGGCGCGCGGGGTACGGGCGAGCATGGTTGCGCTATACGGCGCCGTAGCAGACGCCCGTAAAAGAAGCTGTCGAATAGGGGTGTGCAGTGATTTGGCCGTAAGAATATAGCCTCAACTACAGATGAATGATGTGCGATTATGCTATGAGTTGACCACGCTTATTTCATTTCTTGTCGCTTCATCCGAGCTTTGCTTCCTCCCCGCTCTCATACGACACCGTAAGTTAAATGCGCTGCCACTTCGGTTGCACTTTTATCTTAGCGTAAGAACATTTTGGCTAAGAAATTTCGTGCGAACAGTGAAGCTTAGTGAATTCCGCGTCTGTTTCTTCATAATAATCTCGGCCGACTATACCAACCACCCACGCTCGCATAAGCCCTTGGTCTCGGCACTGGTCGTGCTCCTCGCAGAGCGCAAGCCATCACTCCTTGCTAATAAAGACAGCATCAAGGCAAGGTGAGGACGGGGCGATGCGAGTGTCACGGCGATGCAGGCTCTCTCTCTATATATATATGTCTTACCTAGTGCTGGTAGAGCCGGACGGCTAGTCGTTTCCTCACTTTATCTCATGCTTCCCTTTTCTCGTTTTTCTCTCCCTCCAACAGAAACTAATCGTGGTTACACCAAAAACCACTCTTATACTGCGAACTGTCGGACTTTGAACCTACCGTGGTGTCGTAACCACCTTATCAGCTCCAGCTACGCTCTCCGAGCCTTTCCTCTTTTTTTTCTTCTTTATTTCTTCTGTCTCTATGTTTCTGCGCATGACGGATCGCGTGGTCGTTCCCCGAAGTGCAGGTTTGTTGACGCAACGTTCACCGTGGTGTATAAATTCTGAGACCACATTGATTATGTGTCTTTGGACTCCCCTTCAGGTTGTTTCAACTTGCTTTTTGATGCCGCATTTTCTTTTTCAAAAGGCTGTTTATATCTCTATTACCTTTGCTATGCTTCTACGCGATTTCTGGACACGACTGGTCAGTTTATTTCTGAAGCAGCAGTGACTCTCTCATTTCACTACATTTCAGGGAGCTCTTTGCTTTGAGACCCATTTCCACACATACATCCGACCAACTGAAAGTTGCAACCCGGAAAGTTCTTCCATTCCCGTACTTCCTTTGAAAAAAAAAAAAAAACCTAGCGCGAGTGTCGCCAACCGTTCTTTCCACTCCTGTTCAATCACCGCTTGCGAAAGACTCACTCGGTGTCTGTCTTTTTTTTTATAATCTATACGGTCCTATGTGCATCAGAAGCACGATAAATGGCAGTCAACGCCACAATGGCTTCGAATGAAGGGGCGAAATGGAGAAAGCCCATTTAATTACGCTCTCTTGTAGCTGCTCGGAAGCTCATATAGAAAGTCAAACAGCACTCCTGACAGAGAACCACCTTGCTCCAAGACCTATGTGCATCAAGATTCTCGCCTCACATATTGAAAACTCCAAGCAGAATTTTCCCAATTCCGTTAATCTGAGAACCATACTGGTCGTCAGCTTGAAAAGGCCGAGATTGGCCCATTGAATGTCAATTATGTGTGCTTACTTTGTGGCAGGTAACTATCATTGTGCATTGCTACAAAATATTGGATTAAAGCCGGCAATTTCAATCCACAAATTAGACGTCAAGATTGAGCCTTCGAATAATTCAATGCTGTTCAACCAGTGTTTTAAATAACCATCGTTATTAAACGGAGTAGACTAGCTTCTCGATCACATTCCCTTGAAGCATTATAACGACTTACAGTGAACAGACGGAATTTTATCACCGTTGAATAGTGGTTTCCGCAACGTCATGTGCACAATAGCTCAGCCCATTTTGTTAATTTGTGGCATATCTAGAAGCATCGGGCATCAATAGCCAAATTGATTTTATTTCGCTGGAGTTTTTCAAAGGTTCATTAGAGGATTCTTTCCTGACACAAAACAACTGGCGGAAATTATTCTTGCGAGGTCACCGATTATGTACCACTGCACGTTCGCTGCACCTTAGGAAAGTGTTTTGGCGCCAGTGTTACTTCCTTAAAACCGGATGGTTACATTGTCAGCGTTGAAAAGGTTAGCGCTTGAAATGATGCTTTCAGGAAACAACATTTCTCTTTTGCACGCGGTCATTAGATATGTCAAGAAAGCAGCGCGATAGCAATGGTGCTCACTTATGATAACGCCCGATGATAGGCGTTTAAGAGCAAGGACAAAAAAAAACTAAAATGTAGGAGGAACGATAAAACAAGAATGAGGTCCACTCACGCGATATTGCGCTGGCATTCCCCGCATACTGCGTCTCCGTGAGTGGTCTGCGTTTCGCAAACGCAGCGAATCGTTGATCGTTGTACCGCACCGCGCACACGAAGACGACGGGCGCAGGCAGAGTTAACAAGCGCTGGACGGAAAAGCGAGTTCGGCGCTCGTTTGGTTAACTCGGCGTCCTTCGTCTTTTGTGCCCGCTGCAGTCCAACGATGCACCATTACCAACTCGCCCAAACTCTCAGTTCTATTGCAGGGAGTCGTCGCTGATGCAGGTTTCCCTTCCCGCCCGGCGTGCGCTCTCTGGTAGCAAGCCGGTAGAGCACAATGGCAATGAGCATGGCCATGCGCAGAGATCGCACCAGACATTGGAACAAAACGGTTTGTACTGCGAGACCGCGGGCATAGGGACGCCTTCAATATACGGATACTTATCGAACATTCTTCGCGTAATACTAATGGAAATATAATAACAATCACATATAAGCAAACCATACAGGTATCATTTTAAGGGCTGCCAAAGTCTTCCAGCTTGTGTGGCAGAAACCCGGCAGTTTGGACAATGTCTCCTGAAAACTCCCTGCAGGCTAACACTGAATGCAGAGCAGACTCAAAATGACAATTCTACACGTCAAGGGATCGCGAAACAAGAACATATCGCAAGTTTACGATATTGGAAAATTAAGATGATGGTACCCTGTTTGCAACAATCATTATACAATATATTATTGATCAACCCAGACATTTCAGCGATACTGGGAGCTGGCAGGAGCACAATATTTTTGGCAGGAGTGAATTAGGATAAGCCACACGACACAACGTTGTGCCGATTTTTCACAAAGGTTACAGTTTGAAAAAAAAACAGCTTGTATCTATATCGTAAATGTACAAACGAATAGCATTTATTTTAGGGCCTTCAGACCAGACGAATTTCGCTGGTACAACACTGAACCAGAAGTTATAAGGCAAATTGGCAATATAATACGTTCTCCCTTCTTTTCCATAATGACTTCTAGTAGGAGGAACTAACTTTCGAAGGTGCTTCTGTAAAGCCACTTTCTTGTGGACAGGCTCGCGAAAATTGTCGCTCCTGAAATATCGCACCCATAACAGAGGAACAAAATAAAAGCACGAAATCAAGCGTTTTTAAATCCCAAGATAAGTGCAACGTGCATTACGATTACAATCTATCTGTATATTGGAGAACCGGGCATGCATGAAGCAGTTAAAAATCACAGGCACATAAATTCAAAACAAGCGGTCAGCAAAGCGGACCTTGTAGAATGTCTGCGTTAAGGTGCGCAGTAAACACTTTACATCATCAATCGAAACAATTTTATACCCGTTTAACAGGCCGCAGGCTTAGAAATGTCCCCGAAAACGATATTTTCACTTAGTGTACATAGAATAGCGTGTTTTGCTGAATCGAACGCACTGGATATATCTGAATGCACAGGGTATACCTATGACACGCGCCGTAGTGGCCGCATTTCGATGGGGGCGAAATACAAAAACGCCCGTGTCCTGTGCATTTGGGGGCATGTTAAAAATCCCCTGGCGGTCATAATTTGTCCGGAGTCCCCCAGTACGGCATGCCTCATAATCAAATCGTGGTTTGGGCACGTAAAACTCCAGTATTCTGTTCAATCCAGGCTACCTGTTAAGCTTGAACGTATGACATTCAAAGTTCCGGTAGGTCTTAAAAGGTACCTGCGTGCCACTACCAGAAACGAAGTCATACATTAGGAAGGCGATAAGACATTATATTTAAGCACGAAACTATGCATTAAATCAAAGATGTATTGGACTAAAAAAGCTTCGTTCCAACTTTTTGATTCTTGGGACCACGTGTTTTTCAGCGCTTCTATACGTGCTCTTACATAAGACAAGTTTCGTGAATACGGGCTAAGATAAAAATGCATGCCGCGAACACACTACGGGCACAAATACTAATCCAGGGCACAGATCTTTAAGCCACTTACCGAGTCTCGCAGAAACCCATGGCCTTCCTGCACCACTGATACTTCTCCGCGTGCGGAGAATTACTCGCAGCTCGAGGCGTGATGCAAGTGTAGCTCGGCCTTTGGAGATTAAATGTAGTGTTGTAAATGAACTTGTAAATTTTCAGGAACTCTGCACGTGAAATAGGAGTCGGTTCACTAAAATTTGCACTTGGGAAAAAAAAAAGAACTAAGTTGTTGCACAGAGACAACAGTGCGGCCCACGTGTACAACTACAAGCGGCGGTGCATTTAGCTTGCAGTGTTATACGAGAGCGCGAAGGAAACGAAAGCCCGAATCGAAGCGACAAGCAAAGAAAGAAAAATTGCTGGCTCTCCCGTAATTGAGAGTAGCTGTAAGCATGAAATGGCTACCGGCAAAGCAGACTGGTTGGAGATTACAATAGCCACAATCTTAAAATGAGTGTAGCGCATGTTCGCAACGGCACACCCCACCACATCACGCCACGTCATACTGTGCACTGCTTCATGTGGACGCAATAGTATTCTGTCACAGACAGAACCTCATTGCAGGTATCGCCTTGGTCAAACGGCTACTCGCGGCGCGCCGTTGGCGTTGAAAAGAGCACTCAGCGCCATAAGATGACAGTCAAGTTCATAGTGCCCTGTGTCTGCCTTTTGAACGTCGCCTTTTGGAAACGACAAATAAAGCTTCGGCGTACTAGAAGTTACAACTTGAGTTATATTGTGAATAAACGTTATATGAAGAACTCGGAAGCAATATTTTTTGTAACTTGCTTGGGAAGTAACGAGCGTATGCAGTGCGGCCTTGACTGGTTGCCTGGATGATCTCGTTTTGTTCTACAAACTTGCCTGGATGTCCACGATTGAGTGTCGGGATAACGACCCTGGCTTTTGGCTCAAGGTCACTTGAAGGTCGCCGACAACGGGGACCTAAAAGCCGGCCTCTAAAACTTCGGCGCTTCGGTGGCAGAGGTAATTGGCGCCATCCACCAGGAGGGCGGGAAGCAACACCGCTTCACTTGCACGGCTGGCCCGCGCGCGCCGATCTAGGAGGCCGTGTCCTTTCGCCCTTCCTCTCAACTCCTCACCCCTTGCCCTCCCTCGCAACTCTTTCACTGTCTCCGCGCGCGCCCGCCAGCTTAGCCCGCTGCATGACGCTTCATGTTTCGTTATCTGCTGTTACCGGGAAGCGTGCGCTACTCTGCGTTGACCGGCGTAGGCAGTTTCGTGGTCTTCGATTGCTGTGTGCTTTTGCTCCGCGATGTTTCACCCGTTTCACGACTCGCACCGCTCGCACATCGTGCAGTGGTGCACGAATACGTCAGAAACAAGCTTTGCAAGGTTACACCGGGTGCCTAAAGACAACAGGTGAGCGTGCAGACCGAAGGACATCAGAAGATGCATGTAGTACACGGACACCGCCCTATGCATCTGTGCGTTCCATGAGTCTCCGGACGTCGTTGCGCCTTGATGGTGCTACACTTTCCTCTTAACGGTAGAAAAAGCTGACAAATAGATGTTCCTCCTCATTGTCACCTGTTCTATGACTTGTTCTTCTGTGCCAAGTCTCATTCTGAAACTTCAGTAATTCGCCCAGCTTTCCATTCCGCCCTCAGTGCTTTTTCTGTGCGTCACCGTTCCACAAACGCACTGACGGCTGAAAAAAATATTGTTCGTGTTTATGTGTTGTATCAGCAATTGCTGATGGGAAAACCGCACGGACAACCTTCAGGTATAGGCATGATATGCTTTTTCCCCCCGGAAAGCTTGAACATTGCAAATGTCCTATATGCAGATTTTTGCAGTTCGTGTTTATTACACAAAGTAGTGCCCAGTAGGTATGACTTAGTGTCTTTAATGACATAGTATTAATGCTAAGCATTGCATTCGTGATGAAAGAAAAGTCGTGTTGTTGGCTTATTTCACGTGGTCTTTGATTGAAGAATAGGCCTTTCTGCAAACGTTTTCTATGTGCTGCTGCAAAAGCTGACTACCTTCTGCTCCCCCTTTCCACCGTTGCTCAAGCTGTGACGAAGTGCAAAATAATGTGATAATGCGTATTTCCATTTTTAGTGCAATGTTATTTTTGTTCTGCCATGTCTTTTTCATTTTGTTCAGTAGTAATGAACATGTCACGCATTCCATTACTTTTGGGCCGGTTTATAAGTAAGTTCTTGTTGTTGTTTTTTGTTGGTATGGCTGTCAATAAAACAATCTTAGCATTTTATACTATTTTTCGGTATTTTGCGTCTCATTGTTGTTGCCATTACCAGTGAATGTGGTGCCCTTTCTTTAGTTGTCATGACTATGTCATACATATCGAGTTTTGTGCAATGTCTCAGTGAGTATATCAGAAGCTCTCAGTGCGCATATAAGAAGCTCTTCTACACTTTGGTCTTTAGGGCATTATATAAAAATCTTTTATATGTGTGTACATGAAACACCCTTCGCGTTTTCTTGAGTTCTAATTTTTTTTTTCACTGTCTGTGAACTTTTGTGTTTAGTAATCACGTAAATGTCATGCATTTTTCAGTTTTGTTCATTTTCTGAGCGCGTATCATACCAAGTTATGCGAAAATATTTGTTGTTGGAAACGGAAGTCAATAAAACGAGGCCGGAGATCTGTTGTGTTGGAAGGGGAATTTATATATGTTCTGGTACATGCTGGCATACTCTAAGTATGGACAAGACTGCGTGCGTGCTGACGCATCAAGAACCCAGGGAGCACCACACGCCAGTTCACAAACAATGCCTGAGGTATCGCGTGCGCGCGATAAAGAAAAATAATAACAAAAACGCGCCGCGGACATGCATAAAGAAAGCAAAAGTAAAGGTGCGCGGGGCATGGGGAAAGGTGGAGAGAGAGCGGAGCGTGTCGTCATAATAAAAAAAACGGAAAAAAAGAGCGCTAGGGTGAGGAGGCGCCACACGGCTGCTGTTCCAGTTGCCATGACAACGTACACAATCGTGTGCGCTGTCATTTTGTCAATGTATCGCCCTCCTGCTCGGGCCCTAACTGAAGGGGACCTTGGCGCTAGCGTCGAAAGAGCATCTGCTTAAAAACAGACAATGGCAGCCATGCGGAGCTACACCACTGGGCTAAAAGTGTTTCATGCTCAAGAAGCGTGGTCGCGTGCTATGAAGTGCACCAGGCGTCTGTAGCCGAGATCGCAGCGCCGAAGAGCGCGACCACTCTGTTCACCGCTTTATCACAGTAATGACAGTGCAGTGATCGTGAAGAATTTTTCGTTGGGATAACAAACATAAGAGTGAAGAAGCATCACAACATAGAATCGTTTCCGCAGCTGCCCGCAGGAAACGCTGGCTAGAGCAAAACAGCGACACACCAGAAAAAAAAAAGGTGCTCGAGGAAAGAAAGCTAAATAACAGTTACATCCCTTTCTCGCTTTCTTTGCATGTCGTTGACGTGCATGCTTTTATAACTAGAAGAGCCGGCCCCTTCCCAGAAGCTGGAGTGTTTCCTGTACGTTTTTCATGCGCATTTTAACGCAATAGTGTTAAGTTTCCCGTTTCTCAGAAAATCCGGTGTTCGCAGAGTTGTCCATGAGTGAAAATTGCCATATATTTAAGCATATTTATATGTCGCAACTTCCTGCATGACATGCGGTATATACGGGCAGTGGCGTAGCTAGGTCGTCTGGCACCCGGGGCCCATAGGTCTTCTGTCATCCCCTCCCCCCCCCCCTGATGTAGTCGAGGAAGGCGAGGATATCGACAATTTCCGGGTTTCAGCACCTGTACAGCCACCTTGGATACCGCGCACGTTCCCCGGGTCCTTCTCTCCTTCGCTTTCTTTCCCAGAGATCGCGAATGCAGCAAATATACACGCTGTTTTTCCTGCTCCAAATAACACAGCGTGCTGCACTGTTCACGTGTGATAAGCCTATGTGCACATCTTCTGTCAGACTGTAAGGCTTGGCAGCCAATACAAATGCGGCATCGTGGAAAATATTACTCGCGTACAACTAACAAAAAGATCTTTATAATAAAGTTTTAATTATCAATTTTAGCGACAATATTGCATTTGAAAAATTGAAGCTCGACATTCATATCTTGCCCAACAACAACTTCACAAAAATCGTCGTAGGTACTATGGCACGCAGCCCTGAACGAAAACGAAAATTAAATTGTCAGTGACGCTGACCTTCCCACCCTATTAGAAAACGCTACCTGCCTCCCCGCTGCGCGGGCGCCAATGCTATCACAATTACGAGTTCTCTTCATTCTGATCAAAAAGCCTTTATTTTTCATTTGCTGCTATACGGACAAACGTGATTATCCGAGCTGTGGCACCACCGGAAGATTGGGAACAAAATAGAGCACGCTTCGCGTCGATTCTTGGCGTCACCATAAAAAAAAGAAAGAAAAGGCCGCGATGAAGCCCATGCCAGCGAAAGTTTGCACTGCTGTTGGTTTGCACTCGCAATGGAGAGGATTAAGGGATCAACGTCACTGGTCCACTATTTCATATTTCTTTCGCTGCTGCCATATACTGGGCGCCGCCCGCAGTGCCGAAGTACTGTAGGTCGTAGCACCCAAAACGATTTTGCTTAAGAAGCTTTTGTTGAGTTAATAATAAGACTTTGAGTCCTGAACTCTTCAATTGAAGTGCTTCCTCTATAAGTACTAATTACGGGATTATTAAGGATATGGTTATTACTTATCTGCCATATTTTTCGCGCTACCGAGTTCCTAGTTGTCACAAAAAGACATAACTTCATAGCATCTCGATCGGGAAATATCCTTACACCTTTTCCTTAAATAAAATTCTGTGCACCTGATACAGACACTGTACTTGTGACATGAAGTCACACAACAACAACAGTTTTCTGAAACTTCCGAAGGTAAGAAGGAAAGCGTGAAACATAATGGCAGGCTTCGCAGCGGCTTCTCGGAGCGAGCGGGAGAGGGGAAAAGCGAGCCGGACATCGCGGCGGGCCCGCGACTACAGCCTGTCGAATCATACGCCGCCAAACTCTTCGGCCGAACCGAGTCTGAAGACGACCCAGGGAATCCCATTCGCGACTTTTGACGGCCCCACTTATGCAACGTCGCTCTCAACGAACGCTTCGCCGTAAACGCGAGCGCCGGGCGTGCTGGTTGAACGCCCTCTTGCTGCTGTGTTTGTTCGTCTTCGCTGCGCGTTCTGAATGGAAGAGGGACCCAAGAGCCCCAACGACTTACAACGCCTCACTGTATATTTAGCGACTCCTGCTCCCAGCATGAACGCACAGCACGAGCGGACCCCACATGAAACGTTCCGCTAAAGTGAGTAGTTTTCGCGAATTAAATTTTTCAGCCCGCACATTCGTGCAATTATTTCGTGGGGTGTTGATAGAGCTGCAGCCGACAATCCTGCGGCGAAACGCATCGGGTGCATGAGCTCGGGCTACTGGATACCGGGACATTCTTTGCAATTTGCGCCCAGTCAAGCCAGCGGAAAGCGGGGTGTCTTCAGGCGTATATGACACCCCCCCCCCCCCCCACTGGCCCCTTGCACCCGGGGCCCATGGCCCCCCGGCCCCCCCTGTTGTTACGCCACTGTATACGGGTTATATTGCCACACCATTCTATACCTAACGTTGCTCATACTTTGTCTTACATTCTTGAAAAAGTTATTTCTCGAAATTTTGAGAATGACAGCCCACAAACAAATGTCATGAAATAAAACACCGGCAGCGCATGCCTTTTGTGTAAAATCTTCTCAGACCTAAATATTGAAAGTACGAAACAACAACAGAAACCTGAAAATGATTTAACTTTTTTGGCGTGACTGTGGACTACCTCCGGGATCGGTCGACACAAAGCTCGCCTTCGTGCATAGTGTTCGCCGCCAGCGTTTCTCGGTAAACCTTACGGTCACGTAAGCTGCAGTTGCCGGGAAGCGTGAGAAGCAGTCAGGGACCTTTCAATGCTATTGGGTTCCACTATTCAAGGCGAAGTTTAAGCATCTTCCAAGTTTTTTTTTTATTCTAACAACACTTAGCAGGCATACAGCCTGATAGGGATATGCACATCAACAAAATTTATCAAGCACTCTTGGCAGCTATCGGCCATTTGCTATCGCCTCTTAAGCTTCACGGGATGCTGTCTTCGGGAAAAAAAGAATTTCGAAGCGCAGCCTTTAATTCCAATATTCTGTTCTGTTGCGTGACAAATGCATTTAACCGCTCATGCCAGGCTGCGTGCTCAGTCTTTGCGTCAGTTTAACTTTGTGGTGGAACCACGTTGCTGATTTCTTTCGCGCTAACAAAACGATATAGCAGCACAGTGTCGCAAGGATTGTGAGGAGCCTCAGTTCATGTGCCTTGGTTGCGCATACTTATTAGACATCGCAACAACGAGGTAAGCGAGCGAATTGCTGATAAACAAGGCCGCATCCCCAAGGATCTCTTGGCTGTAAGAGCCCCTTACAATTTTTTTTATGGGGTTTTACGTGCCAAAACCGCTTTCTGATTATGAGGCACGCCGTAGTGGAGGATTCCGGGAATTTAGACCACCTGGGGTTCTTTAACGTGCACCTAAATCTAAGCACACGGGTGTTTTCGCATTTCGCCCCCATCGAAATGCGGCCGCCGTGGCCGGGATTCGATCCCGCGACCTCGTGCTCAGCAGCCCGACACCATAGCCACTGAGCAGCCACGGCGGGTGGCTAGCAGTTTCAAGGAAGGTGATAAAGCTATACAATCGCTGATTAAAGAAGTAAATTGAAGAAGTATGCACGATCGCGAAACATCTGGAGCGCACGTATAGGCCTACGGGCGGTTACGCTTGAGGCGTAACCGCCCAATCTCTGTATTTCTCCATACAGAGATTGTAACGCTAAATGTAGGTACAAGGAAACAACGGCAGAATTGCTCGTGCTTTAGTCTTTCTTTTTCGTTTGGTAATTACTTCCTCCATTCCGCCTTTTGTGATTTTACTTTCTTCTATACGTTCTCCTTGTCCTCTGTGAAGGATACTCTCAGCACCAGCAAGGGTGTTGCAAGGGTGATGAACAAGGGTGTTGCAAGCCATATTGCACGCGACTGTACTTCTCCTAAGCTAACGTCGACAGTCTTTTAGTAATTCATCGACACCCCGATGAACAACAGCCTTTTATTCTGCTAATCGCTGAACCCAGCCTCATTGTCTTCACAAAACTGCTCACATCGCTACCGGACAATGCGCTTAGACATAACGCTCGCACTTCTACAGTCACTATTGCTGTCAGTTTCTACACCACTCATGCTGCGCATTCAACCGCGGCCACCAGATATTTGCTTTCGAATCTCGCCTGAAATGCTTTTCCTCTCGTTAACTTTAATAGAGTGCCCATTGCGTATGCACGCCTGATTGATTGATTGATTGATTGATTGATTGATTGATTGATTGATTGATTGATTGATTGATTGATTGATTGATTGATTGATTGATTGATTGATTGATTGATTGATTGATTGATTGATTGATATAGGAAATGTTCGCAGCTTATGTGTTACCAGCTTCTTCGAAAACAATTTTATGATTAAGGAATGACAATGCCAATGTCAGGTCAAATAAACGGATAGTCAGTAATAAAGCAATTTCGCTGACATGTCAGAGCAGTACGAGAAAGATAAAAAACGAGAAATACAGCCTCACGCCCTTGGTTGCCTATGGGACATGTTGCTTGATATCATCATCACGCTCAGAAACACAACATTTAATTAATCTTAGTGCCTAGAAAAAAGCTCGAGAACTTCCCCAGATTTTGACCATGTGAAATCGACAACTTCAAACTGACATCTTGGTTAAAACGTGATCCAAGGTGAAAGTGATGCCTGCGACTGGTTTCATGCGAGTGCCGTCAATAATTTTCGCATGAGATCATGCTGGGTTTGAGCAACTCTGGCATCCACAACAGCGTTGCGCATCTTTCTCTCTTCCTCTTGAGAACGAATTAACATATCCCTGTGATGTGCAGAAATTCTTATTCTTATCGCCTTATTCGTAATTATAACTAAATATCCGACTTAATATGCTTGGCTCACTTGAAGTACTTTGGTTTTTTTTTATGTATTCTGCTTCCTATCAAACATCAGCTAGTTGCACGTTATCTGCTTGTACGGAATCGTCACTTCGTTCACTAAGTCGGTCAGAGCACGGGTCCAGATTTTTGAAACAAACGCGATTATCGTCGTAGCAACGTACAGCGCGTTCTTTTGGGTAGCGAATATACTTCAAAGGCCATACTTGTGTCATTTTTTTTTACAAATGTGTAGGGGCACACAGATACAGCAATACAAATACAGTTTGTACTGTAAGCACGCATCCCACTGAATGTAAAGCATAAAATTTGTACCCCAGAGGTTGGAGATTGAAGAGCGAAATTGCGCCACAACTTCGCGTTTAGTTTGAGGTGAAGGTGGCCTGGGAAGTAGCACCCGCATTTGGTACTGGGTGCATTTTTAGTACGACACGATTAGAGCTTCATTATAATGTGTTGTACATTTATGCGTGCGTTTTAAGCCTAACGGCGTAATAACCTGATAAAAGCATATATGGTCGCTGCAAAGTTCTTCTTTTCTGAGTGCTCAGACTGAGCTGCTGGGTGTGGCTTACTGTGGCTTTCAGGCTGCACGTGCTTTCTTTTTTATGCGAAAGCATCAAATGGCACATGGAACACAAAGCCGGCGTCTGTCGTCTGGACAAGCGAAAAATGGCAGCTAAATTTCTATTAGCTATGACGCCAAATCACAAGCGCGCCTTGATGGAGCACAATGGGCGAAAGGGAACTGCTGCCGCCATAGCGCGCCAGGTATTTCGTGAGGGGAGAGGGCATCGCCCGACGCCACGTCGCCCTCGCTGTCGCTCTCGGAATCCTGTGTTATTCGCGCGTTCCTTGTCCGCGCAAGCTCTTGCTTGCGTTCTAACTGCGCCTCGGTAAGGCCAAAGCAAAACGCACCAAGCCAATGCCTCCTACATATATCAGCCCTGTGCGCGCTCCTTCATTACATCATGCTACTTGGACCGAAATTTTTCAATTGCCAAGCCCGGCGTAACGAAAGCGGTGACGTCAAAATATCTGCGGCTTACTTCGGAGCGTGCCCATTAGATTACATGGCAGGCAGGCATGCTAGCATGATGTTACGGATCGAAGTGCACCGGCCTTGTGCTATCTAGGAGGCGTTATCCAAGTGTCTCAACGCGCTCGCTTGCCCGGGAGGAGTTCATAATTCAAAATACCGCTCAGCGGCGTTCAATTAGACATTAATGGTTTCGCATTCACAACTCATAAGAAGTGCTTAGGTGTCTTAGGATATTTTGTTTTTTACGGGTCGTATACCATCAGCGTGAACTGCACTAAGTGATGAAGCGTGCATTAAAGGTTCGCGAAACTATCCGCAGACAAAGGAATACCGAGGGAAAGAAAGCAGAAAGAAGAGAGATATATATATAAATGAGATGCGAGAGGTGGGGAGGTTAACCAGAAGATAAAGATCCAGTTTGTTACCCTGCAGAAAAAATGCAACTTTAGAACAGAGAGGTGAAGATGACATAGAGGTAATTAATGAAATCCTTACTAGGCTGGCTTCAGAAGCGGCAGTTGAAGTGGGAGGTAAGGCATCAAGGCAACCAGTAGATAAGCTGTCCCAAGTAGCAAGGGAACTAATAAAGAAACGACAAAGAATGAAAGTGTCCAACTCAAGAGATAAGGTAGAATTCGCGGACCTGTCAAAACAGATCAAGGAGATAACGGGAGAAAAACTGAGGAAGCAGTAAAAAATTGACGCAGCATGAAATCAGTGAAAAGAAAGCTTGGCATAGGACAAGCCAAGATGTATGCACTGAAAGATAAGCTGGGTAATACCATTAGCAACTTCGAAGATATAGTAAAAGCAGCGGAATAGTTGTATACTGACCTGTACAAAACCAAGAGCAGCCACGCTGCCTTTATTCAAAGTAGTAATGAACAGGATACAGGGGCTCCTTCTATAACTAACGATGAAGTTAGAAGGGCCTTGCAATACATGAGCTGGGAAAAGCAGCAGCAGAAGATGGAATGACAGTCGATTTGATCAAAGATGGAGGAGATGTCATGCTTCAAAGCCTTGCGGCCCTTTAAGCGCTATGTCTCACGACAACAAGTGTTCCAGAGAACTGGAAGGATGCCAACATTATACCAATACACAAAAAGGGAGAAGGTAAAGAATTGAAAAAATTATAGGCCCATTAGCTTATTTCCAGTATTATATAAAATATTTACCAAAATAATCTCCAATAGACTAAGGGCAACAACGGACTTCAGTCAACCAAGGGAACAGGCAGGTTTGAGGAAGGGATACCCTACAAGGGATCACATCCATGTCATCAATCAGGTAATCGAGAAATCCGCATAGTACAATCAACCTCTCTATATGGCTTTCATAGATTATGAAGCGACATTTGATTCAGTAGAGATACCAGCAGTCAAAGAGACATTACTCAATAAAAGAGTACAGGAGGAATACGTGAATATCTTGGGAAATATCTACAAAGATTCCATAGCTACCCTTCTTCTCCAGAAGAATAGCAGAAAGATACCTGTAAAGAAAGGGGTCAAGCAAGGAGACACAATCTCTCCAATGCCGTGCATTGCATGCTTGGAAGAAGTATTCAAGCTATTAAGCTGGGAAGGCTAAGGAGTGAGGATCAACGGCGAATATCTCAGCAACATTCGGTTTGCAAATGCACCATCCTGTTCAGTAACACTGGGGACGAATTGCAAGAAATGATTGAGGACCCTAACAGGGAGAGTGTAAGAGGGGGGTTGAAGATTAATATGCAGAAGACAAAGATAATGATCAATAGCCGGGCAAGGGAGCAAGAGTTCAGGATCGCCAGTCAGTTTCTAGAGTCTGTGAAGGAGTACGTTTACCCAGGTAAATTACTCACAGGTGACCCTGATCAAGAGAATGAAATTTACAGAATAATAAAAATGGGTTGGAGTGCATACGGCAGGCATTGCCAGATCCTGATTAGGTCCTTACCACTATCATTGACAAGAAAGGCGCACCATCAATGCAGTCTACCGGTGCTAACATATGGGGCAGAAATTTGGAGACTGACAAAGAAGCTCGAAAACAAGTTTAGGACTGCACAAAGAGCAATGGCACAAAAAATTCTAGGCATGACGTTAAGAGACACGAAGAGAGCGGTATGGATCAGGGAGCAAACAGGGTTAGCCGACATTCTAATTGACATTAAGACAGAAAAATAGAGCTGGGCAGGCCACGTAATGTGTAGGTTAGATAACGGTGGACCGTTAGGGTTACAGAATGGATGGCAAGAGAAGGGAAGCACAATCGAGGATGGCAGAAAACTAGGTGGGGTGATGAAATCAGGAAATTGTCGGGCGCAAGTTAGAATCAGTTGGCGCTGGGCAGGGGTAATTGGAGGTCGCTGGAAGAGACATTCGTCCTGCAGTGAACATAAAAATGATAATGATGGTGATGACTGGAGAAAGGGTTAGGGGAGGCAGAAAGATAGAGGAAAAAGAGACAAACGCTGGAGAGAGAGAGAGAGAGAGAGAGAAAGAGAGGTTGCCGAAGTATAGGCGCGTTCCAATTTACAGCATTTACTCGAATTTAAGTCGACCCCTATATAATGAACTCGCCGAGAAATAAAACAAAAATGTAATTGAAATAAACGGTGAGCGATATTTTTTTTAGAAAATGAAAATATTTAAACAAGAGAGACCCTTATATTTACTGTAAGCTCGGCTACTAAATCTCGCTACTCGATGCCTACTCGCTACTCGTTACTCGCTACTCGTCAGAATTGTCTCGTCGGATGCTTCGCAGGCGTCCACGGCTCCCCAAACGACATCGTCCTCGGTGCCGTCGAGTGCGTTGGATTTGCAGCATTCCTCAAAGCCGGTCTGGATAATCTCCAGGCTGGCTTTACGGCAGGTGCGACGGAGGAACTCCGTTAGCTCGCTACTTTTGCTAGCTTTGTTCGCGAACATAGGTCGAACATCCGTTGGTCACGAATGTAGGTCGATAGGTCATGTTGGGTCACATTTTCGGGGAATAAATTGACATATTCGAATAAATACGGTTGTCAAGACTGAAATGTGTTCATCTGGCTACGGGAAAGTCCTCATTCTTCGTTTCAGGATAGGGCAGCACATGGAACTCTCTCGAAAGGAAATTCCATAGCCGTCCGTATTGCGATCAACAGCATCACTACCCAAATGAGAATTTCATGTCTTACCATTAAAAGAGAAAGACTCAAACCGCAGCCAGAAGATGTTATAACGCAAATTTATGCTGTCGGTGAGCAATTTCGCTCGGAAGAAGATTGATTCCATTCGCTAATTTGCATTTTAATGGAATCTCAAGGACTGTTCAGGCAGTGCTAACAATACAATAATCTTATGATAAGCTTTGCTGAGCTGACCACAAGAAAGAGGTATGCATGACGAAACTGATGTGCGAAAAACGAAATACGTTTATTATTACAGAATGTTTCCGCGTATCATGTCGGACATATAGTGCTGCCTTGAACACTTAAAAGAGGGACGCCGTTACCATATATCGACTTTCGGTGCATAAGCTTACAAAACAGTACTTAAGTTTTTTTTCTTGTTTTTTTTTACGGTATGAACTACAGCCTCGATGTACTTTCCATATCCGCAGGCGCTGTTCTTCGGAACACAGAACTCGTTTGCGTTACTTAATTCATTGCGACATCCTCAAGCTTAAGTAATGAAACTATGCGTTTTTATATATTTCTTGCTCCGCGCCCTTGCTTTCTGCATCTAAAAGCTTTACGTCGTAGCAGCACATAAATGAACAGCCGGTGAATAAAAAAGAAAGATTTTGTTTTAAAAAAGAAGTTGTAGAGTACCACTCGTCGTATACTTGCGTGTCATGAACGCATGTCATGAAAACTGGCTTACTTGATACCGGAGTGTTTTTTTTTTTCTTCTGCCTGTCTTCCACGAGTTCTGCGTAGTTTTCCTTTCATGCCTTTCCCCCTTACTTCTGCTGCCTGGAACTTTTGATGCTTCAAACTTCGACAGATAATTTGCACCAAGGCTACCACGTGCGACTAGCTGTAGTACCTTGTAATTCTTTCCGTGATCTATTCCGCTTATTTGCATGCGATGTGTAACTATCAGTGTTTCTCTCGTGTGTATACGTATAACCTCCGTGACGCCAAATTTACTGCGAAAGCATTTCTTTCACACACAGGAGAGCGCAGTTTTCTAAAAGAAAAAAAAACTTTTTTTTTCTTTCTCGCTCTCTCAGATTGTTTTTTTTTTTTTTTTCTGGTGTGCACCGCGTCGCCTTCGTTCGCTACGGTATTGCCTGCTCTGGCCTCCGAAACAAAAGTACGTACTCACGTCCATCTCAGAGTCTGTGTTGTGCGGATCGCTAAAGGGTTCGCGCGACCGTCATCCAACTGCCAGAGTTGTCGCAATAGCGTGACATTGTTTTGCTTTTCTTCGCCGGTGAAGCTGAGGCAAATGAGGCGGCCTGGTAACGACGAGACGACGCCAGCGTAACGGAAATAACGGACAAACTGGCGCAGCAAGCCAACTTACGAGCTCTTAACTGCTTTCGAAGTAAGCGAACAACGCAAGATCGATCAGCACGCATCGTACAGAGGTACGAAGTCGCATTTTAAAAAATTCAATCGTGGGATTTAACGTCCCGAAACCGCGCAATGAGTTATGAGGGACGCAGTATAATTGAGAGCTCCGGATCAATCTTCACCAGCTTGGGTTCTTTAGCGTGCACCTAAAGCACGGCACACGAGCGCTTTTGCATTGCGCCCCCATAGGAAAGCGACCGCTGAAAAGCCGGACATCGTAGGAGCGATCTCGTGCTCACAAACGCAACGCCACAGTCACTGAGCGACCAGGGCGGGTGAGTCGCGTTTGAGCACAGTGAAAGGCAAGGAGGTTTGCCTGCAACAGGCATAGGCGGAAATAGGTACAATGTGGCAGGCGAGACGAATACCCGCACAAAATGAAAACTCAGCTCAGTCCCACTTTCAAAAGCATTGGTCATAATACGAACGTATAAACGTGTACCCTGCAAAGCAGTGACTCATTTTTCGCTTATTCAAGAATGAACTTATACAAATTAGACAAATTACATAAGCACCCACTAACCTAGGTCTACTTGTTCAACGCATCGTTGCGCAGTTTTAATCCGGGATAACTTCAAGAAGGCGTGGCAGCTTGGCATCCACCTAGTTGGCATAGCCACCTATAGCCGCACCTAGCTCCCCTTGTGGTTGCGGGGCATTATTTAATCAATGCAGAATACTAAAGCGCTATGGTGACCAGCGTGCACGTGAGATATCCGAGGCATTTTGCATCGACAAAAAAGGCGACATGTGTGCGAGCGTGCCTTCGATACCGCTCCTCACCAAGGAACTCGCGTATATTTTACGTAGATGATGGAAACCATTTCGTTGTGTTTTTATATATTTCTGTCTAATATTCTTTTTTTTTATATTCATCATCGTCTCTATCTTCCTGACCATGTATTCCCACTTTGGTATGTTCTCCTCTCCCTACTGCCTATTCAAGCGCCTGTATATATATTATTGTGCGCGCAATAAAATATTGGTTGATAGCCAGCTCTTCACCTGTCTCAGTCTCAATCTTTGCGCTGTTACTCATTTTTTCAGACATGCATAAACCGGCCCATGTTAGCACTTCATTAAAAAAGAGAAATGAATGAATGAATTCTAGGGTTTTGCATGCCAAGAACAGCATTTCATGATGAGGGACGTCGCAGTTTCGGACTCCGGAATAATTTTGACCACCACAGGATATTGAAAAAATAAAATAAAAAATAAGCGAGAAGTCTGCTAGCTTGCCACGTGATCGTTGCGTCGTATGTTGGCCTTCCTTCCTTTATTTCGTCTATTTTTTTACTTCACACCATCTATTTATTTACCCCATTTACTGATTTACTGGAAACAACTCCGTTTGATGTTTCTGAATACTGCATTTGCATGGAAGGCTCCGCGTTTAGCTTGGTATTCTAAATTTTTTTCTGAATAGTTTTGTTACAATTCAGCTAGGCTTGTCGCAAAGGGAAATTCCTCGCGACTTTCTCAAAAGAAAAATGAAAATTTTTGCCTAAGTTCCATGAGTACGCTGCGCTGCGCAAATGAGCTGGAACACCACAACGTAATAAACGGTTCTATATTTCACCGAGAGTGCCTGCTTTCGGTGCCGCTGCCGCTGCTTGAAGCTTATATTTAACTTCAAGTTGCTGCTTTCCATGAAGCTGTGGTCACACTGTGTCATAACAGTGCTTCGTTTGCCCATCCACTCTTTTTTTTTCTCTTTCTACATCACTGGCCTGTAGCTAAAGATCTTGATGACGTCGCTTTGTTTGAATCACCTTTGAGAAAAAAAATATTACGTAGCAGCTTATTTTAACGTTTGGTCCTTAACTTCAAGCTTCGCAGTACCTACAGGGAAGCGGTATATTCTTGCTACCGCGACCGCTTTGGTGGAAGGCATGCGAAGAATGCTGATCATGCTCATGGCTATAAAGTGTGATTTGGCGCAGCGTTAAGCCTCTTCGGTGTGCCATTTAAGGCGGTAGCTATTATAGGCTCCTCTCTCGCTCACGATGCTGTGTGGTGACGTTGAATACAAATGCTCTCAGCGTCAGCCGCAGGCCTAATGGAAACGAATATTGTCCCGAGTTTAGGTCCCTGCTCGGCGACATTTAAGCCGTTACGCGCCGTCGTTGTAAGTGTCGTCACCCTAATTGGATCAACCACCCCGGTTTATGGGCGGCACGTAACATGTTATCTCTTGTCCTATCACTAATCTTATCGCACACCAATCTCAGTGGCGAGAATTGTTGTAAGGTACACATTGTTAATTAGATCCATGATGTCGCTCCACCTGTACAGGGTGTCCCAGCCATCGTGCACGAACATATAGAAGTGACAAATCGTTCTAGGCGAAAAAAACTTGGTGTGCGTTGTTGAGGAAACGTCTGTAATTTGATTAGTCCCTGGCATCTAATTAGTTAGTAAAACCAATTAAGTAGCTTTTTATTGGTTGTTCTAATCACCAATGTGCCAATTAGGGAGTTGCAGAGAATTCTAAGAGACGTCTACATGACGTTTTTTTTTTTTTTTCATGCAAGGTACTGAACGCACATATATATATATATATATTCTGTTTTTTCACGCAGAGAGTATGACCGCCAAATATAAAAGCCACCACGTTACTACGAGCCCGCGCTTATTGAGTAGGAGTGGTAGCTGCGCCGCCAAACAGTCTCAG
This sequence comes from Dermacentor albipictus, assembly GCF_038994185.2. NCBI lineage: Eukaryota > Metazoa > Arthropoda > Arachnida > Ixodida > Ixodidae > Dermacentor > Dermacentor albipictus. The sequence goes on along the minus strand of NC_091821.1, from coordinate 70,863,619 downwards.
TGGGAAAGCGAGCTCTTCATCTGCTACGTGGCCTAGTGGCGACGATAACAGCATGCGTGTGATCTAACAGCACGCGATCCTCGAGGTCTGGTATGGGAGAACGCAGGGAAGGAATTTCGCTTGCGAAAGCTATAGACGGGGAGTGGAGAGAGCGTCTAGCTTGGCAGTGGAGCCCGCCTGCTGAAATCATGGGTTCGCAGCACTGAAATATTTCTACCTGGGCTAGTGCTATTGAGCCGAATCGAAAACCTTTTGCGGCTGAACGCTCCCTAGAGGGCACGTGACAACTTCCCGCGTATAACTAAAATTTGCTATAGGGCCCTGGTGAGGGGCCCTTTAAGTAATCCAGGGTGCGCTCTATACAGGCACATTGAGCATTGAGCAGCAAGCATGTGCTTGCTGAGGTAAAGCTAGGGAAAAGATGGAGCACGTTTTATTACAATGTGGAGATATCTGCCCAGTGGTCGATTTAGGTACCAATGGACTCCTTGAAGCCCTTGGGTTCAGCGAGAGCAGGCGGAAAGTAAACATGTCCACAATAGAGATTAGTAAGAGGCGATTAGAAGATTGGTGTAAGTAGGAAAATTACAACGGAGAAAATTTCGTTATGGGAATTCATCGTGCGTTTTTTTCTTCTTTTCCTTTCTTTTTCTTTTTTTACCTAGGTAGGACATTAGGCAGTATAATAGCAAGAGCTTGTTCTTTTTTTTTTGAGCTGTGGTTAGGCGAATTTTCGAGCGACCGACTTCGGGAGTTACATTCAAAGCAGCTAGAACTACATCTTTGTCTTTACGCTTGAACAAAAATATTTTAGAGCTCAGCTCTTATGCGCGCGTTCCTGCGGCGAGCGTCGGCGTCGGCGTCCCTCGTAACCGAGCGAACGAGCAGAGCGAAGGGTGAAAGAGTGAACGCGGAGCGCAGCTAGGCACTAAAGACGACGATAACGGAGCGAGCGCGAGGAGGAAAGCGGAGGAGGAGGGTGAAAGCGTAAAAAGAGAAGCGTAGTGCCTTGCGCGGCCAGTCGCGCGGCAGTTCTGCGTGTATTCGAGGGCGTCTTTCATGCTTGGAAAAACTTTTACGTAGCGCGTATCGAGCAACAAAAAGATGTATCGGGAATTTTTCATGCTGCTCTATAATTTTCTCATTGACACTTTTCGTCCAACTATAATATTTGAGAAGTTGACATAATAGTTCTGCGGAAACCCGCAAGGTCGAGAGAAATAATTAAGAAAGGGAAAACGGGTGGATGTCTGATTTTCCCTTTGATAATTTGAGAAGTTCATTAAATAATTAAGACCAATTATGTGATGAGGCGGGATGAAAAAAATAATCTGAATATCTCCAAGCGACAGCAAACAACATTACCTTGGTTCTGTGCAGCTACGTGGCATCTGTATATTTTTAAAGTTTGCCTAAAGAGTTTACCTAAGAGACAGAAAAACCGTGTTCACAGCATATTCATGCCTAATGTGAACCACCTTTTGTTCCAGCTAGCTGACACGTAGTTTTAGCGCTAGCACCGAGACCCTGTCTCTGGATTCATAATTTGTTACTTATTCGCCTGTCCTTGTGCGCATAATTCTTCCCTATTGTTCACGAGTTCCAAATGGCCTTGGTACTTCTTTTTTAGCTTTCGTTTTTACGTTTCGCTTGGTCTGTTGTCGTGTTGAACAAACATATAAGCTCACACAACACGCATCTAAGCGTCAGCAATGCTACACCGTACCTCGTCGATCTCAGCGCCAGCGCGATGATCTTTGGATACGTAATTTGCGTTGAATTATCCTTAGGCGTTTGGGCGAAGATTACGCCAAAGCGTTACTGATGTCAGCTGGAGCACGTCACGTATGTCAGGCATGTGACACACGTATTGATAGTCTCGTTTTAATGCGCGTCAATATTTTACGTAGCATTGTAGTATGACAACGAGCTAACAGCAATTTTTTTTCCAGTCGAACTCTTTTTATCACGAATTACGACCACTTACATTCACATAAGCGTATGCGAACTAGGTATTTCGAATCACTGCGTATTGTTTGCTATGTTCTTTTACGCATCTGATTTTGTTTTTCTACAGTCGATGTCGAGAAGAAAAAAACCCATTCCTGCGATTTGGTTCCGTACGATATTTTAAAGCGCATGCCATGCTGATCGCATAAGAAAGAAAAAGGGAAATTGTTCAATATAGTCCGGAAGCTGCGGTGTAATGGAAAGTAAACAGTATTTTAGATGCTCCAGTACGTCGAGTGGCGCTTTGACAGCACTATATGTTGACATTCCGGAACGCTCCGGATATTTTCTAACGTAGATGATGACCAATATCTGTGCCGCACTCGAAATTTTGACGGCGTAAAATTCTAGAGATAATTATAACTTGAAAGGTAGCTTAGCACGTCAGTGAACGATGCTATTAACGAATATATGAAAGATAATAACCTTTATTTTAGCCAAAAGGTAACCTTAGAGTGCGCGCAAATTTTGATAAAAGTGATATAAACATTTTATATACTACTAGAACTTAATGAAATGAAGACTGAATACTAATGGCAAGGTTGTTATCGTTATTTTTTGTGATTTTAGGTCTATTTATCCAAAGAGCCAAAAAAAATCGAATTTCTATTGTAACAAATAACTTTTGTCCGAGTTAATAAATTGTACGCCGCTTGGTCACTTTATTAACCAAGAACTACGATTTGACGCTCGGCGGAGCTCCTATAGAGCGCGTCCTTCGGTATGCACTGGTCAAGTGACGTGCGCAGATTTTCATTATATGCTAACTTACGCCTCTCATTTCCAGCCGCGTGGAACAGCGCGTAGGGGGCGCTAAAACGTGGCCGCCCGTCGACGCTGAAGTGCCCGCGAAAACGCGTGTCATCTAATTTGCCTGTCTGGCCGCGTTACGAAGCGACAGCCTCGTTCACGAAACGCAGTTACGGCACACCCTCGGTGTCGTGCGCCGTCGTAGTGTTTGTGCGTCCCTTTCGCGGTGGCCGATAACAGCGCCGTAACCGCGGCCGAGGTGCGTTCCGTCTCGTACCCTCTGTCATCGGTAACCACGTGGAATGCAGTTAAGCGGGAATGCAGCGCCGCCGTAGCGCAACGTTAATTGTACGCACACATGGCCCACGCATGCCAGGCGGCGTGCGCCGCGCTGCGTATATACGTCAGACACTCGTGACCCACTACATGGAGTGTTACAGATATGGGGCCCTGCCTATAACGTCGATATATTACAACCTTTTTTTATTCCAAACTCCGGACGTCAAATTTGCGTAACCGCCGACGCAAGCATCGAGCAGTGTCCCGCAGCGTTGTTTGAACGACCCAATCAAACGCTCTCCTCATTTATAGGAGGCAACCTTTGTTTGCTTTCGAAACGAACAGCAGTGCCTATCTTGACAGGTTTTTCTTATATAATAAGCTTTCAAGAGGTGAAGAGCACGCACCAGTGGAGAGGGGTTCAGTTGGGCTGAACTAGCGCAGTGAAAGTGGATGAGGAGGAGAGTGCCGGCGTCTGGCGATTGCCCCACTTCTTACTTAGCTTGCGGTCGCTGGTCGAAAATCGCGGCGGCGTGCAACGGAAAATTAAAAATGCCGCTAAAACCGACCCTCAGCGAAGAAAGTTTAGGAGAGGGATGACATAAACATGCCGAAAGGGCTCAAAGATATTTATTTCACACAAATAAATTCATGCTTCCCGGCAGCTCCGAGTAGCCAATGTCCGAGTGATCGGTAAGCAGACATCCTCTATTTCTTTCAGAACGGGACAATCTCTGGCTTTTGCTAAAAAAGTCTAGCTTTGTTTGGCATATTCATGACATATTTAATGCGCACACGGCACTTTGACGTGGTGAGTTATCGCAGTTTTGTGACGTCGCGGGACAGACAGGCGAAGTAGGCGCAGCCCGAAAACCTTTGACCAATAGCAGAGGGCTGATGGTAACAAAGGTGTAGAATCGGAAATAGTTATTTTTTTTTTTGTGTGTGTGTGTGTGATTGGTCTAACCACGAATAATCAGTGTGTACAGATCATATCAGATGGGTAGTTTTCGAGGTTTTCGTGACGTCGCGTGACACAAATGCGAAGTGGTGGTGGCCCAAAAATGTTTCACCAATCGTGGAGGGCTGATTGCAGAAATCGAACAGAAACAGCTTGGAATAGCTTTACGTTATTGCGCCCATGGCCCATCCTCTTGCCGCCTACGCGATGCCAATATGCCCTTAACTTCGTGTTGGGGCTTCAGCTTCACATGATTAATATCCTAGTACTTGATTACTACTACTATTACTAATACTAGTAGCAGTTGTTAGTAGGGAGAGCAGTAATCTATAGCGCTAGTGCTGCTCCAGTACCAGCAGTATACTGCTAGTCCTATAGGTCTCGCTACTACTACTACTACTACTACTACTACTACTACTACTACTACTACTACTACTACTACTACTACTACTACTACTACTACATCCGCTACTAGTAGTAGTAAGTGGTGTTATAGCGGTAGTTAATCCTATTGCCAGTAACTAGATTAGCTGTACTTAACGGTGTGAGTCTACTATACGCCCATAACCACGAAGCGAGGAGAGCGAGAGAGACAGAGCCTGCACGCCCTTATGTAGTGTGCGTCTCCGCTGTTCGCAGTGACGGCCGTGACGTGCAGCGTCCTCACGCTGTCTGCGATTTCGTGCGACCGGTTCACGGCCATCCTGTACCCGTTCCGCGCACGCATCACCAAGCAGCGCACGGGCGGAGTGCTGGCTGCCGTGTGGCTCCTGTCGGCCACCGTCGCCTCGCCTCTCCTGCTCTACACGACGCCCTACAACGTGCAGGTAATACTGTCCGCGCTTGTCTTTTCCGCGAGCGATAAAACGACGATGTTATTGTTGTAATGTCCGTGGGAATGCCCGGTCTTCGGACACCTTCAGCACTGACAGCACCACCAGCCAGTAGGCAGTACTGCCCACAGGCTCACAGTGTTATGGCGCATGGATCACTTCCCTTCTAGTGAACTTCTGTGTTTCTACGCCAGCACCGCTAAGTTATGGTGGAAGAAAAGCCGTTAATTTTTATTAGAGTCAAAACTTTTGCTCAAGTCATTTCTCGACGGAAAATCGGCCTTTTCCTTTCGTTCAATTTTATATTGATGCGAAAGCATCAAATTGCCCGTTGAGCAAGAAAGCTGGCGTCTGTAGCAGTGAAACGGCACCTGAATTCTAATTGGTTGCGACGCCACGTTGCGTGAGCTCCTCGACGAAGCAGAGCGGGCGAAAGCGAACATCTTTTGGCGCGCCAGGTGCTGCATGAGGGGAGAGGGCATAGCCGCGACGCCACGTCACCCTCGCTATGGGGCAAGGAACGCGTATCCGCGCGTTCGTTGTCCGCGCCAGCTCTCGCGTGTGTTCTAACTTCGCCTCGGTAATCGCTATAAACCAATTAATATATAAGAAGACAGGACAAATTCAATGGAAAAAAAACGTGTGCGGATGTGAGTTTAGAGCCTACGACCCCATGCTCAGAAGCCGGGTGTCTTTCCCACTTCACTAAACCAGTGCCGCCTAGATAGCCGGCCTGTGCACTCTACTTTATGACATCATGCTACTTGGGCCAAAATTTCCATTGCCCAGCCGGGCGTGACGAAAGCGCTGACGTCAAAATCACCGCGCCTTACTGGGGAGCGTGCGCATTAGATTCTATGGCAGTCGAGCAGGGTAGCATGACGTCACGGATCGAAGTGCGCCGGTCTTGTACAATCTAGGAGGCGTTGGCGAAGAGTCTCAACACATTCGCTTGCCCACGAGGAATTCGTAATTCGAAGGACCGCTCAGCGGAGTTCAATTGGACATTAACGCTCTCGCATTCAGAATTCATAAGTTTTTAGGTGTCGACGTTTTTTTTGTTGTTGTTGTTTTTTTTTACCGACATGAAAAAACTTTTACCACCCTTACTAGGCGAGCGAACGCTGTCATTACTAGCAGTTTCCTCTTCTTTCCAGCTATACGTCTTCGAAGTTAACTCTTTCAGCCATACTGCTAACGCGTTCGCATAAACGTTTACTTTCAAGCTCGCACTGTGAAAAGCAGGCGCTGCGTGATTACGGAGAGGATCACGCAGGGGAAAGCAGGAAATGTGTGTCGGTAGAGAACAGAGTTAGAGTGATAGCCCATTACGTTGGGTGCCTACAGACACGATTAATGAACATTGTTGCACGCCGTGCGACTTACCCCTGGCACGTAGGGAAATACAGGAGAAGCGCCACAACAGAAAATGGTGCTGATGAGCGCTGGAGTATGGCTACGTCTACTAAAGGTTCTTTCTCCGACCCCGCTTTTGACGCTCGACTGTGGCGCTCTATCCTCATTAAGCATGTATAGTGTTCAAGTTATACAGCGTGTCCCAGCTTACGCGGTACAAGCTGTTTAAAAAAAACGGGGTTAGGGAGAGGGGGGCACGAGACACGACGATGGGACAAGCAGCGTTTTATTAGCAGTCACCTTGCGGACGATGGTGAATTTTTCTGTTATCATTGATAGGCTAATTAGTCAGACTTACCTGCCTAAATTTATAATTAATTGCATAATGGCGCAAACTCGAGTGTAAAACTGTGCATCTCATTTGAAAACATTCAACAGTTTTCAACCCCCTACATTTTCCCCAGCTCATTTCTTCCGCGTTTCGAATTTGTGGCGCAAAACGCGAAAAAGAACGCGCGCCGAAGGCGGCCCCACGCGTGTCGCGCGCGCGACGGCAGCATTTTCAAAAAGAATTTCAGAGAATCTACACTAATAAATGGCTGACTTGACAACCGCGAGAAAGTGACAAGGTGTAGCCGTAACTGCTGGCTGCTGCTACGAGCAAGCAACCGCGTCCCGCTGTTTGCTAGTGCATTACGCGCCGGCTTAGTGTGGCGATAAGAAATACCCCTCAAGCGAAGCACAAAGAAAAAAAAGGAAGCTGTGGCTGCTTGCTCTTAGCAGCAGCCGACAGCTACGCCGTCGCCTTGTCACTTTGCCGCGGGCACCAATTCACAATTGCACAATTGCACAATTCGGCAAGCGAGCATACGCAATTACGGCAGTAATTATAAATTTAGGCAGCTAATTTCACCTGAATAACCTATCAATGGCCACAGAAAAATGCACCACCATTACCAAAGTGGCATTAGCAAAGCTTGGCCCGCGTCAGCTGGAATACACGGTACGTCTACGCAAAAACAACTGGCGCCTAACGACTGCGCCAATCCTTGAATTTGAGGCAGGGATTTATTGTTCTTCAGAAACTATGTCCACAGTGAATGAAAGTGTAATAGAAAACACGTAACGAGAATGGTTTCAGCGTGGCATTCAATTGTAGATATCCTGACTACGCAAATACCGCGAAAATGCCTATAATGCTAAGCTCTTTCAAGTGTTTCAGCATTTACTATTGCCGTTTATTAAGTGCCAAGGAGCATTTACTACTTATACAGCGGTATTGGTATTAGTGCTAAAAGTTACATTCGCCGTTTTAGATTCATCTCCTCCCCTATGTACGCATTCTTCCCCTGTACTTTTGTTTCACCTGACATTAAATTTTATAGAGGGGAACCGTTTACCATTCGCGTATGATGTTACCTTGTTATAAGCTTCACCTTTACAACAAATATTGTCAGGCAAAGGACGCTATACAGGGGCAAAATTAAAACGCTAACTGTTGCGAGTACGGCGGCTGATGAGAAATTCATGTCGCGACATTCCTTCCGCAAATTTTCTGGCGAGAAAAGGGAGACAAAGAAAGAAAACTGGTTTGACCACATCACTAAAAAAACACGTTCTATTTTGAGTAAACATAATCCCAACGTTGCCAGCTTTGGCGCAAAGGAGCGAAATGCTCTGTGAACACGTGCCCCACATGACACCGTTCTCCAAAAACTTCTGGTCTCGCTATGGTTAAGCTTGAAACATAAAGGCATGCAGTTGTGCTTGCTAAAGTGGCAGTTTCATCACAAGATGTAAAGAAGTGTTCTTGAGCGATGTTACTAGGGGTTATTGATGGTAGATGGTAATGGTAATGATGCTAGTGAACGCTTCTGCTTCCTTATGGTGAACGCATCAGTGACCGAGCGCTCCGTAACGCTCATCGCTAACTCCATATACGCGTGGTTTTGACAACCACGAATGAGATATAAGACCTGCGCGTGAACCGTACAAGCACTTTTGAATAATGCATGACGTGGCACACCACCAAGAAAAAAGGAAAGTGGAGCGCAGAACTCTCGGTGAGCTCCCTCGAACACAACTGACCGTGTGGCGTTCGGTAAAGGTGATTTGGCTTTGGACTTGGAAAACACCAGGCCAAGCAGAACACATAAACCTCAGAAAATAGGGCCCGCGTTGCAGAGGGCAGTACGGGAGCCAGACAAAACGAAGTTCAACAGTGAAAGCTGTTGCACGAAGGACATTACGTCAACTGTCAGTGCGCTCTGCATATGTCAAAAAAGATAAGTAAACACAATGAAGATGTACTAGTCTTATTCTTTTCTGGTATAAGAAAAAAAGAGTAGGTAAAGCTTTTTGTTTCTATTCTTTTATTTTTTCATTTTCTTTTTGAGAGGGGGGGGGGCGACGATAGTGTTAGATGTGGCGAAAGCTATAGAATTGCAGAGGGCTTCTCATTATGTGAATAAGCGCTACCTACGTTGCAGTTCAGTTAGGAAACACTAGAATAGTTCAAGGTATCTGCATCGATGGACGGTCAGGTTCCTTCACGCGTAAGTATTCGTTTTCCAAGGCACACGTGAAATTGGAATCAGCAAAACGCATTGCGCTGTGATTTGATTCCAGTGACGTGCCAGCTAGTGGTAAATGCAAGCATGGCGCACCCATGCTTGCGCGTATCATCAGTGCCGTTCCACATGGGCGCACCGGGCCTTATTTCGCGTGATTGCTCGTCGAGGAAACGTAGAACGCAGTGCCACACAAAGTTGCGTTTTCTTTTACTTGTGGACCACCGAGGCTCGAAAATACACTGATAAGAGCGTGTGAGAACGAAGAAAAATTCTGCATGTATGAACGTTAAGGCGCGGCTTTAAAAGGTGTACGTGCATGCGTGCGCGACGAAATTTATTTTCAGCGATAACACTTCCTGGGCGTTTGCTACTTTTCAGGTCAGTGTGTGCTCTAACTTGTACATAGTTCTTTACGAGGGTTCAAATCTGTGTTGCGCCAACATGTTTGAGGACTGTTCTACATTTCTTTCGGTTTCCAAGGTTCACCTAGTTACGGTCCCCCTTCCTCTATGATTATTACTCATTCTAGGTCAGCTTGATGCAGGATGCCACTTCCCAGATAAACGTTAGTGTGACTGCAGCGTGTTCGTATGCCATACAGTTCGAGATAGTCATTAATTGCCAACACGTAGCATTAAAACGTCTGAAACCACGCTGCAGTCACTGCAAAAACATATTTCGTGAATTGGCAGGTGTTGCTAATAATTTTGCGAATAGCAAGGAGGAAGCAATATCAGCTTCGTAGTACATATTGGTTAAAGGGGAAGAGGTGACATTCAGAACGCTTTTCCTTCGCGATAGGAGGTCTGCCATTGCCCAGTCGCTTTCGATAATAACGTGTCCAGTATGACCTGGCATCTGACGAACAGTTCTAGCGTAACAACTTTTTTATGCGTGTGTGTGTGTGTCAATAGGGACCCGACTTCCAATCCCGCTCCATCGTCCTTCTTGCCCGTACAGTGGACCGACGTGGAGCTGACGTACTGCGGCGAGAGCTGGCCGCAGCGCATCGAGTGGGACCCTGTGGAGGAGGCGTGCGTAGCGCGGTCGCCCTTCAAGCAGCTCTATTACACGGCCGTCACGGTGGCGCTCTTCTTCGTACCCGTGCTCGTGATGAGCTCGGCTTACGCGCTCATCTTGCACGCTCTCTGGAGGGACCGGCACCCGGGCGAGGCCAACGCCAACAATGCGCTGCTCCACTCCCGGGCCAAGAGGAAGGCCAGTACTATTGCCGACGTCTGCAGTGCAGCGACTTTAGAGGGGCGCACTAAGCACAAATGTGAAGTTAAGCTATAGATTGGTAGGGGTTGAGAATCTCCATGTCTATCTGCGCGACATCAAGCATTCTTTTTCTCATCCTTTCTCGTTATGGTTCGCACCCACCACAGACGCTTTTCATTCACAAGTCACCGCCTCTTGTGCTGATAAATATGGTGCTGGAGAGGCCACCTCCCCCAACGGCAACAAAGCTGTCGCTTGTCGAATTCGCCAACGAGTGACATGCGCTGCAGAGCACACTACCGTATATGCAGCGCAGAACATGTTCGAACCAAAGGTTGAGCGCACAGCCTTTGAAATAGCATTTGCCATACTACTAAAAAAATACACAAAAAAATTACTGTAGTATGTTAAATGCGCTATACTACTAATTAATGGACAATGCTCACTTGCACATTAACGCGCGTGTGTGCAAGCATATTTGTATCTGTGGTGGCAAAGCTCCTTGTGGCGAAGAATATGCAAAAGATGTGCGAGTTCAGCGTCATTCACGTTCATATAATGTCGTCGCTTCGTGAAAGAAAGCTTCTTTCCTGGTCAGAAGTTATGTCAAATTTGTATTCATTGCGCCGACTGATGCTTTTCTCGTGCAGGGTACGAGTTAACTGTCTTGTGTTGTCCTTTTATTCCTTACTGCGCCACAGGTTGTGAAGCTGGTGTGCGTGGTGCTTCTTGTGTTTGTCCTTTGCTGGATGCCCTTCCAAGTCATCGTTCTGTTTTCGCAGTTTCGGGACAACGGGAACCACAGCCAACCGGTAAGCCGCAAATAATTAAAATGAGTATCAAGAATTAAATGGCATTGAACGCGCCTACAGAACAAACGCGATGACGTGAACTGAAGAGATGAAGCAAGACACGATAGGCACACACGCACAAAAACACATTTGCGCTTCAAGCGCGTTCTTGCTGTTCGGCCACTCGGGCCTTCATTACGCAAAACGATCGTTCCAGTTAATTATTCTAGAGAGAAAAGTGTTAATGTTTAGCTTAGATTGAGCCACTAAGATTTTCGTTTGATCTTTTTGGTTACAATGTGGATCCGTCCTTGGTGCCATACAATGGACGATTATCTGTCGGGGGCTCGTTCTGTGGAAAGCACGGGGTTCCAGCGGGCACTTTTTTTTCTCGTCTTTACAAAAGCCTTAAGTTTACAGCTTTGGATTAACCTAAATTAGAGGCAGAGGGAAAAGGTGCGTGTATATATGTCGTATTGCATGGCCACGTAATATGCATGCTCACGAACACGATGCGTTGTTTGGGACAATTCATTCCTGTCTATTCTGCAATAATATGATATAGCCTATTGAACCGATTTCGCCCACTGGGGTAAGAAAATTGCGAGACTCCTTTTCTTTATTTCTTCTCTTTCGCGGCACAGCTGCCTTCGTGGTTCTCGCCGGCCTCGTTCTGGTGCACGTACTTGGCGTACGCCAACAGCGCGCTGAACCCCATCATCTACGGCGGCATGACGCCCACCTTCCGCCAGGGCCTGGCGAACGTCTTGCGCTGCGGGCACCGGCGCAGGACCGACTATCCGAAACGTGAGCGCTTTTGTAGTTGGCATCACTCCCGCAGGCGCGGCCTTCTCGGTGCGCGTTCAATGGAGAAGGCGGGGGGCGGGTAGTACTCATAGTATAATTACGGTACTTTAGCGCAAGTTAGCACACACGGACAGAAAAGAACAAAGTGAACAAGGACGGGCGCTAAAGTACTCTAATTATGGAACTGGCCCGACAGTCAGTCCTCCTGAAGTACGCGTAAGTGCTTACGTGAGACTACCTGTAAAAACACTGGTTGCTCAACCACTCTGTTCATGGTCGTCATACTGCTCGTGCACGCTGATCCAGTCTGATGGGGACAAAAATACCACCAATGATAGTTCTGTCCAGGGCAAAGCATTTGCGGCTAAACCGCACGTATAGAGCGCGTGCGCTCTATATGGTTAAACGCTCGTACGAATTACGGTTAAATATATTTATACGGTTAAATTTATGCGGTTAAAGCGCTCGCACGAGCTTCGAATTACATTTTACAATCACTGCTTTGGGCTGACGGCTCAACTGTAGTGCTTTAAATGTTACACACTTTATACGTAAGGTCATCTACAGTTTTAATGAGCTGACGAAAGTACCTAAGATCTTAATTATAAGTTTGAGAGCTTTAAATTTAAGCTGTCGACCTTTCAAAGCTGCAGGCACTAGCACTACAACTATGGCTTTGCGCGGCGCGCTGAAGTGTTGAGGAAGGTTCACAAGCGCTAGGAAAATTAAAGCAAAGAAACAGAGAGAAAAGATCAGTGTAGCGCTTGTCTTTGTCTTTTCTTGCCATGTGAGTTGTCTTTCTGTTTGCGCTAATTTTTCTCTTCAGCATGAACTTGCCCAACAATTAATTCCTCTAGCTGCTCAATAGTTGCGCAGAAACCAGAAGCACCCCTTTCTGGCCGTTTCTTTCATAATATCGCCTTCTATCTCACCTCTTTGTCCCGAACACTGCTTCGTTCGAATTTCGGATGTGATTATCCAAATTCGCAGAGGCGGCTTTTTTCCCCTACATTTTGGAAGGAAACTGTGAAATGGGTGCACATTTTGCAGAACATGGCATCCGCTGACGCCACTGGGTTTTCTTAATATGCACTGCGAAAACTAGTGGTGAGCAAGTGTGAAGCCTCAGTCCTATTCAACCTCTAGCCTAGTCTTTACAAGTGACTTTCAGTTCTCTTAGCGTCATTGCGAGGCGTGTTAACAGCGCTGAGGAACACGAAAAACAAAACGCGAAGCGCACAAGATGAGGGCTAGGTGCTGTGCACTACGTCGTAGTCAAACCACTACAGCTTTTATTCCCGGGCCTTCCCGTCAAATGGAAAAAATTGAGTCACTTTAGTTTACGCTAAAGATCACAAAGGCGAAAGCCAGCGCGCTCACGAGACACTCATTAAATTACTTAACATGCTCATTTTGAATGCGTTACGTCCTATTGTTTTCCCCCACCAAAGATCGTGGGTTCGAGTGCCTTAACTCTATCTTAATTAAAGGTGCCTTAATTAAGAAGATAGGTCGTGGGTTCGAATCCCACCAAAGCTCGAGGGTTCGACTCCCTATCAATTTTTGTGCCACGAATTTCGGCGCCACAACGCCGGACATTGGATTTTTCGTCCCATGAGACGTCTAAGGCATTCCCCTTAATGAATTTCATTTGACTCGCAGCGCTTCGTGTTCATGTGCAATGTACAGTGTACCTTAGTGAGTAATGACTTTTCTAACAGTTATTCCAAAACATTACGCGGAATGTGTTTTCTGTTAAGTGAATGGACTAATTGACACTTTTTAGCCTCGTGCCGTAAGAGGCGATCACTAACAGCATTTGAACCACTCAACACGCTCTAGGACTAAATAATTACTCTAACTGCAATATGTATGACGCGCTTACTTAATTAGTAATCACGTAAGAATGGCATCCCGAATTATGTAAATAATAATACGTTTCAGAACCGCAAGATCTGTCAATGAAACGCTAATTTATTTTATTTATTTATTTCACAATACTGCAGGCCAGATCGGACCAAGCAGGAGGGGCATGAAAACACAAATCATAACAGCACGCATATGCAAAAAAAAAGATTACATTGCATTTAACATACAAGAGAATCAAAAATTAACAATGACAGAGCAGAAACTAAAAACAATGAACATTGAAACTGCTTACTTTCTATTGAAGAAATAAAGTTTGAAGGGCCTGTTCTACGTCAGGAGAGCGAAAAATCGATTCAGGAAGCGCGTTCCAATCAGCTATTGTTTGAGGAAAAAAACTGAAAAACTGCGCTTAAATGAGTTTGTTTTAGCAAATATAGGCTGTAATGCGTGTTCGCTATAATGTCGGGTCCTTCGAGTTGTGGAGTGCCTGAGGAATGAGAGGGGAGCAATGCTAAGCTTTCCTGCCAAATTTTTATGAAGGAAAGAAACGCGGCTAAGTTTTCTACGTGTACTAAGCAACGGGATATTATTGTCCTTCATAAGTTGTGTTGGGGAGTCTGACCTTCTGTATTTATGAAAAACAAAACGTACTGCCTTTCTCTGAATGAGCTCTAATTGATAGATGTCTTTCTTAGTGTGGGGGTCCCAAATTACACTACATGGGGTTACAAATACCAATCTAAACGAGGCAAGGCTCTAGCAAAGGCAATGGAGGACCAAGAAATGGCGCTCCTCAATGAACCGGGCGTCGCCACCCGAAAGGGAAACAGCGTCAACAGGGACACCACCCCGGACCTGTCGTGGATGGCGGGCTCCCTAGAAGTGGCCTGGCGGAACGAAGACGTAGACCTGGGCTCCGACCACAGTATCATAAGTGTAACGATCAAGGGACCAAGGTACCGGGCAGCCCTCGGCAAAGCCCGGATCACCGACTGGGACCGAATGCGCAAGCACACGGACGAAGAAAACGAGACCTCCGGAGAAAACGCGGAGGAGGGCAGACATCAAACGTACGCAGAATGGGCGCGAGAACAAAAGATCGCGCTCGACAGATTTACTCAAGAAGTTGTGACAACGATGCAGACGCCCTTCGTCGACGCCAAACTAGCACACATGTGGGAGGCGCGGCACTCGCTCACGCGAAGATGGAAGCGTCAACGACGAAACAAGAAGCTCGTCAAACGCATCGCGCTCCTCAACAAACAGATCGCTGAATACGCAACCAAGTTGTGCCGAGAGAACTGGATGAGTACGTGCGACGGGCTGCAGGGAACGCTGTCGGCGCGCAAGACCTGGTGCCTGCTCAGACACCTGATCGACCCGTTGAGCAGCAAGACCGCAACCAACCGCAACCTCACCAAAGTTCTGAACGCTTACGATGGCAACGGCCAAAGGCTCATTGAAGACCTCAAGGCGATCTACCTCAAGACGGAGAGAGGGCGATTTCCGATACCGGAGGAGTACGGGGGACCGGAAAATCCGGCATTGGATGAACCGTTCACCATCACGGAGTTGTTAACAGCCATAGACGAGAGTAATAAGGCGAGCGCACCAGGAATGGACGCCATTACATACAAGCTGCTCAATAACATGAGTGATGCGGCGGCACGTGGGCTCCTGGGTCACATCAACAGAACCTGGGAAAGCTCGAAGTTGCCCGCAGAATGGAAAGAGGCCGAGGTACGGTTCATACCTAAACCCGGCAAACCTCTGACCATCGAGAACATGCGCCCCATCTCGCTCACGTCCTGTGTGGGCAAGGTCATGGAACGCATGGTTCTCAGAAGACTTCAAGCACACCTGGACGAGACAAATCAGATGCCGGCGACCATGTATGGATTCCGCCAGCACCTGAGCACCCAAGACGTCTTGATCCAATTACACGAATTGGTGATTAAAAAAGCAACGAGGCACGCGCCCCGGGGTATACTGGCTTTGGACCTCAAAGGGGCCTTTGACAACGTGTCCCACGCCAGCGTGCTCGAGAACCTGCGCAAGACGGGGTGTGGCCGCAAGACCTACGGTTATATCAAAGATTTCCTAACCAATAGAGCAACAACTATCCGGATAGGAAATGAACGGTCAGAGCCTGTGGAGCTCGGAGACAGGGGTACCCCACAGGGGTCTGTCCTGTCGCCTCTGCTTTTCAACCTAGCACTCCTGCCCCTGCCCGAACTACTCAATCAGATCGAGGGCGTGGACCACGCGTTCTATGCCGACGATATAACGGTGTGGACGAACCGCGCGGGTTCCGATGCCTGGGTGGAGGAAGCCCTGCAGAGAGCGGCAACGACCGTCCACGAGTATGCCAGGACCTGTGGCCTGAGCTGCGCTCCACAGAAATCGGAGCTGCTCATGGTACAGCCCGGAAGACCGAAGAAAGAGCCGCCGCCAAACATAATCATCACCATCGACGGCACAGAGATCAAACCAACGCAGCAGATCCGGATACTGGGCCTGCTGTTGTGCAGCGACGGCAAGGCGCACGCAGCCGTCAACAAAATCAAGACCACATCCGAGCAAGTCCTCAGCATGATCCGGAGAGTCACCAACCGGAACAGAGGAATCAAAGAAGAAGACGCACTGCGCCTGGTGCAGGCATTCGTCGTGTCACGCGTAACGTACTCCGCCCCGTACCTCCAGCTTGCGAAGGTGAACCGCGAAACGCTGAACACGACGATAAGGAAAGCAGTAAAACTCGCCATGGGCATCCCAGTCTACTCGTCAACGCAGAAGCTGCTGGAAATGGGTGCCCACAACACGGTGGAAGAGCTGGTGGAAGCACACCTATCCCACCAGAGGGTAAGGCTGAGCCGGACAGAGCACGGTCGGGCCGTCCTAAGCAAGATAGGATGGCAAATTGAACAGCTACCGACAACGGAGCCGCTCCCCACAACGTGGAGAGACATTATTAAGACCAAGCCCCTCCCCCGGAACATGCAGCCGGGGAGGAACAACGAGAGACGCTCTGCGCGGGCCAAGGCACTGGCTCGACAGCTGGAAGAGGACCCCGAGGTCCTCTACGCGGACGCCTCACTTCCCAAGCACGGAACCAGAGCAACGGCGGTCGTCACCACCATAGATAAACTTGTCACAGGCGCGTCGATACGGACGACGAATACAGCCGAAGCAGAAGAAGTGGCCGTGGCCCTCGCACTCGCACAACCGGGAGTGAGGACCGTTGTCACAGACTCCCAGACCGCCTACGCAAGCTACCGCAAGGGGAACATCTCTTCCGTGGCACTAGCGATCCTCAACAAATGCAAATCACCGGGGCGGGCCGTTGAGCTCGTGTGGGTCCCGGCTCACTCGCAAGTGGAAGGCAACGCACTCGCCGACCACTATGCCCGAGAACTATCGATCCGGGCCGAGGACGAGCCAGGGCTACCGCACCCCGTGACAAGCTACAAAGACATCACGCAAATGTACAGAAGCGGCAGATGTAGGCTTCCCCGTCCGCATCCGCAACTCAACCGAATTCAGCAAACGATCGTGCGACGCATGCAAGCGGGGTCGCTAGCGCATCCAGTGCTCTTGCATAAGATGTTCCCAACAGAGCATGACACTTCATGCCCTTTTTGCAGACGGTCAAAAGGCACTCTAGCACACATCCTTGCAGAGTGCACTAAGCTCAAGAACCCCCCACCACCCCTACCCCCCACCCTCCCCAGCCCCAACCCCCCCGAGCGATGGGAGACCTTGTTGTCCAGCCCCGACCTACCGACCCAGCTCGCGCTGGCGGCTAGGGGCCAGGAACTGCTGGACACATATGGGACCTGAGAATAAGGTTCCACCCCATCTGGTGCAAGCGCGCACCACCCGTCACTAAGGGCTCAGCACAAAAGTTGATTCTCTCTCTCTCTCCCAAATTACGGACGAGTATTCAAGTTTGGACCTGATGAAAGTTTTATAAGCCAACAGCTTAATATGGCTAGGAGTATGTTTTAATTTTCGTCTCAAGAAACAGAGCTTCGAGAATGCCGTTGAACAGATCTCAGAAATATGAGAAATGTGTCTACAGTGACAATCAAGTTGCCTCAAAGCCTTATAACGTCTAATGTGCCAGATATTACGAAGCATACCAGTATAATATCAATTCCTATGAAAGCATTTGCTGAAGTATTGAATTAGTGTACAGGAACATTACCTTGTCTTCAGTATGGGATCGAATGGGGTCGTAGTAACATTCGGCTTCAGTCAGCCCCCAAAGAACAGCCTGGATTTAGAAAGTGATACTCAACGACGACTCGCGCCGCGCCATCAGTCAGGTAATGAAGAAAGCTTCCGAATTTCTGAATATAACCAGCCTTTCTAATATATGGCCTTCACAGATAGCGTAAGGACTTGCGAGTCAGTCGAGGTACGACCGATCATGGAGTCTGCATACTAGTGGTCACATGGTCACAAAACGGACGCCTAAACAGTAACTGACAGCCCTGTAATTATATAGCAAAGTACGATGTTGGTCTATTTGATCTTTGGCTCTCAATGTTTGTGACAGAAAAGAAGTAGACGGAAGAACAACGGACGCAAGGAGGGCCAACTAATGCGCCCCAAACATTGGCAGCTGCAATTACTTCCTCGCGTCCATTGCTCCCTATACGACGCAATATTAGGTATTACTGAGGTGATGTTGTCAATCTTACCTAATAATGGGTGCACTCCATTCGAGAAAATGTACGTCGCTTTCTTTTCAAAGCTCGGGCACAGTAAACAAAGGGTAATACACTTAAGAAGTACAGCCTTGAAATATTGTACCGGCATTCTTCGTACCTTCGGTGACTTCGCTTTGATACTTCGCCAACACAAACATTGCGCTGTGGTTTTCGGATTCAACACGGTGGCTCAAAATAAAATCCTTGCGTGCTTTTGGAAGCAGATTTAGTTCATAGACGTTTAGACTACTTCCGTGTTGCGGGGTGCAGTTCAGATGAATTCAGTTTGCAACTCTAGCAATCGTCCCTATCCACTGTAAAATTTTGTTTGCTTAGGCAGCCCACAATGGCTAACCTCTCAGATAATGAATTATAACTACAGCCTGCTGCCGAAGGTTTTAATAAGAGTTTATTGAGAGACAAGGCGGTGGGGTCACTCCTCGGGAACTCGCCACCTGTAGTAAGTCCATTTTCCAGCCGACTCCAATGCATGCAGAGTGGCGGATGATTGCCTCGGCATGTTTACGTATCGAATTGGACGTCTCCTGCGACAACAAAAGCGCGCTGTTTTCGCGCCCCGCCGGCGACCGTTCCGGATAACTCCGCCGGCGTTCCCTTCGATCCGCGCCCTGAGACGCTACAAACGTTGGCGCCTGGTCACAGAATTGAGGTGTTTGTGCTGCCTCCATTCCGCCCGCGGTAGCGGGAAAAGCCTTCTCTCTCTCTCCTTCGCTAAATAAATGTATTAAGCTATAACATCGAGTGCGCTATACAGCTCTGCACAATGTTCATTACACACATGAGCACACTCACACACTTTCCATCTCTCTCTCTCTCTTTCTCTCTGGAAGTTCGCTGACGCGCTTAGAGCGCAAGCCAATTTCGGCAACCGCCGTCCAGTGCGGATGATTTGTCCGCAGGGCTGCGTTGCAACGTCGAGCCCTTTGCGACGATAGCACAAACAGAGAGAGAGAACAGAAGACTGCGTGTAGCGGATACAGGGCCTTGCTTTCTATTGTCGAGGACTAAGTCGGATAACGCCCTCATTTCGGCATGCTCTTCGGCTGAAGTCGTCGTTGTATTGGATGTTGCACTGAGAGACGGCGTGGCTTCTCGAAGGGCTTATATCAGCAAGTCTCCCCAGAGACGGCAATGTAGGCAGGGCGCTTCCTTCGAGCCACACGAGTGATGTGAAATCATTTGCAGAGCCTTCCGCTGAGTCAGACGCGAACAATGATTTCACCGGGTTTTGCCTGTGTGTATACATAATCAAAAAGTCGCCGCGTCTTTGCTTGCCGCACAAACTAATTTAAAGAGAGTATGCTCCATTGAGACGTCTCCTTAAGTTATATAGTTAACTAGCTCGTCAAACACCTAACGCCTTTGCCCAAAATCATGATTGCGTGGCACGTGTTACGATCAATTCTAGCGTAAGAGCCTTTTCTTTTGTAGATGTACTAACATGGTTCAATTCCTCCCACTATTTTCGCGACTGTAGTTTACGCCGACCATGGAATGTATGTTCCACGCAGGAAATAGACCTTGTGCGCTTAAAGCAACGCACCACGCGTGTAGCGTTATTGCTTTTTTTTCTGTGGTCGTAAAATTAGTTGTTAGTACTTGCAGAATTTGAGCCATGCGAGTCAATGGAAATCATTACCAAGGTGTCCGTCGAGAGGTGCGACAGTTATGGTGCTCACGCCCTTTACATCCTCTCGTCACCTTTCACTCCTCAGCCCCGTATTTATTTAATGAGAAAGAAACTTCGTTAACAAGCGTTTAACAAGATTTCCCCTGAAGAAAGCATAGCTCATGAAGTGACAGCACCGAGCAACTGTCGAATATCTGAGGGCCTCCACTTCGACTTCTTTTGCAGCGGCGCGTCTCTGAAATACAGTCGGCATTAGAAGTTTCCGGGTCGCAGTCTCCGCGAAAGAGCCCGCTTTCGGTGCACTTACTCTAGGCAGCCTATCATCAAAGTAGACTTGAGTGAAGGCCGCAGATACGTATATACCGTGCAGGTATAGTAACCCCGAATTCACCTTCATCATCATGTTATCGGTGCACAAACGTCTGACACTGTGCATTCGCCACATTTAGCGTTTCCATTTCGGCAGCGCTTGTGAACGATGTATTGCATAAACACTGCATGAGATTACAGCTGTGTCCTTTGCAACGCATAAACAAGGATTGTGTGAAATTACACGTTGCATAGGATGAAAAGAAACACAATTGTATGCGTGACATTTAGTTGTATGTAGCACTTATTTCACAACTTCACTAAAGCTTCGTTTCACACCAATTTGGACATGTCATTCGGATCTGCTCATTTCTTTTCTTTTTTAAAGTTCAAATTGGCCGTCTAGAAATATATCGCAGTCCCTAAATGGCATATTTCCATAGACTATCATATCATCATGCAGAGAGTGCATACATTGTCACGGGGTATAGTGACTATGAGGAAGCAAAAACACTACAAGAAAAAAAAAATAGGCAAGGAAATCAAAACCTGAAGTTTTACGTGCAGTAACCACGATCTGATTACGAGGCCCGCCGTGATTGTTGGACTGCGGATTAACTTTTTCACCCTGGGGTTGTTTCAGATGCACCTAAATCTAATCATGCGAGCATTTTTCGCATTTTGCCCCCATCGAGGTGCAGCCACCGCGATCGAACCCGCGACCTTGAGCTTAGCAGCGTAACGCCATAGCCAAAAAGCTACCGCGGTGGGTTAGTAAGGAAATGAACTTAATATTGGGCTAACTCGTGCCCAGAAAGCACAGTAACTCCAAAGTGCAGCAACGATACTGGCGAGAGCGGTCGTCAGTCGTCGAATCTGATCCCACGGCTCAAGTCCGTCCGGTATGTTTGTACATGCGTCACCGTTGATTTCCGAGCAATCGCTGCTGCTAACGTTGGTTCGAGATCGTACACAGCGCTATTCGCGATGCACATGCACACACCCACATTGCGCGCTGCGGGATTTGGCAGCAATGTTCACAAAGGTTCAGATACAATGAGCGCAGAAGCGATAACTTGATAGCGACCAATGGCAAAGGTTGTCCCAGGCAGAAGCCAGACAATGCACCGCGTGGCAATCTATAGATCTGCCCGCGCCCTGCAACCAGCCACTATGGCGTCGTCCGAGTGGTTCCTGATACACCGCGCACCTACGCTCTAAAAACAGTTGCACCCTGTGGGGTGTATATTTGTCCCACAACGATAATCGTCATATGTCTTACCCGCGTTTCCTTTCTTTAACGCTGCGAGCCCGGTACTTCCCAGTCACGAACGGCATGCGTGTTATCAGTGTGACGCATCATTCTCGACAGGAAAGTAGCGAGCGCCGAGTTTTCAAAAAAAATTATAGGGTTTTACGTGCCAAAACCACTTTCTGATTATGAGGCACGCCGTAGTGGAGGACTACGGAAATTTCGACCACCTGGGGTTCTTTAACGTGCACCTAAATCTAAGCACACGGGTGTTTTCGCCCCCATCGAAATGCGGCCGCCGTGGCCGGGATTAGATAGATAGATAGATAGATAGATAGATAGATAGATAGATAGATAGATAGATAGATAGATAGATAGATAGATAGATAGATAGATAGATAGATAGATAGATAGATAGATAGACAGACAGACAGACAGACAGACAGACAGACAGACAGACAGACAGACAGACAGACAGACAGACAGACAGACAGACAGACAGACAGACAGACAGACAGACAGACAGACAGACAGACAGACAGACAGACAGACAGACAGACAGACAGACAGACAGACAGACAGACAGACAGACAGACAGACAGACAGACAGACAGACAGACAGACAGACAGACAGACAGACAGACAGACAGACAGACAGACAGACAGACAGACAGACAGACAGACAGACAGACAGACAGACAGACAGACAGACAGACAGACAGACAGACAGACAGACAGACAGACAGACAGACAGACAGACAGACAGACAGACAGACAGACAGACAGACAGACAGACAGACAGACAGACAGACAGACAGACAGACAGACAGACAGACAGACAGACAGACAGACAGACAGACAGACAGACAGACAGACAGACAGACAGACAGACAGACAGACAGACAGACAGACAGACAGACAGACAGACAGACAGACAGACAGACAGACAGACAGACAGACAGACAGACAGACAGACAGACAGACAGACAGACAGACAGACAGACAGACAGACAGACAGACAGACAGACAGACAGACAGACAGACAGACAGACAGACAGACAGACAGACAGACAGACAGACAGACAGACAGACAGACAGACAGACAGACAGACAGACAGACAGACAGACAGACAGACAGACAGACAGACAGACAGACAGACAGACAGACAGACAGACAGACAGACAGACAGACAGACAGACAGACAGACAGACAGACAGACAGACAGACAGACAGACAGACAGACAGACAGACAGACAGACAGACAGACAGACAGACAGACAGACAGACAGACAGACAGACAGACAGACAGACAGACAGACAGACAGACAGACAGACAGACAGACAGACAGACAGACGGACGGACGGACGGACGGACGGACGGACGGACGGACGGACGGACAGACAGACAGACAGACGGACGGACGGACGGACGGACGGACGGACGGACGGACGGACGGACGGACGGACGGACGGACGGACGGACGGACGGACGGACGGACGGACGGACGGATCTGCTAAAGCTGACGATGACCTAGATGCGACACTGCTCGGACCAAGGAAGAAGAAAGAACATGAAAGCAATTGGATGAGCGAGATAGAGAGTCTTTATAGAGGGCTACGTGTAGATGTTAACCTAAGAAAATTCCTGGCTTGCTGCTTTAAATGATTAGGGTGAAATATGAAATAAATATATCATAAACTGGTGCGTTTCGCGGATAAGTAGTCACTGCGCCTGTCGATTCGAAGGCGGCTTCACTACATATATATCCGCGATCAAATTTTGCTGCGAAAAGTCCTGCATTTGGGAGTGCATTGTCCTTGCCTCGGTTTTGTGATAAAGGCAACTTCAGTCCACACCTTTGACTTCCGCACTAGTTAGTGCCTTCCGTCCCTCGTGACTAGTGACTTCCGTGACTTCCGTCCCTCGTTAGCTTCATCGATTGGTCGAACGCAGTAATCTATGTCACTGTTTGCGTGGTCACGGGAATAGCAAATTTTTAGTCTTAGGAGCGTAGCTCGTACAATATATATAATGGCATGGAAGAGCGGCAAAAATTCTATACAGGGTCCAGAATTTCTCCATCTTTGTGTAACTACAAAAAAAAATCTGCTAATGACCACCTCAAAATTATAATGCATGGAACGTTTCGGGTAACACGAAGTATCTCTTGCAAGTTCTTCACCGCGGCACCTTAAGACTGCTGCTACTGCATCTTGCGCTTATTTGCACACTAGCTCTACTATGTCAAGACAACTGCACATAGCCGCAAGCCGTGAGAATTTATTTCCCCACGATTTCTACTCTGGAGCACATTCTACTGAACGGCCACTAGAGCGGTCCAAAAAGCGAACATCTTGGAACCGCGTTCTCACGCCTCTTTCACCAAGAGCATCGATGCCATGCTCCAAGACGACGAGTAATTGGTGATCGCCTGTAGTATTTCACCGCTTCCTACTTTGCGCAAGGATTTTGTATATCTTTCTCCGTCCGCATTTCTTTGTATTTCTCGCTTTTATTCGAGTGGACCCCGATACACTGTTTTAAAGACGATACCGTATACACAGGCGAAATTAAAAGGTGAGAGTGTGGTTTCCGTCACCTGACAGTAATTGGCCGCGCAGCGGTGTTGGAGCCGATGGAGATGAGAGCACGTATAGGTCTGCGCATTGTCTGTACCATAATAACACGCGCTCTCGTTCACTAGAGCGCAAGGAAAGGCTGATCGAATTGCTGGCATAACAGGGCAACTGAGACAAAAACAGAGACGACAAAACGACCGGACCCTGTTATTCGTCTCGCCTGCGCTGTTACGGTAACCACGCACTGGTGCAAACACGGCCAACTTTCCGTTCTCGAAACTAAGAGAATGCGGGGCGTGATACAGAACGACACAGTGGACCATGTGCTGTACTCGTGGCGTTCTTGACTCCCGGCGGGATCGTCACAGTGGAGAGTACAGAGCCGATGGAGCGATAAGCGTCGCGCTAGAACCAGCCGTATCCGAGAGACGGCGTAGGCACTTGGCCGGCTTATCGCACAGCGCCCCACACAGATGCAAATATTCTACGACACGCGACGGCACGTGCCGTGCGGAGAGAGCAGCGCGCATGGAAGGTGCGGCAGGGCGAGGAAGCTTAGCACAAAGTATGGGGACAGCGGAAACACTGCGAGGCGGCGTAAACGCGGCGCCAATTTAATGTTGCCCACGCTGTCGTCTATATATACCATTCAGTCACACGAGACCTCATAAGACAGCGTCAAAGGATTTTTGACCATTTCCTTGTGTGTTAGATTTGGCTTATATGTTGCGCGTCACAACGCCCCCTTCCGTTGCATCAGTCGCACCACCTGCCAGTTTTCTTGAACCAGAGAATGCCGCGCGTTCACTAGCACGTTGATGACGTGTAGAGATAAAAGAAGAAGCCCGGAGCAGGTGCGCATGGTTGATAGAGCACTGCGGGCGTCACACGTGCGGCTTCGGGCGAGCCCTTGTACGTTCCACAACGCTTACAATGAAGTTAGGACAAAGGAAAGCCTCAGAGCCAAAGAGAGAGCACTTCGTTAAAAGGTGCTCCAAGGCCTTACTAATTTAGTCTGCAGCGGGAAATAGAAGACGGGGTTACATTGGCGGAAAGGTAGCATTTTATTTATTTACTTTCATCGAAAGTGTTCTCGCCACATGTGAAGTGGAGAATGCAAGTCCTTAGCACCGCACTTCGAACTTTTCTCCGTGGGGAAAGCCTTCTACGAAAACGCATGGTGACGCAAGAGCGCTTTCTTCGGAGACTTGCTTTTAATGCGCGTATAAATTCTTTGTCTTTAAGGAATCAATGAACATCCCTGAAGGGATGCTCACTGATTAAAATTTAACCTCGTAGTAAGCTCCAAACTTCTTTTTCAATTGCGCTAATTTTAGAGTTCGCAAAGTTGTAACCACTTTGCCGCAGTTTTTTTCGTCGTTCTTAGTTTCTTTTTTTCTGATGCAAACTCAACGCAAAAGAAATAATTATCATTTCCGTGGGGAGAACTTTCGCTGCTGACGAAAGTAACAGCTTTCACTGACCCACAATGTCACGCCCGAGAGCCGTTACTCTGTTGCCCCCCACCCCGCCCATTACGCTGGACACCGGCTTCCCGCCCGAAGCAAACAAAAGTACAACCACTCACGTATGACCTATATATATATATATATATATATATATATATATATATATATATATATATGTCATAGATGTAAGTTGAGATATCACATGAGGTTTTGCTTGAATATATTGAACAGGTGTGTTCGTCTCAGCAACGTGGGCATGGCGTCTGGAAAAGGGCCACTAACACAAGGCAGCCACAGCCCGAAAAAGTAGAAAGGCCGAGAGTGGTGGATGGAACCCATAGCCAGATCATTTCGGGGGAATAGTGGACAGTAGATGCAGAGGTGTCATAGCGAGATTTTTGACGACACTGGTCTTGCGTGGTAAACGAACGCGCCAGTAAGCAGCCGCTTCAGAAATAGGTTTCGCTTCAGAAACGTCAGGTTGGTATGGCAGAATTGTGTCTATGGAGTATGATGGTTCACGTCCATAGAGAAGAAAGAAATGTGAGAAACCAGTGGTAGCTTGGGTGGCAGAGTTATAAGCGTAGGTTATGAATGGAAGTATCCGGTCCCAATTCGTGTGATCGTCGACCTGTACACTGCCAGCATGTCAGCAAGGGTACGATTGAAACGTTCCGTCATGCCGTTAGATTGAGGATGGTAGGCTGAGGCCGTGCGATGTACAATCTGACATTCCTTTAAGAGGGCTTCGATGACATTGGAGAGAAACACGCAGCCACGGTTGCTTAGTAGTTCACGTGGTGGACCATTTCGCGGAATGACGTGATGAAGAGGGAAGTAGGCAACGTCTTTCGCGGTCGCGGTTGGCAGCGCAGATGTTTCAGCATACCGTGTGAGGTGGTAAACGGAGACAATGACCCACCGGTTGCCAGCAGGAGTGCTCGGAAGGGGGCCGAAAAGATAGACTCCAACACAACCGAAGAAGCCTAGGGAAGCAGTGCCCACGTCTCAGCAACGTGAGCATAGTTTCTGGAAAAGGGCCACTAACACATGCTCTGGGAGTGCGGGTCGACATACCCCAAGTTCCTCAAGGAGTACTGGGACCCACTTCTGCGTAGCCCCGCTCTAGACACGCAAATCCTGGCTGTCCGGCGTGCCCACGACCGGGCCAGTGGGTGTTAAGAATGACGAGCCGCTAAGCAAGATTGCCACCTTGCCACCCGATTACGACAAGGGGTGCAAGACGCGCATTCCGCTCCCTCTCCGTCACTGCAGCTAGGAGGCGTTCGAAGAAGCGGCCTTCGTGCTGAAAACCCGCTTCCTTCCTCCAGCCCCATCGACATTGTGACGGGACGAGTTCGGTGTGTGGACAATGATTCCAGAGTTCCCCAACGCGGAGCTGATTTGACACGCCTGGACAAGCTGCCGCGGGAACGACGTATTTTTGTGCTTCTCACGGTTCGGAGTGGCACGGAACAACGAGCGACCCTCGATCGGCAACGATAGTTCCCGGAACGGCACCCGCCAACGCCGTCGTCGGGCATCAGAGCGCGGTTGCCTTTGTGTACGTAAACTGTTCTGCAGAGCAGCGGCGCGTTGGTGATGAGTAAACGAACAGTCGCCGCGTCGTAGGACCGGCGGATCGAGTGTATAAAAACTGTGGTTGTGCGCATGCTGGACACACTTCTCTTGAGCAGTCATGTTAGACTGAGTCACTTCTCTCATGCAGTCCTGTTGGACTAATACTCTTTTTCTCAAGCAGTCATGTTAGACTGATTTAATTTCTGTAAATAAACCCTTTTCCTCGTTCTCGATGAGAAACAGTTCTTCACTTCATCAACGATCTCAGCATAAATAAGTTGGACGACGGCATGGGCCAGCTACCTACGAATTCATGCCGTACTCCAATCTTGGCAAAGGATCACGGACGATGGGATTGAGCCCCCAATCCTGACATGGGCTAGACCTGCCGGTCCCGACGTAGGACTAGCCGGGTGCGCGACGAGTTCGCGTCCTCGCCGGACCTGCAATAAAGTTTCTTCACTCACTCACTCATTCACTAACGCAAAGCAGCCAAATCCCGAAGATGATGATGATGATGATGTCCTTGATGAGTTTGGCGCTTACCCACTCGCGGGGATAAGCCAAGAGTCGGGCGGACTTTGCTTAAGTGTTCAGAAAATGGAGGTAAAAATCTAAAATTTTGTTACATGAATTTAGGCGAGAGAAAATCGAAACGGTTCAGTAGACTGTCATGCTACGTAGAGGGAAAAAAATAATTATCTATAATATATCAATGAGGCAATAGAGGAGGAATAAATAGAATAATATGGTCATCAATGAAATCGGTTTGATTCAATAATAATTTTTTCTAATGCGAAGCACACATTCCTGTGTGAGTGCCCAAGCACAGACGCTCCGAAAGACAGTAGTACCGGAGTGTTCAATGGCAGGCCAAGCTGTCGCACTGCAATTTCTAATGTCATTTACCTCACGGAGGAGAAACGCCGGCATTCCAGCAAGTAGTGCTCGATCGTCTCCATTGCATAGCAAAAATGGCACAATGGGGATATTGCCAGACCAGATCGGTGCATGTAAAATTTTAGAATCCCGAAAAACCGACAAAGCGAGGCACACACTAACGTCAACTTCTTTCTCTGTGCTGGCACAGAAGTGGCGCCGAAGTGCTCCGGTACAATATGCAAGTTACATTAAACTGGAACACTCATGACTGACCGTGCCCTAAGTGCAGTTAAATTGTTTTCTTTAATGCGTCATCAATCTTGGGGTGCTTCAAGACTTTTCGGGGGCCTATGTGTCTATCAATCTATGTATTTGTGTTTGTATCTAACCGTTTTCCCGGGTCACTGGGTAGTCCGTGGTCGAATGGGTAGCGCATCTGGGTCTCGAAGTATGCGGCAATATGTATACATGCATGCTGCTCTTCAACCAGCTTCTATCACGCCGACATTGGTTACTGTAACATGCGGGACTGGGTAGGTGTCGCTGCTCGAAGAAACTCTTTGACGCCGACTTGGAGCACGGGGAATGTATCACACGGTCTGCGGTGGACCTCAATAAACTTCTTCGATATGTGCCTAGTAGGTGTGCGCCCCTCTTCCATGAGCGTCTCTGACGCCAGGTTGGATAACTAGATACGTGCCACTGGGAATATGCCGCTCTACAATAACGAAAAAGATCCCTTAAATTTATCCGATGCTGAGGGGAATCGAGTCCAGGTCACAAGGGTTCCTCAAGGACAGCAACCCGACGCCTTAGCAGTCTGCACCGCAAATGCCGGAAAATACCACAAATGCGGTATGTGACGCTTTTCAAAGAACGCCTTTGAACGCCGCGAGAAAGAATCGCGAGAGAGGAGCCCAGCCAGTCGCATGACGCGTTTTTCAGCGTTCAGACGCACCAGTGAGCCATGCATTTCGGAGGCCGTGCGCAGACTTCGAGGCGGTGCCGCTAGCTGGCGCCGCGTGTTCTTAAAGAAGCACGAAAGATGAGTCCCGCTGAAGTACGGGCCTCATACGCAACTCATTTTGACGGTGGCAATACGCTGTGTCGCATTACCGTCGACAGCCATCGCGAGATGGGTTCTCCTCAGTTTTTTATATTTATACATAATTATCTATAATAATTAAAATATAATAATTATATTTGCGTGGGGAGACCTTTTTGGTTGCCAACGAAAATGACTGCCTTGATAATCCCACATTATCTCAGCAAAACTTGGTTTCATGCATTGAAGCACAAAATTAACTGGTACGCCAACGCATCTCTCCGCAAACTTCGGGAATTATCATCTCGAAACCGGTGTCATCCTGAGAATTCATTCTATGTGGATACGCCTTGCGAACTTCACGGCTAGAAATCGCAAATTGAAATATATGTCATAATATAATTAGTTGATTAGGCTTTCGAATTTGGGGGGCAAGTGATTTCCGTCTCTTCGAGTAGACAACCTCATGGAGTACAACTGGGCTATCAGCCACAGGATATTTTTTTTTTAATATGGAAGGTGTTCGCTGAAACACTCGCTATATAGTGTCACCATGCACAAGCAGCAGGAACTGGGAAAAAAAGGGCAGGACACCTTAATTAGGTAAACTGAAGAACGATTACGCGTAGACCTCGTCTGCTCTTCGCTAATGTGCGAGATCTTCGTCTTTCGCGACTATATATATATATATATATATATATATATATATATATGTGTGTGTGTGTGTGTGTGTGTGTGTGTGTGTGTGTGTGTGTGTGTGTGTGTGTGTGTGTGTGTGTGTGTTTGTGTGTACATATGTATGTACGCTGTACAAAAAGATGAAAATTGAGAGATTAAAGTAGGTTGCAAACTCAGCACGTTTGAAGCAATTTTTTTGCGCACACACGCACACATGCGCACGTACATTGCTAAAGTAGGCTTTAGTATGGCATGGATGTAAAGCGAATACGGAAAGACGAAGAAGAAAGCGGTGATTGAATCTAAAGGCATGGTTGCCTTCAGAGACACGAAAGCCTGCAAAACATAAAAAAGAGTGCCACGCGACTAGTCGCGCGGAACCTTTCAGCGTGCTTTTACTGCCTTATTTCATGCTTATCCAAAAACGTTTATGCAGCACGTATTTACCGATTAATTGATGGTGCCATCATTTTGCGATCCCGTCGTCTTATATCGTCCGGCGTCATGCTGGTATGTGGCCATGCGCTTGAGGGGTGCACAGCTAACGTGCTATTGACGACCAGTGGCAAGTTTTCCCGTTTTCATCAGAGTTTTCAAGAAATTTTGGGAATTTTGAAACTTCTTAGCGTGTCGTTACTTGTTGGGAAGGGAAACGGTAATCATCTTCGCCAGTGCCTCTTCCCCGTTGTCAGACTAAACGCCGCGTGCAACAGCCACGTCACATCAGGGAGGAGCTTTGCGCCGATCCTAACTCTCTTGCATACGTAATCGTGTGAACGACAATTAAAGTTTGGAGTCGTATATCTCGGAGCACAGGCACGGTAGAAGAATTCTTCCAATAGATACTGTGTAAAAACATGACTGCCTCTAACGTTTCAGTACAAACACACCCACTTACTGCAGTAAACAAAAACTTAATTATTCAATTTTAGTTAATTGGGCCGCGGACAGCGATAATTACGATAATTATCAGCTCACTTTGTGTCCCCCTGGCCCCATAACTTACTTGTACAGGTGGTCTTCGCGTGGCTCCCAGTGCCTGATTTTAAGAAACCCATAAAACTTGATTTCGAACACCCTTATGTCCCAGTAAGGCTTCTGCGAAACAATTGTGAGCATTGGATCAATTTCACGTAGGGCTGGAAACTTATATAGTATCTCAATTTCTTCTTGTGATGGTTTAACTAATGCTGTTTATCGAAGGGCATTATAAGTTTTTGGCGCAGAGTTGCCGATTTGTAAACTTTGTGCGTCCAGTGTTTTTTTCTCTCTCTTTTAAGGGGAAAGCTTTAAGCGGCTCATACCCCCGAAACCAAGCAAAGATTACACGATTGAATGTGAATTAAAAAACGAAAGAAGGAATAAACGAAGGCAAGAAAGAGAGAACGAACGAACCTTTATGGTGCTCGCATGTCTTGTTGAGGAGGTCAAGCTACGGAACCGCACCTTTACTTCACACTGCGGCTCGTTATTTCGTGCAAGAAGTCTGACCCCTCCGATCGTATAACTTAAGGCACTACCACGTGTGTAGCAGGGTTTCGCGTTCACGTGTTACAGCGGAAGTGTAACATGCTGCTCAACATTTTTTTATTTACCTAATTCCCAAATTTTCGCTCAAGCTTTCAAATACTACATCAAAGTTCCGCTTCATATAGTCTGCTGCAATTATAAGAGAAACCTAAATTATGAAAAGGTAATTCAAATCGTTTCATTGCTTCTCTAATGAGAGTATGTCCGCGTTTTACATGTATTTCAATGGGGAATTGTAGTCGGCTCCAAGTTAAAGCTTCCTTCTAATATTACACAATTAACGTATACTCTGTGTTCTGTGATTAAATGCTGATTCACTCTCATGCAAAAGTAGACAGAACTTGAATTGTGTGTGCTTGAATGTTTCATTGACGTGGTTACTTTATAATAACCGTTTCTGCATAACCGTAGTGGTGCAGCGTATTACCAACTTTATATTAGTTCACCATTTGACTTTTCTGGCACATAAGCCGGTGAACTGCATGCCACGTTTCACTTGCAGTTGTGAGACAAGTGCAGCGCGAAGTTCAAGTGCCCTGCGAAGGCATAAAAAGCTGCGTCTACATAAAAATATTCGTCCCGTCATGGGCTCCTCTAAATTATCTTGCCTTTCCCAAACCCACAAACAGGACAATGCGCCGCTCTATGCTGACAAAGAAACAGAGCAGAAAGGAAGAAAAAATACTTTTATTCACTCACACACACACTAGCAACGTGGACGCACTCATGTTGATTCTTTTTCGAATCCTGAAGCGCGGAGGCAGCTGTTGACACATAATGGCTCGCAGATTCCTAAGGCAACATCAATCTCTTTTACTCGCTTGAGTAGAAAATGCTCAAGCCACATTAACGTTTGTCGGACTGACGTGGTCGTATTAGCGCAGAGCCCATCTCAGATGCCATAATTGTCTAACAGTCGCACCCTGAGTGCAGGTGGAAGCTGTTCGGAGAAGTGCTGCCATTTCTTGCTCCCAAACATCTTCTTGTAGCGGTGGAGCAGGTCATGGACTGTTTGCTTCAAGTGTTCCTGGGGAATGACCCAGGAAAGGATGACCTTAAGGAAGAAAATGAAGTCACGAAGGGCTGCATCCGGGTTCACACCCACCATTCTGCAGATTCCACGGAACGCGAAGTCCTTCCCTTCACAGTTCTGAACTTTTCCCAGTGCTGAGCAGCACGGACCTGTGAACTGACGTACCTTTGGTGCCATTTCCTCTGGGCAAGCGTAACCAAGACATCCGATAGCAATAGCAGTGTTCTCCAGCAAGGATTTGGACGTCTTCGACAGCTTCATATTAGTCACCAGTTTAGGAAGGACATTGTGCATGTGCAGTTTGACACCCCTTCTTAACCTGATAGTGATCTGGCTGATTGCCCAGGTCGCATTATTGCACACTGGTATAATCTCTGGGTTCGAGCTCTCACCGAGTATAGGAAAGAACAAGCGCGAAGTGGAAATTTTTAAATTGAATTTTTTAGAGATACCTTTGCCTGCTTTTCTGGCAAGAATCTATGGCCAAAATAATAATCATGTCATCATAGCAAAAATGAGAGACAGAGAGAGAGAACGTTCTTTTATAAAATGCATGGAATTCTGCAGGCGTCTATGTCAGCATCTTCACACTACGTGGCATATGGAAGGGAAGAGGGTAAATAACAACGCTATAAGAAGGACGAGGGCCGCAAAAGAAGCGAAGAAGGCAAGAAAGAGGTATCAATTGCAGAAGCGATTGGATGCCACAATGTTGCTCGAATGTGCACTGGAACTTTGCCCTAGATTCGCCACATGTAGCCCGAGTCTGTCGCCCGAAAATCGCAAGCGCTGCACCGCCGTCTTAATTGTCATCGTCAGGCCAGCTTTTGTTCTTTTTGTGGCCGCTACGGCCATAAAGTGGTGTGCAGTTTACAGGGAAGAAAATCCGAACGGGTACCGCTGCCACCACGAAAAATGCCAGTGTATGGGTGGTTGGTCTTGTCTTGAACATGGCCTGGCCTAAATTATGCGCCGCAAACAGGGATCTCTTTAGAATGGCATTTTCGTACAAACCTTGGTTTCCCTGTGCCAAATCTTGCATTAATGATTACTGACATACTGCGCGTTTTTTCTACTGTCTCAGATTATCAAATATAGGAGACAGAATAGAATTATAGAAATATCATATAAGAGCGACGGAAACTAAAAAAAACTGTACGTATTGCACAAATTTCGAGAAATCAGCTTAAATGCAAGCGATTAATATGTTGCCCGTGACTAATGCGTAAGAGTTCACCCGCGGTCGAGTAGTTTCGCGAGCACCTGCCTCGCTTGTCTTTTTTGTGCGGTCCTTTACTCGTTGTGTCTTTTCAACTGACGCCCTGTCATTGTTCCGGTCGCAGGATGGTCGGTGCGGTCCCGGCTGACGCTGACCACAGGGCCGAACGCAGGCAGCGCCGCTCGTCCTCTGCGCTTGTGCGCCAAGGCTTCCTATTCGGGCACTTCTTCCACCACGATGCTGCTCACCGCGCAGAGGGTGACGCCACCCGTGGCGCGGTGTGCCTGCCGCACAGGCAGGGTGTGCGCGGCCACCGACGTGTAGCGGTTGAAGATCGGCGCTCGTTTCCTGGCACACCGACTCGGATCCGGATTGGTTCCGCGGGCCCGGCGCTCTAAGTGAACGGCACGAAAGGACGCGCACAAACTGTGCATCTATTTGCGTGTCAAGCAAAAAGAGAAAAAAAAGTGCAACATGATTGGAGAGGTGTACGGAAGACGAGTTCAGGCTCGAGAGAGAATGAAATAAAACCACTACTGAGGATCTCCTTAGGAGCGCCTGGTGAAGGGGTGGTCCTGTTGGGCTGCGACACATCCTTTCTGTTGCCGATGCTTGTAGTCAACGAAGGCGCCTTGTATTATACGTGGCTGGCGTGGCGAGGGTTGACATGATCACGAGACGCTATACCAAATGAACGTACGCGCATGTGTGTACCAACACTGCAGCTCTGTTTTTTACATTGACCCTTGTAGCAACCCAGAATAGGTTTATGAGAAATGAAAAAAAAAAATGTTTTGTGGTCGCAACTTCCCTACAAAAAAGCACATCAGTGCATCTATACAAAAATTGGGGGGCTCGCAACATTTCCGGGGGCTACTGCGAAAGCACTAAAGTGAACACCTCGGGGGGACTGCATTCGAAAACTATTAAGATTCCTTTTTTTCCTTAAGTAGATTCCCCAAAGCAGCTCTCCATCTATTCCCCCTAATGTGTTCCCTTTAGTGCTTTCGCAGAAGCGCCCAGAAGGGTTGCGGGCTCCCCAATTTTTTAAGGGAAACACAGACATTTAGAACAATTCCAACCACTTCTTTATTTACTCCATTGCCAAACGACGTGACGGTGTCCTATATGGTAGTGGGTATTCAACGTCAATGATCATTATCGTATAGTCCGTAAAGTACGTAGATGTACACTTTGGAAATGTGATTGCATTACAATTGCATTGCACGCCAAGCAGCGTTGCGCTGGACCCATGCTTCTTCTTCCGAGGCGTACTTTCGCGGTTGACCACGTGGCTTCGCAGGCGCCTTTTTATGTACAAGTGGTAAGCCCTCTTCCGTGATGCCACGAACGACAGGGCGCGACGCGCGAACTAGGCGCTTCCTCGTCTCGCCGATGACTAGGGCTCCATGTTTTCGGATAAGACCGAAAAAAATCCGACAAACACAGGCGGGTAAATTTTTTGACAATTCGGATTTATCCCATAAACTCCGAGTTTAACGGCCAATATTCCGTTCTGTTCCGTTTTTTATCGAAAGCCTTTCGATAAAGCGCATGTTCTGAGCGATATTTGATACATCAGCCAGTTTGGCTGATATAAACTTTACCTCACGTAAAAAGTATGTCGTAGAGCGCACCCATCGCACATTTCACAGCGGGCTTATCGTCCCCGGAAGCGCGAGACGACATCTTGATATACGGTCTCCTAGCGGCACTCGAGCGCCAGGGGACCGAATCGAGCGCGGAAAGCCTGCTGGTGGAATTCTGGGCTTAAGCCTGGTAGGCGATGGCTGGTACGATGAATGGATCTTTGGACGCGCGGAAATCGTCCTAGGCTGTATGTGGAGCTGTTCACAGGCGTGCCAAACATTTACCCCGCGCCTCCAACAGTGCCACGATGCCCTAACAGCAGGAACTGGGAAAGCAGGGCAGTACACTTTGGTTAGTTTGTTGTTGGGGTTGTATCAAAACATGGCTCGTATCCCCACGAGGGATTGCCCACACTGGATTGATATAAAAATGCATCTGTCAAAATACCTAAAGGGGGTAACGGTTATCTCAGTTATCGAGGGCGCAACCGGTAATCATCATGATGATCATGATGATTTATTGGCATTCCCTTTGAAATAAGGTATGCTCTATATATATTCCGTTCTAGCATTTGCACACATCTCCTAAATCTCTTTCTTATCTTCCTGAAAACTTCTATATCTACCTTGTACCGCTACCGATGCCGGTACGTGATCCGGTCGTATCATTTTCTTCCCTACTTTTTTTCACACAATACTATTAATATATCTTGCTTACCTCGACAGCTGACCGGTTGATGCTTCCGCCCACTTGAATTCCAAAAGCTTCTTGAAGCTATACGTTGCGTACTGGTCTCGCTGGGTGAATCCCTTCGCATTACATTAGGATGTGCTAAATGGTCTCAGTTTTTTTTTTTTTTTGGAGCATACACATTCCTTACCTAGTTTCGAATATTTGCTGAGGTATGTTTTTGTCCTTAAGCAGCCAGCTCGAGCCTCAAATATATAGCAAAGCACTTCCCTTCGTATGCAAATTTCTTCCCTTGTGCAAATTTTCCTTTTTCATGTTTGTAACTCTCCATGGCCTTTTTCGTTTCTATCATTTGCATCAAATTCGCTTTCTCGCTTTCTCGCACTTTCTGTCTGGTTTATCCTAGTTGTCTCTCTACACTTTCAGTTACCGTGTACTTGGTTGCCAACTTCCTTGACCTCTTCCTCCATTCTGTGTCCACACACTTTAGATACAGATACTTAAGCACTTTAGCCGCCCATTTCTTTTGATCCATGTTCCTGAGTCTTTCTTCAAACCTAATTTTGTTCCGCGCTTCTCTGACTTCAAACAAGGCCCAACACGTCTCCCCTTGCACTGCTTTATTTGTAGTTTTACCGTGGCTTCCCAAAGCCAACCAGCCCACCCATCTTTGGCTAACTTCCAACCGCGACAATATATCCGATTTCAGGGCAAAATTGTATTTGCGAACGTTAGCGAACTATGCGAACTATGGCTCTTTTCCAAATCCCACGCACCATTTCCTGTTTACTGTGGCCCCAAAGTGACCAATGTTTCATTAGGCTGCATTTCGTTTCATTTTTATTTTCAGGTTAACTTGGTGGGTGTTCTCTTATTCGTTTATGTATACGCCAAGGTATTTATATTAGCGTATGGATGGATGGATGGATGGATGGACGGACGGACGGACGGACGGACGGACGGACGGACGGACGGACGGACGGACGGACGGACGGACGGACGGACGGACGGACGGATGGACGGATGCACGGACGCCATGAGCGTCCTCTTTAGAACGGGGTGGTGGGTTGCGCCACCAAGCTCTTGTTATTGTATTTCCTAATGTCCTACCTACGTTAAAACAGAAAAAAACGGAAAGGAAAAAAAAAAACCCGGTGAAATCTCATAACCAAACTTTCTGAACCCCTATTGGGAACTTTGCTTTTGCACGCCTCCGTTGTTTGTCATTTCCCTGATTTTCTTGCACCAATCTTCCAATCACCGTTTACTAATCTCTATTTCGGACATCTTTACCTTCCCCCTGCTCTCGCTGAACACAGATGCTTCAAAGGCCAGAGATGCCTAAATTAACTGCTTTGCAGATATATTCACACTGTAATAAAACATGCTCCATTGTTTCCCTAGCTTTACCGCATTAAGCACATGGTTCTTCTTCCTTGTTATATCTCGCTTTATAAGTGCTTGTTCTAAGGCCTCCTGATCTCGCTTCGAAAAGAACGAGCTTCCCTTTGGCTTATCATAAATTGTTTTTTCCTGATTTCGTTTTTTTCTTCTTA
The DNA here is from genome assembly GCF_038994185.2 of Dermacentor albipictus. NCBI lineage: Eukaryota > Metazoa > Arthropoda > Arachnida > Ixodida > Ixodidae > Dermacentor > Dermacentor albipictus. The sequence continues at coordinate 70,826,388 of NC_091821.1, read as the reverse complement.
AGTAGTTACTCATACCAGGTTTCTTTTCCATTCCCGGCACCCATGAGATTATCTAAAGCCTCTCTGACTTTCCGCTAGACGTTCTTTATTGCCATGTTGCTCACCATACAGGTCGCATACTTGCTAAGTTTCCTAGTTCTTTTCCTCCACTGTGAATCAATGTTTTACTTGCACAAATAGCTTAAAACTCTCCCAGCCCATTTACTTTCTTCCATATTCCTCACACTTCGTAACCAATTTTAATACGAGCTTCTCTCACTTCAAATCTACTCCAGCCCATATCCTCCTGCACAGCTTCATTTGTGATCTTCCCGTGAGCGCCCGATGCGAGGCGTCCCAGTGACCTTTGGTTGCCATCGAGTACTGAGTGTACTCCACATTTCAAGCAAATAACCACATTATACCTTTCCACATGCCCCGGAGCACCTGCTAGCTATTGTATCGCCATAGCTCTCCGTGTTTAATTATGGCCGCATTTCTCTTCCCCATTGCTGTTATTTTTTCCTCTGTTTCCATATATCTATCACCTTCGTTTATCCGTATACCAAAGTATTCAGATTCTTTTACCCGAGGTATTTCCTGGCACTGAATTAACACTGTATGTTCGCTGTTTTCATTGAATACCAAAATACCAGATATTTTAAACGCTAGATTTCCGACCTAGATGATCGCCTTCCTGTCCACAGATCCACACACGCGCTCAAATTGCACCAGAAAAAGACCTATGTCCCCTCCTACTGCGTAGGGTGCCATCAAGTCTGTCATTCTGCGTCCACTTTCACGTGCCTCTGTGCTAGGTCTTTCAGTATTTTGAGCTTTCAGGAGCTGAATCTCTAGGCGCTTCATTTCGAGTGCGTCGCGTGCAACATGGTCGCGCTCTTCTTTGGCTTCAGCTGCTGGTGCGCTTGCACCCTTTTTCGTCTAAGCGCTTACGCTCTTCCTTTTCTTCTAGACGCTTACGCTCTTCCTCCTTCTCCGCAATGCTCTCTAGGCATTTCTTCAGTTCATCGTCGTCTGCCCCGATTGCTTCGATCGCCTCAATGATCTGCGGCTTTCTCTTTGATTCGGCAATTTCAGGCCCAACTCTCTGGCCAAGCTAAACAATTCCGTCTTCTTTAGTGCCTTCAGCCTCATGGCTGCCGTTAGTGCTGCTAACTCTTCACTCTATAAGAACCTCGACGTACTCAAAACTTCCGTCAATGCTTAGAGAGAAGAAACTTTATTAATGAATGGCCGGCAATTTCGTTGTGGTGGCCTCAGGTGGCGGCTCCAAGTCCTTGGACTCGGGCGGCATCTTTGGCTTGCCGGACGGCCTAGAGTTGGTCTGCCAACTCTGAACTTTTGAGAGCCGCCTCCCAGCGGCGGCGGCGCCGATGGAGAAGGTCTCCGGCGGGACCCGCAGCTGGGGCGGCGTCGGGGAGAAGCGAGCTCGAGGCTTCCCGTACTGTGGTAACGGCCGCGATTACGGTCGCGTCGCGAACGGATGTGGTCCCATTACCGTGGTTGCCGGTACATTCCCATAGCATATGTCGCAGCGTTGCTCGCTGTCCGCAAGCTTTACAGGCATCTGTGGGATATAAACCTGGGTAGAAGTGATGTAGGACCGCGGGGCTAGGGTAGCTGTGCGTCTGGAGCAAGCGTAAAGTTACGGCCTCATTCCTGTTTAACTTGTCGTGTGGTGGCGGGAATGTGCGTCTTTGGAGTCTGTAGTGTTGGGTGAGATCTCTGAACGTGGTCAGGCGATCACCCCACGCCCATTGTGATTCTTGTTGCTGTGTTTCTGTTGCAGTGTCCCGATCCGGCATATCCGATGCCCCGCTCTCGGGGGCGGAGGCGGCCACATAATCAGCGGCGGCTCGGCGTGTGAGTCCTCGAGCCGTGGCGTGGGCCGCCTCGTTGCCCGCGAGCGGGACATCGGTGTGTGCCGGGGTCCAGAGGAGGAAGACTGTAGAATTTTGGGGTTGCGAGGGCGATGACGAGCCGCCGTCGTCGCAAATTTGGAGTATGCGAACCGCTTCCCGCGAGACGCGACCGCGCGCGAAGCCGCGGATTGCCGCCTGCGAGTCGCTGATCACGATCGCAGCGCTAGGCACCGTGGCCAGTGCTAGGGCTATTGCGGCTTCTTCGGCCGCCTCCGTGTGTCCTGTGGTCACTGTAGCGCTCGCGAGGCACTTACCCATGCGGTCTACAACCGCGATCGCGTGTGCGCTTTTCTCTCCTTCATATCGCGCAGCGTCTACGTACACCGCCTCGTTGTTGTTGCCAAACTTCTTCTGAAGGTCTCTGGCTCGTTTGTTGCGCCTCGCGGCGTGGTGCGTCGGGTGCATGTTTTTGGGAAGCGGCGGGATGATCAGGCGGTCGCGGACCGAGGCCTGAACCGCCATCTTTTCTCCATGCTGAGTGTGGTACGCGATGCCGAGTGTCTCGAGGATGCATCGACCTGTCTTTGAATTAGATAATCGTTCGTACTGCGCAATGTCGTGCGCCTCGATTAACTCGTCAAGTGAGTTGTGAAGCCCGAGCTCCAGAAACTTGTCGGTGCTCGCGTTGACTGGAACGCCGACCGCCCTCTTAAAAGCCTTTCGTATCATGCATTCGACCTTGTTTTTTTCGCACCCTATCCACTTAAGGTAGGGGGCAACATACGTTATGCGGCTTATCGCGTACGCCTGCACGAGACGGATCGCGCAGTCTTCACGCATACCATTGCGTCTATTCGTGATGCGACGCAAGAGTCGGATCGTGTCATCTACCGAACGACGAAGTCTTCGCACCGTCTCTCCGTTATGGCCATTTGCCTGCAGGTGTAACCCCAGGATTCTAATTTTGTCTACGTGCGGTACGGGAGTACCATCTACCAATATAATACGTATTTTGGAGTATTCCCGTTCTTCGTCGCGCAGGGTTTTACGACCTCTCCTTGTGGGTTTGTAGATTAACAGTTCGGACTTGGTAGCCGAGCACTCGAGGCCCGTTCCACGCAAGTAATTCTGGACCGCATCTACCCCTGCCTGTAGCGTTCGCTCGACGTGACCGTCACATCCTCCCCCGGGAACCCAGAGGGTGATGTCATCCGCGTATAGACTATGATGCAATCCTTCAACTTCTGTTAATTTCTCGGGTAGACCGAGTAGAACTAAATTAAAGAGTAATGGTGATATGACGGATCCTTGCGGCGTGCCGGACGCACCCGTCTCAAATTCCGGCGATTCCTCGTCGCCAACGACGATGCATGCACGCCTGCACGCGAGGAAATCTCTAACGTAATTATACGTTCTTTGGCCAAGTTCTAACGTTCTAATTGTTTTTAAGATTGCTTCGTGTTTAACGTTATCGAAGGCCTTTTTAATATCCAGGCCGAGGATTGCCTTAGTGGAGCTGGAAGTGTCGTCAATGCTTAAAGAAAAATCTCTGCTCTGTACTTCCCAAAAAAATACGTAAAGCCAAGTGATATCTTAGTGAAGAAAAGATGTGCGCTCACCATATGTAGTCATGAATCCAGGCACCTGCCTTCCGAACGTTGTCACCAGGACGAAGAGGTCACGATCTCGTAGATGTCGTCCAAAATTGGGGACCCCAGAATAGCGTATCCCAATCGCTGCCAACCAGTTGTTGCGTTCTCCAGGGTAGCGTGCCCCCCTGCTGCCGACCAGTTGATACGACGCCTGTTTTTCGAAGTTCTACCGACGTTACTATTGGGTAGCGTGGCGTTGTCAGCGGGCTGCAGGCGTCTGGTAGACCATGGCGACCAGGTAAGGACGAGACAATTTCTAGTGCGAAACTTGCACGGTTTATTCAATGGTTGGTCAAAGATAAGAAGATAATGAAGTGAAAAAGTACATTGCGGGGCCCTTTAAATAGGCCCACTAAAGTCGTAGGCGGGATCTTGCGCACGTCAACGTCACGTAATATGCGCTGAGTTACACGGTGCTTGGCGGCGGCACCTACTGACCGGGCGACCTTTCACGAGCCCGCCACCGCAAGTGGCAACCAGCAGATCCGGGATCGTAGGCGCTTATTCTTTCTTCTAGGCGACGTTGGTTCGCGGTTCTCCTGTAGAGTCTGACAGTTCGTGGAAAGGTTGTCTGGTTGTGGAGAGGCGGCTGATCCATTGTCCCAGCCTACGTCTTCACTAGCATGCCTCCGCTGGCGGCAGCCCGGGGTCATGTCTGGTTCGCGGAAATGGTTTTCACGCACACACACAAAGGGGCCTGTGAACACTGCGGGGCATCCGCGAGACCGGCATCCACACGAGACAACCATAGCGAATTAGGAATCCATTCTTCGTTGACGAACGGGCCTGTAAGCACTGCGGGGCCCTACCAAACCGGTCATCCACTCGAGACAACCATGGCAAATTAGGAATCCATCCTTCGCTTCGATGAGGCATGATGGTAGAGCATCATTTTTGCCCGGGGTGTTACACGCCAACCGTAACAATGGACAATAACAGCTCCCACCTAACACGTAGAGTTGGCATCCTCGAGTCTAAAATGAAAATCATAGAGTCTAGCAATATCAAGAGCATCACCACTGGCACCATTGCAAAAGTCAAGAAAGTACAGCAGGATCCCGATAACATGAGTTCCCTGCAGGCTATGCTCGTTACATCAAAATCAAAATGGTGCGACAAACCGGAAACATAATTATCTGGCAGTGGTATTGCGCCAGATTCTTAAGGCGCAAGGCTGCTCTATTGTAGCTCATCAAAGCACAAGCGTCAATGCCACACGTCCTGCTCTTGCAAGAAACACTTAGTGAGGAGCTAAATTTATCGGGCTACCGTTCGGTTAGCCAAAAAGGAGAAAATGGCAGAGGTATCGCCCCATTCTTCAGGAAAGGCACCTCTTTTAAGGAGCACGAAGTCGAAATTTGTAACTCGGATAAGAAATCCAGTCTTGAGGCACAGTTAATTAAATCATCCCCCACGGAAAAATCCGACGTAACATTTTCATTCTCAACTTGTACAGCTCTCCTTCGGCTTATAAGCATAATCTCCACTCACTACTAAATAGGGTCGCAACCACCGCCAAATCGCAGCCCTTAATAGTCGCAGGAGATTTCAACGCCCCCCACCCGGCTTGGGGTTATGTAACACGAACAAAGAAAGGGGCCAACCTAGTTGCAGCGAGTACAGACCTAAACCGAACGCTGGTCTCGGACCCACGTTTGCTCACGAAGCTGGGAAACTCGGTCGCCAGAGACACGACGCCTGATCTCAGCTTCACTAGAAATGCGATGGCCAAGTGGTCCAACTTAAAGGAGAACTTGGGGAGCGACCACTACATAACAGATCTCAGTATTTAAATAATATCATGCTCCCTCAAAAAAACCTATAAATACACAGACTGGGACCTTTTAGGAAAAGAAGAGGTGAACATGAGGCTGTATACGACACCTTCAGTAAACTGCATGGACAGATCCAGAAGGATGTCGAGAAGGCCACCAAGGAAACAGTTACAGATTTTGAAGCCCCATGGATGAACGCAAGGTTAGCGCACTTCCTGGAAGCCAAACGCTCTCTGCTCGAGATGGAAAACACAAAGACTCAATCGCAGGCTACGGAAAAAGATCTGGGAGCTTAATAAACACATTGACGAGCAATGCTCTGAACTTAATAAACAGCAATGGAGGGATGCCTGCTCGGGAGCGGATGGAAAAATGCGCAAAGGAGGCAAATGGACCCTCTTCAAACATCTCGTAGATGATGGACAATCTAAATGTGATCAGATACTAGTTATAAACCGAATAATTAATAAGGAAAAAATGGAAGGCACCTCAGAAGCCTCCATATTTCGGAAACTAGCCAACAAATACCTTCCACTTGCTCAAAAACCAGAGCTGGACGCCCCCTTCTCGAAAGCTGAGATCATTGAAGTGATGTACAATTTAAACGGAAGGTCTGCGCCAGGCCCCGATGGAGTTACAAACCAACTCTTCAGAAATTTGGACGACAAAGCCGTTCAAGCCTTAGTGAAGAAGATAAATGAGATATGGGAACAGGGCGTTGTACCGGAGAGCTGGAAGAAGGCCACAGTGGTTCTAATCCCCAAGCCAGGTAAATCACCCAGCTTGGAGAACCTTCCTGCTATCTGCTGTACCTAGAACCTCCGTGCTATCTGCTGTCCCTTACTTCTTGCATTAGCAAAGTAGAGGAAAATGCACTGCATAACAGGATATCGAAACATATCGAGCAGAACGCACTATTCCCGTATAATATGGTTGGTTTCAGGCCCTTGCTTTCAACGCAGGATGCCATGCTCCTGCTCAAAACACAGCCAATCGACTCTCAAAGCAAAGGTGTAAAAAGGGTCCTCGAACTCGATCTATCCAAGGCCTTCGATACAATTACACATGACTATATACTTAAGGAGATATCGGCCTTGAACTTAGGAGTTAAATTCTTCTCCTTCGTTGCATCCTTCCTCGAAAGTAGGACGGTGGCCATAAAGTTGAGGCCATGTCTCGGAATCTTTCACACTCGCAAGAAGGGGTATTCCTGAAGGGCCAGTTATCTCACCATTCTGTTTGATATAGCAATGCGCAAGTTGTCGGAAAGCTTTGCAGCAATTCCTTACGTAGGTCATGCATTATATGCTGACGATATTACAATCTGGTGTCCTGGAGGATAGGAGGAAATGGTCGAACAAGCTCTACAGGAGGCTCTGGATGTTACAGAGTCTTTCTTGGAAGGTACGGACTGGCACTCTCGCCTGGAAAGTCGAAACTCCTGCTGTACAGACGGGCTAGACGAGATGCTAGGGGACTCTATCCACTCGATCACGTGCCCATTAGCATTCGTACTAGAGATGGGTTTACCATCCCGAGAGTAGACTCTATCAAAACCCTAGGGCTTTCAATAGACTCAAGGGGCTACAACGCTGAGACTATAGCCCATCTCACCACGAGAATGCAGATCATTCTTAGATTAATTATGAGAATGTCCAACAAGAAAGGCGGCATAGTCGAGGATATACTTCTTAGGGCTCACCATGCTTTCCTCATGAGCCATGTCCTTTACATAGTCACGGCCCTCAATTGTACCAAAACGGAAATAGATAAATTAGACACGCTCATGCGCAAAAGTGTCAAAAGGGTGATCGGCGTGCCAATCACGGCTAGCACAGAGAAACTCATGACGCTGGGAGTACACAACAAAACTTCGGAGTTAATAAAAGCACAAAAATCAGCACAAATTATTAGATTATCAAACTCCAAAGCAGGCAGAAGACTGCTGAATGCGGCAGGCCTCCGTCATAGCTTCAATCAGGGAGATACCGCGCAACTTGAGATTCAAACAAGGAACTCCTTTATTGTAGCCCCTTTTCCAAGAAATGTCCACTCCCGACACAATAAACGTTGAAGGTCTGTGAGGGCTAGAGCTCCCTTAAAGAACATATCCGGAACGGAGAACTTCGTTGACGCGGCGCGACACGCCACTGCCAACAAGTTTTCCGTAGCAATAGTCAATCACAGGGGAGAACTCCTCTCTGCAGCCTCGCTGAAGACCTCCTCGGTCGACGTGGTGGAACAGGCTGCTATAGCTATCGCATTACTTGACACAAAACGCATTACCGTGTAGACGTACTTCCGAGTAGCCATTAGAGCGTTCGCATTGGGATTGATAGCCAAAGAAGCAGCCAGGATTCTGAACGGCAAACACCCCTCTGGCATTGTTCAGCACATAGTCTGGTTCCCAGCTCACATGGGACCAGACGTATTACCGGGTCACCTGAACCCCAATGAGATCGTCCATGACTGTGCGCGAGATTTCATATGCCGCGACGGGATGGTGTCTCGGGTGAGTTCGGGAGAGCTCGTCCACAGTGATCCTCTAATAACTTTTCATGAAATCACATCCCATTGCAGAGGGAATAGGCAGAGTTTTCCCTTCCCCCATCATAGGCTCAACAGACCGCAAGATAGCACGCTCTGCATGCTCCAGACGGGGTCGTATACCTCTCTAGGGACTTTCTTAACATGCTCCACCCGGACATTGATCCACTTTGTCCAGACTGTGGCACTGAATTTTGCTCATTAAGTCACATGCTCTGGCAATGCCCTGTGTTACAGGATTTTGATCGAGAAGAAGACTGGAGGAAGGCCATCACAGACCTGAAACAAGACGTCCAGCTCCTGGCTGTCCAGAGGGCCCGTGAACGAGCGGAGAGGCATGGCTTCTCTGTTCCGACATGAGACCAGCCAATGGCTGAGAAGGGACCTACCTAGCCGGCCCCCTGCCTAGCTCATTAGGACCCCAATAAAGTCGTTTACTACTACTACCACTTGGTTCATTCGCACTAGTTGACCGACTACAATACGCACCTTTCTTTCGTATCCCAGTTTGATCATTGGTGCAGACTTCGCCGTGCGCTCATCAGAAACAAAATCTTCTCAACATACACGCGACGAAGCTGATGGCGTCAGGGGTTTTCCGTTTATGCTGTCAGTCCAAAGCCGACGCTTGTCTGAAACCGCAGCGCCGGAGTCCCCGGAGTCGCTACGGCTGAAGATGCACGTCACATTCGCTTTCTAAAGGTATTTTTGCAACCGAATACAGCACAGTAGTAGTCCGTTGACCTTGAGCCATGACATCTCACAATGACACCACTGCCGTTCCAAGCCGCCACTGGGAGAAACAGCGATCCCCACATATCAGAAGGAGACGGGGAACGGCACAGCGCGCTAGTTCGAGGCTACGTACCTCCTCACCGATAAAATGGTTTATGGAGCAGCGGAAAGATGGATCGCGAATTTTTCGTCATGGCCTACAATTTCCCTATTGACAATATTGTTCTGTCTATAGTACTGGAAACGTAATAATAACCTATTACGCAATTAGGCGAATAAAATAATAGTCTGACTTGCTCCAAGCGACGGCAAACACTACTTTGGTTCTGTCTAGCTATATGGTACTTGCATATTTTTAAATTTTTGCACAGGTAATGTGGGTCACTCTTGAGAGAGAGAGAGAGAGAGAGATGAATATAGGAAGGCAGGGATGTTAACCAGTCAAAGGTCTGGTTGGCCACCCTACGCTGGGGGAAGGGAGAAGGGGAAGAGAGAGAAGAGAGAGAGAAGGTGTAGATACGTGTACGGACAGTACTTGAGTTAAAGCCGCTCTCGCAAACCAGACGTTCTGAGAAAGCACAAAAGTGTCTCCACTGCCTTCTGAGACGATGATCGGTGGGGCTCTTGTGAGCATTGCAACAACTTCACATAAAGCTGTAAACTTATATAGTATCACATTTTCCGCTTGTGCTGCTTTAACTAATGCTGGTTACCGAAGGGCGTTATCTATTTTCAGTGCCGAGTTGTCGATTTGTAAACTATGTGCCTTAATTCTTTGTTTTAAGGTGAAAGCCTTAAATAGCTCATACCCCCATAAGCAAGCAAAGATGCAATGGCTGAATATGAATGAAGAAACGGAAGAACGAACGACAGAAACAACACAAGAAAGAAAGAAAGACTGAAAAAAAGGAGAACTAAAGAAAGAATGACCGAATATTTAGGTGGTGTATTGGGTGCTCGCATGCGTTGATGAGGAGATAAATCTACAGCGGCATACGTTTACTTCACACTGCGGCTCGTTATGTCTCGCAAGAAGTATGACCCATCCCATCGTATAATTTAATGCACTACCACGTGCGTTGCAGGCTTTCGCGTCCACGTGTTACAGGAGAAATATAACAGGCTGCCGAACGTTTTTTTTTTAATTTGCTTAATTCTGAAATGTTTCCTCAAGCTTTCAAGTACTATATCAGAGTTCCACTACATATAGCTTGTGCATTTATGAGGAAAATCTGAATTATACAAAGGTAATTTAAGTGGTTTCATTGCTTCTCTAATGAAAGCATTTCCGCGTTTTACATGTATTTCAATTGGGAATCGGAGTTGTCCCCAAGTTTCCTTCAAATGTTAGACGATTAACGTAAACTCTTCGTTTTGTGAGTAAATGCTGATTCACTCTGATTTAAAGTAGCCATAACTTCAACTGTGTGTGCGTGAATGTTTTATTGACGTGGTTACTTCAGAACAACCATTTTGGATAACCGTAGTGGTGCAGCATCGCATGTCTTCGCTACTTGAGCGGGTAACCTCTGCTGCGTCTAACAAAAGTAAACGTCCCGTCGCTGGCTCCTCTTAATTATCTTGCCTTTCCTAAACCCACAAACAGGGCAATGCCCCGTTCTTTTCCGACAAGGAAACAGAGCAGAAAAAAAAAATACTTTTATTCACTCACACACACACTGGCAGAGTGGACGCACTCATGTTGATTCTTTTTCGATTCCAGAAGCGCGGAGGCAGGTGTTGACACATAATGGCTTGCAGGTTTCTGAGGCAACATTGATCTCCTTAACTTGCTTGAGTAAAAAATACGCAAGCCACATTAATGTTTTGTTGGATTGCCGTGTTCGTATTAGCGCAGAACCTTTCTCAAATGCCATAATTGTACAACATTCGCCTCCTGAGTAAAGGTGGAAGCTGTTCGGAGATGTGCTGCCATTCCTTGCTCCCAAACATCTTCTTGTATCGGTGGAGTAAGTCGTGGACTGTTTGCTTCACTTCTTCCTCGGGAATGGCCCAGCGAAGGATGGCCTCAAGGAAAAAAATGAAATCACGAAGGGCTCCATCCGGGTTCACACTCATCATTCTGCAGATCCCATAAAGCGCGAAGTCCTTCTCTTCACAGTTCCTACTTTTTCCCAGGGCTGAGCAGCACGGACCGATGAACTGACGTAACTTCGGTGCGATTTCCTCTGGGCAAGCGTAACCAAGACATCCGATAGCAATAGCAGTGTTTTCCAGCAAAGAATTGGACGTGTTCGAAAGTTTCATATTAGTTACCAGTTTAGAAACCACATCATGCATGTGCGATTTGACACTGCTTCTGAACCTGATGGCTATCTGGCTGATTGCCCAGGTCGCATTATTGCACACTGGTATGATCTCTGGGTTCAAGTTCTCACCGAGTATAGGAAAGAACGAGCACGAAGTGTACATCGTATGTTGCACGCAGCTTTTGGTGAGCATTCCAAGAAGGGAAAATGTGGCCTGACGCACTTCAGGCACCGAGTCCTTCCCACACTGGAACATGAGCTCAAGGATGTTGCTATCCGTGACAAGAGGCGCAATGTCGTTTCCCAAACCTTCCGCCAGTCCGCTGAGCGTTTCCAGTGCCGCAACAACAAAGGGTTTTTCCGGGCTATACGAGTACCTCAGATCGATTGCTTTGACGAAGAAGCCTTTCCTCCCCAGTTGCACGAGGCGGAGACACCTGTTTGCCACGGGCACGTAGTAAGGCAAGAATTCAGATTTAACTGCGGTAGCCACACTACACAGACACCGTAGCAGATAAAATTGATTGATCTCAGAGTCTGCCATCTCATCCCACTCCTCGGTCAGTGGTTTCATGAAAAATGAAATGAATTCATGCCTGTTGAGTTCTGGTCCTACGCAGTCTGCCAGCGTTCTTATTGCATTGTACAGCATATAAAAATGTTGACGTCTGTACTTGTTCAAGCTACAGTAGATCGTGTCCAAAATGGAGTTGAGGTATGGCACGAGTTTTGTGTTGGCTTTCTTTGCTAGGTTGTTAAGGGCGGTGCACGCAACTTCTTGGACCATTTCGCTGTCGTCCAGGATCCGCTCCAGTACCTGGTTCACCACTGGCTCGAAGTAGCGATGGTGTGGCTGGTTCAACAGCCACTGGGAGTAACGGCTCAGGGTCCAGCAGGCGGTCGACCGCACAGGGGCCTTGACGTCTCTAAGACAGTAAAGAAAGTAGGTGATCAGGTCCTCTAGATACTGGGTCATGCCTTCCATGCAACCATGAGCGATGACCCCAAGGACGAAAATGGCCGATTCCTTAATCACCCAGTCCTTCTGTAACATCTCCTTAAGGGAAGGCACTAGCAGGTGAAAAACTTGCTCGTTGAACAAGATGGCTATCCCGTTCAACGCATCCGCTGAGCAATTCCTTATATTCCACTTGTAGAAGATGTTTTCATCGCCAAGTTTTTCGCTTGTCACAGAACATCCACCGAACTTGCCGTCTGTTGCTTTTTTCATCAGCCCAAGCGTAGGCCGGATACTTCGTACGTCTTCCTTGAGTGTACTGATGTCAGAGTCTGAGTACTTCATTTTTTGGACTAAAATGGGGACAAGGCGTGAGAAATATGGCGCCAGTGCTTCCTTGCAGACTGTCTTCGCCGTTAGAAAGGCTAATGCCCTGCAAGCTGCCAGAGCAATGCTTCCGTCCACATCTTGCATCTTGACCATGAGGTACTCAACGATGCTGCGCATATGAGGGATGAGACAGTCGATGTGATATTCCAGCACTGCTATTAGAGAACGACACATGGTTTTCTGTACTTCGGAGTCTTCATCATGCATTAACTGCAGTAAACTCGTAACAGCAGAGTCTGAGTGGACCATCACTGCCTCTGTGCGGTTGATGAATAATAGGCTGATGACAGTGATGGCGCAAAACCGGATCCGAGGGTTGTTGTGCCGAAAATAGTGCAGAAACCTGGGCACAAGAACAGTGAGCTGATCTTTCAGTGCCCCTTTAACCAGCTCATCAGCACAGTCCCGACAAATCTTGTGCAGCGCACCGAAAGAACCTTCGCAGACTCTGTCGTCCTTCGAGTCTAGGAGCTCGCCGAGCCGCGGAAGCAATTCAGGCCACCTTGCGAGCTCAACCGTTGTGTCAGTAATGATGAAGAAGCCCAAGGCAGCTACGATGACCGTCAAGGGGTCACCCACACTTTCCAAGCTGGTCTTGGTGGAGTCGCTCACATGCCGGCGAACGATGCCAGAGTCGGCAATCACATCTTTATCCAACATTAATCCGCTTTGTTTTGGCAACCGCTCATTCTCGAACTTCAACGTTGTCAGGATGAATACCAGATAGTTCCTGAAGTCGGGAATTTCGCTCACCTTCTTGATCTCCTGCCGGGCCGTTAGCATCGTCGCTTCATCAGGAGACAGCGAATCCCTCAGCAGCTGCAAGATTTGCTGAAGCCGTTCCTCTTGCGGCTCCCACGGTGAAGACAACGGACCGCTCTTCTTCACAAACGGGAATCGCAAGTAACGGCAGCAGCTCGTTAGGTCCATGTTGGTTTTGTGGACAGAATCGAACAGCGAAAGCTCGAGTCGTGCGCCTTCTTTTTCTTCTCCTAATAGCACTTCCCCATACCGCGCGATGATCCAGCCTAGTACGATGCCGGTTTGCCACTACATAGCCACCTAGATGTACAGTTTTGTAGGTTAATGGCACTCACCCACTCTGTAGTATTTGTTGAAACTGAGGATCTCGAAATAAAATAAGGAATAAACATTGCAAGACAACTGAAACAAACCTTGAGATACATCTATAGGTTAAAATTAAAGCAGATTGAATCTGTAAAACAAAAAAAATAAATGAAAAACACAAATATATAGAACAAATGGAACTAAATTTGGCAGAAATAAAAGGAAACAGTAAGGTCAAAAATAAGAGATTGAATTGCACTTACAAAAAATCTCTAGATGACAGCCAAAACCTTCACGTCGCTACGCCCAAGAGCATGAACAACCGAGAACAAACAAATAACAATAGTCATATATATTCCCAGAAGACGAAGTGCATGGCATTTCTAATGGTCTTTTTTTTTTGTAAGATAAAGGATTATCTAAAAGCAATTCAAAATGTTCTATGCCATCATCTTCTCTACAAAAAACCGCAGTTGTGCCCAGAAGGCGAAGCGCTCACAGAGATAGCATAGAGACAGACATAGAGTAGGGTTCTAATTTTTATAGGTGGTACAGAGGGCGGTATACTTTGGCGTACTAATTAAATTAACAAGCGTGGTGCCACGTGCTCACAGTCAAACATGAACAGATCTCACTGGCTAACTGCGATCACTCGTCGTCGCAACGCTGGCGTGATGAAGAGATCCGGTAGTGGGGAGCGAAAGCTTCGTGCTGCCGCTCGCGTGACCGCGCGTTTCCAAAAATTAGATTTCGCCACATCCAGTGCTATAGGTGCTCGGGATGACCGGACGCATGAAGCTACCAGCCAGCTCAGATCTCCCTATCTTTGCACTCGCCGCAGATCAACTCCACGATGCGGCGCGCAGACAGCCATGCGCAGCCGCGGCCGGGATAGGAGAGGAGACGCCTGCTTACCAACTCCCGGCGGGTGCTTGATTGTGTTACCACTCGCTCACCTTCATCCCCATAGTACGCACTTGATCACCCAAACTGAACTCAAACTGAGTGTTGAACTATAACACTGGGCGTTCAGGAGGACGGTGCGCATCATGCCATCATCCATCTCGGTCCTTCTCGCGCGCTTTTCCTCGCACCTGCTGCATACGGCGTGTGGACCGCTTATGGTAATCGCTCTTTGACTTTATAGGGAACATCACAGCGACGGCGGCTACGACGAGAAAAATTCGCCTTGACTGCCCGTATAATGGATATTGCTATAGAAGAGAAAATCGTTAAGGGCGCCAAACCAGCTCCATGTACAAAATTCTAAATTCTAAACACCAAGACACCCAGTCCCGGAGTTTCTCACAGTTTACTTCTCCATGGACTGAGCAGTCACTAAAAATTTTGGTAGCTTCTTTTATATTAGACGGAACAGAACATTGCCGCATCATTTGTCACCGCAATCTGGGGCGCTATAACGTAAATCTATTATTGACTTTTCTATTCCAATTCTGCAACCAGCCCTCCAAGATTCGTCAAAAAATTTTCAAGTCACCACCCACTGCTCCTCTATGTCCCGCGACGTCACGAAAACAGCAAAAAAGTCCCATCAAATATGGTATGTGCACACGGATTACGCATGATTAGACCCAACGAAAGAAAAATAATAATGTTTGATTCGACGCCTTCTTCGCCACTAGCGAAAAAGGCGTCGTTTTTGGGCGACGCCTAATTTACCTGTTTGTCGCGCGACGTCACAAAACCACGAAAACTCACCGCGTCAAAGTGATGTGTACGCGTTAGAAACGTATTAATATGCCGAACAAAACTGAAAGGCTTTCTGAATAGCCGGAGTGGGCCTCGTTCCAATAGGAATAGAAGATGGCCGCCGCTGATCGCAGTGGCACTGGCTACTCGGAGCTGCCGCCGCGATTTTCTACCAGCCACTGCAAGCTAAGTTAGGGGAAGCGTACCAATCGCAGACGCCGGCACCACCCACCTCATTCGGCTATCTACTTTCACTGCGCTGGCTCTGCCCCATCGAAACTCTCTCCATTTGAGCATGCTCCCCGCCTCTTCCCAGCCAAATAGATAAGAAGAACTGCTCAATGTAGGCAATGCTATTAGTTTTGAAAGCAAAAGAAAATGAGATACCATAATCGAGAAGCGCGTTTGATTGGGATCTTCAAACACTGCGGGTTACTGCCCGATGCTTGCGTCGGTGCTTACGTAAATTTGACGTCAGCGGATTGCAATAAAAACAAATTGAAGTAGCTTTGCGTTATAGGGCCCCTACCCGCTATAATGGAAGGTGATGCAGAAAGAACTTGAATAGCCGGACGATCTAGCGACGCCTTCACCAGAGTATCAGCTCTTTTGTTTAGAAATAAGCCTTTATGTACAAGAACAAAAACCAATCGGATATAAGTTAAGTAGTGAGGTATTAATGGTTGAAACACTTAAAGCCTGCGATTCACCAGAAGTAGTGATCGAAGACTGCAAACAATCAGTGACTACGACTTCAAAATCTAATGATGGTCGAATATACAAAGAGTGGGAACTACTGCCATTGATTCTGCAAGATAGGCACAAAGTGAAATGCGAAGAGAAAATGATCAATCGAAAATAGGCAATAATATATCAATGCCGCATCTTGCTCCCACACTCGCTATAACCACATTTGTCCGTATATTCATAATCTTGTAAAACAGACTTTAACGTTCGATACAAGGCAGTAGCTATACATTACGAAAAAGAAAACGTTGTAAAACTGTACTTGGGACTCACCTGACCAATTCTGATGCTCAACAGATCGAGAAATTTTTCAACAAAGTTTAACTCGTCCACTTCTGCTCTTCTTAACCTGTATCATGCCCATATTTTAAAAGGGATTTTTAGAGATATCTTTGCCTGCCTTTCTGGCAAGCATCTATGACCAAAATAATAATCATGTCATCACAGCAACAATAAGAGACAGGGAGAGAGAGAACGTTCTTTTTTATAAAATGCAGGGAGTTCTACAGGCGTCTATGTCAACACCTTCATGCTACTCGGCATATGGAAGGGCCCTTCCATCCCGGGATAGAGTAAATAAAGACAGTATAACAAGGACGAGGTCAGGAAAAAAAACCAAGAACGCAAGAAAGAGGCATCAATCGAAGAAGCGATTTCATGTCATAATATTGCTGGAGTGTGTACTGGAAGTTTGAAGTAGCTTCGCCACGGGTCGCCTGAGTTTGCCGCCCTAAAATCACAAGCGTTCCACCGTCGTCTTAATTGTCATCCTCAGGAAAGCTTTCGTTCTTTTTGTGGCAGTTAGGGCCACAAAGTTTTTACAGCGAAGCGGCTTATGGCTAGCAGGGCCGTAGCCAAGGGGGAGCGGGGGGGGGGGTGCTTATGGGGTTTAAGCACCCCCCCCCCCCACCGAAATTTTTTCGTGCTGCCATGCAGCGCCGACCAAAACAATCCCCGGCGACGGAAATCATTCTGCATTTTGTCTAGAATGTCCTTTTCACGCTCCAAAAGCCATTTCAGCGCGAACATTGAGAAATCGGGCTGGAATTCGTGGCAACGCCCATGCACGAGGGTCACATCAAGGCTAAACCCCATGAGAGCGATTTTGTGCGCGACGGCGATGAGTGAAGACTTCGAACAACAAAACGGGCCGTCGCTTGAACAGATCGCTCGGTCTTGTCGCTCGATCGCTCGGTTCTGCAAATCTAGAATACGTCGCTCGTCGCGCGGAAGTGCTATGAGCGACTATATCAAGTAGCGCGAAGCCGGAACTGGATGTACATCACTCAAACATTATTCATTGTCGCACGGAACGAGCAAACGATTGAATTTTTATACGTGCAAGAATAAGAACCTACTGAAAGACCCTCATAAATATTTTATGCTGCTTTTTACAGTAAAATACGTCAACTTAAATGAATAAAGCACGCGTCACGCTAGTTTCGACGTGTATACAGCTGCCCTCATACCGGTAACACCGGGGAGACGTCGCTCAAAATGGTCGCTCGCATGGGGTACGACTTGTAGGCGACGAGCGAACGCGTCAGCCACCTCCATCGCATCGCTTGTCGCTGTCGCGCGCAACAACGCTTGCATGGGGTTTATACTTAATGCAAGGAGCTCCATCCAAGCCCAAAGTTTCAAAGGCGTTTTGATGGCCAGCGGGCTCGTCGCGATACCTCCCAGAGGCCGCGGAATCTACGGAGCGCATGGGTTTCAATTCTGAAACTTTATGGGTATAAAGTTCTCAACTTCTGATGCGAAAGGTGTATTGACATTTCCAAATTCGTGCTTTAGATCTTCAATTACGGTACTTTGTGGGTTTAATGTTGTTTAAACATCTAACGCCAAAGGTGCATTGACTTTTTTTAATGTCGTACATCGGACGATACAACTGGACAACCCATATGAACACACTATCATACTAAAGAAATTATGGGGTTTACGTGCCAAAACCACTTTCTGATTATGAGGCACGCCGCAGTGGAGTCCTCCGGAAATTTTGACCACCTGGGGTTCTTAAACGCGCACCTAAATCTAAGTACACGGGTGTTGTCGCATTTCGCCCCCATCGAAACGCGGCCGCCGGGGCCGGGATTCGATCCCGCGACCTCGTGCTCAGCAGCCTAACACCATAGCCACTGAGCAACCACGGCGGGTGCTATCGTACAAGTTGATAAAGCAGGCAGCGAGTTACGATAAGACGAAGCGGTGTGGTGGTTCATTTTTGCCGTCATGTCACAGAAAATAATATCAACATTTTTTTTTTCACTTGTGGCAAAGCATCCATGTCAAGACACTAAAGCCGGCAAAGGTAACTACGTTCTTATTTATTTTTCTTCTTTCACTTTTATTCCCGAGGACACATTTAGCCTCTTCTTTTTGTTGTTGTCGTTGTTATCGCTACCCGCGGGCTGCTGGAGCCAGCCAGAGCGCATGCGTTTTTCTCGTGTTGCCCCTAAAACGTTGTCCCCGACTGTCGCGCGGCGCACTTCGATGCGCATTCGTTTTTTCTTTGGCCGAGTGGATTTGCGCCTGGCAGAGTTTTGGACGCTTTCTGGCTAGCAGACCAGAAAAAGAAACAATGCATATGGTCGCTCGCCGCCATCACTGCGGGGACTCGACGGATTGCAACGCGTTCGCTTGAGCGCAACCTCGCCGGAAAATTTTGTCTCGCCGGTGTAGGATACCGAGCAGTATGCGTACGTTTCTCTGTGGACCAAGCGTCTCACGTTAACTTCGATATTCTTCGGTAGCCACGCTAGGTGCCCAAAATACGCATTCGATTGTGACCAACATGCTTTCCTTCGCGCTTTTTCTTTATTTCCGTGTTCCCGCCCCACAAAAGACAAAAGGACATTGTCGCGGCGCAGCAAATTGTCGCATGGTGAAAGTTCGATTCTGTTACTTCTTATTCTTTTGCGGAAAATAATGGGCCATGGTACGCTTCAGTGGCCGGATACTCTCATATTATTGCGATAGCAATTATATGGATACCCCAGGCGCATTCCTGCCGTCGCCGTCGCCCTCGTGTTCTGTATAAAGTCCAAGGGCGATAACATCGTGACCGCGCGCCGCATGCTGTATGTGCGAGTGAAAGCGTGAGAGAGGGGAGGGGGGGTTGAGCCGACGATGATGGCTCAGTCTTGTGCGCGCAAGGGAGAAAAGCGGGAAGGAAGCGTGCCGCCTCCCGTCGCGCGCGATACATCATGGGGAGTGGAGGGATGGAGGTCTGTGATCTGTGAATCTGTGGTTGCGCAACATGTTTATTTGCATTGTTTGACGCATTATATACAGTGATTTTTTCTTAGATACGTAGCTTTATTGGATTGGATTGGAAAAACTTTATTGAAAGTCCTGCAGGACGCACGTCAACGCGCAGTGGGCGTCTCCCACGCAGGGACCGACAGGGAGTACCTGGCGGCCGCTGCGCGAGCCTGCTGGACGGGCCCGTTGCTGGTCTTGTAGGAGCGAGCTTCGTATGGTCTTGTCCCACTTGTCGGAGGTAGAGTCGGGCGGAGCGTTTCTGCACTCCCAGAGCACGTGTGCGAATATCGCCGTGATCCCGCACGAGGGGCACGCATTGTCTGGGTAGACGTCCGGGTAGATGATGTGTAAAGTGGCGGGGTTTGGATAGGTATCTGTCTGTAATAAGCGTAGCGTTAGCGCCTGCGGCCTGTTTAGTTTGGCGTGCGGGGCTGGAAAGAGACGTCGTCCCAAGTAAAAGTGTTTGGTTATTTCATTGTAGGTTACTGGGGCGTCCCTGTTCGCCTCCAACTCATCGAGACGTGGTTGCCCAGGGGTGACGGCGTGGTCGGTAAGCGCAAAAGCGTGAATTTGCAAAAGCTGGAGAGATTATCAATCCTTTCCGATACTGTGAAACACCGGATCGGCTGCGCGTCGCAGTCAACAACAAACAACGTGGAAAATCGAGGAATGGGATCATCTTGCTCCACGAAAATGCCAGACTCCACGTCGCTGGTGGGGTTAACACAAAACTGGCAAATTCAAGTGGGAAGCGCTGCAACATCCGCCATACAGCCCAGACCTGTCGCCTTGCAATTTTAACATTTTGGAGCGTTTGAAAAAACAGCTCAAGGGAACCAGATTTGTGTCGGTCGATGGTGTGAAATAGTCAGTTACAGACTTTTTGAAGCAGCAACCCAAGGAGTTTTATGAGACGGGAATCACGCGACTCGTTAGTCAGTGGAACAAATGGCTAAATGCTCATTGAGACTACTTTTGAATAAAGTACCCCGTTTGTCATATATTCGCATTGGCTCACTTTCATTTGACTCGCCCTCGTATATTTTGCAGAACTCCTGTTTTTTATATGTGCTCTCTGCTGCCCCTACAATTTCGGTGCAATTACTCATAATACACGACCGGTGACAGCTGCTCCTGCGCAATACATTGTAGCAAAGCACAGCGTCATTGAGAGCTTTTCCTGGCCGTTGCATATGTAGAAAAATGTAAACAGTGTTCCTGAAAGATAAAGTTTCATTAAAATATTTGTCCTTAACCTGCTCATTTCATGGCATTTACACTTTTGATATCAGCGGCATGCACTGCTTTGCCGGTTTCAAGCCGATATAATTCTAAAATTCGTGTGATAACTTCTTTAATTACTAAATAGACAGAAAACATGGAAGCATTGATATCAGTTATCTGGCCTACAATTTTTTTGACTTACGAATATATTCTTTTATAAAAAAAATACCTATTTTACTTGTCTTGACAGTACGTTGCGTTCAAGAATTCGTTTGCAGCATCTTTGGCAATGGCAATGCAGTTATTGTTCATGTATTTGATCCCTCGACAAATTAGATGAGGAGGCCGAGCTGCAACGTGAGCCCCCCCCCCCCCCTCCCCCCCTCCGAACGAAATTTCTGGCTACGCCACTGATGGCTAGGCTCTGGAAAAAATTGTGTGCGTCTATCGAGCCGTGTAGATCGAGAATTTCTCCCCATACTTGGGCCGATTCCGAAGATGGTACAGTACCGGGCCGACCCACGGCGGAGGTGAAGCAGGCTTTAAAGGAGTACTGACAAAATTTTGAAGCGGAGATAGCGCGAGATCGATTTATGTTGGCACACACACATGGTCTGCAATATATAAACGGCGAATATAGCTTACCACATATTTAAAATCACTTTTAAAGTATGTGCGCGCAGCCAACTGGAAAACGCAGCACCCCGCGACATCGACATCAAGGAAGGATTGTAAACAACCGTGAAAAGGCTATGTTGCGATGGTTGACGGGTGGAGGCAACGCCCCTCTCGTAGTGAACGAAACAGTCGTTCCAGCCGAAGAACACCGGGTTTATTCACCGGAAATATAAAGAAAAGATAAGGGGAGAGGGAAGGTGTGACAGAAAGAGTGCGCACATGCGCACTGAAGGAAATAGCTTGCTTGTCATGTTCATGGGTTACCGCAGGCCACGTCACGAATTTTCGTTGGTTGCCATGCTGCTTGCATGTGCCCTTCTCAGTTGCTGGTTGTAGTGGAACGCTCTCCGTTTCGCTGCAATTGCAGAAGTAAGCGGCAGTTTTTGTCGTATCCGCAGATTTTTCGCACTATCACCTTGACTGCGCTGCACTGACCACGCACGAATTGCGACTACAGCACAACGCCACGTTCACTTCTGACGAAAACATTCCCGGTTGGTAATAGCGATGCATCGTTTTGCCCATGATAGCCTTCACTGGCAGAAGCGGACCCAGTTCGTGCGCGCCGGTGGACGCTTTTAACTATAGAGTGGACCCCGCTAAAGAATAGCCAGATTTGCTCCCTTCATTTCGAGCCTGCACGCTATTGGGGGCGAGCTCCACCACATGGAAAAGCTGGCGCCACCGTCGGCGTGACGTGACATGAGGGATCACGTGGACACAGCGACCGCGTCGGCTGCTTCGGAAGTTGGGCTGCTGAGCACGAGGTCGCGGGATCGAATCCCGGCCAAGGCGGCCGCATTTCGATGGGGGCGAAATGCGAAAACACCCGTGTACTTAGATTTAGGTGCACGTTAAAGAACCCCAGGTGGTCCAAATTTCCGGAGTCCTCCACTACGGCATGCCTCATAATCAGAAAGTGGTTTCGGCACGTAAAACCCCATAATTTTTTTGCTTCGGAAGCGCCGAAACGAGCTGAAAACGAAAGTTTAAAGTCTCACCTGCGCTGCCGTTCCGATTAAGTGGTGAGGCTTTCCCGCCTTGGGTGTCTGCTTGACAACATTTGAAATCGCTATATAATAGGTAGTGGCTGCCTTTGGAGGCGTGCAGCATGGTAGGCTACTGCTCGGTGCCGCAGTACCGGACGTACGCAACGGAGCCTGCTGTCAGCCTTATTCACACGTAGCCACAGGACAAGGAACTGCGTGAAGCTTATAATAGCTCGCGAAACTTAGAACCGGCAGAAGCCATCGGCTACAACTCGGATATGCAGCAAGCACAGACGCGAGGAAGATTTCTGCTACGGCGCCGGGACTGCGATGTTCGGTGAGTAGCAGAAAACGCGCACTCAGACGTTCGCCCGCGCCCGCTGCTCGGAATTCGCAGTGGGGCCACTATGGAACTTATCACGAGGCTCACTTCCGTGGTCGCAGGCGCATATCAATGCAAAATTTGCTGAACAGTTGAGATATGTTAGCCACTTTAAGTTGCCAGAGCCTTTGCCTAGGCCATATTCAGTAGTTACATACACCAACACGAGTTATGCTAAACACGTCCCAACTACATTAGGCATTAACAAAATTACTTGAGACTAGTTCAGTGGTCATATATATAGACACAAACAGCTGCTGTATGATCATCCATTTATAGAGCAAATGCGCTATGCATCCATAACAAGTTCTGGTAAAGGTCACCAGAGCAAACATCGGCACTTTCGTGTAGTGACGAGACCATTTCAGTTGAGCTAATAATTTGCAGATGCACCTCGGCCAGTAAAATAACTTTAAAAGCCCTCTGCAAGGGTGGGGGGGGGGGGGTGTACAAAGGAAGTTAGTAGGAGGGCCACTGTGGGCTGGCTCACTTCAACGGTCGCAGGCACGTAAATGCAATATTTGCTGGAAAGTTCACAGGTGTCTTAGTCATGAAGGAAGCTACTCCAGACTTGCTGCAGGCCTCCTTCAGTGGTCGCACACAGTAAAAGTACTAAATTTTTTGTAGACACACTGTGCATTAAAATATTCCTAAAGGATCACTTAAGCAGTCGCAAACACAAACATTACTGGAGAGTTCAGAGATACAAAAGCAGTTACAAGACACTTGCTTTAACACAATACCAAACTGATTTCACAGGTAGTAGAAGTTACAAGGCACTTGCTGTACTTGAGTGGTCACAAACACAAATTCACCATGAGTGTTCATAGGCTTGAAGGCCTCTAAGCAAGTAAACAGAAGCTGAATGCGGTATTTCCGTGGCCACAGCCAAATACTGCTGAAGCTGTCACAGGTACCTTGGCGACTACACAATTAACTAAAAGCTTGTATCATGCTCGCTTCAGCAGTCATAGACAGAAAAATGCATTATATGAGTTCACCCGTACCAAAAACTAACAGAGGATTTGTGTGGGCTTGCTTCAGCGGCAACACACAAACACAAGTTTATCTTAAAAATTCACCGGTACAGACAGCCTCGATGGAAGTTACCAGAGGCAGAGCGTGGCTGTTCTTCCTTGCCAGCAGATACAAATACTTCTGAAAAAATCACAGATACTTTGGCGACTAAACATTTTGCTAAGGCTCACTGCAGGCTGGCTGAGCGGTCGAAGACAACTACATTGCAGTTCACGTTTACTAAGAAATTTAGTGGGGCATTTCTGTGGACTTGCTTGAACAGTCACAGAGATAAAAATTAACCCAAAGTTCATAGGTACAGTCGCGCTCATAAATTTGGAGACCATGCGAGCCCGTGGCCGTGTTTATGCCCGCGCCGTCTGGTGGCTCGGTGCCTGCTGTCGAGAGTGTCGCAGCGCGCATGCGCGTCCATCCTATCTCGCTGGCCTGCTCGTTCGCTCGCTGTGCACCCGCGAGCGCGCCGTTCACAGGAATTTGCGGCCGCCGCCGCCGCCGCCAGTAGTGTTGTTCGCGAAACAGCGGCGCGGCATCTTCGAACCACTTGGTCCGATCTCGGCGCGGTTGTCGATGCGCTCGATCTCGGCGCCGTTTTTGACGATCTCGACGCGCTCTGTTCAGTTGCTGCAACGTCACAAAGTGGCAGTATACAACATTTGTGAGAACGGGTGTGAGAGTGCAGCCAATCAGCAGGCGGTTCACTGAACCATTCGTGGAGCCCTACAGCTAGAATAGAACTGGCAGAACTTTCGAAGTTAATCAACAAGCGTAAGACAGCTGACATAAGGAAGTATAATATGGATAGAATTGAACATGCTCTCAGGAACGGAGGAAGCCTAAAAACAGTGAAGAAGAAACTAGGAATTGGCAAGAATAAGATGTATGCGTTAAGAGACAAAGCCGGCAATATCATTACTAATATGGATGAGATAGTTCAAGTGGCTGAGGAGTTCTATAGAGATTTATACAGTACCAGTGGCACCCACGACGATATTGGAAGAGAAAATAGTCTAGAGGAATTCGAAATACCAAAGGTAACGCCGGAAGAAGTAAAGAAAGCCTTGGGAGATATACAAAGGGGGAAGGCAGCTGGGGAGGATCAGGTAACAGTAGATTTGTTGAAGGATGGTGGACAGATTGTTCTAGAGAAACTGGCCACCCTGTATACGCAATGCCTCATGACCTCGAGCGTACCGGAATCTTGGAAGAACGCTAACATAATCCTAATCCATAAAAAAGGGGACGCCAACGACTTGAAAAATTATAGACCGATCAGCTTACTGTCCGTTGCCTACAAACTAATTACTAAGTTAATCGCAAATAGAATCAGGAACACCCTAGACTTCTGTCAAGCAAAGGACCAGGCAGGATTCCGTAAAGGCTACTCAACAATAGATCATATTCACACTATCAATCAGGTGATAGAGAAATGTGCGGAATATAACCAACCCTTATATATAGCTTTCATTGATTACGAGAAAGCGTTTGATTCTGTCAAAACTTCAACAGTCATGGAGGCATTACGGAATCAGGGTGTAGACGAGCCGTATGTAAAAATACTGAAAGATATCTATAGCGGCTCCACAGCCACCGTAGTCCTCCATAAAGCAAGCAACAAAATCCCAATAAAGAAAGGCGTCAGGCAGGGAGATACAATCTCTCCAATGCTATTCACAGCGTGTTTACAGGAGGTATTCAGAGACCTGGATTGGGAAGAATTGGGGATAAAAGTTAACGGAGAATACCTTAGTAACTTGCGATTCGCTGATGATATTGCCTTGCTTAGTAACTCAGGGGACCAATTGCAATGCATGCTCACTGACCTGGAGAGGCAAAACAGAAGAGTGGGTCTAAAAATTCATCTGCAGAAAACTAAAGTAATGTTTAACAGTCTCGGAAGAGAACAGCAATTTACAATAGGCAGTGAGGCACTGAAAGGCGTAAGGGAATACATCTGCTTAGGGCAGGTAGTGACGGCGGATCCGGATCATGAGACGGAAATAATCAGAAGAATAAGAATGGGCTGGGGTGCGTTTGGCAGGTATTCTCAGATCATGAACAGCAGGTTGCCATTATCCCTCAAGAGAAAAGTATATAATAGCTGTGTCTTAACAGTACTCACCTACGGGGCAGAAACGTGGAGGCTTACGAAAAGGGTTCTACTCAAATTGAGGACGACGCAACGAGCTATGGAAAGAAGAATGATGGCTGTAACGTTAAGGGATAAGAAAAGAGCAGATTGGGTGAGGGAACAAACGCGAGGTAATGACATCTTAGTAGAAATCAAGAAAAAGAAATGGGCATGGGCAGGACATGTAATGAGGAGGGAAGATAACCGATGGTCATTAAGGGTTACGGACTAGATCCCAAGGGAAGGGAAGCGTAGCAGGGGGCGGCACAAAGTTAGGTGGGCGGATGAGATTAAGAAGTTTGCAGGGACGGCATGGCCACAATTTGTACATGACCGAGGTTGTTGGAGAAGTATGGGAGAGGCCTTTGCCCTGCGGTGGGCGTAGCCAGGCTGATGATGATGATGATGATGATGATGATGATGATGATGAACCATTCGTGCCATGCGAAGCCGGTCTCGTAGCGAGCGGATTGCCGCTCGAACTTCACATCTCTAGTCGCGTTCTGCTCCTAACAGACGACGTGCTCGTAATCAAAATGATGGACAATAACCTGTCGTCATTTTGACGTCACCAAGAACAACGACAACCTCCCCGGACGTTTGTTGTCCGGGGAGTCCACTGCTTGCCGATCGGCAGCTCTCTCCCTCCATAGTCAGAAATTTTTCATACTGCCACTTTGTGACGTTGCAGCAGCTGGACAGAACGCGAAACGAACAAAGATCTCCGATCGCGCCCCTGGTGGCAACGAACGCAAATTACGATAATCGGCCCTCTCGTCGGTGCGCAGCGAGCGAGCACGCAGGCCAGCGAGATAGGATGGACGGGCATGCGCAATGCGATACTCTCGACAACAGGCACCGAGTCTCCAGATAGCTCGCGCATGCACGCCACCACGGGCTCGCATGGTATCAAATTTATGAACGCGACTGTACATCGGCCCATAAGGAAGTCGCCAGACGCTGTGTGAAGCCTTTCGTCCATAGTTTCAGATGCAGAACAGAAGAGATCACGGGTACGCTACACTATTTACTAGTCATCCTGAAGGATCGGTTCCAGTGGTCGCAGACACGAAAATACACTGTTGAGATCAGAGGTACTAAGAAAGTTAGCAGATTTCCGTGGGCTTGTTTCCGTGCTGATCATCAAAGAAGAATGATGTCGACCCAAAGTGACACCAGGCTGATGACAGGAATACAGCATGGCTGTAAAGTATGCAATAAAAACGTGTTAGAAATCTGTACGAAAATTGCTATCCATCATGTGCATGTTAACAATCTGCACGTTTAACAGCAATCTGCAGGTTCTGACAGCAACTTTGCTTCCTTGTGGCTTATTACAAATTCGTTGAGCTAACAGTTATCAGAAAACAAATTATAATGATTTCAACTATGTACAAAGAAAAGGAATTCTCCTAATCTCTACGTCGGCATAGCTATGTCAAGCGAGTAAACAGTAAATAATGTCGCAGTTTCGTCCGAAAAGCGAAGCAACGATTGGGACAAAAATTACCAGACGGTTATAATTAAGCAGCTGTGCCTGTTATCGCCACTGTAAATTACAGTAAACCTTCGCTTCCTTGTCAAATTAACAAACGGTGTCGTGCGCAAAGCCAAACGTGAACACATCTCACTGACGGTAAACACGCTGCGTGAAAGCTGGTGGATGAAGCGGGGGCAGCAGTGACAAGCGATCGCTTCTTGCTGCTTCCAACCACAATGCGTTTCCAGAGCCAAGTTTACGCGACCTTCGACACTAAGCTGCGCGGGAACAGCGCCCACGGAGCCACTACGCACCGCGGCGCACGTCCGCGTCAGCGGAATTTCGTCAGGAGTGTCCCTACAATTTCTATCGCAACAATAGAAAAAGATTAGGCGAATGTCGACTCCACTAAATATAGAATGACAATGTGGGAATGCAACAGTCTCGTAGTCTTGTCCAGCGCGTCGCGCACGCATGTCAGCACATACGCTGGCCCAAATGATAGAAAATGCGAGAAGAAAACTGAAACAGCACGGTTGGTCAACCTCCCTGTGTGCGAGGTGCTGCCATTTAAATACAAATGCCTACAACATAGTTCCGTTATTCGGAACTTCGTCGATTGTATTGGTCTTGCAAACGCGGTTAAACAAAGAAAACTCAAACGGTAGACGAAGCTTAAGCGACACGGTAAATCACCTGACAGAAGTTTAATTAACAGCCAAAAGAGACAAACACTCACCATTACTAAAAAATAAATTATTGGGTTTTACGTGCAAAAACCACGACATGATTATAAAGCACGCCATAGTGGGGGACTCCGGAATAATTTGGACCACCTGGGGTTCTTAACGTGCACCTAAATCTAAGTACACGGGTGTTTTCGCATTTCGCCCTCATCAAAATGCGGGCGCCGTGGCCGGGACTCCATTATGAAAAATACGACAACGTGCGAATTCGGAGCAGCAGTCTAATAATAAGCGTAAACGTTTCGATCGTTACAGACATCCGAGACGTAAGCTTGCCCTCACCAACATTCTAGAATACACCTGAGAACGTTAAATAAGCAGCAGTTCACAAGACGTCGCCCACAATTTCGTTATTCCCAGAAACGAACGTGTTCGGCATTGTATGACAGAAGCGCGTGGGAAAACTCAGAAGCGCGGCCGGCGAACCATCAAGTGCAAAAAGTGCTGCGATCGCGATACAAATGCCCACAAATGTTTAATTATTTCAACCGCACGCCGTTTTACGATCGCTCTCGCTGACGCGGTTACACAAAGAAAACTCAAACGGCAGACGAAGCTCAATTGGCGACACGGTTAATCAGTGAGGGCGGGCGCGTGACGCAAATTTAACAGTCAACTAAGATCGACAAACGTTCCCCATTACTAATACGAAACAATACCACGTGCGAACGAGCTATATATAGTCTGAGTAGCGTAAATGTATCGATCGTTACAGGAAGCTGAGACCTGAGCTTTGTCTTATTACCATCATAATAGCATGCATCCGACCACATGCAAATATTCAGCACCCTAACAAGTCACCCAAAAGTTTCTTTATTTCGAAAAATGTGCATGTCACTGTTTGGCACGTATGCATATATATAGGCTGAACTTCACCACCCATGACTTTACAACTGGTATACCAGTCGTAAAGACAAGCCTGGTAAAATTCAGCAGTGCGGCCGGCCAATTAGCCATCACGTACATGCAGCAAGTGCTTTGGTCGTGATACAGATACCTACATCTGTATTCCACGTCCCAAATTGACGTACAAACCTGCACGGTTATTCCTTCATTCTAAGGTCAGCGACAAGCTGTCCCGTCATCCTTCAAAACCACGACTTCCACTTATTGTATAGAATCCCACCCCTCTTTGTAACGCCCTGCATGACATTCAGGGTATTGAAATAAGTAAAGAAAATTCAGTTAATCCATCCTTACATTACGCAGTTCTTACGGTTGCTATCGCGATCGTTAAGCAAACAAAACAGGAATAGCAGACGAAGCTTAAGCGACATGGTTACTCACTACGAGCGTATGATGGAGTCAATTCTCACAAACTCTTATAATAAAAAAATTGCGACCACGTGCGAACGAGCTCATCAGCGCGCACATTTCATCGTTACAGAGCTGAGAAGTGAAGTTGACCTTAACACCATACTAGCATGCATCCGTTCACGTGTTAATAAGCAGAAACTTAACAAGTCACCCAGATGTTTCGGTATATGACAACGCGCACGACACTAAAAGCAATAGCTAAAAGTTAGCTAAAAGCAATACCAGCCGTAAATACACGCGGGGTTAAATTCAGCAGCGCGACCGGCCATCACGGGCACCAAATTCTGAGATCGCGATACAAACGCCAACAAAGTTCTATTATTCCGAAGGTACGCAGTTTTACGAACTTTGGCAATCACTGTTACGCAAAAAAAAAAAAAACGCCAGCAGCACACGTACCGAAGTTTAAGCGACACGGTTATCACTACGAGCACGCGAAAGAATAAGTCAACTGAGAAAAAGTTTCGCTGTTACGTACTAAAAAATACCTCCACGTGCGAACGAGCAACCAAGTAGGCGCAAACGTTTCGTTCGTCACAGACAGCCGAGGAGTAAACTAGTCTTGATGTCACCATTATCCGATCACGTGTAAGTAAGCAGAAGTCTAACAAGTCGTCCTAAAGTTTCGTTATTCCAAGAAAAGTGCATGCACTGTTACTCAGAACAATACAGCAGCCCTAAAGACGGGCGTATTAAAATTCAGCAGCGTTGCCGGCCATAACGTGCAGCAAGTGCCCCAACCGTGATATAAAGGCGTACAAAATTTCAGCTATTTCAACCTTACGTAGTTGTATGATTGATTGCTCTCGCAATCACGGTTACGCAAAGAAAACGCAAACGAAGCTCAAGCAAGGCTACTCTGGACAGCGTGTGTTAGGAAGTTGTTATAATTAATATTCATTTTCTTATTATTCGCCACTGTTCAGGAAAGATACAACGATAACTCTCGCGGACCCAACATGTAGACTATCCATGTTGCGTGCCTTCAAAGGCAGCCACTACCTATTGTAGTGCTTTCAAGCGTTGTAAAGGAGACACTCGAAGCGGGAAAATTTCGCCACTAAATGAGGACGGCAGCGTACGAGGGAATTGAAACTCTCGTTTTCTGATCGCTTCGGCGCTCCCGAAGCAGCCGAGGCGGCCGCTATGTCCACGTGATCCCTCCTAGCATGTCTCGCCGATGGTGGCGCCAGCTTTTCCAGTGGTGGAGCTCGAGGCCAATGTCACAACACCTCACCCCAACTGGCACCTGCATCCGCAGCCCACGTCCGCCCACGTTTCTACGCCAGTGGGGAGAGGCCTTGGTCCTGCACTATGGCGGGTGGTACACGGCGGCAGTGATCCACGAGTCCAAAACGGTGAACGGGCTCACCTTCAAAGCCCGAAGCGTTACTCAAGCAGAGGAAGTCGCCATCGCTTTAGCGGCAACACACTCCGATTCCAAGACAATCATAACCGACTCGCGAGGGGCGTGTCGGAACGTCCAACAGGGCTGGGTCCCGTACCTGGCCTACCGGCTACTGCAAAATAGCTCGTACGTAGGAGGTCCATCCCACCGCTTCATAGTCTGGGCTCCGGCCCACTCGGGGCTAGGAGGAAACGAGGCAGCAGATGCAGCCGCCCGCGCGCTCTCTAACCGGGCAACCTCGTCCCCCGCCACCTCTGAAGAAGCAGCGGAAGCCACGCCGACCTACACTTACAAGGAAATAACACAATTATACAAAGATAGACATAAACTGTACCCCTACCCGTGTAAAGGATTAACGAGAGCGGAGGAACGCCTGTTCCTCCGCCTTGTCACGAACACCATGATGTGCCCGGCCTCGCTAAAGCACTTTGACCCTGCCTTCTCCGGGGAGTGCCCGCACTGTGGGGAGAGGTCCTCGGACCTCTACCACATGGTGTGGGCGTGCCCCTCCAACCCTGCTTTTACTCCACACCCAAACCCCACCCGGGAGGACTGGGAGGCGACCCTACTCGCCTGTTGCGACCTGAAAGCCCAAAAGGCGATGGTCGAACGAGCTATGGCGGCAGCGGAAGCCACTGGGGTCCCGTACTAGGGACTCCACCTAGTGTTTGTGAGGGGAAAGGCACTAAGCCTGACTCCAGAGCACCCTCCATGTAACTCCCTCTTTTCAGAGGAAATAAACGTTTTTACCACCACCACCACTATAGTTTACTATAGTAGGATACAACTTAAAAAAAAAAAAACAGCAGTTGGCAACCAAGGCACATGGACCACACGGGGTTGTTACTCCGCCAGCCAATCACAGACAAAGAGAAAATCATCGTGATGCGACCATGTTAGAATGGCGTCGTACTATACCTCCAGGTGGTCTGCTGTTCTTGAAGTCTTTTCAACGGCGGAAGCGATGAAGTGTGCAACAGATATGGACAAAGTGTATGGACTCTGAGCATTTCACTCTTCAAAAGTCCGCGGTACAGTTCATTTCACTGTCGACCCAGTTTTACCCACGAAACTTCACTGCCAACTGAAGTGAAACTTGACAATAGATTGTTGCAGCAAAGCGTAGCGTTTTATTTCAGTTCAATAAACAATTAGGCTTTCACCGTTCCACTATAATGGTCGAATGAAAGCGTACAAAATTACGCGCTTATAACTTTATCTTTGTCGTTACCGCCTTATTTAGGTAACAGGGAAAACTTGAAGTACGTACTATTTGCAGTCTCGCAGAGGAACAGTGGCTGGCGGTTATGAGGGCGTGGGCGGGGCGTCACTGCACAGCAGAAGCTTGATGTGGGCGAGTTGGTTTTGCATACTTCATGAAAAGAGCGCTACGAAGACGCGGACTCAGCGTTCCCCTTTGCTCTCTCCTTTTATTTTTAATCTTTTTATGATGCCGATGGCGCGAGCATTGCGATCTATTCCTGATCTCAAGTTTTCTCTCTACGCCGACAATATCACTCTTTGGACAACTGGCGGCTCCGATGGAGAGATTCAAGACACTCTACAGGCCGCAGCAGACGCCGTTGTGGCTCATGCAGAACTATAAATCTCACATGCTCCCCTCAAAAATCCGAGCTGCTACTTCTGCCATCCCACCGGGGGCCCGAAAAACACATGTCTAGTATACAGGTCATCCTAAACCATATCCCTGTTACTAGAATAGACAGGCTCCGGGTGGTCGGTTTACACATTCAAAGCAACCGGCTCAACACATATACCTTACATACACTCCAAACCACAGTCGATCACACCCTGCGCCTTCTAGGGCGAGTCTCCAATAAACATGGCGGACTAAAGGAGGCCGAACTTCTACGCTTGGTCCAGGCCTTCGTTATCAGTAAGATTGGATTCGCAACACCATATCTACATTTCCTTAAATCAGAATCAGATAAAATCGACACTCTTTTACGCAAAATATATAAATTCGCTCTGGGAGTCCCCATACGTACATGTACTTCCACTGAAAGGCTAATGCTTACTGGCACCTT
The DNA here is from genome assembly GCF_038994185.2 of Dermacentor albipictus. Lineage (NCBI taxonomy): Eukaryota > Metazoa > Arthropoda > Arachnida > Ixodida > Ixodidae > Dermacentor > Dermacentor albipictus. The sequence continues at coordinate 70,793,969 of NC_091821.1, read as the reverse complement.
CAACACACTTACTGAACTCACAGAAGCCCACCTCACATCCCAATATAGCAGACTTTCTAACACCGCAACAGGTCGACACATTCTACAAACTCTTTCTATCACTCCGGCACCCATCATCAAGATTAAATGCACCATTCCATATCACATAAACGAGAACCTCTGCATCCCCCCACTTCCTAAAAACATGCACCCTGTACACCACAAACAGTGCAGGAGGCAGCGAGCAAAGGCTCCCCAAAAACAATTCTCCACCTCAAAAGACGTGCTCTATGTTGATGCCGCCGAATACGGGAACAGAAATCATTATGCAATATCAGTCATTAACTCTCACGGCCAGGTCAATGCGGCCGCCTCAATTCCTGTCTATTCCTTGGAGGAGGCGGAGGAAGCGGCCGTAGCCCTGGCCCTCACAATCCCAAATTCATCAGTTATCGTTAGCGACCCCAAAGCAGCCATACATAACTTCGGAGCGGGCAGGAGCTCTAAGCAAGCCCTTTCCTTCCTCTTGGCCCATCCTTTCCATCATACTGTGGCATTAATCTGGGCTCCCACGCATGCGGGCCTTGCCGGAAACGAGGCGGCTCGTGCCAGTGCCCGAGGATTTACAGTACAGGCTCGGGCATCACATGTGTTGGAACTCGCCACGGAGGAGGCGCCGTTTACAGCGCGGGATCGACTTATTACTTACCACGACATCTGCACACACTACCGATTAGACCACTTAACCTTCCCGCCACTCATGGGCAAATCCCCGCGTAGGTGTGGAGTTCTGTGGCGACAGCTTCAGACTCGCACCTTTCTCTCCTCTTACCTCCTCCACCGCATTCATCCCACCATTTACCTTTCTCCCTCTTGTAAATTATGCGTCTCTCCCATAGCAGACTTAAACCACATCATGTGGGCATCCCACCATTTACCTTTCTCCCTCTTGTAAATTATGCGTCTCTCCCATAGCAGACTTAAACCACATCATGTGGGGGTGCCCTAATCACCCCCTTCCCCCTTTCCTCAAGCAATTAATATCTAGTGAGGAGCAGTGGGAGGCTGCCTTGCGCAGCTCGTGGCCCGACCTTCAGGAGGCCATCCTGGAGTGGGCTGAGAGGCTAGAGGAGGCCTACTTCAAGTAGTTCCTCCCCCCACCCTCTATTCCGTTGCTCCCTTCCACGTGCTCCCTTCCCTTTGAAAAACAATAAATAAAGTTTTTCATCATCATCATCATCCGAGCGTTTTCCGATGATGAAAATGTTCACATTTCTTTTCTTTCTTTAGGTGCGCGCATGGAGGAGGGGCGTGTTTGCTTTCAATTTTGTGCTGCGAGTTTGAATGCAGCGTATGATTGTAAGTTCTTCTGGTTGTTTCATGGTTGTTCCGCTTCCTCAATTCACGAATTGTTTTAGATCCAAAACGACATCCGTTCGTAGCCGAGTCAGTGACCGAGTCGCAGCCGGCCGAAGGGCCAAGTGTTGGTTGTGGCCGTCAACAGAAGTTCGGCGAGTGCGCGCTCCAGAGTGAATGTTACCGTGTTGTTTTCGTTATGTTTTCGCCTTAGTAGTTTTGCGTTCTGTTTATCCTGAAACCTAGTCTTGCTTCATCAACTGTAATGTGCATTTAACCGTGTTTAGTAGGTAATCAAGCGTAGATTTGCGGTGGCATACTTGCCTGGTAAGTAACGTGTGTGCGTTCTCTCTGAAAAGAAATCAGTACATTTCGTGATATCATTTTGCAGGCGTAAAATGCCAAACTCAGGAGTTGCTGCTCTGACATGTGCATTTGCATTGTTCCTTGTCGTCAATTTTTCTCTGCACAAAATCGACGAAGGTAAGGCGTCGACTCCGGCGTAGACTGCAATGGGTTGTTTGATCTCGCATGTCTTGGAGTGTAATGAACTAGAATAGGTACGTTCATTACGCTACACATGGCCTCACTTTTCGCGCTTAACAGTTTCTTTTCTCACGTGTTCCAGGTCATGTTGGGGTTTATTACCGGGTGAGCCAGTTTTCACTTCTTTGGCTAATCTGTTCTGTCACCTTGTCTAAATTTTTCTTGCATTTCTTTCCAAGGGAGGCGCACTGCTTAAGCAAACTAGCAATCCAGGATTTCATATGATGGTCCCATTCATTACAACTTATCGATCAATTCAGGTGAGTTTGGGAGGTTTCGAATGCTAACTTATTTTGCTATACACGGTGATCGTCTCGGTCTCCCCCCTTTCCATGCTCACACATGCACGCACAAAGGATCCCGCTTAAATTATATATAAACTTAAATCCCCATTGCAGTGATCGCAGAATATTTTAGTCTGTGCAACCACATTGCGAACGGAGCATAAGTTGATGTTTGCTTTGCTTTTCGCAGGTAACTCTTCAAACAGATGAAGTAAAAAATGTGCCCTGTGGGACCAGGTACATTAATAAGCTCGTAATATTATATGTAATTAAAGCAGCAGTGCTCAGAGATGCATTTGTTGATAGACCTGCTGCCACTTTTTGTATTGAAGCACCCATTCGGGAAGTTTTCCTTTGTTCATACCAGGTATCCAATTTTGTGTATGCTAAGCTGAGTCCAAAATACAGATGAGTACTACAAGTCTTTGCCAGGAGAATTACAGGATGAAAAGAAAAAATCCTGAGTGGATCCACTTTCCACTTTCACAACTCACTGCATGCCTTGTGAAACAAATTAAATTTTGGTACAACTTGGGCTTTTAGCTCTGTTTTAAAATTTTATAGTGCAGTGTTTACAATTGGTATAGTTACTCTCCACATGGACATGTTAGCCTCCACTTGGATTGGTGGTATCAGTTTGCTGTAACATGCTGCACCTGAGGTGTTCTACTAAGTGCTTTTGTAATTGAATGTTACATTCCAGTGGTGGTGTCATGATCTACTTCGACAGAATTGAAGTTGTGAATATTCTAAGCCCAGACAGTGGTGAGTGTTTCTTTTACTTCATTTTCACTGACATCTTGGTACACCTTTTAGCAGTAATACTGTGAGCATGGCATGTGCCCTTCATCTCCCTCTCCTCAATGTACCCACCCATCACTGGGCAGTGCTGGAATTGCGAGTGGGATACCCATTCCTCACTCAGTTTTGTAGTGTTTGTAAATAGCTGAATAGGGACAAGCTGCTTGAAAAAAAGTACTAATCATACTAACGATTGCTGTGTTCCAAGTGACCATTTACTGCAGCCACTAGCACCTTCAACATGCGCCTCTTGAATCCATTTCACATTGCAGTGAGCCATGTAAGAATTCAAGTTTATTTATAAAAAAAGTATGTCCACTTATCGAAAAGCAGGAAGAACCTTTAATAAAGAAGCACAATGAACCTCCAGTATGTGAGTGCACAAGGAGAATGTGCTTTCTAACTTCTTTTTTAATTGCTAGAAGCTATATTGGAGAGGTTGACAGATGCAGTGAAATGCAGTAAAAAAGAATAAAGAGTCATTTGGTCTCACTGTTGAATATTGTGCAAGTGTTCACATTTGTTCCACAATACAGGATTTCTGGAGCAACCCAACAACAGACTAAAAAGAGATGTTATTGAAGCACACTTTATACGAGCAGTAGATAACTGTCTGAGCACTGTATCATTAGCATTGCTGGATGACAAAGTTTAGTTCTTGCATTGGTGTCTGTGATGTCTCATGTATTCCAGGTGAGATAGATATAAAATAGGGATGGTTGCGATAAATGGCCAGCTGGAAGTCAGCATTCATGCGCTGTTTCTGCTTCTTTGTTACAAAGTGCTCTGCCTTTGTAGTACTGTTACATACAAAGTGTTTCAGAAAATGCATTCTAAATTCCTCAAATATAGAGAAGGTACAATAATTAAAGAAATTTTTTTTTAGAATGCTTTGCCACACAGACATACTTGTTAAAACAGACTTGTAAATATTAAACAAAAAAATGACAATCAGTTACAATTTCTGTATTTATTCCAATGTAAGGCGAGGCTTTTTCCCCAGAATTCTTTGCCCTGAGGTCACTCCCACCTTATATGCAAGGCTGATAAATTCAGTTATTGTTTTAATGTGGCATCAGTGGTGCCACATTTCCCGCCATCCAGGTTTGAAACGTCAGCGCAAATTGCACTAACTACTTTAGCAGGTGAGGCAGTACCATATTTTTGCACATGTAACCTGCGCCAAGGATTTAAAAATATTAACAGTAAAGGCGGAGCGCGGTTTATGTATCAATTTTGCCTTAAGTGTGGCTTCACAGAAGGAAAATTTTCCCCTTATCGTGTGGCCTCACTGCATTGCGACACGTGCTGCTGTGAAACCGCACCTCAAGAGAACGTTCACGCCCATCTAGCTTTATTATCTCACAGGGATACTCGCCTCTGCGTGTTGAAGCTCCCTTCTCACCTATTTTGTGGCCATCATTTTGTATGTCGGCTGTGTTAGTAATTACTATTTAGGGCAATCCTCACCAAGTTTGAGTAATCCGTTAGCTACTCTATATTGCTTGCATTCTTTTTCTTGGGTCCCTCAGCTGGGGGAGGGGGGGGGGCACAGCCACCTTTTAATCATGACTGCCCTATAATCGAATAAATATGGTACTTCATTAAAAAATGTAATTAACTGTAGTTACCAATTGCTGCCCATGAAAGTGTGTAATTACTAAAGTTTAATTGATTACTTATGCATCAATTTCTCCTACCTTTTGTTAGCATTGCACAAATACAGTAACGAGAACGAACTTGGCTAGACCTTTCAGTGGCTCTTTTTTGGCAGCCCTTCGCACACTGTTTATTTTCACTGAAAATTGCTTTGCAAAATTTTTGTTGGTCATCTTCCCTCGTTTTCTTGTAAGGATGTCAACATATATACTGAAAATTAATTTGATGGGCACCCTGGAGAGAAGGGCAGTGTTGCAGTGTATCAACGCCGGACAGGTGAAATTAGTTGAACATATGTTGGGAACTATTCGATAACAACCGAGGCAGCGGAGTCTAAACTCGCTGAAGGTGAGCATTCTGACGTTGAGGCGCTTGTGCTGCCAAGAAATGCGATACCACCACAAGATGCAGTATGTGGTGCTGAAAATGCGGGCTGCATGACCTACCATTGAAATGCGGAATACTGAGGGCCGGGTTTGCCTGTCTGAACATGCACATCTGCAAGGCTGCTGAGTGGCGTGACTGTAGGCATTCTACTTTATTTTCTTCCAAATTCAACTGCTCAAATCTGCGTAGCCTGTTGCAGCTTGTCTCGTCAATAAAGTAATCGGTTACTGAAACAATGCTCACTTTATTTCACACAATAATTTATTCCCGTGCATGCATGTCCTATCGTAGCAAGTTTATCACTTTAATATTTTTTTCCCTATGACAATCAGGCATGTAGCATATAACTTGTATTAAAACACTGCAATTTGGAATTGTTGTTATAGCAGAGTACAGAATGGCAGCTTCAAAGTTTGTTGCCCTGTGGTACAGTTTAGCAGTTTGTTGTATGTGACAGAAATATAGGGTGTTGCACTAACAAGTGCCAAGCCTTAAAAAAGAAACAATGTGCTCTACATGAACACAACCAATGCAGTATTGTTGACTGTCCTCTTGAACAAGTCAGGGTTTCTTTTACTGTAAGTTTAAATGAGCAATTAACAAAACTAAATAAACAACTTTTAAAGTATTGATTTAAATGCAAAATCAATGAAGTTGCAGAGCCTACTCAGAAACATTGAAGTCTTTTGTTGAAGAGAGCTGTTGTCATGCTATCTTTTGGGGTGCTGCAAAGAAAGCATGCAAAATTTGAAGAAGTTACATGGGGACAATAGTGCCAACAAACATGCTTTGAATAAATGAATAACTGGTGCTATACATGAACAGGATTATGAAAAGGCCATAAGCAAATGATATGGTTCAAACACAAATGTCCTGGCTTCCACTATTGCCAAGGTAATTTGTCTGCTGAAGTGATAGTGCAAATGTAGGCGTAGGATATAGTGATAAATAGTGCATATAAATTCTGGAATCTGGCTTTTTGCTGTTGACACACTGAATGGGCGAGGAAGATATGGCAGCAAATGCACTGCATATATCATTTTTGCTTGTGGCTATGGCCTGTGCATTAGGTTCGGTGTGCAAGCAGGATCAATAACTCGTTCAGAGCAAGTTTGAGGTTACTAAATTCACAGTGCGCAAGTGCTTAGTTACACAGTACCTTTTCAAATTTCACATGCTTTTGTTGGAGTCCTGAAAAATGTAAACCGATACAGCTATCTTCATGGCAGGAATTTAGTTGAATACTTCTAAATGCACTCTACAGCTTTTCGTTTGAAGGTTTCGCATTTATATGAACACTTTAAAATTGGTAAATAAATTGTGCTAGTTATTGAGTTGTGCTCATAAAAAATCCTTTGAGTTGCTAAAGACAACACTCAGGAATACTGAGTTGTTTACATGTGGCATTTTTTAAAGCTGGCACAATTTAGCTGAAACACCCTATATAATGGAAGGCAGTATTCATCACAGCTGATCTACTGTTACAGATTTTCACAGGACCTATTTGTCTTTTATGAACTATTCAAAGAAGTAGAATAACATGCAAATTTTATTTGAGTAGAGGTGCTAGAAGGTAGCGAATAATCCAGGTCCTTGTGTTATTTGTGCCTTCTGAAGCAACCTCACATTGCCAAGTTTCTGTTGCAGTTTATGACATGGTGAAGAACTACACTGCCGACTATGATAAGACACTGATCTTTAATAAGGTGCATCATGAACTGAATCAATTCTGCAGTGTTCACAACCTCCAAGAGGTCTACATAAACTTGTTTGGTAAGTTCACATTTTTGTAGAGACATATGTCGCCTTTTTGTGAGAAAATATCTTCAAATATTATATTTATGTGTGCAAGGCCCACTTGCATTTCTTACTTTTTAAATTTTTAACTGGATTCATTCATTACATGAGGTAGGCTTATGGCTACTCATTGAAGCCTTTGACTGTGCTTTGTCTGTTATGCAGAATAATGTAACCACTAGCAGCCAACTATAAACAAGTTGTATTCAGTTGGTCTCGTCACTTCCGGTGCTCACATTGTTTGATAAGCTGGCCATCTTCTGTGCTTCCCATTACTATTTGAGATTCTCACCTCCTTGACGACTGCTTCAAACTAAACTGCATGTTACATGTTCAAAATCCACGCTTGCACTTCTTGCTGTAATGCCGCCTTAATGTGCCTGAAAGCATCAAGCTAAACAATGCACCCCAGCACAGTCAATACATGTACCATTAAAGCATGCTGAATCTGTCTATGCTGTGTGACCAGGAACCAGGATCTGAAGGGATACGGTGACATTTATGATGCCGTCATCTGCAGGGCACTAGCTAGTGCCATTAGTAGCGACTTGTGAAAATTAACAGGCATGCGAGTACGTGCATGATGCTTAGTAAAACATTTATTCAAAGTTCTTGTGCTCTAAAGTAGAGGTGCGGGCCTTACACAAAGGCAGGCCTTGCTCGAGTAAGTGAGGTAATATGCTACAAACTGGGGGAAGGTCTGCTCTTTCAAGGCATGGAGCTGCTCTACAGGATATGTACAAACTAGAAGGTGCACAGTTTTTTAAGGGACGCTAAAGGTAAATGTTCAATCAGTCCAGATTGTTTAATTGCTTTTTTAGAAACCTCTATCACATGACTTTGTTGCAAAGAAAATTGCACTGGAAATCGCCTCTCAGTTCTGTAATCAAATCGTCCATGATGAGCACCATGTATTATGAGGAAATGCCACGCTAAGCCAGGCATCTTGGAGATTGTGATCAGCCAGGCATCACTGCCTACTTTGAGTTGAAACCACACAGAGATGGAACTGCACTCCTGCAGCTAGCTCTAACGGACCTGTATGAAGACAGAGCATCATTGATTTCTTTCATTGGAAAGCCTAATAAAAGCGACCAATGTGCATTTTCTTTGTTGATGAAATACAGCATAATTAAGTTTGTATTACCTGTAGTTGACTCTAATTTGTCCAATTATGAAACCTGCCATGGTAGCTTAATGGCTATGGTGATGTGCTGCTGATCTAGAGCTTGCGGGTTTGATCCTGGCCGTGGCGGCCTCATTTCAGTGGGGGCGAAATGCAAAAATGCTCATGTACTTCGATCTAGGTGCATGCTTAAGAACCTCCGGTAGTCAAAATTCATCAGGAGTCTCCCACTGCAGCGTGCCTCATAATCATATTGTGGTTGTGGCATGTTAAACCTCAGAATTTCATTTTTACCAGTTATGAACAAGACATTTATACGTCATTGTAGTTGAGACCACATTTTCAAAATCTTGCCCTATGTTTGTTATTTTATCACTTATGAAAGCTCTGTTCTCACTGTAAAAGGAATGCTTGGACTTATCATAGCAATTGTGTTTCACATTAGGTTGGGTTCGCCTTAGGGTCCCATCAATCTGAGACATGTCTTTTTGTGAAGCTAGTATCTGTTGATTTTTGTTGTAGCCTATAGATGCAGATTCACAAATTTGGGGGAGATGTTTGAAGTTCATTGCTACGGTTGTGAGAAGAGTACTGTGGTGTCCTTACCATATGAGCCTTCACGTGCCATTATGAAAAGAAGAAAAAATTGAGTTTCTCTTATAACTCTGCACTATTTGTATTGTGTGGTTGATTTGTTCCAAATTCCATTGCAAGGGAACATGAAAGAAAAATAAGTTGTATTTCATTGCCTAGATCCTTGGAGGATATTATACTCCCAGGTGAAGCCATTATTATTTCATCATGAGCAATCTGATTCCAGCATGTAAGCCTAATTCTTGGCTGCATTTAATGAGGCAGGTTCACTAGGTTCTTTTCTCATAGATGCATTAAAAAACAAGGAAAGCTTTCTTAAAGGATTTTTATTGATGATGTATTAATAACTAGATGCAAGCAGACGCTACCAGGATCTATGTCATCATGGGAAGGTACTCTGGATGTTTCAGGGTAGCGTTTCCGTGGCCAGCTTTTGTTCTTGCATTCTTTCAGACTTACTGCACCATGACTCAGGGTAAGACTGACCTATTTGCAAGCCTGGAAGTGTAATCTACCCATCTGCCAAGTGTGAACTATGTAGCTTTTTTTTAGTGTGCACTTTAGCAAACATGCTGTACAGAGAAAGCTCAGTGAGTTGGCAGCTGAGTTTGTATTAAAACAGAATCTGGTTCTGTTGTATGTACACTGTCATAGACACATTATTTTTCTTGCCTGATTTCAGACCAGATTGATGAGAACTTGAAAACTGCCCTGCAAAGAGACTTGAATGTGATGGCACCTGGTCTGTTTGTGCAAGCAGTGCGAGTGACAAAGCCAAAGATCCCTGAAACAATCAGGCGTAACTATGAAATGATGTAAGTTACACGTGGAAGTTGCTGTTGAGAGAGTGTTCAATATGGGTATCCAATGTTAAATAACCTTTTAGTATTAAATATACCACCTATATGAAAGTTCCTTTGTTTCATTGCTGACTGTGGGTTTAAGCTATGCAATCTGTTCTGGATTGCATAATTAAGGAACTTCACTAAAATTAGTCCACATTGCTTTAAAGAAATTATTACAAGTATAGTCCGCTTTCATGATCATAATACAGAGCCTTTTAAGGCGATCCCATGGGTGCCGCCATGTTTGATCGTATGGTGATGCATCCATTGGTTGCCTCAGCTGCCTCCTTGTTTACAATAGATGTGCGTGACATTGGTGGGGCCCTGTACCCTGCGTATACGGTGAGTGTGTGGATAACATGAAGCATTGGCCACAGCTTCAGAGGACATGTAAGCACTTTCTAAGCTCATTATGCCTTGTCCAAATGGTGTGAGCAGCATTTATGGTGCTTGTATACTAGAAGCGCTGCTAGTGTTGTATTCCTAGCTGTCCAAACCTCATGCTCCTGAATTGAATCGGGATCAGTATCCATTGCTCTTCATTATTTTCCAATCAGTTTGAAGCAGCGCCTTGCCATGTTTCTTACTCAGTAACATTTCTCAGTGTAGTCACTATTTAGTTGTTTATTTTCTACATATTTGCTCGCAAATGTGCTCAGTTGTGGTAAACTTGTTCTTGCTGTGCGCAAGGCTTGGAACGTAGGTGTTCTGTACTTTGTAATAGCTTGTAGCAAAGTCATATTATCGCTAGTCACTCACTTACTGTGTGTAGTCACGAAACGTTCAGCGTAGAACATTCGTGTGCTGTCGGCATAGCCATCGCCCATGCTTTGATGCATTGATTCAAGAATGCACCTTTTAACTTATTAATGATACGTGGGCAATAAGGGAGCATAAGTTTGAGTGTGAGTTGGGGATAGATGTGTGTAGATAACGTGTGATAAACTTTCTGTTGCAGGAAGTGTTGCTACTTAATTTGTGGCCGTGTGATGAGCGGTATATACTCACTCTTACCGTCATTCCAGGGTTGACGTTTTCTCTTTGGCGGCTAGCGATACAATGCTGGTGATTGAATTAACTTTTTTATTCTCGAGGAAAGGCATGCATCATGAAGGGCTGGCAACAAAGGCAGTCCTTGTGCAGCAGTGGTCCATGAACTTGGCCATACACAGTCATCCCATTTCTTAAATGCCAGTCACTGTTTCTGCCGCCAACTACTGCACACGTCTTCCCTCTACTGTTCCATATTTTACACCATGAATGAAGCACAGAATGAAGCGAAAGCCATCACCCACTTGCACTTCTGAGAGCTTATCGCGCTGTAGCAGTGTTGAAGTGGTAACGGTTTCGCTTTCACCTGAGGCAACGTGTGGCGCGCTGCCAAAAGGACGCCATCTCATTCTGCTAGAACAAACTACTCTGTGGAAGGGGCCTTTAAAATGAAAGTGAAGCCGATTTATACTTGCAAGATGATAGGTACTGTACAGCATTCAGAAGATTGCTTAAAGAGTTCACAAGCTCTTTGGCCCTGGGAAGTCCTTTAGTCCTTTAATTACTGTTGAGGCACGTTGATGGATCCCCATGTTGTTGTTGCCCAGTGCATGTACCAAAGGGTACATACAAATGAATGTCTTTTCAGGTGAATGCTCATTCTCAATTCACACTTGGTTCAATACAGAAATGAAACTTAAAATGGTGCACAAGTTTGTGTGGGAGGGGCAGTCTCAAATCCTTAAGTGGGGCTGCTTCTTTGTATCTCTGTATCAATTCAGTTATGATATGCGGCGGCACTTGAAGTTATATCCTTCAGAAAGAAGTTCACCCTTCACTTCACAATGCTTAGCCGCAGGAGAGGCTTTTCTGATATACGGCGTACCCTATTCATGAAGTGCTTCTATTCCTCCTGTAGAATGCTTCTATAGTAAACATTTTTAGAGCGCACTTCTTAGGCACCCTCTCCAGTGTTTCACGTTGATGTCGTACCTCAGCGTAACTGAGCGAACGAGCACAGTGAAGAATGAGAGAGCGAATGTGGATTGCAGCGGGGGATGAAAGACTGTGATAGTGAAGAGGAAAATGGAGGAGGAGGGTGCAATGGAACCATGAGGTGGAAAGTGGAAGAGGAGTGTAAGGTGAAAGTCTGAAAAGAAAATTGTAGTGTCTTGCAAGATGGGCATTGGCCCATCTTGCATGGGCATTAATGCAGTGAAGTGAAATACAGCTACTTGAAGTACAAAGAAAAGAATTTAGATCGTGGTTTCTTCTACTTATTAATAAAGAGCGAGCAATTGAACACCCGTCATCTCTGTCACCCCTGTACCAATAAAATGTATTAATCATCATCTTTGTCAGACTGTTCGCTGTTGGTCATTGCTTTCAGCCATTTGTTCTGATGATGATTGAAGTTTATTGGTGCAAGGACATCTAAGGCCAAAGAGCAGCTATTTGTTCTATGGCATCATTGAATTTGAATAGCTTATTCTTGATTGATGTTGGCATCAAAATATGGAGAAGTGTCACAAGAGTATCTTTATTTATGCACATTCCTGACTGCGATACAGGGAAGCTGAAAAGACCAAGTTGCTCATAGCTGAACAGAGACAAAAGGTTGTGGAGAAAGATGCTGAAACTGACAGGAAGAAAGCCATCATTGGTGAGTCGAAAGCCATGGTATATCTGTTTAGTCGCTTCATTCTTTTTTGATTGGAGAACATCATTGTTTTCATGAAGCGATAAGCATTTAGTTGTGTCAAAGAGAGCACAAATCTTGATTTTGGGCTGATGTTATGCTGTCTTGTCTTTCTGGAGGACAATATGGAACACTCATTCAGTGCCATATTTCTCATGCAGCGTGTTGTTACCTTTGCTGTAATGTACAACTGATACTGTTATGTTTTAATGTGCAGCAGTTCCAAACAGTTGATCGATGCTTGGGCTCATTGGTGTAGCATGATTTACAGGCAGATAGAGCATGAATACTGTTACGGTGAGGAAAGACACAGACAAAAGAGGCTATTTACAGTCTATATACACTGGAGACAGCCAGGTTGACCCTAGCTCACACCAAGGGTACAGACCCACTTCGTCGTTCTCGTGGCGGCTCGTCCCTTGAGCATCTCTCAATGATATTGTAATACTACTCCCCCCCCCCCCCCCCCGGCGCCAAAAGCGCCGTCATGGTGCTGTTAAATATCCAAGGCGCGTGGAGAGTTGTAAGGCTTGAGTCGGGCGACGTGGACAATGTCACTGGTTGTCACAGTGGAGGATGTAGTGGGCGTGGCTAGAACTATTTCATAGGTGACATCAGTCACTTGGCGCAGCATGCAATATGGGCCTCTGTAACAGAAAAGCAGTTTTTCACAAAGGCCGACTTTACGTGATTGTGACCTTAGCAACACGAGGGTGCCGTGCAGAAAATGGACAGCACGGTGATGGAGGTCGTAGCATTGCTTCTGTTTGTCTTGAGACACTTGTAGACAAGCGCATGCAAGTTGGCGAGCATGGTCAGCACGGGCGATTGCATCACAGGCATAAGCGCTAGTTGAAGCTGTGGTGGGCGGAAGCATAGTGTCTAGTGCCAGCGTCGGTTCTCGGCCATACAAGAGGTAAAGTGGAGAAAAGCCAGCAGTTTTGAGATGGGAAGAGTTGTATGCAAATGTAATGTAAGGTAGAGCCAGGTCCCAGTCACGGTGGTTGTCTGAAACGTATTTCGATGGCATGTTTGTAAGGATGCGGTTCAAATGCTCAGTGAGGCCGTTCGTTTGAGGGTGGTAGGAGGTGATAAATTTATGCTGTATTGAGCAGGTACGCACGATGTCGTCAATGACTTTGGCCAAAAACGTACGGCCATGGTCTGTTAGTAATTGACGCGGAGCACTATGCATCAAACTAATATCATGTAAGAGGAAAGCTGCAACATCAGTTGCGCAACTGGTCAGAAGAGCGCGGGTTACGGCGTAGCAGGTCGCATAGTCCGCCGTGACTGCAACCCACTTGTTTCCTGATGTAGATTCTGGAAATGGGCCGAGAAGGTCTAAGCCGACACGATGGAAGGGCTCGGCAGGGATGTCGAGCGGCTGCAGGTAGCCAGAGGGGAGCTGGGAAGGCTTGTTGCGTCGTTGGCAAAGTTCACAAGTGGTGACGTAACGTCGTACGGAACGGGCGAGGCCCGGCCAGAAAAAACGGCAACATACAAGGCCATAGGTTCGAGATACGCTGAGGTGTCCTGCCGTTGGTGTGTCGTGAAGCTCTTCTAAAATGGTTGAGCGGAGGTGTTTAGGTATTACAAGTAGGAACTCAGAGCCGCCCGGATGAAGGTTACAACGGTACAGAGTACCGTAGTGGAGGATGAAGAGGCGTAGAGTAGCATTAGCCAGAGAGTGTTCAAAACAGTCGATGAGTGCTCTGATGTAGGCATCACGACGTTGCTCGCCGGCGAAATGAAGCAGCTGTGATACAGAGAATACGCAAGCAGCACTGGCAATATTGGAGGAGTCAAGAGTCGTCAACAGGGTAACGCGACAAGCTGTCAGCGTCTTGGTGCAGGCGGCCAGACTTGTACACCACGGAATATGAAAATTCTGGTAGCCTCAAAACCCATCGACCAAGCTGGCCTGTAGGATCTTTTAGCGATGAGAGCCAGCAGAGAGCATGATGGTCAGTGACTACGGAAAAAGGGCGTCCGTAAAGGTAAGGGCCCGTACATGGTCGCTCCGCCCGTCCGTTCCGCCCTCGACCGGTCGCGAGCGGAAGCCCGAAAGGCGGAAGGTGTCGCAAAATTCGATGCACGCTCAATCCACACGAGCGGAACGCACGCGCACTCCTATTGGGCGACGCGGCCTGTTGACAGCTGGCAACCGTTCGGCGGAGCAAAGGTGTTCAAGGTTGGCAACGACCTTTGACAGCAGACGACACTGGCATATTTTTGCAGATGTGATTTCAATTTTCCGCGTCCCGGCGAAAATGCGACTCTAGGCTGCCACATTCTGTTCTGCAGCTGTATGTGTTGCATTGGCACCGTCATCCTTCTTCGAAACATTGCACAGTCGTCTTATCTGCGCCACCTTTTACAGATGTATTGCAATCGCATCACGTCGCAGCACGCGACGTATTCTCGGATGATTACTTTCAGTGCACGCTGCCTTGGCTGGTTGAACAAAACCTCTCTAATTATCCAACGTGATGCGTTCTGCGACACGCGAAACTGATATTGTCGCCGGAAGCGCGGTGGCGCGGTTTCTATAGTGTTAGTGACAGCTTGCAAGAATACAGAACACACGCACATCTGTCGCGGAATGCATTTGCGTAGGTCGCCAAGACGCACATTTCTACCACTGAGCACGCGTGTGAGGCCCCGAGTACAGCTTGCTGATACGCTTGCTCGTGCTTTTTTTTTCACTCTGCCAATTTTAAGAGGGTACTTAAAGCAGTTGGATGCATGGAATGCCTTTTCCTTAAATGATATGCTCAGCAATGACTGAAGTTCTCACCGTGTGCAGAAAAAGTTGTGCATGAGTGGTTAACTTCATGCAGCAAGGAATTGAAGGTTAAGCAGTGAGTGTACAATTCATTATGACTGGCTTAAAGCAATGTGTATGTATTGCGGTGACCTTATGCAGATATATGCATACTCATGAGATATGTTTCCAAGGGGAGTACTTATTTGAAAGCATATAATTTACATTGCTGATAAGAAAACTTATTTTGAGTGAAATCAAACAATTGCATTCTTTCTTGCCAGCCTGGCTACCCAATATGTTGCCACCTTACTACTTAACATACCTAATTTAACATTTCAAAAATGCACAAACATTACCAAAGCGCACAAAATTAAGCAGTACCTTGACAGGCATGCTTCCTCTCTCACCCATGGCACCAAACAAGGATGTTCGACGTGAGACTGTTTGATACTGTTGGCATCATACATGCGTGTTCTATTTTGATTGCTCTACATATAAAAAATAAGCTCTAATCAGGTTATACGAGTTAGTTGGGCATGAGCTGCATGTTGTTTATGTATTTATGTAGTAACAACCTTGCTAGCTCATGCACAGCCATATTTTAGGAAAATGAAAAATGCATAGCATAACATAAACAGCTGGCCAGTGCCTGTATTTATTTGAAAGCAAACTGACATTATCAAGTGTAGCTTAGCAGTGAGTTCAGTGACCTCTTGTGGTGTGAAAAGCTTGATGTAGTTAGTAGTTTTGTGTTTGTCTTTTTTACTTAGTTGCTGTTTTAACATGCACATGACAATGAAATGAAGGTGCGTAGGGCAGAAGACAGGGCCTCACAAAAAGCGAGGAAACATTCATTGTCATTTTTTATTTCCATAACAAACCAGCGAATAGTTCCTTAGGTTCAGTTTTGTGAATAATGCACAAGGTGTTCTGCGTAAAACTGAAAGATTGTAGTGCTCTATTACCTATTCACTATTTGGGTAGCCAAATGAATGATACTCCGATTAGCACTGTGAGAGCACAGAAATTTGCAGTCAAGAAGCCATAGTGGCTCAGCCTCTGTGGCAAATGTAAAATTGTTCCAAAAGAAAACATGCATACTGGTGAATTGGGTATGCATTCACATCTACTATTCAAATCCACACATCACAAGTAATCTTTCATTCCTTGGCACATTTCTCACCATTGTACAGACTTGGTTTCAGCGCTCTGTGTGCGCAGTAATGTAACTTGGTAAATCAAAGCTGCGGTTATTCAGTACACTGAAAGAAACTTTGCGTGTGGGTTAGATAATATAATGCTCCTACATATGGGTCAGCTTAGTATTATCAGCTGCTTTGTTTACTAGTTCACTGTTACGCCTGAACTGTACGGTGCCACTGGACAATGCTGTATCCCTGCAGGCACGCTAGAACAGCTTGGATATGCACAAACAACCCTTTACATCGCACTTAAATTAAGGTGGTGTAGATTTGCTGTCACAATGTGCTTGTAAGCATAACTGCCGAGCATTCAAGAAAGTGTTTGAAATGTAAGGGTGGATGCTCAGGTTTGCATTTATACGTTTTACGTTAGACGTTTTACATTTACAGTGCAAGGACACACCGATGAACAGGAAGGATACCACACAAATTCTCGTGTTGTGGAAACTGTTTCCACTTGTAAAAATGTTTGAGTATGTTCTAAATGACATGAGCTAATGTTGTAATGCTATTTTAATTTTTAAAATAGCTGTACACGTTTGTGTACATCAAGTACACCATGAAATAACAGTCATTGGGGTATGCTTAAAAGGCACCTTCAGCATCTGCACTTCAAACCGCAGCCATGTCGTAGCCATTGTAGGTGAAACAGAAGTAGTCAACGCGAAATTGACCGCCACTTTAGCAGTTTGCATGCAAACACACATTCATGTGGTGGCATTGTTTATTTTGGTTACCTGGCCCAGGCAAGTTATGTGAATAAGAGAACAATTATCAAACATTATTAGCTTAGTGAGGCCCAAAATACTAATTCGGGAAACTATTAATAGCAGTAGTCGAGGGCACGCTTGAAAGGCACCATTAGCAGTCTGCACGTCAAAGCGCAGTCGTCGCCACTGTTGGTGAAACGGCAGCACTCAATGCGAAAATGACAGCCACTGTTGGCAGCTTGCATGCAAACACACATTCATGGTGGCATTGTTTATTTTGGTTACCTGGCCCAGGCAAGTAATGCGAATAGGAGAACAATTATCAAACATCATTAGCTTAGTTAGGCCCAAAATACTCAGTCGGGTAACTATTAATAGCAGTAGTCGAGGACACGCTTGAAAGGCACCATTAGCAGTCTGCACGTCAAAGCGCAGTCAAGTCGTCGCCACTGTTGGTGAAACGGCAGCACTCAATGCGAAAATGACAGCCACTGTTGGCAGCTTGCATGCAAACACACATTCATGTGGTGGCATTGTTTATTTTGGTTACCTGGCCAAGGCAAGTAATGCGAACAGGAGAACAATTATCAAACATCATTAGCTTAGTTAGGCCCAAAATACTCAGTCGGGTAACTATTAATAGCAGTAGTCGAGGGCACGCTTGAAAGGCACCATTAGCAGTCTGCACGTCAAAGCGCAGTCAAGTCGTTGCCACTGTTGGTGAAACGGCAGCACTCAATGCGAAAATGACAGCCACTGTCAGCAGCTTGCATGTAAACACACATTCATGTGGTGGCATTGTTTATTTTGGTTATCTGGCCCAGGCAAGTAATGCGAATAGGAGAACAATTATCAAACATCATTAGCTTAGTTAGGCCCAAAATACTCAGTCGGGCAACTATTAATAGCAGTAGTCGAGGGCACGCTTGAAATGCACCATTAGCAGTCTGCACGTCAAATCACAGTCATGTCGCAGCCATTGTTGTATTTGTTTATCTGACGGCAAGTAACACCAATGTAAGCACAATTATTCACCCTGAATAGGTTTGCTAGCATTGTTTGTACTAAAAAATTCAGAGTGAAGTTGAATGTGTTTTATTGAGGCAATTATTTAATTCACAAGCCATCGGCATAGCGATCGACGGCCAGGTTCAAACAATGACATTTGTGAAGCAATAAATGGTGAAAGTTGCAAAAGCTATCAGTGCACTGCTTTGCTGGGCTCCATTTACTGAAAAATGTCTTGGCAACGACGAAAGCATCAGACAGGAAATGACACCCCACTGCACAATGTTATTCGTGTTGAAATTTTTTGCCATCATATGTGATGGGCAGCGAAACCATCCGTTTACTAAGACTGATTGCATGAAAAATGCAACAGCATAGCAAGGTGTAGTTTCACAATATGGCACCCTTTCATGTGCACTTCTAGCGAGCTGCCACATGCACTGATGCATAAAGATGAACAGAGGTAAGAGGCTAAGTTGCTTTGCAACCCCCATGACGCTTTTAAGAAAATCTATCTCTAAACCTTTCTGTTTTCATAGGCGATCAAAATCTGTTTTGAGCAAGTTGGTTAATCACACTGCAGCAACAACACAAGAAGCAAGGACAGAAAACACAGCGAGTAGGCAGATTGAGAAGACGAGGTAGACCAGTGAGAAAGGTTTTAATGAGATGGAAGAGGCCAGCCCTGCCGTGTGCATGAGTTAGTGCTTTGAATGAGATTGGTTAAGGAAAATGTGTAATGACTTTGCGGAAAGTAAACTAGTAAAAGCAAATGCTAATATAATATCAAAGGACAGAAATAATGGTAAGCTCACGCACGCATGGAAGCAGGCACGTATTCACATACAAATGCGAGAACTAAGAAAAACTCCAACGTAAAGAAATGTGGGAAATAGAAAAATAATTGACAAACGCAAGAAAACATACATTTACAAACAGACGCGGGTCGAGGTTTTATAGGAGCGGGTTCACCAGCTGCTGTGCTTACCTTCTCATATGTTTTCTCTTTTTAACCGTTCTCTTCTTCCACTGTCTTGGGAATTTTTAGTTGCATTCATGACATTAGTGCTCTCAGGCGCATCCACATTTCACGACAGCGCTGAATGTCTTGACGTATGCAATTATAATGTTGTTCCCTAATTTCCCCCCACTGATAGAAGCATCTTTAACCGTGCAGTAACAACTTTTGAAACAAACGATAGATGTACGAAGCAGAAAAGGCCGGTGTGATAGGGCTTCTCTATCGGGCTACTACATAAGAAACGCAATCGGCAACACTTATGCTCAGCTCACTTCTGAGCACACGAACATCGCGTAGTACGACCACTTCTACACCCAGTAACGCTGCAACACATCGCACATATATATCACGATTTGTAGCTCGCAAACGCACTTCATAACAGCAAGAGCACAGCTCGAACGTCGCGGTCACCACGGCGCATCGCAGCCGGCAAAACGGCTCGTACACAGTATAGCACACGCAGAATGGCAGCGATAACTAGGCGATAAAAACTTATCGCTACTGATCGTATCGTTACTTCTGAAAGTTGCGAAGGGCTGGCGTTCACCACTCCGCGGCAACGATCCGCATACACAGAGCAGAAACCAAACGTGTACGGTGGGTGCGCCAATCGGACGCTACTTATTTCGCCACGCTTTGAACGTGTGTGCTGCTTAGAATGCACGTGTATGTGATGGAGTTCTCGTCTGCGACGCACACGCGAAGCATGGCACAAGAAATCACGAAGTCGACAGCTTCAAATATTTCTTCCGACGCTCTCGTAAACACAACACACACTTCCTGCGCTCCGTCTGTTTCTGTTGGCGATCGCACGCACTGATGAGGTCTGGAAGCGTACACCGGCTTGCTTCTTCCAATGACTATCTCCGTGGGTGCCACATATCTCTGGTAAAAATCACAAACAGGAGAAAAAAACAGACTGTTTCTGACGCGGCTGTAGCCTAGGCCTTGCGTCCCTGCTTCGCTTCGCTTCGAGCACGCGCCATGTTTGCTGTGACGACAGCCGAACTATCCGCCTCAGACCAGCCAATGAGAGACGAGCAAGCGGCCGGACAGGAAACTTGCGTCCGCTCCTCGCTCACCAGTAGAGAGCCGTACGCACGCGGCCGGACGAGGGCGGAACGGACGTGCGGAGCGACCATGTACGGGCCCTAAGGATGGAACTTCGCAACCGCCCAGACAACAGCAAGGCATTCTTGTTCCGTAATGGAATAGTTACGCTCCGATGGTGCTTGGAGGCGGCTCACATAAGCAATATTGCGATCCTGGCCACGATGACGCTGGGCTAAGACGGCACCTATGCCATGACCGCTGGCATCTGTACGCAAATCTGTAGAGGCATGAGGGTCGAAGTTGGTGAGAATGGGTGGTGAGGTGTGAAGAGTGATGAGACGAGAGAAGACGGTGGCTTCTGAAGTACCCCACTAGAATTGCACGCCTTTCTTCAAAAGATTAGTCGGGGGTCTAGCAACTGCCGCAAAATGTTGAACAAAACGAAAGTACTAGCATAGCCCTACAAAACTCCGAACGTCTGCGGCTGTTTTCGGAACCGGAAAGTCTCGGACAGCGCGAGTTTTGTCGCGATCAGGCTGTACTCCGGAATCATCAACGAGGTGGCCCAGAACAGTAATTTGGCGGCGGCCGAAATGACATTTGGACGAGTTAAGTTGTAGCTTCGCCTTTCGATATACATCAAGTATAGTTGTTAGACACTCAAGGTGGGTGTCGAACGTTGGCGAGCAGACGATGACGTCGTCGAGGTAGCAGAGACATGTGGACCATTTGAAACCTTGGAGCAAGGATTCCATCATACGCTCAAAGGTGGCAAGAGCGTTGCATAATCCAGACGGCATTACATTAAACTGGTATAGGCCATCAAGTGCGATGATCGCAGTTTTTTCATTGTCCATATCGTAACAGCAATCTGCCAGTATCCAGAACAAAGATCAATAGAAGAGAACTAGCTGGAACCGTGGAGGCAGTCAAGGGCGTCGTCTATACGTGGGAGCGGGTAGACATCCTTCTTAGTAATGTTGTTCAGATGACGGTGCCCTACGTAGAAGCGCCACTTGCTGTCCTTCTTCTTAACCAACACCACAGGTGATGCCCAGGGACTCGAAGAAGGCTCAATTATGTTTTTATCTAGCATTTTGTTCACTTCACTTTGAATTACTCGGCATTCCAATGCAGAAACACGATACGGTCGTCGGTGAATAGGTGTAGCATCTCCAGTAAGAATCCGATGCTTGACTGCGAGTGTCTGGCCTAAAGGGCAATCGTCGAAGTCGACAATATCTCGGTAGGACAATAATACTTGGCAAACGTCTTGAGCCTGCGCAGAGGACAGGTCCGTTGCAACCATTTTCTCTATGTTGGAATCGGTGCCCGAGGCTGGCACGAGGGGCCTGCTAAGCTCACAAGAACCATCGGTTGATAAAGCTGCCACGTGATGGTCGCCGAGACAATCAATGTTGGCAAGGCAAATACCTTGTGGTAGAATTTGCTTTAAAAAACAATTATGGGGTTTTACGTGCCAAAACCACTTTCTGATTATGAGGCACGCCGTAGTGGAGGACTCCGGAAATTTTGACCACCTGGGGTTCTTTAACGTGCACCTAAATCTAAGTACACGGGTGTTTTCGCATTTCGCCCCCACCAAAATGCGGAATTTGCTTTGCCAATCCAAAGTTAAAGATAGGCATGCGAGTGCGGTTTGCAGTAATAGTAACTATACTGTGAGACACGCTAAGGTCATACTGCAGTGAAATGTCAGGCAAAGGAGTGACGAGGCACTCACCATCAGGAACTGGTGGGGAAGACAACAGTTCAATATAGGCTATTGACTTTGGCGGCAGGCGAAGAAAGCCGGGGGGGGGGGGGAGGCGTAAATGGCAATGGGGTGCGTCAGAAGGTTCTGCGAGAATCGGCAGTTCAAGGCGAAGGGTACTGGCAGAGCAGTAATAAGAGCAGAATGCACAGAGAAAAAATCGAGGCGGAGAATTAGGTCATGGGGGCAATGAGCAATCATGGTGAAGAGGACAGGAGGGTGGCGGCCGGCGATGCTGACACATGCCATACACATGCCGATGATAGGCACAGTACCGCCATCCGCAACGTGGATGACGCGTGCCGACACTGGGGTTAGGAGCTTTTTACAGTCATCGTCGGAAGGCAGCACTCGTAATAGAAAGGTGTGCTCCTGTATCGATGAGAGCAGTGACAGGACAGCCGTCAACGTGAATGTCAAGAAGGTTTTGGTTCATAGGTAACATGAGCAGAGGATTTGAGGGCAGGGTCGACAACGCAGCTTCACCTCCAGAAGCTGCAGTGCCTAGTTTTCCGGCTGGATCCGGGAGGCGATAGGCGGTGAAGAGAAGTGATGGGGTTGGGGCGAGCGAGACTGATGGCGTCGAGGTGAGGGCGAGCGGCTGTAGCGAAGGTTCGGAGCAGGGGCCATCAGCGGCAGTGGGTTCATGGCGGGTGGCATAGGGAACAGAAGGTCCAAAGGTGCGGGAATAAGTGGCAGCGTATGTCCGAGGAGGTGTTGGTCATCGGTTGCGGCAGTGACGAGCGACGTGGCCAATGCGACAGCAGTGAAAGCAGATCGGCCTGTCATTAGGGGTACGCTATTCGGACAGGTTGCGGCGAGATATGGCAGAAAAGGACTGCCGGGGATGAGGAGGGCCGCTAGATAACTGGGGAACGCTGGGCTGAGACGTTGAACACACGGAGTTCAGACCCATGTTCTCAAATTCCTGTCTGAGGACGACCTGAATCATCGCAGTTGTGGTTGCTGGTGGATCGGGAGGCATCGCGGGGAAAGCTGCCGAACAGGTGGCCTCGAGCTAGCGGTGAACAATCCGGGTTACGTCGTCAAAGGTGTTGGTCTGACAAGGTCGACCCTCACATGTCGACGTAGCAGCAGTATTGGGTAGCCGCGTGATGTGGTGTGTGATATGGCGGCTCTTGGCTTGTTCAAGGCGACTGCATTCTTCTATGATGACGTCGATAGTTGAGACATTGCCAAAAACAAGCAAATTTAAAGCGTCGTTGGCGATGCCTTTTAGCACATGTGCCACTTCATCTGCTTCAGACGTAGTATCGTCAGCTATGCGGCGTAGAGCCAAGACGTATAGAGCCAAGATGTATGAAACGTACGGCTCTGTAGATGTCTGAACACGAGATGCAAGAGCCTTTCTCGCAGCAACCTTGCTCCCAATGGGGTCTCCGAACAGTTTCCATAGCTTTTCTTTGAAACTGTCCCAACTGGTGATCTCGTCATCATGCGTTTGGTGCCACATGCGTGGGGTGCCGCTAAGATAAAAGATGACATTGGCGAGCATAATCATTGGGTCCCACCTGTTATTAGCACTGGCATGTTCATAGAGTTTGATCCATTTGTCAACGTCCTGTCCCTCCAGGCCAGAGAACACACCAGGGTCGCGATATTGGGCAACCGTGACGAATGGAGCAGTCGGACAAGCCGAAGCCGTTGTAGAGGCGGTCTCGTCACCGGGAGGCATGGTGACAAGCTCGATGTACCGACCACTTCGGAGTTCCGTGGCGAGGACGGGGATCGCTAACCTCCACCAGAATGTTACATGAGGAAAGACACAGACGAAAGAGGCTATTTGCAGGCTATTTAGCCTGGAGCCAGACCGCCTGGCCGACCCTCGCTCGTGCCAAGGGCACAGACTCACTTCATCGGTGGTTCGTCCTTTAAGCATCTTTCGATGATATCGGAATAATGCGATGCAAAATGTACACACACAGCGTGACTACCTAATAAGCTAATACCCCTGTCACACGGGCAAACCCAACTAAAGTGTACTTTGAGCAGGTGCACTTCAGGGCACTGAGCATCATTTTGGTGGCGTGCTGCTACATGAAAAAGAAAAGTGTTCTTTCAAATTGGTGGCGATGGTGATCGGGAGTCAGAAGTCAAAGCATATGTTTGTCAATTTTGTTTACTCCGACCACGTTGCTTTTTGATAACTCGTGTCCACGTTGTACAAACAAGTGATTGCGACTTGACCAGTGCCAGTTCAAACGATATGTTCCACCAAACAACTATGCGGCCATTACCCAGCGTGGCCGTGAACAGCCTGAGAGCGGGAGTAGTTCTTGGCTTTTTTTTTTCAGTGTGGTATATGTTATTATTTTGTAACGTTAGCAATTTAAAAATAATGTTACAGTCGAGCCGGTTATAACAAACCTGAGCGTTACGCGGCCTCTGTTCGTTATACCCCAAAGTTTGTAGTAAGTGGATGACAGCTCAAAAAGAAAAAGAAAAGTGGCTACAAAATACAAAATTTATTTTTTTGCAGATAAGTTAGTGATGCTCATCGGTTTCTGCAGTGCAGATCTGATAAGGGCGGTCTCCAGTTTATTTAAAGCAGAAATGTGCTCTTCGCCGAGGCCCTTGGCTGCAGGCACGTTTATGGGTGCTGGCTTCGAAGTTTTATCGTCATCCGATTTCTCCACGGTGCTCTCCGCCTGCACTTCGCAAGTGATGGCCTCGTCCATGCACGGTTCCGCTGTACCAGTGGCCACAAAACAAAACTTCTGAACTTTAACTGGTGCCGTAGTGTGCGTGCCAAGACAGCGAAGGAGTTGCAAGAAAGAGTAAGAGAGGGGGGCGGAGTTGCGAGGATGGGCAGGAGGGCGATTTTGGAAGCCACACGCCGACACTCGTGGGCAGCGCGTGACGGCGGGGAGAGGGTAGAGAGGCACGAAACTAGAGAAACGAAATGGACGGTTCGCCTCTGAGGAAGCTTGGGAAACGGACCGTGCCCGCAACGGGGTCGGAGGTCATCGTTATTTCGCATTACGGCGGCGGGTTTACGCCATTCGTTCACTGTAACCGATCGGTAGGGCTCAAAGACATTCGTTATACGTGCGATTTTATGCCATTGAAATTATCTATATTTTGACGGCCGCACGACTCTCGTTTGTTTTAAGCGAAAGTTCGTCTTAAGTGGGGCTGTTATATGTGGGCTCGACTGTATCAAAATTATTCCGGACTCTGCTTTCAATATTACTTTATAAATTTTTGTACTCATTGATAACGAGGCTGCACACTTCACTGCCGCTAAGCGTGTTCGCTGAACACACTCGCCGATAAGTGCGCTCTGCAATAAGTGTCACTTAGGCGTTCCAGTGTGGCAGCCTACGAATGACACTAGCGGCGAAGTGCACTCGCTCAAAGTGCCCTTAAGTTTGCCCATGTGACAGGGGTATAAGTTTCACTTCTCATTAAGCTAAGCTTGACTATCAGCTCACTGTAGCATGTGTATGTGCTCTGCATTCTTAGCCCTTTGGCGGTCAAATTGTTTAGGAAATGCGTCTCCATAGGGTCTAAATTTTTTATTAAAGACTTCAATTCTTTAAAGCAACTTATTTCGAGGAAAAACAAATAATTTTTCAGGTGGAAATAAAATGTCACATTTCTTTAAAAGACCCCTCACCAGGCCCCATAGCAAATTTTGGTTATATGATGGAAGTTGTTACGTTTCCTCTAGGGGGTGTTTTGCTGCAAAAAATTTTCAAATCGGCTTATTAATAGCTGAGACAGAGATATTTCAGGAGACAAGCTCCACTGCCAAGCGAGACAGGCTCTCCATTTGCCCCACCTAGCCCCTGCAAGCAAAATTCCTTCCCTGCATTTTCCCATACCCGACCTTAAGGATCATGTGACACCTACGTCATGGGCCCCACCTTCATTTTTTTTTTCTCCTTGCTTTCTTGTGGCACGGTGTACTTCCACTGATGGCGTCGCACGCGAGCTGTTCTGATTGTCTTGTTTCGCGCAGTGCATATGTTGCGCTCTGTGCACAAAACACCTGACTAGCAATATAAGTGAGTGCTTCACAAATACTGAGGCAGACACAAGCGGATCACAAAGCATGATCCCACACTTTAACGTGGTAGAAAATGACATACCTAGTTTCGGTGTCTGTGCGTGTGACTGGACGATGTAAATCTCTCTTGCTGCGGTGCGAAGTAAAACAAAAATGCATAGACATTCGGTTTGTGTGTTTTATTATTTTTCTAAGATTTGATTTGTCAATTCAAGCAACATCTTACACAAATAACAGATGTTTCCTTGAATAATTCTCAAAGTCACGTGTCACCACGAGCGACGTCACAGCACAGACACGTGTACGTAGGCGCACTAGCACGTGTACATCATCCTCTGGCTTGGAGCGCAGCGGCTGCGAGAAGGGAGAATGGCGTTCGGTTTAAGGTTTAAGATCTTTCCGCGGCGTGTAGCGATCTAATACTTTGCAGACACGATCGTTATTGTGCATTGTATGCTCTGAGCTTCTCAGCTCGAAATGGCCAGACCTCGTGGGGGGCCCTTTAATGTATGCTGTTTTATACATGGTTTATTGTTGAATACATGGATGTATTATGCATCTCTTCCTCATACCATGATCATCATTCATCAGCCCATTCCCTCCCCGTCCCTTTTCCCCAGTGTAGAGTAGCAGGCTAGAGCAAGTTATAGCTCAGGCCGACCTCTCTGCCTTTCTGTAAATAACTCTCTCTCTCTCTCTGGATCTATCCAAGTGGCTGTGCTTCTCGACACGACTAGGCTCATGGCACACTGCTTATTTTCTACAAGAAACTGGCTTGGCTTTTCATTTGTGAGAGACGAGGAACAAATTTTTCTTTTGCTAACTACTTTTTTGTATTTTTACGTCCTTCTGTAATTAGTGCAAACTGCATGTTTTTTTTTTCTGTTCCTGTATATATGGTCTGTTCATACTTGCTGACTGCATGCCTTGCCTTACTTTCATCTTTGTGGCCTGTCATCTTGCTGTTTTATTCTTCTTCTTCCCTTCTTCAACTTCCTTTTCTGTCTCCTCCTTCCTAATGAGTAGCCAGGCTTTGTGCCCCTCTCGGTAGCAGTTGTCAGACTGCTCCATCCCTATTTTCCTCTCTGCACGTGCATGTGTGTTTTCATGTGAAATAATAGTAATAATAAACTTGCATAATTACTTTATTAGAAATGTAATAAAATTCACACTATACTTACTTTTATGTTTTAAATATTTGTGACACAACTAAGGCCCATGTTTTGAAACATTTCATTTTTCATTTTTATCATGTCATGCTGAGGGTGCAATCGCAGCAAATATGACGTTGTGGTGGCCTTTGAGCCACATCCAAACCAAGGACAAAAAACCAGAAGAATGGAAAAATGAACTGGATTGTTGGAGATACCGCCCCAGGATATGTGGCCATTAGCAAAAGCGAGGCATGTCACATGAGCGCTTGCAAACAAACTAAGGTGTACTTGTCAGAAAAACAAAGCGAGTAAGAAGGTTGCTGTAATCAATTGTTACATTGCCAATCAATATTCTATCAGTTCTCATACATCTCATAAAAAGAAGGATGTAAGCACAGCAGTTTTGCTGGCTTGTGTGTGCCCACCTGTAAACAATGTAATCGCATGCCTATGGGAGAGCCATGCAGACAAGCTTCTCGTGGTACCATTTTGATGGATAAGAAACGAGATAAAAATCACGTTTCCAGATGCCTGTTAACCCTTTAAGGGTCAATTTTTTTCACCATATGCGACCGCCCAGGGTCGATTTTTTTTATTGCAGATTCCAATTCTTCTTAGGGACTTATTTCGAAAAAAATGTACCACAATTTTTCTAGGGTGACCATAAAGTGAGAAAAAAATATTTTGCGTTGGTATATATGTACTCTTCATTCATGAATAACAGCAATAAAAAAGGAAATAAACTTATAAGTAGTAAAAATTTGATGCATTTTTATACACATAGTTCAAGGCCTTGAAAACGGTACACGTGAATATTTCGCAAGACTCAAATGTTTATGCTCTTACACTAATATGTACATCCATAGTGTAATCGAACTGCGTAGGTGCGCAGCGCACACTCAAGAAAACTGTGTGGTTGTGTGCCTGGTAGCAAACAGAAAAACAGTTCAAACTAACGTTTAAAAAAAAATCACGCTTGTGACTTGTTTTTAATTTAGCTCATACCTGTAGGCTTCAATTGGCCATGGTTATTTAGTGGCTACGGTAACCACGGCTCTGCCGCGGCGGCCACATTTTGATGAAGGTAAAATGCGAAAACACCTGTGTACATCGATTTAAGTGCATGTTAAAGAATTATTGGTAGTCAAAATTATTCCCAAGTCCCTCCGCTACGGCATGCCTCATAAACAAATTGTGGTTTTGGCGCATAATACCCCATAATTTTTTTTTTGTATGCTTTGAAAATTCTTGGGTAACACTTTCTTCTCCAGAAGTTTTGCTGAAGAAAACTACATATACAGCTGTCAGGCTTCACCAAAACATGCCATTAAGCACCTTCTTCATTTCTGTTGCTAATTAACGGGCACATTTCCAGCCAACAGTTAGTCTGAGTATGAGCTTAGTCTGCTTCCTAAAAGCACCAGTATGCTTTTTTATAACCGGGTATATCTTGTTAACTGGTACAGAATCGTGATGTGCCTGTTCAGTTTAAGTGCCGTCAGATGTCAGAAGGGCCAAAATGCTAGATGAGCTGCTCATTTGTCCCAATTGTTTTGCTTGCTGCATTTTCAAATCTTTATGTGCTGGGTCACTTGCTATTTTTATCGCACAGCAGAGACTGATTGCCTTCTTTTGTTGCAGACGCTGAGAAAGTGGCTCAGGTGGCTAAGATTCAATACACACAAAAGATCTTGGAGCAAGAATCACTGAAAAAGATGTCTCATATTGAAGGTGAGCTGTAGTGCACTTACGTAGTAGTGCCTCTTGGACTTGGTCAGCACAGATGAGGCATATGTATGCTGCAGCAAAAATCCGGAGACCACTCGGCACATCCTAATGGAATGCGAAAGGATTCACCCAGTGAGATCCGTACATAGCATACACCTTCCAGAAGTGCTTGGATTTAAAGTGGATAGAAGCATCTACCGGTCAGCAGTCGAGATAAGCAAGAGATCTTCAGACTTTTGAGTAGTGTTGGGAAAGAAAAGCAGGGAAGAGATTGATACGACCAGATCTTTTACAGGCATAGGTAGTGGTACAAGGTGGGTGGAGAAGTTTTGATGATGAAAAAAAGGATTAAAGAGATGTATATAAAACTGCTAGAACAAAAAGTATGTATAGCATACTTGAGTAACTCAAGCAGGCTACGTGACTATTTGTCACCGCCCCGTTTCAAAGGGGATGCCATAAATCATCATCATCAGCAGCAGCAGTACTGCTGCCCCAAAGTAAGTCATTTGACCCCCCACTTTTGAAAGTGGGCACTCTCAGCTGCACGCTGGCAAGTCCAACAAAACAACAGCCAAAGCCAAGTCCTTTTATTTTTTCGGACTAGTGCCCTCATAAGTATGCTTTCTCATTACATTAATTGATTAATTAATTTATTTATGCAATAGTGTCAATCCCGTCAGGGATCGTAACAGAAAGAGCATTCAAAAAAGTACACTGACATACAAACATGAGAATGAAAAAACGAAATGCACATTATTACATAGAATAAACTTATACATCAGCAGGAGTAAAAAGTATTCAATAAGGTTCATGCTGCAAGATTTGAGTTTGACAGATAATTGTGCCACAAAATGCAAAACAAAGGTAGTAAACAAAGTGATATTGACAATAAAAAAAATAATTACTGAGATGTAAGTAAATTGTTTTCGACAAGTGTGATAAAGGCAGTTAGTGATGAACTATTAACAGAGCTCACGTTCAAAGTGTTCCAATCGTGTATAGCCTGCGGAAATAATGAATACCTGAAAGCGTCAGTACAGAATGCACACTCATTTAGTGTGTGTGGGGGGTCATGACGTGTTTTCCTCGTTTGAGAGTTTATGTATCGTGGGGTATCCAGATTGAATTGATTGTTTATGAGTTGGTAAATGGTTTAAAGTGCTCTAGTTTTGCTCTGTTTTGAAGGGTTAGCATTCCGGCTTGTTTGAGTAGTTCTGTCGGTGAGTCTGCTAGCCTATGTTTGTTAAAAGTGTATCTGAGCGCCTTTCTCTGAACACCTTCAAGTTTTTTAATCAGCTTGTTAGTGAAAGGAAACCAAACGACATTTGCATACTCTAGTACCAGTCTGAGAAATGTTTTATATGCGTTATATCAGATGGTGCTAGTCTGAGCCATCTATTAATGAAAAATAACGGTTTTAGTGTGATTGCCGTGACTTTGTTAACAAGAGCATCCCATCTGAGGTCGGAGGTTAGTAATATTCCTAAGTATTTGTATTCACAGACTGAAGCAAGAGGAACGCTGTTTAGTGTGTACTGAAAGAGTGATCTATGTTTCTTCCTAGTTACAGATAATAGAACAGATTTGTTTACGTTAATAGTCATCTGCCAATCTTTGCACCACTTGGTTACTGCTGCTATGGCGTTATTTAAAGCTATATGGTCGATGACAGAGTTAATTTCCTGATATAGTACGCGGTCATCAGCAAAATGTCTAATGTTGTTAAAAATGCTAGCAGGAAGGCCGTTTATAAAAATTAGGAATAACACTGGGACTAAGACGCTTCCTTTGTGGTACACCTGATGTGACATCGGCTGTTACAGATTTCTCGTTGTTAATTTTGACAAACTGAATACAGTTAGTGAGGTAATCATTAATCCAGTCTAAAATAGGGCCAGTTCCTAAAGTTAGTTCGAGCTTCCTAATAAGTTTTGGGTGTGACACACGGTCAAATGCTTTCGAAAAGTATAAGAAAATGAGGTCAATTTGTTTCTGGTGATCAATAGACGTGGTTACCTCATGCACGAGTTCAATTAGTTGAGTAATGGTAGAAAGTCCATTTCAGAAGCGATGCTGGAAAGGTGTTAGAATTTTGTTATCTTCTAGATAAGTTGTTATGTGCTTTAAGATGATGTGCTCAAGTAGCTTGCATATTGTGCTGGTTAGTGAGATTGGTCTGAAGTTTGAGGGATCTGATTTGCTTCCGATTTATGTATTGGTGTTATTTTAGCTGTTTTCCATTCTTTAGGAACGGTGCAGGATGACAGGGATTTGTTAAAGAGCATTATTGAAAACTTCGCAATCCACTCGGCATATCTGCGCAGGAATGTGTCAGAAATGTTATCAGGCCCCGGTCCTTTTTTAGTGTCTAAATTTAGTAGTAGGTTTAAGACTCCAGCTTCGGTCACAGTAAGGGGCCCTAGTTGCTTGCCGGTGCAGGGGCTATTGCGAGGTGCATTTCCATCGTCTGTAGTTAAAATGGAACAAAAGTAGTCATTCAGTGTGGTTGCAGTATTTCGGTTTTCCTCCAAGGACGGATGACTTTCATTATGTACTTTAGGATTTAAGTAAAGCCAGAACTTTTGGGGAGAATCTTTTGGGAAATTTGTTAGCATACTTGAAAAATAGAAAGTTTTAGCTGTTTTGATTTTAGATTTTAAATCGTTAATGGCTAATGTTAATTTTTCGGCTGTTCCTTCTGATGGGTGGCGTCATTACGTTCTTTTCAGTCGTCGGACCTTCCGTTTGGCATGAATTACAGTTTGAGTAATCCATGGATTATTCTTTCGTGTTAGTTGAGTCTTGGTAGGAGCAAAGTTAGTAATGCAACATGATGGAATATTTTTAAATCTATGCCATAGAATTTCCATATCGGTATTAGTGTCATCTGAGAGTTGACGGAACAATGACAGCTCTTCAGATAATGTGTCAAGTATGTTAGCGTCATCAGCTCAGCTGTAGTCAGGAAATGTTATTGTTGATTGGGAAGAGGGTGTTGTGTAATGAAACGGGACAGAACACGTTTTTAGTTTGTGGTCAGACAGGCCTTCTAGTATTTCTACGTTCACATCATGATAAGGGAAATGATTGCCCAGGAACAATAAATCTAAAATGTTAGAGCTAGTTCCTTGTACGCGGGTAGGTTCTGTTACGATCTGCGTGAAGTTGAAAGAGAGCAATATGTCGAAAACAACTTCCACGCAAGGCGAATGATGTTGCAGTGTACTCCAGTCGATGTCAGGAAGATTGAAGTCCCCTAGCAGTATTAGTCTGGTGCCCTTAACATGGACGTTGCATGTAAGTACACAATGATAGAAATAGTATGTCTGGATCAGAACAAGGGCTGAGATAAATGCATCCAACAATGATAGCGCTACTAGAAAAACAGAGTTTGCACAAAATCGCTTTCACCCCCTCAACTTCAGGCATTGTAACGAAAGGGACTTGATCTTTTATTAACAAAGCCATGCCTCCGCCACGTGTTGGTCGGTCCTTACAAACTATAGCATAGTTTGGGGGAATTATTTCAAAGTTGCTAATGTCTTTTGTTAGCCAGGTTTCCGTAATGGCTAGGAAGTCCGGCTCGAAACCCACTAGTAATGATTCAAGGTGACCGAGCTTGTTGACAATGCTACGCGCATTTATGTTCATGAAAGTTGTGTGGGATGTTTCTGGTGGCACGGGCGTAGGGTTTGTGCTTCCATGTCCTGGTTTTTTGTTTGGTTTAAAGCACGTGTGACAGGGCACACGTCTTTTTTTACATCGTCCCAAAAATATAGCTCCTCGTTTATCTTTAGTTTGTCATAAACCAGAGAGACTTTATCGCCGGAATCTTTTTTTGGTTTGCCGTATTTCCATAAGTTTCTTCTAATGTCGCGAACGCGGGTGAAACTCTTCACTGATAATAAATGCAGTCCCCTTTAGTTTGTGACAATTTCGCAAAATTTTTGCTTTCTCCCTGAAATCTAGAAGCTTCAGTATTTATTATTGGCCTTGTTTTGTTTTCTTTCGGTCTACCTAATCTGTGGATCCATTCGATCATGACTACGTCCAATTTCAAGGAGTCTTTGACAACCTTTTTATTCACAGAGTGCTCCAGCGACTCATTATTTTCATCTTCTTCTGACATACCATAGACTATGAGATTCGATCTTCTGGAGCGATTCTCGAGGTCATCTAGCCTTAGTTCCAAGGATGACACCACGTGCTGTAAATTAGTGACTGTTCCGTGCACGAGGCAAGCTTGTCTTCAAGGAAAGTTAAGCACTCTAATTTGTTGTCAATTGCTGTTAACCGTTCTTCTTTTATTACTTTTATGTCCTTAGCAATCTGTTGTAGCTGTCGTGAAAGTGCTGCCATATCGGGTCCGGGGTTAGTTTCAACATCGCCGGCAAGCAATAGCAAATTTGTTATGTACACTACGTCAGATACTGTTTCGAGAAGTACCGCAGGGCACGGCAGCATGACAAGACAATGCTCGCTAGAATGAAAGCATTTTCCAAAACGCTTTCTTACCTGTACGAGGAAGACAAGTGGATTACTCATCTGTGCGCAAGCCCAGCTGCCGTGCCCTTTGGGTTGTGATGTCTCGTCGACAGCTTTTATTGTCCAGGTGGCACGCAGTGCCACTACCCACGACTGGAAGACTGCGCTGTTGCTGCCGCTAGGAGTTGATGATACGTCACGGAACCAATCCGAAGATTGCAGTATCGGAGGCACCGAAGAACTGTCATTCTGGCGCAGAAGCACATAGGTGGCTCGGAAGTGCTGACACGGTTGTTGGTTTCCCGCCGGTATCACCAACAGGCTGGCGATGAACTGCACGAGGTAGACAAGCGGATTACTCACCTGTGCGCAAGCCCAGCTGCCGTGCCGTTTGGGTTGTGATGTCTCGTCGACAGCTTTTATAGTCCAGGTGGCACGCAGTGCCACTACCCACGACTGGAAGACTGCGCTGTTGCTGCCGCTAGGAGTTGATGATATGTCACGGAACAAATCTGAAGATTGCAGTATCGGAGGCACTGAAGAACTGTCATTCTGGCGCAGAAGCACATAGGTGGCTCGGGAGTGCTGACACGGTTGTTGGTTTCCCGCCGGTATCACCTACAGGCTGGCGATGAACTGCACAAGGAAGACAAACGGATTATTCAGCTGTGCGCAAGCCCAGCTGCCGTGCTGCGCTTGCGAATGCTAGCTGCTTGGGCAGCTAGGATTTTCTTTCGGCCTCGCCGCCTAGCGCTGTAGTCGACAATGCTCAGATGGCCACACTAAGCAGTTAAGGGCTAACTACCACGAAATTTTAAACTGCTGGATAATCTAGACATAGAGGAGCCTCCGTGCACATTTTGAAGTTTTGAAGTGCACATTTTGAAGCACGAAGTGCAGTGCAAGTGCTGGATACTCTTAATCCAGTTCTTGCAAGTCTTGAGTAAGCCCCATAGTTCACCCCCAGCCTTCTATTCGTGCAATGGCCACTGGCTCTTTAATCATCCGAGATGTCATCAACGCAGATCACCAGCTATGGAACTCCACTTTGTTGTCACGGTGCTTCACTGCACATACAATCATCACTTCCTTCTTCTTTTCTTCCCTTTCCCCCTTTCCCTCACCCACAGTGTAAGGTAGCAAACTGGATGCTCGTCTGGTTGACCTCCCTGCTTTTGCTCTCTTTGCTGTCTCTCTCTCTCTCTCCAACCAGGAAGCAGTCGCATTCGGTGTGCTGCTTTTGATTGCACTCAACGGCGAATTTTGGTATGTCACTACTAGATGGCGAGAGGAGGTGGTCACAGAGGTTTACGCTGGATTTCATACTCGCAGTTGAAAAAAATTAGATTAAATCGTCCAGTCCCATCAAAATCATGACAAAAAAGCGTGGCCCCTACATGAGTTTATGTTAATTACAGCAGCCATATAAATTGTAGTAAACATTAACCTAAATATTAAAATAACAAGCGTAATGTACTGCACGGACTATGTAAACCTGCAAATATCTCGCTGGATGACCATGAGCACTTGCTGTCACAACACTGGTGTTATAAAGAACTCGGGCAGCAGGGGTGAATGGTTTGTACAACTGCGTGATTCATCATGACTTCGAAAATTACCGTATTTACTTGCATAATGAATGCACTTGCGTAATGAACGCAGCCGCCACTTTTCAAATCAGAAAGTATGTTTTTTCTTTTTCTCACATGATGATCGCACCCTGAACTTGCTGCCATGAAGCAGGAAAGAGACAGTACAATTCAGCGTCTAATATGGCGTCCAGCGGGTGCGACTGTGTCCGACGCCGTGTTGGACATCGAATCATACTCTGTCTCCTACTTTTATTGCGATAGTAATTATATGGATGCTCCAGGTGCATGTTTGCCGTCGTCGTTGCTGCGTGCCGCATGGTGTAGGTGTGAGTGCAAGCAAGCGAGGGAAGCCAATGATCGCGGGTCAATCTTGCGTGCCGTTTTTCATCACGCAAAAGGCTCCGTGGGGGAAGGAGAAGTGGCGGCGTTGTACTTTGGCAGCAACTACGTATTGCACAACCATGCCCGAAGGCCGCTGATGATCATGGCTCAATCTCCCACGTACAAGGGAGGAAAGTAAGAAGGAAACACGCCATCTTCATTAGCACGCATGGTGCCAGGCGTTTTACTGCGGCAACAACTGTGCATTGCTATGCATTGCGCGGCTGCGGCGCACCCTAGCTTCAAAGTGATCTGCGTCAGGGGCTGAGTCAATGGCAGCTCATACCTTTGTGCATGCTGCGTTCTCGCCGTTCAGTTTGCGCTGAAGCGGATGTTTGCAAGTTTATCCAGCCGATAAAACTACTATCCTTACTTCATGTAGCTGTCTACACATTTGCTATCGCAATTGACAGTTCGCATTTCCGGCGAAACTTACTTTTTTAGAGGTGGCCGCAAAAAAGAAAATTGTTCGAAATTTTACCTTGCATAATGAATGCACCCCCCAACCTTGCCCATATTTTCCAGGAAAGAAAGTGTGTTTATTATGCGAGTAAATACGGTAGCTTCATCATCATCATCTGCTTATTTATATGTCCTCTACAGGAGGGCCTCTATTAGTGACCTTGACCTTCAATTACCCCTGCCTCTTAACTTAGATGATGCGATCTGCAACACTAGGGTCACGAAAAAACAACGTGTGAAGGAGGACAGTGTGCATGAAGTTAGCAGCCATCCCTGCTCGCCATTTATCATTGCATCCACCGATGATTACTAACAATGAGATTTGGCATGCAAGCCGCGTAAGGGTTAGCCGCGCACAGTCATTCGCAGCTACAGAAGGCCTAGAAGAGAAGACGCATGCTCTCCTTTCAAAGTGCGCATTTGATCACGTGAACGCGTGGGAAATTGTGAATGCCCATCAAGCCGCCATCCTTTTCGACTTACTGTTATGTGCTTTTTCTCACCCCCACAGTGAATGGGCCGCTTATTCATATAGCTTTTGGACTTTATACAGAACATTGCAGCAAAATTTTGCCTTGAGTGTTGATATAATTGCTATTGCAATAAAATTTAAACAATTGAAAATGTCTAGAGCTCTCTTCTACCGGGGCTGCGAATGTCACAATGTGCACTGGCTAAAAACAGCATGAGCACCAAAGACAAAGCCAACAGTGAGCAAGTTGCTTATTGGTAGTTCACCAGAACCAACTGACGCTGAAAAGGAAGCGCATTTTCAACTGTATAAGCACGAGTGACTACATAAACACTAGGCATGCGGGGAGACAGTGCACGCAATATACACTGTTCCTACTTGCTCTCTGGTCCTTTCGCGCTTTTGAGATATCGCTGTGTCTTATTTATGTATTGGTTTATTTGTTAATACAGTCTATATCTTCGCCTGATAATTTATTGCTCTATAATCCTTTATTCTGGTGCCGGGAAATAAAAGGAACCAATGGCATCAGGCATGCGTCAACAAGTTATGGAACTATTGCGTTACGGAGTCACATTGTTTGTTTATGTGACAAATATAGTCATAAGTTGTGTTCAGAAATTGTTATACATTGCATAATTTTTATACATGTTATGTCTTATCATCTCAACTGACCTCATCAGAAAGATATTTCTTGACTGTATCTCTGAGTGTGTGTGTATATATATATATATATATATATATATATATATATATATATATATATATATATATATATATATATCCCTATTGTATTTGACTGAATCCGCTTGTTGCATAGCTTATTCGAGAGTCGCCAGTCTCTTGGTGGTGCGAGGGTACTCAAGCTGTGAAACTGAACGGTCTCCTACAATGGGTTCTTGTAAATATTCATATAAGGCCGTCTGTCACTTCAGTGAACAATTTTTTGAGGTCACACGAAGTTCCTTCAAGTGCAACTGTTATTAAAGGTTGTGTGTGTGTGTGTGTGTGTGTGTGAGTGAGAGTGAGAGTGATGGCTGGGGTTTGGAAAAAGCTGGCCGGGCCCCCGCGCACCCCCAGCAAAATGAGAACTTTCCATTGTTGAGCATTAGTTGAGACAATATCTGGAACAAAATGACTTATTATGTCCGTTTCAGCATGGATTCTGCAGTGGCCTTTCAACTGTATAGCAGTTGATCGAAATGATTCATGATTTCTGTGTTGCTATAGATGCCTGTGTACAAGTCAATGTTATATGCATAGATTTTGCGAAGGCTTTTGACAAAGTTTCACACCGTAAACTGCTCTTCAACCTTCGCAATGTCGGTCTTAGTGCCGATGTTCTCGAATGGATAGGAGCGTATTTAACTGATCGCCAACAAGCAGTCAGAGTGGCAGATACTATTTCAGGAAATCGTGAGGTATATTCGGGCGTGCCGCAGGGTTCCATACTAGGGCCACTACTTTTTCTGCTATACATTGATGAGATCTCAGCGGTTGTTCAATCACCTGTAAAAATTAAGCTTTTCGCAGATGATTGCGCAATTTATTGTCCGGTAGGAAGATCAATTTAAAATCAACCAGTGCCTTCAAAACTTAAGCTCATGGTGTCAAAAATGGGGTTTAGACATTAATTTAAAAAAAAAAACCGCTTACATACACATAACAAAAAGAAAGGAAGTGATCTCGTGCACATATAATATTGCTGATAATATACTGGTAAAAGTATGTAGCTTCAAATATTTGGGTATAACCATAACAGATAAATTGAACTGGCATCCTCATGTTGAAAATATTTGTCAATCACCATACAGGAAGTTGTGCTACTTGCAAAGGAAATTACGCCAGGTGACGAAAGAAATCAAGTTGATTGCATACAAGACATATATCCGTCCGAGCCTAGAATACGCTGGTGCTGTGTGGAGCCCCCATCAAAAGGTTTTAAAACATAAACTAGAACAAATTCAAAGAATGTCAGTTCGCTTTATCTGCTCTAAATATCGACGACGTGACTCGGTAACTGAAATGTTAAAAATATGTAACGTGGAACCACTGGAATCAAGAATGCAGAAGCAGCGATTGAAATGGCTTTTTCAAATACTACACGCAGATGTGAAAATAAACAAGGATGATTATCTGACGCTCTTTCACAAAAGGTTACCACGAACAACACGAAGTACACTCGCTCACAAAATATTGCGGGGCGCGCGAGCGCGTGGCGGAATGATCCTCCTCCCCTGCTAGCTGGAAATCCTGGTGTCGAGACCGACGCCTGAACGCATGCGCGTCCCTCCGAGACGGCAAGCGTGCATGTTTCCACGCTTCTTCCCTGCGCGCCGGCGATATCCGAATGTAGCCGCGAGGTTGCTCTCTTGCGATTGGCGCTGTGGCGGCTTCGACGGGCACAACTACTATGAGAAGCGTGTTTAGAAGCGTGAGCTTGCGCGCGCCGCTGTGGCCGCTTTTTGTCCAGTCATAATCGCTGACGCATAGGTGGTGAACGGAACAAGTCTTTTTTTTTTCTACGCTGCACCTTTTCGTGGCCAATCATCGTTGTTTATTTCTTGTTACGAACGGGGCGTTCTCCTGCAGAAGAGCGTGGCAGGAAAGGCGCTCCATAAAAGGTGACAGGCAACACGAAAATGAGCTCTTGATTTCCGTTGTATAAACGAAGTTTTGCCCGTCGAAGCCGCCACAGCGCCAAACGCAAGAGGGGCACCTGGCGGCTGCATTCGGATATCGCCGGCGCGCAAGGAGGAAGCGCGGAAACATGCGCGCTTGCAGTCTCGGAGGGACGCGCATGCGTGTAGGCGCCGGTCTCGACACCAGGGGTTCCCCGCTAGTAGGGGAGGAGGGTCGTTTCGCCACGCGCTCGCGCGCCCCGCAATATTTTGTGAGCGAGTGTACATTTGTGCAACCAATAATAGCTCGAACAGACTTATTCCGCTTTTCTTTCTTTCCTGACACTATTAAAATGTGGAATGAATTACCGAATTATGTGGTACAAAAAAGTGCTATGAGTGATTTTGAGGTTGGCATTGATAAGTACTTCGCTCACACTGTATAGCTTATATTTGTTCCTTGCATGTAGCTGTGGGTGTGTGTGTGTGTTTTTTTTTTCTTCTACAAATGTTCTATGTATTACAAATGTTCTCCTACAAATGATCTTCAATGTTTGTTCTATGTGCAATTCAATTACTGACCCTCCCTGTAACGACCCTCAAGTGAGGGTTAACAGTATGACTAAATAAATAAATAAAATAAATAAATATCTTGTTTTGTGCTCTCGGCTCAGCTTTCTGATGAAGGGTGGTTTTGGAGAGCCACAGAGGGGCTGGACTTAGTACATGCAGTCGGAAATATGGCTATGGAAGTGCAACAGGGCCAAGAGTTGCCTAATTCATTGGCTGTGTCATGCGCCACTTGACTTTTTTGCCCACAAGCGTGTTGTGTGAATCTGCTTGCAGATAGTTTGAATGTGCAAAGTTGCACAAAATAGCCACAGGTTAAAGCACCAAATGCATAAAATCATGCCTGCTGCCACACATCTTGCAAACATAACGAACTGTGCCAAAATTTGTCATGCTGCTATGTCAGTTAGCTTTGCTTAGGAAGAATGGAAGGTAAGGCTCAAGAATGTGGTTTCATATCCTCCAAATTCATGCCATATAGTTCCACATATTCACGCTATATCAAATACTCGAAGACTATCAATACACCTGAACTTCCTTTTAGTTTCATTTTAATTTATGCCTCATGCCAATATCATGTGTGTGGGATGGCACCGATAACATAACTTCTTGATGTCATATATTTTGCTCTTGTGAATTTGGGAGTATTTTTCTCTAGCGAAAGCCTAACTTATTTCATTTTATCTTTTACTGTACTGCCACGTCAGGCGGGCTGCAATGGAAGTGAATGTCTCAGTCATAGTTGCATTCTCGGCTGCTTAGCTGGGCCGAACGGTGCTAGTAGTCAGGGACGGGATGCGTCAGTTTCCACGGGCACCATCGTTTGGAGCGCATTTTCTATGCTGATCCCAGACAGCAGTCTCCGACTGGTGGTACCGCAGCGGATGACAGCGTTTTCGATGCACGCGGCAGGCTGCACCTTTTTTTCTTATCCAGCGGTCGTGGTGCTGCAGTTACTTTATTTTTAGTAATCAACAACAGACTGACCCCCACTAGCTGTCACCACAATTTTTTGTGGTGTGTGCAGCTGTTTTGAGGGTAGCATTGGTACCTATTTTGCACTTTTGTGTTTCTGAAATGCGCCATGTCAAACCTGTATGCTTGGCAAGGGTGACCAATTTCGCTATATCAAATAAGTTATATTGTAAATGAGATTGGGGTGTTTTCAAGGATTCTTCTCAGCTGATTTTATTTGGGTTTGGCATACCTGGGATCTGGGTATCTTGCAACCATGTCCAGAAAAAAACAAGACCCTTTCATGCCTCCAGAGCATCGTAGTGAGTCACAAGAGGTATCAAAATGCAGATCTCGACAAGACAAGAGGTGGCAATTTGTCACAGAGTAGGCAGAATTAACGGTACTGGCATAATTAGCACCATTACAGTGAAATATTAACCACATTGTACTATGCCCCTGTAAAGAGTGCTCCACTGTAGATATAGAGATGTTGAGGGAAAGCCATCTACGGCACACTTTTGGGAAATGGAGCAAGTAGCAGGGCAGGGCTTGCACCAGGTAAAGATGTCTGGAAGCCTCCTTTGATGGTGCCCAGAAGAAGCAAGAATTGGTCGCAGAATAAGTAAAATCAATGGTATGTAATTAGTGCCGATGTAGTGGAAAATTAACCTTATTGCACCATAGACAGTTATATCTTCCGGTTCAACCCACGTGACCTCTTGGTCAAAAAAGAAAGGGTCAACCAACTGTCGATGCTGAAGAAGACAAGGTGGACATAATTTTGTGTGAGATACAATACGAATAAGATACGAGATGAATGGATAATGAACATGAAAAAACCGACAGAAAGAGATATGATCAACATTAAATAATCAAATCATTCTAAACACCATGTACGTCAATCTTATCTTCTTTAGTGTCACCACTTGGCTTACCCTTTCCTTTTTCTTTTTTAGTGTCCTTTTATCAAGAAAAAAGGAAAGTTTGTCTAACATCCTCCTTTTCTTTTCATTTACAGATGAAATGCATTATTCTCGGGAAAAGATGAAGGCAGATGGAGAGTTCTACTCAAAGGAGAAGCTTGCAGAGGCAAATAAGGTTAGCATCAGCATCTTATTCATATTTTTTTTCCTTTTCTTACGCAGCAGTTGCGGAATCTGAACAATTGTTGTACGTGAACTGCCTGGCAGTGTGCTCTTTGTTGTGGCCAGTCATTAATTTTAAATCCCTATGCACACTATTACAAATTACATTGCACATCTTAATGGATCCTTTTCATTGTGTTAGCTATTGTATGGATACTTAAGGTGAATTTTCGCTGTCACTGTGATAGTTCATATAAAGTGCAAGTGTGAGGAGAATGATTAACCCATGCACCAAACAGGAGAAAAGGGGGTTAACCGAGGTGCCCGATTTTTATTAGTCATATCATAAAAAGCCGACAAACGCTGACACTAAGGAGAACATAGGGGAAACTACTTGTGCTTAATAAACAAAATAAAGAAACGATAAATTAATGGAAATGAAAGTGGATGAAAAAACAACTTGCCACAGCTGGGGAACAATCCCACAACCTTTGCATACACTATATGCTGTGGGTGTGAGGACAAGAATGCGAGGTCGAGCAGAGAAGGATGGTGACTTGATATACACCACCTTCCCCCATGCTCAATCTTGGATGCTGCAGGTCACATGATTGTGCACTTGCCACTTGGCTTTGTCGGCCATTCCAATCAAGAATGAGTATGTATCAGTGAATGCAAAGCGCAGGCATAACGAACACAGCCCTGTTTCCTTACTTTCGGGAAGACCATGTTACAAGCACGATTGCATAGAAGAGTTGAAGGAATACATCTGACAGTGAGTGAAGTGCTATTTCTACAATGTCATATCATACACTAGCTTGTGTTGGGGCTTGGCTGTGTCAGTCCTTGATGAAGGTATAAAAACAAGGATTGTTGTTCCTTCGTATGCTTTTCTATCAGCTTCATCAGCAAGGTCATTGCTGGAGATACCACAATGACTTGACAGTCACTGAAGCACGATGTCGTATCCTTTCGCAATCACATGCTGGTGCATTTCTCGTCTCTCAGACACAAGTTCACAGGAACCATGACAAATAGCCGACAAAAGGCACTGTAGGCCTGTCTTTGAGTCGCAGAATATTGTCCACTGATTAGCCAGTTGGTTGATACTGTATAACAAATTTACCTGATTCTAACGCGCCCTGAAATCTAATACTCAGCCGATCAGCCAATGCTTTAAAGAAAGAAAATAAAAGTGCACCAGAATTTAACGTGCCCACGATTTATAAAAGAAAAGTATTGCGTGCCTCACATTTGCGATCATAAAAAAACGAGACATGCAGAATTTACTTTCACAGAAGGGAAATAAAAAAAATTCTGTTCGTAATGAAAGTGGCGCTTTGTTGTTTCCATTTGCGTGCAGCCGCGAATGCGTCCAAATCATTGGGCTTGTCCAAAAAACTGGGCATCCAAAGAATCGGTTCTCATCGGAGAGCAATCTCCTAACTCATAAATGTTGTGACTTTAGAAATATTATTCATGATGCTGATCGATTGTGATGGGATCTTGTGAATTGCACTGAAATGGTGGCAGGAGGCGTTGAATCTTCGTGCAGAATTTGAGTGACATTCTGTTTTGTATTTTAGGCATTCTCCATGTGCATGCCACACACTCTCAACAATGAATGGGTTTGATGCTGAGTCAGCAAAGAGTGAAATTTGCTTGGGGTTTGATATCTTTTTAGGAAAATTTTTTCTTCAGCATGATATTTTATGCTCTGCTCAGAGTGTGTGTGCTGCATGCTTGTTCATTGCTTTCTGGACAGTGATGCATAAAAAGTAAGGTGATATCTTGTACTTTCAAGGCGTGTCTACATCATTTTTCTTAAATATTTGCTTCTTGTCATCCCCATGCATGTGCTATACTACCTCCTTTACTCTTTAGTTTTAATAGATTTATAAAGAAATTGCCTGTGGCAGATAACAAATGTGGCTCCACAATTCAAGGATATTTCTACAAGAGGCAGAATTTACCTGTATAAGAAATCACTATGTTCAGATAGCTAATTAAGATGCACTAATTAACTAATTAGTGTTGACTTTAGCACATATGTTGTAATAGAAAAATTGAAACTGAGCAGTAGTAGTAATAATTTCTGCTGAGCAGAAATCCTCATACTAGCATCTGTCCCAACTGGAAATCTTTTTCATGTTTTTTTTTCTTTCTTTATGATGCCACTGGTGGTTCAGGCACATGCGGTGCTCTCTCGATGCAAGATGGGTGCTCGGGTGCCTGGAGCTGTGCCACTTACAGAGACCGATCAGTGCATGCAGTTGTCCAATCATCTCGATGAGAGGGCTTGTGGCAGCTGCAGTATCTATGCTACCATATTTTTGCACCTATAACCCACAACAAAAATGCCAAAACCTTAGCAGTAAAGTCGGGGTGTGGGTTATATGCAAATTGTAACCTTGTGGTGTGGCTTCACAGT
This sequence comes from Dermacentor albipictus, assembly GCF_038994185.2. Lineage (NCBI taxonomy): Eukaryota > Metazoa > Arthropoda > Arachnida > Ixodida > Ixodidae > Dermacentor > Dermacentor albipictus. The sequence continues at coordinate 70,750,394 of NC_091821.1, read as the reverse complement.
AGTGTGGTGCACGCTGCTGTCAAGCCACGCATCTAGGCCTGGTTCTCTGCTGTTTAGTTGCGTTATCGCCTAAGGAACTCTACCCTATCCTCACCCTTGCCTGCTGAAGCTCCCCTCTGCTCTCCATGGTCACCGATTCTGCTACTCTTTATGCCATTTTACCTTTCGTAGTTGGCGAATAGTGCATGCAGCACCAGCACTCAGCAGCCATCTTTGCGCAGCAAAAGCTGATGATGAACCTTCCACATGACAGAGCAAATTGTGACTTGAGCTTGTGTATCATGTGGTCATAAGTACGTCACCTATGCCTGCAGTGCTTGCTCAATCTGCATTAAGCACTTCCCCTTATGGCTCAGTCACCATGGCCCATGCAAGGGCTGTGCCATCTGTGCTTTCATCCTTTGTTGTGCAGATATTAGCTTTGAAGTAATAATATTCACATCACATGTCATGTGACTCATTCGTCCATGATCACATCTGTTGTGTGAATCCAGCTTTATCAACATCGCTGGAGTGGCAGGGGGGAGAGGGGGGGGTGGTAGCTGAAGAGCTGCTGACTGGAGATATGATGTGGAGAAGTCATGCATTCACGAATGGAGACTTTTGTAAGGATTTTAGTGTTGTTGTATGCAGTTCTTTCTGCGTGTTATACGTGTGGAAATTTTTTTTTCTTTCCAGGCTGTTGTAATTGAGGTTGCGGATTATACATGGTGGCAGGTTATATGCAGAAAAATAAGATACGCAGCATGCCGATGTAATCACGGAGGTCACACTCAGCGGCCGCACCTAAGCGCAAGTGGTGTGTGCTGACCAAAAGTGCGAGGATTAAATAGTCTTTTGGTATTTTTGAGATCGCAGACATGTATTTTCATTTACTTAACTCAAATTATCAATAATTGTATTACTGAGTATGTTCTCGCCATCATGAAATCAAGCAATGCAGTAGAACCTCGGTAATTCGTACTCGGTTAAATGGGAATCCCGGATACATTGTATTATATGTGAGGTCCCAAATTTCTATCTGTATATTTAAATGTATAATTGGTGCGGCCAGTCCGCTGCTTCCTTGTTAATTTGCATACTTGGCTGTGGCTTCCAAGCTATGCAGTAGGAGTTGCCAATCACGGAAGCTTCAACTAACTTACAATCTACGAATTTTTTTTTAAATAACGGGTCTCAAAGGCCATGGTTTTCCAGCTTTGTGGGCCTTGTTTCGTATTGTCAGTTGGATCTTAGTTGGCGAACGTTGTGCGAGTGCTGCATTTGTATGTGCCTGCGCATTTTTCCTTGTGAATTGTGGAACTGTGGTGTGCTCAGAAGATGCCGAAGTACTGGAGTTGGCCGCTGCAAGAAAAGGTCTGTTTGATGGAAGAGGCCAGCAAGTCAACGGCATCAGAAACTGCGCTCGCCTAAAAGCAGCACGCGCCCTTGTTAACTCTGTGTAACATCGTCAAGAAAAAGCCGAAAATACTTGACGTGTACAGCAAGCCGCACTCGGCAAAGCGTACACGAGTGCACGCTCCTACATATGCTGATGTCAAAGAGAAAGCGAATGTGGCCCGCCTTCCCATCAATGGGACAATTTTGCAGGAAAAAGCTTACCAGCTGGCTCTGCAACTTGGCCATACAGAGTTTAAATGCAGCAATGGGTGGTTCTGTCGCTTCAAGGATCGCAACACTTTAACGTTCGTAACTGTTTGTGGTGACTGTGCCAGTGTGGACCAGAGTGTTGTTGATGGCTGGAAGCAGCACACCTTGACTCCACTACTCGCCAAGTACGACGCAGCAAATGTGTGCAGTCTTGATGAGGCTGCTCTGTTCTACAGAATGCTGCCTACGAAGACGTTCACTGTGAATGAGGCAGACATTAAGTGGCAGGAACAGAACAAAGACAGAATCACTGTTTTGTTTGGTGCGAACATGTGCAGTCTGCACAAACTGCCGCTGCTCGTTGTTGGCAAGACGGAGAAGCCTCGTTTTAAAAATACACGACTGCCACCCATGGACGACCTAATTTACAAGAACAATAAGAAAGCTTAAATGACAGTGTCAATTTTTGAAGAATACGTGCAGCACCTTGACCGCAAGTTTGTGGCCTTGATGCATAATGTTCTGTTCATCGTTGATAATTGCCCTGCGCACGGCAACATTCAGAACCTGCAGGCAATTACTGTATTTACTCGATTCTAACGCACCCTCGATTGTAACGCGCACATGTTTTCCGTGACTAAATAAGAGAGGAAAAAAAGAACACCCTCGATTTTAATGCACACCCGTTTGCCACAACCTAAAGAAAAAGAAAGGTCCTTTACAGTACCACGCACCTCATTCTTTCATACAGGAATATAACTTTTTCTCATTTGGAAAAACAATAATTTACTCCTAACACGCTAAACTTGCGATAAATAAAAAAAGTCGTAGTTTCACCCAAAAGGCGAAGCATCGATCACAATAACAAATTAGTTGACAGCTGTATGAAAAGTAAGGATAGCAGTTTTATTGGCCATATAAACTTTTAAAATTCGCTTACTAACTAAATTAACAAGCACACAAGCAAGCATGAACACGTCTCATGCAGTGACCGCGGAAACTCTTTATCAAAATGCTGGGGTGGGGAAGTGCGGCAGCAGGAGCGAGTGAATTGACCTTTGTGCGGACCCCCGCTTCAACGCGCACTAAGCGACGAGAACACATCGCGGTGTGCCTAGATGCATAGACTCTGGTCTCCATCGCAGATCACTTTCAAAATAGCGGCCGTGCGGCCATGCCATATGTAGCAGCCGCCGGAGTAAAAAGCTTCTCCTGTTAGCACCAGTCCCGCATGCAAGTTTCGGGAACTCCGAACGCCCGTGATGTGGCTCGATTTCCATCCGTCTGCACATGTGATCACTTTCCTTTGAATTGCGGCATTGTGATGAACTCGGTATGTCTTTGCAATCGGCGCTTCCATGCTGATAGAGCAAATATGGAAAACGGCAATACCGGCAAGACGGATGGTGCACTAACCTAAGCACACATACTATAGCTCTTAGAGAAATCTACAGCATCTAGGCTCAAAACGCATGCGAGGCGGCTATTTTTAAGTGCCGATGGCAATATGGTAATGCAGATTTAGGGTCGTACTAGGTTCTAACGTGCAGGCTATTTTTGGACCCGTTTTATCGAAAAAAAAGTGCGCATTAGATTCAAGTAAATACGGTTAGCTGGTATTTCTGCCTGCTAACATGACATCACTATCGCAGCTGATGGATCAAGGCGTTATACTTCACACGAGGAAGATATATCACTGCAATTTGTTGAAGCAAATGCTTCTTTGCTACGATAACGGCAATGAGTATTCCATTGACCTCCTTGGTACAACGTGATTCATTGTTGATGCGTGGAGGCAAGTGGAGGCCACAGTTATTCGACGGTGTTTTGAGCATGCTGGATTTGGGAAGGAAGTTGCCACCACCACCTCCGCTGACTGTGCTGTCACCTGCCCGTTTTATGAGGAAGGGGAGACTTTTTGCACTCTATATGAGGCCTTACACACCGAGGATGGAGAGTGCAGTCCATTTGGCTTTTCCGATTACTCGAATATCGAGAGCACAGTGCTTACATGCTACACTGACCTCGACAGCGAGATTGCTGCAAGAACACCGACTCGGCCACTAACATTGAAGACAGCGAAGACGAGCCCGCCTGAGCGCCTCCTTTGGTGGAAGTGATCGATGTACTGAGTGTTGTGCACAGCTTTGTTGGATACAACGGCGGGAAGGCTGAGATTTGCACCTGGTTGACCAGCTTGAAAACAGCATTTTTAGTGCAGGAAATTGCCAAACGCGTCAGTGTTGCATCAAGGAATTCTTTTCCAAGTATGTGGACATACGACAATAAAGGTGTGCCACCCATGTATCATGTTTTTTGGATGATTTCGTAGCATTCACAATCGGTTAGGATAATTGGGAATGCCACTTAATTGGGAATGCCACTTAATTAGGATATTTCTCTCGGTCCTGAGGCCTTCCAATTAACGAGGTTTTACTGTATTTGTTGGTGGGTTTGTCTGCTTGCGACATAGCTACATGACAACATTGCAGAGAAGAGAGGAAACGTCTTTTCACTGTTTTTGGCACGAGATTGTAAATTCTCCGCTGTATGCAATGCAATAGTACTTGCATGGTTCACAGGAGCCTTGTGTAGAGATCAGCTATGTTTTCTTATTTTGTGTTTAGGAAGGGTTTCAGGGCCTTTTTAAGTATGGCCACGTTTGTGGTATCTTGTATGTGGCCACTCGTGGTGCTGCTACAAATTTTACATGCTAGCATCCTAGGTAGTCGAAATTGATTTGGAGCCCTGCACTGGGGGAGTCTCTCATAGTCTATAGTGCTGCTTTGGGACTTTAGGCACCATCAGACTTTGGTGTCTGTATGGTTTGGTTTGGCATGACCAAGTGACACGGCCTCATGGTGGCCACCCCTGTCATATACTTGTTCCCACAGCAGTTTATCTTGTACAGCCTGTCATGGAGAGGTTGAACAGGGCACCACTTTATATGAAGTCCCACAAATATGCACAAGCAAAATGTAACTTCTGAATCATCATGCACAGCTCATGTCTCTGGCTGTTATGGTGGTACTGCCCGAAGCTTCCTCATTATGTCACATAGCCTCGGTGCATTGTCATCACAAGCCGTACAATATGTGCCTTGCACAAAGAACTTTCTTGGCAGCCTAAGCATTTTTTGTCAACCAGTTCAGCTGCGCACACAGTCCATATGTGAATGCCCCCCCCACCACCCCTTATTTGGCTGTTCATGGCTGCAAGAGCTGTTGTTAGGTTTCGCTAAAAAAGAAAAGCACTTGATTATGCAATTGCATGTGAAATCTTATGCATCTGCGTGGCATGCATTTGGATAGCTAAATTGATTATCTCGGGAACATTAATGGGCAGCATGAGATCAGTGATAAGTGCTAATTTAAAATGTTTTCCATTGTTCATTGTGATTGGGACAGTATGAGTAATATCAGTATAGTGGGAACTATGATATAAATGAATCAGACTAGGATGCAAAGCTGATTAGGTGTTTACATAAGATGTGTATGTTGGAAACAGGTGTTGACTGCATCAGCTTTGTGGATAAAGCAGTTCATGGCCTTGGATCCCCTTCATGCAGTATAACTGTGTTAAAGGGATGCTAAAGGCAAGCGCTACATTGGTTTGGACTGGCAAAGTACTCTTTCAAAGCTGTGTTTGCGTTTCTGTCACAGAAAAAGGTGTAATAGTGGGCATTAATAAAGGCAAAACTTCCATTGTTGAATTTTACACCCTAGCAGCACTGACAATGTCAGTAACGTTATGGGGTTTTCACATTTAATCTTTGCTTACTTTTAATTGCATTTTAACTAGCCTTGGAAGTAGTGACCGGCAGCAATCTCAATATAACAATAATGATCCTATTGCAAGTTGCACTTGCAAGTTGCTGTGAAATGTCCATTTTACTTCTGATATGTGGCAGTCAGCCTAAGTGGTGCTAACATATAAAGCCGTGCCGGTGGTGCATCTTTGGAATGTTTAGACATAACAACCAGGAAGGCAAACATAAAAAATGAGAAGCTAATACACATAACTCAGCGGGATTTAAACAGCACTGGTGTTTCAGTGTCAGAGCTGGGAAAACATTAACATGAACATATCAATAAGGTTCTGCTGTGTGTTTGTTGTGCCTGTTGTGCCTATATAGAGGTGTTTGTTTCTGGGAAGGTTTCTTTTTTTCTTGTGTGTGTGCGCGCGTGCGTGCGTGTGTGTGTGTGTGTGTGTGTGTGTGTGTGTGTGTGTGTGTGTGTGTGTGTGTGTGTGTGTGTGTGTGTGATTACATTGGAACCTTTAACTTGAGTCTTTTTTCCCCCATTTCAGCTGCTGTTAACACGAGAATATTTGGAACTCAAACGCTATGAAGCAATTGCTTCTAACAACAAAGTCTATTTTGGCAAGGACATTCCAAGCATGTTCATCAATCATTGTTCACAGCAACCTGAACTTGATGCTACTATCCTAGATAGCATCAGTGCTTCCCTGGCAGGCAAAGGAGCCAAGGTAAGTGTGCTTTTTTACTTCTGGACTTCTTCATGTCTAGGCTTTTCTCCCTGCATCTTCTAAGAGCTGCCTCACTACATATTTCACAGTTATGAATAAATTGTCATGTTTTGCTAGTCATACTTGAAGACAAATGAATTTAGATTGCGACATACATTTCAATGAGGCCGTGAAGGACCCCTCGGGCTTGGTGAAAAAACATATTCCACGGTTGGCATACACTGCTGCGAACATCTCAGCCAAGTTTTGCAATTGTGTGTGGCACGTGGAGCTCACAAGCGGAGCGCGAAGTCATCTTTCGCTCAGAAACTTTCTTTTCAGCAGAAGCCTGCTCCTCACTCTTTCCTGGACACCTTGTTTTGCGATATAGCAGATTCCCATCCGTGGCTGCTATTGGCCTATATCTGACATCAATCAAGACGTGTGTTTGGATCAGTGTGCACTGTGCATACTTATTGACGCAGTTTAATAAACAGGCTGAAGTAAGCGAAAATGTGCTTTCTAATTTCAGTGATAACTATGTATTTCAGGAAGAAGCTGACTATCGTCTGCTCATGCTCGGCCACAGCTGCCTACGTAGGAAGTAAACTTTGGCCACCCTGCTTATCGGTTTCGTAGCTGTCGAGTCTGAGTAGTTCTGACTAGTTTTGAACACTCGCCCACGTGAAACTAAAGGTCAGACCACACACATGCATTCCTGGCCAGACATCCTGGCAAACCACTTTGTATTCAGCTATTGATAGTGCTTCAATATGTGCAAGTTGAATGTGGCTACTATCCGTCCATCAAGCTAGTGCAGGACAAATCCAGTCCGTACCATGAAGCACAGACAGACTGGAGCATAATAACGCAAGCACGCACTCAAGCCCTGTCATACATAAAGCAAATGCTACGTATATGCACTACAGTTTCATGTAGCTGCAGTCTGCTATGTAGCATAGATACCATGGCCACTGCGAGGTGCCGCAATGAGTCCGCTGGCCGAGCGCATCTTTGCTCACTGAGGACAACTGCCTCTGGCTTACATTTGGCACATTGTAGGTGCCAACATCAGAAATAGTGGCCTTTATGTGAACATGCAAATAAAATTTCAACTGAGTGCCAAGGTGACATTCAATGGGCGGAGTGTTGTGGGCATGCCTCGCTCTGCCATAGCCTTTGCAGTGTAAGGCATTGAAGAAGGAGTGGAAGCACTGCGAAGAACGTGTTTGATTGCCAATAACTCCGCTTCTGCTGAACGCATCGTACTTTGTGCGGCAAAATATTTCTGAAATAGTCTGTTTTAAGTTCAAATGCATTTCTCCACTTCGATAAAAAGTGATTCAGGGCCCCTCTAAGGCTTTAGCAAGCCTTCAAGTCGTCTTACATTGCTATATGAATCGTGCAATCACTGTAGAGTGCCACTAGTGCTTTGGCAAATAGTGCCACTAGTGGCAGGGGGCATAATCCTCACTATATGAAGCAGACAATACTCTGAGGGAGAAATGCAGAGCACGTGGTGTAATCAGTGTGCTTTGCTGAATTTTTTAATGGCTTAAAGTTCTCGATTTACTTTCTAAAATTTTAGACATTGCATATCTACAAGGACAAGGCATGTGAAACGTACACTGAATGCAGTGACAGTGTGCCTTTTGTGCCAATTTTTGTAGCACTAACTTTTACATATGTAGCAATGTTGTTAGAAAGCTGATGCAAATATCGATCTGCCTGTACGTTCATACTGCCTACTGTGGGATTCAGACTTTGTATGGCAAACTGTAACAATTACTCAGCAGACGAGGAAAGAAACACACAAAACAGGTTTACATCCGTTTGCGCGGTTACATGATGCATTCCAATATCAACCACTAACTAGCCCGCCTCTCCCTGCTAAACAATTACTCAGGGCATGAATACAATAAGTATTCCTTTCAATTGGTGCTGGAAACCAGAAGAGAAAAACTATTACAGATAAATCAACCACCTGCTGTGCACGCATTCTGCATGCATTACTCCAATAGACATTAATAGACATGCACTGAGAGAACATAACAGAAAAGTAATAAGTGAGTGAGTGAGTGAATAAACTTTATTTGAGAGACCATATAAAACAGAAAAAGCAGTTCACAGGTTTTCACGCTCCATTGATGGTAATGCAATAGCATTGTGAGATGTTATGATTCGGTGATTATCTGGTGACGTCCATGGGACTTATTATCCTGAGGATATCTCGTAGTCACCTGTGAATTATCACCTTAGATCTACCTGCTATTGTCTTCTGCTGCTGCTATTTTGTGGCATCACAGCTATTACTCTTAAAAATGATGTGTGATCCCCTTATGCTGATTTCTGTATGTTAAAAAAAAAATTAAAAGTTGCTGGACCAATATAGAGTACTTCACATGCAGTTGCACTTGGAGAAGAGAGATCCACTTCAAAAAATTCGCCCAGTGCAAGTCCTTGCTATAAAAAACAGCTAAAATAGAGAACCCACTGAATGATTACAGATTACAAGCTGGTGTCATCGCACACACTGAAACACCTGTGAACTGTTTTTCTCTAACAAACATGGCACATGTTTACAATTTTGGAGCAGAGCTAAAATTGTAAACTCCTCGAGGGGGCCCTGAAATGCTTTTCTAACTAATCATAAAATGCCCTAACTATTAAAGGACGTCATCTCCAGAATCTTATGTCACGAAAATTTTTCGAATCCTTCAAGTATAAGCAGAGTTATTGCACCTATGGGTGGCTTTCTCTCTTTTCGTCTCTGCTAGCACACTGGAAGCTACACAGAGAGAAGCCAAGGGGGCAAAACACCATCCAAAAATTAAGATTCTTTGTGGCAAGAGGGCTCGTTGTGGCACATAGTGGCAGCCACAAGACTATGCTACGGAGCACACCACTGCTATCTTGGAGGCCACGTACAGCAGACGCAGCTATGCACAACTATTCTGTGTAGATCGGCAGTGCCAATATGAAATAGTTAGTTTCTGTCTTTTTGAGATAGCAGACATATATATCTCCATATTTAACTTCAAATGAGCAATTGAAGTATTACTGAGAATGTTCTTGGGATCACAAAATCAGCCAGTAGATGTTATTGGGTCCAGCTGTTGGTGATGATGCTGCATGACGACATTGCAGAAGTAAGGGAGAGCAATTAATTAGTTGCTGTTTTTGACATGAAATTTGAAATTTCTTGCTTCATGCAGTACAATAATATTTGGCTCGCATGTGCACAGGATCCTTGTCGATAGATTGGCAATAATTTCATGCAATGTTCGAAAAGCGTTTCAAGGCCCTTTTAAGGTCTATCTGGGTGAAAGATTTTTTGACATGCTAGCAGCAATGAACATTATGCTACATTAAAAGAAGGGAGCACAAATGTCTTTCGAGATAAACCATTTGAATAAGCTACAAGGTCTCGTAGTACATTTTCAGTAAAACTGGATTTTTTTTCAGTTTGCCAGTTTGCAGAACTGTGAGCCCCAATAAGCCAGCTGAAAGTAGCACTCACCAGAGTTGGGAAAAGAATACTTTTGACTGTATTAGATAATGTTGTGTACTTGTTTTTCATTGTTGTGTTTGTTTTACCTTAATGGTTACACAACTCTGAAAATCCAGAAGGCTGCAACTTATTGATGCTTTCAACAGCGTGGTCAATGTCTCGTAACTACTTCACTGTTTAGAATTCATCATGCATTTTTCTTTTTTCTCTGCAGGGTACTGAACAGGCTACAAATGCAAAATCAATGAAGAAACTAGTGTCTGAGCAAGGTAAAATATAGATACTCCAATTTCTGTTACAAAAGCCTTGCAGCCTGATCAAAATGCATGAATTCAGCCATGAAGACATTAGGCATGTGTAGAGAATATGAAAGTAGAGCCTGAACATGTCAGTGCTACTGCATTGTTCACTTTATGAATTTACATTGTTGCAATCTTTTTCATGAAAAAGAAAAGTTAACCTTACATCATGGTACACTTCCTTAATCACAAGTACCAAGCCCTTCAATTAGCAGAACAGTAAACAAAATATTTCAGATGTGTACACTAGCATCCATATATAAAGCTGATGTTTAGCTAAAGTCTGATTCAGTGTGAATCACTCTGATTGAAAAGGGGGTCTAGATCACAAACTGTGTTGACGGAAAGTAAGGACGTTTGAAGAGGAACCGAGCGTAGATTAGTACAAAACATTTGTTATAGAAAGGGTTAACTTGTCGGTAGTAGTTATTTATATACAGTCAAAACCCGCGATAACAAAATCCCGTGACTACGAAATTCTGGTGACAATGAAATATTTTTGTATTCCGGTGAATGCCCAGAGGATTCAATGCATTTCGTAGCTCTTGGCAACGAAATGTTGCTGTACTACAATCCCGCATCTCCGAAATTCGCCAGAATGTAACCCTCATATTACCTACTCGTGCAAGGCTAGCAGGCTCCAAAATGTGCTCAAATGCTATTGCTTTGTGCCACATTATACCACCACATTACAGTTGCATGGGTGCCGCCATTTGTGTTTACAAAAACAACCAAGTGCCAATAGCGATCACGCCGGTAACGCGTCATGGCCACCATCTTGTTCCTCGATCGCCCATTTGAAGTGGCACACATGTTGCTACCGACGTGTGATGGGAGTTTTTGCACACATAGTGCAGTGCGTAGCGAGAAGAATGCAGCAAAAACAAGGAAATGCACATCCCACCGACGTGGAATTGTTTATGGCAGTTGAGATGGCAGTCACAGCATGGAGTGCGACGCATTGGGCCATGATCGAGTGATGGTCCGGGAATACACATTCCTTGCTTCAAGAATGCTGACTTTGGTGCCACCTGACAGGCATTGCGTGCGGCTTTGGCGCCAAACGTAGATTTGCGCTAAGGGGCCGTAATCTTGATCGACTTCCTTCAGGTATGCGAGATACAATCATTTTCCCGCTCGGCACCGGACGCGTAGGCGCCTACGGGTGTGCATTAAAGAAATGCTGCTGCAGCCATGCAGTGCTGTTGCTCTGCCTCCGATGTTGAGTTACGCAAGATCTCGCAAAAATTATTTGACCTCCGAAAGAAATTGAACGAGAATACTGCTTCACGGCAGTGTTGCCACTGCTGATGTATGCATGAGGCGCACTTTGTACTGTCAGCAATGCGGTTCTGTATCCTCGAGAAACCTTGCCAAAGTAGGCTAACGAAATTTCAACAGTAAAGTTTCATTCTGCGACACATTACCTATCTGTGCTGTCTCATTTTATAGCAACGAAATTCTTGCGAAAGCAAATGTCTCCGCGTTCCCCACCGATTTCGTTATTGGAGGTGCAACTGTATGGTCAGCTAGTTGTGATTTCTGTGCAGATTCTGCTTTTCTTGTACCACTCGTTCTGCACTTCTCAAAGAGTGAGGCACAGTTTAGTAAAAAAACAAAGCATGAATTCTGTGCACGCTCTTGTCCCGTATTTGTAAGAATGGTTAAAGTTTGCTTTGTATACTGGATTGTTGCTTTACCACAGAAATACCGCAGAGAAAAATTCGTTATTCATGCACTACAACATGCTACTGCAGGCTATAATAGTTAGCTGTATGATTCTATTGTGAAAACCTGGCGCTTGCTGCAATTCTTTACAGACAGCACTGCTGCAAAGTTCTACGATCAAGACATGTCAGGCTACTAATTGCCATTGATTTCTGTTTGTCAGTGCTCAAGAGAGGACCATATTGACGGCATTGGGATGCTCCGGTGGACCTGTGTGTTTACATTGTTTCTATCATGTTAATAAATAATTGCTATATTTGCACTTTGGTAGGTTGCAGAATCCCTGCTTCCTTTTGCTGATGCATCCTGCTGCCTTCAGGGGCAAAGCTTGAATTATTTTATTGATGCGAAAGCATCGAATGGCCCATTGAGTGAAAAAGCCGGTGTCAGTCGTCTGGAGCTGCGAAACGGCACCTAAGTTCCCATTGGCTGCAATGCCATGTCATGAGCGCGCCTAGATGGAGTTCCCTATTGGCGGCGACACCACATCATGAGTGTGTCTCGATGGAGCAGAGTGGGCGAAAGGGGACATCTGCTGCTGCGACAGCGTGCCAGGTGTTGCATGAAGGGAGATAGCATCGCTGCAGGGCCATGTCACCCTTGCTCTCGGTCTCAGAAGCCTCTCTGATGTGCATGTTCCTTGTCCTTGCAAGCTCTCGCCTGTGTTCCAACTGCGCCTTGGTAAGGCCAAATCAATATGTGCCAAGCATCTAAACGCACTCGCTTGCCCGCAAGGAGTTGATAACTCAAAGGACCGCTCAGCAGCATTCAGTTGGGCATTAATGCTTTCGCATTGACAACTCATAAGAAGTACTTAGGTGTCCTCATTTTTTTTTCTGACATGGGATTACTAAAAATTGCCGTTTCACCACAGAAAAGATCACAGTTTACTACTCTGCCTTGGATGTATTTTGTGCTCAAACTTCATTGCAAGCTCTCAGTTAGCCTGTGTAGAATTTAAAGATTCTTGAAGATGTGCACAGGTAGGAGAAAGGGACAGTCAAATGCACGTTTTCATTGTGCCATTGTAAGAAAATGTTAGACCTGTTATTTTAAAGTTTATCACAAGGAGCCCACTTTTCTCTGCTTTATTGTGAGTGGCTTGTTGGCCATGTTTTTTTTAATACTACTATCTGCTGTTATCTGGACACTGTTAGGGGACACTGCAGTGACTTCATTTGGCAAATCCTCAGTGCTGTGTCTGCACCTTAGAAAATCTAAGCTATAATGTGCAAGTGCATTATATTTAATCTCTTCCACATTACATGCTGCCACTAGAATTCAGCACAACACAAGTAATGTGGGCCTTTGAGCATCAAGACACAAAATGAAAGCAACTGCTTGTCGGCGTGTGAAGAGATGAGGAGGCAAAAGAAGTGGTTGCTAGAAGGGTGTTCACCCGAGAGCACACCATGTGATAATGATGCCAAGCTTTCATTGGTTGGCCCAGGGCCACGAAGCTCCTTGCGGAGAAATAAAACTGTTTGTTCTAAAGCTCACATGAAAATTGCAGCTGGTGCTGGATGTGCTGCCGAGCTTTCACAAATGCATCTGCTGATTGGTGGTGCACGACCTTACAGCTTGCAGGAGGAGATTAGCCAAAAACACTCTTGTAAAAGATCTCTCTCTTGATCCCCCATGTAAAAACCCTATCTCAAAACCCCTTAAGAATAGGAGCAGTCCGCTGTCGCAAACCCCCTATCTGGCTCAAGGTGGACACTAATTTTATGGCTTCATGGTAGCAATGCATTCTGCATTAGTACTTTTCTCCTAACATACTCTCGCTTCCTCTTTGTATGCAAATGTAAGGTACAGAGTGCATTCGTGTGTGTGCTGCACACACGCACACATGGAGAGCGACAAAGCAATGTTCCAATGTGTCGCATATTGCAGTCCAAAGCTTGGAAAAATGGAACCTCGAAATAGCTAGATATAGCCAGTTTATCACTTGTCTGTCTTCTTTTTTTGCATTATAAATGTATATTTTTTGTATTATAAATGTATATTTGTATTGGTATGTATTGAGTAATGAGCACTCTTGGGCTAACTCGTCATCTCTGATAAACTTTATTAGCAACATTATACCACTATTGAGCTTACTCATTTGTATCAAAATTGTCATGATTCCCCTTCCACTCCCTAACAGGAACATTGTTAAACCATTTAGCTTATAATCATGGCTACACATTATGTGTAGCAACCTTCTGGACCATATTCTACTAGGATGGCCATTTCTAAGCAGCATGTGGGGACGCGTAAATATTTCCTTCAGTTGAAATTGTTGCCATAGCCACGAGATGCTGGAGCGCAAATGCCACTGCTCCTGAAAGGGGCCCTGAACCACCTTTCTAATTAACCAGAATGGCCTCACTATCAAAGCGTGTTGTCTCGTGAATCTTATGCTGCAAAAATTTTTCGAATCCTTCAACATATGGGCACCCGCACACTCCTCCCTTGCCAGAAACGAAATAGCACACAACCTGGCTTGAGAATTCATGGGCCAAGTAGGTGACATGCAAATGCTAGGAAAAGAGAGAGACTGGATGTTTAACGAGGTCACCAAACACTATCAATTGGGAAGGGCCCATTTTCCCCCCATCACACTCCTCGCTAAGTAGATGGCAAGCGACGCCATGGTGCCTCTTACAAACAGATACACATTCGAACCCAGTGGCCTACCACCACAACTACTTGGACCTTTACACAGATAGATGTAGATTCTGTCAAGAAAGGGCGGACCCACAACATATGGTTTGGGCTTGTCCTTGGACACCCACACAGAATAAAATACACAAGACCAGAGAGCAGTGGGAGACCGCGTTGCCCAGCTGTGCACTGGAAGAGCAACTTAAGGCAATCCAGCATGCCGAAGATGCTGCCAGGGCCCAAGGGCTCGAGGCCGTTATCTAGGTAGAGAGGCCTAGGTCTCAAATCTCCGGTACTAAAATAAAGTTTATTCTTCCTTGTCCTCCTTCAACTGTAAATAGAATTATCACATCATTACCTAGCTTTCCCTCGCTTTTCGTCTCTGCTAGCAAGCTGAAAGCTACACAGCGGAGAAGCCAAGAGAGCAAAGCCCTGGCCAAAAGTTGAATGTCGCGGCGCCCCATGGTGACCGCGGTAGGCTACGCTATGCAGCTCGCTGCTGCCATCTCGAAGTCTACACATCGTTGACGCAGCTATGCGCTTTGCAAAGATGAAAGGATTTTTCTGTTTTGACATTGAAGACATATATTTTTCATTTATTTAACTCAATGTTAGCACTGAGAATGCTCTCGCAATCGCAAAATCAGCCATTAGCATTGGTGGGTCAGCTGCTTTTGATGACGCTGCATGACGGCATTACACAAGTGAGAGCAAGTGATTTTTTGCGGCTTTGACACGAGATGGTAAATTCTCATGCGCATGCAGTGCAGTAATATTTGGCTCGCACGTTCACAGCAGCCTATATGACAGATAGGCAGTGTTCTTACTGTGTCCTTACTATGTTGAGAAAGTGTTTCAGAACCCCTTGAAGTCGTGTGGCTATGGTGCGACTTTTTTTGAAGTATACAAGACTCAATCAATAGACTCTCACGTGTTCGCTGTAAAGAGTCTGCGCAGAATGTGGGTATTTATTGATCTTATGTGCAGTCTATTCAATTTACTGCACTTGGAATGTAAGAAGGCTGCAAATTAATTATTCTCACTGTATATATCTCACTTGTTTTTGCAATATTGCATGTGTCAACAGAAAATTAATAGATAATTCACACTATTTTTCTTGGTTATCCTGCCTCCGCATGGGTAAATATGCATAAAGCTGTGCCGTTTTTTGCACAGCAGTGTGAAAAGTGTTTGGTTATATTAAATAGCATTGTTTAATGTCCAGAAGCTGCAATATGCTCTGTGAGATATGGCGTTGTGTAGGGCTTTGGATTAATTTTGGCCACCTGGGGTTCTTAATTGCACGCATAAATCAAAGCAAAGCAGCATTTTTTGCATTTTGCCTGCATCAGGATTCGGCCGCTGTCACCGATAATTGAAGTACCTTGTGCTCAGTAGCACAATGCTATAGCCACAGTGCCACCGCAACTGATGTACCTCGGACCACTTATAACGTATACGCTTATAGTGCAGGACCAGATATAATGCGGTGTTCTTTAACTATCGTTTATATTCCCATAAAAGTCGATTGATATGTACGCACCGCTTATACGGCAGCCGTAAAAAAAAACGGGAAATAAAACTTGGTTACAGTGCGATTGCCGGGAAATCTCCCAGACAAGTGAGGCAGCGAGCGCGCTTCGCAATGAGGTGCGCCGGCCGAGGGGGATAGTGACAAGGAACGGCAGCACGCTGGCATAAGGCGCATTTATAGTCCGACGTTTCCAGCACGCGGGCGAACATCGCTTGCGGCCAGTCAAGCTACGCCGTTTGCGCTGCACCAGCTGAAATGCCAACCCCTCTGTTTAACCTTATCCCGAAACAGTTTCGCGAAGTAGAGAAACATGATACTGCTTTCGGCGGTCCACCTCACGTTGCCTCAGCGAAAGTGCATGAATACAAATCCATTACCTCTTCTGCTCTGCTTCTGCGCGACCAGCTGTCGGAAATGCGACTGGATTTTCGCTAATGCACTGGGCTCCATTCACTCTGCAAAATATGGAGTGGTGGAGTGAAGACGTGTGCAGTAGTTGGCTGCAAAATTTGTGACTGGCATATTAACGAATGGAATGAATCTGTGTGTCCAAGTTCACGGACCGCTGCTACCAGTGGCGTAGCCCGGGGGGGGGGGGGGGGGGGCAAAGTGAGAAAGCGTTTGCCAAGCAGATCTTGATGGGTAAGTAAATGTGCTGTTAAAATGTAGCTTGTGCAGCTTTAACTGCAGTTTACGAGCTCTGTGCGCGTTGGCTGGTCCGCGTCGCACCGGCCTGTTGCGCCGTGGTCCACCCTTTCGCTCTGAAACCTAGAGCAGGAAAGATGTGTTCGACCTTCCTCTACTCAGCGTTGTGTACTGCGCAACCATTGCTCCTGCTTGAGTACGTATTCGAACTCACGAAGGCCATGCAACACATCGGCATTCTTGCAACAGCTCAAATCACGAGCGCCGCAGGGAGAACGCACGCAAAGAGAGACCCCCGTCACCTCGCAAATGAGGAGCAAGTAATGCGCCTTGTTGCCTAGGCGCAACATGGCACAACTGAGAGATCAACAGTTTCGTACCGTTTAATATTCGCCATATCCGTATCGCGCCCGCTTTGCCGCCAGGTGCGTGCATCGTCTGCATAGGCGCTGTTTAACAGCTGCCAATAACAAAATGAGGCGGCTACAAGCCCTGCCAAGATTACTTTGGGAGTATACGCTAGGGGTAGTCAATTTAGCCCAAGTGGAATATTGTTGCAGTTGGCCTTTAAGTTTTTGGTACCGAGTTAGGAATCAAAAGGACAGCATGGCCAGGAGAGAGAGAGGCGAGTACATGTGCGTGTGTGCGCGTCCGCTGCATATTCCTGAAATTTCCTCTCCACAACGAAAAGCCAGACCACTAAGAGGTGCCCTCCCTTGTCTGTGTTTTCTAGTGGGTAGCCGTAATGAGTGGCTGCACCTCACTAGTATTTTGGATCAAGATGCTGGCCCTGTGTATTATATTTCATATTTTGATTGCTAAATTGTAAGGGTAGGTAAATATATTCGCATGCGGATTGAATATTAGGCACTAACTATTCGTATTTGAAAAGGAACTATTCAATAATTTTAAATATTCAGACTAACCAAATACTTTGCAACATCCAACTGTTAAAGTGTGGTTGCTGTTCTTAGATCGTCTGCTAAACAAAGTATCGCAAATTCTCAAGTGGGAAACGAACATTTTTTTGGATGGATGCAGAAACGAAAGGGGTAATGCAAGCTTTGCTTTTGATTTCGCTGTGGAAGCCTGCATGAAAACGTGATTTATGCTTGTAGTCGCGAGAAGAAAGGGGCTTAACCAAGGGGCCTGATTTTTATTATCGTATCATGAGAAGCCAACAAAGACAACATAGGGGAAATTACTTGTATGTACTGATTGAATTAAAGAAATAATTTAACGGCAATGAAATTGGATGAAAAATCTACTTGCTGCTGGTGTTGAACGATCCCACGTCTTTGCATTACATAATCACTAAGTACAAGTAATTTCCCTTATGTTGTCCTTGGTGCCTTTGTTTGTTAGATTCTCGTGATATCATTTATAAAAATCGGGCCCCTTGGTTAACCCCCTTCTCGTTCTTACATAACGAGGGTCTCGAATCCGGCAACATTAATGCCTTCAGGTAGCATATGCGGGGTTATTGACCAGTTGCCTTTACCCAGAA
Organism: Dermacentor albipictus; assembly: GCF_038994185.2. Lineage (NCBI taxonomy): Eukaryota > Metazoa > Arthropoda > Arachnida > Ixodida > Ixodidae > Dermacentor > Dermacentor albipictus. The sequence continues at coordinate 70,732,467 of NC_091821.1, read as the reverse complement.
AGATCACATACTCGTGACGCCTGCGGCAGAAACAATGTTCCACATCTGCCGTCAAGGTTTGTGAGTGGTGGCACTGGCTAACACTCCCAAGGTTAGTTCTAGTAGTAACCCATAAATACCCAAGAAATTGGATGGGGAAATGGGGCCGTGGTAGTTCAATTAGTTAGAGCATCGCACACATGCAAAGACGTGGGATTGTTTCCCACCTGCGGCAAGTTGTTTTTTCGTCCATTTTCATTGCCATTAATTTATTTCTTTAATTCAATCAGTAAGTACGAGTAATTTCCCCTATTTTGACCTTGGTGTGTTGTTGGCTTCTCAGGATATGCTTGTAGTGCCGCGGAACCATGAGGCGGAAAGCGAAGGAGGAGGGTATGGCGAAAGCGTCGTGCCGCGCAAGATGGGCTTTACGGAGACAATGGCTACGAGATGGCGCCAGAGTAGCGCGCGTCGTCTGTATGCAAACAAAGCGTTGTGTGAGCGGAGGTTTGTCTGCGGTGGCGGCTGTGAATCGCGCCTACGCGTCACCCACACGCCGCCTCTCGCGATCTCCCGATTAGAGAAGCAGCCGCGGCCACACATCGCTCCGTTTGCAACTTGGCGCACGAGACAGATTGTCCGCGCCAGCCAATATATAGCGAAGTGAAAACACGTATGCAGCTGCGCTCGAATTTCGCTTTAGGGAGTATCGTAATCGTCGGTAAACATTTTACATCTGACTTTTTTTCGGCAGCCATTTAGTTGGTGTTTTTGGAAAGCTAGTCTTACAACGGCCATTCATTCCGGGAAAACTTGTTTGTAACCAGGCTGTAGTGGATTTCGTTTTTTGTTTATGTATTTAAAACTGATATATTGTTTTGGGATAGCTGTCTTTTTTTGCACTTGTCAGACCAGGCGTGATACCGAATGACGCCGAAATAAGTATTTCTGCTGCAAATACACGTTATCATTGGACTATTTGACAGTAGATGCGATATTCAATGCTCTTTGTATTCGATTCATTTTGAAGAAGCTTGTATTCGCCCACCTCTATGCTAATTGTGGCACATTATGACTGCACATCAGAGTTCTGGGATGACTCCTCACATCCAGGCTATCTTGTGATGTACATTGGCGCGTCGTTTAATTGTAAACTCACTCACTCGCTCACTTATTGTTTGTTGCATGAAATATTTATTGCATGAACAATCGTAGTTCAAATACAGGACTGCTCGATACTTCCATCCAGGCTAGCGTATCGAAATGAACGCCGCGATGCGAATTCAAATACCTTTTTTTTTAAATCTAGAACTTATTGAATGACATCATTGGCTTCAGTTACCCAAACGCACTACAGTGATGCAATTTATTTTTATAGGATGCAGGATATTATGTTTCAAAGATGAGTGCTCCGTATGTCGCGTGAATGCATCCAGCAATGTATAGGACAATATCGTGAGGGTGTAGCGTGATAATCTAGACCTAGCCCAGACAGCCACCCGGCTAACTTATGTAAGACGTATACCTTTATTAAGCATAAAACGTGAACTTATTCTAGTCATCCCATCATGAGCCTATTTTCTGTTCACTGCAGGACGAAGGCCTCTCCCTGCGAACTCTAATTAGCCCTGTCCTGACCCAACCGATTCCAACTAGCGCCCGCGAATTTCCTAATTTCATCGCCCCACCTAGTCTTCTGCCGTCCTCCACCGCGCTTCCCTTCTCCTGGCACCCATTCTGTAACCCTAATCGTCCACTGGTTATCATAACCTGCGCATTACATGACTTGCCCAGCTCCCTTTCTTTCTCTTAATGTCGATTAGAATATCGGCTATACCCGTTTGCTTTCTGATTGAAACCGCTTTCTGTCTCTCAACGTTATGCCTAGCATTCTTCGTTCCATCGCTCTTTGCGTGGTCCTTAACTTCTTCTCAAGCTTCTTTGTCAGTCTCCAAGTTTCTGCCCGTATGTCATCACCGGTAAAATGCACTGATTGTACACCCTCCTTTTCAATGATAATGGTAAGCTTCGGATTACGAGAAAGCGTTTGATTCAGTCGGAACCTCAGCAGTCATGGAGGCATTGCGGAATCAGGGTGTAGACGAGCCGTATGTAAAAATACTGAAAGATATCTATAGCAGCTCCACAGCCATCGTAGTCCTCCATAAAGAAAGCAACGAAATCCCAATAAAGAAAGGCGTCGGGCAGGCAGATACGATCTCACCAATGCTTAAATTTCACAGCGTGTTTACAGGAGGTATTCAGAGACCTCGATTGGGAAGAATTGGGGATAAAAGTTAATGGAGAATACCTTAGTAACTTGCGATTCGCTGATGATATTGCCTTGCTTAGTAACTCAGGGTACCAACTGCAATGCATGCTCACTGACCTGGAGAGGCAAAGCCGAAGGGTGGGTCCAAAAATTATACTGCAGAAAACTAAAGTAATGTTTAACAGTCTCGGAAGAGAACAGCAGTTTACGATAGGTAGTGAGGCACTGGAAGTGGTTAGGGAATACATCTACTTAGGACAGGTAGTTACTGCGCATCCGGATCATGAGTCTGAAATAATCAGAAGAATAAGAATAGGCTGGGGTGCGTTTGGCAGGTATTCCCAGATCATGAAGAGCAGGTTGCCAAATTATCCCTCAAGAGAAAAGTTTATAACAGCTATGTCTTAGCAGTGCGCACGTACGGGGCAGAAACCTGGAGGCTTACGAAAAGGGTTCTACTTAAATTGAGGACGACGCAACGGGCTATGCAAAGGGTGTGGCTATGGTGTAACGTTAAGGGATAAGAAAAGAGCAGATTGGGTGAGGGGACAAAGGCGAGTGAATGATATATTAGTTGAAATCAAGAAAAAGAAATGGGCATGGGCAGGACACGTAATGAAGAGGGAAGATAACCGATGGTGATTAAGAGTTACGGAATTGATTCCAAGGGAAGGAAAGCGTAGCAGAGGGCGGCAGAAAGTTAGGTGGGCGGATGAGATCAAGAAGTTTGCAGGGACAACATGGCCACAATTAGTACATGACCGGAGTAGTTGGAGAAGTATGGGAGAGGCCTTTGCCCGGCAGTGGGCGTAACCCGGCTGATGATGATGATGATGGTAGTGGTGGTGGTAAGCTTCCAGTCAGGGGCTGACGCTCTCTGCCGTCTGCAATCCAACCCATCTTTATTCGTCTGTGAATTTCCTTCTCGTGGTCAGGGTTCCCTGTGAATAATTGACCTAGGTAAACGTACTCCTTCACAAACTCTAGAGGCTGACTGGCGATCTTGAACTCTTGTTCCCTTGCCCGGCTATTCATGATTATCTTCGTCTTCTGCACGTTAATCTTCAACCCCACTCTTACACTCTCTCTGTTAAGGTCCTCAATCATGTGTTGTAGCTCGTCTCCAGTGTTGCTAAACAGAGCAATGTCATCTGCAAACCAAAGGTTGCTCAAATATTCGCCTTCGAATCTTACTCCTAAGCCTTGCCAGTTTAACAGCTTGAATACTTCTAAACACGCAGTGAATAGCATTGGAGAGATTGTGTCTCCCTGTCTGACCCCTTTCTTTATAGGTATCTTCCTGCTTTTCTTGTGTAGAATTAAGGTAGCTGTAGAACCTCTCTAGATATTTTCCAAGGTATTTACGTAAGCGTTTTGTACTCCTTGATTACGTAATGCCTGTATGACTGCTGGTATCTCTACTGAATCAAATGCGTTTTCGTCATCTATGATAGCCACATAGAGAGGCTGACTGTACTCTGGGATTTCTTGATTACCTGATTGATGAGACAGATGTGATCCAGTGTAGAGTATCCTTCCTGAAACCTGCCTGTTCCCTTTTCTGACTACCAGTGTGGCCCTTATCCTATTGGAGATTATCTTGGTGAATATTTTATATAATACTGCAAGTAAGCTAATGGGCCTATAATTTTTCAATTCTTCAACGCCTTCCTTTTTGTGGATTAATACAATATTTGCATTGTTCCAGTTTTCTGAGAACCTTGAAGTCGATAGGCGCTTCGCATAAAGAGCCGCCAGTTTTTCAATCATTATGTCTCCTCCACCTTTGATTAAATCGACTGCTATTCAATCTCCTGCCGCTTTTCCCCGTTTCATGTCTTGCGAGACCCTACTTAACTCATCGCTAGTTATAGGTGGAGTCTCTGCAACCTGTTCATTACTGCTTCGAAGGAAGATATCGTGGTTCCTCTGAGTACTATACAGGTCAGTATAGAATTCTTCAGCTGCTTTTTACTGTGCCTTCGAGATTGCTGATGGTAATACCCTGCTTATCTTTCAGTGCATACATCTTGGTTTGGGCTATGCCATGTTTCCTTCTCACTGATTTCAGGCTGTGTCCATTTTTTTACGGCTTCCTCAATCTTTCTGACGTTGCAATTTCGAATATCCCTTATTTTCGCCTTGTTCATCAGTTTTGACAGTTCCGTGAATTCTATCTTATCTCTTGAGTTGGACAGTTTCATTCTTCGTCGCTTCTTTATTAGGTCCTTTATTATTTGGGAAAGCTTGCCTTCTGGGTGCCTTGGTGCCTTGCCTCCCAGTTTGCGAGCCTAGTTACGGTTTCATTCGTTACCTCTATGTCATCTTCATCTCTGTGTTCTAAGGCTGCATATTTGTTTGCAAGTACCAGCCTGAATTTGTCTGCTTGTATCCTTACTGCATACAGGTTGGCCTGTTTCTTCTCGACCAATTTTGCTCTCTCTTCAAATTGAGGTGAATCCTGGCCCGCACTAACTTATGATCGCTGCACTTTACCCTACCCAATACTTCTACATCCTGCACTGTGGTGGGATAGGCAGAAAGTATAAAATCAATTTCATTTCTTGTTTCACCATTAGAGCTCTTCCAGGTCCACTTTCTGTTGCTATGTTTAGTGAAGAAGCTGAAATTCGCAGCTTATTTCTTTCGCCGAATTCTACTAGCCTCTCTCCTCTCGCGTTCCTAGAATCGATGCCGTAGTTGCCATTTGCTTGTTCTCCAGCCTGCTTTGCCCCCACTTTGGCATTGAAGTCGTACATTGCTACAGTGTACTGAGTTTGCACTTTTCTCATTCCTAATTCAACATCTTCATAAAACTGATCTATTTCATCATGCTCGTGAGTGGATGTTGGTAGGCTGGTACTACCTTTAACCTACACCTCTTATAAGTTTGACTACGACTACTGCTATCCTGTGACTAATGCTGTTGAAATTGTCAAGGTTGCCCGCTATGTCCTTGTGGATTAGGAATCCTACCCCATATTGCTTCTTATCTGGGAAATATTTATAGCAGAGGAGATGGCCGTTAGTCATCACTGTGTAAGCCTCTCCAGTTCTTCTAATCTCACAAAGGCCGATGATATCCCAATTAATGTCTGATAGTTCCTCAATGAGTCCTGCTAAGCTAGCCTCACTCGACAGAGTTCAGGTGTTGAAGGTTGACAGGGTCAGTTTCCATGCATGATTTGCCAGAAATCACAGTTTCGCCGACAGTAAACAAGAAAAGGACAAGTCCCATATTAGTTGCCCCTTCTGCTGGTCCGCGTACATCCGCTGCTGCTCTTGTGCCCCTGGCGAGCAATGTGCCGCTTTCTGAATGGACCATGACAATTTTCTAACCACTTCGTTGCACGTAGACAACTAGGTAGCTTTGGTGGCTCGCTTTCAATAATTTCATGCATGAAGAAAGCACCGAGAATGAAAATAAGAACACAAGTGTAAGCGAACCTTCTTTTTTACTCGAGCGGAACCTCATGTATGGGCTCATCGACGGGATCGTCTCGCAGCAGGGCTCGTTCCCCGAGTCCCGTGTAGTCGTCACTGTCCCCAATGAGCCAGTCTCGCGGATCGGGATTGGCCGGTTTCGGACATGGGGAATGTCCTGTGTCTGGCTTGCTGATGAGGCGAAATTTCCCAGGGGTCTCGACTTGCCCTTGGTAGGCTTCCTTCTGCTCCAAGGGGCGATCCGCGTTCTTGTCCGAGTGCTCAGGGTTCAGCGGCCCCAAACCAGACACAGTGGAGCTTGACTCGCAATGGTGTTGATCTTGCAACGGCGGGCCATTCTCCCTTGTTTTCGGCGGTAAGTTGGTGATGTTCGCCAAGGGCTTAACTCTCGCTGAGCTGGCCTCTGCGGAGTCTTCCATCTCAGGCTTTTGTAGGACTGCTTGCTAGCCGATGTTTGCGAGAAATTTGCAATGATGATGGCTTCACAACAGGGGCACGTGCAGGGGTGTATCGGCAATATTCGGTCCGCGCGTGCCTTGTCGTTCTACCGCTCGCTTCCTGGCCAATACCTCGTTCTGGGTATGCGTCAGTGTTTGGTATCATCATTTAGGCAAATTGAATAGCTTACATTTTTAGAACGTCCTCACAGTGTCCAAACGACCTCGTCCTTGTACAGGAAACCTAAATACGTCCTGGGTACATCAAAGCTAAGACATCCACACGTGGAGATCCTCAAATAATTTTGTAAGTGTGCTTGGGAAACGATCTACAAACATGAAATTGCTAATCAATACTCATGCATACTGTCACAGTACTGCGTGCTCGAGGTTAGACTTTGTGAGGAAGAAGAAGACGCATGGTTTTTGATGAAACTTCTTTTTCTCTTTAGTCCCCAACTGTTCATTGTATCAGACCACTCAATTACGCTCCATTCTTTTGTTTCTAATTTTTCCTTTCACGGCTGTTCGCTTCATTCTTGTAGTATATATTTATCCATTTGTTTGCTACAACTACCCAATTCTTTGTCAATCACCTTTTGTGATAACTACAATAGTGTTTAGAGCTCATCATCATCAAAGTGTATCGACTTGTTCACTTTACAGTTTGTTACAATTTAGGATATAGAAAAATCGGGAGGTAAGTTTCATTAGAGCCGGCCGGCCCGACAGACACAGACAGACAGACAGACAGACAGACAGACAGACAGACAGACAGACAGACAGACAGACAGACAGACAGACAGACAGACAGACAGAGACAGACAGACAGACAGACAGACAGACAGACAGACAGACAGACAGAGAGAGAGAGAGAGAGAGAGAGAGAGAGAGAGGTTACAATTACAAGGTCCTGAGAAGCTTTGCCAAAAAGCTATACCAAAATATCATACTCGTTACACAGGCAAGAAAAAGAAAGTGAGAAGCAAGAAGAAAATATATTCACTAAGGAACGTTTCACAAGCGCACAAACAGCGTCTTTGCGGGCACTATCGCAGAAGGCACAGTCGCTTCACGTAAAACGCCACAATTTAGGTTTTTTTAAAGCACAGTTTAGTACCCAGGACGGTCACTCAAACGCTTGAGGGAAATTGAAGTAAAAAAATTGACCGCCCCTTCAAGTCCGTGAAGATGGTCGAACAGCGAAGCTGTGTTGTATATATGGAGTGGTATACACCATGCAAGTCGAACTTCGCAAGTATTCTATATAGTAATTCTTTTTGTTTAAGCATTCTTTCAGCTCATTTTCGCCTTTGCGTGCTCCGCGTGGTGAGCATGTTTCAGGAGTGGCATGGCATGACAAGAACTTTATTTTAGTCCAGAGAAACTAGGGTCCGAGGGCACAAGCCCCCGGGCTATGTCGGTGGCTCCGCCCACGTAGGCACCGGTAGGTCAAAGGCTTTCCCGATGTCGTGAGCTCTCCGGACGGCCAGGAGTTGATCTTGGAGGACATCGCTGGATATGTGCCGACTCCAGTCCTCCTCACTGTTGAGATCCGAAGCCCTTTGGTTGGGGCACAGCCAGAACATATGATCAAATAGACGCGGAGTGTGTCCACAACTTTTACATTCCGCGGGAAAGTCCCGGTCAATTTTGTTAAGCACAAAAGGTGTGGGATAAGATTTAGTTTGAATCATTCTTAATGTGACTGCCTGAGCTCGGTTGAGCTTCTGATGGGTGGGAGGGAAAAATCTCCTGCCGTCCCTATAGTGTGAGGTGATCTCGTGAAAAGTAGTAAGTGGGTCTTTGTAGGAGCCGCAGTCATCCTGGAGCAGTTCCTGATCTGATGCGCGGCATGTGAGATCTCGCACAGCAGAGTGAGCTTGCTCGTTAGGATTGCAGCCACTGGGGCTGACCGAGTGGCCCTGATGAGCCGGAAACCAGACTAGGTGTGAGCTATCCAGTTGGTCGTAATTATGAGTATTAATACTGTGTTTAAGTAACTTGTGTGCTTCCGCTGAGACGAAGCCGGCTGAGTAATTCCTAATAGCTGTACGGGAATCGGAGAAAATTGTGGAGCCTCTCCTCATTGTAATTGCAAGTGCTATGCTTGCTTCTTCGGCGGCATGAATGGAGCTCGTTCTTAGTGACGCCGCACTTATTAATTTACCGCTCTCATCGACCACGGCAATAGCGTAGCGATTGCTCGATCCATAACGAGTTGCATCGACAAAAAGAGCTGAGCTGTGTTGTTGGTGCAGTTTACCCAGAATGCATTTGGCCCTGGCGTCCCTTCTGCCTTTGTTGTACACAGGATGAATATTTCTAGGTATGGGGTCCACAACCAATTGTGTCTCCACCTCCTTGGGTATTTTGAGCTTAGAGACGTCTCCTCCTCGAGGCAGTATTCCGACTTCATCTAGAATTTTACACCCTGACTTAGTGTTGGAGAGTCTTGCAATTTGTGACATCGAATGTGCCTCAATGAGCTCATCTATAGTGTTATGTAGTCCTAACTTATTGAGGAGTTCGGTACTCGTTCCGTGTGGGAGTCCCAGAGCCCTTTTGAGTCCGGAGCGTATAAGTGCGTTTAGCTTAGCCTTCTCTCCTTTCCCCCAGTTCAGGTATGATGCAATGTACGTCACATGACTGATGAAAAATGCATGATATGCTCTGATGGGATTGTCCTCCTTGAGGCCTGCATTTCGGTTTGAAACCCTGCCCAGGAGCTTTAAAGTACTGTTGGCCTGACCTGTGAGACGGTTCAGGGCTGTAGCGTTACAGCTCCTTGCGTCAATGAGAAGACCCAGAATTTTTATTTGCTCTACTCTGGGTATGACCCGTCCTGTGTTGTCTGTGATTTTTATTGGCAGAGTTTCTAAAGGCACAAGGTTTCTAACACCTTGTCTCCCCTGTCTAAAAAGCAGCAGCTCAGATTTACTAGGTGATAGCCTGAGTCCGGTGCCCTTAAGGAAGGATTCTGTGGTGTCTACCGCTGCCTGTAGTGTCTGCTCTAGTGCTGCGAGTGACCCCCTTGGGACCCACAATGTGATATCGTCAGCGTATATGACGCGCCCCAAGCTCGGAATTTTGGACAATTCCTCCGAGAGCCTGTGCATGGCAATGTTAAAGAGGAGTGGGGACAATACTGAACCTTGTGGTGTGCCGTTGTTGCCTAAATTGTATGGACCGCCTGTGACTATCCCGAGTTTGACCCGAGCTGTCCGATTAGCTAGAAAGGACCTCACATAATTGTAAAAATTGCTTCCCAGGTGCAAGGCTGAGATTTCATGTAGGATATGTTTATGTGCAACCGTATCAAATGCTTTGTTAAGATCCAGACCCAGGATGCCCTTTACGTCCCTGCTAGGGTCGTCAATAATAGCCCGCTTGATCATGAGCATGGCGTCATGCGTGGATAATGCCTTCCGAAAGCCTATGAGATTGTGCCTGAAAAGCTCCTGGTTTTCTATGTGTTCTATTATCCTGTTATGAATAGCATGTTCGGCTACTTTGCCAATACAGGATGTAAGTGATATGGGCCTGAGGCTCTCCTTTGTTAGTGGTTTCCCGGGTTTCGGTATAAACGTCACCTTGGCCTCCCTCCATTCCGGTGGGACAGTGCCGGAGTGCCTTTTTTTTTTCGGTTCTCCCAGTGTCTATTTGTTTTTTGTTTTTTGCGCGTGAGGTTTCTGTCTTTGTTTTTCCGAGCTTTTTTTTTTTCGCGTACAAGTTGCTTCTCCCACCCTTTTTCTTTGTGCTGGCGCTCGCGGTAGGCAGCTTCTTCCTCAGGTGTAAGCACTACTCGTGCTCTTCCCATAGATGTAGCTGGGATGGAATGTGCGTAATCGCTAATCCAAAGCTAATAGCAGCGTGGGTATGTTGCTACACGTTTCCCGTATACGTTTTGCGCTGTTAACACCAACACTGATCGAAAGCACCGTGTATTGGGCGCAAAGCCCACCACTGGAGATGTGGGCGCTGCAATCGTTTTCACGGTTGGTGGGATTGGTTTGACGATTGATGGGGCTGCAGGCACTTCTTGCACCGGTGGCGGCTGTGAATCGCGCCTACTCGTCACCCACACGCCGCCTCTCGCGATCTACCGATTAGAGAAGCAGCCGCGCCACACATCGCTCCGTTTGCAACTTGACGCACGAGACAGATTGTCCGCGCCAGCCAATATATAGCGAAATGAAAACACGTATGCAGCTGCGCTCGAATTTCGCTTTAGGGAGTATCGTAATCGTCGGTAAACATTTTACATCTGACTTTTTTCGGCAGCCATTTAGTTAGTGTTTTTGGAAAGCTAGTCTTACAACGGCCATTCATTCCGGGAAAACTTGTTTGTAACCAGGCTGTAGTAGATTTTGTTTTTTGTTTATGTAATTAAAACATATTTTGTTTTGGAATAGCTGTCTTTTTTGTACTTGTCAGTCCATGCGTGATACCGAATGACACCGAAATAAATAATTCTGCTGCAAATACACGTTATCATTGGACTATTTGACAGTAGATGCGATATTCAATGCTCTTTGTATTCGATTCATTTTGAAGACGCTTGTATTCGCCCACCTCTATGCCAATTGTGGCACATTATGACTGCACATCAGAGTTCTGAGATGACTCTTCACATCCAGGCTATCTTGTGATGTACATCGGCGCGTCGTTTGTAAACTCATTCACTCGCTCGCTTATTGTTTGTTGCATCAAATATTTATTGCATGAACAATCGTAGTTCAAATACAGGATTGCTCGATACTTCCATCCAGGCTAGCGTATCGAAATGAACACCGCGCTGCGAATTGAAATACTTTTTTTTGAAATCTAGAGCGTATTGTATGACATCATTGGCTTCAGTTTCCCAAGCGCACTACAGTGATGCAATTTTTTTTATAGGATGCATAATTTATGTTTCAAAGATGAGTGCTCCGTATGTCGTGTGAATGCATCCAGCAATGTATAGGACAATATCGTGAGGGTGTAGCGTGATAATCTAGAGCTAGCCCAGACAGCCACCCGGCTAACTTATGTAAGACGTGTACCTTTATTAAGCATAAAACGTGAACTTATTCTAGTCATCCCATCATGAGCCTATTTTCTGTTCACTGCAGGACGAAGTCCTCTCCCTGCGAACTCAAATTACCCCTGGCCTGAGCCAACCGATTCTAACTAGCGCCCCCGAATTTCCTAATTTCATCGCCCCAGCTAGTCTTCTGCCGTCCTCCACCGAGCTTCCCTTCTCCTGGCACTCATTCTGTAACCCTAATCGTCCACTGGTTATCATAACCTGCGCATTACGTGACTTGCCCAGCTCCCCTTTTCTCTCTTAATGTCGATTAGAATATCGGCTATACCCGTTTGCTCTCTGATTGAAACCGCTTTCTGTCTCTTAACGTTATGCCTAGCATTCTTCGTTCCATCGCTCTTTGCGTGGTCCTTAACTTCTTCTCAAGCTTCTTTGTCAGTCTCCAAGTTTCTGCCCGTATGTCATCACCGGTAAAATGCCCTGATTGCAACACCCTCCTTATCAATGATAATGGTAAGCTTCGGATTACGAGAAAGCGTTTGATTCAGTCGAGACTTCAGCAGTCATGGAGGCATTGCGGAATCAGGGTGTAGACGAGCCGTATGTAAAGATACTGAAAGATATCTATAGCGGCTCCACTGCCACCGTAGTCCTCCATAAAGAAAGCAACAAAATCCCAATAAAGAAAGGCGTCAGGCAGGAAGATACGATCTCACCAATGCTTTTCACAGCGTGTTTACAGGAGGTATTCAGAGACATCGATTGGGAAGAATTGGGGATAAGAGTTAATGGAGAATACCTTAGTAACTTGCGATTCTCTGATAATATTGCCTTAGTAACTCAGGGGACCAACTGCAATGCATGCTCACTGACCTGGAGAGGCAAAGCCGAAGGGTGGGTCCAAAAATTAATCTGCAGAAAACTAAAGTAACAGTCTCGGAAGAGAACATCAGTTTACGATAGGTAGTGAGGCACTGGAAGTGGTAAGGGAATACATCTACTTAGGACAGGTAGTGGCTGCGGATCCGGATTATGAGACTGAAATCATCAGAAGGATAAGAATGTGCTGGAGTGCGTTTGGCAGGCATTCTCGGATCATGAACAGCAAGTTGCTGTTATCCCTCAAGAGAAAAGTTTATAACAGCTGTGTCTTACCAGTACTCACGTACGGGGCAGAAACCTGGAGGCTTACGAAAAGGGTTCTACTTAAATTGAGGACGACGCAACGGGCTATGGAAAGAATGATAGGTGTAACGTTAAGGGATAAGAAAAGAGCAGATTGTGTGAGGGGACAAACGCGAGTGAATGATATCTTAGTTGAAATAAAGAAAAAGAAATGGGTATGGGCAGGACACGTAATGAGGAGGGAAGATAACCGATGGTCATTAAGCGTTACGGAATAGATTCCAAGGGAAGGGAAGCGTAGCAGAGGGCGGCAGAAAGTGAGGTGGGCGGATGAGATCAAGAAGTTTGCAGGGACAACATGGCCACAATTAGTACATGACCGTGGTAGTTGGAGAAGTATGGGAGAGGCCTTTGCCCGGCAGTGGGCGTAACCAGGCTGATGATGATGATGATGATGATGATGGTAAGCTTCCAGTCAGGGGCTGACGATCTCTGCCGTATGCAATCCAACCCATCTTTATTCTTCTGTGAATTTCCTTCTCGTGGTCAGGATTCCCTGTGATTAATTGACCTAGGTAAACGTACTCCTTCACAAACACTATTGGCTGACTGGCGATCCTGAACTCCTGTTCCCTTGCCCGGCTATTCATGATTATCTTCGTCTTCTGCACGTTAATCTTCAACCTCACTCTTACACTCTCTCTGTTAAGGTCCTCAATCATGTGTTGTAGCTCGTCTCCAGTGTTGCTAAACAGAGCAATGTCATCTGCAAACCAAAGGTTGCTCAAATTTTCGCCTTCGAATCTTACTCCTAAGCCTTGCCAGTTTAACAGCTTGAATACTTCTAAACACGCAGTGAATAGCATTGGAGAGATTGTGTCTCCCTGTCTGACCCCTTTCTTTATAGGTATCTTCCTGCTTTTCTTGTGTAGACACTCTAGAGGCTGACTGATGATCCTGAACTCTTGTTCCTATGCCTGGTTATTGATCATTATCTTTATCTTCTGCATATTAATCTGCAACTCCATTCTTATACTCTATCTGTGAAGGTCCTCAATAATTTGTTATAACTCATCCCACATGTTGCTGAACAGGACAATGCCATCTGCGAATTCAACGTTGCTGAGATATTCACCATTGATCCTTAATGCTAAGCCTTTCCAGTTTAATAGCTTGAACACTTCTTCCAAGTACGCATTGAATAGCAATGGAGAGATTGTGTCTTTTTGTCTGACCCCTTTCTTTATAGGTATCTTGCTACTTTTCTTGTGCAGAATTAAGGTAGCTATGGAGTCACTGTAGGTACTTGTCAATATATTTACGTAAGCGTCCTCTACTCCTTGATTGCGTAATACCTATATTACTGCTGGTATCTCTACTGAATCAAATGCGTTTTCGTAATCTATGATAGTCACATAGAGAGGCTGATTGTACTCTGGGATTTCTTGATTACCTGATTGATGAGATAGATGTGATCCAGTGTAGAGTATCCCTTCCTGAAACCGGCCTGTTCCCTTTTCTGACTAAAGTCCAGTATGGCCCTTATCCTATTGGAGATTATCTTGGTGAATATTTTATATAATACTGCAAGTAAGCTAATGGGCCTATAATTTTTCAATTCTTCAACGCCTTCCTTTTTGTGGATTAGTACAATATTTGCATTGTTCCAGTTTTCTGGGAACCTTGAAGTCGATAGGCGCTTCGCATAAAGAGCGGCCAGTTTTTCAATCATTATGTCTCCTCCACCTTTGGTTAAATCGACTGCTATTCCATCTCCTGCCGCTTTTCCCCGTTTCATGTCTTGCGAGACCCTTCTTAACTCAGCGCTAGTTATAGGTGGAGTCTCTGCAAACTGTTCATTACTGCTTCGGAGGAAGGTATCGTGGTTCCTCTGTGTACTATACAGGTCAGTATAGAATTCTTCAGCTTCTTTTACTATGCCTTCGAGGTTGCTGATGGTATTACCCTGCTTATGTTTCAGTACATACATCTTGGTTTGTGCTATGCCAAGTTTCCTTCTCACTGATTTCAGGCTGTGTCTATTTTTTACGGCTTCCTCAATCTTTCTGGCGTTGCAATTTCGAATATCCCTTATTTTCGCCTTGTTGATCAGTTTTGACAGTTCCGTGAATTCTATCTTATCTCTTGAGTTGGACAGTTTCATCCTTCGTCGCTTCTTTATTAGGTCCTTTGTTTGACGTAGTACTTCTGCGGAAACCCGCAAGGCGGAGAGGAGTAATGAATGAAAGGAAAAACAGACGTCCACCCGTTCGCAGCAATTGCTACAAAAGAAACCCATATGGGCTCCTCGAAAGAAAAGCCTCATAGTTGAAGAAAAATTCGTCCTGGTCCGGGACTCGAACCCGGGACCACCGCCTTTTCGGGGCAGCCGCTCTACCATCTGAGCTAACCAGGCGGCTAGCAGATAGCAGGGCGAAGTCGAATTTGTCGACAACGCGAAGCAACGGCAAGAGTTTGACGTTGCCTTCTGGGTGCCTTGGTGCCTTGCCTCCCAGTGTGCGAGCATAGTTACAGTTTCATTCGTTACCTCTATGTCATCTTCATCTCTGTGTTCTAAGGCTGCATATCTGTTTGCAAGTACCAGCCTGAATTTGTCTGCTTGTATCCTTACTGCATACAGGTTGGCCTGTTTCTTCTCGACCAATTTTACTCTTTCTCTCTTCAAATTGTGGTGAATCCTGGCCCGCACTAACCTATGATCAGTGCACTTTACGCTAACTAATACTTCTACATCCTGCACTGTGCTGGTATAGGCAGAAAATATAAAATCAATATAATTTCTTGTTTCACCATTAGAGCTCTTCCAGGTCCACTTTCTGTTGCTATGTTTAGTGAAGAAGCTGCTGGTTATTCGCAGCTTATTTCTTTCGCGGAATTCTACTAGCATCTCTCCTCTCGCGTTCCTAGAATCGATGCCGTAGTTGCCATTTGCTTGTTCTCCAGCCTGCTTTGCCCCAACTTTGGCATTGAAGTCGTACATTGCTACAGTGTACTGAGTTTGCACTTTTCTCATTCCTAATTCAACATCTTCATAAAACTGATGTATTTCATCATGCTCGTGAGTGGATGTTGGTAGGCTGGTACTACCTTTAACCTACACCTCTTATAAGTTTGACTACGACTACTGCTATCCTGTGACTAATGCTGTTGAAATTGTCAAGGTTGCCCGCTATGTCCTTGTGGATTAGGAATCCTACCCCATATTGCTTCTTATCTGGGAAATATTTATAGCAGAGGAGATGGCCGTTAGTCATCACTGTGTAAGCCTCTCCAGTTCTTCTAATCTCACAAAGGCCGATGATATCCCAATTAATGTCTGATAGTTCCTCAATGAGTCCTGCTAAGCTAGCCTCACTCGACAGAGTTCAGGTGTTGAAGGTTGACAGGGTCAGTTTCCATGCATGATTTGCCAGAAATCACAGTTGCGCCGACAGTAAACAAGAAAAGGACAAGTCCCATATTAGTTGCCCCTTCTGCTGGTCCGCGTACATCCGCTGCTGCTCTTGTGCCCCTGGCGAGCAATGTGCCGCTTTCTGAATGGACCATGACAATTTTCTAACCACTTCGTTGCACGTAGACAACTAGGTAGCTTTGGTGGCTCGCTTTCGATAATTTCATGCATGAAGAAAGCACCGAGAATGAAAATAAGAACACAAGTGTAAGCGAACCTTCTTTTTTACTCGAGCGGAACCTCATGTATGGGCTCATCGACGGGATCGTCTTGCAGCAGGGCTCGTTCCCCGAGTCCCGTGTAGTCGTCACTGTCCCCAATGAGCCAGTCTCGCGGATCGGGATTGGCCGGTTTCGGACATGGGGAATGTCCTGTGTCTGGCTTGCTGATGAGGCGAAATTTCCCAGGGGTCTCGACTTGCCCTTGGTAGGCTTCCTTCTGCTCCAAGGGGCGATCCGCGTTCTTGTCCGAGTGCTCAGGGTTCAGCGGCCCCAAACCAGACACAGTGGAGCTTGACTCGCAATGGTGCTGATCTTGCAACGGCGGGCCATTCTCCCTTGTTTTCGGCGGTAAGTTGGTGATGTTCGCCAATGGCTTAACTCTCGCTGAGCTGGCCTCTGCGGAGTCTTCCATCTCAGGCTTTTGTAGGACTGCTTGCTAGCCGATGTTTGCGAGAAATTTGCAATGATGATGGCTTCACAACAGGGGCACGTGCAGGGGTGTATCGGCAATATTCGGTCCGCGCGTACCTTGTCGTTCTACCGCTCGCTTCCTGGCCAATACCTCGTTCTGGGTATGCGTCAGTGTTTGGTATCGTCATTTAGGCAAATTGAATAGCTTACATTTTTAGAACGTCCTCACAGTGTCCAAACGACCTCGTCCTTGTACAGGAAACCTAAATACGTCCTGGGTACATCAAAGCTAAGACATCCACACGTGGAGATCCTCAAATAATTTTGTAAGTGTGCTTGGGAAACGATCTACAAACATTAAATTGCTAATCAGTACTCATGCATACTGTCACAGTACTGCGTGCTCGAGGTTAGACTTTGTGAGGAAGAAGAAGACGCATGGTTTTTGATGAAACTTCTTTTTCTCTTTAGTCCCCAACTGTTCATTGTATCAGACCACTCAATTACGCTCCATTCTTTTGTTTCTAATTTTTCCTTTCACGGCTGTTCGCTTCATTCTTGTAGTATATATTTATCCATTTGTTTGCTACAACTACCCAATTCTTTGTCAATCACCTTTTGTGATAACTACAATAGTGTTTAGAGCTCATTATCATCAAAGTGTATCGACTTGTTCACTTTACAGTTTGTTACAATTTAGGATATAGAAAAATCGGGAGGTAAGTTTCATTAGAGCCGGCCGGCCCGACAGACAGACAGACAGACAGACAGACAGACAGACAGACAGACAGACAGACAGACAGACAGACAGACAGACAGACAGACAGACAGACAGACAGACAGACAGACAGACAGACAGACAGACAGACAGACAGAGACAGACAGACAGAGACAGACAGACAGACAGACGGACGGACGGACGGACGGACGGACGGACGGACGGACGGACGGACAGACAGACAGACAGACAGACAGACAGACAGACAGACAGACAGACAGACAGACAGACAGAGAGAGAGAGAGAGAGAGAGAGAGAGAGAGTTAATTACAAGGTCCTGAGAAGCTTTGCCAAAAAGCTATACCAAAATATCATACTCGTTACTCAGGCAAGAAAAAGAAAGTGAGAAGCAAGAAAATATATTCACTCTCGAACTTTTCTCAAGCACACAAACAGCGTCTTTGCGGGCACCAGCGCAGAAGGCACAGTCGCTTCGCGTAAAACGCCAGAATTTAGGTTATTTTAAAGCACAGTTTAGTAGCTAGGACGGTCATTCAAACGCTTGAGGGCAATTGAAGTAAAAAAATTGACCGCCCCTTCGAGTCCGTGAAGATGGTCGAACAGCTAAGCTGTGTTGTATATATGGAGTGGTATACACCATGCAAGTCGAACTTCGCAAGTATTCTATATAGTAATTCTTTTTGTTTAACCATTCTTTCAGCTCATTTTCGCCTTTGCGTGCTCCGCGTGGTGAGCATGTTTGAGGAGTGCCTTTTTTTTTCGGTTCTCCCAGTGTCTATTTGTTTTTTGTTTTTTGCGCGTGAGGTTTCTGTCTTAGTTTTTCCGACCTTTTTTTTTTTTCGCGTACAAGTTGCTTCTCCCACCCTTTTTCTTTGTGCTGGCGCTCGCGGTAGGCAGCTTCTTGCTCAGGTGTAAGCACTACTCGTGCTCTTCCCATAGATGTAGCTGGGATGGAATGTGCGTAATCGCTAATCCAAAGCTAATAGCAGCGTGGGTATGTTGCTAGACGTTTCCCGTGTACGTTTTGCGCTGTTAACACCAACACTGATCCAAAGCACCGTGTATTGGGCGCAAGGCCCACCACTGGAGATGTGGGCGCTGCAATGGTTTTGACGGTTGGTGGGATTGGTTTGACGATTGACGAGGCTGCCGGCACTTCTTGCTGGTGCAAGAAGTGCCGGCAGCTGCGCGCTCCTAGAATCGCGTTTCAATCGCTGGGCACTGATCGTTGGCCGCTAAACGCCAGCATAACATTTGTTTCTTTCGCCGCAGGGTGGAATCAACCGTCGATGGATTCGATGCCGATCTGGCTCGATCACCGAAAATACACCGTGTGACAACACTATAAGACTCGCTTATAAGATAGCGTTCTCACAAAGAAAAAGGGGTCAGTCCAACGCCTTTCCACCTGTTGAGCTGTTCCTTTCCTCTCCCGGTAGGTCACGTGGCCCCTTCTTAACGAAGTCCGACAGCGAAGGCACAGGGTAAGCATAAACAGTTTCGCTGTAAAAAAAAAAAAAAATGGGGTTTTGCGTAGCGAAGTCACGAAATTGCTACGGGACGGTTGCAGGCGAGATCAAAGCTTAGCGAAGACGACAATGAGTGGGATTCGAAAACGGTATTTCTTCGGCTAGGTACGCGCAAGCAACAGTCGTTCCACTAGGGGCAGTGCTGTCTCCAGTTTTATTTGATATTCTAATGAGCTCCATCCATGTTATGTCAATGTACATGCTTAAGTGTAGACTTATGACTTAGCGTGTTTCTCATCGGCAAATGACATCGGAAATCTATATCAAATATTACAGACATTTAAAGAAACTTCAAACTTCAAAGATGGCTTGACGCGATGCATCGCTCAACGTCAACAAATGCTCTGTGCACGCATTTGCCTTAAAGCGCCCCATATATATTTCTCTTATCTCCTAAATATCATCCCACAAGGACAAATTGTCAAGTATCGCGTGATATATGACGTTTTTCTGTCTTGGCATGCATACATTTACTGTATTGCTGCAAAGGGTATTCGTGCGGTTGGTTCACTGCGTAGGTTGAGCGAAAGCCGGTGAGGAAAGCGAAGAAACTCGCTGTTATCAGTGTACCGCATATATGTTCGCCCTGTAATAGAATTTGATGTCTGTTGTACTCTGGAGCTCCGGCATATTTGCTTCGCTCTCCATGTTCTTCTGGAGAGGCAGGCCTTGCGACTATGTGTAGTGCTATACCTAAATTTGTAGCAAATTAAGTTTTACATCTGGAAGCTAAGTCCTCTTCTCTTGTTACGCGTTTTCACGTGTTAACTGTACAATCAGTTTTAAGGCTATATGAATCCCTTACAAGGCGTCACGAACAGCTTTTAACTCCCAGCTAAAGCTACTATCCCACCGCATGTTCCGGCTCTATATCTTAAATGATTTCTTTTTGCATATACTGATCAAGACAGCTATTGCGGCTGACGCTTCACAAAGCGAAGAAAAGTGCGGAAACAGAATATTTTCTCCTATTCTCGATTGGTCGTTTTTTCTTCGCCTCCCAGACATCGTACGTATCTTTCTAGCGAAATTAATCCGCGTGGCCGTGGTTGCTTAGTGGCTATGGTGTTAGGCTGCTGAGCACGAGGTCGCGGGATCGAATCCCGGCCACGGCGGCCGCATTTCGATGGGGGCGAAATGCGAAAACACCCGTGTACTTAGATTTAGGTGCACGTTAAAGAACCCCAGGTGGTCGAAATTTCCGGAGTCCTCCACTACGGCCAAGGCAGCCCTACAGAGTGTACTCTCAGCACTGCGCCATGGATCACATGAACAGCTCGTTGCAGAGATCAGACAAGTACACCATCGTATAATTGACGAAGGACACGATATCTTATATCAGTGGTTGCCTAGTCACTGTGGCATACATGGCAATGATCGAGCAGACGCAGCTGCCCGATCTGCCCCTGACGGCGTCAACTGCGTTGCCATTCCTCTTTCGAGAGCCGACGCAGCGAAAAAACTTGCCGTACTTGCACATGACCAGACATTAGCTCAGTGAAATTCATCCAATTTCACAAGTGCACGCCTTCATACCGTGAACCCTAATTTACAGCTCCGTATTCCGCCCGAGCTTCCACGACGCGACGGCACCCTTCTAGTTCATCTATGGCTTGGAGTAGGATTTTCAAATGCGTACTCTTTTCTTATCGGAATGTCCAACAGCCCACTTTGTGACTTCTGCGGGTGTAATGAAACATTTGTGCACCTTCTTTATGAGTGCTCTCGTTTCAACCTGCAAAGAGCAGTCCTCTCAGCCACCCTTGACAAACTGGACAAGCGCCCAATCACAGAAAACAAGATCCTTGGAAGCTGGCCTACGCGAACATCAGCGCGATCGGCTATGAAGGCGCTGCTGCGGTATTTAAAAGACACTGGACTTTCTGACAGATTGTGACTTCACTGTGTGACGCAGGATTGTGCGGTGACACTGCATAACACTAGGAACGCCTTCACGGGCTGCGTGACAGTGCCCACTGAATCAGTTCGTGTGTACGTGCATGTGTGTGTAGTTTCCTTACCTTATTTCTTTTTTTAGTCCTTCTCTCTCTCACCTATCGCATCCCCTTGCCCCTCCCCCAGTACAGGGTAGCCAACCGGAGGTAATCTCTGGTTAACCTCCCTGTCTTTCCTTTGTCTTTCCGTCTCTCGCTCTCTCTCCACTACTGCGTGCCTCATAATCAGAAAGTGGTTTTGGCACGTAAAACCCCATAATTTAATTTTCTTTAAAGGGCATATTTCTCGTCGTGAGGGCAGTTGCCACCCTTACGAAGAGAATTTCCTTTGTAGAAACGTTGACTGCAGCCGATATTGCTTGTTCGAACAACCTTTATAACTTCTAGCCTCTAGCTTCTAGCAGCCGACCCTCGTTTTCGCCGATCTGGCACGTCCCAAGGCCGGTGCCAATATAGAAGCTGCTGAGGCACCTCGTAGCGACCCGCACCCACATCAAGCTAGGGACGCGGACGTCATTCGCTTACGCAAAGAGAACGACGACCTCAAGAGCATGATCAAGAGGCTAGTTAACGAAATAGCAGAGATCAGGAAACTCGTGTCGAATGTGTCGGATACGGTGCGCCAGGCAGGGCCACAGAGACTCCAATCCCAGCTCCACTAGATGGTATTGCGACGTCCTCCAAACGCAGAGCAGTAGTAAAACAAACAGGTGAATCGGGAGCGTTGTCCGCAGGAGTCAGCGAGATTAAGCAAACTCTCATTGGGCTGGCAAATTGAGGTTGCACTCGGAGACCCCAACAGGGGCCTCGGAGCTCTCGTTGATCGCATCGACGCCATTGAGGCGCGAATGGCTTCATCCGCCTACGTTGTACAATCGCTCACCCTTCCCGCCATTCTACTGGAAGCTAGACTTCAGTATCCCACCAGGGCGGGGACAGGAGGTGCCAATCTTTGCGCAGCCCTAACTGCCCCGTTAGGTGGTAGTCCATCTGGTCCGCCATAGTGGATAGGTCCAAAAAGAGTTTTCGCATTTGGCAATGGAACTGCAGAGGGTATTCTAAGAAAAAAGCCCCTCCGCGGCAGTTTTTCAGGTCTTACGCTGTCAAACCTCAAGTCATTGCTCTCCAGGAAACATTAGTCTCCGCCGCCTCGCTCCAGGGCTACAGGGCCGTGTCGGGCCTGCCCGGGGGGCGAGGGATTTGCACCTTGATTGATTAAAGGCTCACTCATCTCACCCACGACCTCAAGCTGGCGATTGGTAGAATTGAATATGTCATGGTTGAGATCCTGCTCGACGTACCGCAGCGGAATCAGCGCAGAAACAGCGTGTTCGTCCTCAATATCTACAGCAAACCCAGGGACTCGCGCCAGCAGTTCAAGACCATCCTCAAGAAAGCGACCGACTTGTCCGGCCCTCGACCCTTGGTCGTCGTCGGTGACTTCAACGCACCGTACGGCATCTGGGGTTACGTCCATGACACTACCAAGGGGCACAACCTATGGCAAGACGCCAACGAGATGGACCTCACTCTGGTCACTGACAAGGATTTCCCTACGCGCATTGGCAACTCCGTCACCCGGGACTCGACACCCGACCTCGCATTCGTCAGGAACGTTGAGGACGTGGGCACATGGAGTTCGGCAGCGACCACTACATTCTCGAGACCAACTTCAAGGTGTCTCGGAGTAGGATCAAGGAATTCGCGTTCATTGATTGGGACCACTTTCGCAAGATTCGCGAAAAACCCGGCAGAGCCAGGGCACCCACCACTCTCGAAGAATGGTGCGAAGACGTCCGGAACGAAGCTTCCGCGGCTACCAAGAAAGTGGAAACCGATCTCGACGTCGAGCGGATGGATAACAGACTTGCCCGCCTGATCTAGGCCAAAACCCACTGCTCCGTCGATGGAAAGTTCAAAGGCTCAATCGCAGACTCCGAAGAAAGATCTCGGAGCTCAACAAGGTCATTGATGACCACTGCAAGGCGATATGCCAGCAGCAGTGGGACGAGCTCTGCGAATCCATCGACGGACAGATGCGCAACGGCAAATCCTGGGGTATGCTGAAGCACCTTCTCAACGAAGGCGGCTCGAAGTCAAATCAGAGGCATACGTTGGCGCGGGCCCTTCACGAAGCCACCAGGTCTCACACGGTCGATGAGCTCGTCTCAAAACTCGTACAGAAGTACTTGCCCGTCCGTCGCGACGAAGATCCGGCGACCCAACTCCCGGACTACCGAGGCCATCCACGCCCCGAGCTCGACGAAGACTTCTCCGTTGCCGAGGTCAGACAGGCCATCTTCGCGCTCAACCGCAAGTTAGCGCCGGGTCCAGACGGAGTCACCAACAGAATGTTCAGAAACCTCGAGGACACGTCGATCGTTTTTCTCACCGAAAAAATCAGTAAGTCCTGGAATAGCGGCGTTGTTCCTGCAGAATGGAAGATGGCCTGCACGGGGCTCATTCCCAAGCCCGGCAAGGCCCCGAACATCGAGAACCTCAGGCCGATTTCTCTAACCTCCTGCGTCGCCAAGGTCATGGAGCGCGTCGTCCTCAACAGGGTCAACGGGTACCTCGAAGACAACGAGGTTTACACGTACAACTTGATCGGCTTCCGCGCTGAACTCTCGACGAAGGATGCGATGAAGCTAATAAAGCATCAGATTGTGGATGGCCGTTCCAGAGACGTCAAGGCTTTGCTCTGCCTGAACCTCGAGAAAGCTTTCGACAACGTGCTCCACAGCTTCATCGTAAGGACCATTTCAGACCTGTGTATCGGTTCCAGATTCCATAGCTACGTCAGCTCTTTCCTAACGGACAGGAAGGCCAAGCTTCGCATTGGGGACTTCCACTCCGACGATGTGCCCCTCGGAAGGCGGGGCACTCCTCAGGGCGCCGTCATCTCACCTACACTGTTTAAGATCTGTATGATTGGTCTTTCCGAGAGGTTGGCACGCGTAGAGGGCGTCAAGCACACCAAATACGCTGACGACATCACCTTATGGTGCTCCGGCGACTGCAAGGGCAGAGTCGAAGAATCCATGCAGGAGGCGATCGACGTGATCGAGGAGTATCTCCGCCCCACCGGACTTCGATGCTCCCCCGCCAAGTCGGAGCTTCTGCTTTACAGAAAAGAGAAGGGCGGCAGGCCCAAAGATTGGAAGCCAGTCTCGGAAAGCAGCATCAGTCTTCGCACTTGTGACTAGGGGGGGGGGGGGGTGATACCCAGGGTTGACGTTATTCGGGTCCAGCGCATGTTTGTCGAACTCAGCGGCGGGAACTCCGCAAGATCTCCGCAGGATCATCGCAAAGACGGACAACGCTTTCCGCCTCGATCGCAGAATAGCAAGCCGACACCGAGGAATGAAGGAAAACAATCTCCTCAGGCTTATCAATGCCTTCGTACTATGTCACTTTACGTACACAATGTCTATGCACAACTGGCTCAGAGCGGAGCGAGACAAGCTCAACGCTCTCATCCGCAAAGTGGTCAAGAGGGCTCTCGGGCCACCCATTAGGACCCATACCGAGGATCTCCTCAAGCTGGGGATGCATAACACTGCCGAGGAGATTGCCGAAGCCCAAGAACGTGCGCAATTCACTCGCCTGAGCACCACAGCGGCAGGTAATCACATCCTCGAAGAGCAGGAAGAAGAAGAAGTGATTCTATTGCTGAGTGCTTGTTCTCCGTCACTAGTAATTTGTGGTAATTCTCGCTTTCTTCCGGGCATCACTGTTCCCTGCCCGACGGGAATGGAAGTGGAGCCACCCGCACTCCCACCTGATGTAGCGGCGCCCGCGTCGGCAGCCTCAAGGAAGCGGAACAGCCTCTCGAGCGACAGCGAGGCTACCCTGATAGACTCGACCGAGAGCGACGACAGCTCCGACGACGACTACGTGACTGTCCTGAGCCAGAAAGCAAAGCGGCGGATGCTTAGGGCCTCTGTGGACACATCTACTATGAGGACTCCGCAGAGTTCGCCGAAGTACACCATCCTTTTCTTACCTGTGCTGCCCTCCGACAACATGAGGTTCCTCAACAGGCAAGTTGCATCGGTTGAACTCGAGAGACTGTTGCCGAATAGCATTGAGGACGTACGAGTCAACCCTCGGAAGAATATTGTCGCGGTAGACGTCGCCCAAGCGTCGGCGTTAGATTCTCTGCGAGCCGTCACTGTTCTCGGTGGCATGAACGTCCGTACCATCATCCCGATGGGAAAAGAAACTACTACAGGCGTCATATATGACATTGATGCGGCCATCTCAGGCGAGGATTTACCCCTTTTGATAAAGCCTGCCAATCATGGGATCCAGATACTACAGGTGGCCCGTCTCGGAACTTCCACATGCGTGAAAATTGTCTTTAAAGGTGACTGCCTTCCATCGCATGTGAAGGTAGGTCATTTTCGACATGCTGTCCGGCCCTTTATTCCGAAGCCGCTTCAGTGTAGAAACTGTCAGAAATTCGGTCACGTGAGCGCCGTATGTGGAAAGTCTGCTGTATGTTCCCGCTGTGCAGCGCAACACTCTGCAGGCGACTGCCAGGCAAAAACTTTTAAGTGTCCGAACTGTCAAGGGCCCCACGATGCCTCATCAAAGGAATGTCCTAGAGTTAAGCGAGAACTCTCCATCTTGAAGAAAATGGTGAGGGACCGGTCGACTCATCGTGAAGCAGCTGCTGACGTCAGGCGACGTCGTTCTCGTCGCAGACGCTCATCAAGGAATTCTGCTCTCCGCACACAGAATACGCGTGCCGCACAGCCTCTTGCTGTTAAATCTGCTCCAACCTCAGTGCAGAATGTTTCCAAACCATGTATAGATAACGGAGCATCTCAAAAGAATGCCGTGGATGAGGAATGGCCACCACTGCCAAGGATAAGCCCTGTGGAAAAACCCCAACAAGGAAAGGCACCACAATGCTCCACCCCTCACCCAGATGAGCTGACAGAGCATGACCGCCGAATTGTTACAATGCTCAAGTCTTTGATAGATGCGATTCGCACGCTTGTGGGCAACTCGAATACGCCAACAGCTCGAAGCGCAGTGCAAGTGTTGGATGCCCTGAGCCCAGTGCTTGCAAATCTTGCATAAGCACAATGGCTCTTCCACTGCCTTCATTCCGTGATGAAGTGCGTAGCGCGACGATTTTCCAGTGGAATGCCAGAGGACTTAAATCACGGATTTCATGTTTCCGCCAATACGTTTTCACGCACCAATTTCCTGTAGTGGTAATATGTGAACCTAACGTGTCCAAAGCGCTAAGACTCTCTGGATACGAAGCCTTTATGGCGTCGACGTGCGGGCAATCCAGCAAAGTAATTGTTTACATCCGTACAGAACTGACTTACATTCCCCACTCCGTGCAGCCTCATGATGGAAACCAATACGTGTGTCTCCGCATTACAAAGAATAAAGTGGCCTTCACCCTTATCGGCGCCTACATATCCCCATATAGTCGGTTCGACGGCGACCGATTGCGAGACATCCTGACGGCGACTACTGGACCCTGGATTATCACGGGAGACTTCAATGCTCATCACTTGGCTTGGGGAAGCTCCAGAATAGATTCGAGGGGCCGGAAACTTGTGGAATTTGCTTCCGACCATGAACTTAG
Organism: Dermacentor albipictus; assembly: GCF_038994185.2. NCBI lineage: Eukaryota > Metazoa > Arthropoda > Arachnida > Ixodida > Ixodidae > Dermacentor > Dermacentor albipictus. Next base: position 70,706,240 of record NC_091821.1, on the reverse strand, counting down.
CATTATGAACGATGGCAGTCCTACGTACTTGCGTGGTTCGAACTACAGCAGTTGCTTAGACTTGACCTTGGTGTCACGGCAACTTGATCAAAATGTTCGATGGTTCTCTGACATCGAGACTCATGGTAGTGACCATATTCCCACCTACTTAAGTATCACTGGATTCGGAAGCTTCTCCTCTTGTACTTCCCGACAAGTATATATAAGGTGGTCAACGTATAAGACAAAGGTGGAAGAGGCATGCAAAGAAGGATTTACCGGCACCATTGAGAATCTTATTACAAGTGTACTGGAATCGTCTAAGTACACATTTACATCCGCTAAAAAACGTACGGATTTTGACATGGAGCTTGAGCGACTTCGAACCATTCGCAGAAGAGCCGAGAGGCGATACAGGCGCACGAAGTCAATTCATGACCTTAGAGTCGCTCGACGTATACAGAAGAAAATCCAACGTCGTATGGACAGGCTGGAGGAACAACGGTGGAAGACGTTCTGCGAATCACTTGACCCCCGCAAGCCACTGTCTATCATATGGAGGACGGTGCGTGGCCTTGGCTCGTCTCCACAGCAACGACACCCATTCTCATCCCTAGCCCTCTATCAAGGCCGCTCACAGGTCGATATAGCCGAAGACTTCTGTGTGAAGACTGCGGGCAGTGTGGTCACCATCAGTGACGAAATTCTGGGTGAGGTTCCTGCGACACGCTTCCCGGAATTGAATGTGTCCTTCTCACTTGAGGAATTGGACGCTGCTCTGGCCTCATGCAGGCGCTCATCGTCGCCAGGACCAGACGGCATCACCTACGCTGCTTTATGCCACCTAGGTGAAGATGGCCGAAGCAGACTTCTGGAATGTTATAACCAGTCATGGACTGATGGCGTCGTTCCTGAGCGGTGGAAGTCCAGCCGCTTGATACCACTCCTGAAGCCTGGAAAGTCGCCAGTTGACCTAGCGTCCTACCGACCCATTGCGCTGTCCAGCTGTGTTGGGAAGGTCATGGAAAGAATGATTCTCACCCGCCTAGAATGGTATCTTGAGCGCCACAACGTATACCCCGATGCCATGGCTGGTTTTAGAAGAGGCCGTTCGTCTATTGACAACGTCATCGATCTAGTCACGTCTGTACAACAAGAAAAACACCACAAGCGTATACCGGTTGCACTATTCCTCGACGTGAAAAGCGCCTACGACAATGTAACGCATGAAGCCATCCTTGATGCCCTGGAAAATAATGGAATTGGTGGACGCATGTTTCGGTGGATTCGGAGCTATCTATTCAAAAGATCCTTCTTTGTGCACAGTGCAGATGGCCGAACTACTGACCATTACACTTATCGTGGCGTCCCTCAGGGTGGGGTTCTTAGCCCCACTTTGTTCAACCTTGCAATCCTTGGCCTTGCCGACGTCCTACCGCATACAGTAAACCTCTCAATGTATGCTGACGACGTATGCATATGGGCCTCGGCAGTTACACGTCTCCAGGTGCGTGCACGGCTCCAAAAAGCAGTGACTCTAACATCATCGTACCTGCGTGCGCAAGGCCTAAGCATTTCGACCGAGAAGTGCGCCTTAGTCGCCTTTACCCACAAGCCCATGACCTGGTACCCCATTTCTATTGACCACCAACCAATTTCGTACGCAAAAACTCACCGATTCCTAGGCGTTATTATAGACAGAGACCTTTCATGGAGCCCCCACATCTCATACTTGAAGAAGAGGCTTACTTCTATCTCCCATATACTAAGGTTTCTTGCCGGTAAAACGTGGGGCACATCCGTGGCATCTATGCTTCAACTATACAGGACGCTCTTCCTAGGATACTTGCGATACAGCACACCAGTGCTGTCCAATGCTAACAAAACTAGCATCCATGTCCTACAGAGCATTCAAGGCCAAGCCCTTCGAACATGTCTGGGGCTACCTCGAAATGCTTCAACCGTTGCAACAATTGCCCTCGCGAGAGACAACCTAATAAGGACCTATATAGATATCGACACACTCCGGGCGCATGTTCGCCATATATCCAGAGTCCCTGACCACCATCTCGCTCACTTGCCTGAGAAAAGACCCAAGGCAGCGTTCTCCAGATCGATTGCGGCTAACCGGCACTCTTTGTCTTTGAGGCACTCACCCGCAACAAGAACGCCATCCCCTATGTGGTGCTTGAAGAAGCCTCCTGTGTACCTTGCTGTTCCAGGAATAGTGAAGAAAGCTAGCCTGCCCACCGCGGCTCTCAAGCAGACCACATTGGAACTTCTACATTTTTCATATGCTAACCGAATTCATGTTTACACGGATGGTTCCGTGTCCGAAAATTCTACGGGCGCCGTTGTTCTACCATCTCAATCGGTCGTCATCAAGTTCAAAACTTCTCACGTAACGACATCTACAGGTTCTGAACTGGCCGCTCTTCGCGCTGCTGTCGAATACATTGAAAAAGAACCGCCCAACAAATGGGCAATATTTTGTGACTCGAAAGCAGCCCTCCAGAGCTTGCGAAGCTTACGACGTGGCAATTATGAACAGCTGGTGTCACAAATCAACGAAACCTGCCATTGCGCATCTGAACGAGGACATGACATCATATTTCAGTGGCTGCCGGGACACTGTGGCATCGTTGGTAATCACCTCGCCGATGACGCTGCCCGACGTGCCCAGGCTGGCTCACCGACAGTCCTTATACCTTTATCCAGAGTCGACGCTGCAAGAGAGCTTCGCAGTCTTGCTCGTGCAATCACGTTAGGTTGCTGGCATACACCACAGAACTCTAAGTGTCGTTTACACAGTCTCGACCCATCACTAAAACTTACATTACCAGCGAACCTTCCACGACGTGACGCAACACTGCTGTGTCGGCTGTGGGTAGGAGTAGCATTCACCAACTCCTACAGCTACCGCATTGGAATGGCGGATTCACCAATGTGCGCTAAGTGCAAGTGTGAAGAGACCATCAGCCACCTTCTGTGCCACTGTTCTCGCTTCGATAATCAACGTGAGACTCTCCAGTGTGCATTAAATAGACTGGATGACAGGCCATTCACGGAAGCGAAGATCTTGGGAGCCTGGCCTCACAGCTCATTGGCCCAAAAAGCAGTTAGAGCGCTTTTTCGCTACCTGAAGGCGACGGACTTGAGTGCGCGACTATAGACAACCTACACTTAAGTTCTCTCTCTTTCTCTTTCACTCCCCATTCCCCTCCCCACGCGTAGGGTAGCAAACTGGACTCAGTCTAGTTAACCTCCCTGCCTTTCCGTCTTCCCTTCTCTCTCTCTCTCTCTCTGGGTTACCACCCTGCGGTATTCCCGATCGTCAGTACCCCGATCCCTAGGTGCATTCAAGACAAGTTCGAAGTGGCCTCTGTGCCCCGAAACGTCCATCCCGTCCATAACGAGGGCAGACGCACGGCCAATGCAGCAGCCATCCTCAAACAGATCAAGCGACGAGACATTATAGCAAGTTTCGTCGACGCCGCGGAGTACAGCGATGGGAAGACCTTTGCCATCGTTGTAGTCGACTCCAACGGCAAGATTTCCAGTAGCGCCTCCATTCGCACTTCAGACCCCGGAGTCGCCGACCAAGCCGTCATCGCCGTCGCCCTGCTAGACGGTCGTGGGTCCGAGATATATAGCGATTCCAAAGCGGCAGCTAGGGCTTTTAATAAGGGTCATAAGCAAGCTGCTCGTCTTCTTAGCAGCTCGAGTCGATATGCTCTCACGCATCATTCAATCCACTGGTTTCCCGCTCACGTAGGGTCGGTCGAGGGTGCTCCCCAGAACCTCAATGAGTGCTCACGAGGCTGCGCGTGACCTCACCGATCGCGCTTCCTCTGCAAGAAGCACCGACCCCCCTCCTCCCTACGGCCACGGGGACGCTCCCGCTACTCACAACGGGATTATTAAATTCTTCTACATGTCTAGAAGGGTCTTTCCACCCCATCACCCCAAGTTGAATAGGGCGCAAGCCGTTTCGCTTAGGCTTCTGCAGACCAGCACGTATCCGTGTCTGTCCGTTCTCGACGAGGCTTATCCGGACGTGTACAGCGACAACGCCTGCCCCTCCTGCGGGCAGACCTCCACTCTAGCGCACATGCTCTGGGAGTTCGGGTCGACATAACCTAAGTTCATCAAGGAGGAGTGGGACTCGCTTCTGTGTAACCCCGCTCTAGAAAAGCAAATCCTGTCTATCCGGCGTGCCCGCGACCGGGCCAGTGGGCTAGACCTGCCGGTCCCGACGCGGGACTAGCCGAGTGCGCGACGAGTTCGCGCCCTCGCCGGACCTGCAATAAAGTTTCTTCACTCACTCACTCATTGCCATGTGACTTCTCTCATGTTAGGGTTTTCTATCGCGCGTCACATAATCATAATGAAGTAACAAATATCGTGTGGATATGCAGCTGGTCTCAATATGAAAATTAGGCTGTGTGGTCAAAGCTGCGAATATTCAACTGCAGCGCAAAAAGACAAAGGTCACGCGTAGCGCTCGTGTGTTTATCTGTTTTTACTGTACTGCAGGTATGTTAAATATGGCCAACACCTTTTCTATCAGTGGCTGTAAGGAATAATTTGTAATTTAGGACAGTGTGAAAGAAAATGAATTTTGTTTTATTTTACATCAAAACATCAATGGACAGATAAATATGAAAACAGGTATATTAATAGACATGTTTATGACCACTAGGGCTTGTCCTCGTTTTTCTGGCGTCCCTTTTCCCTGCTTCACGCTGTACCACACAATCTAAAATGGAAAACCAACTAGCCCAAACCATCACCCTTCTTGTTACAGTGCAAGAGAACCAGCTTATATATCAAACCATAATGGTGCTGAAAAAAAAAAAAACTCAAAGTGGCCTCGGCATAACGTTGATGAAGGCGTTTGCTTTAAAACTCAATCGGGAAGACTCCTGATTAGGGAGACAACTTTTGGTGCAAGGCCGTGGTGCTGGACCTTGGTTCCTCTCTCAGCGTGTCATGCTGCGACTGACCTGAAAATAACAGCGGCGCTTTATTATACGTACGGCAGTAGCATGATTGCACAGAGCTCAGTGAAGCACTTTAGCACATGACATTTTTTTGGGAAGAGTGGTCAACAAAGTCCTACAGTGTGTGCGTATGTCAGTACCGTGTGGGCGGCCACTTGGAAATAATGTTTATATCAGCCGGATCACTACACACATTGAAACAACCAGCACTCACTATAGGACAAAATGTACACGCCTTCCCCTCCCCCCCCCCCACAACACACGTACAAAACGCGTACAAAAACACACACACGCACACATCACGTACGCAACACATGCATACACTCCCAGACAACACACGCGCACACACACAACGCACACATAACTCCGAGTTGGTGGTCGCTGTTCGTTTAAAAAAATGTAGAAGCCTATACAGCAACTTCACTGACGAACTTCATTTTATTATTGCCAATATTCACTGAGCTAGAGGATGTGTGATGCTCAGGTTAATTAAGTCGTCTGTGGTTTTATTTTTTTAAATCAGTTAAGCATGCAAAACGCGACACATGAAGGACTATTGCTGCATTTTAAAGGAACAACAGTCAGTGAAGACAAAAAAAAAAGATCTCTGGTTGGTGTCTACTGGTTCAGCTACAAGTTTAGCTACCACCCTCCAACTATCTTGGTCGTTTTGGCGGTTGTTTCTGTGTGTCACCTAGTCATGACAATGCTAGCATACTGTTTGTACAAGTATGGTCGGAACGTTTTTTAAACCATGCAGCCAGTTAGAACGTGATATCAAAAACGAATATGCAGATTCTCTCATGACTTCCTCTTATTTAACTCTTATAATCTTACTATTCACTTGAGGGCACATGCTGAAACGGCGGATATGAAGCCTATCAGTGGAGAAGTGATGCACCGACTACATTACTTGTTGGCCTCAATTTCGGAATTTGTACATATATTTAAAATAGAATATTTATGAAGTTATTCAGTGAATCGTTTTAATTGGCAACCTGAACATTGCCATTTGTCGCTCAAGTCCACTTCTTCATGTAATCCATATGAATACGCCGGATTGTGCTATATGCTCCATGCGCTTTTTTGAATTTTTAGAACTAAAAAAATATTGTCGTGGTTTCGCCCGGAAGGCGAATCATCGGTTGCGATAGCAAATTTGTAGACAGCTATACGAAGTAAGGATGCTAGTTTTATGGGCAGTATAAAGTTGAAAACAATCGCTTACTAACCGAATTAGTAAGCATGGTGTCAGCGCGCACAAGCAAACATGAACACATCACACTCGATGAGCGCGGACACTCGCTGTCAAAATACTGGTGTGAGGAAGCGCAGCAGCAGCAGCGAGCGACGTAGAACCTTCGTGCGATCTATCGGTTCAACGCAAGAGCGGCGATAACACAGCGCGCAGAAAGGCACGAGCCGTCTGTAGATTACTTTCAAGGTGCGACGCGTGGTCGCGCGCGCAAAGTGTGCACTTGTTGGCGGAGTCGTAGCTGCCCCCCCCCCCCCCTTCCTCCCGCACGGCCTCCGTCGGTTAGCCTTGCGCCCGGTCGCGAAATCCGCAGTCGCAAACAAATGACACGTCAGCTATTTTCGTAACAATGTCTAGCAGAATGACAGAAGGTAGAAAATAGTCCGGATAATTTAAAGCGGTGGACACATTTTGTTAACTGTATAGTATTAGTTACGTGAAACATACGTGCTGGCTCTTTAGTTTTTTGCTAGATGTTTTGCTGCAGTTGAATTTATGCAGATTTTGACAATTTCTTTCTTATTTTCGCAGTCCCGCATTCATAAACGTAGTTATTCTTAAAAACGGCGTATATGAAAAAAAGCTCTAAAATTTTATTATATAATTTCGTTATGCTGTTACAATAATTTAGAATGGTTATATTTTAATTTTGACTCTTTTATAGGTTGAAGATCAAAAAGAACAGAAAATTTCAGGTTTTTCTGCTAACAGGTTTCTGTCCGAGCATTCACAGAAAATTTCTTATGTGGCACAGAAAATTTCTGTAAATTTTCTTTACGTTAAGAGCTTTTTTTATAGCGCATATTATACCAACGCGTACTTATCCAGAGAGCATGTTTCTGTGGTTACTTCATTATTACGCTCCCAGGATTTTTTAATACCACGCTAGTTTTGTTTCATTGAACAGATAAATGTCTCTCCTATGTGACTACCAAAAAAGGTTTTATGGCCAGCTAAATTTAAGTGTATGAGTGCTGGCGTGGGACCCATAGTTCTGAGTTTCTTAAATAAAGAATATTAAATTTTAAAACATATTATATAACACTTCAATTCGTCTGAAAAAAAAATTCCCTTTTGAACATAGACTAATATCTGCATACTTACTCTTCTTAAATTTTTGTTTTCAAACTTTGAGTCATTTTTTCAGAGCGTGAAAACGAAATCACTCAGGGCTGGCAGGAAAAACGTCCATCAAGATACAGTGATCCAAGTTATCGCAAAGCACCGCTTTTTTATTTTAAGTTTTTTGGGGAGATATTCAATTATTTGGCTACAGAAAGACAGAAAGGGGGGAATAAATGAAAGGCAGGGAGGTTAACCAGTGATGATCCCGGTGGGCTACCCTGCATTGGGGCAAGGAGGAGAAGAGTATTAAGCGGAGGAAAAGTCCAGTATTGAGGCCGCCTATTTAGTGATTAACGCGACAGCGTTAAGGGCCTCGTCGTGCAGAAAATCCGGCGTCGGCGTCCCACGTCCGCGTCTGTCCATAGAATAAAGAACCAACATTGGAGAAGGGAAACTGTACCTTCCACAGTGGTTCGAAAATAAGCAGCGGCAGCGCATGGCACTTACTTAGGTGGACGCCAGATGGCGGTGCTCAACCCTGAACCCTGGCTACCAAGACATGCACTGCAGCGTACCTATAGATGACATGGCAAATAAGCTCAGTAGTACGATTTCGACTTGGCAAGAGAGAGCACAGAAGCGCCTCTTTGTGGTATATGGGATACCTGAAGCGTCGGGCGAAGAGGTCTTGCATGAGAAGTGTAAACAGTGGAATAATGAGGTGAAACGAGAGTGCACAGAACTGTGTCCACGTGTGGAATTTGTCAGGGCACCCTACATGGCTCAAGTCCGTGACCAGAGCCTGTTGTACAACCAGACCATAGCGGAGGAAATGGGACAGCGTCTGGGCCGTAGACTGTGCGCTTTTTTAGGCCTGCGTCCTATCCCCGCTGCAGAGCACCAACCGTGGATGAACATGTCCGAAGTAGCTCCATTTATGGCGGCCCTTGGACAGGTAATTCTCCAAATGGCAAGGCCAATGTTGCAGATCAAACAAGTACGGCACCGCCACTACGCCAAGTAGTGGCCAGTACTAGACGCCATGGCCGGTATCACCGCAAAACGAGCTTCAGGGTCGGTTTCCTGAACATGAATGGTGCGCGCCGGGAACAGAAGTGGATAGAGCTATATAATGCGCTAAATGCAGAAGATATATCTCTCTATGCAGTTACAGAAACGCACCTCCGCGATCTGGAGCACCCCCCTGTGCATCTTGGATGGTATTGGGCAGGCAAGAATCGAATTGGAGATGACCGGAATGGTGGTGGCGTTGGGCTACTATGGCATCAGGATATGCAGTGGCAAAGTGTAGATGATGATGGTGTGGATCATCTATGGGCCCTGGGGGAGGTTCTGGGCAGGCCTACCGCTGTGTTTGTGGTGTATCTGTCAGTCGGAAGCAAACAATACACGGCCAGCGTTCAGCTGGTGGAGCGCGTCCTCAGGGACGCAAGAAAGTTGGCGGCAGATAGACAGATCATCATTGTGGGTGACTTTAATCGGCACATAAATGAACTGGATGGGTTCGCAGATGGGAACGGACACCTCTTGCTTCGAATGACCGAAGAAATGGAACTAGTTGTGGCGAATCTGGGCCCACACTGTCGTGGCCAGGTAACCTGGTGTGCCCGCGGCAGCTCCACATCCATGGATTATGGATGTGGAGCTGCCGCAGATGTCATTAACAACCTTCTTAGGCAGATGGACATTGACGAGGAGGGTTTATACAACCTGGGCAGCGACCACAATAGACCGCTATTTGAGCTGCTCGAGTAACTTGGTGCCTCATGCCCAGTGTCCAAAGAAACGGGACAAGTACTTGCCCAGCCTAGCTGCTCCAGATGTCGTGGAGGAGTTTGAGATGAGTGCACTGAGAACTAGGGCTGAGACCTACGATGATTTTGTGGCAGCCTTGCACTCAGTCATGCAAGGGTATATGGTGTGGAAAAAACGCGGTACACGTGTAGTGCGCAAACCTTGGTGGGATGTTTTTTTTTTTTCGTCGGTCTCACGTCACACCGCGATGCGGTGCCTATATGCAACGTCACCGACGGCGCTCCTCATCACGCCAGCGTTCTGAGGGGTGGTAGTCTCGAACGAACACTTTCGTGAGATTTCGCGGGCCTATAGGGTCGAATGCATCTGCGTCTAGTCAGTCGAAATCTCGCGAAATAGAGTATTTCCTGAAGGGATCGTCCGAGAATACCGCAACTGCTGGTTAGCGGCCCGGGCGCCGTTCCTTCGGGCCGGCAGCAGATGCCTGCCGTGTCGCGCCAAACTGCCGACCCCGCGTATCGTTAGAGCGCTGTTCAAGGAGTTCAAGCGCAACGATAAGCCTTACTGTAGCCATTCAACAAGGGCGGACACTCCCATAGAGCCCAGCGGCCGAATTGACTGTAGCGCACCGAGCCGCCGGCATTAATACCTGACCCATAATTCCGGTTTCTTTTTTGGACGCGCGCGTTTTGAACGCTAGCTGGAACGCGAATCGCCGGCTGCACGTTTTTTTTTTCTACTGATCAGCCGAGCGCGGTCTTCGTGCGGAATAGTTTCATTATTTAGAAAAAATAATTGCGTACGATATTTACAAGCCTCTGTCGAATATGTGCCACGGGCAATTTCTTAAAGTAGACGCAAGACGCCTTGTAAAAAGCGGAATTTTTTATTTTGCTCTATATAAATGCTTATTCCGGGCTTTCTGCGCATTCATCCAGCGTTGTGGCACCGGGTAAGCAGCACTAGTTCCCGTACAAAGCTCCACCGGACAGTATCAGCGGAAAAAATAAATTACTAGAAAGTGTCATTTAGGTATTTAGACCTTATAGGAATACTGCGTATACAGGTGAAACGTGCGATAGTGGTGAATGGGCGACATTACAAACAAAAACAATTCGCTTTTACGTACATGGCGTACAAAAATATCCTACTCATCCCAAACAATACCATAAAATATGAAGAAAACATCTGATTGCCAAGCATTCCGCGGTACCCGGGCATCATTTCCTGCACTTTAAGAGCACCAATACATGGGCAACTCCGCGCTTCCAAAACATCTTGGCCACAGCTGAAGCGATGGTGAGCTACGTACACAGAGCTGGCCACAACATAGGCTCTCAGCCAGACCATTCTAGGCGCTCTCAGAATGCATTCTACTCGCGCTCAAGACAAATGCGTAGGTGCAAAGCCTGTTTTCAGTCGTTCAGAAGACCGAATTCTTGAGTTACAAGTTCCTGGTTTTTGAGCTCCTCGACGTTATGTTTTGGGCGTTCTGCCGGCGCAAGCAACACACTTATCAATCCTGACAATCGCTCGTTGCGTTTTCGACAAGCGTGAATACCGAAAAAAAAAGGTATATGTTGTTGCGGGGTCACAAAAAGCGTCACAAACTTGACCCACCGAGATTCAGTACGTGCCACACTTGCTTTGTCACCACAGCCGAGCTCCTTTTCGCTAACTGCATCACAACGCCAGGCGCAGTGAGCGTGCCTCAAAAGTATCGAAAAATGTAACAAAATTAGAATAATGTTGCGGGTCAGAGAAGGCTTCACGAACTTGGTCCTGTAAGATTCAGTACACTCGAAACTGCCTCACACGGCCAAGAGCTGCTTTTCGCTAACTTCGTCACAAAGCCGGGTGCGGCGAGAATGCCCAAAAACTACCGAAATAAGTTACAATAATGTTAGAGCCCATTAGAAGCGTCGCAAACATTCCACAGTATAACTCAAATTAACTGCGCAAGGTCGGCCGAGCTGTTGTTCGCTGTCACAAGTCTCGGTTTTGTGCTCTCAGCCAAACTTTGCTTGAAATGCGTCGCAGACTGTCAAAAATTTTCACCTTGCCGTAGTCCAGTGGTGCAGTGGTGCCATGTCGAAGTGCAGAAGGAATGCAAGAATACGCCGGGAGGCCAACAAACCAGGCTAAATACCACCCAAAATTTTCAAAAATTAAAGAGACGGGTCGCCGAAGAGGTGAACTTCGCATGCGCAGCCGACCTCGCTCGCATCGGTGGCGTGTCTGGCGTATGACGCATGCATCTGGCGCGTAAGTCGTGCCGTTAGTTTTTTGCTAGGTGTCTAAAGAAAATTAAGTCGCGAAGCATAAGTTTGCTTATGCGCAAACAGACAGACAGACAAAGAACTTTATTTACAGCGTCCTGAGAAGCTTTGCCCTAGGGCAGAACTGCGGGCGCTCCCACGTGGGGACTGGTTGGTCGAGCCTAACCGCCGCATCGTGGGCTCTCTGCACAGTCCAAGTTTGACGTGAAAGTTCTGAGCTCTGGATGGCAGAGCTCAATTCTTCTTCCGTGATGCGATTGGGTCCCTGTAACGAGGGGCGTCGCCAGAGCATGTGTGCGAGATCTCTAACAGCCCCGCAGTCGGGGCAAGTAGAGCTAAAAGCCTCTGGAGTGATCGCATGGAAAAGGGCCAGGTTTGGATAGCACTTAGTCTGAAGAATGCGTAAATTGCAAAGCTTTTTAGTTTTAGTGGGATAAAATTTAAAAAAATAAGTAAAACAGGGTCTGTTGACTTCATGTCACATTCTTCTTTTCCGATACTAGCGGCAGCTAACGGACGGTATTAATACTAGAGTGACGTATTTCCTGTTGACAGTTTTCGCCGAGTGTGCCATCTTGCAGAATTTCTTTCTCTATGGTATAGCTGTCAATGCTGCGCCCTTTGGATGACAGTGGCAGTTTTTACTTTTTTTTCTTTTTTTTTTCTTTTTGTGTGCGCATGCAGATGCTTCTTCAACAATGTTCAGGTAAGAGTTTATTTGGCTGGCGCTTAGATTAAAATTAGCTGTGTTTCAATTAAGCATTTTGTACTAAAAATAAATTAGCTATGCGTGACATAAAGTTAAGATGAAATATGGTGATACACAGACGCAAGTTTCCTGGAGTTCTCCGAGTGTCTCCAATTGCTGGTTGCGTAATCTGAACCCTTGGCTATTCAACTACATCAAGTGCCATCTACCACCTCCTGCTGGGAAGCAACATCATACTGCAACGCTAATATGGCTGGGAGTGGCGTTTACGAATTCTTGCTCCTGCCTACCGTATTGGTATCGCCGATAGCCCGACGTGCGACTCCTGTATGCGCCAGTAAACCATTGGCTGCCTGTTGTGTACCTGTCTTAGGTATGACGTCGAACACCCCTCTCTGCGGAGAAGACTCGAGGGCATATTTCGAATCAAAGATATTCAGACCATTGCTACATTCTTCGCAGGCGCGAAGAATGTACTGTGCTGTTTAAGTGCACTGGCCTGAGTGACCGTTTCTAGTCTTCTTGGGCACCCTCCCGCGTGCACGCAGGGCTGACTCTATCCCCCTTTTCCTCTTTCTATTCCCCAGTTCTCTTACCTGTAGTGTAGGGTAACAAACGGGACGCTCGTCTGGTTGACCTCCCTGCTTCTCCCCCTCTCCTTGCTTTCTTTCTCGTTCCCTAACTAATTAAATCAAGCGATGCCAACAGTGGAACCACGAGAAGGAGCTGTGCCATATTTGGCCTTTTCGTCGTGCTTCAACCACAGGGACGCTCGCATGCCATTTGTAGCGTTCTACCATTTGTAATGCAAAATGTATCTAGTGTTGTTTTCACGCAATATTGCAACTTACGAATTGAAAACAGTGGTTCCACAAAGCACTTGGAACAAATTTTGAAGTTAACACCAGCGTAGCCATCAGCTTTCTCACACTTGCGGTAAGAAAAATATCTATTGTTCTGCCTAATTTTTAATATATAATGCCTTTTTTATGCATTGAAGGTTAAAAATAAGTGGAACACGCATTTCGGCACACTCTGCAAACGAATATCTTAAGACCTGTGTCTTCCTCAGATTTCATTCTCGGTGGATACTACTTGCGAATTCAAGGACTAAACTTCGTAATTTGCCAAACGTACCGTAAAATAATCAGTTCAAAAGGTAACAAAAAAATTAGTCGATTAGTATTTTTCATTTCTCGTGCACATAATGGCCACCTTTTATAGTAATCCAGCTCAAGAAGTAAAATTGTGCTAAAAATCATTCAGAACGCATCCTTTGGGCATGATTATCTACGTTAATGCGATTAGCATTCAATTGGTGGGGCATATGTAATTTGGTGATGATAAATTAATTATTGGTAGAGATAGTAATGTTTATGTTATGAAATTATGGAATGTAAACTGTCTGTCCGGGCACATACTCTGTCGCACATACACAATATCCGAAGTTGTCTACTATCTGTCAAGCAGCGGCCAGCAGTAAGTTGACATAACGAGTAGCTATAGATAGATAGATAGATAGATAGATAGATAGATAGATAGATAGATAGATAGATAGATAGATAGATAGATAGATAGATAGATAGATAGATAGATAGATAGATAGATAGATAGATAAAAAGTTGCTGAAGTATAGGGTAAGAATGCTAATCGCATTAAGAACTACCGTATACGTATATGTGTACTATACGAATAAATTGTTAAAAGGAAGCTTTTATTTTCTGCTACAGAATTCGCGAATATTTAGTCTTGGCGGCTCTTGAAAGACAAAGGCCGAGTGAAACCGACGGAACGCTGCCCCTCAGGGCGACCGACCGCGGGAGTAACACGCGCTAGAGTTGAGTTGAGACCACCCGCTGAGAATACGTCAGGGCCTGCGTCGCGGCGCCATTTAGTCATGCTGTCGTTCTGCAGGCGACTAAATAAAGTTGTTTCTTTCTCTCTCTCTCTTTCTAACACCTTAGTCAGGCTTTATTAGTTGCGCAACAGGGGCCACGTCATTCTGAACGCAATACAAACTCTCTTGCGCTTATTTCTTCGATAAAGCCCGAATTTGTAGGCACTAGAAATGTGGGTTTTTGGCCGTCTAATGCCGGCATCAAAAGTCTCATGATAAGGGCCAAAGTAGGCACTATGAATTGTTCGGAAACTACGACATGTTTTACCTTTTGAATCTGGGTAGCATATTCTTATGGTAAGAAACACGTGGAGTTCACTTATGAGGTTTTGAAAGGCCGTAACCGCAATGTTCAAGCCATCGCTTCACAAGGTTTTGTTTGGCATGCGAGACGCCGCTCGTATGGTGATCCGTATACTGCAGCCAACACACCTAATAGATTGGTTCTCAAACTATCAGCAGGTTGTGCATATTTAAGAGCGAAGCTTTCGTGCTTACAATGGCGCATCAGACAGAAGAAACCCCTAAATGCACAAAATAGGCCATTAAATCTGCTAAACAATAGAAAATATTTAAATAGTGCCTACTGAATACACGTTAACGAATGTTCCAGTAAGAAAGAAGTGTTCAATGGTGTAGCTTTACAAATATTCGCTAATGTACAGTACGTAACACACTACTATCTCCAGTTTTGGGGGTTCAAGATTTTAGCTTTTCTTACTCGGAAACAAGTAAAGCAGAAACCATCCTTGAGGATTTTCTATGTCATGCGAAGCATTTTCCGAAAGCTATAGACGACGCGAATGTGTGGGTAAACTTTTTATTTCCTAAGGGCTTTCTTTGATGCTTCTTCAGCCGAATAGATACCCTATCCTATATATTAGTGACCTCTGTGTACTGAAGTACGAGACGTGCTTACACATGGTTAATAATAATAATAATAATAATAATAATAATAATAATAATAATAATAATAATAATAATAATAATAATAATAATAATAATAATAATAATAATAATAATCAGCCTGGTTACGCCCACTGCAGGGCAAAGGCCTCTCCTATACTTCTCCAACAACCCCGGTCACGTACTAATTGTGGCCATGTCATCCCTGCAAACTTTTTAATCTCATCCGCCCACCTAACTTTCTGCCGCCCCCTGCTACGCTTCCCTTCCCTTGGAATCAAGTCCGTAACCCTTAATGACCATCGATTATCTTCCCTCCTCATTACATGTCCTGCCCATGCCCATTTCTTTTTCTTCATTTCAACTAAGATGTCATTAACTCACGTTTGTTCCCTCACCCAATCTGCTCTTTTCTTATCCCTTAACGTTACACCCATCATTCTTCTTTCCATAGGTCGTTGCGTCGTCCTCAATTTGAGTAGAGCCCTTTTCGTAAGCCTCCAGGTTTCTGCCCTGTAGGTGAGTACTGGTAAGACACAGCTATTATACACTTTTCTCTTGAGGGATAATGGCAACCTGCTGTTCATGATCTGAGAATGCCTGCCAAACGCACCCCAGACCATTCTTATTTTTCTGATTATTTCCGTCTCATGATCCGGATCTGCCGTTACTACCTGCCCTAAGTAGATGTATTCCCTTACCACTTCAAGTGCATCGCTACCTATTGTAAATTGCTGTTCTCTTCCGAGACAGTTAAACATTACTTTGGTTTTCTGCAGATGCATATTTAGACCCACTCTTCTGCTTTGCCTCTCCAGGTCAGTGAGCATGCATTGCATTTGGTCCCCTGAGTTACTAAGCAAGGCAATATCATCAGCGAATCGCAAGTTACTAAGGTATTCTCCATTAACTTTTATCCCCAATTCTTCCCAATTCAGGTCTCTGAATAGTTCCTGTAAACACGCTGTGGATAGCATTGGAGAGATCGTATCTCCCTGCCTGAAGCCTTTCTTTATTGGGATTTTGTTGCTTTCTTTATGGAGGACTATGGTGGCTGTGGAGCCGCTATAGATATCTTTCAGTATATTTACATCAGGGCTCGTCTACACCCTGATTCCGTAGTGCCTCCATGACTGCTGAGGTTTCGACAGAATCAAGCGCTTTTTCGTAATCAATGAAAGCTATATATAAGGGTTGGTTATATTCCGGACATTTCTCTATCACCTGATTGATAGTGTGAATATGGTCTTTTGTTGAGTAGCCTTTACGGAATCCTGCCTTGTCCTTTGCTTGACAGAAGTCTAAGGTGTTCCTGATTCTATTTGCGATTACCTTAGTAAATAGTTTGTAGGCAACTGACAGTAAGCTGATGGGTCTATAATTTTTCAAGTCTTTGGCGTCCCCTTTCTTGTGGATTAGGATTATGTTAGCGTTCTTCCAAGATTCCGCTACGCTCGACGTCATGAGGCATTGCGTATACAGGGTGGCCAGTTTCTCTAGAACAGTCTGCCCACCATCCTTCAACAAATCTGCTGTTACCTGATCCTCCCCAGCTGCCTTCCCCCTTTGCATATCTCCCAAGGCTTTCTTTACTTCTTCCGGCGTTACCTGTGGGATTTCGAATTCCTCTAGACTATTTTCTCTTCCATTATCGTCGTGGGTGCCACTGGTACTGTATAAATCTCTATAGAACTCCTCAGCCACTTGAACTATCTCATCCATATTAGTAATGATATTGCTGGCTTTGTCTCTTAACGCATACATCTGATTCTTGCCAATTCCTAGTTTATTCTTCACTACTTTTAGGCTTCCTCCGTTCCTGAGAGCATGTTCAATTCTATCCATATTATACTTCCTTATGTCAGCTGTCTTACCTTTGTTGATTAACTTCGAAAGTTCTGCCAGTTCTATTCTAGCTGTAGGGTTAGAGGCTTTCA
The DNA here is from genome assembly GCF_038994185.2 of Dermacentor albipictus. Lineage (NCBI taxonomy): Eukaryota > Metazoa > Arthropoda > Arachnida > Ixodida > Ixodidae > Dermacentor > Dermacentor albipictus. The sequence goes on along the minus strand of NC_091821.1, from coordinate 70,689,434 downwards.
TACATTGGCGTTTCTTGATCAGATCTTTCGTCTCCTGCAATGCACATGGTTAGATGAACTCACCTGGTGAGCACGGGGTCGATGACACCGCCACTTCGCGTAGCGGGTCCTCGGTTCGTAGTGTTTAAGGTGACGCCAACCACTTCCTCCTCCATGTAACGGGGCAGCCACTGTTTACTGTTTGGCCAGTTTCGAACTCTTGCCGCTTCGTTCGAAAGAGCGCGGCCGTGTGCAGTTCCATCGCGTGCGGCCGCATAGAGCGCTCAAGAACGAGGAAGTATTCTCGTGACGACCATGGAATGACGACTCTGCCAGAGCGGCGACGATCGTATGACGACGAATAGCGTGGAAATGACTGAGTGATGACCATGAGATGGTGACACTAGAGTGACGGTGCTGGAGTGACGACGCTGGTATGACGACGATGGTGCGATGACGACGCCGTGACGACAACGGGATGCCGATCTGGATTAATGTCGATGCATGGTATGAAGACGACGGCATGATGAAGGTGGTGTAACGAAGGGAATGACGGAGCTGGTGTGACGACGGTGGCGTGTCGACAATGGCATGGAGACGACTGATGACAACGACGGCGTGTCGGCAATGTCATGACGACAATGGGTTTGCGACAGTGCGATCGCTGCGACAAAACGACGACCATGGAATGACTACGACGGCATTACGGCGACTTTGTGATGTCGACGCGACTTCGAAAATGGCTTGATAATGATGATATGATAAAGACGATGGCTCGAGCACGGCCTGAGAACGACGATATGACAGCACATTGAAGCAATAGAGTAAAAACGGCGGAAATATGACGATGTCATGACAACGAAAGAATGATCACATTGTCATAAAGGCAATGAAATGACGACGGAATGTGGACAACAGCATGACGTCGACGACATGTTGGTGTTGGAGCTCACGTCGGCGCTCACGTGCATCACATGCCGCCACGGGACGTCTTCATTCGTAATATATCTGGTGCCTGTTTGCACTATGTGCGGTACAGGCCAATCGGGCCACCCCAATTTGTAATATACCCGGTGTTTGTTCGCACTATGTCCGATTCTGGCTAATCGTGCTGCCTTGGTTCGCACTATATCCCAGTTTTTAGACTTGCTTTTCTCCGGTGTCTCGGCCTACTATTTTTCGGAGAGAAAACGGGATCAGAATGTCATTGCGTCCTTAGCTGTGACCTTGCTCTTTGGCCCCGACTAGGCAAAGAAATGCTTCGCATTTTATTAGGTTGTAGGCTGGAAAGGAGCTCTGAACATTGATAAAAGAAGAAGGAACGCTGTTGTATTTCCGTATCTTTGTTGGTTTCACGCAGTTTTGATTTCTTGAGTGTTCACCTATATGAACCTCCATAATTTATTTCAACGAAAAAAAAAAAAACATCCATGTTTCTTGTCTAAGACCGACTGCATATATTCAGAAACTCTTTCGGCAGCTGCTGCCATAGACATTGGACTCAATAAACACATAGGATGGTGCGGTAGCTGTGGCGCAACTCGTAAACTGTTTACAAGAACTCTTCCTTAAGTGCTTTTTATATGTCGCAGTAACCTTATCTTCGCATAGCGTTCCTCCTCATACGTTGGAGTGCACGAGCATGTATCTCCTTACATACAATGAGTACAGCGGCGAGGGGGAGGGGCATAGTTTATCATCGAGGGGTATCTATTGCATATTTTAGATGAGCCGCCATCGGCTGGTGTGTTTGTTTAATAAGAGGTGCGGAGGGGTGGAAAAAAGAGACTGCGTAACTACCTTCGACGGTTATTCCAGCGGACTGTGTACGCTTCCGCATAATATACAAGCAGCACACTTTGCAGTCAACAGCGCTTTGAAGCTACAGTATGCCGTATACTCTCGAATTTTGCCTTTCTCTCTCAAATTCACGAATGCAGTGTAATATGGGATTGCGTGACCACTTCCAAATAACAATATATCTGGCGATATTTTCCTCTGGTATTGCTAGCCATTGTATAGGTGAAAGGTCATCAAAAGCTCAACTAACGTTGGCAACGCAGGTGCTTATTTGCTGGCTCACGTTACCATGTATTGTTGAAAGAAACAACTCAGTGTGCGTTAGGAACAAATATGGGTGCTTCCAAAAAAGGTTCTGCGTGCCAAAAAGCAAAAATAGGCGCATATGTATAGGCAAGAAGGACAGAAATAGGCATCTATAGGCCATATAAAACCGGTGTTAAACACTTGTTAACCAATAATACGTGCCCATACGCAAACAGGCTGGGGCAATGACGTACGGGAGTAAATTGGTATTTGCCTATTATGCGGTGTCCAGTCATCACAGCGAAGCAGACATTTGTAGGCTGGATTGCCTAAAACCGGAAGTTTGAAAAGGTGAGTGATAGTTAATGGAGGGGAGCACCGGTTCTCTATGCATAAAATACATTGTGGTAAGAATCCGAATCTGGTGGGCTCCAAACCAATTTACTGCGCGATCACTTATTCGCGCAGTAAACTAACGTGTGTCAACATTCGCAGCGGTACGCAAGATTGATTGTACCAATTAGTTGCTTTAAATAAACACTTTCGAGCGGTTCTATTAGACTCTTCTGCTGGGACGCAAAGCTCTGCATAATTCACGAAACTACGTTCTATCTACCCATGCGAACGATTTTTATTTTTATCCGTAGGCGCCGTCACATTGGGAGGCAATACGAACATTGTTCCAGTTTTGCGCTTGGTCACGTCACGTATATGCGCTTGACTGAACGTGCCTACGCGTCACGTCTATTTGGCGCCGACATATAGGTCGTAAACAGGCGCACTTGTAGGAGCAGTTGGAAAATAACTCTGTAAATAAAGAGCAAATAAAGACCCCGACGCTTCTTCGAAATTGTGCCTATATGTGTGGACAGATTCGAAAAGGGCAAGCACAAATGCTTGTTTTCTCGCAGCTCTCAGTGGATCGTATCTTGGTGAGCCTTCGTTGTAGCCTAGGTGCTCTAAACGGAAAGGACCGCCGTCCGGCTGCACTCGCCGAACCTCTGCATGCTGGCTGACATCTCTCGCACCCTTAATTCCTGCGCCGGGTGGTACGGGCGCCCACTGATCTTGCCGGCCTCCTCTCTCAAGAGACTCACGGCGTTGCTGCTCCCGAGCCCCTTTGTCAGATCCTGCGCAGTATGCAGCGGCTGCTGTGTGCGTATATTAATGCCTCCGCATTATCCAGCGCGCGCATGGCGAGGACGGCGTGTGCACTCGTCAGCGCGGAATCTCGTCAGTGGGGCCGCGTCCTCATTTGCAAATCGGGCAGTCGAGCACCTGCTTATATCCGGCGGACGGCACAGCGTGGCGCGGAACCGACGTGCGTGCCTATAGTGGCGCACTATAGAAAGAGCCAAGTTCCCGTTTACCCGTGTAAATTGCTGGTACATAGCCTCTCCGGGGCCGGCATGTATAGTTGACCTGTAGTTGACCTGTAGTTGATTTGACTATTACAACTGTATCGCTGCTACAAAGCTGCTTCAAAATTACGCATACTTGCGTATTAAGGTGGCTGCGACAACGAAGCTGATTTGCACGCGCGCTGCCAGAGCAGACTGGACATGTCTATTCCTGAAGGAATAAATGTGGTGTGCCTTTCCTTCGTCGACGTGGAGGACGGCGGGTTAGTGCAGATCGTACTGCTTGACTGATGTCGCCATTTTATCGACTGAGTGCAGGGAGATATGGAAGTTCTATTAGCGCAAAGCTCTTTCAGGTAGTAAAGATTCCGTAAAAATTTATTAAGGATAGTTTCGTATTCACCACTGCAAAAGGTTAGCGTGAGCAACGTCTTAGAGGAATGCTTCTCATAAATATGTGATGGGATTCAACGCAAGGTTTCAGAAATTATTTTGTTCACCCGTGAGTGTGGAGAAACTGTAAGGTAAGAGCTTGATATTTATTAAAATTGAAGATTGTTTGTAAAATTTATTAGTTTCTCGCGACAGTCTCAAAACTATAGTAGTTGCTAAATGCTCTGAAATGAAGAGACATTGCAATTTTTGTAAATACTAAAGAATCTAAGGATTATAAATGTGTAAGATACATTATGGGGCATATTCAGACGGAAGGTGCGAGATATATTGTTTACGAAAATCATAAAGGAAGACCTTTGTCTATTGTTCCCTATATGCTAGAGCACTTGATTGGTACCTGAATGCATACTTTTTGTGGGATAACATTTATTATAAGCACATATCTTTTGGACGTCACCTGTCTGCTTCATGCCGGGCATCGTTCCATGTTGCCACTAATCCTAGCTAGGGCTCACACACAGTCCACACACGCGCTTTTGGGCTGCAAAGGTGCCGCGCGACTGGCCGCTCGAGGTACTTTGCATGTGTTCGCGGGCTCCTTTCACGCTCGGAAAAACACTTTTATGTAGCGTTTATTGAGTGGCAGTAAGCTGTATCGGGAGTTTTTCATGTCGCTCTACAATTTTCTCATTGACACTTTTCATGTAATTATAATATTTGAGAAGTTGATTAATTAATTAGGACTAATTATGTGGAACGAAAAAAAAATTAAGTATCTCCAAGCGACGGCAAACAACATTACCTTAGTTCTGTCTAGCTACGTGGCATTCGCATATTTTTAATCTCGGGCTGAAGTTAGCTGGGACACCCTGTACCAACTGTTGGCTTGTCTTGCCAACTCACTTTGTTGTTTATTCACAAAACCAATTTCACATTTTCTGCCATTCTTGTACTGGTTAAGTAGCAACTTTATGCACGCTCTGATTGACTGCTTGTACACATATAGCCCCTACCCCCTCTGCCTGTAAAAAAAAAAGAAGATTTCGCAGCATATAGACGGAAATACTGTGGCTAAATTCATTTAATCGAGGTAGGTTATTCTGAGTGATCGCTCGTTAACAGGGTCGCCAGGTTGCTTTACATGCAGTTATTTTCATCGATTTTTGTTGAATTAACAATGGAAACCTAGGCGCACATTCACAAAAAAGCTCTTACGCTAGGATTGTTCGTAAGAAAATCTTACAGCCAATTTTGATGCTGGAGATACTATTAGCGAAGGTAGCCGGCCAATAGCAAAGAACACTAATGTCCTGTCCACATCCTTTCCTTCCGCCCTTATTCCGCTCAACGACACAACACGAAGACAAAGCTTTGTGAATTGGTTCCCTAACCCCTAATTCGGAGGAAAGTTCGTACGCTAAATTTGCTCGTAAGCGAGCAGATGCCAGCCGGTCGTGATGTGGAACATAATATTAGCGAAGGCAGATGACTAATCTGAAACAGCACTTACGAACGAAAAGCCTCGTGAATTCGGCCCCTAGTTTCTTTACGGTATTAATATTTCACACGATAAAGTTTTTTTCTGATATTTTAAGAGGGAACATTACAAGGTTATTTTATCGATATATATATCTAACAATCGCCGCTGTCTTCCACCTAGCTAACGAAACTGCAGATGACAGCGAAAGGAAATTGTTAGCCGTGGGCAAGTCGGTGTCATGACGTCGTGCGTCCAGAATATGCCGCGTCATACACGTTGCTCGTATAATCTCATTTGTTCCTTACGCCTGAAAGCACTGGCACGGCAAGGTTGCTGACGCATATGAATTACAGTAGCAGCTATTTGTTGCCTGACTGATGACGTTATCGATATGTCTTGACTGTGTCATTACAAGGTTAACTTTTGTTGCAAAGAATCAAAGCACAAACGTGCCCCCAATTTATTTGCAAGAGAAAATGCAATCGCCATAGTGGCATCAGTGCCGTGTTCCTGATGCACAGTGAGAAGACGCCTCAGGCTCAGCTAAGCCTGGTTCGCGTAACCACTAAATGATGGTCGCGCAATTATGCGCCTCGGATCGAGTGTATCACGCAGGGTTTCTTCTCCTTATTTTCCTGCTGGTTAGAGACATCTAACTAAGCTCACGCGTCACTATGCGTAGTTGCCTTCGAAACGCTGGCTCCTTTTTGCCAAGTGTATATGGCTCGGAGGTTTATGGTGGTTTTCGATGCTGCATATGTCGCTTAAAACAAAACCTTCCATCCTCAAAGCCCCGATGACGAGTAAAATAAAACTTAGCGCCTTAGTGAGAAGTGGTATTGAAGGAAGCTTGAACTAAATATGATAAAGGTTTATATTTAGGTCATAGAAAGACTACTAGATTAGATGAGTGGCGGCACTGGGGTCGGTATAACGTAAAGGTTACTGCCGCTCGATTTTATTCCTTTCCTGTTATACACTGCTCACGGCCGGTCTACCCGCTGATAACGTGGGTGAAGTGCTGCTCGGACCATTGGCGAAGCGCGAAAAGGACTAGCATTTCAATTGTTAAATTATCGAGCTATGTCCGCCTCAGCTTAAAAAAAAATGAAGTGCATGACGTTGTGTGGTCACCATGGTGGGGATATTGTAACGATTCTAATCCCTTTCTTTGTTTTTTTTTTTCCGTTTCGCGCTTCGTCAGTAGACCGAGTGGCGCTTCACCTACGCCATCACCAGCGTCAGCTGCTCGTCAGGGGTAGTGATGAAAAAAAAAAGGAATATATTCGAGTGAAAGGAATCACTATGCTATGCGGGCCCATTTCTCGTCAAAAGGTGACTTGTCATAATAGCAGCGTTCGTATATCTAAGGCTGGTATAATGTACAAACTTCTTTTGCTTGATTCTATTCCTCTCTAATCATCGACAGCTACGAGCCGGCCGATCCTGCTGATAACGTAGGCTGGGTATATCTTGGCCAGAGAGAGAGAGAGAGAGAGAGAAAGAGAGAGAGCGATTCTTATAAAGAGGAAAAGCGAAGTTACTTTCTCAGTTATGGGGGACACCTCAACTGCATTGAGCGAAGTGCAAAGTGGGAACAAAGAAGTGAAGAGAGAGGGAGACGTGGAAAGAAAGAGGAAAGGACGCGAAGCGTCGGTCACGTAAAGGCCACATCTCAGCCACTGACGGGACTGACGCCACTGATGCAGCGGGTGAAGTGAAATAATTGGAATATAATTATTTTTTTATTATTATATCATACATAGCAGATGTCGCCTTTAATTGGCGCCGGATACTCCTTTTCACACAGAGGTATGAAAAAAGAAAGAATCAATTTAGAAGCATTCAAACAAACGTCAACTCCAAACCACAATAACACAAAGTCCGGTCACATAAGTACACTAACGCCACACTGAAACTGAAAGTCAGCTCAGAAACACAGCAATACAAAGTCCAATCACATAAGTGTACTGAAGTCAACACAAAGTCCGGTCACAGGGCACACAAGAAAACACGGATTAGATTCAAACGAAGGCGCATGAATCCAGACATTTATTGGGCCAAAATCGGGTCAAATTAATCACAAAGAGTGAGCTTATCATAGATAAACACTCTACTCAATAGTTTCGGAGAATATTGCTCGCTTCTAGAAATCTTTGGAGGGCCAGCAACATTCGCATTTGCAATGAATATGTTAGCCGCGGACCTAAGATCTTCCTGAGGCTGAAGGACCTGCGGTCCAATGGCATTAAACCACGTGCTAAATGTTGTCTCCGTGTGTCGTGTCGCGGAAAGTCTGACAGAAGATGCTGCATATTATCCTCGTGGCCACAAGTGCATTCCGGACTACCAGCTCTTGAAAATTTTTCGTAGAAAGTGTTCGTAGAATTTTTTTTTTCGTAGAACGTTATCGTAGAAACGCTCATTCACCGCAGACGGTGAATGAGCATTTCAAAGGCTCTGGCTGTATCCAATGTGGACGGGATTTTAAATTTCAGCGATGGGTCAGTGTGAAATAAATCTGAAGATTTCGAGTTCTGATCAAACCATGTTGCTTTGCAGCCACGGGCTGAGATCTGTTTTAGTATGTGCCGCAATTCGTCATGTGTTAGAGAAAGACTATATGCGACGTTGGTGACGTGCGCTTGTCCAGCTGCCTTGTCAGCTGCAACGTTTCCAAGGATATTACAGTGGCCAGGGATCAACTGAAACATTATTTTGTGCGATTCTGTTCACTTGCTTTCGAGAGTTCCTTTACTGTCTCGTAAACTAACGCCATGTTTTACGAATTGCTGATGTCACCATGACATGACGACAAAGCTGCCTGCGAGTCGCAAAGGATGACCCATTGTTTTCCTTTTTGCATTGAATTTATGTATCGTAACAAAGTCATTATTGAAGAAAGCTCTGTTTAAGTTGACGATGTCGTTTGAGACAGTTTAAACGTCTCTATTCGGTTCCATTCTTGAATGACAGAGGCAGCTGTAGAAGAATTTGTTTGACAAGAACCATCTGAGTACGTTTGAATATAGTCAGAGTATTGAAAGCATATCTGGTTTAACGCCAGTTGTGCTGCTACCATAAACATGTCTCGTTTGCGAATAATTCCTTCAACTGAAAGTTAAATCTTCGGGTCGACGAGTCACCGCGGATGGTAGGAGATATCTGAGATACAAAATTCGGAATGTGGTGGTAGCTTTTTGTGCACCTGAATAACTGTATCGATGCGAGCCTTGCTTCAAAAAGTGCAATTGCTAGTGGGTCTCTTTTGTGCTGCACTGAAACGCGAAAGAAGTGTCGACAGGTTTAAGCCATCCTCATAATAGAAAATGGAGGATTACGTACTTCTGCAATTGCTAAGGAACTTGAGGTTGGTCGAGGAATGAGTAAGCATAGTCTAAGGCATTTAGCTATCTATTGCTCAGTCGCTCTTCAGATGAACGGAAGATTTCGTGCAGAACAGGGGAAGAATATGCGGTCTTTTGCTTTATAAGTGCATTATGTACTTTTAGTTGTGATGAAACCAGCCCTCCCCATGTCGTGCCTGCTACCTGGCGAACATTTATTATTGAGTTGATTTGTTCTTGAAGGGCTTTAATGTGAGAATTCCAAGAACGTTGTCTATCTAGTATAACCCCCACAACTTTGTGTTGTTTTACCATGTCCAAAGGCTGTCCCTCAAGGCACAGCTAAAGGTCCTTAGATATCCTCTGGTAAAGGGTATAACATAGCTATCTTACTGTAAAACAGCTCCATTCCTTTTTCGTTTAAGAATTTGTTTACAATGTTTAGGCCTTCCGGCAAAGGTGATTGAACAGGGCTGGTACTGCAACCAGAGGCCCGATTACAAACATCATCCGCATATGTAGAGTAGTGTAGTGCAGCTGGAAATCTCCGCGGTGAATCCGCCATCACACAATTAAAAAGAAACGGACTTGAGACACTTTCTTGTGGAACTCCTTGAATAAGATTATGAGAGGAACTTTTAATAAATGTCTTAATAAATATTGATTTGCTATTCAAGAAGATGGATATATATCGTCGCTTCCTTCCAGAGACTCCCAGTTCTAACACAATATACGGGCGTGGCTGACTGTCGAAGGCTCGTTTAATGTCTAAAAACAATGCTATGGGGACATTTCGCCTAGTTCATTCATGTTCAACATAGGTAACGATACCCAATATTGCATCCATGGTGCGCTGCTTCCTTCGAAATCCTGTTATGTGATCGGAAAGTACTTCTGCTTGTTTACACCACCATTGCAGCCTAGTGTGAATCATTTTCTTCATGACTTTGCATAAGCAGCTCGTCAGACTCACAGGAAGAAAAGACTGAAGAGAAGGAGGAGTTCTGCCGGGGTTCAATATACGCATCACACGGGTTGTTTTCCAAGAATCAGGGATACACTCCTTTTCCCTTAAATCATTGATTAATTCCACAAGTGCCAATCATCCATTAGGTCCCATGTTTTGCAACACACTGCATGTAATGAAATCTGGACTTGCAGCAGTCTTTGTCTTACAAGACGCAAGCGCTCATTTTAGCTCAATCACAGATAATTCTAGTGTAAATGTGAATGCTGCGACTGAGAACACGCAAAACATTTTTGTTTTGTCGTTCTGAAATTCACCGCAAGTAATGAAAACGCTGGTTCTAGTTATAACTTTGCAGAATTCCTCAGCAAAAACTAATTCTGAAGTTTCCTTGGCTATTTTGCAAGCACAAAATTGTTGTGTTTGAACAAGAGAGCCGCTGAAAGCACGAATAGTCATCCATACTCGAGGAACCGGCGTCAGGGGAGGCAGCGTATCTAAAAATTCACGCCATCTCTCTCCCCCCCCCCCCTTTTTTTTTGTAGTCGTCGTCGCATGACTGAGTGGATTTACTGCGAATTTATATACGCTTCTGTAGTTCCACTTAGGTGATAAGCTCTTTGTTATCTTCTTACACAAATGTTCATAATTTACATCACTTGCTGTGTACTCTTCAGGAAAGGTCACTTGTCTCGTACACATTTTCATTGTTTCTTGCATCATCATCATCATCATCATCATTATCAGCCTGGTTACGCCCACTGCAGGGCAAAGGCCTCTCCCATACTTCTCCAACAAACCCGGTCATGTACTAATTGTGGCCATGCCGTGCCTGCAAACTTCTTAATCTCATCCGCCCACCTAACTTTCTGCCGCCCCCTGCTACGCTTACCTTCCTTTGGGATCCAGTCCGTAACCCTTAATGACCATCGGTTATCTTCCCTCCTCATTACATGTCCTGCCCATGCCCATTTCTTTTTCTTGATTTCAACTAAGATGTCATTAACTCGCGTTTGTTCCCTCACCCAATCTGCTCTTTTCTTATCCCTTAACGTTACACCTATCATTCTTCTTTCCATAGCTCGTTGCGTCGTCCTCAATTTGAGTAGAACCCTTTTCGTAAGCCTCCAGATTTCTGCCCCGTAGGCGAGTACTGGTAAGACACAGCTATTATATACTTTTCTCTTGAGGGATAATGGCAACCTGCTGTTCATGATCTGAGAATGCCTGCCAAATGCTCCCCAGCCCATTCTTATTCTTCTGATTATTTCCTTCTCATGATCCGGATCCGCCGTCACTATCTGCCCTAAGTAGATGTATTCCCTTACGACTTCCAGTGCCTCGCTGCCTACTGTAAATTGCTGTTCTCTACCGAGACTGTTAAGCATTACTTTAGTTTTCTGCAGATTAATTTTTAGACCCACTCTTCTGCTTTGCCTCTCCAGGCCAGTGAGCATCACTGATGGGAATTTCTCTACATCAGCTTCACAGTGCAGTCGACCGGACAAGTGTTGACGAAAAAACTGTAAATTTGTCATATGCACGTGTGTTTATTTCGCTGTACTTTTTAATCGTGGATGTGATATAAGAATTGGGAAGGGGTCGCGTCCACGTGTTTCTGCGTCTGTTGTCCACGCAACATCGTAACAGTATTATTAGAGCAGATTATTAGGCCTATGCAACTAGCGTAGCGATATCTACGCATAAATGTCACAGTTCCATCATTCGATACTGGCAGATTGCATCTTTGCGTGGCGCATTGAACGATATTCCCACGGGAATCACAGTGCTTACGTTGTGTGCGTTAAGGTCTCCAGATATGATAATGTTTGATCGTGTGATGCTAAAAATATTTACCAAATTATCAATCGTAATACGTCTCGATGCTTGCAGGTATATGCTTACGACTGCTACACATGTTTTAGCGACATATACTTTGCAGGCTGAATATTCAGGAAAATCTGAACTGCTTGATTGAATAAGGTGAGAGGGCAAATATTTCGAACGCAGGGCATTATTCTACTGTTTGCAGTTGGACGAGAAGATTTACATATTACGTAATTAGAAAGACGAAAGTCATCACGTACTCCAGCCTCCTGTATGCACAGAACAGGGAAGCTGTATTGTGCAACTAATTTGCGAAAATCACCAGATTTGGATCGAAGACTATTAGCGTTCCACTGAAATATTACATTTTCGTAACAATTATCAAGGATTGCTATCCGGTAGCGCTGATGTGGTCAGCTGACTCATTAATGGCCCCATAGACAACAGTGCCTTTACCTCTGGAAGCTTGTTCACCTGAGGTAGAGCTGTGAGAAATGCTCGAACAGCAGCAAACAGCATGGGTAGAATCATCTGTAAAACACTGAGCGGCGCGGTGCTATCATGGAATGCCAATGTTCCGGCCGCTGCCTGCGGTGATCGCTAAGCTGTTGTGAGACGATCGCTGAGGTTTTCCTAAATTAGGTCCCTGGTTGATGTGTGGCCTTCAGTGGCCGTAGCAGAATGATGACTCTTCTGTCTTTGGGACCCTTGCCCAGCTTGTTGCTTTAATGCTGACGAATACGATCGTTATTTTCGCTATAAAGCGGTGATTTTTCGCTGGGCTTACTGCATCAAGATTCGGAAGAGGCTCCATGCTTCCCCTGAATTAATTCATGTTTGAGTAGCATGGATGCGGCCTTGTTCCTTGGACATCCTGAGAAGGAAGCCATAAGATTGTTCGCAGAATTTGCACATTTAGGCTGTCGCACAGACTTGCATTCACCATGCTCATGTTTCTCGGATCAGGTTTTACATCGATGTGATCCACGATAGTTTTTTGCCAGGTATCCAAACCTGTGACAGTTACAACACCTCATGGCCAGACCAAGGTATTCTTCCATCGGGTGGCTGGTGAAGCTCAAGTGGAATCTCTGAGGCATTGGTTTGTCATCTCTGAAGTGAAGGATTATCCTGTGCAAACAGCGAGATTCAACTGTGCCATGCTCCAGGTGGTAGTGTATGTATATATCTTGCTTGGAGGCAGACTGATATAACTCCAAAATGTTTCAAAAACTCGAGCAGTGGTCCTTCAGTGCACTGAAGTGGCGAGTGTGCGAGTGTGCGAAGCGGGTATAAAGGGTTTATAACTCTTTGTCCTTCTTACTGAAAAGGTTCTGCGCCAAAAAACATCACCGACAAGAAAGACGACGACACCACGGGCGTGGTGTTGTCGTCTTTCTTGTGTGTGTTGTTTTTTGGCGCAAAATGTTTTCAGTATGCAAGATCACCAACTAGCCCAGCAGTTAACTCTTCTAAAGTATATTTGTCCTTCTACTTCACGCAGTAAAAGCAGGTTTTACGCTGATGCCACTGAGGTAACACTAACTGAAAAACTGCCGTCTCTGTTTACTCGGAACGTCTGAACTTTTTCTGCTGCCAATTTCTGAGGCTGCATGATTTGGATTCACTTGCCAAAAATTGTGTCCTTCTTCTGACGGCTGGACACCACCGGGATTCTTTCAGTTATTTTCTTTTTTGTAGGACACGAATATGAAAGATGCTTCATCACGCTCAATGACTTCATAATCACTTAGGTCATAATTTGAAGTACTGTCGTTCTTCTGATTGGGTGTTTCATCAAGACGAGGTCTCTTGCTCTCACCGTCTCTGGGTTCCACCGTGGTCACCGGAGGCGCCTTGATGCTCAAGGACTAGCCGTGCCGGCTTGATGATGTCATGTGTATGATGTGTGTTGGCAGAATCTTGGACGCGCTCCTGCGTTGCACTCGTGTGCTTCAAAACACGCTGGCCGTCATAAGGCTCGTGCTGCCGTTCTCAGCTGCCTACTGCCGTAGCGGTTGGAGACACCCCGAGGGAAAAGGGAAAGAAGGCTTCGTACCTGTTTTCAATGTGCTCGTAGGTCGCTACACTTCTTCTCACTGAATTTCTGACCAATGAACTCCAAGCACAATGTAAACAAATAGTTAAAACTGAAGTGAAGACCGAGCAGCAAAGATGATGATGATGATAATGTTAATGATGATGAAGCCTTAATTAATGGCACAAACCCACTGGGGGGTTCAGGCCATGAACCGGGTAGTAATGTGATTGAATATTGAAAAAAATTAGTTAATATTTAAATAAGCAATAAAAAAGGAAAATTAATGAATAATCGCAGATGAGAAATAAACTGATAATAAATAAAATAAAGTAGTGCATAATAAGGTAGTCAGCCTTGCCTAGATAGGGATAGTAACATTAACTGAATAAAACACATAAAGTAAATGATAGGCGTAAAATGAGTAAGTTAAATTTTTAATACTAATATTAATAATATTATAACTGTGAATGAATAGGGCCATCAGCTCGGAGAACTTCATCTTCTTCCCTCGAATAGAATTGTTACATAATCCCGGTCCGATATTGCGGGGCTCGTAATCCATGCGAATTACTCACGAGGGCAGTGCTGTTACATTGAATGCACGTACGTTGAACTGGAGTCTTTAATACTTTCTTTTAAAAGCTTAAAGGACTATGGTAGAACCAAGAGCTAAGCGGGCCCTGTAACCTCTTATTGAAAGGCGCGAGAAGAAACAGAATAAAGGAGGAAGGCAGGGTGGCTAAACAGAAGGGAAAATCTAGATTGCTACCCTACACTGGGGAACGAGAGAGAGGGAGGTAACAAAATAAGAAAGTAGAAAGAGAGAAAGTGAGCACAGACAGACAATCACAGCAGGTCACTACCAATGCAGGCTATCACAGCACAGTAGTACTTGTGGCACTACAAACAGCAATTCAGGCTACAACCGCTTGTGCAAGCAGTTCATACATTCGACATGTGTCTACTGCTAAGGGGATGTACTTCACGCGTCTAAAAAAATGCGTTTTTGAATGCGATTTGAATTAGCGAAGTTTCGGCAATCGAATGACGCCTCTGCCACGCACTCGCGTCCGTCAGCGTCTTTACGTTATTTGAACTGCGCTCGTTGTGCAGCCGTGTCCACGCAGAGATGCCCATCACGCTCCGCCCCCGAACGCGTCGAGCTACCACATAATAACTGCGCGTCGAGTACTCACGCAGATGCAGTTACACACTTTTAAAATAAATGAGTCATCATGCAGTAAACGTTCGCCAACATTGCTGGTTATTGCCAGCGAAGTGCGGTAGCTGACACTTACGTCGAAAAAGCGACGGAAAGTGTTGCCAAAGAGAAACGCTGCTTCACTTGCTGAGGGCCTTTTCCCCGTGCCCTTTTGCGGTGTACCTTTCGTTCGGCCGCCATGTTTGCCTCCTCATCCACTGCACACAAGGCGGGCATCCCCAGTGTTGGACTTTTTGAACTTCGAGCAGGGATACCCTTCCCCGGCTGCCAATGTGTGGTGGATGAGTAGGCAAAGGGCTTCCGCCCGAGACTCGGAGAGAGATTACACCGGACACGAGGCAGGCGAAAAGGTATACTGCAAAACGATCAGTATGCGCTCGAACTGTTCGTAAGAGTAGATGCCCACCTATCGCGTGGTTAAACATATTATCAAAGGCATGCGGCCAATGGCAAACAGCACTCAGGAACGAAAAGCTATGAGAAATCGGGCCCCTGTTTACTTCGTTCAGCGTTTCTTTCGTAATACGAACCGCAGTTCTACGTATAGGTGTAGAAATTGCCACGTATTGCACATGAGAGGTCTGTCCTCGCGACTGATTCCACGCCACTTTGTTTTTGCGCTGTAGGGACAAAGTAAATAAATAAATAAAGAAAGAAGAGACAGACCAATGTAGGGTTGCTTGAGGATGGTCAACAAGTGTCGGTCGAAACCGACGCCAGCAGGCGCCTTCGGTCTGCCGTATTAGCGTGACTGCCTCCTTGACGCCTGTCACCGATGGTTGGCTTGTGGCGGTGGCTAAACGCTTTGATTGAGCCGGATAAATGCTGCCTTTATTTCTGGCTGTCCTGTACAATCTGTTGGGCTTGAGACTTTCTTGGAGTCGTGGCGGTAAAGTGTCTAATTGAAGAAAGGCGGATCGCTCAATTTGTGCCTGATTACTCAGCCTCGCACTCTATCATCGGTTGCAAATTGGCGCAGAAATGGGAAGTGGATTCTAATGGAACGGAATGAAGAAAGCTTAGATCAAAAACTGAAGAAAAAAAAATTCCTCCGAGCTCTCGCATGAACGGACGAGAACGAGAGGTTGTCGTGAGCATAAGTGTGTTTAATTAAATGAGGCTCAGATGAGCTCGCAACTTAAGACATGCGAAAAATCTAGCCGGATAACGTAGCGCATTTTGTTTCATTCTAGGTTTTGTACTTTGCTTTCGCCTAAATTCTGATCTGGGCTGACAGAATTTCGTATGGGCTATGTTGAACGTCCGTACTCCCTTAATGTCAGCCTATTTAAAGTCTGCTACAAGACACCGGCCTTTCCCAAAGCCTTCGACTTATCCGTATACTGAGCTAACATGAACTATAGCCTATGTGAAAATTTCTTATATAATACAATCACTATAGTACTCCGCCGCCTTAGATCACATTTCGTTTCCCCTGGCACAAGAGAACACTGGTTCTATGCAAATAAATTAGCTGCGCGATTTCACTTTCCCGCTTTATTATCAGCTAGAGCATATGCATCAGCGATGCTCTTAACCTCTCTAAGCCCGGTTTCTCAAGCGCCGTGCAACGTTAGCTTGATTATGGTGGCAGTATACGTCTGAACACAGAAATCCTCAGCATCCTTGGGAGCTATAACGTAAAGCTATTCCAACATTTTTCTATTTCATTTCTGCCACTACCACTCCACGATTGGTAAATAATTTTTCTGGCCGCCCCCCCCCCCCCTTCACCTGTCGGTCATGCGACGTCACGAAAACGGTGAAAACTCTGAAACTGGTGCCATCCTGAGAATTCGTTCCAAGTGGATTCGCCTTGCGAACTCCACGGCTAGAATTTGTAAATTGCAATATGGGCCGTAAGGTAATTAGTTAGAAAGTCAATAAGTTGATTATGCATTTTATGTTTTTGTGCAAGTAATGTCCGCCTCATTGAGTAGACCAGCTCATGAATAGGAATCGTGCTATTTGCCAAAGGCAATCTATAAAAAATTTGAAAGTGTTTGCTGAAACACCCAGTGTACAGGGTATCCCAGCTAACTTTTGCCAGAGTTTACAAATATGCGAATGCCACGTAAATAGACAGAACTAAAGTAATGTTGTTAGCCGTTGCTTAGAGATACTCAGATAATTTTTTTTCGTTCTAGCTGATTGCATAACTGGTACTAATTAATTAATCAACTTATCAAATATTACAATTAGATGAAAAAAGTCATTGAGAAAATTGCAGAACAACATGAAAAACTCCTGATACAGGTTTCTGTTGCTCAATACGTGCTACATAAAAGTGTTTTGCCGAGCGTGACAGGAATCCGCGAATACACGCAATGTGTCTCAAGCGGCCAGTCGCGCGGTAATTTTGCGCGCATTGCGGGCTTTTTTCACGCTCCGAAAAATACTTTAATGTAGCACGTATTGAGCAACAGAAAGCTGTAACGGGAGTTTTTCATGTTGCTCTACAATTTTCTCATTGGCACTTTTAATCTAACTATAACATTTGATAAGTTGATAAATAATTAAGACTAATTATCTAATTAGGCGGGATGAAAAAACTCAGTGCCTTTCCACTCTGTGAAGAAGGATCACCAGCAAAGCTGTGTATGTGGGCCCCTTAATGGCGAACTGCGCCTCCGCCGCGTGTCGGCCCAGTATTGTACTATCTTCGGGATCGGCCCACGTATGGGAAGTGCTTAGTGCCTGCGTCACCTCTGCCGCGGGCCGACCTGGCGTTGCACTATCTTCGGCATTTTTTTTTTCTACACGCAGACATGATAGTGGGGAAAGTAGCCCTTAATAGCTTCGCTGTAAAAAATAATTTGAGTATCTCCGAGTGACGGCAAACAACATTACCTTGGTTTTTTCCAGCTACGTGGGATTCGCATATTTTGAAGCTCTGGCTAAAATTAGCTGCGACACCCTGTATATATATATATATATATATATATATATATATATATATATATATATATATATATATATATATATATATATATATATATATATATATATATATATGTATATATATATATATATATATATATATATATATATATATATATACACACGAAGAGAGAAAGGCGTGGGCACCAAGGAAAAAAAAGTTTCTTAGCCATTTTCCATACAGAGCCTGTACATGTTAACTCAAACGTGCAATAATAATAATAATAATAATAATAATAATAATAATAATAATAATAATAATAATAATAATAATAATAATAATAATAATAATAATAATAATAATAATAATAAACTTATCTGATGGCGGTGCGCTGTCTGACACATTTTCTGCTCTCATAAAAAACACACTTGAGTTCTTTGCTAAGTTTTCGTCCGGTCAGAATTTCAAGACCTGCTACAGTGCTACTGTGTTCTCAAGAGGCGCTGTTTCAGTTGCCGGGCAAGCACTGATGGCTGTCTGACGTCGAGAAGAGTGTGTTGTCTTCAACCGCGCTTGCGCAGAGCGGTACCTGTGTCATCGATCTCATTTTGGTCGGCTTCCACTACGCCCCCTCATTGTCTTGCCACCGTTAACCTGTATCTGTGTCTGCGTGTTTCTTCATCAACTCGCACCGCGGCCCTCGCATACGTTGGAGAACACGCGCTGCCTGCTCCCACGTTCCGCGTGGCGGTAACAAAGCGAAACTGGTTTTCAAAGCCTGGCTAAGCCTTTGCTTCAGTGGAATTGCCTAAGCAACGCTAACTAGAATGCCACTGGCGTGGATATTTCGTATCCCTATATGTGGATGTTCTTGGCCTTTCGGAAGCAGCCTTCTCTGTGCGCAGGCAATCGTTCCCTGATTTCTGCAGTCTCATTTGAAAACGGCTGCTGTACATACAGTCGAGCGAGTCACTTAGCTGTGCGCGGCGGCTCGCTCCGCATGACGCACGATTGGACGCTCTCGCACGCTTCCCCGCAGTGCGCAAGCTATTTGCATGATAATTGAGAGGGCCAATGTCAAGCACCCGCCGAAGCTGCGGCAAGGGCCGTACTGAGTCTCAGTATCCTGTGGCGGCTCCATAAAAGTGGAGCGCAGATCTGCTGGGCGCAGGCCCAATTACTTCCGGTCGGGGAGACAGGGCTTTTTATAGAGATGCGTCCTTGCAGGACCCTGTTGTCATCAAAGAAGCGGATGCGCCGCTACTTTTCCCCCGTTCTTTTTCTTTCTTTCTTTGATGCGCTCTCCGATTCTTTTATTATTTCCGGCTGCTGCCGCTCCTCGCATCCTTTATGGGAGACTGCGCCGCCGCTGATAACTCGTCGTCTCGTCCTTTGTTGCGCGTCGGGGTGCGCACTTGTGGCCACGAATTCGTGGAACCGCCGCCCACGCTTGCGCTCCCAAATATGCCGCACTTGCAACTGCGCGAGCCTATCGCTTTATGACTAGCGCGTCAAATCGGAGCGGCGCACTGTCATCGTTCAGTGGGCCAGTACCGTAGCTTATCTATACGGTGAACTTGCGATCCACAACGCGAGACGGTGTACCAGCGCCTGCAGGCGGCAGAATTCGCAAAGTTCCTATAGGAGCTGCTTGCGATTGGACGTACGCGGCAGCCTTTCCAATTAATGGGCCACGTTGTGCTGTGGCGGCACCTGCTCTGGCGGACAATTCTAATGTTAGAACCTTTTTGTGAGTAAGAGCTCCGCTGGGGTCACATTCACAAAGCTTTTCGTTTCTAAGCGGCTGCCTTCGCGAATATGTTCCCCCTCGTGGTTGACCGGCACCTGCTGGGACGAAAATCTTTTTTAAATGACCCAGATTTCCACCGGTGTTTTTTTTTCTGCTTTCAAAAACTACTCTTTCTGTGTTCTTTCTTTTTTTCGCATTCAGAATAAGTTTGTGTCATGCGACTGAAAGTCCTTAACAGGGTTATATTACGCCGCAAGTAAAAAAAAAGAAGCTACAATGTTTCTCTGTCCGAAAAACAAAACAAAACAAATCCATTGACCTTAACAAATAACTGCCTTCTTGCAAGGTTTAGACAGCAACCTGGAACAATATTGGTGACAGAGGTCCTTCAGATTTCTTATTCTTCTGCTAGATAGCGACGTCTCCATGTTCATGGAAGGCGTAAAAGCAGTACAACGATCGATACTAAAGTATCGCTCCCGTCATGGTTTAAAAATAACAAATGTGTCTGCGTTTCTGTGACAGTGAAACAAACAAAAATCACCATTATTATTCTTTCTTTTTAACGCGGCAGCATCACAGGATCGGCCCCTGTCCCTTCCCAATATTCACAATGCCCGTTTCCTGTCCATCCATCTGTTGTAGTGTCAACAATGGTTTAGCTAATTTCGTTATATTGAGACAGCAGTAACCAGATATCACAGATATATAGATATATATAGATAGCACCTTATATCACAGATAGTGGATAGTATTGCAGCGTTATCAGAGACGGCCCCGTACTGAGTTCTCGCTTCGTGGTGTTTTTGAGTTGGTGTGGTGCCTCGGACGAAGAAACGGCAACGAAAAGGCATCGAAATGCAGAGTTTCATGCTTCAAGCGCATATTAACGCTTCTCAGGAGACCTTCCGCGCGCTTTCAGTTCGTATGTAACACCTTAGATGTTGCAACAACTTAGGTGTTACACCTTTATAAATGAAACCATAGAACATCGTGCGGCCTTACACCTATGAACAGATTTGTGTGCTATAGAGGTACCTAAGAGCCCCCAGATATACCAGTTGTTTCTGCGTGGACCTTAAGTAAGTTTTAAAAATCGCCTATGCCAGATAGCGCAATTCAAGTCCTTGAGCTACTCTACTCGAAGAAGCGGTCATTACTTGCACGAAAAATTGAAATTGACAATCCACTAATTAACAAAAAGTGCTTTAACTAATTACATTATGTCACATGTTGTAATTTACAAACTAGCTCCTGAGACTGCAAGACATGCCTACTTGAAAATAATTCTGGGGAGGACATCATTTTCGAGATATGCGCCATCAAACTTGCTCTCGAAATTCACTGTCAGTCCACTTACTTTTCTTTTAACAAAATGCCATTTAATGCATGGAAGCCAGTGTATTTCTCCGCAAAGTTAGGAAATTGACGTCACGAAACTGGTGTCATCCTGAGAATTCGTTCTAATTGGATTTATCTACGAACTCTGAGGCTGCAATTTGTAAATTGCAATAAGTTCTGTAAAGTAGTTAAATACCTAATTAGAGCATGTTTGTTAATTAGTCGAATATCCATTTCGATTTCTCGTCCAAATAATGTCCGTCTTTTAGGTCAATAAAGTTCAAGGATTATAATTGTGCTATCTGCGACAGATTATTTTTAAAAGTCACATAATGTCTTTAATGTCTTCGCAGAAACACCCCCTATACAAGTATATTATGTCGTGATTTATTGTTCGGTTATGAAGAGCACTCATGCCCTCCCTGGCACTACACTGTGGGTTAATATGCAAAATTCGGTGCCACTAAACCGGTTCTCTGGAGTGAGAAATTATTTACATACAGTAACTGTATAGACTTAGGTATTATGATAGTTATTCAGGCTTACACTTCACGTCTGCCCTCCGCATGGCGTTGATGACCCGCATTTTTCTGGAGTCCCCTTCCCTTTCCTGCATCAGCTATCACTATGTCGAGTTAAGTCAAGGCGACCTTGGATTCGGACGACTGTTACATTTAACTAATTTAAACGAAGTGAATTTTGTAAGCTTTCCTACGGCTCGTTGGTGGGCTAGTTGGGTCTCGATAAGGGTGAGCGTTTTGCTGTCTGAATGGACCAAGGACAAGACGAGATGGCGACACGCACTGGCGCTGTGCGTCGCCATATCGTCTTGTCCTTCGTCTGTACGCGCTGTTAAACGTTCAACATTAATTTTATAAGCGCATCTTCGGCTGTCCTTCGTGCATTCTGCCTACCAGGGGAAGGCGCTTGCAGAAACTGCGAGACGCTGCTAATGCGAAGACCTTCTAGGGCTCCTGCCGAAAAAAAAAAAGACAATGCACATAAGCCACGTTCGACGTTATCTGTGGTATGCTGTGGGTGATGTACGGCCGAAGTTTAAACTGTATGTGTTAATTATAGCATTTTAGAAAATTACTTGTACATTCGTTACAGAGTCTCAGAAGCGTATTTTATGAACCGTGTAGGACATTTCCTCAGTGTCCTAAAGGAACCCAACGTGCCACAAAGTAAACATTTCGAGGGAATAGGGAGCATTTGTGAGTGTTTTGTGGACAAGTTTTCCAGAACGTCAGTTAATTAAAGCTTTCGCGAAAAATTTGTTAACGGGGTCCTGAAACGGTTCGAAAAAATTTTATAGACGCGTATAGGGTACAGCTAGAGTTTTTCATTCATACCACAATTTGTGTGAAGCGCCTCTTACTAAGAGAGCTACGGACGACTACAAGTTACCTTCCTCCATAGCCATGCATTTTCTCCTCAACTCGTTCGCCGAGTGATCGAGGTTGAGCTCCGCCTTCACTGGCTCTGCGTCATGATGGCACGTCGTGTCGTCTAGTTCCGGTTCTCTAGGAGCGAGCACGCGAAGACTCTCCAACCTCTCCGCCAGCTACTTGGAAGTCGACACCAAGTGAGAGCTACCGAAGCAGCGTGCGTTGCGAGCATTTTGTCGCAGCGCAGAAGGTGTCTGGTATTCCGGTAACCACAGGCGAGCTGGGCGTTTCGACAGATGGGTGGAGGTATAAGCTCAAGCTGATGAAGAAACTTCAGCGTAGACGTTCGTGAGCGGCCTGATCGGTCTGCATGCTCCAACCACCTGGTGGCGCAGAGCTTAACCAGCCAAACAAAGCGCTAATATTGCTCTAACCAAGTGTAAAATATATTAAACGTTTACAAAAACAATGTGTTAACGATTACGCTCCTGCGAAAAATTTACACCAGCAGCAAAGAAGAACCCACTTCGTTACTGCTATTGTGTATAGTTGAGCTCTGTGCCATCAGGTGGCTGCACCGTGCAGACCAATAACGTTTGCGCTTCTGCTCATCCCGTGAAACATCACGGTCAAATGGCCAGGCCCAGTCCCCTTGCGCTTGTGTTTACCCGAATACCGGACTCGCGAAACGCTATAATGGTAGTCAGGCACGTACCTAAGGGGAGGCCCGGGGAGCCCAGCCTCCCCCCCCCCCGCCTCCCCGCCCATGCCACCACTTCTCACACACATTCTTAAAGATCCGCCAAATCAATGTTGAGACTTAACAGCTATTCATCGGTCAACATTTCGCTGCCTTTTTGACTCCTTTTGGATGGCGGTAGTTATCGACGTCTCTTGGGATGTGATGGCCAGTTTCCTCATCATTCGGTGCCCGCGCGATTAATTCTAGTTGTATTCAGTTGCCACCGTCTATTCAGTGGTCACGTGCATCGTTGTTGCTTCGTTAGTTCAACCTTCTTCGTTTGGACTGATCCAGGGACCAGGAAAGGGACTCAGTTCGTGGTCAGCTGGTCTGTATGCACGTCGAACGAGTTGCGGCCAGAGAAAATGCCAATTGCGCTTAACTTTTCCTTTTGTTTCATTATTTCCTCGAGTGACGGCTCGCCACGACGCTCACAGATCCTCTGAACCATATATCCGCGATATAGGTTAGATAAAGTTCAAAAATAAAATAATGCGAGACAGCGTGCATCATCAAACCCTACAATAACTCTTAAACTCATAGGCAATATGACTGTCACCCGTTAACTCGTCTGGTTTTTCCCTAATTGTACAGTTCGTGCAAAATTTCCAACTGGAAACAAGAGTCGCAAGGATTTCAGAAATTAAGTGATATACTAAGGGAGACAGCCAAGTCAACAGCCAAACAGGAAGGAAAGGCCAAAATTAACAAATTTAACCGTTGCTTATGAAAATATTTATGGATCAACATCTTTTCATTTAAAAAGGAAGTAGAGAAAACGCCGTCGGAAGTGAAGGACAATTCCGTGTGTTCCGAATGACGCTTATACAGTTATCATTCGAGCCGCCTAACGTAGCCACTTCTCTGCTGTGCTTATGTAGTTGTTTTTCTAACCTTCCGCGGTGGGCGCAGTACGGGTAGAATCGCAGCTTCCTGCGCTATATGCGGTTGTACGCGACTGGCGGCCACGCATGGTTAAGTAACTTCCCAAATAACAATACGAGTCGGTTGTGGCACTTAACTTGTTAGAGCAGTAAACGAGGGATCCAAAAGAACTGTAATTGTTCCACAAATATGTATTTCTGCATGATTCTTCCAGAGCTAATTAAAAAAACCGCTACTATAGTCCGATACAACTTAAGTCGGCAATGAAGCTCCGCCCACGCCCTCATAACCGCCAGCCACTGTTCCTCCCCGAGGCTGCAAATAACTCGTACTACAATCTTTTTCTGTTACCCAAATAAGGTGGTAACAACAAAAATAAAATTATTAGCGC
Organism: Dermacentor albipictus; assembly: GCF_038994185.2. Taxonomy (NCBI): domain Eukaryota; kingdom Metazoa; phylum Arthropoda; class Arachnida; order Ixodida; family Ixodidae; genus Dermacentor; species Dermacentor albipictus. The sequence goes on along the minus strand of NC_091821.1, from coordinate 70,665,387 downwards.
GTAATTTTATACCTTTTATCTCGCCTATTATAGTAGAATGGAGAATGCCTAATTCTTTATTGAACTCAAATAACATGCTTGCTTCGCTACAACTATTTGTTGTGAAGTTTCACTTCAATTGGCAGTGAAGTTTCTTTCATGAGTAAAACGGGTTTAGCAGTAAAATGAACTGCACCGCAGACTTTTGAAGAGCGAAAAGCTCAGACTCCATACATTTTGTTCATGTCTGTTGCGCACCTCATTGTTTCCGCCGATAAAAAGGTTCTTCAAGAGCAGCAGACGCTCCGGAGGTTTCAAGTACGACGCCATTTTGAAAAGGCCGCATGACGACGATTTTGTATGCTTCTGTGATTGGCTGGCGGAGTAACATAACTCCGTGCGGTCCTCATGCCTATGTTTCCAACTGCAGTTTTTTTTTGTTCTATTCTACCAAAGTATTCTTTATTTTACGCTTTCGCTTCTTTACTTGTTCTGGCCATGGAAGTGTTCTTCCTGTGCTTCTTTCCTGCACGAGTCGTCCATTTGACGTGGTTCTTTGTTTGCCATGTAAAGGAGAGAGAGAGAGAGAGAGAAGGGAAGACGGAAAGGCAGGGAAGCCAAGTAAAGGAGAGATGTATCGCACAGGCGTACCTGTAAAATACGCCTTATTTCATTTGTATTTTGTGGATTTACGCGTTTTTATCGCGAATGGTGGGCGTTATTTACATTTGTACTAGTAAAGGCACCCCCCTCCCTCATTTGCATAGAAAAGTTACCTTGGGTTGGAAGGCCCCCTTACCCCCCCCCCCCCCCTTCCCGAAAAAAAATCCTGGGTACGTGCCTGCCGACGTATATGTGTGCACGTATGTGTTTGAGTTACGATCTTCGTGGAAAATTCCTCAAACAAATTCTCGACAGCAATATACGACGATGTTTCTGAGCTCCGGCCCTGAGATGTCTACGTAACACCAGGCTCACATTCAATGGAAGTAGGGACATATTAGGGGTAATGTGTGGTGAAATGGTTACCGTTTCTGGCGTAATTATACACTTTAGGAATCTTTACTGAACGCTCGCTTTCTCTCTGTTTTCCGGCGTTACAGGAAGCTCGATCATAGATTGTTTGACTATTGGCCTGGGGTAACTGAGACTTATCTTCATATTTGGTAGTAATTTGGTTCACCTTATATGTGATGTTCGTGCAAAGTTTAATGAATACTGAATGAGAACCAAGGGCACTATAACGCAAGGCTATTTCAAAATTTTCTACTACATTTGTGCAATCATCACTCCACGATTGTTGAAACATTATTTCGGACCACCCCCACTTCGCTAATCTGTCATGCGATGTCAAGAAAACCGCGAAAGTTCCTCATATATTATGACGTGCACACACAAATTATGCACGATTAAACCAAACAAAAGAGAAATAATTATTTCTGATTCTACACCTTTTCACCATCAGCCCTCCACAACTGGTCAAAAGCTTTCGGGCTGCGCCCACTTCGCCTGTCTGTCACGCCATGTCACAAAACCACGAAAACTGCCCCAATCAAAGTTACTTGTCCGCATTAAAGATTGCATTATTATGAAAAAAAAAACGGATTTTGTTTAATATTAGGAGACTGTGCCGTTCTGCTCATGAAAACCTAATCACTGACCTCGAGATGGTTCAAAATAACTCTGTACGTTTTATTCTTGCTAACTACAACCGCACAGCGAGTATAACTAACATGAAATCTAATCTTTGCCTCCCATCGCTGGCATCTCGCAGAAAAGTGTCTCGTATTGCCCTCTTCCACAAGTTGTACCATCACCATACTCTACGAGATCACCTCATCCCCCATCCAATTTATGTATCCCGTCGCATTGATCATCAGTACAAAGTTGGTATTTTGTCATGCAACACTAAAAGTTTTTCACAACCATTCCTGCCGCGAACCTCGCGTGACTGGAACCATCTTCCCGCCGAAGTTGTAAGCATTATTAATTATGAAGAGTTCCGTGAAGCCTTAGCTAATATTGTATGTACAGGTGCCATTTAAACACTCATGTAACCAACTGTCTTTGTCTTCTTTTTGTATTTACCACTCCCCCTCTGTAATGCCCTTGGCCCTGAGGGGTATAATAAATGAAAAATGAAAAAAAAGAAGAAGGCTGGCCAGCGATCGCTCTGGGACTCGCTATTGGAGCAGCCGGGAAGAATGAATTCATTTGTGTCTAATAAAAATTTTTGCGTGGATGTATAACGTTGTTGAGCCTTTTCGGCACGTTCACGACATAGCTCTGCCAAATTGTATTCGCTGTGGATATGTTTCAGCTGCTTTTTTACTGTTAGATTGCACGCCGTAGTGATTTTCTACCAGACACCGAAAGCTAAGCAAGCAGAAGCGGGCCAATCGCAGACGCCGACACCACCCTCCTCATCAGATTATCTACTTTCACTGTGCTAGACCGGATGCACCAAATCCTTCTCAACTTCTGTGTGCTCCCCGCCTCTTGTAAGCCAAATGGATAAGAAAAACCTGCCAAGTAAGCCAATGCCATGCTATTCGCTTTGAAAGCAAACAGCGATCTCCTATAAACGAGAAAAGCGTTTCATTGGTAGGCTGCGAGTCACTGCACGATGCTTGCGTCGTCGGTTACGTAAGTTTGACGTCTGGAAATAGCAATAAAAACACACTGGAATAATTTTACGTTATATAGCCCTAACATGTCAGTACACGCCGGTTAATGTTTTCCCGGTGTCGTGAGGTAACGAAATGCGACAAAGTTTCAATTTTCATCAACTAAATGAAATCCATGTCATGAGCCACACGCGGGCAGAGTTATGATGTGTGCGGCTTAAGTACAGGTAATTGAAATTCTTATTATGACTGAAATGCAAATGAGAAAGATCGCACAAGCCTGTTCTTTCTTCCCTTGTTTGTTTCTTTGCTTCTTCCTTTGTTCGTTTGCTTGTATGTATGTATGTATGTATGTATGTATGTATGTATGTATGTATGTATGTATGTATGTATGTATGTATGTATGTATGTATGTATGTATGTATGTATGTATGTATGTATGTATGTATGTATGTATGTATGTATGTATGTATGTATGTATGTATGTATGTATGTATGTATGTATGTATGTATGTATGTATGTATGTATGTATGTATGTATGTATGTATGTATGTATGTATGTATGTATGTATGTATGTATGTATGTATGTATGTATGTATGTATGTATGTATGTATGTATGTATGTATGTATGTATGTATGTATGTATGTATGTATGTATGTATGTATGTATGTATCATTGTTTTTTGCGTCTTTGTTTATTTGTATGTTTGTTGGTTTGTTTCCTTACGTCTTACTTTGTTAGTTTGTATGTTTGTTGGTTTGTTTCTTTACGTCTTACTTTGTTAGTTTGTATGTTTGTTAGTTTGTTTCTTTACGTCTTACTTTGTTAGTTTGTATGTTTGTTCGTTTGTTTCTTTACGTCTTACGTTGTTAGTTTGTATGTTTGTTGGTTGGTTTCTTTACGTCTTCCTTTGTTGGTTTCTTTCAGTTATCATCTCCTTCTGTATGTTTAGTACCCCTCGTTAGTATGAGCCATGTTTTCAGACCACGACGGTGATGACGACGATGACGACGACAACAACAACAACAACAACAACATGGCGAAAAACCGATGCAATGGTAACATAGCAAGATAGTGAGAGAAAAAGCGAGATTGAAAATCCTGAAAATAATACATACGAGCTGAAACGCTGGAATGCTTTACGCGCAAAACGTAACGTTAGTCATAGAAGGTGCTTGGATGTCCTGATGTCCAACCCGCGAAAAACTGCGCACAAACACCGCTCGGCGGCGTTACAAGTCAGCGGAAAACACCACCGTTCTTCTCTAGGAAAAATAATTCGACACAAAAGCCTGTTCGAATATTTTGTTGTATGGCCAAGTGCTTCGCACATATTGTAATTTCTCCCTTTTGTATTGTAGTGTCTTCAGGACGATGGAATCACTGAAGTGTTGACGGAAGCAAAGCTTCATTTTCTGACATCGCCGCATGATCAGTTATAGCACCAGAACTGAACGGTGTGGCTGAACCCTTGTGACAGACTTACGGATATCTATGGATTTCATCCGAGGAGGCTATGCATTATTCCTTTATTTTTTTCCTCCTCAACTGCGAGACTTCAGCTCCTTTTCACGAATTGAAGTGCACGATACGTTAGCGGGGAATGCAGTGTCTTACTCGGCTATATTCTCGCGTCGTGAATTATTCGGGCCCATTTATCACAAACATGAACAATTATGCTGCATTAACCGAAGTCCAATACGTATATGTATTTATACGCAGCCTCGGCTCTTCTGAACAATATTCGTTTATTTCCTTTCTTTGTGTTGCTCTGGCCCAACCGGTGACATATAGGGGTCCTCGAGCACTTTTCAAAACGCCGTCTTTCGGTGGCAGGTGGCGTAGACTGATGGTTGGAGATGCTTCTAGCGTAGGTCAAAGCACCGATATCAAAATATTTAATATTTTAATTACGCAAATAAGTCACGATATTGCTGCCAACCGCATCATCGTGTCGTCGACATCACCACTGGCTCTTCCGTGACTGGTTAAAAAGAATGTCACCGATAACCACTGCACCGCAGCAAAAACGCGAGAAATTGGGATTTAGTTTTTTGTGTGCTTTACTTTTTAAGTTAACACAAATATACTTGGCCGCAAAAAATGCAAGAGAAAAAAAACCGTAGAATACACGGTAAGGGCGCTGGATGTTATTTCGCCTCTGGCCTTTTAGCGTTACTCTATGCTCTTCGGGGCGTACACGAACAGTTCGCTCCAAGGAGCGAACTTTTCGCAACCAAACCCTTCTAAGTCATCGCACAAAAGCTTATCTTCTCGCTTATGTACGCTCGTGAGCAGCCTTTTCGCCTCGTTTTGCAAGTGCAATATAATGGTGTGTTGTTCACAAGGCGCAAGTTTCGCTCCTCGGTGCACTATTGTGGCCGCAGCCTTTTACATCGAAGCTGTTAGCGTTTAGTTGGTCGGGATTTTTCGTGGCGTGCTCACCCAAGAAACGGCAGCTAGAAAAGGGGTTTGAGTTTGAGTTTCTGCGCAACAGAATTACGTTTTCTCATATATTAGAATTACAGTCCGATGCTATCATTCCTGAAGGTTGTAAGTCCTACTTTACTAATATTCCGACACATTCTACTTTTAAATAATAATTTGATTACATAAGCCACTTGCGCTTAACGGAAAGCCTAAATGAATGATGTATGCTGCACTTCCGCACGGGTAAATCGCTTGTTGTGGTGGTGCTTGTGCAACGTCGTCTAACGTCAGTTGGGGTGGGGATTACCGTCCGCACCAGCTTCGCTGTACATCCACTTTCACAGGGTGGAATGGGGCGGATTTCTTTTTGCTTTTCGCAGTGCTGTGCTAAGCTGCCTGCACAGGCTACGAACGAAGGAAATCGACGTTGCGCAATCACTGGATGCCCTACCAGTAGTGGCAACCATGAAATGTGCTAAAATGCGCAAAGGTAGTTTGCTGCCATGGTAAAGCGAGCCCACTGCAACCATGCTAATGGCGCCATCAGCGCACTGGAGTATCCGGAATCCGTGGATAACGAACCTAGATACAACCATGGAGTGCAAAGTTTCGCTACGCAGTCTCTTCGAGCTCTTACAATGGACAGCGCTTGATTACGTCACTGGGTGAGAGAAAAAGAGACAGGAGTAAAGCCCTTTAAACTTCGTAAAGTAGGGGCACTCTCCTCCTCCGCCTTCATTGCTCCTTGTTTCTCCTCTCTTTCACGCTCCCTCTTCGACGTTACGCCGCCTACACCGCTCGAGCGAAAATGGCGCTGAAGCACGACTCTAAACAAATGAAGCCGGCGTGAGGGCCCACGTGATGCTATTAGGCCAATACTGACGCGGCATCGGCCTCGACCAGAGCGCGCGAGGAGGAGGCGACATTTTTCAAAGCGTGTTGCTACTTTATGAAGTTTAAGGGACTTTAGACAAGAGACCGCGCAAACTTTGATTTGAAGGCTTGTATTCTTTTTTCTTGTAAGTTGAAATTTATGGGATGAATAACTTTGGACTGCGTACCCCTATAGATGCCATTCTTGCTGAATTTATCTCTAAAACCACAATTTAGGCAACTTGCGACCAAAAAACGGTCGCCCGAAAACTGTTCAAGGGCCCCTTTTAGCATCACAGGGTCTCCCCGGGTTTTCGCTCTTCTTTCGAGGAATAAATGCGAGAGTTTGAGTACACTACCTTTCTTGCATCCCGCCTCTGTCGAAGTGTGGCCACCGCGGCCAGAAATTGAACCGACAACCTCGTGATCAGCCGGAGATGGCCGTGGCCACCGCGGTTGGGGGCTTGTAGCGTAGTAGCATCAACACCGACACTGTTACGTAGTACATCATCAACTATTCACACCAGCGGTAGTTTTTGTAGTGTACAATGGTACTGCTGTATAATGGTACAGCGGGGAACAAGTGCCTTGGTATGAATTCACGAAGCATTTCCTTCGGAAGTGCTCTTTGCCATCGGCCGGCCGCTTTCGATAGTAATGACTGAGTGAAGAAGACGAAGTGGTTCCTCTGTAGAACGCTGCTTTTCAGTCTCTGTAATTATTAAAGTTATTTTTTGTGTGTGTTTGCGGAAGACACCACTCATGTGATTGCGGAAATAGACTTGAAATCACCGAGGCCTCTGCCCATACCTTCCACGTCGACTGCAGCCGCTCCGAGAAAGCGCTCCGGCCACCGGAACGACGCCGACAGCGAGGACACGCTGATATCTGTACGGCCAGTGACGAAAGCTCGGGTGAAGGTACCCGCCGTGATTGCTCAGTGTATGTGGTGTTGGGCTGCTGAGCACGAGGTCGCGGGATCGAATCCCGGCCAGGGTGGCCGCATTTCGATGGGGGTGAAATGCGAAAACACCCGTGGGGGCTTAGATTTAGGTGCACGTTAAAGAACCCCAGGTGGTCGAAATTTCCAGAGTCCTCCACTACGGCGTGCCTCATAATCACGATGTGGTTTTGGCACGTAAAACCTCATTGTTCTTTTTTTTTTCGGATGAAGGTAACTTTGTGCCCTTGACAAGGTGTAAAGCAAAGAGAAGACTAATTATGTACTCGTCTTCAGCAAGTAAGGATACTATGATCACGCGAGAGCCACCGGTTTATGCTATCTTTTTTTACCGGTGAATGCTGCTGCTAGCCTCAACTGGCTTAATCGTCAAGCCACGTCTGTGTCTCTTGAAACCCTCGCCCCAGGACAAATCCCAGATGTGAGGATCAATAGTGGCAAGAATGTTCTCTCTATCGACGTTACGCAACGCGGCGCTGGATGTATTGAACAAAGTCAATCTGTTGGGGGACGTCAGTGTATGCTCTTACATACCAGATGGCAAAGACTCTACGACAGGTGTTATTTACGATGTCGACACTTCCATCAGCGAAAGTGACTTTCCGATTCTCATCAAGCCGGTGACGGAAAGTCTTCTAATATTGTAAGCCCGTCGTCTTGGCAATTCGCGATGTGTAAAACGCTTTTTAAAGGAGACAACCTTCCGTCACATGTCAAAGTTGGTCATTTTCGACATGCAGTGCGGCCGTGTGTGCCAGGACCACTTCAGTGCCGGAACTGTTGTAAGATGGGACTCGTCAGCACTGTTTGTACAAAGTCTGCCCTGTGCTCATGATTCTCAGAGTCGCACAGTAGAGACGCCTGTCATGCAGCACATCGCAAGTGCGGCAATTGTCACGGCCCTCACGATGCGTCTTCAAAGGATTGCCCAAACATGAACAAGGAGATGCAAGTGTTGAAGCAAGTGGACAGAGACGGTTTCATCCACAGGGAGGTTCGTTCTCGTTGCCAGAGACCTAAGAAACCTGCTGCCGAAGCTAGGGATGCGCCTCTCCCCCGGCCTGTCCTCCCACCACCACAAGCGCCCAGCAATGCTAGCAACAAGCACCCTGAGAAGGACACAAAAATCACTGGCTGACATGATGCGTGGCCAGCATCACGATGTCATGATGGTTTGACATCATGACAACCATGACATCACGATGCCATGATGTCATGGTTTATCTCCTGGTCGATAAACCTACCAGCAGAGCCGCAGCATCGCTCGTACATCCAAGGTCACTTCGGGCTGAGTCTGCGGCAACAATCAAGATAATGAAGTCATAGCCATAGTAAAAAGCCCCAATAATACCCTTCGAGTGATCTTGCCTAGCATTCGGTCTCCGGCTGCTGATAGTGGACTTCAAGTATAGGATTCTCTAAACCCAGTGCTGTCAATTCTGGAGAAGCACCAAGCTCCGCCTCTGCAGCCATTCCGTGAAGAAGTCAAAGAAGCTTCGATTTTACAATGGAATGCCCGAGGCCTTAAACCCCGCATTTCGGATATTCGGCCATTCATATTTAGGAATCAGTTCCACATTATCGTCATTTGCGAACCATGCCTTCACAATTTGATACGATTATCTGGCTACGAAGCTTTGAAGTCTGCTACCTGCGACGACCACGTAAATACATCGTTTATATCAGGTTTGAGCTTACCTGCGTTGAGCATCCAGTAACACCTGATGACAACAACCAATACGCGTGTCTGGCAGTAAAACGAAATAACCTAATTTTCACGCTAGTAGGTATATATTTCATCTTCAAGCTGTTTTGACACTGCATGATTATGCGCTCTAATATCAGCGACACCTGGGCTGTGGATTATTACCGGTGATTTCAACGCTCATCACTCACTATGGGGAAGCCAGAAGATGGATTGTCGGGGAAGACAAGTTTCTTCCCTTGCATCAGGTCATGAACTGTATTGTGTAAGCGACGGCAGTCCTACGTTCCTATGGGGACTGACATATAGCAGCTGCCTCGACCTAACGTTGGTGTTACGCAAGCTAAGTAACAAGCTTCAGTGGTTTGCGGACAATGAAACCCATGGAAGTGACCATATTCCCACCTATATAAAGATCAAAGGCCCAGGCACGTCGCGCATCACCGTTTCTTCACGCATCGACTGGTCAAAGTACAGGTCACTCACAGTCACGCGGTATCAAGAAAATCAAGAAGGTGCACTTTAAAACCTAGAAGGCATAACCGAAGCTGCTACTCAAAACGCTGCCTGCAATTTTACACCTTCATCACAGTTTTGCGAACATGAAGCAAAATTTGAGAGGCTCTGAGCAATCTGTCGTCATGCTGAACGACGGAACGACGGCACACAAACTCCATCTACGACTTGAGGGAGGCGAGACGTCTGCAGAAGAAGATTCAGCGTAGAATCAATCCATTCCATTCTCTAAGATGGAAATCTTTATGCGAATCGCTTGATATACACAAGCCTCTATCTCAAATATGGAGACTTGTCCGCGGCCTACGAACATTGCCACAGCAGCATCGCCCCTTCAGGTACCTTGCTGTCCTCCAGGGTCATCGTGAGATTAATGTAGCAGAAGACTTATGCACTAGGTTGCCGGCAGTGGCTCCGCGTTCACCGCGAGTAATCTAGGAAACACGCCGATGTCGAGAGATTCCCGGATGGACAATCTGTTTCTGTAGAGGAGCTTCAAGCACCTTTGGCAGCATGCAAGCGTTCCTCATCACCTGGACCTTGGTGTCACCTACATGGCCCTGTGTAACCTCGGTCAAATAGCTCGGCGTCTCCTTCTAACCATTTACAACGACTCGTGGTGCAACGGATTGGGTCCTCCATGGTGGAAGTCCAGGCGCCTCGTTCCTCTGCTCAAATCAGGTAAATCTCCCCTGGACCTGGCCTCCTATCGCCCCATCGCACTTGCCAGCTGCTTTAGAAAGGCGATCGAGAGGATGGTACTGACTCTCCTGTACTGGTACCTGCAACATAACGAGATATACTCTGATGCTATGACCGTCTTTCGACGTGGACGGTCCTCGATAGATAACGTGCTTGACCTTGTCTGGTCTTTACTGCAACAAAAAAGCCTAAAAACATTATCTGCAGTGATGTTCTTGGGCGTGAAAGGCACATGCGACAATGTATTGCATGAAGCTATTCTGGATGCCTTGGGAAACATTGGATTGGGGGCCATGTCTATTCATAGATTTGCAGTTATTTGAAGGCAGAACCTTCTTTCTACAAAGATAACATGGTACAACAGCGTACCATTGTACTTGTCGCAGTCTGCCTCAAGGCGGAGTCCTGAGCCACAGTCTCTTTAACCTTGCGCTCATCGGCCTTGTTGATGTACTTCCACGGTCCGTGCATCTGTCAATATAGGCAGACGACATCTAGATCTAGGCATCAGGGGTGACGCGTCTACACGTACGTGCCAGGCTTCAGAGAGCGGCTACACAGACGTCAAACTACCTTCAAGGACGTGGACTAGAGCTGTGATCTGAGAAGTGCTCGCTGGTTGCCTTCACGCGCAAGGCTATGGGCACATATTAAAATTATGAACAGGCTACACTTATGAGAACACCCACCTCTTTCTGGGCAGTAATAATAGATCGCGACCGTTCTTGGAGCCCTCATTGCCTACATGAAAAAAAAAAAAAAACTCACCGTGATCACCCATGCGCTAAGATTTCTTGCGGGTGTGACGACGAATATCGGCAGGCTAAAAAAGCCCCGTTGCCATCGCGTGGCTCATACCCAGTTCGTTCAGTGGCTGCGCCCTAGCTGTTGCTGCCGCGTTTGTCGCTGCTTCTCTAGGGCCCGAATAAACCCCCTTTACAATTGGTGGAGCTGCTGGGTACAACAGGAATTCTGGAACTTCGCAACCGGACACTGCAGCCTGTCTTCATTATGCCGGAAGAAGGTCCACCGCAACCACAACCCGCTGCCCTGGTGACTACCGTGGTCTGCCCCGGCCCATTGCGTCAACGCGACCCACCCATCTTCTGTGGTACCGAAGACCATGACGTAGAAGACTGGCTCGCTGACTACAGCCGGGTGAGCATCCACAACCACTGGGACGACACCAAAAAACTGAATTATGTATCGTTTTATTTGAGCGGTGTCGCCAGCGTGTGGCACCGCAACTATGAACGTGATCTCACGACGTGGACAGCCTTCAAAAATAACGGGACGGAGGTATTCGGGCGCCCCGCGGTTCGAAGGCTTCGCGCCGAGCAACGTTTGCGCAGTCGTGCGCAACAGTGCGGGGAGACATTTACTAGTTATATAGAAGATGTTGTCAACCTCTGCAACCGCGTCGACGTCACAATGGCTGATGCCGAGAAGATCCGCCATATCTTAAAAGGCATTGAAGACGACGCCTTCCAGATGCTGTTGGCGAAAAATCCGGAGACAGTCTCTGAACTCGTCAGTCTCTGCCAAAGCTTCGACGAACTCCGCAAACAACGCATAGCCACCCGCCAATCTCGTCCTCAGGCGACTTCAATGTCGAGCTTGGTTGTTTCCCCGGATAACACGTCGCTGCTGCTGCAGATAAAGGAGTTCGTCCGTGAAGAGGTGGCTCGTCAGCTTTCTCGGATTCCCCTTACACACGGCCAGTCGAATTCTCTGTTGGCGCCCGCTCTCCAATCTGACATCAAGGAGCAGATAGCCGACCACATTTCACCTTCTCTCCAGCAGGCTCCGGTTGCCGCTCCCCTGATGTACGCCGAAGTCGCTTCGAGGCCTGCACCACAGACCTACGGTCCCCTTCGCCTCCCTTTGCGCCCGCCCGTATCCGCTCCAGTCCGGCCACTGGTGCAGTATGCACGACCACAAGACCATTGGCGCACGGAAGACAATCGTCCGGTTTGTTTTTATTGTGGCCGTGCTGGACACGTAGCACGTCACTGTCGCCTGCTTACACTGAACGTCCCAAACAATGTGCGTCCATACGCGCCACGTTTCCAACAACGCCGCAAGTATTCTGACACCTTTGAATCTCCTGCCGTCGAGACCACATTCTCCGCTCACCGTTCACCTTCTCCTCACCGCCGCTCCCTTTCCCCCATGCACCGTCGGCGGAGCCCTTTGAGCCAGGAAAACTAAACATCGCAGTTCAGGAAGCGAGAACTGCGGTGCCTGCGAAATGTATAAGGCCTCACACATCCCCGAAAAACGTTATTGAAGTCGCAATAGAAGGAACATCGAAGGAACGCTAGCACTTGTCGACACCGGCGCTGCACTTTCAGCGAGCGATAGATGCCCGTATTTGCCGCAAGATAGGAAAAGTGACGACGCCGCTTTCTGGACTGTCCCTTCGGACTGCCAGCGCGCAGCACGTCGAGCCATCCGGCGCCTGCTCCGCTCGTGTCGTCATTCAGGACGTCCTCTATATCATAGAATTCATCGTGTTGCCATCTTGTTCACACGACGTCATATTAGGTTGAGCCTTTCTCTCCACACATCATGCGATCATTGACTGCGCCCGCGCCGAAATCGAGCTGTTTCAGTTTTCGGGCGATATTATCACTTGTCAGAGGGACCCTTGTCACAAAATCACCGTTTCTGAAGACACCGTTATACCTGCCTGGTCTTCCGCCCTTGTCAGTATCTCTTGTGACTCTGTATATGCCAGAACAGCACTCTTCGCTCCGTCTGAACTTTTCGTTCGCCGCCGTTCACTACCATTGCCCTTCGACGTCCTCGAGTTCAAAACTGGCGCCTCTCTGATGTGCGTGTCAAACCCATCGGCCGAACCAATTACGTTACGCCGCCGTGAAAGCCTTGGCAGAGCAGAACCCCTGGCCTCATCTTCAATATTTGACACGACGGACGACTCCACTTATCTTGCCACTCTCGAGGCATCGCCTCCTCAGTCACTGCCACGTTCTTTTACGTCAGCTATTGCCAGTGACCTTACGTCGACGCAGCACGATCAACTTCTTCACTTGCTCGAAGGCTTCTCTTCTTCCTTTGACTGCCAAGCAACATCCCTTGGCCGCACAACGACTGTCTCGCACACCATCGACACTGGGAGCCATGCGCCCATTCGGCAGCGTCCCTATCGAGTATCAGCGACCGAAAGACGTGTTATCAATGACCAGGTGAACGATATGCTGAAACGCGGTGTCATCCAGCCTTCTAGTAGTCCCTGGGCATCAGCAGTCGTCCTAGTTTAAAAAAAAGACGGCACCATACGATTTTGCGTGGATTATCGAAGGCTTAACAAGATTACCCGAAAGGATGTATACCCGTTGCCACGTATCGACGACGCCCTTGACTGTTTGCAAGGTGCGGAGTTTTTTTCCTCCTTAGATCTCCGCTCTGGCTACTGGCAGGTGCTCATGGCTGACGCTGACTGTTTTAAAACTGCGTTTGTAACACCAGACGGCTTGTATGAATTCACTGTAATGCCGTTCGGTCTGTGCAACGCGCCCGCCACTTTTGAACGCATGATGGACGGCATCCTGCACGGCCTGAAGTGGCACACTTGTCTCTGCCACCTCGACGACGTTGTAGTCTTTTCCCCTGATTTTCCGACCCATCTTCGCCGTTTACATCAAGTTTTGACCTGTCTCCGGAATGCTGGGCTGCAACTTAACTTAAGAAAGTGCCTATTTGCAGCTCGAAAATTGACTATATTAGGCCATGTTGTCTCCAAAGAAGGCATCCTTCCTGATCCTGCTTAACTTCGCGCCGTATCCGAATTCTCGAAGCCCACTAACTTAAAAGCATTACGCAGCTTCATTGGCCTATGCTCCTATTTTCGACGTTTCGTTCGCAATTTCGCTACTGTGATCGCACCACTAAACCAACTCCTACAATGCGACGATGAACTTTCTGCTTGGTCGGAAGCCTCCGATGATGCCTTTACGACTCTTCGCCGCCTACTCACGTCTCCGCCGATCTTGCGCCATTTTGATACGAGCGCACCTAGAGAACTTCATACTGACGCCAGTGGTGTCGGCCTTGGTGCCGTGCTCGCACAGCGTCAGAAGAAGAAGTAGTTTGATGAATGGAAAATGTAGAGAGGTCGGCCGGATAATGGAGCATCTGGCCTGCTACTCTACGTAAGGGAAGGGGAAGAGGGAAAGAAAAAGGGTCATAATGGGGGATGATAATGGGAGGAACGAGGTGAATGACACATTACACAACTGGTATCACAGGCGTGAGTCCAGGCCCGTGTCACCTAGGAAACGTGAAAGTGCGCGCATTGTCTCTGTCGTCTGCCAACTCTGTGGCCACGCGCCTAGCAAGAGGTCCTCCGACAGTGGTCCATTGTGTAAATGTCTCAATGTACCTGCCAATGTCAGCCTTTCTCGCGCATACTCAGGGCACACCACGAGCACATGTTCTATAGTCTCTACAGCGCCACACAGTGAACAGTCCGGGGAGTCTGTCCGTCCAATAATGTGCAAATATTTGCGCGTGAAGGCGACGCCTAATTGCAGTCTGTGTATCAGGCATGTATGAGGGCGTGGAATTCCACGCAGAATAGGAAATTTCTTATCGGGATCCAGGCTTTTAAGGCGGACGTGACGAGCATCTGGCTGGGCCCAGTATCTCCTCGTCGCACTCCTCATTAATTCCGACAGGAGGCATGTGATGTCCGGTCTGGAGAATGGCGCTACAGTTTGCAGGCCACTGCTGAGGGCGCGCCTTGCTGCAGCATCGGCCATCTCATTACCGTTGAGCCCACAGTGTCCCGGGATCCATTGTAACACTATGCGGTGGTGTTTTTCTTGAGCGTGTGAAAGCAGCTCGGTGATCTGCAGGGCCAGAACCTGATATGCGGTGTGGCGCAGGAAGCATCCCAAAATTTGCAGCGCGGGTTTTGAGTCCGTGAAAATGCACCACTCTTGAGGTCTTTCCCCGCAGATGTGGCGAATCGCTTCCCGAATAGCCACAAGCTCTGCAGCGGTTGATGTTGAATTATGGTCAAGTATGAAACCTCGAGTCATCTGTTGGGCTGGTATCACCACAGCTGCTGTCGATGCCTTAGGTGACACGGAGCCGTCTGTGTACACATGAACTTATGCCTGGTATTCTGACCAGATGTACGCGAGAGCAAGTTGTTGTAGTCCACTGACGGGAACCAATGATTTATTTAGTATGCCGGGGACATGTACGCATACGGAAGGTTGAACCATCACCCATGTTGGTTTGACGGGGTGATATGGAAGGGCATAGCCTGTTGTTATGTGGGGTAAATTGCAGCGGAGTGCACTTGTGAAACTGCTGTCCGGTCGCTCATGTAGAACCGACGTCAATGGATGGTAATGGTGTCGTGTCAGTAAGCGTAAATACACACGAAGTGGTTCGTGGGACTCTAATGCCGAACCCTAATGCCGAATACATGGTCGCTTATGCCAGTCGTACACTCACAAAAACTGAGGCCAATTACTCAGTAACAGAAAAAGAGTGCCTGGCTATCGTATGGGCTCTTCAAAAATTTCGCCCATATCTCTATGGTCGACCCTTTGACGTGATGCGGATCATCACGCTCTTTGCTGGTTGTCTAACCTCAAAGACCCGTCGGGGCGCCTCGCTCGGTGGGCCCTCCGAATTCAGGACTATGATTGAATTCAGGACAATGAATTCAGGACTATGAATTCAGGTCTATGACAACTTCCTTTGTCGGGGGAAAGTTCCTGGGACACTGGCCGAGACCGTCCTAAGGAAAGAAGGCTTTAAAAGCGTTTTTGCGCTTCTTGCGGGGAACTAGTCTGAGAGGCAGACCTTAAGCAGTGCCGTATTCACCTTTCCTTTTCCCCTATGTTTTTCGCTCTTCTTTCCCTTTTTTGTCGCATCTCTTTTCTATTAACTTTTATTGCTCTTTTATTCCCCTTATCTCCTTTCCCCAGCACAGGGTAGCCAGCCGGTCTGAGAAGTGGCTAACCTCCTGTCTTTCCGTCTATTCCTGCTTCCTTCCTTCGATAGTAATATGTACAGCATCAGGGTTGGCTAGAAGTTCATCTTACAAAAACTACTAACGTAAGAGCGTTTTGCGAATACTGGACTTCATCCTTTTGAATAATATAGCTTCGGTAATTAAGAAAACAAACATGTGCCTATATTGAAGGAAGAAGGAAGAAGTTGGGCTCGTAGCTGCAGCTGCTCTATAGAGCACACAGAGTGCAGGCGGTACGACAGTGAGGAAAAAAAGCAAGGAATTATAAAAGGCTAGAGAGAAATGTAAACACGCCTAGGGCGAGCACAGTCGATCACAGGCAGCGGAGCCGATGACGTCAGTGGTTATCACAAGGGAGTGCCACGAATGTAGAAAGCCGCGCACGCGAGCGTTGCTAGACCAATTGTGACCTGCGTACACAGAGCATATTTCACTTTGGTTCTGTCAGCTTGTGCACGGCAGCTGGTTGAGCAGACGGATAAAGCTCTTCACTTCGAGAGAGTCGTAAAAACGTGAGGCCGAGGCGAGCACTTATACTATACTGATTGCGTCATTCAGGAGTGGTGTCGGTAGCTCTAACATGTGCATCTTTGCACGCTGTTGCTCCGAGGCAGGGGAGCACACAGCATATCCCGTGTTGTCTTTTTGCTTCTTTTGGTGCTCCATGCACGTACGCCAGGAGCTTGCGATCACGGCGAGAATGGGTACCGTCTTTCTGCCTTCGCGCTTCGATAAACGCTCTCAACTATCAAAGCACGCGCAGCGCCTGTTGCAGCAAGCTACAGTGTCTCTCTGAGTTTGAGACGAAATTCGTAGCGAGGACAGACGCGCGTCGCAAAAGACGCCACTTCGCTTTGTTGTACTGCATGTCGCTTTCATAGCGTTTGGCCCTGGATGCGAAGGGATACGGGTGGTAAATGGAATGTCTTCGCATATGCTGTATCACGCCACTCTGCCTCAGCATCGCGTCGTCGTGCGTTGATGTCACATCTAGCTACATCGCGCGAAAAAATATTCCTCTCTGCAGACAATAAGTTCAAAGGCGTGCGCTGCGTGCGAAATTCTTCACCATTGAAAGTTTCTGCTTCTCGATCTTCAAAGTTTTGAAACCATGTTGAATAGGAGCGTTTCCAGGATGATCGCAGCGGCCACAGTGGTTCCTAAACGCAGTTTGTCCAGCTAACATTACGAAGAACAGTTCAGCTTCAATTTACCTGTCGTAATTTTTTTCATATCCCTCTTTATGTGGCAGTTTGCGGTCCTTGCACTTACTTTCAACGCTGCAGTTTGGCGGCCGTGGTCAAAATATCGATTATCTATTTCGGGTGAAAAGTGCTCTTGGCTGCGGTGACCAAATGCGGATGCATGCGCGTTTAGCATCGCATAATATTAATGATTTCTGTGATATACCACTCATTCAGACCATTTAATTTGTTATTCATTTGCTAACTATATGCACAACACAATAAATGAGACACCTATTCATTTAATAGGTTTGTACAGTATACGCACATACCGTTAGATGCTAGCGCAATCGGAGTTGGCGTCATGTGGACGATGTTAGACCACGGATTCTTTCTTCCTTATTTCTCCTCTAGTGCGCAGTTAATGTTCCGGCACAAAACCATCTGGAAGCAGTTATATTTAGCTAACAGCGTCTCTTGTAGAAGACTCAGATAGAAATAAGTAAATAAATATACACATTTTACTAAGACTTACACATACGCTTCTGTTCATGAACGTAGTACAACTGCTGCGTCTTATTCTGCAAAGCCTGCAGCACAGAGTTCTATTCAAGTAGGTTTTGCGACATCTTCGGCATTTGGAAAACTATTACGCATTAATATGGCGCTGAAATATGTTATGTAAAATCCAAAATTGTCAAATGGTAATTGTAGAAAACTTTATTTGTTGTTTTGTAATGAAGTCCCAGAGGGTGGAGCTTTCACTACAGGGTCATATTTGCTGCTGCTAACCGGCTGGCCCGGTCGCTCCGGTATCGCTAGTCGTCCGAGGCTGTGCTGTAAAGAGCGGCTTCCCACTGGGATGGGGAGGCGTTAGGTATTCTAGGAAGGCCGGGTGGTTTGGAGCATTCCCACTTAGAATGGTAGAGGTTTTCGTGTCCTCCACAAAAAGGACATTTGTTGGGGATATTGGGCAAGCTAAAAGGTGTGGCGGAGAGCAAGGCTGGGGAACGTATTAGTTTGGAGCTGGCGCCAAGCGGCTGCATCTGCACGGTTTAGTTTTGCGTGTGGCGGAGGGAACGTTATACGGGATTGTTTGTAGTGTTGTAGTATATACTTGTATATAAGTGGTATCTTTTCCACCTTGTCTGAATTGGACTGGCCTTCCACGGGCGCCCGGAGAGTAAGTCCTCGGGGTGTCGCATGAACGCGCTCATTGCCAGGGAGAGACGCATGTCTAGGTGTCCAAACTAAGTGAACTAGTGGGATATGTTGGTTCTTGGGCAGCAATTTATGAGCCATCAAATGCTGCTATTCTAAGCGACTCCCATGGAGCTGTCAGCCGATTGTTCAGCGCCAACCCTGACACACCTCTTTTACTCGAAGTAACTTAAGACTTGTATTCCTGTATTGGGAGAAAAAAAAATTACCGACGATTACGTTACTTCCTAATGCGAAATTTGAGCGCAGCAAATAAGCTGTTTCACCTTTTCGATAGATTGAGGCAAAGAAATCGAGCAACACATGTATGCGCTATCACAGAATTTTTTTTTTATTTTTCACACGTATTCCTTTAACAAAGACTCCGCTAACAGTTCTTGACAGTCATGAAGGAAGCTTTGTGGTCGGAGAAATAGACTGATATATGTTCGACTTGGTACACCAATGCTTGATTCTCAAAGACGAGATCTATACAAGTGCCTCGCGAGGTTGTCACAGCCGTGGGACGCGTTACGAGCGAGAGGAACGGGATGTTCTCCCGCATAAGTGTTAGGAAATTGCTGTTTGTCTTTATGTCAACATTAAAGTCCCCCACTACTAACATCGGTGTGGATCGATGGACGGTTAATGCGAGTTGCAGGAAGTGCACGACGTCTTTCGTGAGTGCGGTAGGGGCGAAGTAGGCAGCTACTACCAGCAAGCCGTTGGGCAACTTTGCGGCGCACAGTTCGCCAACTTCAAAGTTCGAGCCGGCGCTTTGACAAGCGGAGACACGCAGGAAGAGGTGGGAGGGGGGCGGCGTGTACACCCAGCGGCAAACGATGGGGGCAGAAGCGCGTGCAGCAAGCGGACAACACGATAAAGGGAGGAGGGAAGAGATAGCAGCGACTGACTGATGCCGCTGACGCCGATAGTGAGTCAACCCCAGCTGCGGAGTTGGTTTCAGGGACAACGCCGCCGATGCCGACACTAACAATATGATACCCTCGCTTCCGCAGCGCTAAGAACCAGGGGGGGGGGACCCTTTCCTCCTCTTTCTGCGTGGCGGCGACGGTGTTCTATGCAGTCACGTTATCTTGACTCTCTAGCGGCGTCAGCGGCATCCAGCGGTATCAGTCGGTCGCTGCTAGCGCTGGGGGGATGAAAGGGGGGCGGAGCTGGTTACGAGGCCGACGACAACGCCGACGCGAAACCCAGGAACGGACGCCAAAGAGCTGCGCTCTAAAAACAGATTCGTGCCTGAGCCTCTGTTCCTGGGCTGGGCTAGAGTTCTGTTGGAATACGAGTCGTGTTTAGTTTTTCAAAGGTACAACTGCGACGGCAAGAAAACCTGATCAGTTGGTCATGAGCAGTAACATTTTATTTCTTGTTACATGGATGAGGTTGTGCAATTGATTTGCGCTCATATTGGATAAACAACACTAAATCGGACGAGGTCTAATAATGAGACATATGGCATCTTCGGCTGATCAGCGCCCTAGAGCGCTCTAGTGAGCGGCGTTCCCTGCTGCGGTTCAAAGAAGCTGCGCGCCCTGCCTTAGGCTGGTTCTTCTCCATCGCTCGCCTCCATCTTCGAGCGCTCTGAGGCACTCCGAACCCTGTCGTCGGCGCAGTTGTCGAGATTGAAACGTTTCCCACAGCGTCATCACAGCACAGCATCGCTGCTGTTGGCGACGGTCCACCGTAACCTAGGCAACCTAGGTCACCGCATGCTGGCGTCTCGGTGAACGCTTCGTCCCACGGCGCGTCCGCCAGTTTTCCCGGCAGCACCGAGAGCTTTGGATAGGCGAAACATCGGACGTTGGCAGTAGACACGTGGTTTCGCATCTGCCATTTCCTCCTCCGAGAGCGAGTCGCACGTTCGGCTTGCGCGCTTGTCCTCTACCTCCGAGTTAGGAGAACGCCGGGTCTGCCCCGACTCTGCATCGGGGGATGGAGGCGACCAGTCGAAGATACCAATAGAAAGAGTCAGAATAGTTATTATACATCGGGCTGTTTCATGTGCTCTAACCTCTACCTCAATAACCCTGCTAAAGAAAACACAAGGAAAAACAAAAAGCGCTAGTTCGTGACTTTGTCTTAGTCCTTGTCTGATATTACCCTGTTCGCCCAGCAAAGGTGTACCTCACTTTTCTCAGTCGATATTCTTCGGCATTGCATTCTCCTCCTCGAAGAAATCCGTACCGTATAATCGCTGTAGCTAAAAAGGCGGCTCGGGTTGAAGTGAGCCCCAAAATAGCAGACTGCCACACGACTGCCACGCGATGTCGCAAGGAGCGAACAATCAGGAGGCACAACAATCCTATAGGGTTCGTCCTTTTCTACACCCACTGTTATTTGTGCAATAGCTTTCTTTCGTTTTTATTTTTTTTCAACTCCTGGCATTGATGGGTACTTGCGCAACGTTGTCTAACCTGCGTTGCGCTCTTTTTCCTCCATTGCGTTTCCTTTTTCTCAAACTAATATTTTGTAGGCTTCGTCTGTAATCGGTTTTCAACTCTTGGTTTGAAAAACACGACGCTGACGTTCCATTTAAGTGCCAGGTGTTGTTGACACGCTCAGCTACTGAACTGAGATTGAATTTTTGCCGCTAAACGTAGAGAGGGAAAATTGAAATATTTTATTCTTACCTTTTTCGGGGGTCCAGTCGTCGAACCAGGTGCTGCTCTTTTAACTACGTTGGCGGCTGACACCTCCGTCTTCACCGCTATTCCAATGCTCAAGGATTGCTTTGCTTTCTCAAGAATAACCTGGGGTGAAGCAGGGGGCCACATGCTGCCTTGCGGCTGATTACATGTTAAGTTGTGCAAATGCTTGCCACAGAATGACTAATGAAATCAATTGGTCCCTGTCTCCGTGTTCACATAATGCATTCAGGTTTGTTTTGCTATTATTAGCGAAACAAGTTATTAGCGAATTGTGCCTACTTTGTTGGGTTAGTTGCTGATGTTTTATGTGTCTTTTAGCCTCCCCGAAAAGTGCACGGCGGTTCTCTTTATGTACTGAGTGACTCTGTGACCTTTCTAGAACTCTGCGGTGCTTTTGATTTCTAATATATAGCACAACATTCTTGCTTTCTTGCAACCTTACCGAAAACCTCCTAGAAAAGAAAAAGCGGTTAACTCCTTCCAAGCTTGCGGAATTCAGGTACTCTTGGTATAGTGTTCCTCTTTTGCTCACACACTCTCGAGACAACTTGTTGGTGTCCCAACCTTTCTTATCCGTCGCCGACCGTTCCAGAAATCGTCGATGGAGAACACGCCCCGTACAAAAGGTAGAAAACTCACAGGAGAAATTCTTCGGCATGAGGAAAGAGAGCTCGTCTGTATTTTCACACGCGATATCTGCCCATATAGTTTCTTGTCAGTTATAAATCACCGAAACTGCAATATTTTTTGTTTGTACCTGCGTAGCAAGTTCGAAAGGACGACTTCACCGGAGCGTGTACGTTTTAACGAGTTTCGATTCCACATCTTCGCTCTTGCAGTCCATTTTGCCACCATTCGATTCTTAACACGAAAGGCATTGCACGTCTGGTTCTATTCGTCGTAGCAAGAAGCCGCGTACACGCGATAGGAAAAACAACCAAGCTCGTGCCGGCCATGGAATTCGTGCCTTGCGAGTCACCGGCCGAGTGATGTGACAGCTTGTTCAAGAAAACCATACGGGATCCCCAGTTAACTGTGAACAGTAAATTGTCGGCCAAAAGCGGCGGTCGCCCAATTATCGACAGGCCAGACAGCATTGCATGTTTTCGCAGACGCTGGTGCTTAAGAGTTAAGAAAACAACTAAGCATTTGCGCACAGTTAACACTTTTTCACGTGAAATAGTATCATACCATTCTAGGCCTCAAGAAGTATTTATTGGTGGAACATCACCTGAGTGCGTATCATCACGCATCAATCACAGGTTAAAGCACCAAGTTTGGAGCTGTCGAAGAAATCTATGTGCAAATTCCTTCGTTTCCGGACCTGCGTCTACCTGGAATAACCTCGCCGTCTCCATCGCTCGGAATGCAGTCACGTAATTTAAAACTGCCACAACTAATTATTTGCCTCCTCTAATCGTCTAGCTGAAACGCTCTAAGTGAATTTGAAAGTAGCAACAACAACAAAAAGAAGGCGCAGTTTTGTCCGAAAGCTGAAACATCGATTGCGATAGCAAAATAGTAGACAGCTATACGAAGTAAGCATAATACTCTTATCGGCCGTATAAACTTGCAAACATTCGCTTACGAACTAAATTAACAGCACGGTGTCAGGCGCGCACATGTACACATGAGCACATCTCTGTCGATGACCGCAGAAACTCGCTGTCAAAACGCTGAAGTGAGTAAGTGTGGCTGCATCTGGGGGCGAATTGACCTTCGTGATGTCTCTCGTTGCAACGTGAACTAAACGTCGAAAGCACAACGCTACCGGCAAAGCTACTACAAAGTTATTACAAAGCTACTATACAAAGCTACCGGAACTCCGCGTACTTTGTGCACATCGCAGATCGCTTTGAAGATGAGGAACGCGGTGGCACGCACTTTGTACACGTTGTAGATGGCTTGCAAGAAACGACGCCCGTGTGGCCGCGCCGTAAGCAGCAGCCGCAGGAGTAGAACGCCCCTGCCCCGCCTCGCCTCCTCCCTGTGCTTCGCGCGCGACATAAGAGCGGAGCGAGGGGGGCTATACTAATCCAGGTACAACCAAATTAGGAAGGCCCACAAAGCTTCAACAAGACACTCCCTCACCATATCAGGAATTGGCCTCCCTGGTGCAGTATTCGGCCACCGCCTCACAAATGGCTAACTCCGGAGAGAGTGGATTACCCAATGGCGCTCAGTCCCCAGCAGCTGCGGAGCACCTGACCAAGGCAGTGGTCAGACCTGTAACGCAGCAGAGGGTGCTAAGAATCTCTGGATCCGGACAGGCCGCCAATGGAAACTGACCCTTGCAACGTTTAATACCCGAACCCTCTCAAGTGACGCTAGCTTAGCAGGACTCTGAGGAATTATCAGACATTGTTTGGGATATCATCGTTCTTAGTGAGATTAGAAGAACTGGCGAGGCTTATACATTGCTGAATAACGGACATGTACTTTGCTATAGAGGTCTACTAGATAAGAAGCAATAAGGGGTAGGATTCATAATCCATAAGGACATAGCGGGTAACATTGACGAATTCTACAGTATTAATGAGAGGGTAGCTGTAGTCGTAATCAAACATAATAAGAGGTATAGATTAAAGGTAGTACAAGCCTACGCTCCAACATCCAGTCACGATGATGAGGAAGTAGATCAGTTTTATGAAGATGTTGAATTAGCGATGAGAAAAGTGCAAACTCAGTACACTGTAGCAATGGGCGACTTCAATGCAAAAGTGGGGGCAAAGCAGGCTGGTGAAGAAGCTATTGGCAACTACGGCGTCGATTCTAGGACCGCTAAAGGATAGCTGCTGGTAGAATTCGCAGAAATGAATAAGCTTCGACTAATGAACACCTTTTTCAGGAAGCGTAGCAACAGAAAGTGGACCTGGAAAAGCCCTAATGGTGAAACAAGAAAGGAAATTGACTTCATACTTTCCGCTGATCCCAGCATAGTGCAGGATGTAGAAGTTAGAGGTAGGGTAAAGTGCAGTGATCATAAGTTAGTGAGGGCTAGGATTCACCTCAATTTGAAGAGAGAAATAGTTAAAGAGGTCAAGAAGAAACAGGTCAACCTAGAGGCAGTAAGGGTAAAAGCAGACATTTTCAGGCTGGTACTTGCAAACAAATATGCCACCTTAGAAAAGAGAGATTCAATTAAATTAAATTCAATTCAATTCAGCTTTATTCAACATCTGTCAGATATTTGGAGCACGGACAAAAAGCCTGAAAAGGCTTGACTGGGTCCGTGCACCATAGCATGGCACACAGTGGCATCAGTTCCATACAAAAAGCAAAGGAGAAAATCAACTTGCAGGAAATGCAAGAACTACAGAAAATACAAAAACAATGCAAACAACAGGCAAATACGTGTATAAAGAAAATACATGAATATTCACTGGATCAGAAACGAGGAAAAGAAGTACAGAAAATACAAGTAGTGTTTCAGCAAACAATAGAACAATGGAGAGTTATACATATATGTTGCGTAGCTGACTGAAATAGATCAATTCTATATCCGTGCCATTTTTGGCCAACTCATTTAACAAGGTCGGTAATGTGTACTTTAACATTTGCTTACCGTAGGTCGTGCGGCATTTATCAACTTTCCATGTTTCGGGATAGCGTGTGTTGTTTGCAGGGGAATTTTTTTGCAACTTCGCCAGTGATTTCAGAAGGTTATTTTTCTTGTTTGTTTCCAGGTTACGTTGTCGAAGTAGTCTGAAATTGTATATAGATTGTACGTTTACAAGCTTAAGCTTGTTAAGCATGTCCTGTGTGTGACTTAGTTAAGGAGCAT
Source organism: Dermacentor albipictus (assembly GCF_038994185.2). Classification (NCBI taxonomy): domain Eukaryota; kingdom Metazoa; phylum Arthropoda; class Arachnida; order Ixodida; family Ixodidae; genus Dermacentor; species Dermacentor albipictus. The sequence continues at coordinate 70,640,737 of NC_091821.1, read as the reverse complement.
TAAAACAAGAAGTTTCTTTATAACAAGAAGTTTCTTTATATTTTTTTAGTTGTTTTTCCCCAAATTAGCGCACCATAGTTTAGCGTAGAAGAAAATAGAACATTGTACAAAATATTGGTAACAGAAAGAAGGAGCGTACAGCAATGTCGACGCATGAGGCCGATTACTTTGGAGAGTTTTTTCGTTAGGTAATTGATGTGAGCATCCCAGGACGAATTATTAGAAAAAAGCACGTCAAGGGTTTTAAAACTTTGTCACCTCCAGATGATGATGGGAGATTAGAAAGAAAGGAATCATTAAATGCGTTTGCTAGTTCGGCTCCATAAATTTCCACGTTGTCCTTCAGTATCCTTGTAATAGGTTCAGTACTTTTGCCAAATATCGTGTTTAGTTTGCGCCACATGTCTTCAGAGCGTTGGCTCGAAATTAAGCGGTTATAATGGTACCTGTATTTAGCAGCACGAAGTTCTTTAGTGGCAAGATTTCTATGTTTTTTTTGAAGCACTAAGCGTATGAGGACATCTAGTTTGAATAAATGTTTTATACTGCTGCTCTCGTTTTCTTATTAGATACATGATGTCAGTAGTTATCCATGGCTTACGAGCTTTCTTTGGTCGGGTAAATGTTTTTTGTGGAAAGCATGAATTGTAGATAGATGTAAACTTTTCTAAGAACCTGTCGTAGGTGATATCCGGATTACATTCACTCAAAACATCATCGCAGCTTACCTGGGCGATAGATTCACGAAAAGTGGTTAATGTGAGAGGGTTAATTGATCTGTAAGAAAATGTGCTAGTGGCGTAGAGTGGTCAGTAAGTTTAGAAGATTCATTTAGAGAAATAAATATTGGAAAATGGTCGCTGAGGCAGTAGTTTATAATACCAGAGTGCACTTGGTGCAAATCAACATTTGTAATGAAGAGATCAAGAAGAGTTTCTATTGTTTTTGTCAGCCTCGTTGGTGAAGTTGCTACATTTTGAAAATTGTGTATATCTAAGACAGACTCAAAGGCAGCTTTAATATGGTTATCTGCAAGTACATTAATATTAAACTCGCCGCCTAAGATTATTTGATATTTATAATAGTTAACAAATTGCAGGAGTGAATCTAAAAAGCTAAAAAAGGAGGAAACGCCACCGTGAGGCAGCCGATAGCAGACACAGATGATGACATAGAACTAATGAATGACACCGTAACTAGGTTGGCTTCAGAGGCAGCAATGGAAGTGGGAGGCAAGGCACCAAGGCAACCAGTAGGCAAGCTCTCCCAAGTAACAAAGGACCTAATAAAGAAACGACAAAAATGAAAGTGTCCAACTCAAGAGATAGGATAGAATTCGCGGAAGTGTCAAAACTGATCAACAAGGCGAAAATAAGGGATATTCGAAACTATAACGGGATAAAAAGTAAAAAAATTTAAATTATGGGGTTTTACGTGCCAAAACCATTTTCGATTGTGAGGCACGCCGTGGTGGAGGACTCCGGAAATTTCTACCACCTGGATTTCTTTAACGTGCACCTAAATCCACGTACACGGGTGTTTTCGCATTTCGCCCCCAGCGAAATGCGGCCGCTGTGACCGGTATTCGATCCAACGACCTTGTGCTCAGCAGCCTAAGACCATAGCCACTGAGCAACCACGGCGGGTATGATAAAAACTGAAGAAGCCGTAAATAATGGACGCAGCCTGAAGTCGGGGAGAACGAAACTTGGCATAGGACAAACGAAGATGTATGCACTGAAAGATAAACAGAGTAATATCACCAGCAATGTCGAAGATAAAGTGAAAGCAGCGGAAAAATTCTGTACTGACCTGTACAGTACCCAGAGGAGTCAGTATACCTCAATTAGAAACAGCAATGAACAGGATACAGGAACTCCTACTATAACTAGCGATTAGGTTAGAAGAGCCTTGCAAGACATGAAACGAGGAAGAGCGGCAGGAGAAGATAGAATAACAGTCGATTTAATCAAAGAATGAGGTGACATAATGCTTGAAAAACTGGCGGCTCTCTATACGAAGTGTCTATCGACTGCAAGGGTCCCAGAAAACTGGAAGAATGCAAACATTATACTAGTTCACAAAAAGGGAGACGTTAAAGAATTGAAAAATTTTAGGCCTATTAGCTTACTCCCAGTATTATGTAAAATATTTGCCAAAATAATATCCAATAGAATAAGGGCAACATTGGACTTTACTCATCCAAGGGAACAGGCTGGCTTCAGGAAGGGGTACTCTACAATGGATCACATCCATGTCATCAATCAGGTTATCGAGAAATCCACAGAGTACACTAATCCTCTCTATATGGCTTTCATAGATTACGAAAATGCATTTGATTCAGTAGAGATACCAGCAGTCATAGAGGCATTACGTTATCAAGGAGTACAGAACGCTTACGTAAATACCTTGGAAAATATCTACGGAGGTTCTACAGCTACCTAAATTCTACACAAGAAAAGCAGGAAGATACCTATAAAGAAAGGGGTCAGATAGGGAGACACAATCTCTCCAATGCTATTCACTGCGTGCTTAGAAGTATTCAAGCTATTAAAGTGGGAAGGCTTAGAAGTAAAGATCCAAGGCGAAACACAGGGTCAGCTGTAATGTTTCGCTGATGGTGCTTGCGTTTTGTAAATCCCAGAATGAAACTTCGACAACATAGTTATCGGTATTGTGAGCTAGTTTTTCATCAACGTATGTATTCGGGCTAGTTGTATTTTTGTATTTCATTATTTTCGAGAACAAATCACAACCCCTAAACGAAAGCAACGAGGCCGTAAGACAAAGCTGACATGAACTTAGGTGCAGCAAAAAAATAGCAAGACAGACTCGCATGGAGCTTCCTGAATATATATAAAAAGAGAATTTGGAAGGCGATTCAACCTCTAGTTTTACGTCTATCAAAGGCAATGTCTTCCTGAGCGAGTTGTGGCTGAAAATGGCTTGTGTAGAACCATACAAATTATTGTAAGAACCGCGCTGGAGCCACATCGTCTGATCGACGTGAAACTAGAATTTGAATTGCCTTCCAACTTCCTCGTGCAGTGCAACCCCATATTTTTTTTTACTTGCGCCGTGGCAATGCGAAGGCGAGTACCGAGCGAGCCCCGGTGTCATTCCATAATGCTAACGCGATGCACTGAAATGTTTACTGCGCAAATGCAGTGTAGCGCTCCTCCACGTGCTGCAGGCGCATTTGCGGTGCGCGGCACTCTATCGCGTCACCTCTGGAGTGAGGGGAGTAAGAGGTGTATCCGGCTTTGGACTGCGCTACCTCCAGGATCGACCCACGAAGAGGCTTGAAACACATAGCCCGATACAAAAAAGTGGAGATGACTCGTTAAGGAAAACATTGTCTTTAAGCACGGGAATATCTAGAGCAAAAATGTTCTTTGTTTTTTTTTGCTAACGTTGAAAAAGGTTTCGTCAGAAAATTTTAAACATTCAGATACAATCTACTACAAGCAATCTGCTCCTCAAGTGATGCTTACTAAGTGTCCGCGATATTCGCGGTGGTACAGGTCGAAGATACGACACATCGAGGTGACACTTCGGAGTAGTTTAGACATCTCGGCTTTCTTAGGGCCTGTATATAGAAAGAAAAACGATGTGCAGTGTAGGTAGGACAGCAACTGTAATATAATCAGGATCCTTTTTTTTTTTGGTTAGCGCCGTAATTTGGCATTCCAAATAGCGATACTTTGGTTCAGCTTTTTAACATTTTCGTTAAGAAAATATCTAAACAATGTTGCTTATATTTAAATCACGTTATTCACCGATAACTGCGTGTTTAGAAATAAAATGAACGTCGGCAGTGACCAAATCATGTTTGGGGCTCCTCTGATTGCGGTAGTTTAGTAGCGTCCAAATTTTAGGGTATTAACAAAAGTATATAGCTATCGATATCAGTCAGAAAAGGGAAATATAAATTAATGTTTATGGCCAATGTTATTTCTGCAACGTTGTCTTCGTTCCGAAACTCTGGCGCTTGAACTTCGTGTGTCGCTTACAAGAGTGCGAGCACTATACGTAAAAATAAAAAGAAACCTACGAAAACAATCCTTTGTTTACGAGCCCCTCCGTCATTCCTTTGAATGAGAAAGACGTCCGGTGTAATTTGTCATGTCAATATTGGAATGTACGAAAGTAGTCGGGCGTCCTCTTAAGAATATTATCAGACCTACTTGATATAGCGAAAAGCTCCAATGTTCATTTATAATGGCAAAGCACCGAGCTATGCCACTGTACAAACTAGGCACTCTGACTACTCGAGCCAAATTGCAGCGCCAGTGTCTTGTATATATGTCCGTTAAGATATACGGCTCACCATGTGTATATAGAGATCTGCTACATGAGACAGGAAAGGCCCGATAGATAGACATCAATTTGCTTTTCAAGTATGCAGTTTGCAAAACGATGCATCTCGTTCACTCTTTCTTTTTTTCCTTCTAAAAGAGAATTGTAGAGAACTTGAAGGGCATGAATAGACTCCATATAGATCATTCGTCGAAGAAAAAGAGTTTTGTGGATCATCTGGGATAATGGCTGTTTTCTACGTAAGCGCTTCATCAAATGACTATTTTTCGGCGTACGGGCCTATCATTATACGTGACCACGGCTTTTGCATTCAAATAAAAATAAGGCGATGATACTTATTCAACTTACATTAGTGAAGGCTACTCGCTTTCCCTTAGGAATATAAAGCCGAATTCCCAGAACTTTTCCTCCTTAAGTGCTGTAATAATATTTTTGACGTCATGATTGGCTGGCGTCTGCTCTTACGAAAAAAAAATTAACGTAAGAACGTTCTTGTGTATAAGGGCCAGGAATAGTAATGATACGAGTACCAAATAAATCCAGTTATACGATGTGGTTCCAAATGTGCAGCATTACGGAGGAGCCAGAGGATACATCGCGCACAAGTATACAAAGAGTAGAAATAGAAGACATGTGAAATTCAAGAGAACACTGAGCGCACATGCTGAACTCGAAGGTCACAAGGTGCTTGCGTGGCCCACAACGATAAGCAGCGATACTTTTATTTCACAGCGCCTTTCATTAACTGTATCATATACCGGGTGTTTTTTTTTAAAGATTTTTTAAGACCGTACGTAATACTTAAAAATCTCCTGTGGCAGATAGCCGTATTCTAATCTTTGAACTAGATTACTCGAAGAGGCGGACATTATTTGTACAGGAAGTCAAATTGCGAAATGGAATAAACAACAAAATTAGAATAATTTAATTTTAATCTCCTTACTTCCGTTATGTATCGCAACTTAAAAACTGTAGGGGGCGACTCTACAAGCACATCCACTTGGAACGAATTATCAGGATGACACCAATTTCGAAATGTTAATTTCTAAAGTGTACAACAAATACATTGGCGCTCCACTTACTTCTGTGTTTCAGTGCATAAAAAAACAACGGTTTTTTTTTAAATAAGTAGAACAGTGTATTCTTACTGCGAGTACGACGGCGCATATTTCGAAACCGGTGCGATCCGCAGAATTCGTTCCAAGTCTACATGCCTTATAAACCTACCGGCCACAAAGAGAAAATTGCAAATGTGCCATAGAGAAATTAGTAAAAAGCTCGATTAGTGAAATTTTGTTAAGTAGTTGGATGCGCATCCTGAATTCTCGTGGAAGTAATGTCCGCGCCTCTTCGAGTAATCCAGATCCAGGATTAAAATTGTCACAGGTGACTGCTAGAAATTCTGCAGTCCAAAAAAAAAAAAACGCAGTTTCGCCCGACAGGCGAAGCGTCGCGTGCGACAGCAAATGAGTAGACAGCTATACGAAGTAAGGATAGTAGAGTTATCGGCTGTTAAAGTTGTAAACATTTGCTTACTAACTAAATTAACAAGCATGCCGTCACGCGTGCATAGATAAACATGAACACATCGCGCTCGAGGACCGCGGAAACTCGCTGTCAAAACGCTGGAGTGAGTAAGCGCGGCTGCAGCAGCGAGCGAATTGACCTTCGTGATGTCTCTCGCTTCAACACGAACTAAACATCAAAAGCACAGCGCAGACGAAGCTACCGGCACTCGGCGCATGCGCTTTGTCTGTCCACGCGAATATGGGCGTTGCCCATATTCGCCAACGACGGGCGTCTCCAAGGACGGGCGCGAGAAACTTGAGAACCTCGCGTTTGTTTCGTTACTTCTCATTTGTCCGATTTCTTTCACCGCGGAAATCTGACCTCTTGTCGCTCTAGGCCGCTACCTCAAGACCGGTGTCCTGTTGATCATACATACAGTGCGTCCACGTGGACATGAGGTCACAACTTTCGCCGGAAAGGTCAACGCTCTCGCCGCCGGAACGCCGCAAACTCCTGTGCCTTATCACTTCTACAACTAGCCTTGGTTACAAGCAGGACGGATGCCCACTCACGCTGCTGGCGTATGCCAACGAGAGAAAAAAGAAAAGACAGGGAAGTTAGCCAGAAAATATACATTTGGCTGCCCTGCTCGGGGAAAAGGTAAATTGAATTTAAAGGAACAGGAAGGGGAGAAAGGGGGACGAGTATGGAAACAGAAATCGGCGCCAAACATTGAAGCGACACACGTCGTTATCATGGCCTACCTCGGATGCCCGTAGGCCGCAGTAAGCGAACTAACTAGCTCTGGCTGCCTTTAGGGCACTGGTCCGCTGTGACCACTGTCCAAGTATATTTTGCTCGTACAGTGGCCGGCTATCTAGTGTATCTAACGCGCTACACAGCACCTGTCTCTCCGTACTATAATGTGCGCAGATGCATATTATAAAAAGAGAAATGTTATGAACGAAAATGACCCACTAAACACGACGGCATGCCGTAGCGTTGTAGCAGAGTTCCTTCATACCTTGGCAGCCCAGATTGGCAGTTTGGTAGATCTTCAGGTCGGGAGCCAGGGAATGCAGGTGGCTGTTCGTGGAACTCGTTGAATTCCACAAGGTCAGTGTACTATCACGTGCCATGGAGCGAAGTGTAGCTGCTGCGTCTGTTCTGGCGGGTGTAATTAGCATATACAGGGCGTCCCAGCTAACTTTAGCCAAACATTAAAAATATGCGAATGCCACGTAGCTGGACAGAACAAAGGTAATGCTATGTGCCGTTGCTTGGTGATACTCAAGTTATTATTTTCATTCCGCCTAATTAGATACATAGTCTAAATAAAAAATCAACTTCTCAAATATTATATGAAAAGTGTCAATGTGTAAATTGTAGAGTGACATGAAAACCTCTCGATACAGCTTTCTGTTGCTCAGTACGGGCTACATAAAAGTTTTCCGAGCATGAAAGAAGCCCGCAAATGGACGCGAAATTTCCGCGCGACTGGCTGCTCGATGCACTTTGCGTGTGTTCGCGAGCTTCTTTCACGCTCGGAAAAACACTTTTTGTAGCATGTATTGAGCAACAGAACGCTGTATCGAGAGTTGTTCATGTAACTCTACAATTTTGTCGTTGACGCATTCATCTAATTCCTTTAATTTTCTGGACCACTTGCCTTTCGTGATTGGCTCACATAAAGCCGTGTTTTCACTATCCGGATGAAAAGGAGCCGTGTGCACAGACCTCTTTTTCTCTAAAGGGCCGTGTGTGATGGATCACACTCTCTGTTGTTTTGTTACCACGACAATTGCTACACCGCAAATGGTGACATTACGAACGCCGGCCAATGGGGAAACACTCTTACATAGGAGAAGTTTCGTGAATACGAGCTATGTTGATTATAGGCACTTAGGCGGGGCTTCGACCGAAACGGCAACTTCATAAATAGTTATTAAAAGATGTATATCCGTGCGCGTGGCCTCGTGTGGTCATCTAGAAACAGTTATCCCGCGAAAGGCTGCAGAAAACGCAAGTTTGTTGGAAAGGCGAGGTCCTCGTCTATTTTCTTGCCACCACATAGAAATGCGCTCGTTGGCCGTAAGTCATGGCTCAGCATATGTTGGCACACCTTTGTGCGCGTGAAATGGCCGCTCTGTACCTTTGGCGCTTGAGGCGTGCTCATGGTGTGGGAACACGCTGCGGCCATGACGCTCTCCCTTCCAGTATCCGGCCCTTGCTCTCCTTTGACGCATGCACCACAATAGACTTTGGTGTGTCTGAGATAAGAAAGCCTGCGGAATCATTAAACGCTGTAAGTTAGCTGATTGTTGCAAGATGGCGCTCTTTCGGAAATCAGGGCCCATATTCAGACGAAGCTATTTCGCAAAAATTGTTCGTAAAAGCACATACCAGCCAATTCTGATGCTTGACATACTATTAGCGAAGGCGGCTGGTCAATGACAAATATCGCTTACGGGTGAAAAGTTCTGTGAAATTGGAATTCACATAACTTTTCGTTCGTAAGTGATTGCTTGGCTGGTTGGCTGAAGGACAGACAGCCGTTCAGAATATGAAACGAGATAGCCCTTGATAGAAAGATCGTGTCTCGTATTGACTGAAACGAGCACTTTTTTCCTCATTCAGTGAGGATATTTATAGCGAAGCTGTCTATGGCTATGATTCCGGGGTTTCTTCGTGCCGTAATGTCGACACGAAACTATCCTAATCTTTGGATCATGGTATTGTATGGTAAACCTTCATTGAGGTCCTGGAGATCGTGAGTCGTCACGAAGCGCGCCGCTCCCACATGGGAACCGGAAGGCCAAGCCTCTCGGCCGCATCGTGGGCCTGCTGGACAGCCTGAGTTGGTCAGCCAGAAGAGGGCTGCGGAGAACCGTCTCCCATCTGGCCGAGCTGTTATCGATAATAGAGCGTGACCGGGCACACCGCCAGAGCATGTGTTCTAACGTGGCTATTTCTGCACAATTGCGGCAAGTACCATCGCTGTATGTATCCGGATAGATTGTATGTAAGAGCAACCGTTGGGATACGTATTCGTTTGTAGTAGACGAAGCGTTAGTGCTTGAGCTCTAGTGAGCCGGGGATGAGGAACCAAGTAGGTTCTACCGCTGAGATAGTAGTGTTTCGTAAGCTCGTTGTAGGTGGAGGGCGTGTCCCTGTTCTCTGGAGAGTCGGACTCCGATTAATCGGGGGTATCGCGTTGGGCAGGTTGGCGCGCAGCCCCTTTAGCCGACTCGTTGAGGTTGGGAGGAGCACCCTCTATCTGACCATGATGTGCTGGGAAATCAATAAATGAAGTGGTGCATGATGTCCCCGCCCCCCAAAAGTCTGAGGGCCTGTTTGGAAGTGGTACCTTTTTCGAATGCTCTAACTGCAGACCTTGAATCACTATAGATAATATCCCGTGAGCTCTCCAGCAGGGCTAGTGCAACAGCCATTTGTTCAGAAATTTCTCAGCCCCTGGTCCGAACCGAGGCAGCATTGGTGATTCCTTGCCGTCCATCGACCGTGACGATGGTGAACGCTCGACATTCCTTACAAGAGGTGGCATCCACAAAGCTGACCGGTTGCTGATCACTGTGATCACTGTGCCTAAGGAGGTTGGCCGCCCTCGCCCTCCTTCGACCGCGATTATTATCGGGGTGCATGTACCTAGGTATGGGCGCGGCCGTAATGTTCTCACAAATCGACAGAGGAATGTCAGAGAACTCCTCCGCTACTCTATCGGGGTGATATTCGAGTTCTTGCAAAATGTATCTCCCTGCCTTAGTTGTAGTGAGGCAAGTTAGCTGTGCGCGCTCCTGGGCCTTTGCGATCTCTTCCAGAGTATTGTGAATGCAAAGCTGCATTAAGAGCTCTGTACAAGTGTATACGGGTAAGCTGTGAACCCGCTTAGTAATCTTCTTAAGCTGTGTATTCAATTTATTCCATTCTGCTCGTTTCCATCTATGCGTGGCTGCCACGTATTTAAAGTGGCACAGAACGAAATCAAGCATTAGCCGAATGAGGTCATCCTCCTTGAGTACATGATGCCAATTTGATACCCTCTGAGCTAAACGAACGGCACTTTCGGTTTTAGCAATTAGCTTGCCTATAGTCTTGCCATTTGTACCTCCTGACTCAACAATCATGCCCAAGACATTGATTGAATCGACTCTGGGTATGCGGCAACCATTTCTAGTACATATGTTGATGTGTCTGTCCTCTAACGGTGTCCATCCCTTGGGCCTTGGACCACGTTTCTTGTGACTATACAGCAGGAGTTGCGGCTTCAAAGGGAGCATCTGAGACCGGTGGGCTCGAGATAGGTTTAGATAGTGTATATGGCCTCTTGTAAGGCTCCTTCAACCTGATCATCATTGCCTCCTGTGCATTATATAGTGATATCATCAGCATACATGGTGTGTTTGATGCCTTCAGTCTCGAGAAGTTTTCTGCTAAGGTAGGCCATGGCTATATTGAATGAAGAGGGGGAAATGACCGCCCCCGGTGGCGTGCCTTTCTCGCCAAGTTCCATCAGTTGTGATTAGAGATTGGCCACCCGGAGGGCAGCCTTCCTATCCGCAAAGAAAAACGATCTGACGTATTTGTAAAATCTCACGCCCGGAAGCCGAGATATCAGGCTAGAATATGCGAATGTAGAACGTTATCGAAGGGTGTTAGGTATGGCCTGACGCCAAGGGCCATACGTCATCCCCGTCCCCCCTCAACGTGGACGGGCACCGTGGGTGAGACGTCATCCCCTTCCCCTCTCAACGTGTGCGGGCACCGTGGTGGCTACGTCATCCCCTTCCCTTCTCATGGTCGTGGCATCGGGTGTGCTTACCTCGTCCCCCCTCAACGTGGACGGGCACCGTGCGTGCGACGTCATCCCCTTCCCTTCTCAACGTAGACGGGCACCGTAGGGACTACGTCATCCCCGTTCCTTCTCATGGTCGTGGCATCGGGTGTGCTTACCTCGTCCCCTCACTCTACCCCCTGCGCCGGAGCCCACGTGCGCCGTAGAGGTCATTCACTCTTCCGCTCCTCTCAGATTCGTCGAAAAGAGGATCGACTTCTCCTTCCCATGCCTGGTATTGCAGGAGGAGGGGCCTTCTCTCTGTGCCTGTCACGTGTCATCGACGCAAGCAAGATCCCGCCCACACGATTGTAGCAGAGCCTATTTAAGGGGCGCCGAATTGTATACTTCAGACTTCATACCATGTACTTCATCTTGATACTTCATTCTCTTCTTTTTTTCTTTCAACTACCATGGAATAAAACATTGCAAGTTTCGCACCAGCAAAACGTCGTCTCACCCTTGCTCGGCCGCCATGGTCTACCGGAGGCCTGCAGCTCGCCGACAACGCCACGCTACCCAATAAGGAATTTCGGTGGAGCTTCGAGAGACAGGTCACTTGCAGTGGGGTCGCCTTCAAATGCAACAAGCTGGTCGCTAACGGAGGGATCGCCCTGAGGTGCAACAAACTGGCTAGCAGCGATTGGAATACGGAATCCTGGAGACCCCAACTTGGACGACATCTACGAGAGCGTAGCCTCTTCGTCCTGGCAACAACGTTCGGAAAGAAGGTGTCTGGATCATGACTGCATATGGTGAGTGCACGGCTTTTCTTCACTGAGATATCACTTGGCTTTTATGTAATTTTTGGAAAATACATAGCAGTGATTTTTTTAAACTGTTGACGGAAGTTTGAGTACGTCAAGGTTGTACAGAGTGAAGGTTTAGCAGCACTAAGGGCAGCCATGAACTTGAAGGCAATAAAGAAGCCGGAATTGTTGAGCTTGGCCAAGGAGTTGGGCCTCCAAATTGCCGAAACAAAGAGAAAGCCGGAGATCATTGAGGCGATCGAAGCGACCGGGGCAGACGACGAGGAACTGACGGAATGCCTCGAGAGCATCAAAGAAAAAGAAGAAGAGCGTAAGCGCGCCTCGAGAAAGAGGAAAAAGAAGAGCGCGAGCGCGCTGAGGCAAGAGAAGAACATAAGCAATAGCACGAGAAAGCGTTAGCGGCATTGGACAAAGAGCTACAATATTGGCAGCAGTTAAGTGAACAAAGACAATGCCTGTCTGAAAATTTTGTAGGCAGTACAGAGCAAAAGAATGAGAATGTATCTAGCAGACTTTCGCCAAAAGCCGACTAGAAAAGTATTGCCTGTGAGATTAACGGCCCAGTCAGACTCGAACGGAAAGGGCTAGCTGCTAACGATGCCTTAGTGGCAACAGAGGCCTTTAAAGGACAGAGTGAGAGCGACGAGGCGCTGTGCCCACAGAGGACTGTAGAGACAGCTAGGCCAGCTGAGAAAAAATTGGCTCAGTTACCGCGCGTGTGCATCGCATCTCAAGGTAGCAAGGTCGTTAGCGAGGTACAGAATGCTGCGGACTTGACAGACACGAGCACCCATGTCGAGTCAGATCTGCGTGCCGAAGTGAGGTGCCAGCTGGATGATGCAGTTGAGAGTAGTTCTCGGGATGGCGAGCTCCGTAGCTCACGAGAGAACAACTGCATGGTTCAGGGATCGGTGCGGCTCTCCCCCAGTCTAGGTAGCCTAGAGATGGATGATTTAATTAGGAGTCATTTGGACTGTGCGTGTGAGACAGCGCTCGAGACCGCCGGGCTGTGTGTCGATACACAGCGTGAGCTGGGCAATGTAGTAGAGGGCAGTTCGCAAGAGTGCGAGTTGCATAGCTCGAGTAAAGCCTGCTGCATTGAGCCAGAGTCGGATGAGCTGTCTGCCAGTCGAGGCAAAGATAGAGTCGATTTAAATGATAATCACTCAGACGGTGCGGGCAAGAGACCGATCCAGCCCGATGAGATGTTTAACGGCCAGCACGAGAAGCCAGAAGGCAACAGGAAGGAGAATTCAAAGAGAAAGCGCCGCAGAAAGAAGCGCCGTAAGGATCGGAATGCGATGGCTAAAGTAGCGAAGCCAAAGGCGGCAACAGGCGCGAAAAGGCAGGGCGCAGCGAAAAGAAAGGTGCGGTCGTCATGGACGATGTTGAAGCATCAAACACGTTCGAGCCACTGGTCAAAAGGGGACCGAGCAGCATGTTCTGCACGAACGCGGAAAAAGGGCACGAGGCAGTTAAATGCCTCGTCGTTCCGTCGTTCTTTTCAAAGTTCAGCGTGCAGTACTAAGAAGCGCCAGGTGGCAAGACGAGACCAGGCGGGGAGTAGCGATGCGGTCAATCGAGGTCATGCTGAAAGCGAGGCGCGAGGACGCAAATTGGCAGGGGACTCTAACGTCTTGGGGGAGGTGATAGTGAGTCAGCCCTTTTGTTGTTCCTCCGTAGCCAGAATAGCTTTCGCTCCGCGACCCCCTCGGGTACGGCTCAAAGTATGAGTCAGTCTAAAACGTTTGAAACGGGGAGACCAAGAGAGCTTCCGTAGAAGTGAAACGTGTTTTGTTTTATTTTTGAACATTTGGAAAATTTCGCGATTTGAGACTAGAGTTTCTTTCAATGTGTAAGGTATGAGCTCTGTTTATGTTTTGTTAGAGCAGCTCGAGATTTGAAAGACGCGGCTTTTGTAAACATGTAGTATCGCGAGGTGTTCATTAATAAGTAGATAGGCTTTCAAATTTTGTGTGTAAGTAACCTGAGTGTCAAGGTTGTCGTTGAAAGGCCTATGGTAACGCGTGTGTGTTTTAGTTAACCTTCTTCTTTTTATGCGTTTTTTATTTCTAAGGTTAAGCGCGCAAGTTTTCAGTGAGTGCATGATTTGCACCGAGAAGCGTTTTTAGTTCCTTTAGCGTCTGTCCTGTGTGGACGGTAGGAAGCAGAATTATGACTGGGTTGCTCATGTATGTTGAGGGCAGCCGTATTCTGACTTCTCTCGTGAGCATGCGTAGAACGAATTATTAGCAGACGCAATTTGTTAAGGGTTCTGTGCAGTGCGTAAGTTACGCAATTTCAGTTGCTCGTTTGAGCTACGTGTCCTGTGGGGACTAAAGTAAGAAACGTGAGTAGGCGTAATGAAAAGTTTGCCTACGACGCAAGTACGCGTTCTGAATAGTGACCACAAGGCTAGCGCGCCTGTGATTACGTACGTGTGAAGATGGCCAGACTGTTCAGTGGCACCAGTACGTGCGATAAGTACGCCACTGCGATAGGTTGGGAACACGCGGTTCGTGTAGTTGGGCGGTGCAGAAGGTAGTTGCTATATCGCTGGTTCAAGAAGGGTCAGCTTAACGGCAATGCCGATGGTTTAAGTCGTTGCCCCTAGAGTATCGAAAGCCTCATGCTCATCCGGGTTTCGTGGCATTTTTTCGTGCATTCACATGTTTTTCCGAAGTGGAGCCGATTGTTAACTGATTTTAATAACAACGTCTTAACGCTCTTAAGAAATGGCTGTTTTTAGTGTTAAGAGGGGGGGAGGACGCGCGTAGGAAATAGGAAAGGTGTAGCGGGTTTTCTTTTTTGTTAAAAGCTGGGTGTGTCTTGGAGGAGAGTGGCCTTGTGCTCGCTGCTTTATGGTTGTGGGTCCGGCACTGTTCTGTGGTGATTGCTTGCCCACGCAGAAGACGAAAAATGGCAAGATCAACTTCACCGGACCGGACTCGGGATAAATGTCACAAGAGCGCCACGTGGACGGATGACCACTCCCCGGAATCTACCTGCTACGAACGAAGGGTTCGTGACCTCTACGGAGAATCCTGAACCGAAACGCCGATCCCTCGTACAGCTGCTGCTGGCCCCTACACGTCGGGATCTTCCTTCCCCGCCGGAGAGACGTCTGTTATGGCCTGACGCGAAGGGCCATACGTCATCCCCTTCCCCCCTCAACGTGGACGGGCACCGTGGGTGAGACGTCATCTCCTTTACCTCTCAACGTGGACGGGCACCGTGGGGGCTACGTCATCTCCTTCCCTTCTCATGGTCGTGGCATCGGGTGTGCTTACCTCGTACCCTCTCAACGTGGACGGGCACCGTGGGTGCGACGTCATCCCCTTCCCTTCTCAACGTGGACGGGCACCATGGGGTCTACGTCATCCCCTTTCCTTCTCATGGTCGTGGCATCGGGTGTGCTTACCTCGTCCCCTCACTCTACCCCCTGCGCCGGCGCCCACGTACGCCGGAGAGGTCATTCACTCTTCCGCTCTTCTCAGATTCGTCGAAAAGAGGATCGACTTCTCCTTCCCATGCCTGGTATTGCAGGAGGAGGGGCCTTCTCTCTGTGCCTGTCACGTGTCATCCACGCAAGCAAGATCCCGCCCACACGATTGTAGCAGAGCCTATTTAAGGGGCTCCGAATTGTATACTTCAGACTTCATACCATGTACTTCATCTTGGTACTTTATTCTCTTCTTATTTTCTTTCAACTACCATGGAATAAAACAGTGCAAGTTTCGCCCTAGCAAAACTTCGTTGCGCCCTTGCTCGGCCGCCATGGTCTACCGGAGGCCTGCAGCTCGCCGACAACGCCACGCTACCCAATAAGGAATGTCGGTGGAGCTTCGAGAGACAGGTCGCATGCAGTGGGGTCGCCTTCAAATGCAACAAGCTGGTTGCTAACGGAGGGATCGCCCTGAGGTGTAACAAGGCCTTCTCAAGATCAAGTCCCAGAATGGCCCGAGTGTCGCTAGAGCCATTGTCTATGATTTGATGCTTAATCAGTTTCATAGTATCCTGTGTGGATAGGCCCGCTCTGAATCCTATGATACTATGGGGGTAAACGTCGTTATTCTCCAAGAACCGGGAGAGTCGATTGAGGACCGCATGCTCTGCTACCTTACCCACACAGGATGTGATCGAGATGGGCCTCAAGTTGTCAACACTAGGTGCTTTGCCAGGTTTGGGGATGAGTACTGCGAGAGCAGTCTTTCAAGGCAATGGGACGGTTCCATTCCTCCAAATTTCATTAATTTCCTCTGTGAGGTACGCGATCGATTTATCATCCAGATTTCGCAACGTATGTTGGAAATGCCATCCGGTCCTAGTGCGGATCTACCATTGAGTCCATGTAGAGCTCTATGAATTTCCTCAACGCCAAACACCGCATCCAGATGGGAATTATCCTGGCCCTGGTAATCGAGATGTACAGGAGACCACCCTGACCTGACTGCGAGATATTTGTAAGCAAGCGTACGGATTAACCCATCCTCGAAGGTCATTCGTGCGGCCTCATGTATGGTTCTACCAATGACATACCTCTGATTAGACTTAGTCTCGTTAAGCAGGTGCTGAAGCAAGTTCCAATTTCTATCATTACGCATCTGACCGTCTACGGAATTGCAAACTTCGTCCCACTGCTGCTTAGAAAGGGTTATGCAATGCTCCTGAATGTGTTTGTTTATCTCAGATATCTCTTTGCATAGCCTACCATTAAGTCGTTGACTCTTCCATCCGTTGAGAATGAACTGTTTGGCCTCTAACAGATGGGCTAACGTGCTGTCCATTTTCTCAACTGGAAGGTCGGTGCAGACCTTAGAGGTTGCACGCCGAACGTCCTCTTGGATCCGTCCCATTCATTGCTGAATGGTAGGTCGGGAATCTGAGGGAGGCCTCTCCTCCCGAACTTACGCTATTTATCCCAGTCTATGTAAGAGAATTCGGTTTGTCTTCACCCACGATAGGAAGCTGGGCCTCACAGATATAATTGTCAATACCAAGGTTCTCAGTCAAGTTATTCGATTTGGCCTCAGTCCCGTTTTTGACAAAGATGAGATCAGGGGTAGAGTGTCCACACGTGAATGTCCCGATTCTGGTCGGAAAATTAGGGTGAGTGATCAGCGTAAGGTCTAGATCCATGGCATTCTGCCAGAGGTACTTACCCTTATTTATAACCCCAGACATGAAGGGGGGGGGGGGGGTTAAAGCCCTTGCGACAATAATAGGGCGAGAGCCTGCCAGGTCTACAGCTTTGCGTAGTAGAGTCTTAAGCCGCTGCCTTCTATCGTTAGGACTACTACAAATGTTGAGAACATTATGCTGCCTCGGTTGACCCGACCAGGTATGATCTCTACCATGACATACCCGATATTACTAGCAGCCATTTCGGCATCTTGTGTTACATGAGTGAGTTTGTTACTAACGAGAGCGCATACCGCCCCCCTCCCCTCCCCCCCCCCCCGACTGCACGGCGACCGGGGGAAACCTAGTCATCCAGACGCCAGGCGAGAGGGTTTCCTGTAATAGGATAAGCTGGGGCGTCCTTTCACAACTGCGTACATATTGCAGTATGGGAGCCTTCTTCCTAGAGAAGCCCCGCATTTCCACTGTCAAATTCGGAATGTCTCAAGGGGCGGAGCCATCTCTTACGAGCTGGACACCGATCCTAGGTGGGGCTCGAATCATGGCTACATTACTAGCTGCTGGGTGAGAAAGACTTATCAGTGGGTTCGGTAGCGCTACCGGGCCCACAACAAACTCGAAAAAGGATTCCATTTTGTCCAACCGCTGGTTGCTGTTCGCTTCTAACATCGTCATATTGCTTTGCATCTCATTGATCCTATCACCTAACTGTTTCATACTTTCGCTGAGAGCGGTTAACATCTCACGCACCTGTGATTTAGCTTTACATGACACGTTCTCCTGATCGCAAGCTATTACCCTCTTCATCGGGGGTCGCGACCCGTCGCCAAACTCGGCTGCCGAGACTTCCAGGATTTCCACGTTGATGGTAGCGGTGGGTTGTGGATTCCTAGCCCCCTTAATCTCCGCTATCTCAGCCATCAGCCTAATAATGTTCTCTCTCATGGCGGCGTTCTCGCGCTCTAATTTCTTGATTTTTTCCAAACTATCATCACGCTCTGGCACCAACCCCGACATCACGTCCGATGGTCCTCCACGGACCCGATCTGCTCAAGTGGGGCGGCCCTCCTTGTGGACGATCTGCTGCTGCTACTGGTGTCCCCTAGCTCTGGATCTGGACCTGGATCGGCTCCTGCGCTCGAAGCGAACCATGGAAGCAGATCTTCCCCTGGAGCGACCACGGGAACGGCTCCGCGATGAACCCCTGGAACGGTGGCGACGCCGAGACCGCGATCTGGAACGGCGGCGATCTCCCTCGGGGGCTGGTTGCTGGGGGCGATGCTGGTCGAGCTCCGGGAACTGCCGCTCGGCGCCGCGGTAATCCAGGGTAGGGCTTCTCATCCGGCTCCTTTCGTCTCTGGCTCGTTCTCTTCGACGTCGTTGAACGATGTATGGGATTTGAAAGCGTTGTCTGCATTCTTTCCCTGCCGTGAGATGGCTCTCGCCGCACAACTTGCATTTGGGCAGGCACTGATGCTGCTCATCTGTGTTCGGGGCGTCACATCCTCTGCGCATGGCTTCTTTGGGCGTCGGACATACGTCGGCACGATGGCCGAGCCTTCCACAGACGTAGCAGATGTCGATCTGCTTACGATGTCAAGTACATCTGACCAATGCATTGTCATACCTGACGTATTTGGGTACCCGGTATCCTTCAATGGCAATTATGATGGGGCCGGTGTCCTTGATCTTCTTGGCTGCCAGCGCGAGGGGGTTTCTTGCATTAACACTTGCGCTTCAACACCTCTGGCCCGTCACAACGGGCAACGTCTCGTATTACGCATTTGCACGTAGCATATGGTGCCGTGCAGTGTGCCGCTACCTCGTGCAGACGACCCGCCACCAAAATATTCTTCTTCCTGACATACTTGATTGCATTCTCCTCCTCGGGGGTGCTGACCACGACGATATTCTGTTCATAGTTAGGTCAGATCGTGTCGGCTTCACGCTTCGAATCCTCGATGCAAGCAGCGGTGCTGATTGCATCAGCCACCACAGTCGGGCCTATCTTGGATATATTCAGGCCTCTCCTCACTCTAATCACAATCTTGATGTCCTCCCTGGGAAGCGGCGGCATTCTTCCACGACGATTAATGCGGCTCTTGACACAAGCTCCGGTCCTGCCCCGATCGTTCTGCCCGGGCGCCACGCTAGGCTTAGCTCCATTGCTGGGACTGTCTTTCGACGATTTGGTCAAATGGTGTCTTTGGTCGGCTAATTGCCCACCGGAATCCTCCAGAAAATCGTCGGGGGGAAGTTCCTCCACTTGCACAGTGTATTCCATGAGAAGAGGTCTCGCCGAGTGGCCAAAAGGCCGGGAGCGGTTTCTCGCCACGAACCCTTGTGGTCCATCGGCGGCACGGTCCAAGTGAAAAAGAGCCGTAAGTTTTTATTTATTTTTTATTTATTCATTTATTTACCCTCAGGGCCTTTCGGCATTAGAGAGGGGAGTGGGTTATACAACAAATAGGGAGGAAATAAATCATGAGCTTATACACAATATTTGCTAATTATACAATGTTAGCTGTAAGTATGATAAATGCAGTAATAGAACATGACATATAAAAGTAACATTAAACAAGAAAAAGGAAAACACCAGGAGCAGTTCGTACAAATGTTTGCTATTGTATATTGTTAGCTAGTGCTTTTCGAAAATGATCATTGTTATTAATGGAAACAATGTCAGAAGGAAGTTCATTCCAATCTTTCGACGTGGCAAAAATGAGTGTAAAAAGTGTGTCGTGTTACATGTACCAATTCTAACTTTATGATGATGATTCCACTCACCGACAACAGTCTTGTATCTCGTTGTAGGTCAAAACTTCACGGATTCGTCGGCGATGAAATTGGACATCCACAAGCAAAAAATCTGGTCGGAAACTTCCAAAAATAAAAAAAACGGGAGCCGATGCGGAGAAAGCATTGTGTGTTCTTTTTCGTCCTTATACCCCCAAATGCAATGACTCATACCCGATCCACCAGAGTGGGTTGCGCCATTTCACTAGGGAACAAGAACGAGAACAAGGACCCATGCCCCCGTAAGGCCGAGGCTACAAGCACTCAGCAAAGTGAAGCTAACAGTGCATACATTCTTCGGAATCAGGCATACAACATGCAGAAGAGCACACGTTTCAATAAAGAACATGCTCAAAACAAGCATCCGAACCAAATAATTGATCATAAGGGGTTCCTGGGCCTACATGCACTGCCCCCTCCCCCCCCCCCTTTCCCCGAAGCACGAAGCGCTCCCCGCACAGTTTCCCGGTAAAGATTACTGTTGCGCAAGCTGCCGTGGCGGCGGCAGCTTGTCTGTAGCATGCGAAGCAGTCAGTGCCGTAACTACACTTTCGTACGTAAAAGAAGAACCCGCCTAGCAAGTGATTTGTTTTGTGACAGTGCCATGGGAAGGCCACGTGGGGTGAGGACTCCTGAAGAGGAGCGTGCCCACGAGGCGCAGCGAATTTCTCTTCTCTCTGGTCCACTCTTTGTAGGTGCACGAAGTAGCTGTGCAAGCCAAGTCGCAGGCTGTCGAAACGCCTTAGGCTAATAATTAGGTAAAGTGCATGTGAATGTCGGCGCGTGAATAATTTCAACCTACGTCGAAATGCGTAATGGTTCTAGTTGTCGTTTACAGCTTCACTGTCGAACCACCTTCCCAGCGTGGATTGTAGGCCACTTTTTAAAAATTATTTACAAGTAACGAAAAATGACTTTTTGGCACCTCCAGGGGGAAAAAGCATTACATGCTCCTGTTTTAGTTTTTATTTCAATTGAATCTCTGTATTGACTTTTGACCTTGCGTGCTATTGTGTTGTACGAAAAGTGCTTTTGTTACGCTGATGCATTTTTTTATTGTTTTGAATATCACTAGTTTTGCGCTTCCATAACCGTAATCACCACTTATTCAATGCCTTCAGTAAGGGCTGTAAGGCATTCCTAAATAAATAAATAAATAAATAAATAAATAAATAAATAAATAAATAAGTAAGATGGTCTAGAACGTGACCTTCTATCAGTGGACGCGGCACCTAGGCATTCTTGTAATACTGAAATTCAATACATTTTTTCTAATATAGCTTTTTCTGTAACTCACAATGCACTATCGAATCTTCGATCGTTGTAAGTGGAAAAGCAGCGCTCTGAGAAATCGTTTCCACGGCCAAAAAAGGGCACCGCCTTTCCGCTAGCACAAAACCGATTAAGGAGGTGATAGCGAAAGCCGAGGAACGCCTGTGGGACACAATGTAGGAGATGCACCTAGTTGTTATAATAGCAGGAGTGAATGATGTACTGCAAGGTTGAGGGGCAGGGATCGCGAAGCAAATAGCCAAAGGGGTCAGTGACCTGCAGAATGTTTCAAAGGAAGTACAAATCGCAGTGTGCATTGTGCCGGAGGTTGAAAGGCATGGGTATGCAATTGAAAGTGCAATGATTGCACTAAACATGGAAATGTGGATGCTAGCTCAGGCAATGAATTTTACTGTCATTTACATCAACCGAGAACTGCACCGAGCAGGCCGCGAAGGTGCTTTTGTGCGTGACGGGATACATTTTAGCGAAAGTGTAGCAGCACTCATTGGACGTTGATTCGCGGCGCGGGCTGTAGCTTTTTTAGGCGGACCCCAGGCAATTGGAAAGATGAAGTGCTGAATGTAGCAGCACACCAGTAAAGGGCAGAATTGGACCACAAGGAATGAGGAAAAGACGCACAAAGGAGAAGAATAGAAAAGGTAAAAGAGAGAGAGAGAAAGCAAAGAGAAGAATGGCAGGGAGGTCAACCAGACTAGCGTTCGGTTTGCTACACTACAATGGGAGAAGGAAAAGGGGGAAAAGAAAGAGGAAAGTGGGAGAGAGTGAACACTGTGTGTGCACGCAGCAAAGTGCCTTGAAATCAGTCTGGTCCAAGCAAGTGCCCCGCCGATACATTGGGCTGCAGAATGACGGCAGCCCAATGTATCAGGAGGCAAAATTTGTCACATAAACATGCAGGGCCGTCGCAAGCAGGAAAAATGGCTGGAAATTCAAACGCAGCTGAATGACGAAGCGATTAGCGTGAGCGCCTTGACCGAAACGCATCCACGAGATCTGTAGCAGCCGCACGTTATTTACAATTTGGTATGGGAAGGGTGCAACAGAATGACTGGGTCATGGAAAGGCGAAGGCGTAGCAATGCTAATTAGGCGAGGTCTGAAGTGGCAAAGCGTAAAAAAGACATGTAAGGAGCATTTATGGATTAGCGGCTCATGGCACGGCAAAAAGACGTGGCTGGGAGTACCTTACTTATGGACACGTAGTAATGACTGAGATAAAAATAAGGAATTCATTGACTGCGTTAAAAACGATATTAATGGGTTCAAGAAATCGGGCCAGCTGATATTAGTGGGAAATATGAACGGCGCACATGGATGATTTAGACGGATATACTGATCACAACGATTCTTTAGTGCTGGACCTGTGCGATGAACAGAACCTCATAGTAGTTAACAGGGAGAATAAGTGTCATAGGCAGGTAACGTGGCAGTGCGAAAATAGACAGTCAAGTATTGATTACGCCTTAGTCTGCAGTAACGGTCCGCGAACGACAGGACCAGATGATGATAGAAGAACATGGGAAAGATAGCCTGGGTAGGGATCCTGAACGGTTAACTTTAAAATTTGGGAGAGATACTAACGCAAAACACGAACCAATAGCATCAGCATTTCTAAAAAAGAATGAAAAGCAAATTACGGAGTTTACAAAAAACATAGATAAAAAAAAATTACCGACGATTACGTTACTTCCTAATGCGAAATTTGAGCGCAGCAAATAAGCTGTTTCACCTTTTCGATAGATTGAGGCAAAGAAATCGAGCAACACATGTATGCGCTATCACAGAATTTTTTTTTTTTTTCACACGTATTCCTTTAACAAAGACTCCACTAACAGTTCTTGACAGTCATGAAGGAAGCTTTGTGGTCGGAGAAATAGACTGATATATGTTCGACTTGGTACACCAATGCTTGATTCTCAAAGACGAGATCTATACAAGTGCCTCGCGAGGTTGTCACAGCCGTGGGACGCGTTACGAGCGAGAGGAACGGGATTTTCTCCCGCATAAGTGTTAGGAAATTGCTGTTTGTCTTTATGTCAACATTAAAGTCCCCCACTACTAACATCGGTGTGGATCGATGGACGGTTAATGCGAGTTGCAGGAAGTGCACGACGTCTTTCGTGAGTGCGGTAGGGGCGAAGTAGGCAGCTACTACCAGCAAGCCGTTGGGCAACTTTGCGGCGCACAGTTCGCCAACTTCAAAGTTCGAGCCGGCGCTTTGACAACCGGAGACTCGCAGGAAGGGGTGGGAGGGGGGCGGCGTGTACACCCAGCGGCAAACGATGGGGGCAGAAGCGCGTGCAGCAAGCGGACAACACGATAAAGGGAGGAGGGAAGAGATAGCAGCGACTGACTGATGCCGCTGACGCCGATAGTGAGTCAACCCCAGCTGCGGAGTTGGTTTCAGGGACAACGCCGCCGATGCCGACACAAACAATATGATACCCTCGCTTCCGCAGCGCTAAGAACCAGGGGGGGGGGGACCCTTTCCTCCTCTTTCTGCATGGCGGCGACGGTGTTCTATGCAGTCACGTTATCTTGACTCTCTAGCGGCGTCAGCGGCATCCAGCGGTATCAGTCGGTCGCTGCTAGCGCTGGGGGGATGAAAGGGGGGCGGAGCTGGTTACGAGGCCGACGACAACGCCGACGCGAAACCCAGGAACGGACGCCAAAGAGCTGCGCTCTAAAATGGACGCGTTTCCTATAACAGACTGGGAATATAAGGAACTGGTAGAGGTTATGCAGAAGGAGATAAGCAGACAAGAAAAAAGAGTACTGTTTGATTGGAAAGAGAAAACCACGTAAGTGGTGGAGCAAGGAAATAAAGCAAGCTATAAAAGAGCGTAAGCAGGCGTCTAGGGATCATCGAGAAGCCAAACAGTTGGGATTACACGAAGAAGAGGTGCTGTTAGATGGAACAAATTTCGAAAAAAGAAAAGGGCGGCGAGTGAGCTCGGGCAAGAGAAAATTAAATACGCAAGTGAACGTCGGGTGCATAACATTTGCAAAAGAGAAAAGGTAAGAGCACTCCGAGCTCCAACTAAAAATTTGCCGATGGTTTGCATGCACGCAAGCACGCACACAGGCACGCACCCACACACACACGCGCACCCCAACCCCACACACGCACGCACGCACCGCGCGCGCACACACACACACACACACACACACACACACACACACACACACACACACACACACACACACACACACACACACACACACTCGGTTGCGTACACGCCACGTCTGCCTTCTCTGCCTGCCGACGGGATCCCGACAAAGTTGCACTATTCGTTAGCTGTAAGTGACAACTTTGATAAAAACTAGACGCCGGGTGTTACGAGAAAGTCAGGGAATTTCGCTCAGGGAAGAACAGTAGCGTTGACGGTGCGGTCATTTCCTACAAAGCGTTAAACTGTTATTCCCGAAAAGCAGCAACACGACGCACAAACAGAGGCACTCCATAACACAATTTCTCCTCTCGATTCTTCATGCTTTTTGTTTGTCCTGGAGATATCTGCGCCTCTCCTCCCTCCCCCTTCTTAACCGTTCACATATAATGAAAGGAAAGCGGCATTGGTGTATCCTTCTTTTGTACGGATTGCAGGACTTCACAGCACGCTTCAAAGGCCGTGACGTGCCACATCATCGGTCTTGAAATGTCACGAGGTGTTCTTTGTTTCCTTCTGTCACAGTTGATATAAATTACCAATAAATAAATTTAAAAAAAACCCGTCTTCGGTAAGGCCTTTTTATTTGCTTGCCGGGTTCAGTTCCTGCAGCGAACGTTGCGGGTTGGCGAGATGGAGAGTGCAACGATGCCGTCTGTAAAGCGTACCGGTCGCAGTTCGGGTTTTTTGCTTGTTCGGTTGGTTGGTTGGTTAGTTGTGCTCACGGTATCGAATTCGTGGAGCCTAGCGTTTGCCCCGGTGCGCTGTTTCCTGAGGGGACTTCATCGTTTTCCCGTTTCTCGCTGTGAGCGGACCGTGTTGGAACAAGGCACTGGGGGCGTATTCTCGATCGATCATTTTTTGAAGCCATCATTTTTTTTTTGTGCGCATTGATTTACTGACTCACTGGTCGGATGGCCGTCAATCCAGTGATCCAGTATGTCATGTAAAGCACACAAAAGAAAAAAAAAAGACATCTGCAAACTCCTGCGGTTTATTGAGAGAGCAGCAAGCTCTCACATCTAACATCTTTTGAAGTCCTACTGCTGGTACAAATATTTTTTATCGTGGCGTCCGCAATATATGCACAGACCATACTCGGAGTCTCTGTGGGACGCAACACTTTCTACAAATTACCAAGCGGGAATGTCGCGCGATAGCGCAGTGGCTATACTGTGCACATTGCCGCATGGACCTAAATTCGAAACACAATGGCGGCAGTGGGCAAAGATTTGTGCAAAGCGCGCGAGTTCATATTTGACGATACTGCACACCCTCCGCGGGCTTTGTCGACATTCGTGTACAGCACCCAATGTGTTGAATGAATGACATCGTTTAATATCATGTGCTCTGCCTTTGCTTACCATGAATCCCTACCGGATTTCTCAGTTTTTTGTCGTTTAATGTTGCGGAATTTAATGCTACAAGGCAACGCACGAACTACGAAGGCCGCCGCGCGCACTGGGGCACCGGTGTGTCATTTCGGCTACATGGAGTCCACTTACGTGCAGCCAAAGCACAATACACTAGCGTTTTTTGCGTTCCGTTCTCATTTGAATGCGGCCGTCACGACCGGAAATAGACCTCGCGCACGTCAGCATAACGCCATAGTGGCTGACCCACCTCGCGGGTGAAAGTGTTCCGGAAAGTCATCGACCGAGAACACTGGCCTTGGTTTACTTACGATACAGCAAGTCAACAAAAATAAATAAATAAATAAATAAATAAATGACAAGCTACTGCCGTATTGCAATTCTAGACAACATTAATAAGTAGCGAAAGGATAATTATTTCTCATCAAGTCCGCCATGTTTCAACTGCTTCGCTTTCATTTGATTCTTGTGAAGATTGAAGTCTGCGCCGCTGTTGCTGTTCTTGACGAAATGTGTTGCCAAAGAAATGATCTAGTTTTGCTCTTCAGTGTCCCTATAACAATCGTGCAACCTTGTGTGCCAACAGCCGGGGTGCTGGGCGATAACCTTTCAACGTGCGTTGCACGCGTCTTTCAGTGACGGCTTGCTGCTGGGAACAGTTCTTATTTGCAAGGAAATTGGCCGATACGGCTGAATGGTTCATTTGTCACGCTTTGCTTCGGGCAGGGCACGGCGTGAAGGTTAAAATCGCCAGACCCTAGTCACTCTGAATTCCCTTACTCAATTGCCTAAAGTTTTACGAGGAGAATCTGGCACTACACTTCGGCCACCCTGAGAATTATGGTTGGCGCATGGATACTTCTACGATCTGGTACGGATTCATTGAGACGGAGATTTTTTGTGAAAAAAAAACGAGCTTCAAAGCAACGCAATGGGTGAGACAAAAATTCGGCAGGCATACTTACGGCTGCTTACGTGTGGGAATGCGAAAGCATTATAGTCGCTTCGGTGAAATGTTTTCAATTGATGCTTTCAACTTACACTAGTTCTTTTTGCTGTTTCGGTGTTTGTGTTTGCGCATACGTTGGCCACAGACATTTATACATTCATAACGTAGCGTCGAGAGGCCATCGCAGTAGACGCAGCACCAATGAAATCCGAAGAGAAAGTGACGCGCGGGAAGCAGCGCGCTAATTTTATGCACTCAGGACGTGTCGCCACCTCACTGGTTGCGCCGTCACATGAACAGTGACGCACCCACAAGGCTTTGCCTTTAGTCAGCGAGATGGCTGCGACTTTACGTGTAGAATGACGCACGCACTAGGCACACCTTTAGTCATCCTGAACCGTGGAGCCGCCGTGGCGTCGAGGAAGCGTGAGCGTATCGCACCCCGGAGACCCAGGGTCGATTCCCACCCAGACCGAAAAGAACAAAACTTTATTTCGAAAGCTATTCATTTACTTTGTTTGCAGGATTCTTCCTCAGAGTTTTAACGTCAGCCTGAATACCTTTGACGTGTTTTTACTCTTTACACGGGTGGCCATTTTTGCTACCATCGCTCGGTCACGCCGCCGCCGCCGACATCGGATTTTCGCATAATACGACATCTAATGCTTTTGCATAAAAAAAAAAAACGAGAAACCGGGCAAGTATTCACAATGTTTTTCGTCCGTAAGTGTTCTTTGCCATTGGTCAGCCGGCTTCGCTAATAATATGTCCAACATCAGGATTGGGTGGAATTTTGTCTCAGAATAATAAAAACGTAAAACGTAAGAGCATTTTATGAATACGGGTCCTAGTCTGGTTGGTACCGCGATTTCAGAGATTTTCAGCGCTTAGGGGAAAGGAAGAAGCACCTTAGACGGAGACGCAAAAAAAAAAAAATGGCAGGACACGAACGATTCTGGCCTTTGATCTATTTAACCTCCAGGAAAAAAAAAACAAGAAACACGGATAGAGACTGAAGGGCTCAAGTCATTTCGCATGCGTAGCACCACTTGTTAGAGGCATGTAGCGCAGAACTCTTGACATAAACTAAAGAGTATTATATATATATGTATATATATATTAGCAGTCTCCGATAGGCGTGGTGCTCACACAGCTATCGGAGTCCTTTTTTTAAGCAATGAGCCTCGTGGATTCAGCTGCATTTCGATTTGTGCAATCCCCCCCGAACACGTGTGATATGAAATAAAGGTGTGCATCGGCATCTATTCTACAGTAGTATGCGAACACGTGCGGCTGTCCATCCCGCCTACAGTCCACCACCGAAGCCTGTCGATTTCAGAAACTGTATGTGGAATAATCCATTGTGGAAGAATCTTTTGTCTCTGGCAATTGTCTATGACGTAGCTGGTGTAACACACTCCGAAGAACGATTGGTTGGACATCATAACAATGACAGAAACAAAACGCATGTTCGATTGTGTCATCACAGGTGCGCAAGTGTCACACGGGTGTGCGTGAAATTCCAATAAGGAATGAGTAGGTTTTCGTCAAATCGATCGGACAGCGCCAATGCCTGAGCCGGTTCATCATAACTCTCTCAATCTGTCGCATACAGATTGCCAAGTCTGGCAGTTGTAGCATTGGCTACGGTAACGGGGAATAGTGCAAACAATTCTTGTTCTGCATATATGATGACAGGAGTGATGTCTTTTTCGTATTTTTTTTTCTCCTGGAGTGAGTATTGTCTTTTTGTTATTGTTGATGACTTCACACAGGCGTGCCAAGTTGTCCGGTACCGAGAACAGCCCGTGAAAACCACACTTGACAGGTCGTCCTCCTGAGGCTGTGTAACAGATGGTGCACATAAGGCACAACAACTGGCCGTTCTTTTCTCCTCCAGGTGTTCCCCTTGCGCGCTCTTTGATCTTGACCACTATGAGCAGGCTTTCTGTTGCCAGCGGGTGCTCATACGGCTTACTTAGGGCTGAGGGCAGGCAGTTGGAAGATACGCCAAATTCAACCGCGTTTGAGTGAGCTTCCCTGACCGCATGCGTTCCCTTTGAGTGGGACATGCTGCTGCATCTTGACCTGTCACTGACTTAATTCCTTCGTTTTTTGTAGTAGATTGCGGGTTTTCATCGACATGCTCTTCTTTTTCGTTAGTGCGAGTTTGGGCGGGTAGGTTTGTCTAATGCCTTTTAGTGTTGTAAACTGAACGAGACCTGCATCCTGCCCCCCCCCCCCCCGTTTTTTTTACGCGATGTTTTGTTTCGTTCTTAGCGAGATTGCTGTTGCTGCCTACGCACCTGGCACTAGTCTCGCGAAAGTTAGGGACCAAGAATAGCGCTTCTGCTAGAACGCTTTCATGTGGCATCCTATCTGCCAACATTTATATTTATATTGGTGTGGTGCCGTCTTTTTTAAATTTTATGCAAATCACTGCTGTGCGTGTAGTAGCAAACTGCATGAATAGTGTAATAATTGAGTTCAACTCGAACTATCCTTACATTAATGCAACTATTTAACATCGTGAAGAATCCGATGACATATTTGTTGGCCACATTGACTGAATAAATAAATAAATAATTAAATAAATAAATAAACAAATAAATAAATAAATAAGAAGACGACGAAGTGTACCACTACCGTACGTGTGCTCCCCAGGGACCCGCTTTGTCGTGTTCATTTGTGAGTTCCTTCGCTTGACCTCAGCACTCAGTTGCCAAAATGCGGTCGATGGCTTCCCGCCTCACCAGGCGGGAAGACCTTTTGGCCTCCAAGCCGTACCAGCGGCTCGGACGGCGACCGCAGGAGTTGGTCAAAAATGGTCCCCGTTCCTCCCAGCGCTTGCCTGATGCAAGGGGAGAGCTTAATGCTACCGCAGAATAACAAACGCCCGCTGTGCAGCCAGCTGGAAGTGACCACGGATGCTGATGTCGAGGCCAATTCTCCAGAGAGGGCAAGTACTGACGATCAAGGTCCGTATGGCAATGCCACAATAGTTGAAACTATAGACATGAAACCGGAAGACAGATCGTCTACCATGGTGATATACAAGAAATCACGCCAAGCAGGAATACCAGTGATCTTCAAGCTCACCGACCCGGAAGCGTCGTTCTGGAAAATGAATCCAAACAAATTGGCCAGAGAGCTTTCTACCACAGCAAGAGAGAAAGTACAATCATTTCATGTAACGAGGGACGATAATTTTCCTGTAAGAATGTCTTCTCTCGCTGCCTCTACGTGACTGCTTGAGTTCACTCATGTTGAAGGCCTTGCAGTGAAACTGTACGTACCATCACCGTACAGAAAATAATCTAGGAAAAATAGACGTGTTCTGTTAAATACACTGAAGACACAACTACTTGAGCACTCACAAGATAGCGGCGTCATTCCTGTCAAGAAGCGGACCAGATGGCTTCGGCAAGAAGATGGAGCAATGGAACTACGTGCACTGGGGAGCGTCATCCTACAATTTGTGCCTGACAAACCACTGCCAACACGCCTTCTGCTTGGATCCACGAGTCATCCAGTAGAAGAATACTTAGAATCTGCAACTCGCTGCTGCAATTGCCAGTGATTTGGCCACGTTGCAGGGTCATGCCATGGCCAATTGCAATGCAAAATCTGTGCTGCAGTGCGTGTTTTTAAAGCCTACACATCCTGAAATCAGCCCAATTGCACCAACTGCAACGAAGGCCATTCAGCTTCATACGCCGGATGTCCCAAGCATCAAGCGGCTTGATTACTCAGGTGACAAGAAATATTTCATGGTCGCACCCCTAAGCAAGGCTTGCCTCCTCTGAACTTAGATGCTGTCAACACAGTGAAAGCAGCTTCTCCGTTACAACCAGCAGAGCGCAGGAAAACGTATGCGATAATGGCTAATGGTGTGCAGGAGATGAAATGCAAACCAAGCCGCAAAACAGCCAAAAAAGTA
This sequence comes from Dermacentor albipictus, assembly GCF_038994185.2. Lineage (NCBI taxonomy): Eukaryota > Metazoa > Arthropoda > Arachnida > Ixodida > Ixodidae > Dermacentor > Dermacentor albipictus. The sequence continues at coordinate 70,610,621 of NC_091821.1, read as the reverse complement.
TGTCTTCAAGTGTTGTTGACCAGCATCATGTCCCTCAGTGGGCATTCATCCCTTCGAGAACGCAAGCAGCTGCTCATGTCCCACGTGAATCGGAACCATATCAACAGCATATGGTGATGTTTATGCTCTTTGTTGCGTTAAAAGCAATTCTGCGGACATTTTCTTTGATGAGCAACCTTCCAGACGTGAATGCTGTTTCTTCGTTAGAACCTCTGGTAATGCAGAACTAACTTACAATATAGCGCAATGGCTCGCTAGATGGATAACTGTTTTCGAAAGACAACCGTGTTTCAATGGAATACAAATGGCATTCGAACTAAGAGTGCAGACTTCAGGAAGCTTGTTTCCTGATACAGGTTCCCCATTGCGTGCCTTAACGAAGCCGGTGTAGGCCACGACTTTCGCCTCTCACACTATGTCATCTACACATCTTCACGACCTACGAGCCCTAGTAGAACTACGTTATGCGTCAGGCGCGATCTAGCTTCCTGTCTTTCCTCGGATTATGATGAGCCTGAATTCGTTGCCTGTAAGGTTCAGTTAAAAAAGCTGCTAGTGGAAGCAGACCTTTAGAAATGGGTATAGACACATGCGGCCTTGTGCTTAATTACGGCTCAATAGCATTTTAAGAGGTTACAATTATGCTAGTTGTCTTGGTCTAATTATATCCTCCTCTGATCTTACGCGCGATATTAGATGCTGCACAGATTTTAAGACACGGGGTAGGGACCACCGTGCAATTCTCATTGTGCATCCCCTTATGCATCCGCCAAGATCCCCTAGAGTCATTAAACGTACTAATTGGCAACTATTTCGAGAATATATTTCTGCGGTACTGAACCAAGTACACGACTTGGACAAGTTAACGATATCGGTAGTTAGTAATTACTCCAGGGCCACGCGATACACAACTGTTTCGGAAGGCCATTATAGTGTCGACACAGACTGTGAACGACTCCAAGCAGTTAGATGGAGAGCAAAGCGTCGGTGGAGGATCGCTAACGTGGTCCCATTTCTAAAACCTGGCAAAACACCACTGTCTCTACACTCCATCCGCCCTGTCAGTTTAACCAGCTGTGTGTCAAAAGGGACGGAAAAAAATGAACGACATTTAACTGTAATAGGGGACAGAATCCCGCAATCGTCTATTAGATCAAAAGGCTGGTTTCAGAAAACATAGATGGACAATTGTCTGCATCTTTGACTTGGTAACTTTTGTTGACCATGAGATTAGGTGTGGGAACATTGCCGTAGCTGTGTTTATTGGTGTTAAGAAGGCCTTTGACTCGGTCAGTCACCTTCATGCGTGCTCTACTATCTATCTATCTATCTATCTATCTATCTATCTATCTATCTATCTATCTATCTATCTATCTATCTATCTATCTATCTATCTATCTATCTATATATATATATATATATATATATATATATATATATATATATATATATATATATATATATATATATATATATATATATATATATATAAATGACGGACGAACCGATGCACACATCATAAACAAAGGAGTTCCACAAAGAAGTGTATGAAGTCCACTTCTCTTCAATGCATAAATAGTAGGCTTGCCAGCAGTGCTTCGGGTGCGCGTAAAGATATTTATGTATGCTGATGACATCTGCATATGGACATCGCACAAATCTCTAGAGGTTATCAAGCATCGTCTGCAGGAAGCTTTAAATGCCTTAAGTGAATATTTAGGAAAACGGAATATGCAGATATCCTATGCAAAATCAGCAGTTTTGCCCTTCACGAGAAAAAAAGTAAGAAATTTCGGTCTTTTACAGAAGGCCATGAGATCGAGCTGGCTGGGAAACATCATTTTTTCGGCGTGATTTTAGACCACCAGCTTCGATGGACTCATCATTTGACCGCCCTGGAGGACCAAATTAGTTGTGTGATAAATATTCTTCGCAGAATCGCAGGCACGAAGTGTGGTGGAACACCGGCATCCCTGCTCCACTGTCACTCAGCACTTCTGCGTCGGAGAATTGCTTACTCCGCCCCTGTATTGCACAAATTATGTGTGACGTCCCTCCACCGGCTACAGCTGTTGCAGGCTCGGAGTTTACGAGTGTGCCTAGGAGTCCCGCAAGCTACATCCAGTCACCTCACTAGTGCAGAAACGCGGGTACCACATTTCCCCGTGATTCGCAGCCTGGAAACATGCCGACATCTCTTCGAAATTTCTACGCAGCATTCTGCGCACGCACTTCTCTCTCTGATAGAGAACTGTCCGCGGGTGCACAGATACACGCCATGTTTCAGAAGCCTCAATCACGATTTCCACGATCAGTCTTTTGGTACTCAGACCATTGATACCCACCATGGCTTCATCAGACGCCGAAAATAGGAACGCCAATCGAAGGGCACAAAAAGGAAAGCGACATTTCCACATTAGCAGCGACACAATTAGCATTAAATCAGCTATTTGACAAGTATCAGGAATCGATTCACGCCCTAACGGACGGTTCCGTAATCAAAGTGCGACTGCAGCTTATCTTACACCATCCTTACAGGTTGAGTACGCTTGTCGACTAGGACGCACGTCGTTACCAACAACTGCGGCATTAGTGGCAATTCTCCAAGCCACTCATTTCATCAAAACATATGAGACACCAACAAAGCGGGTAATTTGCGCAGACTCCTTATCGGCTTTGGTGGAAGAAGAAGACGACGGTCGCAAGCGCTAGGGTTCCATCTCGGCTCCTGCTCTCTTGACTGATTTTGGCAAGATTTTCGCCTCCAATCTCCATCATGTTGTGACCAACGCACGTCTAAGGGGAAGAGGATCACATCGATATCGGACTTTCTCCGGTGGGTGGCCTCTTCCATTTTATGAACGTTTTTGTGCTCGGCCTACGTCACCGCCTTTCTGGCCCTAACGACAAGCCTAGCCCGGCGTAGCGCCCATTGGCGTCACCAGGTGTAGCTGGAGCAAGAATTCTGAGATCTCAGTAACTATGCAAATGACGGTTGACGGGGAGGATCTTCCTCCTGAAGAATTTTCAGCAGAATTTGGATGGCAGTCGGCAGTTTCGAAGCGTATGTCCGCCAAGGCGGACTCTGCCAACCGGCCTAGCGGCGGCATATGGGGGAATAGGCGTAACGCTGGCGCGTCATTCAGAAGTCAGGAAAATGGAGATAAGCTCAAAAGCAAAATCATCAGGGCGTCACGGATGCCTCCCATGCCCAAGGAACATGCCAAAATTATCATACGGCCCCGCGGAGGGCTGAATATTGCCAATACAGGACCGACCGTGATCGGCAAGGCGATCGTGGAAGCGGCGGGTCTTACCCCTACGCAAATAAGCTCGGACATCATTTGTCCTAACATACTACAAAACATTCTGGTGGCCAGCACGCCCAACCGAGACAACGCTTCAAAATACACAAGAATCAGGGCAATTCATGTGGCTGGAAGAATGTTTGAAGTCAGTGCATACGAGGCCGCCCCCCACACCACGTGTAAAGGGGTAATCAGACACATCGACCTCAACGACAGTCCATCGGACCTGGAACGTAACATCATCAACGAGAGAAACCCGCTGGCCTTGACGGTCAAGAGAATTAAGAACACAGGCTCAGTCATCATTGCTTTCGACGGACTCAAGGTTCCGAACTTCGTACGCTATGGCCCAGTCCTTGTGAAATGCTTTCTTTATCGCAAGCAAGTTGATATTTGCTACGCGTGCGGCAAACTCGGCCATCGTGCCGACGTTTGCCCGACTCCCGAAGAGTCCACCTGCAGAGGATGTGGGGCAGTCAACCCGGACGATCAACACCAGTGCACGCCAAAGTGTGGGTTGTGCGGGGGCCCACACCCTACGGCGGACAAAACGTGCAAGGAGCGATTCCGGATCCCGTACATCGTCAGAAGGAGGCGATGGGAGAGTGCGACGGTGGAAGCTTCAACAAGTGGGGCTTCATCAACACCACATAGCAGCGACATCAAAAATCACTTCGAGCAACTTCCACCGCAAGAGCCTAGGGGGCGCTCCCGATCCAGGGGACGCTCTGGCTCCAGAGAGAACCCACGGAGTCGCTCTCGATCCAGAGGGCGCTCTTGTTCCAGAACCAGGACCAGATCACGCTCCAGGGGTCGCTCCGGATCCCGGCGCCGAGGCAGTCAAGTCCGGTTCAGGTCCTGCTCGAGGTCCTGCTCCAGGGATCGCCGACCCGAGTGCTACCCAACTTGGGCCGACCGAGTTCGAGGAACGCCGGGAAAGGTAACGCGGGGCTCACCGCCAGAGCATGATAGAGGTAACAACAGACTAGCGCAACTTGAGCGTGAAAACGAGATGATGAAGAACACGATAGCTCGACTGATGACCGAAATTGCCGAAATTAAGAAGCGCAGTCAACCCGTCATGGCTGACAAGCAGCCAGCCACTCCCCAGCCAATGGAAGTCCCCATGGTTGAGAAGAGCGCTACGGATAAGCAACCGGCAGCTCCTCAGCCAATGGAAGTCCCCATGGTTGAGAAGAGCGCTACGGATAAGCAACCGGCAGCTCCTCAGCCAATGGAAGTCCCCATGGTTGAGGTGATCGATACAGAGAGGCCCGCTAAGAAGAGGGCAATCGCTAACGAGCAAGAAAGAGCACCAGGCAGGGCCAAATCGGAGATTCGCGAGTTGCTCTCCGCTCTAAGTGACAGCATAAAGCAGATAAATGAAAAGTTCTCGCTCTTCCACAGCAACATGGCGTCCATGGAGGAGCGCACTAATCAGCGGATCAGCAAAATTGAATCCTTCCTAGAAAACGTTGTAACACCTGTGCTGGTACCTAAAGCTCCTACACTCCCAGCAACAGCATCGACTAGTAACAGCTCGGGGGCGATCGGCCCTCCAAAGGTTAGCACAGCACCTCAAGAGCAATACGATGGCCACTCAAACTAGCTCATTCAGAATGTGGCAATGGAATTGCAGGGGTTTCCTTCCCAAGAGGGCTCCCCTGCAACAATATATTCGCTCACACGCAGAGAAGCCAAATGTTATCGTTTTACAAGAAACATTAACATCTAACGTCACGCTGTCTGGCTACAAGCCCGTAGCAAAACACGAAGAAGGACGGGGGATTGCCGTACTGATTAGCAACAAGCTGACCCACATCACTCACGACCTTAACATGACCGCAAGTAAAGTCGAATACATGATGATAGAGATAATTCCTAGCCCAACTAACCGCGAAAGTATATTCATCCTGAATGTCTACAGTAGTCCCAAAGCTCCAAGACAACGCTTCAAAGCCCTAATCACCAAGGCCACGCAACTAGCGCGCGACTCCCCTTTGATCATAGCTGGTGATTTCAACGCACCGTACCACACCTGGGGCTACCCATATAACACTAACAAGGGGGAGGAACTCTGGCGTGAGGCTATAAACCTAAACTTGATGCTAGTCACGGACCCAGCGTTCCCCACCAGATGCGGAACATCGTCGAGCCGTGACACGACACCCGATCTCACTTTTGTCAGGAGCAATGCAGCCGTCAAGTGGACGAACCTCGGGGTAGACTTTGGTAGCGACCATTATATCTTGGCCACGCACCTCCAAGTCGAGCAGAAGAGACAGTGTATGTTCCAGTACACAGACTGGGACAAATTTCGCAAAATTAGGGAAGAGCGAACGGAGAGTGTGGAGAAGCCTAGCCTCGAACAATGGATTGTACAGGTTAGGCAGGACATCAAAGCTACCACTAAAGAGGTTTGTACCGATCTTCCAGTGGAAAAGATGGACAGCCGTCTGGCTCACCTGTTGGAGGCCAAGCAGTCGCTCCTCGCCAGGTGGAAAGGACAACGGCTCAACCGCAGGCTAAGAAAAAAAGATATCGGAAGTCAACAGAACTATAGAGGAACACTGCAGAGCCCTCTCTAAACAACAATGGGATGAGGTGTGTAACTCGATCGACGGGCAGCTGCGCAACGGGGGCACCTGGAACCTCCTAAAGCATCTCCTCGACGAGACAAACACTAAAACCAACCAACGCAACACACTGGCGCGCACCCTACACATAGCAAAGCGAGAATATTCGAGCAATGAAATTTTATCCCAACTAGTGAAGAAGTACCTGTCAGTCGCATCGGGCCCTACACCACCTTGCCCTGACTACGAAGGCTCCGACAACCCTGAGCTCGACGCAGATTTTGGGATTGAGGAGATCAGGCAGGCGCTCCATGCCCTCAACGGCAGATCGGCTCCGGGTCCGGACAAGATCACAAACAAAGCTTTACGGAACCTGGACGAGAAGTCCATCGAATACCTAACGGACATCATTAACCAAACATGGAGCAGCGGTAAAGTCCCGGAAATGTGGAAATCGGCCAACACCATTCTCATTCCCAAGCCAGGCAAGCCGCCCAGCCTCGATAACCTCCGCCCAATTTCGCTCACATCGTGCGTGGGGAAGGTTGCTGAGCACGCAATCCTAAACAGGCTTTCACGCTACCTGGAGGACCACGACATTTACCCACACAACATGATCGGCTTCAGGGTCGGACTCTCGACGCAGGACGCGATGAAGCTCATCAAGCATCACATTATTGACTGTAATACGCGGGACACGAGAGCCATACTAGGTCTAGATCTGGAAAAGGCCTTCGATAACGTTCTTCACTCGTTCGTTTTGAACACAATCTCGAGTCTTAACCTGGGGAAGCACTTTCATTCCTACACGAGATCTTTCCTGTCAAATAGAGAAGCCACACTTAAGATCGGGGACCTGACTTCAGACATGGTCAAGCTGGGGTCTAAGGGGACGCCACAAGGGGCAGTCATATCCCCAACCCTCTTTAACCTCGTCATGATTGGACTATCCAGGACACTCTCTGCTATCGATGGTATCAGTCATACCATATACGCAGATGACGTTACCATCTGGTGTACGGGAGGTAGTGACGGACAGGTAGAGACGGCCCTGCAAGAGGCGATTGATGCTACCGAGAGATACCTTGAGTCCACGGGCCTTCGGTGCTCACCGCACAAGTCGGAACTGCTACTTTATCGACCCAAGCGCAGAGGCCCGAAACCAAAGGGGTGGAAACCACTCGCCGAATGCGACATAAAACTGCGCACAAACGACGGAGGATATATTCCGAGGGTGGATGCTATCCGTATTCTCGGCATGATGGTAGAGTCGAATGGTTCAAACAACCAGACAGTGCTGCGATTCACTAAGAAGACGGACAATGCCATCAGACTAATCAGAAGAGTGGCCAACCGGCAGCAAGGCCTCGGAGAAGATAGCCTCGTGAGATTGGTACATGCGTTCGTAATGTGTCATTTCGCTTACGTCGCGGCTATGCACAACTGGCAAAGATCGGAGCGGGATAAGCTCAACGCATTAATCAGGAAGGCAATCAAGAGAGCTCTCGGCCTCCCCATATACACTCACACGGAACGCTTACTTCAACTTGGCATGCATAACACGCTAGAGGAAATACCGGAAGCACAGGAGAGGGCCCAGTTCGTCAGGTTATCTACCACACAAGCTGGAAGACACATCTTACAGGAGCTGGGCGTTCCCCCCACAGTAATCAAAACAAAGTTCTGTAGCATCCCTCGAGAGCAGCGGGACCGCATCATTGTCGCCCCGATCCCACGAAACGTCCATCCAGAGCACAACGTGGGAAGACGTCGGGCGCGCGCGAAGGCTCTCCTGGAAAAGGCTCGTGAACGGGCTTCGGAGAACAGTTTCGTAGACGCAGCGCGCTACGCCGACGGACAGGCCTTCGCTGTAGTTAGCGTAGATCATGAAAGGCAAATAACAAACGCAATCTCGATTCGGACGACGTCCTCTGAGATCGCAGAGCAGGCTGCAATAGCGATGGCCTTATTGGACGACAAGAGGACATCAATCTACAGTGACTCCATATCAGCTGTTAGGGCATTTGCCAAAGGTACCATATCCGAGCTGGCCCTAAGGATACTAGGAAGCAAGGAGATCAAGCCACACACATTGATCTGGTTTCCAGCCCACATGGGACAGATCGAGGGTGCCCCGCCCAACCTCAACGAGTCGGCACACGGAGCGGCGCGAGGGATCATCAACCGCGTAGCTACCGGGCAGCCTGACGCTGGGGGTACTGACAATCGGGACTCTCCTTCATCCTACACCGAAATTACTCAGCACTTTTATTTGGCTCGGAGGATCTACCCCCTCCCACATTGCAAACTCAATAGACCTCAAGCTTTGACACTCAGGCTTCTACAGACGGGGGTTTACCCAAACCCCCTACTTCTTCACAAGGTGTACCCCGAAATTCAAACAACAAATGCATGTGCACTTTGCAATGATTTAGCGAGTTTACCTCACATGCTCTGGCGATGTCCCGCGTTACACAGCGATAAAAACAACACTTCTTCACGTTGGGATGCGGTCCTACACAGCCCCAACCTCGAAGAACAGTTATGGGCTGTCCAACGGGCCCGCGACGCGGCGGAGAGACTCGGCCTCTCTGTCCCGACGTGGGGGTGGCCCGCTGCGCGCTAGTGCGCGCCCTAAAGGACCCTAATAAAGTTTTTCATCCATCCATCCATCCTTATCGGCTTTAGCATGTCTTGAAATTATTGGTGACAGCCAACAACACGCACGAATAACATACGCACTACTGAACAGTTTAACTCAAGCTAATGAAAGAAAACACGAAGTGATATTACAGTGGGTCCCGGGACATGCTGGTATAGCAGGCGATGAATTAGCGGACTGGTTGGCAAAATTGGCCCATAAAGATGCAGAAATTCAACTCATCCCTTTATGATCAATGGACAAGAAACGCATGTTGAGAGTACTAAAGAAGGACTTGTGTATGTCAACCTGGTTTAATGAAAATACTAAGGAATCAATTCTTTACGACATGGACCCTCAACTCAAATACCAGCTGGATGTAGAACTTTCGAAACATACCGAGACACTAATTCATCGACTGCGCCTTGGGACAGCATACACCAAACATCTACATCGAATAAAAAAGGCTTCTTCCCCGGCTTGCTCCTGTGGCAACGACGATGAGGATGTTCATCATCTGCTCCTTGAATGCCTCAGACACGCGATGGGAAGGTGGCAGCTAGAGCTTTTCTCACTCGCAAAATTGCTGGGCCCAGGGTCATCGAAAATAACTCGAATGGAGTCGAACAGTCGAACAAGTACTAAATATCGTACTGAATAGACGCACAATGTAGCTACAACTTGCTTTGAGTATTTGTAATTAGTATTAGCGCGTGTATATTACGTTTTATACCTTTTTGTATTCTGTACTGAAACTCACTCTTGACTGCCATATTCTGTGCGTGCATTATTTTAACTCTGCGTAATTTTTTATCTGTTCACATGCTCATCGCAGCTAGCCTACATCGTACCCGCCGCGGTTGCTCAGTGGCTATGGTGATGGGCTGCTAAGCACGAGGTCGCGGGATCAAATCCCGGCCACGGCGGCCGCATTTCGATGGGGGCGAAATGCGAAAAATACCCGTGTACTTAGATTTAGGTGCACGTTAAAGAACCCCAGGTGGTCGAAATTTCTGGAGTCCTCCACTACGGCGTTCCTCATAATCAGAAAGTGGTTTTGACACGTAAAGCCCCATAATTTTAATTTTTAGCGTACAACGCGGACGCTTTTGTGACTCTGTCTATGACTTTCTCTACAAATTCATTCTGGTGCTACTTGCCTTTGCCTTTTATATTTATATGTTCGTGGATGTATACAGCTGTGTGCTGTGGATTCCTGGCCCTGTAATGACGTTGTTTCTTTTCATTTTCCTACTATGTATATTTTTAAATATATTATTTCTCCAATGAGAAAAAGAGTAGTTGTCACTATTATAGGGTGACTAAATCTCTTTGTTATGTTTCAATTTAAGTAGATAAATAAATAAATAAATAAATAAATAAATGAATTGAGCACAGATTTCTTGAGCTTGTGACAATGAGAGCCAGTTAATTAAATTTATACATTTCTGTACGGCGCTCTCCATCAAGTTTGCACGGGTGCTGCAGGGAAGCAATTTACCATTCAGTGCACATTTTTGTCACAAGTGGCTCCTGTTTGGCCCACCGTGGTTACTCAAATAGCTATGGTGCTGGGCCCTTTACGGCGTGCTTCATAATCATATTGTAGTTGTGCCACGTAAAATGTCATATTCAAAAAATTGCTTCTGTTTGCTCTCTTTGTTTTTTGTTTCATTCATCACAGGCAGGTCATCAAGGGCGCATTCTCGCGCCTGTTTGCGTGTGTGCGTTTGTGTTTCGACCCGCTCGTGAACAATATTCACGCACAACATGCGCAAGTAACGAGCTCAAGCATGCACGGTAATAAGCTTCAAGAGCGTGAGAGTTTGTGCACTTGTTTGCAACATTGCAGCCACGCTACAGATTCTCATACAGAATTTCTCGCGCAATACGGCATTCAATTTAACTCGAAGCAAGAATGGAAACGAAGGTTGCAACGATAGAGAATTGAAAAAAAAAATGTAAACAGACAGACGGAGCGAGATAAAAAGGAGATTACGCGTTCTTGCATCATTTTGAGGGTCGAAATATAATTTTCTGAATGGAATAGAAGCTGCGCGCCGGCGACACAGCGACGGATGCCGTCCGAGCGCACCCAAGGCAATAACCCGCTCCCTTTTTCCACGCGGCTGCGGCGCCTCGGGGAAAGAGCTCCCAACGATGTGCTCGTGTCGCGTGCCCCTCTTATTTGTTTCCTTATTTATCGATCTGTGAAACGCAAAAGCAAGCTGTCATCCTCGTCACCGCATCGTTCCAGCAGCCGCTGAAAACAGTTTGCCTTATCGGACGCGGTGTTTGCTCGGGTCGGCCCCACTGGATGTCTACACCGACCGCGCTTGCTCTTTTCCTTCCATTCTACGTATAGCGGCGGTGCTGGTGGCGCGGCCTTCCGCCCACCAGCCTACTTTAGGGCGCGGCTTGTTGCTTCCTTCCGAGGAGCCGATTTTCAGCCACGTGTTACCGGACACCGGAACAGATAGGTGGGTTATTTCCACGCAATAAAAGAGAGAAAGAGAGAGAGAGCGAGAGAAAGAAACAGGAGAAGAAAGCAGCTAAGGCGGCTGCCACCGCTGTCAGCGTCAGCTCGCCGTCTCGCAGTGACAAACGCCGAAACAATGACGGGCGATGCCCTGAGGTGAAGCATCGATCGCAGCGCTCGAAAGGCGACAACTGAGACAAATAAAGAAAATAAAGGAGGGAGCAGGAAGGGGGGCATTCAAAGCTTTCTGCCAAGCCACTGCGATGACACTGATTGAATTGGGCCTCACGCGTTCGAGACAACTACCCGTGCTTGCATGCTTCTCAAGCACCTTGACTCGCTCGGTGGGCCCGAACAACTTGGTGCTTTGATGCCACCGCGAGTCTCGTCTCGGTCCATACTCGATCGCGGCGGGGGCGAGAGTCTCACGACCTTCCGCATGGCCTTTATGCTTCCGAGTGCGTGGGTGCCGAGTCTTTCTCTTATACCCACGAAATAACTACTACGCCGAGCGACAACTATGGATGTCGCTGAAGCGTGGGCAATAACGGCCCAATACAGATTAGATATGTGTCGGGTTATTTCTGGTTCTCTCGAGGAAATAGAAGCTGTGTGCCCGTTCTTGATATGGCGCTACTGTCACATAATAGAATGCCCGATAAATGAGTTGTAGACGAGACAAATTGAAGAATACTGCATCGAAGGATCAACACAGGCTACGCTAGAAAATATTAGCAGAAAAAGAAAGCAAGAAAAGTTATGTGGCTCATACACTTGAATCCGACTTTTGCGGTTGTATTTTATAACGCAGGCAATTAGAGTGGAAGTGGTGTCACACTATACGCTAATGTCGCAAAATGCACAAACTAAAATTTTGTACGAATTTACAAAAAAAATATTCATTCCGGACTTGCAGGGAGCAATAGTGTAAGGCTAACGCACTTAAAAAAAAGCCCACAATGAATTGCGGAGTTTGTGCATTTGTCGCGGTAAATTTGGTCAGCTGTCCTCATTATCCATCTGAGCATACTAGACCTGAACTATACTATGCACAAGGCCACCAAAGTGCTAATGCACTTCGTGAAGGCAACTGGATTAGACGAGCGCTTGTGAATATATGTATATATGTGAATGAAGGCTCATCTGCGGATGTGCCCATGCTCAAAATCCTTCTTGTCTTTCTTTTCCCCATACCTACGTATAAGGGTCAACCGGGCGCGGTCAGAGTTAACCTACCTGTCTTCCTACCTGACTTTCATTCTCTATACTCGTACTCTAAGTGACCTGTTGCTGATGCATCGTGTGGAGGGAGGTTGTGTCACCAACTTATTCCACCAAGTCACACGCGATTCCAGACGATGGGGTGCTGGAGGTTGTAGCAGTCCCTCATCACACTTGTTTTCTTTACTCGTACCACGATGCAAGCTCTCCTAATTACTCAAATTGTTATCGAACGTCTGGTACCGCACACTTCATCATTTGGTACCAGCCTTGGCGTTCTTTTGCTGAGCGCGAAGTTGCAGTTTCAGTTCCCTACCGCGGCAGCCGCATTACGACGGGGGCGTAATGCAAAGAACTTTCCTTATACGCTGATTTAGGTGGTAAACACTAAAGAACCCGGGGTGTTCAATATGAACCCCTCCACTCCGGTGCCTCTAGAAGCAAGAGTCTTGCTTTGGCGACGTTAAACCGTGCGCGAACCAATCAAGCTCTCCTTGAATATGTAACTTCCTCCACGTCTATGCTGCTGCGACGCAACGTTGCTCTACCACCCCTCGCTAGCGTGTTTTTATCTAATCTTTACCCGTTTACTACGTTAACGCCTAAAAGACCTGGGCGTAGCTCGTGCATACATGATAAGACAATCGAGTATCTTCTACGCTTTTCTCCTCGTTACTAGTCACACGTGACCTCCTTTGAACTGTGTTAAACTGGATGGTATAAATGCCCCTTTCCCAAGCAAACGTTCTTGAAACGCTCCTTTTTTACATCGAAAGTTGAAGAAGGCGAAAAGGGGTGGTTGCGGGTACCACCCCGCTCCGCCGTAGCTTCCGCAGGAAAACAGTTGAAGAAGCAGCTGAAGCACTGCGACAGGTATGAAATGCAATATTTAATTGCCGATAGCTTTGCTTCTACTGATTGCATTCAAATACATTTTGCTGCAAAATATTTCTGCGTTTGTATTTTCTCATGGAATGTTATTTTCATGGCTCGATAAAGAGTGCTACAGGGCCCCTTTAAAGGACTTGCTGCAGTACGTGTCACCAGTTTAACCAGAAAAATATTCACCGACTATTGCGATACTCCCTAATGCGAAATTTGTGCACAGCTCTATACGTGTTTTCATTTCGCGATACAGTGGCTGGCGCGGACAATTTGTCTCGTGCGGCACGTTGTAAATGGAGCGAAGTGTGGCATCACTACTTCATTAATCTGGACATGGCGAGAGCCAGTGCGTGGTTGACGCGTGGCCGCAATCCACAGCAGCCCCCGCCGATAGACTTATCAGAAAGCGCGCTCTACTCCGGCGCCATCTCGTAGCCACCGTCACCGAACTAGGCTTGCCATGCCCACTTCCGCCGCTTTCTGCCTTATGCTTCCTCTGCACCTCCTCCTCCCCTTTCCTCCTCGCATCTTCCGTCCCTCGCTGCGCTCCGCGTTCGCTATCATCTTTCGCTGTGCTCGGTTGCGAGGCGCAACGCCGACGCTCGCTGCAGGAACGAGCGCCTAAGACCTGCGCTCTAAAACGAATTCCGGCAGAACCCATTTCACGATGGCTGTCGACTTTAATGCAACTGTGGTTAAAGATAACGACAATGACGTGACGAGGGCGATATGACGAAAGTAGAATGAAGAAGCCGGAATTATGACGAACCCTGCATCATCATGTATGACGTGATTGTGAAATAAACTTTATTATTATTATTATTATTATCATCATCATCACCACCACCACCACCACCATCATCATCATCATCATCATTATTATTATTATTATTATTATTATTATTATTATTATTATTATTATTATTATTATAGAACAGCCACAGTGGCATCATAACGACGGTATGACAAGGAATGCGTCACGGCAACTGCATGACGACGGCGCAGTGGGACGATGACGAGTGTATGACGACGATGGCGTGATGACGACGACGACATGACGAAAGTATAAATACGAAGACGAAATGACGTAGATGGAACTACCATGACGGCATCATGACGCCGGTATGGCAGTGAATGCATGACGATAACATTATGACGGCGACGCAATGACGACGATGGGATGATGAATGACGTTGGTGGAACGACGAAGGCGGTATAACAAAGGCGGCATGGCGACGATGGGGTGACGATGCCTGTATGACGACAAGTGTGTGCCGAAGATGGCATGAAGAGAATCGGATGACGAAGCTAGAATGACGACGATGCAACAACCACGATCGCATCGAGATTGCGAGCACATACCTAGTGGCTCAAGCTTGTCGACAGCTGGTGTCACTGGGTTTGAGAAAACGGTGAGAGACAGGCTTGGACATAGTACCGGAAAGTGCGCCAAGTATTCCAGGAATGGTATTCGCAATAAAATAAATTGTACATGCGGCGCCTGTAAAGCATGCACTGCCACGAGCCAAGCACCCTTGCAAAAAAGTTTGCATTCAGGAACATCATCATCATCATCATGATTTTTATTTTCACCACTGGATACAAGGCGAGAAAGGGAGAGCCGGAAAAAAAAAGCCGAAATCTCTTCGGCTTAACAAAGCTCCGGTCTCCAAGACAGGCACGGAAGCGGCTGGTGTAGCAATAGAATCACTAATTAAGTTTGGATATCAGAGTACTTTTAAACACAAATACACGTAGACATTTTCATGTTATTACATAGAAAGTAGTTATAATACAGTTGTGTCAAATGACTAACAGTATACAATTAGAATCTGTTATCATGCATATTATTATTTAACACAGACTCAGTGGCATATATCATAAGAATGCAACAGCAATATATGTATACATATATGTACATATATACGCACACACACTACATATATAAATATAACAAATTTCACAGAAGTGTACAATAAACACAAGTTACCATCAGGAAACGTTCCTTTTTTTTAGAAATTATTTTACATACTTGCATCTATGTTAAAAAACATAAAAAAACGAAAAATCTACATATAGGCTGCTGCTTTCGCAGCAGCCTATATGCAGTCATATTCAGGATGCCTCGAGCTCGGGGTGCACAATACGCTCGAAGAGGTCGTTGAGGCTCAGGAGAGAGCGCAGATCATACGACTGACGGCCACCAAGTATAACGAAGACATCTTGCGCGAGCTCGGCTACTTCCCACCGAACACCCAGGATCCACCGGAGTTTACGCCGGTTCCCCGCGAGCTCCATGGCCTGATCACGATCGCACCAATTCCGCGAAACGTACACCCGGAACACAATCCAGGCAGGCGCCTAGCCCGCGCGACCGCATTTCTCAAATGCGTAGATAAGAAAGCGGACGACGTCGCTTTCGTGGACGCCGACGCCTACCGATGCACACGAGCCTTCGTTGCGGTCGCGGTCTCGTCCTCGCAGTTGGCCCTAAACACCGCCACAGTACTCACACGCGACCCCGAGGTGACGGAGCAAGTGGTCATAGTCCTGGAAATGGTCGCAAACAAGCGAGAGGTAATATTGAGCGACTCGAGACCGGCCATCAAAGCGTTCGAGAGAGGAACGGTCTCCGACCATGCGTTACGCGTCCTCCGCGGCGCTGATCCGAGCACCCTCAAGCACCACACCGTCATCTGGTTTCCCGCCCACCTGGGTTGGAGCCCGGGCGCCCCGTCCAACCTCAACGAGACAGCCCATGATGATGCGCGCGCGCTTACCGACGGCGCCGTCACCCCCGGGCAACCGCGTCTCGACGAGTTGGAGGCGGACAGGGACGCCCCAGTAAACAATTTTAGTGGGGACGACATCTCTTTCCGCCCGAGCACCCCAAACTAGGCCGCAGGCGCTAACGCTACGCTTGTCACAGACACATACCTATCCCAACCCCGCCACGTTACACATGATCTACCCGGGCGTCTACCATGATGTTGCGTGCCCCTCGTGCGGCGACACGGCGACACTCGCACACGTGCTCTGGGAGTGTAGGGACGCTCCGCCTGACTCTACCGCAGACAAGTGGGAGAAGACTGTACGAAGCCCGGTACTCGAAGGCCAGCAATGGGCCATCCAGCAGGCACGCGCAGCGGCCGCCAGGTACTCCCTGTCGGTCCCTGTGTTGGAGACGCCCACTGTGCACTGACGTGCATCCTGCAGTTTGTCCAATGCAATCATGATACCGCTCTTCCTTTTTTTTATTTTTTGCTAAGAGTGCCATAGACATGCATGGCAAACTCAACAACATTGCCATTGTGTCCTCACGAATAAGACGAGGAATGCTCTTGGATGCTGATAAAGCTTGCTTATGAGTTTCGCCCCCTTGTTCTTCTGGAAAAGCGAGAATTAAGAGTGTGTTTATGGCTACCTAAATTTGTAGCCAACGCTACTTTTTATCTAGAAGCAAGAATTTCTTCTTTTGTAACTCGGTTTTATGTAATTTCTCTTCAAAATTGTTTAAGGGCGTACGAATCACGAATAAGACTTTGTCAAGCAGCGTTAATTTCTCGGCCTATTAGGTTTTTTACGTACATTGGTCTCGATTCCGTACACATCAAGTTAATTATGCAGAAACTCTTCTCGTTCCGTTGAATGTTAGAATTAGGGAGGTGAAGCCCATGTGTGATGGGGAAAGTTCTCTTCACATACAATTTGGCAACCTTTTTCTACGTAAGGCGATACACCACTTTTACCGAATCTTAAGTGCTACTTTAGAGAATTACTTAATGAAATCACAAGCAAATGTGGTCGTAGCGACTGATGCCACGCAAAACAAAGGAAAATGTTGCATGCATTGGTATATTGAGCCCTTTTCTCGATTGGTCAATTTTTCTTCCGGTTCCAGACTTGGTACCAATCTTCCTTGCAGAATTTTTAGCGGTAGTTCTGGTCCTTTGTAAATTAAGTCCATCAATAGATTCTGTAGTCACTGTAACTGGCTCTTTGTCTTTTGTACTTCGCTTACAGCACCTAATGACTCTCAGGTTTTGCGAATGTTTATATCATTAGTCCCTTAACACTTAAGTAATATCTATTTAGTCTGGGTACCTGGGTAAACAGGCCTAGTTCTAAATGAAATGATAGATTCATCGGCGAAGGCGTCGATAGTTGACTCAGCCATTCAAATTGTCCCGACATCCGCCTTGATCACAACTGCAAGATTTCGGAGGAAAAGGATGCTTCGAGAATTTTCTGTGCCATCTATAACAAATTTCTCGAATCTTAGACGCTTATTGTACCCCTGGAAAAGTAATCTATGTCAAACGAGAAACACTGAAGCAGCTATTAGTAGGCTACCCTGTCGTATACCTTCTTAAAATTTTTATTTACACAGGACTTGTCTGGCACCCTCGCCGATTTGTCATATGTGTAGAGAAGACGAGACAACATTTGATATTTTCTGTCCACTTTACGCATGCTTCAGACTAAGTGCTATCCAAACCTGGCCCTTTTCCACACGATCGCTCCAGAGGCTTTTAGCTCTACTTGTCCCGACTGTGGGGCTGTTAGCAATCTCGCACACATGCTCTGGCGATGCCCTTCGTTACAGGAACCCAATCGCATCACAGAAGAAGAATGGAACTCTTCCATCCAAAGCTCAAAACTTTCACGTCAAACTTGGGCTGTCCAGAGAGCCCACGATACGGTGGTTAGGCTCGACCTACAAGTCCCCACGTGGGAGTGGCCCGCAGCTCTGCCCTAGGGCAAAGCTTCTCAGGACTTTGTAATTAAAGTTCTTTGCCTGCCTGTCTGTCTGTCTGTCTGTCTGTCGGGCCGGCCGGCTCTAATGAAACCTACCTCCCGATTTTTCTATATCCTAAATTGTAACAAATTGTAAAGTGAACAAGTCGATTCACTTTGATGATGATGAGCTCTAAACACTATTGTAGTTATCACAAAAGGTGATTGACAAAGAATTGGGTAGTTGTAGCAAACAAATGGATAAATATATACTGCAAGAATGAAGCGAACAGCGAGAAAGGAAAAATTAGAAACAAAAGAATGGAGCGTAATTGAGTGGTCTGATACAATGAACAGTTGGGGACTAAAGAGAAAAAGAAGCTTCATCAAAAACCATGCGTCTTCTTCCTCACAAAGTCTAACCTCGTGCACGCAGTACTGTGACAGTATGCATGAGTACTGATTAGCAAGTGAATGTTTGTAGATCGTTTCCCAAGCACACTTACAAAATTTGAGGATCTCCACGTGTGGATGTTTTAGCTTTGATGTACCCAGGACGTATTTAGGATTCCTGTACAAGGACGAGGTCGTTTGGACGCTATGAGGACGTTCTAAAAATGTAAGCTATTCAATTTGCCTAAATGATGATACCAAACACTGACGCATACACAGAATGAGGTATTGGCCAAGAAGCGAGCGGTAGAACGATAAAGAACGCGCGGACCGAATATTGCCGATATACCCTTGCACGTGCCACTGTTGTGAAGCCATCATCATTGCAAATTCGTTGCCACCATCGTCTAGCAAGGAGTCCCACAAAAGCCTGAGATGGAAGACGCCGCAGAGGCCAACTCAGCGCGAGGAGTTAAGGCCTTGATGGACATCACCAACGTGCAGCCGAGGACAAGGGAGACCGGCCCGCCACTGCAGGACCGACGTCATAGCGAGTCGACCTCCACTTTGAATGGCCCGGGGCCTATGAAGCCTGAGCACTCGGACAAGACCGCGGATCGCCCCTTGAAGCAGGAGGAAGCCTACCAAGGGCAAGTCGAGACTCCTGACCAATTTCGCTTCACCAGCAAGCCAGATACAGAACTTTCACCATGTCCGAAACCGGCCACTCCAGATCCGCGAGACTGGCTCATTGGGGACGGGGACGACTCTACGGGACTCGGGGAACGACCCCTGCTGCAGGACGATCCCGTCGATGAACCCATACATGAGGTTCCGCTCGAGTAAAAAAGAAGGTTCGCTTACACTTGTGTTCTTATTTTCATTCTCGGTGCTTTCTTCATGCATGAAATTATCGAAAGCGAGCCACCAAAGCTACCTAGTTGTCTACGTGCAACGAAGTGGTTAGAAAATTGTCATGGTCCATTCAGAAAGCAGCACATTGCTCACCAGGAGCACAAGAGCAGCAGCGGATGTACGCGGACCAGCAGAAGGGTGAACTAATATGGGACTTGTCCTTTTCTTGTTTAATGTCGGCGCAACTGTGATTTCTGACAAATCTCTATCTTTCGGTTCTAATTTACCTATCGTAAAATTTTGTCGTCTTACTTTGTACTTTGACCTACCCGATCCTTAGCTAATCCTCCAGAACAGGTACGTGCCAGTATTTCCCAAGGGTCTACATCTACGTCTACATCTAAGCTTACGGACTGGGACTTCGGGGCCGCGGCTTTTCAACATTGGCCCCGGCTAGTTTCCGGGACGGGCTTTAACCATGAGAGAGATCGTGGTGATCGGTCCCCAGAAAATGGCCAAAGTGCGTCCCCCTTCTGTGTGCACACAATACTAAGAACACAGTGTCGCAAGCGGTGATCCCGTCGATCCAACTGCCGGCATCAGAAGCAACGTCCTTGGTCGAGGGATCGGTGGCATCATTGAGTAAGCCGACAGGGACCGGCGAGTGGCAGAACCTTCAAACACAGTAGATTTCTGGTAAGATGCTTCGGTGTCCGCATCGTAGGACATCGTCTTCACGGGCATTCGAATCACCCGAGACGAAGAGTGCCTTTACTTCAATCGGAAGTCGTTCGAGTAACCTGGTCCTACAGTGAGCATCAAGCAGCTGCTCCCCCCCCCCCCCCCAAGTGATGGAGACGAAAATGGTACGGAAATTTTCGGTGGCTCTACCTGCCGCTTTGTCTGCTGTGGGCACTTGTCTGAACGGGATCGAAGGGGGAGCCCAGCTGCGTGACATGGGCTTCTTATATACTGAGTGTCCCGATTATCATATACTGACTGTTTAAAAAAGGATCGATCACTTTACACGAAGGAAAAAAAGCCCGTACTTTTCACAAACGAGTTGTGCACCTACAAGTAATTTTGATTGATGACTGAAGTATTTAATTGCGATTATTTACGTAGCTCGTGAGTTACCGCTATAATCGTGAAGGTGTCAATGAAGTAGTTGTAGACAATTTATAGGTCAACATTCAACTGGGATGTTTTGAGTTAGATGCTGGTTACGTGCCTATATATTTACGCCCTCCCTCCCCCCCCCCCGACCCACACACACACACAAAAAAAAAGGAAACGTGAGAAATGGTATAAAGGATGTATGACTACGCACCCACCCGCAACAAAAAGCAGTGCGCTCAAGTAAGCTCGCGGGTAGTTGCTCGTTCGGTAGAATTAATTATTTGTGTAATTCCAATAAATAAATAAATAAATAAATAAATAAATAAATAAATAAATAAATAAATACTATAAGAAGTGGCAAGACGGAACAGTAGAAATGCTATGAACCTGAAAGAAATTAGGGTAACACATTTCTATTGCACTCTACGCAATATATTTAAGGGCCTTGCACTTAACACTTGTGGGCGAGGCAGTTTTCTTTTGATTCCGGTGCCCAATCACTCCTTTTTTGTCATTGCAAACCCACTCGATAGAACATATAAAATGCACCGACAATCATTATACTAGGCCGATCATGCACAATCATGTTGAATCTATTTTCAATTCAGTTTAATTTAATTTAATTTATGTTCCACTGATATTGCGGCGGCAGGAGAAAACTACGGTCTTACTGGCAGCTATATACGGTATCCCATTGCAATGATCTCTATTCCGCTTCCCGTCCTTTCGATGCACTCATACATTTACTTGGCGAGAAAATAACTCAAGCGTGAAATGCGCCGTCTCGAAAGCTGTTTCATCGTGCGTGGTTGTGTTTATCTTGCCCCTGACATCCGCTGAAAGTGTTCGACCCAGAATGCAGCCAAGGCTTTTGAATATTTCTTTCGGTTGAGCAAGTCTGCCATATGCATTGAGATGCTCACTGCCTCATGAACGAATGTATCTGGATGATATTTGGTATTTTCGGTAGGCAACTTAAATAACGAATAATATACAAAACTGTTTATATTATTAAGCATTATTAGGTATTCTACGACGATTTTTAATCAGCAGTTGTTTCGCCCTCGCCCTGCCAATTTCAAGTCTCCCGGTAAAGTCGGTAGGCAGAGCAATTTTCTTGGTTACTCGTTGGCGTCCACTAGAATAACCGAACCCGGAAGGAAGAATATCTCTTCAACTGACCGGTTCAGTTTTTGAATTCACGTTTGCTGTCTTTGCTGCCTTCTGCAACAACCAGACAGACGGCAACACTACATTACAGTAACAATAACACGAATAAAGAGCATCAACATTCTTTTAAAGGCCCCTTTAATATTGTCATACTAAGAAATCAAGAGAGACGCTATCATACGAAGACGGTTCTTCGCCTAAATATTGCTAAACACGGGAGTCAAGTCTTCTAATCCACGAAAAAGGTTTTCTGGGAACGTCGTTGGCACACGCTCGGCTAGCATTTATTGAAGGCACATTTTTCGTGCAACACGAGCACACAGACCGAAACAAGATTTGACCTCATTTCAGTCAGAGGCCAAACACACGATTAAGAGGAGGTCATATATGTCGGTTCACGAACGGCAGAACAAAATGGCCATGGGGTCAGCGAGCTTGTTCATCGAGGCATGGCGCATCAAACATCTTATCCGTCGCCGAAGGAACATCAGTGGGTTACAAGAGCAGAACGAGCATGTGTTTTACGTTGCGAGTTCGCGGCGTCGTACCATAAACTGCGAGAGATATTGCGTGCACAGAGAATTGTGCTTTGAAGTGAGAGAGCGGACAACACTACAAGAAACGCAAGTATCGCAACGGAAGGAACCGCGACTGGGAATGCATCCGCGAGGCGGCCGTGATGTATACAAAAACATGGGAACGCTGCGCGAACTGGACAAGCGCCCGCAGAAGCACGCAGTGAAGAGGAAAAAAAAAAATAGGGAACGCAGGAATTTTAATATCTTCCATGAATCACCACCCGTTTTTTGCGTAACCAACAGCCAGCGAATAAAGTCCATTACGCAAGCTCGTGTGAAGTAAATGGCCATAGCAGTCATTTTCTTGCGTACGAGCTCGCTAAAATTTTCCGCTTCCTTAATCCCTCGACGTTCCACGACGCAGTAGCGGCTTCACAAGCACGTAGCAGTTCCACTGCGTGGCGGAGTTATCCACGTGTTGATTTCTTAATGTAATTTTTTACAAGAAAGGATGCAGTGACGTATCAAAAATTAAGAATGAAATGCGTGTGGTGTTCTGAGAAGAGAAGCAATCCCATCCGAATAGAGTCCACTTACTCTGTTGCTGATAATAATAAAAAAAAATTATGGAAAGCCTTCTGCTCGCTCTTAAATGGATTCTTAGCGCCGTATATTGCGCGTGGATGCAGAGATGCGAGCTAATTTTACAGAAGTTTGCCTGGTGAAGGAAACGAGAGAGAGCGCTGATCCAGAAAAAATAAAATAAAATAAACAGTGTTTTCGCATGATGGCGACGCATTGAAAACGTTACCAGGATTTAGCGTTGCGCTGATGATGGCGTCTCAGACCGCTGGCGTGATGAGGAGCGTAGCAGCGGCGTTGCAGGCGTCGCGCCTCGAGGGTGGAAGAGATGAGAGAGGGAATAAAAACCGTCCATGAACCTAGCTTGACGTTAACCGCAGTGTCGTGTGCACACAGCTGCTCGACGGAAACGCTCACGTTTGCGCGCACAACGCTCATGTCATCCAGTGGAAGCCAATAGCCCGGCTCCTCTGCAGAGCTGTTTGAGCGGAGCGCGAAGGTGTTGTGTCCGGTTGGCTAGGTCGATTTTTGGAGCCAAACGCACTTCGCGTCCATGGCTGGCCATCTGGTCCTCCACGTGTGGGTCTCGCATGCGCCGTCAATAGTAGGGCATCGCGACAATACCGACGACAACGGCGGTGGGGAAAATACGCCTCGAGCGTCCGTATAACTTCAACAAAAACAAATTACCTATACTGTGAAACAGATACACCAGTGGATAGCCTACAGGGACTGAAAGCTTCAGCGGATTCGTAATTCGTGCGCGCTGCAATTTTACCACGGCTAGCGCAGCAGTACACGAAGCCTTTTGTGCTGTATAGCGACTGCAGTGAACACGTAGCAAACAGCCCGCTCATTGCAGCACACACGAATTCTAGCTTTGTAGGGTCGCTTGTCCGCCGAATACGACTCAGGTCCTGGAGCACTGTCCGGAGCCGAACAAAGAGGGGGGCTGTCAGGAGATTCCTGGCCTGCCAGTGGTTCAATAGTTCCGAGCTCGTTGAGAGCTTTGCACTACACAGGAGGCAACAGCATAACATCATTAAGATGTCACCTCAAACATTCTAACGTTCAAAGCTGTTCGCTCCAGTTCCTCAAAAGAGTGCCAATTGGGGCTGTTTATAATGCGTTACAGGTGAGAGAGAGAGAGCGAATGATAAATGAAAGGTAGGGAGGTTAACCAGGACTGAGCCCGGTTGGCTACCCCGCACTGGGGAAAGGGAAAAGGGGACGGAAAGAGTAAAAGAAGAGGAAGTCTACTGGGGATATCATTCGGTCACTCAGTCCGGATCACGGACGGTGACTCAATCCGGTAGCTTTCAAAAATCACAGCAACGCTTTTGTGGCTTACTGTAGCTGCGATATGCGAGGCTATGGTCCCAAGGTCTTGTTCAAGGGAAAGGTGTTCTATCGAGCTGATCGAGAGCTGTGCAGAGGTCATGTCTTTCGTTTTCAAACGAGGTGCCGTTGAATACATTAACAACCAACCCGCTACTCGGTGGGCTTTATAGGTAATGGAGTAAGAACGCATAGACCTGGTGCAGCTTGCACGGACATTTAATAACGAAAATAATTACCAATTTAAGAACACGTTCTTAAGTGTTCCGTACACAACTCCTAGTCCGCGCTAGAACGCGTTCTTAGATTTGTTATTATTTTCGTTATTTAATGTTCGTGCAAGCCGCCCCTGGACAAACGAAATGAACGAGTGAAGCGCTGACTGTCAACAAAATTTTATTGCGTGCACGAAAATACATAAAGATGCCGGAAGGGGGGAGGCGGAGACAAGCAACTAAAATACGAAAATTAGACAGAAGAAAACAAAATATGGATGCAACTTCTATCCATTAAAGGAGCATGATTTCTTTGGAGATTATATGTGTCGCCCTTCCCGTCGATGCAATAAGCTTCATATATTTCGCGGCAACAGTGGTCTTGATAACGCCTTAGTACCCTGCACTCATTGAACAATGCTTCATAAACGCAGAGGGAGCTATGCGCTGTAATTTGGCCGCCTACACTTCCCTTAATCAAACTGGCACTTTCCCTGAGGCCGTCATTGATATGCCACTGGGCTTTGCCGATTTAGCAATAGCCGCATGAAATGGGTATTTCGAAGACTACGTTATAGAAGAATTAAACGAAGTTATAATTAATTTCGTCTATTCACTATATGGTCTGGCAGTATGCCTCCTGATCAAAGAAGGGCCTCCTAGCCTTTAACTACGCACACCCGAAGGTAGTCATTTTCAAATCATGTTTTCGGGCTGCCTTGCCGTGGTCTTTTCATCACACTATGGGTTGAAGCTTCTATTGGCAGGTGCTCAGGCTGCGAATGGCCCGTTTTCTCAACAATTCGCCTTCATCTGTTGCCGAACAGACATAAAAGTGGCAAATATTGAGAAAACTAATCCAAAAGAGGAAACCTTCGCGGTCATCCAGTTATATAATTCCGTTCATGCACTGAGTGCCACATCGCATAAAAAAAAAGGCAACAGAGAGGACCGGCATCAGAGTTGTTTATTGTTACTTCACAATAAACAACAAGCTCTCAACGATATTTGTCGCAATGTTTTCAGGGATGACAATAGCGAAATGAGGTGGGATAAAAAAAGAACACGAGAAAAGCTGTTGAATGCTGTCATAACGGGGTATATGAAATCCGCATTTCATGTGGCCATTGCTACATTGGCCAAACTGGCCGCTGTAGCAGTGAAAACTCCAGCGAACGTGCCCCTTGAATGAGGGGAGGCAGCCACCTTGCGGCGTGTAGCTCCATATGTAGTTATGACGCATCGCTCTACCAGTGCAGCATATTAAGGTGTTATCGGAACCAGTGGGGAACCATTAGTGTGCGCTGGTGCACAGTCCCGTGGTAGTTTCCATAATTCGCGGGCTTTCTCTATTTTACGGAGAAAGTAAACACGCAATATTTAGCTTGCTGCAAACGCCTCATTTTGGCGTGTCTTTCCATCCTCTACAACCGCCTAATTGACATATTGACAATTAGAAGAAAATTTGAAAGTTAAATAAATAAATTTATTTAAATAATTGGATGTCAGGGACTAACGAATTACTGGCGGTTTCTTAACGAGATGCTAAATAACATGCGCTTGGTCTTATTCGCGGTGAATAACCTGCGTTCTTTAAAAGCTTAATGTATGACAGTTGGGACCCCTGTACATAGATGGTAATGAAGAAATAGGCGAAGGGCTCTCGGGCTCTCCCTACGAAGGCCTGGTGATGGTCATAAGAATGGTGAGCCTTGATAAGAATGGTGAGCCTCTGTAACCAAGTGCTATTTGGGTCTGGCCAGGCAGGGCGAGCGCCCAACGTACTAGCTGTTTACACCCAAAGCGTGGATTAATAACAAACTCGTGAAATTCCGGTAGTTCCGAGAGAGCCGGCGATGGTAGTGCCGCGGTCACGAGGTCGTAGCGATAGCTTGACTGATCTCTACCAAGCACTCTGATGAGCCACCCGAGTAGCCATGAGTGGCGTCGGTGGAAAATGCGGTGGTCGAGAAAGTCCAGTCAACGGGAGAGAGAGATAGTAAACATTTTATTACAGAAATGGTAGTTAGAGTGTGGGAGCGACCCCTAGTGCGAGGTCTTTAGAAAGATCTCAGCGATAGCGCGGGCCCGTTGAACTAGAGCTCGGGAAACCTATATATAGGTAGGCCTGTCGCAGAGGGCATCCTCGCACAGCTCTTTGGTGCGGAAGTGGTGCAGGATGACTGGCAGGGGTGGGAATAATTTTGCGGCGCACTCCACCGTGACATGGAACGCTGTGGGGGAGCTGCACAGCCAGAGCAAGAGTGCGTAGCCGTCAGGGTAAAATTTATGCAGGTAGAGGAGGTTGGGAAATCTGCGTGTTTGCAGTTGGTGGAGGGCCACCTCTTCCTCTCGCGAGAACGACAGCGGCGGCGAGCCCATGGTGTGTCTAGCTCGTGTGCAGTATTTTAATGTCTCTGTATGTGACTGCAGAGCCCACCTGATCTGGACTCCCATCGTCGCCATGCCGGGCAGCTAGGAGGGTGATTTCTCGAGCGACCTTGTCTGCATGGTCACTACCCGACAGTGAGGCATGACCAGGAGCCGAGAGCAAGTGGATGCGTTGTGGGGCATATTTGTCTGGTGTTTGGCGACTGGTGTAGGATGTGGAGAGCCACCTTATAGAAGCCGCATCTCGTTAAAAAGGCGCGGCATGCTTGCTGGGAATCGGTTAGGATATACACGTATCCAGGAATCTGGAGAGTATGTCGCACAGCAAGCGCTACTCCAAGGCTTCTCGTGTATAGGCGTAGAACCCCGCAAGGAGGCGGTCGTAAGAAATGTTTCAGCTCCATCAAACACTACCGTGGAATACCCGTTGCGGTAGCGAGTGGCATCCATGTGTATAATGATTTATCTAAGGATATCACCCAGCATGCGCACCGCAGGTAGCCTACATGGGCGCACCGGCGTCCCGCGTCATGCTCAGGATGCATGTTTGGGGGCAGGGGGTGCACCTTTCAGGCTACACGGACCGAAATTGGAACAGTGATTGTGATGTCTTCATCATCATTGGGAAAATCGGACATCCCTATCTCGAGAGCAGGTGCCGCCCAGTGGTTGTGAGCAAAAGTCGTTGTCTTTGACTGGCTCACTGAGCTTCCAGTAACTGGACGAGAGTGTTATGCGCCCCTAGGGCTCGCAGACGTTTCGTGGCGGTGTAGTATGGGATGCTGTGGGGAAATTTGGTTGCCTTTTGCAGCGTTGCGTTGACCCGTACCTGCTGTGACTGGTAAGTCTGGGGAAGGAAAAGTGGTAAATAATGCGATTGAACACGCAGGCATCCACCAGGCGTAGTAGGTCACCTTCTCGTAAGCCAGAGCGCCTGTTGGAGACCCATCGAGTTATAGCCAGAGTCTGTTCGGTCTGTCGGGTGTGTTTGGTCTGTCGGGTATGGCCAGAGTCTGTTCTGTTTGTGTAGTTCGCCTTCCCGTTCGCTTCAACGTGTAGTTCAAGAACGCGAGCACAATCCACCTGGGGTACAGGAATGCCATCCAGTTGCATCGCGATCTCGTGTGGAGGGGTGATACTACGAGCGCGGAAGAGAACAAGCTCGGACTTTGGTGGGGCACAGGAAAAGCGGCCCTGTCGTGCGTAAGCGGTGACGATATCGACGGCCTGCTGCAGCCGATCCTGAATGGCCCCGTCTGACCCTCGTGTCGTCCAGATCGTGATGGGAAACAACAGTGATCTGGTCGAGCTGCTCAAGTAGTCCCCCAAGTAGTCAAGTAGAGTGGAGGACAGAACTGATCCCTGTTGGGTGCCGCGACCTGTGAGGCGAATCGTGCCCGAGCGAAGTGGCCCTATCCAAATGGTGATTGTTCGGTCGCGCAGAAAGGAAAGAATGTAGTTATACATGCGGCAACCGCAATGTGATCCTTCAAGCTTTCGCAGAATAAAATTGTGTGCCAGATTATCAAATGCTTCTCCTAGATCAAGGGCAAGGATGGCCCTCGTCTGGACACGGGACGGGGGCCGCTAACCTCTTCCCTGAGCTGTAGAAGCACGTCCAGAAATGTGCCCGGAGTCCGAACTGTGAGTGGGAGAAGGACTGTCGTTCGAGGAAAGGTGGAAGCCACAAAAGCCCGTGTTCTATTAATTTTCCGATGCACGAAGTAAGGAATATCGGCCGTAAATTGTCTATGGCTATGGGCTTGCCTGGAGTACAATCGGATATCGTTGATTGAAACGCACATTCAGTTTGCGTTCATTTTCGCCTCACGTGATTGGCCTAGGCCGCTCCCAGTCGTCAGCCGCGTGGATTCGGCGCAGCCTAGGCCAATCACGCACGGTGAAACTAACGCGCGCTCCGAACAACGACCTCCATTCGCGCCCCTACTTTGGGTATTAGCGAAATGTCAGCATGACGTTATGCCTGTTGGAGCGCACCCTGATGCCAATGATCATTGAATAGGTTTGTTAGATGATGTAGATCTGAATCACTGAAGTTTCGAACAGTGGATAATCTGATACGATCTGCCTCTGGGGCCGTGTTTCGACGGAGATCCTGGAGTACCACACGAACCTAATCGATTGCGATGACCGCGTCGAGTTCCTCGTTAGATTCTTCTGCGTACGGGTATTCAGAATACTGTGGAGGTGAGCCGCTAGTGATAAAACGTTTTTCTAGCCCTTCTAGAAGAGCAGACGGATCATCTAGACATTTATGTATTAAGCTGTGTAGGTGATGATATGCTTGATTCTTTGTAGTGGATGGATCTCTCAGTGCACGAAGTATCGACCATATTTTCGCAGTGCCCAGGGTGCCTGGGAGACGCTCGCAGGAACCTCGGCAATTGTTCCGGACGAGAGCTTGAGCATATTCTTGTGCCTCCTGCGAAATTAAGGTGATACGCCGGCGACGCTTGCGATTGAGGCATTGGCGTTTCCAGCGCCGTGTGAGCCCCCTACGTGCCTCCCAGAGATGCAGTAGGTGCGGTTGCACGTCCAGGGTTGCACTTGTGGTAACCAGTTTGCGCGTACACACGTTTAGGTCAATAGAAAGGGACTCAAGTCATTGCTCGTATCCTACTCCTTCAGGAGGATTCTGTCGACGCTCCCTGAACCGCGTCGAGTCCGTGATCCGCACTTTCCTCTCGGGACAGTGTTCTCTGTCATGATGCAATAATCGCTGCCTAGCTGTTCGTCGAGAGGACCATGTGCAATCACTGGTCCTGTGTCAGACGGGACACATGTGGCGTGTCCCGCACACTAAACATTTTAACGCCCTTAAGGGTGTAAATCAGTTTGTCGCCAGACGAACACCCTAAGGGTGCTGTTGTCTACACCCTGCAGTTGGGGTGCCATTATAGCACCCTAGTGGAAGGGTGTCCAGCAAAATAAATTTAGGGTGTAAGCGTGCTCGTCCAAATTAACACCCATCTGTGTGGGTGTTGGAAGGGTGTACACTCTTATCTCTAGCGTGTATGGAAGGCAGGTTCGGCAGTACACGCCTTCAATTACTACTATGTACAGCGATCCACGCACAACTATTGCGTGTGCCAGAAGGTTCAAGTTCGGCTACCAAACGCACCGTCGAACAGCCGGCCTTAAAGCTTCGATGGGCATACACAACACCTATAAGTGTGGATCACATTACATATTAGTAATTCATGGTGTATATTGGAAAACCTGCATTCGCTGCACAAATACAAGCTAGCAAACTTGACACTTTTGAGCATGTATATCAACACCAAGGCTATCATGATTTCCATATCCAAATAACATGCAACACAGACTGGTAAGATATATGCTGCATTTTCAAGAAAATGCAACTATATTTATTGCATGCTGCAATACAGAGTACAATATATACATAAATCACATTAAATATAAACATGCACAATCACCAAACACATCGGTAAGTACAAGAACATGTACATTTCCCACAAAGGTATCTAAAATATAAGTATTGATCAAATCTGTTATTAGAGAAGAAACTATGTATAGCGGCACTGAAATAGCCTGGGTTGATTCGCAGTGTTTTGGGCCACATAAAGGAATAAATTTTTAGTATTAGGCTCCAGTGAATGAAAATTCAAGTTCTGATGACTTAAAAAAAGGCATATTGCAAAGGTGAATTAGGGAAGCAATTGAAATGCAGAGCAAACGCACAAGAAAGACACCTGTTATTTTGTACACTAATGTAATCCCAAAACATTATGAAAAGTTTGGAAAGTCGATGTAAAGCAGAACTGGCCAACATTTTTCAGACTGAAACAATACTTCCCAAGCATAGACATGCTTTAAGTGAGGTTTAAGCCAGGAGCCTTATTGGTAATTTTCTATTTCCCACAAGATTACTTGAGCACAATAATACGTAGAATTTTTAGTGCCTACATAGTTTGTCCTCTTTCGTGAAACGAGAGTTCTCTGGGCTAAAGGTGCTGTGTAGCGGTTTTTCTAACTACAATACCAGTCTCTATAAATTTTTGTTTTGTAACTCGAAGGCACTGGTACATATACAATATGTAGTTTGAAAATAGGTTCTTTTCTTACTATAAATCAAGAGTGCACATTCCAGATCTACTAGTGCCTGGGTGCAAACTGCAGTAGGAGGCCTGATAAAAACAAACCACTGTTGATTAAACGATTTAGCTGAGCACAAAATGTGGACAGTGTTTTAAAATACCTAGTAAATTTCTAAATTATTTGCACTTGGATGCAGTAATTCAAGATTAAGGCGTGCTGTAGCATGTGAGCATGCAAATTAGCAAACTTCGTTTAATAAATTAGCCATACTCTGGTTACTAAAAGAACACAGGCATAGGCAGTCATGCAAAAGTTCAAGTTAAATATCACACTGTTAACATTTGCCAGCAAATGGTCGTATCAAACATCATAATTATACTGAACAAGGGTAGTTTCTTGGGATAGTTTGCAATGAATGAGATAAAATTACGTACAGCTTGAATGACAAGAACTGCGAGAGATGACAGACTGCGTTGACTTCCAACATTTTATTACGTTGCCACATCATGTGTATATGTACAAAAGCGGGCATGCGCAGAATGAGTCACAAGGGGTGTCTAACAGCAAATGACTGTAGTAAGAACATCGTCCTTTGAAAAAAATAAACATTAGAATTTCTATCTGTTGAGATACAAGACTTCACTAGGGGTCAGCACGATAGAGGGGTCACTAACGCACACACTAACCAGTTTTCTAGTGGAATCTGCTTCTATAGTTACCCGGATGACCTGTGTCTCGCTAAAGCTTCCGTACCTTCAAAGAGGGGCACGCAGCCGCAGTCCCAGCAATGGATGCCGAAGTGGCCTTGAACAATGTTATGGACGTTGTTATCGTGCTCTCCTAAATGATTGTTTAGGCGCCTGCCTGTCTGTCCAACAAAGTCAAATGAGATATTGTAAAGCTTTGCCTCCTTAACAGCCTCAATAAATCTTGCTCACACGAGATGCAACATAGTGTTGCTGCACAGGTTGATTGCCTTTCTTGGGTTGGCTACCCTTTGGCCTTAATTTCAGCCATAGCGGAACAGCTTCTGAAGTGCACAAAACATGATGAGCACGCTCGGTCAAGGAACCAGCCGGTTGAAAGACACAGGTTTGCAGTGCTATTGTATGTTCATGACGTCTCCCATAGGCTAAAAAAGATTGGGGAACCTGCAGGAATCACAGTCTTTTCTCAGCCCCGGAAAAGCTGGCAAGGCTTTGTAAGCGTGTAAACGCGCCTAAATCGCATCAGAGTTGTTGCTCTGCCGGGCACAGAAAACGTTTTGCGATGTGTGCAACGAATGTGGTTTCGCAAATTCCCATTTTGAGGCAGTAAATATATTGGACAGACAGGCAGGCGCCTAAATGATCGTTTAAGAGAGCACTATAACAACGTCAATAACACTGTTCAAGGCCACTTGGGCATTCATTGCCGGGACTGCGGTTGCATGGCCCTCTTTGAAGATACGGAAGTTCTAGCGAGACACAGCTCACCCAGTAAATTATTGAAGCTGATTTCACCAGAAAACTGGGTAGTGTGTGCGTTAGTGCCCCCTCTATCACGCTGACCCCTAGAGAAATTTTGTATCTAAACAGATAGAAATTGTGATGCTTTTTTTTTCAAGTAACATGTTCTTTTTACAATGACTTGCTGTTAGAACACCCCTTGTGACTGGCTTTCATTTTCTGCGCATGACCCCTCTTATGTTTACACACACGATGTGTCAACGCAATAAAATATTGTTGAAAGTCAGTGGAGTGTGTCTGTCGCAGTCCTTGTCCTTCACGCTGTACATCATTTTTTATACTGAACAGCCAATATTGATTCAAAATTAGAAAAATATAGTACACATCCGAGCTGCAAAAATGCAAGTCATGCAGCGAATGGCCTTTAGCTCTCCAAAAGAAAAAGAAATGTTCACGGTTAACCACGAGGTGCAGGGACTCCATTCTCTGAGCATCTTGACCAACGCAGCGCATGGCATTGCTGGAATCTTGAATCCTGCATTAGCAAAATAAGAAGAGAATCATGAGAATTCAGTCCGTGCAATTACACATGTATTTTGCGGAAAATTTGATAAAGCAACAAGCTCCTCAAAGTAACAAACTTAATTAATGTGATTGGGCAGAATGCACCGCTCAGGCAACTGGGCAAGACAAGTGAAAGGTAGGAGAAGTTTCTATTTTGCAAATTAAGGAATTGCATGTTACTGTGAATGCTAAACCACTATGTCATTGTGAACACAAGGCACATACAGCAGCAAAAACATATAAATTTACAGTAGCCTTTTCATCATAGAAAATAAGAGTGAAGAAAATTTAAAGACTACCAATGACATCTCTCAACATAGACATTTGTCCAAGAGTGTGTACGTGACCCTAATACAAAATTGACATTATGAAATCTGCAATATATCTGCATTACACTTTATAAGTACTGCAGGTGAGAAGCTTACGGGATATGGCACATTAAGAGTGAAATGCACAAGGCATTAAAAATGACTGTTTTTACACAACATTATTACACTAGGAGACAAAGAGTACTGTTTTCCAGAGAGTGCACACAAAATGAAAATGAGGGAATCCCCACTGGCATTCTCATTTGCCCTGCAATACATGCATCCAGCCCAACAATATCCAACTCTCCAATGCACTTTATTAGACATTTTCTGCATCCTAAAATTTATCGTGTATTTCTTATTTACTAATTTAGTAAGAATTGGCATTTTGGCATACTTTCCTCGAAAATTTAGCATGTGTTGTCAACTATTTTTCTTAGAGCACGCCCCCATCTTTCAATGGGTTAGCTTGGCGATGCACTGACAAGTAATATTCCCTTATTTAAACTTATGATCCTTCCTCATGCTCCCACTTCATGCTCTAAACTGTGATGCCCCTCCGACGCAGTTTATGTTAATCTGTGACTATTTACATGGTCCTTCTTTCTGTAGCCTCTCAACTAGAGCCTGAAATTTCTTGTCTCCTTGAACAATCGTCTTTCTTGCCCATAACAAATTGCACGGTTACCCCTCATAGGGGGGGGGGGGGGACTGTTTATGAGTTTTCACATATTCAATGAACCTCAGGGACACAACCATTTCTCATCCTGTGTTGCTACTACCTGCATGAGTCACAATGGTTGTAAATTGGCTACCTGCCCTCTCTCTGAGCATGTGTTGGTGGGCTAGTTGGTTAAGCATGATTACAAAAAACGGCGCCGAATAAAACAACACACGAAGAAGGGAAACACGAGACAGCACGCTATGTAAAGAAATAAAACATTCAGTTGTTAGTGCGCCTACGTGCTGTCTCGTGTTTCCCTTCTTCGTGTGTTGTTTTATTCGGCGCCGTTTTTTGTAATCATGCCCTCTCTCGCTTTTTTTCCGTCCTGTAATGGCTAGGTTCAACATGGTCAAGTTGTTTGAAAACTGTCTAGCCTCAACCAATACTTTGTGTAGTTTCAAAATTGTGAAACATTCATTTTTCAAACTTTGTCCCAAATTAAGCATGAGACATTTTCATGATGCAAATGAGGTAAGGTTGTGCTTAGAGACTATGATAGGCCTGCTATATCCTGCAAAACTGTGTGAAATGAAATATGCTTGCAATTTTCATGAGCAGCTAGCTCAGTACAATTAGGCACATTACCTGCGGAAACGTTTTTTTAACGCTCCCGAGAGGTCGTGGTTTCTTGTAATTTCTTCAAATCCCTTGCAGTGTAGATTGCAATCCGGTGCATTTTGATTTCGATATTGTATTCAAAATAAAAACAGCTGAAATTTTAAGGTATTGATAATTATATGGGAATAAATTAAAGGTAGAAGAGTGTAATGCAATGAGCAAATAAGCTCATTGCAGGGAGTAAACAAATATTCCTTTCCTGCAAATAAATTGGTAGCAGAAAGGTCATACAAAATTAGCAGTGAATGCACAATAAAGAATATGATGCTACAATGCCCCGGCATTCTGTGAATATTCTTGCACAAAGAAAATCCTCATTATGAAAGACCATCAAGAAAATGCAAATGTATACTTTGGATCAGCAGTCATACCTGCAGTATGCACTGTACCATCGGCAATATTTACAACCACAGACAACTGCACATCATATCAAGCTTAGGCGGCCAAGGAGCCTGAGTTTTAAATTATAACTTGACTTATTATATTACACTACACAACTATATCTACTTACAATGTTGTCTTCTCAACTGCTTTCAAGAAGACATTAACCATCTGTCTGAAGGCGAACGCAAGTGGCTTGCTCTTGGTGGGGGGCGCCAAGGCTGGGCATTGTGAAATTGCTGCTGCCATCTGCATGACCTGCGAGAAACGACGCTCTAAGTACAAGATAAACAAATGCTATTAGAGCAAAAGACAAGATCATTGACAATGAGCCTCGTTTTGGTTTGCACGAGAAAAGCCAAGAATATGGACTTTGTGCTGCTTACTTAAGAAGAAGCAAGCCTCCTTCCAGATGCTGCAGTCATGCATTAAGATTGTCACACAGCTGCATGCTCATATGCTGCTGTCGCCAGTACGCTTTGAAGTTTATTATTTCAAGTTAAATTGATTATTGTGTTTTCTTGCCAATTCTTGACAAACAGACCAGCAATGAAGTAGCTCACTTACACACATACTCCCTTTTGAGGAGCGAATTCACACACACGCACGCATGCATGGGCGCGCACACACACGCGCACACACATGCCTCTACCACATGAGCAGCTTCCTACGCTTCACACACATTTTTTTAATCCTGTGTCACTCCTACTGCTAAGGCATAAAAAATTCTTTGAGTTACCAACCCCAAACTCCTCAACCTACACCTCCAGCTTAAACACTTTCGCGAGAGCCAGGACAAGCCTTCTAGCTTCCCCAGTGCTCCAAACTGTAGTTACGAATTTCAATAGGGCTATAGGCGACAGCTCTCGAAGGGTATGCAAACTACCCGGAGACCTAAAGCTTGTATATGATACCTCTAAAGCACAACACTTCAAATTTTCAAAATTCATTAAAGCTCCTGAAGACAATTGCTATATACGTAGAACGTCTCGAATAACCTGCCGCTAATAATTTCAGCGGTTGTCTGCATCAAAAGAAATGTGGGCTAATGAGAAATCCACGTCTTTAAGATCGGAACTAGTGTAATGGCGAAACACACTACCAGATTTCTTAATCATTTATTTATGCTCTGGATGTAATGTTCCTTTCACAATAACAATCAAGGATATCGATCCATCAGGGCATGGGAGGAAAAAGGACGAAGCGTATACCTGGCGCCTTCCCACTGGTGCTCCAGAGAAACGGCGCCTCATACAGCAGTTGTCCAGAGTGGCTTGAAACCAAACTCGGCTTTCAGGCGGGAACACTCGCTGCACCAAATCGGAAGAGTTTTATTGCGAGTAAAACTACCGGCCTCATGCAATACATACGCACGCACACAAAACGCACTCACACGCACACACAAGTATACGCACTCTCAAAGCGCAGACACAAAAGTGCGCACGCACACATTGATGCACACAAACAAGCACACATACATGCATGCAGGCAGACACGCTAACACGTGCTCGCACACACAGCGACCCACAGGCAACACACTCACAAAACACGTACGCACTAGACACGCGCAAACACGCCGGCCCATACAAACCGGCATGTACTGTACGCGCGCGCGCGCGCGCACACACACACACACACACACACACACACACACACACACACAAAGCGAGCTGAGCTGAGCGCGCACGCACGCACGCACGCACACACACACAAATCGAGCCGAGCGCGAGCACGCGCACACGCGCAGACAAAGCGAGCCGAAAAAATGCTGAGGGCGTCCGGCAAGCAGCAACAGCAGCACGCGACCGCATCAGGGAGAACCAATACCGCGCCGGTTCTTTCGAAAGGTGGCAAAGCCAGTCGTCCCTTTTCTACGCGACGCAAAAGTGGTCGACCACATTTAACTGAAGTGCGAACGACCGTATTACAAGCCGCCGCGCTGAACGCACAAGAGAATCACATCAATGAACGCCCAAGCGCTGAGAAACAAAGCGTAACTATGCAGGCGCACCACACCCGATGTAGATTTGACAAACATTAGTCACACGGGACGCGATCGAGGTAGTTCACTTGCCCTAGTAGGAGTGCAGCTGCTCTTGCTCTTACATTAGCGAATTATGAATTATGCTACGAGATCACAGTGAGATATTTCTAAAGCGAACAAAACAAATACCAAATAAACGGGCACTTGCCTGAAAATTTCCGTCATGCCAGTACAACCGACCGGGCACGTTGCAACTTCTCGTTTCAGCCTTCGTGGATCCATCTTCCAGTGCGTACGAACGCTTTGCTTTGAAGTGGGGCACGAGTAATACACAAAGCAAGGGCCACATCTTTTTCTACCCCGCGCGCAAAACTAATCACACGTTTAAAATTATTTCGCACAGCGCGCGACGCGAACGCACGCGAAAACGAGCATGATGGCGCAGCTTCCGCCTTCCCGTCCTGCCGCGCGCCGAAGTGATGGTACAGCGTCGGCCGTCACTTCCGGTCGCTTTTCATTGGGCATGGGGTGGCCGCGCAAATTGAACGTTTATTCTGACAGGTTTGCTTGCTCGCATGGCCGCCTGTTTGCTGCTGCTTCGTTGTGGTCTCTAACTAGAGCGGTGAGGCGGGTAGTTGCTACTACGTTTCGTGCCGAGCATTTTATTTTGGGGTGGGGGGCGCAGTCTGTGCTGCATCACTGAGGGTACAGTACACAAATCGGGACCGTGAGCGAGACGATCGGCGCTCTTCTGCTGGTGCGATTAGATTATTTGCTGCGTCCGAACGAAGCAACTTTGCGAGGTCACAGCGTAGTTTCAGGGATAAAGACGCGCACATCTTGGTCGTGCGACAGCGACGCGTAAACATTCATGAGGAGACTGAAGACTGCGTTTGCAAGTGCGTATGCTCTGGATAAGAAATTACAGCTTTGACGACACCAGCCCTTAATATATAGGCTCAGCCTTACAAACTGTATTTGAGGATGCATTTAGAAAGCAGATCAGTAGCTTAGTAAACCTCTGAATGAATTAGGCAAGGTACGTGGAAATTCGGGTTTGAGAACTTCCAACGTGATCTCGCCTCTATAAGTCTTCTTTATGGATTCACCATGCAAATTGTACGTTGATGCCATTGTACAGCAGAGGCTCGTCTAACAGCACGTCCCTGTTTGCTCAGAAATGTATCCGAACAGCTTCTTCCATTTCACCACTTTTTGTTGGGCTATTAAGGGCACCGAAATATTAGTGCAGAATTGCGCAAGTTGCTCTCGTATTGTCGCTCTGCTACTGCAGTTTTTCTAGAAGTGTTTAATTGCATGTTAATATTCCTGTGAGCACGAAAAATAATGATAATGGAATTGTAAGTGAAAGGGCGTTCTTTTTCTGGATGATATATTTTTGGAGTGGCCGTCATGCCAGTAACATCAGAACCCTTGAAGAAATATCGACAGTCACTTAGGAATGCGAAAACTTAATCCCTTCACGCATCGACACCTGCAATTGTCACGTGACCATGATACGTTAGTTCATACATTCTACGTGTTCTTCACAATTCTACCTTAATCTCACGTAATGCACCGTGCTATAGTTTGTACGAACCTTAATGCAATTTATTCCACCCTTATTCACATTATTTACCCATAATTGCTCATAATTAACGTTGTTGTATTTACTACCTTCTGTATCACTACTGACGTCATACAAGACGGTGATGACTTCACATTTTATTTATTATACATACATTCAAGGCCTAGCAGGCACAACAGAAAGGAGTGGTGAAGATATGCAATAATTGCAATGCAACGCAAGAATAGAAAATCAAACCATAAGATAATTTGAACGGTGACCTTGAATTAGTGGTGTCACAAATTGAGACTGTGGAGGCGGGAAGGCGGTTGCGTTCAGTGGCTGTTCTTGGCAAAAAGGAAGAATGGCACATCAATTTTGTGTTGATGGTCGATGCGAGACGAGAACTTGGTGTGGTGAAAAGATTTTCTTTACGAGAAGGGTTAAATTAGCATATTCTATGAAAAAGACAGAGACGAAAGTATTTGCGACGTAACCAAAGGTCAGGTTCACCTAGTGTTTTTTTCATGGACGTGACGCTAGACTGAAGTGAATAATCTGAGAGAATAAAACGGGCGGCGCGATTCTGAATGCTCTCTGAATGCTTTCAAGGGAAATGACAAGATTGGCCTGAGCAGGGTCCCGTATGGATTGCTGTTGCGGAGAACGCCACCTTTCCTACCTGAAAGGCCATGAAATGCTTTCGCATTAAAAATGCAGTACATACACACATTGCTCAATGCGTGGACGTGTACAGGTTACTCAGATTTATGCATCAATACGTTCAACACCCTTCAGGCGTCGATTTAACACCCTTCTTCGAGCAAAGTCACACCTTATGTGTGCTATACACCCTTGTGATAAGGTGCTTTGGCCGAAAAGGGTGCTAAAAGGGTGTGGGCGTGGGTGTAAATGACGAAAGCACCCCTATTAACACCCATAAGGGTGTAAAAATGTTTAGTGTGCGTCTGACGCTGTTACCCAAATGTGTCGGGTGCCCTGGATCCGCATATAAGGTGTACCTCGTTACATATGTCCTCCCAGAGCCGAGTTCCTGTGGCTTCAGATTAGCGGTACCACCAAACTGTATGCGGAGTGTTGAAGTCAGCGCACACAAAAAGGTGCACCCAAGGCGTCCAAATTATACTAGATGGCGTTGAAATGAGTGTGTGCGTCAGCGGAGAGATCTGTACACGTTGAGTATATGTAGCTACTGCAACTGTTCTTGCCCTGTGTAATGACTTCAAGAACTTTTTGTGGGATATAGATGTTTATTGTGTGGGAGTGGCGCGTTAAGTTTTTTTTTGATGCCAGGGCTCACACAAGTGGAGATCCACCCGCAAAAGTGGCGAAGCCGGATAGAGAAGGGGAGCAGTTTGGTTCCTGTAGGAGGATAATATCAGGAGGGTGCGTGGACACAGCAGCGTACTGTTGCAGGGATGCCATTTTTTGACGGTATCACCTGCAGTTACACCAGCGGACCACAAGGGGCGCCATCTTGTTCGTGAGAGGAAGTGGATGGGCGTGTGTATGGGTGCAATCTTCTTGCCCCTGTGAATGGTGGCTGGGGCCGCACGGATTGGTAAGCCGGCAGAGGAGCGCCTATAGAACCCAAACGGGAGACTAAATCGGCGAATAGGGCATGTGTCCGCTCTGATGCGTGTATGATGGTGATGATCTCCTGCCGGAGCGCTAGAGATTCCTGCCACGCGTTCTCTATCCTGTTCGTTAGCAGCATCCACATTTGTGGACAGACACTCTTTCAAAAGCCGAGTATTGTTGAGCGAAAAGTTGCGAGGTATTAAAATTGCGCACCTTTCTTAGTCTGGACCATGATTTACTCAGCTACCAAAGGAGGACGTCATAGGTCAGTTGAAGCCACATTAAAGAAAATAATAATGAAATTGAGCCTCCTTGCATATCTTCCTCTTCGCTACCACTGTCCACATTTGTGGAATTTTTTTAAAGCCAAGTGTACCTCAATGAATTGTTCCGAGGCATTTAAATTGCACGCGTTTATCAGCCTGAATCATGGTTTACCATGCTTCCAAAGGAGAGCACCATATGTCGGCTGAGGCGACCATTAGAAAATAAGAATGGCTGCGAGCAACTCATGAGATGCTGTCACTACTTGTGTCCACAATTGTGGATTGTGGACACAGCTCTTTGGCTTCAAAATCCTTTTAAGGTAACCACATTTTTTTCTAAAGCAGTTACTAAAATAGTTTCGAAAACAGTTCTAAAAACAGGTACTAATTTGCTTGCCCACAATTGTGGACACATCTTTCTGGCTTCAAAATGCGCTTTAGGTCACCGCATTTTTTTCTAAAACAGTTACTAAAACAGTCTCTAAAAGAGATCTGAAAACAATTACTAATATGCTTACCCCCATTTGTTTCGGTAGTGAAGAGGTTATAGCTGCCTGTATTCTGTCATTAGTGCGCCCCAATGCAGCGTCCAACTGTGTATGCATATGCGCGTGACGCGCCTCCATGTCACCGCGTAGCGGTGCGATTGCGAGGAAAGGATCGGTGTTGGTGTTTGGTGGGGGAGTAGAGCGGAACGCGCTGTGGGGTGAAGATTGGGGGTAACCGAGCGAGTTGGTGCGGAAGCCTACGGACAACTTTCCTCTCGAGGTGTCACCTTGGCATTGGTGTCCGCTGGGGTTTCTGCCTGCTGACGGTGCCGGGCAGCTGCTGAAGTTGCCGGCTTGCTTAATAGTGCCTTCTTCCAGGGCTGGGGGAATGCCTGTGATGCCGGCGCAGTCTGTCGCTTCACTTGGTTGCTGGCGGAGGACGACTGGGAGCGGGATCGGGAAGGGGACCTGGATTTTTCTAGTGCCTTGGGGCGGGATCTGGACCTCGCCTTCGAACGAGACCGTCCAATTTTCTTGAATGATGTTCCAGAAGCAGGGGTTGTCGCTGATCAAAGAGCCGCGTTCGTGGAGGCCGTCAGTTACCGCTGTTCATCTTCGATGGCTTTTTTGACCCAGGCTCTCTTGACGGGTTGCCGCTGGCGTCGCGGGTACTTCGGTTCAATTGTAGGATGGTCCCCTGCACAGAATTTGTACCGGGGAGAGCATGGGTATGATGCGACGGGATTAT
Source organism: Dermacentor albipictus (assembly GCF_038994185.2). Lineage (NCBI taxonomy): Eukaryota > Metazoa > Arthropoda > Arachnida > Ixodida > Ixodidae > Dermacentor > Dermacentor albipictus. The sequence continues at coordinate 70,569,415 of NC_091821.1, read as the reverse complement.
CGATGCCGCACTGCTCGCAAATGATGACGTCCGGTGTGGGGCAGTGGTCGGCTCGGTGTCTCAATTTGAGGCACATTTTGTTGACCTGATGACGGGGACGGTGTGTGTAGCAGCGGAGCTCTACCTCAATAAATCGGACGAAGCGTGGCACAGGTAGGCCCTCGAAGGTGACCAGTGACTGATCCATCATCAGGTGACTGACCTATCATCCGAGTCTGTAGTAACTGGATTCCAGATGATTGCATCTCCACTACCAGTATATATGAGGGGTGCCTGGTTCCAGTCCCGGAACGACACCCTTGCACGAATCATAGGGGGCTGGTAGATATGCGATCACTGGGTAGGTGCGTTGACTGATCGACAGTTGCAGGATCTTCAGCAGGGCGCTTGCGACGTGTGATGAAAGGCTGCTTATTGCGGCCAGGTCTTGTGCTGACATTGTCCTTAGGATGAGGTCTCCCTGTCATTTGGGCTCACTCCGGCCGCTGCCCAAAGCGCGGTGGCCAACGTTGGTCCGGGCCGTTCATTCACGCTCAGGCCTCCGAGAGGCCGGAGGATAACTTTTTCATCTCGGAGGGGAATAGGAGGCAGGCGCTTTGTCCCGCTCTTACTGGGGTCGGTGGTAGGGTGCTCAGAGGCATTCTGAGGGAGTCACGCTGTTTAGTGGGCAGCAGCGTTGCGTGCGCGTCGCTTGTTGTGGACCACCTTCCGGCAAGCATCGATGTACGCTTCGTTGTCTGTCGTGTCGGTGTCGATGGCGAAAGGTGTGGAATCCTCGTCCATGTCCTCTCGAGGTTGCGAGTCATTCGAATGTTCTGCGATGGGAACGCTGGCAGCGTCGTGGTCGATTGATGTCCCGATAGTTGCTGACTTGTCGGTTGTTGTGAGCGCCTCTTCGGCGTCGCTAAGCATCGCCTGCGCCATTTTCTCGTTAGCGCTCTCTGAAAGGGTGTATGATAGCGGTAATGACGCTAGACGCTGCCTTACTGCAGGTTCGTGGTTGTTAATGTCGTCAGTACGAACACGAGGTGGAACGCTGCCCGCCGTGAGTGGCATGCATCGATGGTACCGTGCACAGGTTTGCAGACGCCGGCTCCACAAGGCTTATTTGGGCGTTCGATACGTCGAAGTCTTTAAGGCTCGTGAGTTAATGCGAAATGGACTCACAGTGACCTCAGCAGTATCAGATAGCTCCGGTACACTAGGTCAGTCGTATGGTGTGGATGAATCGGGCGCCGGAGTCAATGGTCATCCAAAATAGAAATACGAAAGAGGGAAAACACGTCCGCACACCGTGGCCTCCTAGCAGGAATACCACTATCGCCAATAGTCGTGCGCACAGGCTCGATTTTATATGCCTGGCTTCTGCCCGTTGTAAATATCTTGTAAACATATTGTCAAGCGTCTTTTCTCCCCGTAACATTTTGGTGGAGAGTGCTGGTTTTTCATGTTTCACGACGGATCTACGCAGCGGACGCTCCTTGGCGGCATCTACATTGCCAGCGCATGGTGGGGACGAGAATGCTTCGAGCAGGCCACCAACCGTGCCTTAAACATTCGCCGCCAACCGCCCCGTTTTCATCACACAACCGCGTGATCCAGGTACCTGTTCCTGCTCTGGCAACACCGACGTCGTAGATTGGCTTCAGCTGTACGAGTTGGTGTTCACTAGCAACAACTGGGACCCGACTCTGATGCTAGCGAACAGAAGTCTAAGCGAAATGGCTTGCGCCCTATTCAACTTGGGGTGAGTAGGTGGAACGACCATTCTAGACATGTAGAAGAATTTAAAAACCCCGATCTAAGTAGCGTTGTGAGTAGGTTCGGGGGAGCACCCTCGACCGGCCCTACGTGAGCGGGAAACCAGTGAATCATATGATGCGTGAGAGCATATGGACTCGAGCCCCTAAGAAGACGAGCAGCTTGGTGGTGCAAGCCTTCTGAAAGGCCTTAACTGCCATTTTGGAATCGCTATAGATCTCAGACCCATGACCGTATAGCAGGGCGAAGGCGATGGCGGCTCGTTGGTCGACTCAGGGGTCGGAAGTGCGAATCGAGGCGCTATTGGAAACCTTGCCGCTGGAGTCGAGCACAACGGCGGTAAAGGTCTTCCCGTTACTGTGCTCCGTAGCGTCGACGAAGCTTGCTGTAATGTCTTGTTGCTTGATCTGTTTGAGTATCGCTGCTCCACTGGCCTTGCGTCTGCCCTCGTTATGGATGCGATGGGCGTTTCGGGGAACAGGGGCCACTTCGAACTTGTCTCGAATGCACCATGGGATCGGGGCACCGACCGTGGGGACCTGCAGGGTGGTAACCCAGCTCTTCGAGGATGCGTTTACTTGCCACTTTGGTGGTCAGGCGAGTGAGTTGGGCGCGTTCTTGGGCTTCGGCAACCTACTCGGCAGTCATATACTCCCAGCTTGAGGAGATCCTCAGTATGAGTCCTGATAGGCAGCCCGAGAGCCCTCTTGACTACTTTGCGGATGAGAGCATTGAGCTTGTCGCGCTCCGCTCTGAACCAGTTGTGCATAAAAATCGTGTACGTGAAGTGGTAAAGTACGAAGGCATTGATCAGCTGAGGATATAGTTTTCCTTGATGCCTCGGTGCCGGTTTGTGAATTCTGCGAACGAGGAGGAAAGCATTGTCCGTCTTTTCGATGATCTTGCGAAGAGCAGTTCCGTTCCCGCCGTTGAATTCGACTAGCACGCCCAGGCCCCGAGTAACGTCGACCCTGGGTATTAGCCCCCCTGCACAAGTGCGAAGACTGATACTGCTTTCGGAGACTGGCTTCCAATCGTTGGGTCTGCCTCCCTTCTCTTTTCTGTCAAGCAGACAGTACGACTTGCCGGGGGAGCATCGAAGTCCGATGGGGCGGAGATACTTCTCGATCACGTCGATCGCCTCCTCCATAGATTCTTCGACTCTGTCCTCGCAGCCACCGGAGCACCAGATGGTGATGTCGTCGGCGTAGACTGTGTGCTTGACGTCCTCGACGCGTGGCAACCTCTCGGAAAGACCAATCATACAGATGTTAAACAGTGTGGGGGAGATGACGCCTTCCTGAGGAGTGCCCTGCCCTCCGAGCGGCGCATCGGTGGAGCGGAAGTCTCCAATGCGAAGCTTGGCCTTTCTGTCCATTAGAAAAGAGCTGATGTAGCTGTGGAATCTGGAACCGAGACCCAGATCTGAAATGGTCTTGACGACGAAGGTGTGGAGCACTTTGTCGAAAGCCTGCTCGAGGTCCAGATCGAGCAGAGCCTTGACGTCTCTGGAACGGTCGTTCACGATCTAATGCTTGATTAGTTTTATTGCATCGTGCGTCGAGAGTTTGGTGCGGAAGCCGATCAAGTTGTACGTGTAAACCTCGTTGTCTTCGAGGTAGCCGTGTAGCCTGTCGAGGACGACGCGCTCCATGACCTTGTCGACGCAGGAGGTTAGAGAAATCGGCTTGACGTTCTCGATGTTCGGGGCCTTGTCGGGCTTGGGAATGAGCACCGTGCAAGCCGTCTTTCATTCTGCAGGAACAATGCCACTCTTCCAGGACTCGTTGATCTTGTCGGTTAGAAAGACGATCGACGTTTCGTCGAGATTTCGCAACATTCTGTTGGTGACTCCGTCCGGACCCGGCGCAGACATGCGGTTCAGCGCGAAGATGGCCCGTCTGATTTTGGCAACGGAGAAGTCTTCGTCCAGCTCGGAGCGAGGAGGGCCCCGGTAGTTCGGCAGTTGGGTCACCGGATCCCTGTAGCGATGGACGGGCAGGTACTTCTGTATGAGTTTTGAGACGAGTTCATCGATCGTGTGAGACCTGGCGGCTTCGTGAAGTGTCGGGCCAACGTATGCCTTTGATTTGACTTGGAGCCGCTTTTGTCGAGAAGGTGCTTCAGCCTATCTTAGGATTTGCAGTTGCGCATCTGTCCGTCGATGGATTCGCAGAGCTCGTCCTACTGCTGCTGGCATAGCGCTTTGCAGTGATCATCGATGACCTTGTTGAGTTCCGAAATCTTCTTTCGTGGTCTGCAATTGAGCCTTTCACTCTTCCATTGGCTGAGTGGGGTGTTTTTGGCCTCGATCAGGTGGGCGAGTCTGCTGTCCATCCACTCGACGTCGAGATCGGTTTCCACTTTCTTGGTGGCCGCGGAAGCATCGTTCCGGATGCCTTCGCACCATTCTTGGAGGATGGCGGGTGCCTTAGCTCTCCCGGGTTCTTCGCGAATCTTGCGAAAATAGTCCCAATCAATGAACGTGAATTCCTTGACCCTACTCCGAGACACCTTGAAGTTGGCCTCGAATGTGTAATGGCGGCTGCCGAACTCCATGGCGGTGTTCTCCCAGCCCACGCCCTCGACGTTCCTGACAAAGGCGAGGTCGGGGGTCGAGTCCCGGGTGATGGAGGGCGATGCCTGCGGCAGAAAGAATGTTCCACATCCGTCACCAAGGTTTGTAAGTGGTGGCACTGGCTAAAACTACCAGGGTTAGTTCTAGTAGTAAAACATAAATAGCCATTAAATTGGATCAGAAAATTCCGCCGCGGTAGCTCAATTGGTAGATCACCGCACGCGTAATGCGAAGACGTGGCATCGTTCCCCACCTGTGGCAAGTTGTTTTTTCATCCATTTTCATTTGTATTAAATAATCATTTCTGTAATTCAGTTAGTATTAGTAAGTACAAGTAATTTCCCCTATGTTGTCCAGGGTGTCATTGTTTGTTGGCTTCTTATAATATATATGCTCTTCTGCACGCTCAACCCGAAACGACAACATTCCGGGGAAGGCGTCCGGTAGGGTCCCCTGATCCCTGGTGGGAATGTTTAAACTCCCCTTCTCCCCATCCCCCCTTCTCCCGTCGGTGCTACACCACTTCAGTTGTCATGAAATTGATTTTTCTTCACACCATTGGATTCGCCTACGATCTGTTGTATGGCTGGTGCAAAAGTTGCGCAAAAAATACGAAAATACCCGGTGGATGCGCGAGCTGGTGCGGAGCCAGCAGTGGAGGAGGAAAGGCGCAGAATTGGACGTGTAATAGACTTTACAGATGCGGCGGTGGAACACCTGGAGACCGTAGCATTGGGTAGAGAAGGGGGCTAGTACTGGCGGCGATTGTGCAAACCAACTGCCGGTCACGTGAAGATGGAGAGTGCCCCAGCTGCGTTGGAGCATGCTCGCGGTGCTGCATCAAGCGGCGTGTGTGGGCGGCGATGGGGAAATAGGAACGCTGGCCCTAGTGTTATCATTATGCAAGAGGCCGCGTTCCGTAAATTTTCTGAGGTGGAGGCTTCAGCTATGTTGAAAGCGAAGCTTCAGTGTAAAGCGCATAGTGGGCAAGCAAACTACGAGATGGGTAAGCAGGAAGGAAAAAAAAGTGTGCAAATCCAACGCCCTGGGACAAACAATGTTACGCGAATTATTTAGGAGTTATCTGAGTATGCAGCTTCGTTTGGAGTTCCACAAAGTGCCACCAAATGCCTGAACGTGTCCATGTTAGGCGAGCAATAGTGCGTTTGACATGGGTGGATGTGTTTGACGATAAAAGTAATACGATGGCGTGATGACGACGGCGACAACGATATTATGACGACGATGGCGACGACGATGGCATGATGACTCCTTTATTCTACTCCTACGAAGAAACGTTACAACCTGTTCCGTTATCACGTGAACCAATGTCAATGGTAGTGCATTAGGCAAACTGGGGCAGGTCTAGAAGGCGGGGTAATACGACATAGTGCCTCAAAGCGTTATCTGCAACCCGAGAAGGATGAGGGAAACTGGCAAGCCTTTGCTTTTATAAGCAAATTGTAGTTATATACGACGTCACGCGCGCCGCTGCCGTCTCAGTGAGCTAGGACGATGGAAGCATAGTGGGGAGGTCCTTGTTATTCAAATATTCTATAGCATGCATCTGTGGCGTAAGGGTAGAGATTCCTGCGATTGCGTTGGGCGACCACGGGGGTGGAGCTTTATTTTGTGTAGTTGAAGAGTGCCGAGGCTAGGCCAGATAGAACATGGACCACAGGCGCAATGTGACTGATAAAGGCAAATAACGCGTTGCATTAACAATCAATCAGAGAAGCCCGAAAGCGGCACTGTGCTTAATGAGACTGAAATAATCGAGTAAAATAGAAACGAAGCGAAGTTTACATATACGAATTGCTGTTGTATAAAAGGAGGGAGAAAAAAAAAGCCACAGGAAAGGAGAAGAGGTGACAGCATCAAGAAGTGATTAAGAATAGAGATCATAAGAACAGAAGTCGATAGAATATAAAAGGTCAGAAGCAGTTCACGGGTGACTGTGGACAGCAGAGCCAAAATCAAGAAGGGGGCCGACAGATGGAGTAACACACTGTGGTATAGAAGTTACATAAATAGGGATAAAGTAACCCAGAAAGGCTGACCAACGTTTTGATATGTGAACCAAACGCACTTTATTCCTGTTCATGTAACTTCTATGGACAAAAGAGAAAGTTCATGTGGATGTCAGTGGATAGTAATTGAATAATAGGGGACCTGTGAGCATGAGGACCTGTCGGTTTTGCCTTACGCCCGCATGGGAATGCGGCCGCAGTGTTGGGGCACATCAAACTGACGACCTTGTGCACAGCAGCATGACGTCGTGACTACTGAGCTTCCGCTTCGAGATAATGCGTCAATAAGTGTGGCTGTAAGCATCGATTGTTTTACGTTCCTTGTGTCGGCGTTCAGCACAGCATGCGCTATTGAGCGTATCAAGTGATGCTCCTAATGTAGCTGCTTCGCGACGTAACAGCTTCAACCATTTTGATAGTATTGCGTAATAAGATTAGCTGCAAAGTGACTGTCGGGGACTGTCAAGCTTGTGAACGTTCTTTTCTCTCGGATACCGTGATTTCGCATCGACACGGATCATATGCTGTCTTATGTTCAATGCTAGGACGTAATCGTGCGTTGCTGAACCGATAAATGAATTACTGAAAGATACCGCATGCTCACAGGAAAGCTGGAATGCCAGTAAGCACCGGCTGGCGTGTTCTCCCTCCTGGAATAAACGTGACAGTCTCCAGAAGCCTTAAGCGAAGCGTATTTACGCCCTTTCCCTCTGAATATCGAGGTAAAAAATGCAAATTCGTGCTCTGGACGATCGCGGAAGGGAAAGAGCCAGATTGCAGAGCCCTGATCCCAGAGGTGATCTACACTCTAGGCTTCGACCTCGCTTCCTTGCTATGGCCCAGGGCAGCAAATATTCAAGGCACTAGAGATGTGGGTACTTGCTCATACGGTGGCGGTGGCGGCGAGCGCTGAGCGAATCTGCCCTACGCACTCGGGGCTTTGTTTTTTTTTTTTGTGCGACCGCAGGTAGCTTCTAGGCTTCGGACGAGAAGAGGTGACTCAGCGCCCGCTTTCTCCCGACATTATCTCGGAAGCGAAGTGGGACGACAAACACCGAAGCTGTTGCGCTCAAACTTTGAACAACGAAGAAAAAAAGAAATAAAAAAAGAGGGGGCGCGAAGAGGAGCGTCTCGCACGCGCGCACACGGGTGCGCACGTAATTCACTTACACTGCGCTGCGGTGCGACAGCGCAGCGCCACTTTCAGCGCCGTTCCACCGGGGCGGTCACAGCAGGGCTTTATCGGCGGTGGCAGGCAGCTTCGCAGGCATGCACAGCTTTCCATTGGCGATGCGCGCGAAAAGGTCTTTCTTTCGGTTAACGGAGAGATGAACGACCGCCGTGCCGGACAAGGGGGACCCGCAAGAATCGGAGCAGCTACTCGGCAAAGGGAAGCCCTACACGTGCTCCGGGAGGGGCATAGAAGCAGCCAGAAAAAAGTGGTGCCAGTAATGGACGGCTGCCAAAGGACGGAGTGATGAAAGCATGGACGTGATTGCGTAGACCTGACCTTCTGTTGGGTGCCATAGGTCGAGAGTTAACGAGTTAGGACGGTAAGAAGGAGCGAAAACGGCGGCTCCGCGTCATGTGTACAAAAATAGAGAAGGAGAAAACCAACGTGAGCACTGGGAAGGGCGGCCGTTCCACACTTGTGTACACCGTCACCTGTTGCTATCTGAATACGCGTATACAGAATGAACGCCATGGCACGGTGGAAATGTGCCACCAGTGAGTGAGGTTAATCGACGAAAATTGAACTGCGGCGCATGCTTCCAGATAGCAATCGTGCACATGAGCATTTTTACTGCGCCTAAGGAGGCTGAACTGATATGAAAGGTCTTAACGGGTAATAGACAAATGTAATATCGTGCAATAGTGAATAGGGGAAATCCCTATAGAATAATAGGCAATTACTGAGTAATAGACTGATTTCACTGTAACGAAAGTCGCATGCTTAATTTTTTTCTTCTTGTTAGGCATTCTACTAACAAAGGAATGACGTCGCTTACAATACAAGTTTATCAAACTCCGGTATGAAAAAAAAAACAATTTTCGATGGGAAATGCCACGGATATGACAAAGCCAAAGACAGCATTTATGTAATATACAGAGAAGAGCGTACACGTGGGAACACTAATTGTTCTGGCCGTTCGTTACCGACAAGTTAGGGCCATCCGGGGGGAGGTGCAAGAAATGATTGAGGGTGTTCAGTTTATTTTACTAACATATGTAGTTTTCTTTCCCCAAGAAAGATGAATATTGTGCCATTATTAACGACTTTCATGCTGGTATTATTGTCCGCACAGAAACACGGCTAAGCAGCAAAATATAAACCCCGAACTGTTTGAGTGTGAGAACTAATATGAACTAAAATGGTGGTGGTTTTGACTCTTCTGTCGCTGGCTATTAAAAAATCTATTAATTGTGTTTTTTTGCCATTTAATAGGAATTTAGAACTAATTTGGTGTTGCCTAACTCTTCATTTTAAATAAATATTACTAGATGTGTGCTACCGATTTCCATTACGCTACTAATCCTTCTGCGGTGACCTATATCATTGTTTAAACAAGATTAGCATGCGTGTCTCTGGAGTTGAATTTATAATCTTAGGCGATTTTAATGTTCCCAACATTGGTTGGTCACATGCCAACGCCTATTCTAATCCTTCGTCGGCCGAGGCCAATCGGTTCATTTCCATTTGCTCTCCGGCTTATCGCAGATTCTCAGATTTCCAACATGTGTAGCACAAAACACATCATCCCTCCTGGACCTTGTTCTAACGTTATCGGCCGACAACTTGTCTGCGGTGATGCACATGCCCGGACAGAGCGATCATGATATCGTGCATTGTACACTTACAATAACACAGAAAAAAAAAACGCCGACAGCGAAGAATGTTTTCAGATTATAAAAACCGAACTATCAAGCCGTCAACAGAGAACTCTGCATATTTCTATACACTTTCCTACCCCTTCAACTGCAACGCTCCGTAGAAACTAACTGGTCCATTTTCAAAAATAATACAGGTGCGCTAATCACCATGCGCGTCGCCCTTCGAACCGTCTACGCTAACAAAAAAGCACCATGGTAAAACACATATTTGACTCGATTATCAAACAAGAAAAAAAAAAACGTTTATTCCGTACAATGAAGCTTTCTGCAAAACTGACGCATTGACCAGCATATAAAAACGCTGCAAACTCATATCATAGGGCCCTCAGGTCAGCCAACTTTTTGTTCGTTAATTGTGCACTTCCAAATTTAATAAATATTAACCCAAAGCGCTTTTAGGAAGCTATACGAGGAAATACCCGTAAAATTGGAATAACATTGCTGATAAGTTCTGGGAACCCAGTACCTGCACTGTTGTGTTCTCCGTGCTTAACAATACTTTCGCTCAATCATTCTTATCACCTAAGGTCCCTCTGATCCGATGCTTAATTTGATATAAATTCTATCAACTCCCTTTTAATGGATCCCATCGTTTTTGACTCAACTGGTAGCAAAGCCATAACGCACGAATTAAAACATAAAGCATCATATGGGGAAGACTAAATGAATACTAATTAAGTTCTTACACAACACTGTGGAATACTGTTCAGCCGTAATTAATTGAATGCGCGCCTTTCTAGCTTCACTTGGTCAATTTGTAACCACCAATGACGCTAACTCTCCTTTAGCTCTAGTTGACTCAGGTGTCCCGCAATGTGCCGCTTGGTCCTTTGTTATGGGAAAGCATTATATGCCCTGTATCCGCGTCGTACTTTTGTCTCTCGTCCCTTTTCGTGCGCTAAAAACGTAAAAGTTATGGAATACCAACATGCACAAACGTACGCTATTTCAAATTATATGCCCCATTACGCGCAAATCCGTGGGTGTCGTCGGCGTGACGGAAAGAGGGTACTAAAGATTGCCGACGATGCAAAGAGTAAAAGCGCGTCGAAAAGGCTCGATCGGATTGGCGTTAAATTTCTCAGGGAGGCTCGGGTAAACAAAGTAAAGTAATGGCATGGAAACGTTGGGTCTGGGTGGGAATGAAACCCGGGCCACCGGGGTGCGAGATGAGCACGGTTGCTCGACGCCATGGCGGCTCCACGGTTCGGGATGACTAAAGGTGTGGCCTAGTGCGTGCGTCGGTGTTCACGTGACGGTGCAGCCAATGGGTATAGGAGGTGACGCCACTTCTTGAGTGTATAAAATGGGCGCACTGCCTCCCGCACGTTTCTTGCTCTTCGGAATAGAAAGAGGAAAAAAGGGAGAAAGTAAGCACTGAATGCGTGTTGGGGGGACACTATACACAGGGACACTATAAACGGTCTCTTAAGCAGGTGCACTTCAAGTATTGGACTAGTGCACGAATCGCTTTTCGTGCCAGTGACGGGTGTGGCCACGGTCCGAGTATTTTTTACTCTGTGAACAGTCTTGAGTCCAGTCGGTGCAACGTCGCCCGCAGAGACAGGCGTTGTAAATCGTAGCGAGTGAGCTACACAATAGGTGCTCGATGGTTTCCTCGCACCCAGAGGAGTCGCACATCAGGGTCTCGGCCATTCCCAAACGATAGTAGTATGCGTTCGTGAACGCCACTCCCAGCCACAAACGGCACAACAACGTTGTTTCGCCGCGGGAAAGGCTAGATGGCAGTTATAGCCGTAGCGTGGGGTCCAGTTTACGTAGTCGGCAATTGAAAGCACTTGAAATCCAGAGATCTTGTGACTTCTTGCGTGCAAGTAGGCGAAGTTCCCACGCAGCATCCGATCTCGCTAAAGGTGTTGAACGCGTCCGGGTATCTTCGTGGGCAGATCGGGCAGCCTTGTCAGCTAGGAGCAAAGATTGGACTAACTTACCCGCATCACTTACAAGCATAACTGCCACCGATAAACTTCAAATATTATACTTAATGTTGGGATCGACAGTTTGTTCTGTATAATAATACCTGTTTCTATGCCGTATTTTAAAGTTATGCTCTGTATTTTACACGTTACATGTTTTTATATGTTTTTCCACGTATATTGTATAGTTATGCCAGGTATTTCTGTTATGCGGGCCGTGTTTTGTTTACCATTCTTACCATTTTACATGCCGTGATTGCCATAATTTTACCATGTATTGTATTGAGCTACTCATCGAACACTTCCGGGACAATTCGTTTTCTCTTTTTATGAATTATTGACTTCCATGTGTCTGCCTTTGATCGTTTCTTTGAAGTTTTTTTTTTTGCTTTTACGTGGGAGACCTGAGCCCGGGTCGCGTTAAACTTTGCCGGACGTACATCCATCCATATGTAATATTTTTTTCTATCTATAATCAAGTATGTTTTATTTGCCTCTGTACCTGCCTCTTATCTTTACCCTCCTCTCTGCAAAGTATATTGAGGGTATAATAAACAATAAATAAATAAATAAAAATAAATAAAAGTACTTATCCCCCATAGCGACACAAGATTACAAGTTCCGGTTAGACAAAGTAAGCGCATTGAGCATAGTGTGTTGCGCCGGACTCCATTGCTTTATCCCCCAATGATAGACAACGCGTAGATGAAAATGAACCTTTTGTGAAGGAACGAGATGCAGCTTCTTTGTAGCTTCGTGCTTAAATTGGGGTGGATGCCATTTTTTCCCTTTCACGAGGTGCACGTCTAGAATCGGAAGGCGCTTTCGAATACTTCTATTAGACGTTAATTGTTCAAACGCTGACATGCTAAGAACCAAATATGAGCATAAACTCAGTGTGCAAAAATGTGTTTCAGTAATCTTAATTACCTGTCTAGAATACAACAAATGACGTGGGCTGGACATAACGGCTCCGAACAACACTGACTTGGTTTGATCATCTTAATATTTGACGGTGACTGCACCAGAAGTTGCAACGTTGTCTGCCCTTCTACATACTCGAGATGAACGGACGTTCTGTGGCACTAATGACGTTGATGTTGAGCATTGGCTGGGTAATTGTGGGAATACGGGCCTCAGCACAAGTACTGAAACCGTACACTTGGATAGATAACGGGAGGGACGACGACGAAGTTACCGTGCTCGGTTGCTGGTTTTCTTCTGGTGATGCAGTTTTTCTCTATTTACATTATTTTCGTGTGTCAGTAACAGGCAACGACGTTTGTGCTGAACCCTGTAGTCTTCTACTCTGCTGGGAGATCCTCCCCGCAGAGCTTGCCATGGAAGATATGGTCTTGGACGCGTCTGGCGGCCAGCATAGATCGCCCGCGGCTCGGAAGCGGCTCAGTTCGGCAGTAGGATCCGACGCTACTGATTCCGAGCTTTCTGACTCAAGATCGGAAGATTGGGATGCTTTCATACCTGTCAAGCACCGCCGCCCACGACGGACGTCTCCGGCATCGTCCTCAAGTGAAGGGACTATCATGTACAGCACCATCAAGACTACGACAGTAGCTTTCGTTCCAGTCGATGCGATGGTAAGCCTGAAGGCTATTTCTCGACAGAAACTTAATGATTTCTTCTTCAAACTTGCCCCTGAACTAATCCAAGAGTTTCGCGTGAACCCCTGGAAAAATGTCAGTGCTGTTGACACAACTGATGACAAGATGGTGCAAACTCTACTTGGTTTGTCTGAAATCTGTGGGGTCCACAGCATCCCTACATACCACAGGGTACAAATATCGCAGCTGGTGTCGTATCTGATGTGGAATTGGATCTCAAAGACGACGTTTTTAAGAACATGATCGTTTGCACGCCACCACCATGCAAAATAATTAGCGTTCGAAGGCTGGGCTCGTGAAAGTGTATGAAGATACTTTTTGCCTCTGAAAAGCTGCCTAGTCATATAAAGGGTGGACTTATGCGCTATCCTGTTCGACTTTTCGTACCACGGCCTTTGCAATGCCATTGATGTTTTAAGATTGGTCATGTTCAGGGATTTTGCACCAGAGACCTGGTCTGTGCCAAATGCGGTGGGAATCACAATGTAGATTCCTGTGAAAGTCAGGCATATCGGTGCCCTAACTCTAATGGTGAACATTTGGCAACGAATAAAGGATGTCCCTCATTGAAGAATGAATTAAAGGCACTAAAAGAGAAAGCCAAAAAGAAGGCAGCAGGAGATGAAAGCTCCCGTCGCCGTAGTGCTGCCCCAGCGACTGGAAAAGCAGCGCGTTCAAAGAGTGACGAAGAAACACCGCATCGAAAAGTAGTGGGGCGGACCTTCTGCCTCACAGACACATCGTGGCCAGTGCTTCCATCGAAACCATCGGAACAAGTATCTACAAAGACTTCGACCACAGTGGAAAGCACTGCAAACACAGTACCTAAACTGGTATCAGCGAACGACGATGTGCAACTTCTCAATTTTCTAAAGATGCTTGTCAACGTCATCAGATCTCTAATCGCCGGTGGCCAGACACCAGCAGCGTCAGCAGAAGAACAACTTTTGGAGGCACACTCTTCCTGTCATCGACGGCCTTCGATAGACGCTTTACCGGAAACAATTTTAACATTTGTCAGCAGACTCGCCCCTTTGTGCTGCAATGGAATGACAAGTCGATGCGACCGCGGCACGCCGATCTAGTCCTTCGACTCATCGCTATGAAGACTCCACCAGACGTTATAGCGCTTCAGGAAACTAACGTAAGACGAATATAGACTGCCAGGCTTCGTGGGTGTCCGCAGTAACACTCGATGCCCGGAACCAGCTTGTGGCTCTTTCCAGTGTGTGGAGGCGGCGCATACGCGCAATGCTTCAAAAGGATCAGTGTACCTTCGTGCTGACTTGAACTTCGCAGTTATTGACACAGACGGCATCTGTGACGATGAGTTTGAGTGTGTAGCTGTTACTGTGAGCCTCAGAGGTGTGTGTACGACGGTGGCAAGCATATACAACAGGCCTACACGTTCTCCCGATACCTCGCTACTTGAGTGCTTAGTGTCTAGGTGTGGTGCATCGTTTGTGTTATGCGGAGATTTTAATGCCCACCATCCACGACGGCGTAGCCGTCCCGAAGACAATCGTGGGGCAGAGATTAACGAGATCATTATCAAGAACGATCTTCAAATACTGAATGATGGTTCACCTACATTTACAGGTAGAGGAAAGGAGCATTCCAGTATAGACCTTGCGATATAAACGAGAGATGTCTGCTTCGCCTGGTCATGTGAACCTGACCCGTGGGGCTCAGATCAGCTACCCATTTGGTTAACACCAACAGACGCTGCGGGTCGCCAGGATGTCGTTTATACAGTTACTAACTGGGACAAGTTCCGACAGCTGATCTCAGAGGCACCATCTCAAGACAGCCTATTCAAACTGATGAGTGAGTGTTTACGAGAAGCTACAGTACATCGACGATGGAGTATCGGCAAACAAAATCCCACTCTAAAGCTTTTGAGGCTCCACGCATGTCGACGGCGCGCATATACACGGGCACAGCGCTCTAAACGACGCACCGACTGAACTATATACAATCGCATTGATGCAGCCATACGGCGGCATACAAAACAGCTTCGTCGCAAGAGCTGGGAAGCTTTCTGCAGTTCGTTGCATACTGGAAGTGGTCTTGGAAATGTATGGCGCATACTGAAGGCTCTCCGCACTCTTGAAATCTGCAAGAATGCTACGGCTGCATTGAGCATAGCGACTGGCCAGTCACCAAAAATAATAGCGGAGGCATTTGCAGACATTTTCGTCTCTCCTGCATCCAGTGACACCACAATTAGCGACCTTCCTTCTTTGACAAGTCACAGCACCGTAACCGCTTCCTATGGTCCAGCTTGCCACATGGACGAGGCATATTTCACTCTTGAGGAGCTGCGACACGCGCTGAGCCTCTCCAAACGCCGCACTGCTCCAGGCGCAGATGGTGTGACGTACCAAGCATTGCGGAACGTTGATAAGAGTTTCCATGACCGTATATTGGATGAGTTTAATGAAGTATGGAGAACCGGTGTAATCCCTGCTGAGTGGAAATCGTCCGTGGTAATACCAATTTTAAAGCCCGGGCGTCCTGCAAGGCACCTCAAGTCCTACCGACCAATATCCCTAACTTCAAATATCATCAAGTTAATGGAGCGAATGGTCTTGTTTCGTTTAGATGTCAGGCAAGAGGAGCTGAATTTTTTCCCTGATGTCATGTGTGGCTTTCGTCGCCGCCGTTCGGCTCTGGACAGCATATCAGACCTTATGTCAGCACTCGAATTTGCTAAAGAAAACAAGCATTCCGCCTACATGCTCTTTCTAGCCATACATCAAGCTTTCGATACAGTTCCTCATAAAGCGATTATTTTCACTGTTGCAACCGCGGGAATTTCGGGTCGTCTGCTCCAATTTGTGCATAATTTTCTATCGGAGCGCCGGATGAAAGTGCGTGTTGGGGGAGTAGATAGTGAATACCGAAATGTGAAGTGCGGTGTTCCGCAGGGCAGCGTATTATCGCCGCTTTTGTTTAACATCGTACTCGCCAGGTCGTTTGCCTCGAGACACTGACTTCCCTGTGAGCATAGCTGTCTACGCCGATGACATTGTTATGTGGATAAGCGGCCCTTCGCACCTTTGTCCGCGGCTTCGTGCAAGCTTGCAAATAGCTCTGAACGCTACTTCGGAGTACTTAGGTGAAGTTGGCCTGCTGATATCACCTGCTAAGTCGGCTGCAATAGCATATCACCCTAAACAACGCACTCGTCGAACAATGAGCCGACTGTATCTTCACGAAACGCCTATAACGTGGTTGCGACAACACCGTTATTTAGGGTTAATTGTGGATGATCGCATCTCTCGGCCTCCTGCCGTTAAATCTGTACGACGCAAATCGCACTCCCTCCTTAAGTATGTGGCCGCCTTGACTGCTCGAGGTGCTGGTTGCGACCAAAAAACGGCTCTTCAGGTGTACCAGTCATCTGTACTCTCAGGCATGCTGTACGCATTACCAATTTTGAACATACCACCGAGCTTGATGGCCCAAATGGAGCGAGATCATCGCGCTGCCCTTAGACTAATGCTTGGATTACCTCGTGAGGCGCAATCTATGGCATTACTTACTGAAGCGCATCAGTTACCCCTGAGGTTGCAAGCAGATAAGAGAGCTCTGTATCATATTGAGCATCTGCACCGCGCATCGAATATCAATCGCTCCTTGATCGTTTGATTCACCGCCCGTTATCTCGCATGAGAAAAATGGCGACATTATTTATGGATATCACTACCATTTCTGAACATGCTGCTTCAGATATGTCTCCCCCTGCAAAACGTATCACGAAACACGTATTCCCCATTTACTTCAGAATCCCTCACATGCACAAGAAGTCTGATATGGCTGTTGCGGCAATATTCCAATTGGCTCAGTCTCACTTGTTCGAAAAGTTACCAGATTATCTTCAAGTTTTCACAGATGCATCTGTACACAGCGACGGTCAAGGCGCCTCTGCAGCTTTTTTCTGCCCTTCAACTCAAGTACGACGTATCTTTCAAATACCTCATCCAACTTCGTCAACAACTGCGGAACTAGCAGCGATTAATATTGCACTGAAATACGTGCAAGAGGAGTTAATTACATCGAAGGTAGTCATCTTTACGGACTCCCGTGCTGCCCTTAGCAGGTTACAGCGCAGTGAGCTTGATTGTCCACTTGTGCGCAGCATTACTGACTCTGCGAGCAAAATTACATCACGTGGCGTATCTCTAGTTGCTCAATGGATACCTTCACACGTAGGAATCGCCGGAAATGAAAAGGCTGATTGGCTCGCTTCAAGTTGCGCTCATAAAGACTGTGACTGCCCAGAAATTTTCTGCAAGCTTGATGACGCTCGTCTGCTGATTCGTCGCCACCTACTCAAGCAGCATCCAGATCAGCACGTCACAAATAGAACGTTCCCACCCCGCGTTCGGGGTCGAGGGTTGCCTCGTTGCGCTAGAGCACAACTGCTCAAGCTTAGGGTGGTTGGTTGCGTGAACGTGCACGAACGTTTATACAGACAAGGGCGTGTGGGAAGTCCATTGTGTACGTCTTGTGACTGCTACGAGGCACTTCAGCACCTTATATTTGAGTGTACCGCTTTCAGTGCGCAGCGCATGTCACTAGTGCGAAACTATCATCTCCTTGGCCTGTGGTGTGCGACACTCGAGGAATATTTATACCCCAATGGTTGTGCATCTAAATGTGATCAGATCCATTGCACCCTACTACCCTTTCTAGAGTTAACTAACTTAGGTTCACGTTTGTAGCGTGAACATTCAACATTAACATTCTGTATTAGCGCGACCTTCAGTGACCGGCCCTACTGTGCGTGATCAGTACTGTGCCCTAACGTTTCTTCTTTCGAAGATGGGAGGTGGCGGGTTCAAACACATTGTAGTGTACATTGTGAACCGACTACCGGTGAAACGGTGATTGCGTGCAGCTGTACTTGGCCGCTCATCGTGGAGGCACAATTAGCCGCATAGCGAACTAGCCATGGATGGGGTTGATAATTGTGGAGGCCGTCACTTTAATTTTGGCTGCAGAGTCGAAACTCGGCAAAACAACGTGCGTAGTGTACTGCGTTCTGCTTTAGTTTTTAGATTTGTCCTGTTGCTCTTCCTTTCCTCTTTCCTCCTTCCTATCTTCCATTTCTGTGTGTTGCTCTGACCTCCCTTCAGAAAAGTAGGCAGGCGTTGTGCCCCTTCCGGTGGCAGTTGCCAGCCTGCTCGTCGTTTTCCCTTTCCTGTTAACTGTGTATATGTGTTCAAAACAAATAATATAATAAATATAACTTGCTCTTCTGTCTGAAAAGTAGGCCAAAGGTATGGATTAGCAACCACGAGACGGAGCTTAGAAGCTGGGACAATGAAAAGAAAAGTTGCGTCACTTGTTCGGGAAGAACATAGGCCGAAAAGTCTTCACAATAACAAGAAAAATATGTAAGAAAACAGACTTTAGCAAATCCTGTGGCTCTAAACTCATTGGCTGTGAACTCATTGGCTTCCACAGTGAAGACCACCATATTATTTTCGGTTGCTTGCCAATTTCTCAAATAATTAGTTTCACCCACAACGGGCACAGGACAAAAGCAGACTGGTTATAGAGCAGGCGCGGTCTTATGTAAACGTTAACATTTCAAAGTAAGAATTAAAATACGTAAATGAACATGTATCTATTTTAACGCTAAATATAACTTTGTGATAGTAAAGAAGAGTGGCGTAGATTATCCACTTTTGTCTTTTTCATGATGCACGCAATATCTTTTCTGTATGATATAGTAGGACATGTAGCAGAATTCAAACTACTCACATTGCTGCAGACTTTAGCGCTCTCAGACCCCTCCCGTCTTAGTAAGCTATATTTATTTTGTTGAAAGGCATAACTTTAAGGAGCCCTTTATTCGCAGCTGTTTAGCGAAATGCTTATGCAATTTCCTTTTGTTTTGTGGAGGTGGTTCTTCATTTTGCTATTTAAATATATTTCTTTATCATAATCTTGGTGCATCATGATTATTTTCGGTTGTTTTGTGCAAAACAGTGGCATTTTTTTTCTTTGCGTCGTTCTATAGGCCAGCATCCAATCACTAACCTGCTTAACTTGACTAGGGTGGCTAGAATTGGGAGATGTGAATACCGCGGCGCCGCCGCCATTGCCTAGGGAGGCCCCGCTGCGCGTTCCTCCCACTGGGAGAAAATTCGGCGCTTCCGACGGGGGTGCCGTGAGCTTGTCAGTCTTGTAGGCCACGGCTCAGTGCAAAGTAGCTCTCGTGGTCTGTGTAGTGCAGCTGTGTTTTTCTCGGGTTTGCTAAGTTTTTCTTCAAAGTAGGCGGTGTGAGCTGCTGTCGCTATCCATTGACACGCTGTGAAGAATGCCGTCAACGGGAAGAAAAAAAACGCAAAGGTGGTGTTTTGTGCCAGGTTGCGACGCTGGCTGCAAGTCGTGCGGACAAAGAGTGTCTCTCTTCCGCGTGCCTGCCTGCAAAGATCACATGGAAAAGTGGGCAGGTGCCATACAAAAGGCCGACAAGCCGCTACAAGACATTTTGCGGTTTGCTAAATGCATTTCGACACAAGCTATGTTTGTGCGTGCTTAAGCATCTAAAACAAGTTGAGGCTGGCACGCGTTAACAAATTGTGGGGTTTAACGACCCCGTGCGACGCACGGGCTATGAGGATAGCTCTAGTGGAGAGCTCCAGATTAATATAGATGATGGGAAGTTCGCCAACGTGCACTGACATCATACACCACACCACATAGATGCATATTGCGTTTCGACTCCATCGAAACGCGCCTGGACGTGCGTTATCTTGAGTTGTCGTAGCAATTGTACTGTTTTGTCACTGGTTGTAAATCCGGGGATTTTCTCTTAAAAGAGGCTATACTTACTTTTTATTATATTTTTGCGGGTTTTTCATGAGACACTTCGTGCACGTCTTGAACGGAAAGGAACTTTTAATACCACGCGATGTTCCTGGCCTGAAATACGGTGCTTTACCGACAGTTTTTCCAAATCTTCCCCCGCACATGACAAAGACGCTGCCGAAAGAGAGGAAAAGGAGAGTGGGATAATGCTCTTCCGTTCCTGCGAAAAGGGGCTGCAGAGACATTGACAATTCGGCGGCATGCGAATCGGTTTAGCTCACTCCAAATGACGAACTGGACAGAACGATTGATGAAGTACCTGCAAAGCACTTCATTTTTAGGCTTCAACTGCCAACAGAGTATTAGTCACGCCAGACGTTCTAACACAAAAATGTAGTGTGTTATCAAACAGCTGAATATCATAGAAGCAAAGTACCTCCAGTTGCCTTCAACAAGACAGCCGTGTTTGAAATCGTGGAACAAGCTTCAGCATGCTGCACCATTTTTCTGGCTGGTCAACTTCACTGCCGGCGTACCATTGAGTCTGAGCAAGAGGCCCAACAGCTTCTGGTATGTGCAGGAAAACTCTCTGTATGTTATGGAGTTGGAAAGTTCCAGCCACTAGATTTGTCTGACTGCACAAAATTATCTGGACATGGCCTGTTCTCCACAGGGTATGTTGTTTTTTGCAGGTGCCTCTTGGGAATCACAAGTGTGAAAAATTAATTTAGGTAATGGATGGCTGACCCTTTTCTGGTTTGTTGCACAGATGTGTCGACCCAGATGCCTCAGCGGTGTTTGACGTGCAGAAAAGTGAGGCGAATGCTGATGGCTCTATAGTTGCGCTTGAAAAATAAAGTGCGACGCCCAGTTGCACTGGTACTGACTGCGGCAAGGCGACTGAAATGTGCTGTTCGCACTTTGAGGCGACAGAACAGGAAAGTGCACATCCTGCATGAAGTCGTCCGAAAGTTGCGACAAAAGAATTCCTGTATAAAGAAAACCAGTTTTGAGGCAAAGGTAAGCTATTGTACTTTTTCATAATTGACGTCGTAAATAGACGTTGCTGTTTTGTGCTTTTGTTTCAGATCAAGCAGCTTCCAAAAAAGCAACCGTGTGCTGCCGGAGCATGTTTCGAGGCATCGAAGTGCGTATCCCTGCGGGGATATGGATATGATAAAGCGTGGCTCTTGGAGTGCATGATTTTAAGGATGAAGTGCCCAAGATTATACGAGCATTTGAGGGGCCATAAGATCGTTGTACTTCCCAGCCGTGTGTGCCTCCAAAAGTACATCAAGGTATGCAACAACTTTTTTCCTATTGAGTATAATACAATCATTCGTACCTTATATTTGCAGGCTTTCCAAGCATCTTATGGTTTTAGCCATAAACTTCTTGAGTTTTGAAGGAGAAGGCCAGTAAGATGAACGAAATGAACAGGCATGGTGGGCTAGTTATATATGAGATGAAACTTTCCACTCAACTGGAGCTCAAATCTATTACGTATATTGAGGGCTTCGTAAACCTGGGGCAGTTCACCGAAGCATAAGACAAGCACACAAAAGCAGGTCATAGGTAATTAGCAGTCATCAAATCACTGATGTTTTTTTTTTGTAATTGCACTCATGCCTACTTTCTTCATTTTTTTCAGGTATCTTTGTTTCCAATGGAAATGTGAAGGCACCAACGCTGACAAAGATAATTTTGGAGGCAAGTCTTCTATGCGAGCCAGGCGGTCTGCATGTGGACTACATCTGTACTGATGGTGCATCATGGAACCGTGCCATGTGGCATAACATGGGTGTACACGGAAATGCTAAACACGTGCGATGCAAGGTGCCGCATCCATGCGACAAGAAGCGGTTTCGCATTTCATCTCAGATTTTCCCCATCTCATGAAATGCGTGCAAAACACTGAGTCTGTCTATACAACCTCATTCTGACCCCCGAGGACAGATTCGCTCGTGCATTTAGCACTGTGCCACTGCACGCAAAATTTGTCAATAATTCTTGCTTCTAGCAGCCAATGTGCCACAGATTGGCTACAGGAAGCATTCCATTGATCTAACAGGATCGGTGTCTAGGTTTTATTTCATCACACGTGTTCACTTTTTCCTGAAAGGCTTAAATCAATGTGTCAGCCACAACAAAGCCAAGCAGGTTAAGCCCTGCGTTTTGTAAAAATGTGATGCTCTGAAATAACTGTTATTTCCAATAAACGTGTATTAAGACACACGCGCTTTTTACCTTTTAGAATTTCTTCACCACAATGCTGATATGTTGCATGAACTTCCTCCCTTTGAAGTAATACTACAATCCTAAATATGGGAATAATGTGTGGGCGACACATTCAAGGTTATTCCAACGCGCTGGCCTCGCACGGTGATTCATATGAACTATACTTTCGGTAAGGCATAAGTGCGCTAACCTCGGCAAGAGGTGGTCGCAAAAACCGTCGCTGTGTCGGCTGCGTAGTCTATACTCGCTGTTTCCATGTGGAATGAGAGCAGCGAAACACATCATTAAATTCTCTCGGCATCTACAATGTAGAGGAAAAAATCGGATCAGATTCTAGCGCATTTAAACGCAAAAACTAAGCGCTACTAAATCATTTGCCCACCCGGAGGTATGCAGATGCCGCGAGAAACTACGGCGCCCTAAACGGCGCCCCAGCCGGCAGCGCCGTCACGCGGCAGGAACTCGTTTTGGGGCCAGCTTCCGGAGGCCGGTCTTCACAACTCCCCATTCTAGCCACCCTAACTTGACTAGAGCGTAGTATTTGACATCACTGTAAATGAAGCCTCCTTACACCATTTTTGTTCACTTTTTTAAAAGTAACCTTTTATTTAGGCCACAGGTGAGGAGGGAAGATGCTGTGTTAAAGGATTCAAGCTTTTCAGGCTGGATAACTTGTTTTTAATGTCTCGCTAGGGAATTAATCAACTCTGAAGCGCGAAAATTTCCGCTACAGCTGATGTGATGACCCAAATAGCCCAATGTCACCTACAAAACTTGAGCGATTTCATTTTCTCCGCACATTTGCAGTGCTGCTAAGTATGGGGCACTCGGCGGCTGTGAATCCTTTGCGTTACTGTGCAACAACGCGGCTGTATCAGGATTACCGTCATCGGTGTCATGTACGTCTCCTCTGTTTGCCGCCGACGCTGTTTTCACGCGCACAGCGAAAAATCGCACACAAGAACACCGCCGTCATGGCAATAACAATTTATGTGCTTTACGTATAATGCACTCCTCGTCTGCTACAGTATTGCTCTTTCTGGCCACCATATTACATGCTCTGACGCCACTCATATCGAAGTCTGTGTAGAGCGCAAAGCCTTGCACTAATTGCCTAGCACTGCTGTACCGCGATGGCTCAGTGCTTAGCGCGCTGAACTCCTAAATGTAAATTGCTTCACTGGCATTGGCTCAAATACCGGTGGAGGCTGTTGTGGAGAAGTTTTCTTGTTCTTTACGCTGTGGCAATGGAAAAGCTGGGGCACGACGAAGGGACGCGATCACGACAAAAATTATCGTTGTGCGTCGTTTATGACGACAACAGTTGTCGTCAGCGTAACAGAATGGACGGAGAGACGGGACAGATGGACAAGGCAAACGCAATTTCGAGCACTTAACTGCTCTCGCAATAAAAAATAAAAAAATATCACCAAAGAATTAATAAATAAAACAATTTTCTTCCCGACTGTAACGTCCACGAAAACGCACGTGTCCTACGTTCAACATGATGCCACTCTGCTGGAAGGCCCGTGATAGCGTCGAGGAGTCGGACAAGGTTGTAATACCTTGTGTATTTTTATCCAGTGGCCTTGGTTTTACATGCGTCGAAGGGAATAGCAGAGGGCGATCTCCACCCGCCACCGAGCAGTGCCGGTGCCTTGAGAAGTCCGAACACGACCGTACAGATAAGCCATTCGCCCGTCTGCCAAACACGACTGCGATGTCCTCGTGCAAAGAGGGATCAACTTTCATCGCCTGCGCCAGAGCTTGTATGCATTTCGTGCCGACATCTCGGTCATACTGTTCTTTACACCAATCTCGCCGATTCCTCTACGTTTGGTTCTCTTCGTTGAAGCCATCGCACTGCATGAACTCGAGACTTGAGGTAACGCTGTCTGTACCATCTCAAATTCTGGAATGATAAACTGCCGTCCAACATCGCTGCCTGAGAACGAGTGGTTCCACACTATTTCGTAGCATGCAGCGTGATAACCAGGATGACCACGGTCGAGGCCAACGTCAAGCACCACAAAGAAGTTTCGTGACTATCGAGTTGTGAAACTATTGTTACGTGGCTCCGAGGCAGGCACATTGACTACCTCGTTGTCTCATTCGCGCTGTGCCTTATTCTCGATTGATTGCTTGCTTCATGGGATTTACCGCTCCAGAGCAAGAGAGAGAGTGAGCTCTCTGATGAAATGTAGAGGCTTCTGCAGGCTTGTGTACAGGGTGTCCCAGCTAACTTTAGCCAAAGATTAAAAATATGCGAATGTCATGTAGCTGGACAGAACCAAGGTAACGGTGTTTGCCGTCGCTTGGAGTTACTCAGGTTATCTTTTCATTCTACCTGACTACATAACTAGTCTTAATTAATTATTCAACTTCTCAAATATTATAATTTGATGAAAAGTGTCAATGAGGAAACTGTAGAGCAACATGAAAAGCTCCCGATACAGCTTTCTGTTGCTATATTCGTGCTACAGACAGACAGACAGACAATGAACTTTATTTGATCCTGAGGAGCTTCAGCGGAGGCCCCTATCGGGGACCCGCGGAAGCCGCTGGCCGCGTCCAAGTCGGGGCAGGAACGCCGTGATGTTCCGCCCTTTCTCGGGCCCTCTGGATTGCCTCTAGTTGTGTCTGGAGCGATGGGCTCCGGAGTGCCTCTTCCCAGTCGGCTTCGCTGGAGAGAGGGCCGTTAGGTAACGCGGGGCATTGCCAGAGCATGTGCGCTAAGGAACAATAGATCTCATTACAGTCCGGACAGCTCGAATCGACCTCTCTGTAGATACGGCTGAGAAAGCCCAGCGAAGGGAATGAGCCCGTCTGGAGCATTCTAAGTAACACTGTCTGAGACCTGTCTAACTTCGGGTTAAAAGTGTTTTTCCGAGCCTGAAAGAATCCCGCGAATACCGGCAAAGCGCCTCGAGCGGCCAGTCGCGCGGTAATTTTGCGAGCATTTGCGTGCTTCTTTCACGCTCGGAAAAGCACTTTTAAGTAGCAGGTATGGAGCAACAGAAAGCTGTATCGGGAATATTTCACGTCGCTCTACAATTTTCTCATTGACACTTCTAATTTAACTATAATATTTGACAAATTGATCGATTAATTACGACTACTTATTGAATTAGTCGGAATGAAAAAAAATAATTTGAGTATCTCTAAGCGACGGCCAACGACATTACATGTGTTCTGTCTAGCTACGTGGCATTCGCATATTTTTGCACTCTGGCTAAAGTTAGCTGGGACACCCTGTATAGCCGCCTACATGCTTCTCTTCACGGCGGAGGGGATAAGTGATTTAAAGGCTCGCATAGAAAGAGAGAGGATGGAAGAAAAGTAAAAAAAAGAGCACGTGACAAATTTGGACTTGGAATTTGGACTGGAATGGAGTTTGACTGGAATGACGTTCGGTGTGTAACATTCAGAGGAACACCGGGGCTATATGAGAGACGCCGTTGCGGAGGGCTCTGGTTTAACATTTACCAGCTGGGGCTCTTCTACATGCATCTACGTGTAAGTACACGTGCGTTTCTTGCGCTTGAGTGCGCCTTATTGTCTATGTCTCACTGCCAGTGTCTATCTCTCGTAGCCTCATTCGTGTCTCATTCGCCATCTATTCTCACGTTCGCGTTATGCCTTATATCCGGTTGCGTAACATGCGCGATACACTGTAACATTAGGGTATGAGACCGGGCCAGTTGGTATTACATCTTGTTAAACAGTGACAAAACGACACAAAGGACGGCGAAAAAGGTGGCACGAAGGCAGGCGCTCGTCTTCGTTCCACTTTTTTTTTTTCCGTCCTTTGTCTCGCTTTGCTTTGTTTAACAAGACGCAGCACTGTGCCTGATGTTTTCAGCGCCTGTCAGTGGACTGTTTCAATGTTTTCTTGCCATAATTTTAGGAATTATATTTTTTGTTCGCACTCACTGCGATTTGGTCGCGTGAAGGCGGGATTCTGTAGTTGAATGAAGCATTTCGCTGCAACAGACAGACAGACAGACAACGAACTTTATTTGATCCTGAGGAGCTTCAGCGGAGGCCCCTATCGGGGACCCGCGGAAGCCGCTGGCCGTGTCCAAGTCGGGGCAGGAACGCCGTGATGTTCCGCCCTTTCTCGGGCCCTCTGGATTGCCTCTAGTTGTGTCTGGAGCGATGTGCTCCGGAGTGCCTCTTCCCAGTCGGCTTCGCTGGAGAGAGGGCCGTTAGGTAACGCGGGGCATTGCCAGAGCATGTGCGCTAAGGAACAATAGATCTCATTGCAGTCCGGACAGCTCGAATCGACGTCTCTGTAGATGCGGCTGAGAAAGCCCAGCGAAGGGAATGAGCCCGTCTGGAGCATTCTAAGTAAAACTGTCTGAGACCTGTCCAACTTCGGGTGAGGAAGAGGATAGGCCCTTCTGCTAAGCCGATAGTGAGATGTTATCTCGTGAAAAGTAAGGAGCGGATCGTTCTGCTGGATTTCATCCTGTCCCCATAAGGCCTCCATGCCGCCGCGGCGTGTTAGATCTCGCGCACGGTCATGGGCAAGCTCGTTGAGGTTAGGTATGTTCTGATGAACGTCCACACCCATATGGGCGGGAAACCAAGAGATGAAGTGAGTGCCAGGGTTTGTTCTCTTTTCCAGAATGGAGGCAGCCTCGTGGGCTAGGTTACCCGATTCGAAAGCTTTGATGGCCGCTCGTGAGTCGGTGAAAACGTTGGTGCGCGAGGGGTCGGTCATGGCCAGGGCTATGGCGACCTGTTCCGCGACTCCACTTGAAGCAAACCTAACCGACGCCGAGGAGCGTAATTCCCCTTTGCCGTCAATGATTGCCAAAGCGAACGTGCTAGAGTTGCCGTACTGAGCCGCGTCGACAAAGACAGTCGAATCCTGATTCTCACTGGCCTTCTGTAAAATCGCCCGTGCTCGGGCTTTTCGTCTCCCTACATTGTATTGCGGGTGCATATTCCGAGGGAATGGGCTGACCACAAAGGTTGACCGTGCCTCCCTGGATAAGGTGATTTTCCGTTCATTGAGTATTCTTGGAGCCATGCCGGCCTCGTCTAGGATGCGTCTCCCTGCCCTGGTTGACGAGAGCCTGACTACCTGAGCGGTGACCTGCGCTTCGATCACTTCATCAATGTCGTTGTGCATACCGAGTTTGTTTAACCTGTCCGAGGAAGTGCTTACAGGTAACCCCAGTACCTTTTTTATGCTCTTGCGCATGAGAATGTTCAGCTTATTCTTCTCGGTTTTGGTCCAGTTAAGGGCTGAGGCTACATAGGTGATGTGGCTCATTAGGAAGGGGTGATGGATCCTTAGGAGGTTGTCTTCACTTAGTCCCTTCTTTCGTCCGGATACTCTAGCAACTAGTCTCAGCATGCTCTCGGTTTTCGCCGTGATGCGCGTGAGCGTTCTGGCGTTACATCCACGCGCGTCAATCAGTAATCCTAGGATTCGGATATATTCGACTTGAGGAATGGGCTGCCCGTTTCCCGCAAAGAGGGATATGGGAAGTTGGTTTAGGGGGGTGAGCCCCCGAACACCTTGCCTGGCTGGCCTGTAAAGTAACAGTTCAGATTTGTTTGGTGATAATTGGAGGCCTGTGTCTTCCAGGTAGGACTCCATTGCGTCTAGGGCTGATTGTAGCGAGTGCTCTACCTCTGCAAGTGATCCTCTGGGGCACCAAATCGTGATGTCGTCTGCGTATAGCGAGTGGCTTATATTAGGAAGGGATTTGAGCCTTTCTGACAAGCCCTTCATGACTATGTTGAACAGTAAGGGGGAGATGACTGCTCCTTGGGGAGTGCCTCTGGCCCCTAGCGCGAACTCATCTGACTTGAGTTGTGCAATCCTGATGGTGGCTGTTCTGTTCATGAGGAATGATCTAACAAAAGCCTGAAACCTTGCTCCCAGACCTAGGCTGGCCGTGGCCTGCAGGACAAATCGATGAGATACAGTGTCAAAGGCCTTGGTCAGGTCAAGGGCTAAGATGCCCCTAACATCCCTAGTGCTGTTATCGAAAATTTGCTTCTTAAGGAGTAGCATTACATCCTGTGTGGAAAGGCCGGGCCTGAAGCCGACCATGTTGTGCGGGAACAGTTCGTTGCGTTCTATGTAATCCGATATCCTGTGCAGGATCGCATGCTCCGCTACCTTGCCTACGCAAGAGGTTAGCGATATCGGCCTTAGGTTGTCAAGGTTTAGGGGCTTACCCGGTTTCGGGATAAGCACAATCGAGGCCGCTTTCCACTCGTCCGGGACGCACCCATTCTCCCAAGTTTTGTTGACCTCTTTCGTTAGCAGCTCAATTGATCTATCATCCAGGTTCCTTAGCAGTCTGTTTGAGATGCCGTCCGGACCTGAGGCCGACCTGCTATTTAAGTTGTGAAGTACTGCTCTGATTTCGGACTCCGTGAAAGGGTCATCGAGCTCCTTTACCGTGTCACATTCGATGTTGGGATATTCCTCTGAGTGTGCTGCGCCTAGCGGGAGATATCTATTGGCTACCTCGTCTAAGAGCGTTTGTTCGGTTCCTCCTTCTTGTTTGTACCTGTGAATGAGGCGGCACAATGTCTGTCTTTGATTGCTTTTGGTTTGCGTGTCATCTAGCATGTGCTTGAGGAGATTCCATTTTCCGCCTGTGCGCATGCGCCCATCGACTGCTGAACAGATTTCATCCCATTGTAGCCTAGCTAACTCGGTGCAGTACTGTTCAATCTCCCTGTTAAGTGCGGCAACCCTCTTTCGCAACCTCCGGTTAAGCCTTTGTGTTTTCCATCGCCTCAAAATAGAGGCTTTAGCTTCCAAGAGATGTGCGAGGTGCGGGTCCATCCTGGAAACCTCGAGCTCGGTTTGAATAGTTTTTGTAGCCTTTTCAACGTCTGCTCTGAGTCTCTCGACGAGTTCGCTGAAGCTGGCGTATTCGCCAGTGTCCTCCTTTCTGAGCTGACGGAAAGCATCCCAGTCCGTAACTTTAAATTCCCTGGCCTGTGGGGCTCTGACCTGAAGGGTAACACTAATGATGAAGTGATCGCTGCCCAGGTTTTCTTGCTTGTTATCCCATGTTGTTTGCTCTACATTTCTGATAAGGGCAAGATCGGGGGTTGTGTCTCTAGCCACCGACGTGCCCAGTCTCGTAGGGAAACGGGGATCGGTGATGACTGTTAGCGCTAGGTCATCGATGGCCCGCGCTAGATTTGTGCCCTTAGCTGTCTGCCTGATGTACCCCCATGCGTTGTGTGGGGCGTTGAAGTCTCCCGCGATTACTAACGGTGCCTCTCTAGCGAGCGAAGCCGCCTTCATAAACAGGGAGTGGAAAGACTGTCTCTGATCGGATGGTGGGCTGTAAACATTGAGGATGAACACGCTTTGTTTAAGCCAGCTGTTGGGGATAACCTCAACCAGAAGCGCCTCCATTCTGCCGCGACCTGGCTGAATATCATGTTCAACGTATGCGAGCTTTTTGCTCACTAGCGTAGCTATACCTCTCTTGGACTCCCCCCTTGCCGCCACCGATTTGTAGCCTGCGAGGCTGGGTGTAACACACAGTGTCTCCTGTAGCAAAATTACTTGCGGCCTTTTGGCCTCAGCTGTAATGTACTGTTGCAGCGAAGTCTTGCGCCTTTGAAAGCTAGCACAATTCCACTGCCAAATTACTAGATCCTTTTGAGTGCCCGCCATTTTGCTAGTTTAGATTTTGATGACCCTTCGGGGCTATCCCAGTGCCGTCATTAGCTGCAGCTTGCCTACGAACCTTTGAATTGGCCTTTATAGCCATCTTGTTTTCAACTGCTACTACTTTATTCTCTATAGCTCCTACTTTACTTTCAAGTGCTCCCATGCGCTGCGCGAGCTGGTTAATGCTTGCCTGATTTTCTTTGGAAATCCTAAGTAACTCTTGGAGCATTTTGTTCTGCGAGCTCTCCGCACCGGCCATCTCCGACTCGCTCATCTCCGAGTCGTCCTCAAGTGGAGGGGGGGCCTTACGTTTGGCTTTGCTGACCTCGACTTTGGGTTCCTGCGTGCTTTTCTGCACGGCATTATCCGCCGCTTTCGCACCCTCGACCCTGCTTTGGATGGCCTGCGCAACTTTCTGCTTGCATAGCTCTTCTTTGAGACTAGCAATCTCCTGACGTAGTAGTTGAATTTCCCGCTCTGCACTATGCTCTGGCGATACCGACCGCGTTACCTTTCTGGGCTTGGGGGTCTTCGCCACTCGATCCGCCCAGGTGAGCTCCTCCTGAAATCTCGTTCGAGACGCCGAGCGCCCTCTGGAACGGGAGCGGCTCCGCTTGGCGTCGCGCCACCGCGTAGATGGCGTCCTGGAGCGACCTCTTCCAAGGGTGCTGGCGACGCTGGGACATACGCTGGAGTCGCGTGACTGCATTCCTCGGGCCAGCTGCATCTTCTTGGCACGCCGGTGACGTTGGCGTCTTCTCCTTCTGACGATGTAGGGGACGTGAAACCTGTGTTTGCATACTCTGTCCGCCGTGGGATGTGGGCCTTCGCATAGCGAGCACTTTGGAATGCACTCATGATCATCCGCTGGTGATTTCTGTCCGCACGTGCGGCACCACTTGCTGTTTGGGTTAGGGCAAACGTCGGCACGATGTCCTAAACCTCCGCAGCCGTAACAAACCTCCGTGTGTCTCCTGTATAGCGTGCAGCGAAACATGCTGGCGCCGCAAGACACATAACTGGGCACCTTCATACCCTTGAACAATACTACCACAGCCGTGGTGTTCTTGATTCTTTTGGCCTCGATGGCTCCTGGGTTGCGGCGGTTCACGATCCTTGCTCGGAGTTGAGCCTCGTTGACATCCACGTCGACACCCCGTATTACTCCTTTACACGTGTCGTCAGGGGGAGCCGGGTACACAGAGATCCAGTACGTGCTTTCGCCTAGTCGGACTTGCTGTGCCTTTACGTAGGCGCACGCATTTTTCTCGTAAGGAGTACACACCACATAGATGTTTTGGGTACCGTTGGGGCAAATGGTGTCCTCTTCAATTTCGGCCGGAGCCAGGGCCGCCGCCATGGCTAGGGCTTGCTCGAAACGTATTTGGCTAACCTTGGTCACGTTCAGGCCGTCCCTTGGCCTGACGATGATGCGATACGTGTCCCTTGGCAGTCGAGGGAGCCTTGAAGTGGCGACGATGCGCTGGTACGCGCTCCGTGGGGCGGCAGTGCGGCCTCCGTCCTTTCGCTCACCACGTCTTGGGTTGCCTTCGCGGGTAGTATTCGCCACTCTCATCCCCTTGCCGTTCTTGCGGCCATATGCCGTCATCCAGCCAGGGCTGCTTGCTTCTTCTGGAGAGATGTCTTCTCCGTCCACGATCTCCATCCTGCGCTCCATCTTGGCCCGTGGTCACAGGGCTAGACCCCGGCCTACCCGCGCTGCCTCGCCGAGTTTAGGCCTAGCTACCGCGCTAGGGTTGGCTGTGCCGCGGCGCAGTCGGAATTTCACACACTCGTAAAACGTCGAAAACGTCACCCACCGTGAAACGTCCGGTACCGGTGAAGTCCTCACAACTTGCTGCGTCGATTAACGCATAATTTACTCGGTTTCGAGGAAGGAAACCAACCGAAATCATTGAAAAAACCAGAAGCCGAAATCATCGCATCCGCACTAGTCGGCTTCTTCGTCTTCTTCCCTCGCTGCAACAATTATAAATTTTCGTTGGCACTCTCAAGAACTGCATTGAGAGGGATGATGGTTACGCATAGGAGGGCTGTAATGATAGGATACTAAGATACAACAAACATCGACCTTACATGTAAATCGCTTCTGCAGAATCACACTGCCAAACGTCAACTTCAGTGCACGCCCTTTATTTAGAAAAAAAAAAAGAAAAGCGAGAGCGAAAAGAAACACGCACGTATTTTAGCCTCCGTGAGCCCGTTGTGCGAGCTAAAGAAAGAGAAGCAGCCAAGGCCGTGCTCTTCGAGATCATGTCGGTGAAACGATCGGCCGTGATTGACTGACAAGCTGTGCTGAAGTCACACATGGACCCTGGCGTCAATGTTGTGCAGATGGCAAAACAAGATGCCAGATTTCAACGTGGCGATTTCTTCAACAATTTCGGAGTTCTAAATGTTTTTTATTGCTTGAGGGGACTCCGGATTGTGGGAATTGATGGCTCGAAGACTTGCTTAACATTGACAAAACCTAGTTCAGTTAACCTATTTTTCGGAAAGCTCCTCGGCATTCGCTTAAGGTGTTTTCCCTGAAAGATTAGCGATGTTTCGCTTTTATTTTTGTCGGCATTTCGAATAGCCTATCTGCTAGCAGAGCACGTTGGTGCCACTGATCTTTGCTATAATGTACTGGGATGTGTTGTGTTGTATTATGGCGTTTCGGAAGGCATCGTTTCATCTCACACGTTGTATTATAGGCGCTCAGACTGTTTCTTTCGGATCTCACAGAGGGTATTTTTGACAGCTGAGGATCGGGCTCTGACAAATGCGCACTTGTAACCCAATTTGCCTCTAATGTTTCCGCTGAGCCGACACATTGCGAAGGGGACGCTTGGAGTCGAGGCGCGCACTGAGGCCATTTCTCCGGAAACCTTTGTGCAGTCAACCAGTGTATCGATCGGTGAGCGGCGTGGGTGCCGCGTCTATACACTGGTCGGCTCGGATACGACATGGGGTTCTCAAAGGCTTACTGAGATAAGCGAGTGCCAGAATTAGTTTCACCAATGCGCCTGCTGCCGCGCGCCGGCACGGCGCCAGTTCCTCATCTGCGTCTGTTTGGCGGGACTTAATTCCCTTGGAGGGCGTCCCGTATGGCAGATATACAGGCCTCTGGAAAGTGGTGCGCTTTTCGTCCTCATGGCAGAGTTTCTGATAGCGCCACGGATAAACAGGTGCCGCTGACGCTTAAGCACTCGTCCTATCGCCATAGGCGCTTATGGACACCTTGTTTTCAGAATAGAGCCACTGCCGTTTTAGTCGAGACCAGGATGTCTTTCAAAAGAAACTGACGCCTAGCTAGAGCCCTTCGCAGTATGGTTTCGGTATTGCGAATGCCCATGAATTAATAAAACAGACCAACGAAGAACAAAGTTGGTGAATTTCGAAAAAAAAAACAAGAAATAAAGATCAGCCATTGTAAGAAACCAGCTCGTGGTCATTGCTATGCAACTATGCGTTCATTGGTTTGCGAATTGCGCTTTTTTCTCGCGCGGCGAGGAGATCATAGCGTTGTCACAGTGGTCATGTCTGTGACATGACCCCTGTGACACAAAGAAGTCACAAAGCAGTTGGAACGTAGCTTGCGCATTGGCATACCAAATATTTCTCGAGGGGGTAGGGGAAATCGTAAACGACCTGCTGACTCCCCCCCCCTCTCTCTCTCTCTGTGGTGTTGCAGATTAAAATGCAGTAAGATAATGTCCAATAGCTTAACACGCGAACAAGAGCTCAAGATCACCAGTCAGCCTCTAGAGCCTGTGAAGGAGTACGTTTACCTAGAGCAATTGCCCACAGGGGACAATGATCAAGAGAAGGAAATTTACAGATGAATAAATTTGGGTTGGAGTGCATACGGCAGACATTCTCAGATCGTGACTGGAAGCGTACCATTATCATTGAAAAGAAAGGTGTACAATCAGTGCATTCTGCCGTCAGTCTTGTGGCTGGTAGATTTTACTCTCTCCCGAGGATTCACAAACAAGGTAACCCGGGCCGCCCGATTATTTCCGGCGTAACACTACAACTGGGAACCTATCGCGCTACGTAGACTCTCTTATTAACCAGATTCCCGAAACATTTCCGTCATTTTTAAAAGATACCAATAACTTTCTTCAAGATGTATTAAATCTTGCCATTCCGCATAACGCAATCCTTGTAACATTCGACGTCACCTCTCTTTATACTAACATACCGCATGCCGATGGAATTGCAGCAGCCCTTAAGACTTATGAAGATTCTTATTTCGAGAAACCTGTTCATAAAGAAACCCTGGGATCATTGTTAAAGCTTATTGTTGAGCTCAATAACTTTGAATTGAATAATTGTCATTACGTTCAGATTACTGGTACGTCAATAAGAACCCGAATAGGCCCAAATGTGCTAATATCTTCATGGGTGTTCTAGAAAATGATTTTTGATCCTGTACTAACCTGCAACATTTCCTTTATAAGCGCTTTATTGACGATATCTTGTTCATTTGGGCTCACGGAGAGGCTAGCCTGTTGAAGTTCATAGAAGGGTTCAATCACTTTCACCCTTCAATCATATTTTCACACAATTACTCGTCAACTTCGGTCAAGTTTCTGGACGTCACAGTTACGCTATCGCAAGGTAAATTATTGACAAAACTTTATCGCAAACTTACTGATAGAAACCAGCTTCTACATTTCCGGAGCAGCCATGTGCGATATTGCAAAACCGGTATCTCCTACAGTCAGTCTCACCGCTTCAAGCGATTGTTTTCGTATCGCAAAGATTTCATTTCTAATTGCGAACAACTCAAAAGTGCTCTCGTTAAACGGCAGTATCCGTCAAAGTTATTTAACGACGCCATATGCCGAGCAGATCAATTAAACAGAGCCGATATTCTTAGCGAAAACCGGTTACCCGAAAAACGTAACGACAACAGTCTTGTACTAACATTCTCGGCATCAGCGCCAAAAGTCTTTTCTTTACTGAAACGCCATCACAATGTCCTTTCCCAAAGTGAACATCTCGATATTTTTCCCGAACTGCCTCGCGTCGTGTACCGACGGTGTAAGAACCTCCGCGATATGTTAACATCCTTAAAATTAAATGAGCACAAAAAGGCATCTGGCTGCGCCCCATGCAACAAAGCGCGTTGCAAGGTAGGTGTGTGTGCACATGCAAACCACAGAGAGAGTGATTAGTACGTCACCAGACTTTACCCTAAAACTTCGCGGATCCTTTAATTGCGATACCTCGAATGTTGTATACATGCTGGAGTGCACAGTTTGCAGAAAACGGTATATTGGGCAAACAGAAACCTCGTTTCGAATACGCTTTAATAACCGCAGATCACATGCCAATACTGTTCCTAACCTTCCATTATCAAGACATATTCACTTACCAGGGCATTCTTTCGAAAAACTCAGGGCCGCTATACTTACGATCGCGAAGTCCGCGAGTCTTACCTAATCGATAAGTTCAACACCATGTCATCTTTTATTAACGAAAGCACAGGCACACTAACCAGCGTGCCTACTAAGCATCCTTGACATTAGCCGTGACGCCTTATGTATGCTATGAGATGCAGCTTTCATTCAAGTACCCTCTATTATTATTGTCGTTTTTTTTCGCTGTTGCGTCAATTCTGTGTCATATAATGTTTGTAGTCTGCACGCGACACTGTATTCCACCATACGCATGCCAATAAAAGCCCTGTTCATTCATCCTGCTCGCTATGACGACTACTGAGCAGTGCGCTTCACCCGCACCCTGAATGTACTATCGCGCTGTGCCTTATTATCTCCATGTTTCTATTTATTGTATTATTTTTTTGTTGTTGATTTCAAGTGGTTTACATTGTAACATTGAGTAAATGAATGATTCATTTCTGCACTGTGCGCTACGTGTGTGCTATCGCTATCGCCAGTGGTATCGCTATATTTATGTTGTTTTTTCTTGTTGCTGTTATTATTGTGCTCAACTTTATCTGAGGTATCGCGGGTTTATGAGGAAGCCCAAATGCATGTACATGTTACTTTGACAAACGTACTCTGTTTCTTCATTTTACTACCGGGGTCGGCGTCATTTGCTCAGCCATACATATATATATATATATATATATATATATATATATATATATATATATATATATATATATATATATATATATATATATATATATATATATATATATATATGTATGGCTGAGCAAATGACGCCGACCCTGTATATATATATATATATATATATATATATATATATATATATATATATATATATATATATATATATATATATATATATTTGCCAATGACTATTGGACTAAGTGAAAGAGCCTGAAAATTTGTCTGTAAGTTATTTTTATGTTCCACAGGCATAAGACCTATTTGTCGATCACACCTGGGGCATCAGCTCCAGATGGTATGGATAAGTAGGTCTGTGGTAGCGCCAGGTGTGAGTCGTCAGCCGCGCGACTCGGCGCGGCCTAGGCCAATCGCGTGAGGAGAAATTGAACGCTAACTGAAAGCGCGTTTCGAAAAAGGATCTCTAATTGCGCCCCTCGTGAAACGTGGGAGCCCGAAAAATTATTTTAATTTGAATTTATTTCTTGCAATTATATAAAATCTCAAGACAATACAGGAAAAAAGGCAATGAGTGCCTCACAGAGGTCTCAGATCCCGCCCAGTAGCAGCAGTACAGCGCAAATGAAAAATTTGCATTCGCTACAAGCCATTCTAATAAATAAACAAATAATTTTACTTGATGTTTCAGTCTACAGCATAACTGTATCACTAGTTTAGGTAATAGTAGTGTTCAGGCTATACACAAAGAAGTATTGCAACGTGAAAAAGCGCGTGACATAAAAAAGCAACTTATTCCGGCTGTCGCTGCGTTGCATGCTCATTTTCAACGCGGCTCTCGGATTGACAATCAGCCCTATCCTATGCCTCCCTGGAAATTCACCAGCATCACAACTAATAAGCCAACGAAGTTACGACGCAGCGATACAACAGGTATTATTGACGAACACAATATCGTCGATGCATCATGCGCTAGCACCTGCAAAGTCTATACGGATGCTGCCATTCTCCCAGACGGCGGAAGGACATCATTCCTGAGTACTACGCACAATTTCATCAGCGGCCACCAGCGCTATTTATCTACGGAAGCCAGCGCTCTAGTAATGGAACTTCAAGCCATCCACGACGCTGTGCAAGATGCGACATCTAAGCTGCCTACCATCAAGCAACTAGATATCTTCACTGATTCTTTAGCGGCTATTCAGGAACTCAAGAAGGTTGATAAGGCGATGGAAATCTGCGAGACAATACACACTATGAATAGTAAAACAGCTACTTGCGTCAAGGTACACTGGATTCAAGGCCATTCAGAGAACCCTCAAAACAATGCTGCGGACGAGCAGGCACACTGCCCTCCTCGTTCTAGTCTTCCGCCCATTCCCCTCCCACCTCAGCCCCTTAACTCGCTCCGAGCCCGTAAAAATGTTGTCCGGCAGGACACACGCGCTCTTATCCCACCGTGTGTCTGCTCCCTCCCCCTTCAACTTACTGGGGCGGAGGAAGTTGTGCTTAGGAGGCTTCGGGCCAGGGTGGCCCTTACACCGGCTGTTGTCTCAAGGTGGAACTGGTCGCATTTACCACTGGGTGCTACGTGTCCATACTGCTCCGTTCCTGTGGTGGAAGCAGATACATACCACCTAATATGGACATGTACTGGTTTAAAATCGGAACGCTCGCGTCTCCTACTGGAAGCCGGCCTCCACAGTGTGACAACCAGCTATGACCGCTGGATACATGACAACAGATTCCACAAAACACTGCTTCAATTCATACACAACACAGGCCTCACCGCACACATAAAATACACATATACGCACTAAGAAAGAATTATGTCTTAAGCGCAAGTCTTTATCGCAATGAAAAAAAAAAAACAATCCACATAAGTGACTTGCAGTTTTCCCAAGAAAGAATGACAACATGTGTGCGACCTTGGAAAGTTACAACCCGATTTCCAGCGAAGCTGTTTCTTTCGAAGTGTTGCAATAAATGTTTCAGTTTCCTGTAGTTATATCGCATACTTAAAAAAAATTCACCGACGATTACGATACTCCCTAATGCGAAATTTAAGCGCAGCTCCATACGTGTTTTCATTTTGCGATATATTGCGGCAAAGAACTTGAGAGAGACGTGCAGCAGAGTCGGTGATCATCGAAAATCTGATCTGCGGGTCAAGCGCATCGGCTTTTATACATGACTCGTCGATGCTTCCAGTGTAATCGCTGGTGCCACGCGGGTCCCAGGAAGTACTACACAATTCGCGTCGCACTTACAATCAGATTACAAAACAATTGCAAACCATGACAACCGAAAGAGGCGCGAAGGAGAGCTGACCCGAGCAGACGATAGTACGGAACGAGCACGTGGGCGGGTACGCATGACACTAGGGGTGCGATCTTGTACGCGTTCCAAACTCGAACGGAGGCGGTCCGTTCTTCCCGTCGCGAAATTGGCGGTCCGTTCCGTTGCGTTCGTCCGATAGCAGACAACACGGAATGATTGACAGCAGATATCACTTCACAATTGACGTCATGGCGTTCGACACCGTTCAAACTGACCAAGCGTGTGCGGCTCGGTGGAACGGACCGCCTCCGTTCTATTTTGGAACGCGTACAAGATCGCACCCTAGTTTCCCGCGCGCACGTCACTGAATGGGCCGCTCTCATTGGCCTCCGCCGTTCGCGGTTCTCGTCATTCACATCCTGCTCTGCGTTTGCTCTGTCGCTGTGCTTGTTCGCGCGGTTGCGACGCCGACTCAACCACAACCGACATTTGCCGCAGGAACGGGCGCGTAAGAGCTGCGCTCTAAATGTTGCCCGTATATGAATGTTCCGTTTGAAACCGTGCCGGCACGTAATGCGTTGGAGCACTTCGTGTTCGGAATTTAAAAAAAAAGGCAGTAATTCATCAACGCACATGTTAGTTCGCCATAGCATTTACCATGATGTCCCCCGTTCCTGAATCCCCCCCCCCCTTTCACTTAATTTTTGCTAGATTTGGTATCGGTTGAGTTGACAGTTCTCCCAGTAGCAGCTGGATGAACGCGGCTTTGTTTGTAAAACACAATTATAACGCTCGGGATTGCTTACAAGCGCAATTTACTGCAAATGTCATAACTACTCCCCTGTCTTTGACGGTTACTTACGTATTGCCCATAACGCGCCCTTTATTTTCGCCGAATATAAACAAAGTATCTTGTTTAGTCCACCGAAAACATCGCTGAAACCAAGTAGGAACATCTTATGACGAGAGAAAATAGCGGAAAATACGACAGCTCTGTAGTTCTTTTAAGTGAACGCGTTTAAGTGGACCAGGAACCTAAAACATTTGTCATCTATTGCACTTAACATGATCCTCCCTCCCTTTCCCACGAAATATAAACGTGTTGTGACCTACAGCTATGTCGGGACACTGGGAAGCATAGCTGATAGCGGGCACATTACACGCTCTAAAACTCACCTATCGCATCCCTTTGACCCTCCCGTGGTACAGGGTAGCCAACCGGAGATAATCTCTGGTTGACCTCTATGTCTTTCTTTTGTCTTTCTCTTTCTCTCTCTCTCTGAATAAGAAATTCTTTACAAAGGCTGTGTTTGATCCAACGGTATTTAACTTCGCACAGGGAGTTTCCATAGCGTACCACCAATTTTCGATAAGTTTGGTCTTTGTGGCTTTTATAGCTCTGCTAGGACAGCGAGCTCAATTCTTACCCACTCGTTAGACAGGCTCATAGCACTCTATGCACTCTCGAGTAGCTTCAAGACGTAATTTATTGGGAAAGCCCGAATTACTGATCTATATTGAACTTTACCAACACATCATCTATTACCTTGTTCTTACATTCACCAAACATACGAAGCGGCCTCCTTTAGTTGAGTGAGGACATCAGGCTAACGTAATATTTGGCGCATGAAAAAGTAAGGAGGGAAAAAATGATGGCTGAAAAATTATTTGTAACGCTCTTATTTAGTGCAGTAGTGTAGCTTTTATTTAGAAACAGCCTGACAATGAAATGGACAAAATCAGAAATGACGCGTGCAATCAGAAGTACAAGTGCATGCAAGACAGTGTTCCATTGCATTGAAAGGGCTCTGCACGTTTGACCAAGGATATTTCACGAGGAAACCTACGATAAGTCGCGATTACACTACGAAATTCGATAGTTATACCTGTAAGAGGTATGAATAGATTTTTAATGGTGATAAAATACTGAGTCTATAACGCTATGTATAGGCTATCTCTGGAGGGAGATTAAATAGTTCTAGCATTTGATAATCCAACAATTAGATGCCATAAGGCACACCAGTCGTTGGGCGCGGCTGACCATAATACTTTATCCGGACTCGTCGGTCAATAGGTCTTATTAACGATGCCTCAGATGAGGTCTGGAAGGTGCAGTTGAACAAACAAACAAACAAACAAACAAACAAACAAACAAACAAACAAACAAACAAACAAACAAACAAACAAACAAACAAACAAACAAACAAACAAACAAACAAACAAACAAACAAACAAGCACACAAACACACAAACGAACAAACAAATGATAGAGAGACTATAACAATTAAAGAATAACATGCGCATTCATGACGGGATACTCATGGAATAAATCACGGGAGCACATACGAAAACACTGCAGTGGATTACACGTATGAGTTTCACCTCCGTTATTCGGCTGTAGGCATCAACCGAATAACGTGCCGGAATGCGTGCCGGTGCCTGCAGGGTGAGCCACTATGTTCCCGTAAAAGAAAAATAGTGTATTTTTCAGCCTGTCAAAAGAGGTAAAACTGACGAGTCGCGAAACGGTAACGACTTACATGTAAGCATTTTCCTCACAACCTGACCATCGGCGGCATGCGGCTGGTTGTCACTGCTGGAGCTCACGAAACCACGAAACTCAAGTTTCTTGCCTCCTTGCAGCTACAACTCGCAACGCACAGTCAGTTACTGATTATTTATATCCTGAAGGATCCTTCTTCACAGACAGCTATTGAGGTCGAAGTCAACGTCCCTGATCTGCATTCAAACGCCTCTCTACGACCTAAATCCGCGCTCTATCACTGCAGTCCATAAATGATCACGTGGGCCATCGCGGCAGATCAAAGGACAGTCTTCCATTAAACATCAGGGGACGCTAACATGGAAAAGTCATCATGCGAAATCGATATAAAAAACCTCTGTTAAGTGAAGCTATTCTGAAGCGGTTACTGCTATGCTATAAAACAACTCATCCTCTGCAATTCGTTTTGCAGAATATAGCAATTTCGTGCCTTCCCGGTAAGTCAACCCGACATGGAAACCCCCACCGGAACAATAAGCAAGCGTCAATATTTTCTTAACTTGGGAAGTTGTCACCACGTGAAAGCTTTTGATTATTTCAATTTTTTTATAAATCTTGCTTTTTAGTTTAGGGCTCTTCGTTCTTCGCTAGGATTTTAGAATAGCGAGCTCTTCAGTAGGCCATATTTCCTATAGTGTCGCAGTTAATAAAGCAGCAACAAAGCAGGGTGACACGCGCGCTTAGGCGGTGGTATCTTTAAGACCACCGCTTAGGCGGTGGTATTAGGTAAGAACTAAAAAAAAAAGACTGGACAGTTTCGCCTGAAGGCGAAGCATTGAAAGCGATACCAAGGTTTAGCGTTGCGCTGAAAGCGTCCCAGAAAGCTGGCGTGATGACGAGCGCCGCCAGTGGCGTTGCAGACGTGGACATGGATGGGGCACGAGCTGAGACCGAAGGAAAGCCATCGGCGTTTGTCGGCGCCCAAGGAAAGCATTAGAGAGATTTACCTTGACGTCAACTGGCTCACGTTTTTAGAGACACTGAACTGTTCGACAGATGCTGGATACCTTAGTGGCAATGAAAGAGACGCTCAGGCGGAGCAATTGCAGGCCTCGATGATCGCCAGGCTAAACCCACGTGTAGCTACAGCGCGCCACCACCACATCCGTTCCCTTCAGACCCACCTCGGTGTGGTGTGCGTACAGCGCTCATACCGACAGCAGAATCCGGAACACTGCTCTGGCTCTGGCAGACCCAAGTTAGCGAAGCCAGCCGGTGCGTCAGCTTGGCTTCGTTGCTTTTGCAGCCAAACGCACTGTCGTGTCTCTGCAGATCTTCTAACCCTCCGCGCACGGACGCCGCGTCGATACCGTGACCGCACGACGACGCCAACGGCGACGGCGCAAATGCGCCTCAAGCGTCGATATAATTGCTGTCGCGATTATGTCATTTTCGCGATTATCGCGACTATGTCACTTTTCCTAGTGTAGCGAAATTTCTATCCTCCATCAACTTTTTTCATCCTAACCAACACGGTTGCCATAAAGGCCGTTCCTACGAGACGCAGCTCGCTTTATTCTTGCACGACATTCATCCCTTGATAGTAACACACCTGTCCATGCATTTGGCCTTGATTTCGAAAAGGCGTTCGATAAAGTACCTCATGCTCGTTTACTGCTCAAACTCTCACGATTAAATCTACACAAATCAGTTCTTAATGGGATTCAAGCATTCTTAACAGACCGTCATCAATTCGCCTATCTTATTACATATTCATCATCATTTTCCCAAGGAACAGAACAGCTTGTTGGCCTAGTTGGTACTTGCTAAAAGACATGTATTTTGCCGCGATTTACCACACACAAAAGGAACACACATAAAGACAACACGGGCGGCACTTCCAACTGGTTTAATTTGGGCTGTGACCCGTGAATATATATACACATACACGCATGCGCTGGCTGTTCACAAATCTACGTTACCCAGCGGTCAAACAATCTAGTTTCCGTCTTATCTTATCTTATCCGGTGTCCCCCAGGGCATGGTCCTCGGGCCCCACTTCTGTTTTTTTAATATACATTAACGACTTACCCCTTCATGTGTCATAGAAAATGCGCCTCTTAGCCGATGATTGTATTCTATACCACCCTATAACAGACTCGTTCGATATTTATATCCTCCAGAACAATCTTCATCACTTGGAAGAGTAGTGTAAAACTTGGTTAATGTCTCTCAACGTTAATAAAACTGTACTAATTTCATTCCACCGTCGTCGCAACTTTCCAACTCCTGAATACACCATTAACAATTGTCCTATAATTCCCGGTGACTCGTTCAAACACCCCGGTGTTCACATCTCCCACGATCTAATTTGGACCAATCATGCTAATCAAGTTACTAATTCTGCAAACCGTGTTTTGGGATACAGCCGTCGCAATCTCTCCCTTGCACCTTCCTCTGTTAAGCTCTTGGCATACAACACACTACTCCCTTCAAAACTAGAATATGCTAGTGCAGTATATGACCCTTTCCAATTCAACTTAATTAAAACACTCGAAGCAGTCCAGAACCAAGCGGCTAGATTCATTTTGAGTGATTATTCTTACAAATATAGCATCACAGCACTAAAATCACAACTTTATCTAACCGCCCTGCCTCATCACCGCAAAAATTC
Organism: Dermacentor albipictus; assembly: GCF_038994185.2. Lineage (NCBI taxonomy): Eukaryota > Metazoa > Arthropoda > Arachnida > Ixodida > Ixodidae > Dermacentor > Dermacentor albipictus. The sequence goes on along the minus strand of NC_091821.1, from coordinate 70,526,338 downwards.
TCCACTAAATCTTTTTCACAAGTTTTTTCGCTGCTTGCCACCTAGATATGAACTCTTGGTTCCCGTCCATCGCATGTCACGCAACACCCATCCAAACGCCGTCGTCCCTCCATATGCCCACACCGCAACATTTCAGCCATCATTTCTTATTCGTACTGCACGCGACTGGAATCGCCTTCCCGGCCATCATGTTATGATCACCGAGCCTGCAGAATTTAAATCTGCCGTCGAAGAAACCACACACGTTCACGTTAACCCATAGGATTATACTGTATACTGTTACGCATCGTTACTGTTTATTTATCACGCATTGTATTTACTAACTGACTTGTATTTTATTGACCTGTATACACCAATTTCTACTGCTATTATGTTATATCCCTTGTACCCACCACTCATGTAATGTCCATTATGGGACCATTGAGGTATAATAAATAAATAAAATAAAAAAAACGTCCTCGTACTTAGATTCAGGAGCACACGGAGAAAACCAGGGTGATCGAGATATTATTCCATAGCATTTCATTGGGGTGCAACTCTTAGCTAAAGTGTACGCTTGGTACTTCAAAATCAGTGACCCAGAATTTCCGTTAGCTTGCCCTTTCATAAATGCCGCCCTTCTAACATTTGACAGGCCATTAAAGTTTATTCTTGATCCCCGTTGGGAACTTCATTTGGGTGCAGCGAGTAGATATAGAAAAGAGTGAAGCTAGCAACGTTAACCAGGAAATCGTCTGCAGCGAGTAAGCTCAGTAAATGAGACTGGATGCAATCACATTATCTTCACGGAACTTTTGGTTTCTCTGTCACGCCGATGTAAGCTGCATCGGGAATACCTCGACGCGAAAAAAGCTCGCAGTTATCCTTTATATGTACGCTATACTAACGAACCGTGCATTTCATTTTGCTTTATATCTCCTAAAGACGGCAGCCGCGCACGCTTCCCGCTGTCTTGTTTACACTGCACGTGTACTTAAGACAACAAACTTCCGGTCATCACCAAGAAACCGCGTCCACAGTGCTCCCTCATCAATCTGCTCATTGCTTTTGCGTTGTCCTCGACGGGGTCTCATTGCGAGTTCAAGCGTAGAGCGCTCGACTGGTAACGTTAAGGAACGCCTAAACGTGATTGCGCGCTGGCAACACCATTCTCTGCCCTCTTATTAATACCCTGACGACGCTATACAGCAGTGCACGCGCGGCGTCGGATAAGCGATTCGTCAAACGCGCTTCCTCTGGCTGCGCCCGCGGGCGCCTGAGCAGCGGCGAAGCCTGCACGCGCGTAGGCGTGTAGCTCGCGGACAGGCACCGGCGGCTTCACTGCTGTGTAGTATATATTCAGAGGGCACGGCCAGCCATCCACGGCACGTGCGTTCGAGGCGCACAAGACGCTTTCGATTACGGGCTCAAACTCGCGCTCGCGCCGCATGCTCCGGTGGCTAAGCACTCATTAGTGGGTACGAAATGAGCCTACGGGCGTACTCCCGTACGTGTCTTGTCGCTTTGCCCGTGGAATTCGCTTCTCACAACCCCCCGTCCTCGGCTTCGTCGTCCTCTTTTTTTTTATCGTTTTTTCTTCTTAAAGATCCGCTCAGCTGCCGCCTGTTTCGGCACCCTCGCAAACTTCGCTTCCGACGCTGAACCGTCAGCCACCACCCCCACCACGCCCCCTCTGTTCCTCCCGAGCATTCAAATTACATTTCCTGCCGGTCGAGAGAGCGCGTGTACACAGCAGCTCGAAAGCGCCGCCAGAAGCTGTTAACTCGACAGACGGCAGTAGTTCGGCGCTTCTGTCCTAATCTATACGCTGCAGTGGCCGAACTCCTTTCGAGCCGTGCGGCTCGAAGTCGCGTCTATAAGCTAAGCCAATATGAGTATGTGCTGTCCTCGAAAGTTCTGTCGGAGAAATTATTATCTACCGCGGGCAAGTAGACGTGCCGCGCTGTGGCACCGGACAGAGCTTCAATACGTTTATTAGCTATGGTTGCCATGTCTCGGCAGTTTGTTATTTTCCAGCTCTAAAAAAAAAAAAAACAGATGAAAGCGGAGGATAAAGATAGAGGGAAAGCATTAGGGAAATGCCGATTCAAATGACAAGTGCAGCTTGGAACCTGGCTATTCTGACGAGAAAGATGGAGATGAGCGGCGTGGTGCTCAAGTTTTCAAAGTCGTTTATGGCGTGTATAATTAGTTAAAGCCCGCGGGTAGCAAACTGGAGGCTTTAAGTCTGGTAAACCTCCCTGCCTATCTCTCATTTGCATCTCTCTCTCTCTCTCTCTATAGAACGAAGGCTAAATTGTACAGATAGAGCATGTGTTGTTGACCAGCCCTTGTTATATGGAACCAGGCTAAAATATGTATCTGAATTATAAACTCGAGCATATAGAGCGTCCTCGCGACTTTATTCGAAAAACAAGCTACAGCACCGGGATATTCTGAGGTACTGGAAGAACTCAAAGTTTTGTTCGAAAGTCATCGAGGCGCCCTTTCACTCACTGCGCACTTCGCTTTGTTAGAACTGTGGTCCCCCACTTGTCCAGATGTCTGAACATATTGCCAGAGAAAATTGCACGACTCGCCTTCAGTAATGTTACCGGCCCGTGCCACTAAATGAAGGGGACTCACACTCTGGACAAGATCGCGTGCCATCGGGATCAATTATTGCGCACATAGCTTAAAAGCACAAACCTAAAAAAAAAAAAAACAAATGCACCTTTCGGTTAGGACTGAAGGTGCCTGCGTGCAGTACTTCCTACGATTTTCGGAAAACAACAACAACAACAACAAAAATCTTTAGCAAGCAGATCTACAAACGCTTGAGAGCCAACAATTAATGTAGGAGCTGCAGTGGTTATGGCTTTTCCCCACATCTCCACTTTCATTGTTTCGCTTGAAGGGCTTCGTCGTGCGAATCCGATGCTTAGCTAATTTCTTGCACGACCACTATACTGTACTACATGCCACAAAATTCTGTATATTCCCCGGCTCTGTTTTCTCGCTTCGTCGCTACGTGGTGCACTGCAACATTCCCTCTAAGGGAGCCTGCAGGCAGGCACAATACTTGCATGAATGCTCTCCCGCTATAGCTTACGGGGTCTTGAAACTCGAAACTCGCGCGATAACACATGTAGTGACATGTGGAGCACCGTGTGCGCCCGATATGATTTTGACCAGCGGCGCCAGGAAAACAAGAGCGGACCTACGCTAAAATCAATCCAGCTTGCGAAAGGATTGCATCTGCGAGAACAAAACCACTCGGACACCTCGTGGACAAGTGTTGGCGCATGGACAGGTTTATTTCTACTTATCCGCACAGATTTTACAATGGTTCTCTGAAAACTGCTACTCTGGCAAAATATTGTGTGCCCTCTGCAGTCGCTTTCTTTAAAGAAGATAAAAGCCAAGCTCACGAAATGCGCATCTTTAGTTTAAAAAAATTCCATTTCACGCCAAACTTTTTTGGCTAATATCGTTCGCATGACTAACGCATGGCTGAATACGCCGAATATACAGGGCGTTGTTTTTCTTTTAGACAATAGAGACTTAAAAAAAATACTCTAAGCGCAGTGAACATGGCGGTTTTGCAGACAAGTTCCTAGGCGAGGCGGACATACTTTACCACTAATAGCGTGAGCTTTGAAGACTAATTACCAGAAACTCATTAATGACTTTTTTTGTAGTGCCTTGGGAGCAGTTGTCAAAATGGAAAAATTGGAGGCAGTCCCATTTTAATGCACACCCATTTTCCTAAAATCTTGAAAATCGTACTCCATTAAGGGAAAATGAGACATCCACGCCAACGTAGCTAAGTGATAGAAAGGAAACCCATACGGGTTCCTCGAAAGAAAAGTTCGTCCAGGTCCGGGACTCAAATTCGGGACTACCGCCTTTCCGGGGCAGCCGCTGTATGCCATCTGAGCTAACCAGGCGGCTAGCAGATGGCGGGCGACGTCGAATTTATCAACAACGCAGAAGCAAACGCAAGAGTTTTGACGTAATAGTTCTGCGGAATCCCGCAAGGTGGAGAGAAGTAATTATCCACTTTCAGGGTTTCCGCAGAAGCATTACGTCGAAATCGTACTTGATTCGATATATTCATAATCGAATTCCAAAGGTCGATCGAGGCAATATGGAGACCGAGCGCCTGCCGCTGCGCCACAGACGGCGACGCCCCTGTAAAGAAGTGTGGGGTGAAACCAGAATGATAGCATGCCGGGGCAAATCCTGGCCCGAAACACGGCCGCGCATGCTTGTCAGGCGAAGCGTGACGTATCGTCACTAGCTGCCGCGATACGTTCGGTTTCCAACTCCCTAACGCGTGTTGTCACGGGGCGTTCTGGTATGGTATAGCGGGGCCGCTTCTTGTGCGCTCCCGCCACGCTCGGCTTCGATATTGCCTGGATTTAGCGTCGAAATTCTACGATAAATGTCTCGAATTAGGTGTGACCTTAAATGAAAAAAAGAAAGAGGTTGCATTAAAATGTCACCACCTTCAAATTCACGATTTACAAAACTGCCCTTAAGGCAGTAATAAAAAAGTAAATTAATACATTTTTCAATTGGTTTTGTAAAGCTCACGTTATTAGCGGAAAAGTATGTCCGCCTCGCATAGGAATCTTTCTGCAAAAACGCCACGTTGGTAGCACTTATAGCCTTTTCATATTAAAAAAAAATCTGCATTGCCTAAAGAAAGAAAAAAAGAAACACCATGTATTTTCTTACACAAATTCCAATTCACTTGAATGTATGATTGCAGTTATCGGCGAAAAAGGGCGCTTCGGGGTTTTCTTTCTTTCTTTTTCTTTGTTTTTAGTTACGGCCGCTAGATACTCTGATGTTGACGTTCAGAATTCGTACCCACCCACGGGCTACCTATGTAGCAGTTAATTTTGTTTCCTTTTGCTGCAAATTAACTCACCCGCTTACTGCTTTGCTAACTGGTTTCTCGTGGTGTCTCCACGTCCCTATTTCTCCTAGTTTTCTGTGCCTTTTCTGTCTTCGCTGTTTGTTTTCCTCTTCTATGGGTCATACGCGGGCCTGTAACTCTACTTCGAGCTTCGCTCTTTTATTGGTCCTGTGGGCAATAACAACTTTTTCTTGCCTGTTTACGCTTGTTTGTTTAATTTGTTTAATCGCCGGATGCAACTATTTCTTTTTTACCTAGTTGTGAACGAACGCAACATACCTATCAGAAATTAACGCTAAACGTATTAACTTTTTAGCTGATGCAATTGCGCGGCAACAGGAGGACAAAATAGCAGCACCCAATCTTGGCCCTGCTCCAGTAGCCCTTTTAGCGAGGCGTAGTATGTATGTATGTATGTATATATATATATATATATATATATATATATATATATATAAAATATGCTACATACATATGTATACTTTCGCAAGTTCTCTGAAATTCCATCCATCAGTTACGTGAGCATTAGCGCGGTGGGTCGTTCTCTGAGCTCCTGCATAAACAGACTGCTAAAGATGTACCTGTAGCAGTCTTTAGCAGTCTGAGCCCCCCATTTAAAGCGAACCAACATAAAATGCGTTATCTTCATATGAGCATGCGTGACAGCTCATGGATGCAGCTGCACAGTATACTTATACAGACTGCGCGTTCCCTATATTAATTCATATCCGAACTCCAGATCCTTACTTATCGTATTGCAGCTAGTAATCTAGAGTTAACTTTGCTGGGGATGAGGTTGCGTTTTTCGAAGTCGGCAATCGAACTCACGGCAGTGGATCCCCAGGTGCCTCCGCACCGATTCATGCCTGCTGCAATCATTGCTCACGGAGTGTGTCATAAGGGCACTTTTCCGTTTTTCCTAAGCACTTTCTGCCTCACAACCGGGGTATCACGGATACATGACGTTCTCGGTGCTTGCCATTAATGGCGTTCCCTGCTTTTTGGCATACATTTGCATCGACGCGCCGGTATACCCCTGCGTGTTTTGTAAAGCCCGACAGGCTTCTGAGGTACGCAGAAAGAACCCTGATGCGTTCGCCGCACCTATTCAAATGAAGCAATATATTAAGAAAAAATAGAAGAATTACGCGTTTTTTGGACGCTTCAGGATGATGGATCTCGACGATCAACTTTCGCAAGCATTTACTCCGCTTGCTAGATGCGTCTTTTTTATGGCTGTGTTTCGTTTACGGGAAGTGTAGACTTTACAGACGCTCATTTAAGCTATCCTTTTCTCATACTGTCTCTCTTGCTCTTCACTTCAAGGCGTCCTATGTGCGTTTATCTGCACGGCCACTTTCTCCGAGTCCGTATTTGGCAACGATCCATATCATATGCTTTCTTATTTTTTATAATCTGTCACGCCGTGTGGCTGATCCTGGAATTACTGGAGGCGCGGTTTCGAATGTGCCAATGACGAAGTGTGAAAAAAAAGGGAAGTGAAACTGATTGTCAGAAAATGCGACCCATCTTTAATTTCTTTGGTTTGAGAATCGTATGCTCTGTTGTCTCAAGATCTGAGTGGCAGGTGCATGCATGTACATTTCCCAGTTTTGTAAGTATTTTTCTTCTAAGTATTCTGCTAAAACACCATGGACTATTAACTAGAATTTGCGAAATATTGTGTGAATACGTTAAATATAGCATAAGGCAGATGTCCAACGAGCGCAAAGTTCAAATACACCGAGAACAGTGCAAACAACAATAACATTTTACTATAATAATAATAATAATAATAATAATAATAATAATAATAATAATAATAATAATAATAATAATAATAATAATAATAATAATAATAATAATAATAATAATAATAATAATAATAATAATAATAATTGCATGGGTTAAGGCCGGAAAAATTTTCATGAAGAGGGATGTTAATGCACTCCTGAGCCGAGTTAAAACTCTAGCTGAAATTTTTAAAATTTGATAAGCAACAGGGCAGCGAGTTTTTCCTCTGTCTCAAAATTTCAATGAGTTCAAAGCTTTATTTTTTACCAGCCGTGAACACGATTTTATTACTATCGGAAGACTACGAACACATCGGGTGGAATTTATGGAGGTAGCGGAATCAGTCGCAAATTTAGTCGATGCATTTTTAATAGTATATAGAAACAAATATACCAGAGAATTGTACTAAAATGTATAAACTAAAGGCTTACAAAGCCCATGTTATGTCACGGCACAAAAAACGAGGAGGTGGCTTAGCGTTGTTTGCTAAAACAAAATAAGACACTGTGGATACGGACATTTGTTTAAACCAAGCCGAAATCCTGCGAGTAAAAATCACGCTTACTAGCACAGAATTGTGGCGCTTAGCTATTGATTGTTCTCCTGATAATTGCGTCGCAAGGTTCTGGCGTGAAGTTGAAGAAATTTCAGAAGGCGAAATAGCAGCAGATCCGATTTGTTTGGCGGATGGTTTAAACATTAATATATTGAACACTAGTTCACCTATTGTGTCGGATTACCTTTACATTTTATTCACATAGGGCTTACGATTGACTGTAAGTCAATCTAGAAGAGAAGAACTTGTACAAAATAGACTAGCATCCTCATGTGTAGACCACATGACAATACGAGCACCGAAATATTCATTAGCGACGTGTGTCATTAGGCGAAAGATCGCGGATAACTGTATTGTGGCATGTCGCCTTAGTGCACAGTTACCCTTTCCCGGAAAGGACAAGTCAGAAGAAAACGATAATTGTTATCAACTGGAAGTGCACATTTTAATAGGAAAACAATTGATCATTTGATTGCACAGTTTGACTGGGCGCAAATGATTGAGGATTAAAATTATACTACAGTTCATGAAAAATTTTGTGATCCGCTAAAAAAGTTTGAGCTTTCTAGCTAGTAATATGGGCACCTGCACACTACTCCCTTCCCGGGAACGAAATAGCGCACAACCTCGCTCGAGAACTGACAGGCCGAGCAGGTGACACGCAACAAATACTGGGAATGGAGGGAGACCGCATGACCCAACTTTAACGAGATCACCAAACACTATAAATTGGGAAGGGCCCGTTTCCCCCGGCACACTCCTAGCTGAGCAGATGGCAAGCGACGGCATGGCTCCTCTTACAAACAGATACGTATCCGAACCCGGTGGCCTACCGGGTTCGGATATGCATCTTTACAACCAGACCTTTACGCGAAGAGATGTAGATTATGTCAAGAAAGGGCGGAGCTCGGACACCCACACAGAATAAAATAAGCAAGACCAGAGAGCAGTGGGAGACCGCGTTGCTCAGCTGTGCAACGGAAGACCAACTCAAGGCAATCCAGCTGGCCGAAGAGGCCGCCAGGGCCCAAGGGCCCGAGGCCGTCATCTGGGTAGAGAGGCCTAGGTCTCAAATCTCTTGTGCACAAATAAAGTTTATTCCTCCTCCTCCTCCTAGCATGTACACAAGAACTAAACAACAAAGAAAAAATTACCGCTGGTTTTCGACCGACATAATGAGATCTATTTCCTACAGAGACTGGTTGTGGGAAACGAGCAGGCGTGTGCCGAAAAATCAAGACTTGAAAATGGAATATAAGATTGCGAGGAATAAGGTCGTTGCCCTCTTGAGATCAGCAAAACGGCAGTCAAAGAAAGCACACAAATATTCAGCAAGAACTTGAGCTTTAATAAATAAGCTCCGAGGCAATAGTGTCGCGCCTACGGATTTCTTAGAATCTTATTCAGAGAAGCCAGATATAGTGGTGGATAAGTTCACTCCTTTTTTCACACGTTTGTCTAACATTATGCAGTGGCAGAGACACAAACTGTTCAAGCAACGGATTTTTTGCCCACATTGTCGAAGGAAGACCTGAGGAGAATAATTTTCATTTTCAGACCTTATAAACAATCTGGTATAGATGGGCTGGCTGTTGCCACACTAAGAAATTTAGACACATTAGCAGACACACTGCTTTTTTTATTAATGGTTTTATAAGCACTGCATCAATTCCGGAGACGTTAAAAACAGCGATTGTTAAGCCGATGTATAAACCAGGAAAAAAATGATGTTAAAAATTAAAGACCTATATCTCTTTTTCCTATACTCGCCCAAATACTGGAAAAGTTTCTGTTTGATTGTATGACTTCCTTAAAGAAATTTTCGTTCCTAACACCAAGAGAGCTTGGATTTCTTGCCGAGTGAAGTACTATCATACTGTTAGAAGAGTTCACCGATTAATTATATTCTGCTCTAGATAAGAACCCGTATAGTTGTGATTTGTTTTTGGATTTAACAAAATCGTTTGAAACTGTAAATCATGGCAATTTATAGAAAAAGGAGTTTCGTGCGGGTTTCAGGGAACACTTTTTGATCTTCGATCTTCGATAATTATTTGCATGACAGGTTACAGGTAGTCATGGGTAGTGAAGAAATTGCTAGTACTAGGAAGCGTTTCGGTAATTGCAAATAATTATCTAACATGAGAGGTACTATCCCAAATATAAAAGCGTCAATGAGTCATTTGTAGCACAGTCAAGGGTCATCTAAGTGCGGTATTTTCAGCGACCTATTACTTGCGTAATAATTTTTTCCGACTGGTAAATAAACTCCGTGAAGTATGGAGAATACCACGTGACTGCGCCCCCACCCGCATCATGATGTAGCGCCCTCTAACAGGCTCCTTCTCAGTTAGCCAGAACGAAATAAAGGAAATAAATCGAGCTAATGCCTTATCCGCCGTGTCCCGGCCGAAGTAACACGTTGCATTTGGTGTTAGTGGGAAATAAACTGTGGTAGCTGTTGTCTTAGCGTAAAGTGCACGGACGGTTCTTTCCTTTTTGTTTTTGCCACGAAACCCATCACCACAAAAACGAATTGATAATGTGAGTGCAAAGATTTAAAGGTCCATTTTGTTTCATCCCAGTCGTCATGTCTTTCTCTGATGAGCAGAAGGAAAACATGACCCTTGCTTTGGGATCTCAAAAAAGTAACAAGAGGAAGGCCGAAAATGTATATCAGTAATGGAAGTGCGGCGGTATATCAAATGCATCGACTATCATCAGAAATTATGAAAACCTGAGACAAATCGGCAGCTTCCAGAAACAGCGGGGGAGGACTCTGCCTTTGAGTCCTAGCCTACGCACGGATGTTCCAGCATTTATGGCCTCAAACCCTCACATTAGCGTTCGGGACCTAGCCACCCAGGTACCAATTTCCAAGTCGTCAGTTTGGAGGATTCTAAATCACTCGGCCTTTCACTCGTAGGACCTTAAGCAGCATCAGTGCTTGGAAGACAGGAACCTGCAGAATCGTCTAGATTTCTTGAACTGGGTTCTCACAAAAGCCGATAAGTCACCGGACTTTTTGAGCAACATCATGTGCAGAGATGAAGGCAATCTTTGCAGAAACGCCCAGGTACATTTGCATAAAGCACACTTTTGGAGGGACTCCAATCTACACCAGGTAATGCGCAATCGGCACCAATACCAGTGGTCCCTCAGTGTGTGGTGCGGAATTTACGCCGGTACAATCAGTCCCATCTTCTTCGATTACACACTCACCGGACAAAGTTACGTGGCCGAAATCCTTGAAAAAGTGGTGGATGAGTTTATCAACGAAGTCCCGCTGTCACGTCTTCCACTTCTCTGGTATCAGCAAGGTGGGGCACCAGCACACAGCAGCAGCCGAGCTCGAAACTGACTGGATGCGACTTTTCATGCCCAATAGTTGGAAGGCACGGGCTTGTAAATTGGCCAGCTAGGTCACCTGACCTCTCTCCAATTGATTTATTTATTTGTAGTTATGGGAAAAATTGTGCTTATACGATAGATACGACGACATGAGATGAGCTCGAGGCAAGGGTAATAGATGTCTGCCGTATAATTCCTACGTCGATCATCAAGAATGCCACTGAAGATGTGATAAAGCGGATTCAGTGCATGCGTAGCTGCAGAAGGACACCGATTCGAACACGCCCTCTATGCAGCAGCTGATGTTCAATGGCGCTTACGAATTAACAGATAATAAGGGTCGCTGAAATCTGATATTTTTCTGTTGTTTTGCTGTGCAGACGTCCCGATTCCCAATTTGGGCTCATTTAGAAGTGGTACATTTACTTACTTGAACACATCGGTTTTACCATTTCTCTACACGTGGATCGCTTCCCTGTCTCTTTATTTCGCTTTTATTTTTTGCCACGAACTTGTTTTTGTAGCAAGTGTACACTCTCATGAAAAATAAAAGCGTCACTTTAATTTCTCTTTGGTCAGAAGCTGGTTTCTGGCACGAAATATAACTGCGCGCGCACTCTTCTGATGCGGTGCGAGCAGAGCCGGGATTTTGAAATATTCTATGGGCCATGCCATCGCGTTTCGCGTTTCGTGCGTGGTCAGAGCGGCGCTTAGGCCGCGTTATCAAGGGCCTTTTCTTATCAGTGTGATCAGTCGGATTTGAGAGCCGGGTATTAAGTGTGACGTAGAATGAGATGAAGCAATAGCTGGGAAGCCACGAAATCAAGGTGATGCGCTGTCTCTTCGGGTTTGAGACAGCAGAGCAGTTGCTTTCAATCAGCTTAATTGAAGGCGCTGCTTTATGATGTGGGTAAGAGCGCAGTCACGTGGTATTTTTATGCTTCGTGGGGTTTCTTTACCAGTCGGAGAAAAATTAGTACGCAATTAGTATGTCGCTGAAAATACCGCAGCTAGATGTCCCTTGGCTGTGCCTTTAAATGCCTCATTGACACTTCCGTAGTTAGGACAGTACTTCTCAAGTTAGATAACCAATTACAATTACCTAAATAAATCTCATTACCCAGAAAATTACTGGCGGCTGCTCCACAGTACTGGAAACCATATGCAGTAGGTTTTCTTCGAGTAACGCAATTGCTCTCCTTTAAAGACTTGGTGCATGATAGTTGGGACACCCTGTACAATTCACTCAATAACCGAAATGAGGCCAAGCCGGATGCACTGAAAATCAGAATCACCAGCAGTCAAAAGCAGCAGTGCTAATTCTCGGACTCACAGTGTAACAAAGAGAGAGAGAGAGAGAAAGAGAGAGAGAGAGCGAGAGAGGCTGCAGTATCTCCGGAAAGGCGAAGCTGTAGTAATGATAGCGAAGCATACGACAATTCCACGAAGTAAGACGACACCACCAAGAGCCGCCAGATGCTTGGTGGTGTGAGAAGACGCAGGCTGCGAAATTGAACTGTCTTCTATTATGAGGTCTTGTAAATACTCATAAAAGGCCGTCACAGCAGTGAAGAATTCTTCCGGGTCACACGAATTACCTTCAAATGCAACTCGCAGTAAAGTTATATATATATATATATATATATATATATATATATATATATATATATATATATATATATATATATATATATATATATATATATATATATATATATATATATATATATATATATATATGCATTCATGTCGTCAAGACGCGTGACCACGCTGGCGCGTCTTGACGACCAGCCACTTTCGGAGCAGACAATCTTTGAACACTGTCCTATGCAGTCGTCACAGCACACGTTGGTCAAGGCACTCTTGAAATTGTTGCGCTCGAGTGGCCTAGTAGAGAGACTCTAGTTCTCACGGACGTTCCCAACCTTCTCGATTTATTTTTCGTACTTTTACTTTTTCTCTCCGATATTCTTTGTCTTTCATTTCCCCCTACCCTTCCCCCAGTCCAGGGTAGCAAACAAGAATCTTTTCGGGTTAACCTCTCGGCCTTTGCCGTCCCGTTTCTCTCTCTCTCTATAATACTACTACTACTACTACTACTACTACTACTACTACTACTACTACTACTACTACTACTACTACTACTACTACTACTACTACTAATAATAATAATAATAATAACAATAATAATAATAATAATAATAACGCCACAAGTACTGCAATGAAAATGAAAACGTAAATAAACGCTTGCTCCATGACAGCAGCAGACGTTTGCGCTCCCGTTTTGCACGTGGCTTACGCCCCATTTCAGCAACGCACCCTGGATACTGCAAGCATTAAAGTGTACGTTAACGGACATCAAAGTAGTAGGTTGAAAGCCGATATTTTGCGACGAGAAGGGGGTCGGGGGGGCAGGGAGGGTGCGACGGCTGACGCAATACTTATCGAGAACAGGCTTTCGAATGCGCGCGCCTTGCATTACCAATTCGTATTGCTAACCTGACGATTCACATAACTGTGAGAACCAATGTAGTTTACTATCTAGTTATTGTGGAGATTTCGTTGTTTCAGGCGAAGTAACAATGAAAAAAGCTAAAACGAAGGGTTCTTGTAAGAAATCCATGCATGGCTCTATATATCGAAACGTTTTAACAAAATATACGTAGCGAACGTTCCTTGCGGTTTACTTGGCACATAGCATCGAAGTTCCTACACAGTCTTCTTATAACTGCACATGGATAAGCCAGAATCAAACAAATACCCGCCGTGGTTGCTTAATGGCTTTGGTGTTGGGCTGCTGAGAACGAGATTGCGGGATCGAATTCCGGCCACGGCGGCCGCATTTCGAAGTGGGCGGAATGAGAAAACACCTGTGTGCTTAGATTGAAGTGCACGTTAAAGAACCCCAGGTGGTCGAAATTTCCGGAGTCCTCCACTACGGCGTGCCTCAGGATCACAAAATTATTTTGGCACGTAAAACTTCATAATTTAATAATTTTAAGAAAGAAGCAAATATTTCAGCACGGGGTCAGCTCAAATGCTAGTACTGCAGATCTATGGTCACCAAGACATTTTCCCGTGAGCGGCTTTTAACGCGACAGCGTTAAGGAGCTCGTGTCGCAGAAAAGTCGGTGTCGTCGGCGTCGGCGTCCGCGGCGTTGACCGTGAGCGATGAATCCCGGCAGGCACTTCTTGAATAAAAATCAACTTGCAAGATGGGCTGGGTGGGAATCGAACCAGGGTCTCCGGAGTGTGAGGCGGAGACTCTACCACTCAGGCATGAGTTCCATGCTTCAAAGCGGGGCAAAAGCGCTTCTAGTGAATGTGGTGTTGCCTTAGAAACGAGCCGTAGAAAGTTATACTGTGGTGTATATCGGTAATTATGAACATGTAACTTACAGAAGTTGCGGTTACACGAGTAGGGAAGTGCGTTTCCGCTACATCTCTTCAGCGCTTTCTGCACACGCAGAGCCATCTTGCGGCAAACACAGAAGATCCCCTCCTCTCAATGTACGGTGCTGCCCCGACAGGTGGCGCGTCACGCGCGCATTGGGGGGTGCGAGGACAGGCGCGAGGCGCGTCGCGTCCCGGACTCCCTCCCCCCTGACGACGTTTCTCCTTGCTCCCACACGGGTTGCTCAATCAAGCGTCCTTCCATTCTTTAGATCACTATCTCTCTATCTCTCTGCCCGTGCCGATCACGACGTTTGGCTGGCGTGCGTCGTTTCCCCGGGGCTCCGAGACACAGAGTTCTTTGGTTCGTTCCGCTTGCTCAGGCGCGCGTTTCGTTGCCGCGCCGAACGCTCCGTTGCTCGACGCTCACCGCGTCCGATGCGGGGCGCCTCGAAAGTGATCGCTGCGCCGTAGCCCATTGTCTTACACCCCTTGGCGGGTCGACGGGAACGCTGTCGCGTTCCACTCTTGAAGGCGAAGCTTAAGCGTCATCCAATTTTTTATTATACTGTGTTTTTCTCAAATTGCAAACGCCGTGAATTAATTGAGTACGTAAATGGATATATAGATTCATCTGCGCGGCACGCATTTAAGCTTTCGGAAGCTAAATTATGTTTGCATATTTTGAATGCGCTTTAATTCTGCGTCGCTTGGAGCGTGGCATATGGCCATCACTGCTTGTGAAGTTTCCGACTCACCATATAGTGTTTTATCTCGAAGCGCCTCCAAAAAGCCTAGCATTGTACGCGCAGCTGTAAACCAGACAAAGACATGGCTCGCATAAGCTACGGCGTATGACATATATTACATGCATCGCCACTTAGTCGTTCGCAAATCTGCGCTCGAAGAGAGCACCATTGAAGTTGCCGGCTTTCTGCAGTGATAGAGCATCGCGTTCTTGTTTATTCTCGGTTTCCCTTCGTGTCTATGCTCCGCCTTTGCTTTGGGCAGCAAGCCACTTCGCCCCTCGATCCACTTCATGTCGTTGTATGCAGCTTCTCGAATACACTATTCTTTCTTTATTTTTTTATTTTTTTGCCCCCCTTTGTATCGGTGCCTTTCAACAGTTTTTCATTCAAGCTCGGTACGCTTGGCACGCCTCTGTGGGCAGTCCCACGCATGCTTCGGCCACGCAGGCTTACGCAACGTCAACAATGGTAAGCGAATCGTGAATTTGTATCCATGATCGTCCATGGACGGTCTGTGAACGTGCAGTTTTGCACTTTTTAGGCAGCTATCGTTGTAGGATATTTATACATCAGTACAGGAGGATGAAAAAAAAATTACTATCACAGGCCAGGCAAAACTGCCTGCGAGATTCCTATAGGTGCTTTGTAGGACCCTTAAACCTTTTTTATATTACGGCGCTGCGGGGGACTACGCCGTGCTACCATGGAAGAGAAATCATGCAATTATAAAGTCCTTGTGGCCAAGTTCCTTGTCGCAATGCGACAGAATAAATATGTTTTAGAAATAAATCGGTTTTGCAGATTGCCGTGATCTTGATGCGAAATTTGCGTTTAGTTTCTGAAGTTATTGGCGGTTTGGTTCGCAAAATAACTGTCGGAGTGAGTACAAACGCGACGAGGTTCCTTCGTGCAACGCTTGAACCTTGTTCTGCTCACACAATGCGTTGCATGCGGCAGAAACATCCCCTCCCGCTTCGCTCTCCGGGACCCGCAACAGCATCTTATAACCAATTTACTGTAGGCTAAGAAAGCTACCCGTTCTATGCATTCCTCTATAATTTTCACACATTCTCCAACCCCCCCCCCCCCCTCCCCCCGTTTTTTTTTCCTTTCAATCTTAGCAATGTAAGCAGCCGCGTGGTTTTTTATCCGGTCTTTCACATGTTCAGCGCGTTCCGCGCTTCCCAATTTCGCTCTTCTCCGGTTGTTATCGTTCCTCCGGAGGTCGTTCCGGACTGCTCTCATCCTCGTATCACATCTATATCCGGGGACCCCAGCGTTTCGCCGTTGTGTGAGCCGATGCGAAATGCCGTCCCTGGCAGTAATAGCGCGTGGAAGCTTTTTCTGCGGGCGTTTGCTTGCTCGCGCCGACGTCGCGTGCTGCCTGAATCTATGGCACGTCGCCAGCATTGGCGTCTGATGCACGCGTCCTCGTGCGCTTTCCTCTCGCCCTTGTTGTTACTGCTGTATACATATGTGTTACACGCGACGTTCTCCTCTGCTCTTTGCCCCGTCCAGCCTGTTTTATTTCTTCACCACTTTATTTTTTTTCTCTCTCTCGTTTCCCGGCTTCCAGCGTTGACGAATCCCAGATCCCGTCGTAATGCTATCCCCCTCCCCACTTTTTTTTTCTCTGTAATTCTAGAATACCGGAAAGTGAGAGTGCCTGCTCCCGTTAACGCAACGTAGAATGCCAACATGCCTCTATTCTAAAGAAGACATTTCCAATGCATGACATATCCGCTTTCTTTTTTTCTTGCTTAAGATCTACTGTGTTGCTTCTCCTTTTCTTTATCTCCTCCAATTCCGTTTAAAAAAGCGAACTTGAATACACCTTCATGCATTCCCTTCGCTATGACGTTACTGGCTACCTACGCCTACAGCAGCGATCATGAAAGTGTTCGTTACACCTTCCCAGTGCCGTACTTCTTTTAGGGCCCACTTGCCTCATTCAAATTGACCAATGAATATACTATATGGTTTGTGTGGGTAAAGGGTGTGCCACTCACTCTCTTAGCCACGTTTTAGTGCCAGTTCAGCGTTACATGCTCTACTCATTAAGTTTATGCGCAATTTCTTTAAGTGAGATTCTCCCAGCGTGTTGTCATGACTGCCAAACTGCGTGTTTGCGATTTGTGTTTCGGTGCGTGCAGTGTTTGTTTCATTATTTTGTTATTTTCATTCTGTTTTCTGCGTCTTTTGATACGTTATTTGATTACATATTAACTAACATTACTACATATCATACAGCAGTAACTATGGAGCGCAGCATAGAGGACCCCCATCCTGTATTCCTGACTTTAGACTTAGAAAATTCTAAATTTACTCAAAGCAAAGAGAGAGTATGTTTGACTCCGGAAAATTTATTTCCGTGATCTAGTCGATTGACTGGACTGCAGTACCACTTGTTCCGCGTTGAAAAAACCCTGTCGGTTATTTTTTACTGAAGTTACAAACTGCATTCGCGAATGCACGACCGACTACATTTACTGCAACAGATTTTGTTTTTTATTTCCCATAGGATGCACTTAGGTTTAGCTGCACATCAAAGAACCCCATGCAGTTGGTCAAAATTAATCCGAAGTCCCCCACTATAGCGTGTTTAATAATCATATCGTGGTTTTGGCGCTTGGAACTCCAAAATTTCAGTTTTTAAGGTTCTCCTAGGAAATCGTGGGCGGCGAAGGCCCTGCTTCGATGTGTCTTGAAGAAAAATCGGCTCCACAAAAGACATTGTGAGCCATTCAACTCTGAAGTTAAAATTCCTTAAAAAAAGTATTCTAACGCACTTTCAGCTTCACTTAAGCGTGAAAAACGAGATTACTTTAAGAAAAAAGCAACTAAATAACGGGAACGATACGAGGCGGAACTGGCAGGTTATAATGAATTTTTATATAATGAATCTCCGCGTGCTGAAAAAGAAAAGAATGTCACGCAAACATATTCCCGTCCTACTGACATTACGAATGCCTTCAGGGAGAATTTTAGTTGTACTTGATACTCTAAAGTACTAGATCCTCCGTTACCAAAATTACATCACCATCCTCATTCTTTCTATTTGCGACTAACGGGCGCAGAGAAAGATTTTCATGTAACATCCTCACTTAGCCTACTGGATATCTGACCTATAGACTCTGTTCTCCAATCTCGTATCAAGTTAGTTTCCAATGAACTTCTTCTGTCAGAGCACACATTGTCAACAAGATGTTAAAAACACGCACATTTGTCGATTCTTTGAAAGCTGGCAGAATAACAGTCGTTGACGAGAAAGGCAGTCGTGAGCTCACCAGTAACTACAGATCTATCTGTATTTTTTCATTTATTGAGTAAAATATTTGAAATAAATTTTCATGCACGAGCAAGTCGTAGCGCGGACAGGCAGCAAGGACACGAAAAGGCACAAAAGAATAGACGCACGTGGTGCTACGTGCCTGCATTCTTTTGTGCCTTCTTATACACGTTCAGAATACTACCTAGCCAAATTCAATTTATTATCATATAAACAGCATGATCTTCGGCCAGGTTACTCAAGCAAATTTGTGATCCTAACTTAAATAAATAAATTTAAAGTGGCCCTTGAGAAAGGTTGGCTCGTTGGGAGTGTATTCGATTTAATAAAAACTTTGACACCATTAACCTCAACATTCTTAACCATTAACCATTAACAGCGTACAGCAATAAAAATCGCATTTCAGAGAAGTCTTGTAAACTTCATCTTACCCGCGACTATAGGACCTTAGCCACTATACTATTAACTATTTTTCGCAAGGCTAATCTCTCAGTCAGGCAGCAACATAGCGAAGGTGTTGCATTAATAAACAATATCTCTTTCCCTTTCCACAGTGCAAGGTAGCCAACCGGGCTCAGTCCTAGTTAACCACCCAGCCTTTCACTTATTCTTTTCTCTCTCTTTCTCTCTCCCCACTAGCACGAGTAACGTTGGAAACTTGTGCCGAAATTTACTACTCTAATAAGCAAAAATTTTTTCATGCGTATGCACGCTTCGCTTTCCAACTGCTGCGAACCAATAAAGGGGATTTTCATGGAGGCTACGTTGTAAGGCGATAAATCATAGATAGCCGAGCTTTGTTCTGAGCAGTTCACTTCGGCGTCTGTGATATCACCCGTGCCGTACACACTGATCCGAAACACGACACCTTGCGCATTGCTTTTATTTCGTGCTTGAGCTACAGCAGTCACTATCGCCACCTGACTATACGTCCACGCCTTTAATACTGCAGGGCGCACGCAGGGGATATTGCAGCAGCGTTTCCGCAAAGGAGATCTTGAGTGTGCGTGCTCCACTTTTTCGCTGTGCCGTGCGTAATTCTGCCCTTACCTCCTTGCTGCGCACCTCGAAGCTAGCGAGGACGGATGTAATGACTGGCTCGCTAACGAGTGATAAACGTTCCCCGCTGCTGGGAGAGTTGCTCGCTGTTGAAAATTACGGTTCGCCTGCTCGGCCGCTCGAAGCTAATAAATCGCCCACAACTGTTTGGCACTCCACGTTGTACTGAACAGCTTTGTGCGTGCAGGAAGGCGCCGTAATTTACAATCAGCGGAAGCGTTGCACACGACGACGACGGGGTAAACAGCGCAGGACTGTCAGAGACGTGCGCTCGCAGAAGTCGGCTCTTATTAGAGATCCGCCACGGTCCTTCTGCATGGTGGCACGGGCGCATGCAAAGTGGGCAGAGCACGCAGCACGCGTTCATCAAAGGCGCAATCCGTGTCGAATGCGACGCGCACGGTGAACTCAGAATAACCTAACCAATGCTCGCTTGTTCGCGCCAAAGGTGCAGTACGAGATTAGAGAGCGACAGAAGGAAAAACGAACCAAGAAAGCATAATGAGGCCGCGCGAGGAAATGCTGGGGGGAAAAGAGGGATGGGGGAATGTCGATGCGCGATTGCCGCAATCGTGCGTTGTAGAAAAGGACAGGGCAACGGCGAAACGAGTCGGCACGTGTTGCATGAAACAAAAGCAAGGTATATATATATATATATATATATATATATATATATATATATATATATATATATATATATATATATATATATTAACTGGAATTTTCAATGGACCAAGCGCATTTCGAAAGATGAGTAGCACAGCTTGGTGATTATCTTCGGTTTATTTGCACCAACAGTTTCGATCGGTGGAACGTTTTTCAATGGCACTCATGGGACACGGATATATATATACATATATATATATATAGATATAGAAGCGAAACCCGATGTGTGAGCCCCTGAATACTTCGCAGGAGGGCGCGACGTGCATTCGCTCGAATTGGGAGCGAGACATGCAGCTTGCGCCATCGTTTCTTTGAATCAGGGCGGTCGTTGCCACGAGCCTTACACGCGCTCTGTTTGCTAAAGAAAGGGAAGCTTCCTCGAGGAGTATTTGGATGCCATTAAACTGTGCGCGCCACTGAAAAAGTTTTTAGACGTCAATCAAAAGGAAAGAACAGACAACGAAGAGTAAAGAAAGGATACGAAGGGGGAACCACGCAATAGTAAAAAACGGACACCTGCGCTCCGAAGCTGTCCGAGCATGGCATACGAAATGACGTTACAGCAGCTTCTCGCCATTTCTTGAAGTGCTATCCTAGCCTAATGCAACAACAAATGATTGGCTCCACAACCTGCATCCCGAAAGCTGCTTGCCCGTGAGGTGGACCTGGTAGCTTAAAGAAATAAACTTGAGTTTCTCTTTAGCGCCCGTATAATGTTATTAGGCTTCAGCTATTCCGTTCCCAAGAGCAGATATCAGTCAGTCGTCATGTTGGGCATATTCTTACCAAAGCGCGGCTCAAGCCAATGGGGAATAACACTTACGAACGATAAAGGTTTGTAAATTAAGCCTTAGTTTTTTATGAATGACATTTGGGCTAAAGAGTAAACGCGCGTGTGTCAGTTTTGGTGGGCGCTCGCATCCTTCTGTATGCGCGCTGTATGCTTAACATTACATCGCAGTTCTACGCTTGACACGTGTACGCCGTAGCGTTAACTGGGGCCCAATTCACAAAGCTTTTCGTTCATAAATGCTCGTAGTCATTGGCTGGCTGCGTTCGCTAAAATTATGTCCATCACCAGGATTGCGGGAACTATTTCTTATCGACAGTTCTAGCTTATGGGCCCTGATTTACAGGGATTATCAGCAATTAGCCATTATAATCCCTGCAATAGGAAACCCAATGACAAGAACATACGCACACAACAGTTTGCGTCAAATTTCCGCAGTCACACCTAGAGAGATCCATAGTTTGAAAATGGCTGTCAAGAATCTCTGTCTCATTTCGAATTTACACGCATGTACAATTTAATATTGCACTCAGTCTGAGCAGTTGAATCGAGACAACAACACATATAGTGTCTTTATAGAATCTGTGCTAATTAGTTGTTTATTTAAATAAATTGATAAAAAAGGAAAAGGAAGGGAAGGAAAATTGCTGCGGAGCGCAGCAACTATCTAGCGCAGTTTGCACAGATCTGAACCGAGGACAGCAGTGAAAGGGGGAAGGGGGCAGGGGAATGGAAAGAGGATAGAGGCAAAGGATATTTATTCTGTAGGCTCTGAGTACAAAGCGTTTTCTACATATTATTAGGCCGAGTCAGAAGTGCTGCGCGCTCTTGCTCGGGAATCAGGGCCCGTATTAAAAAAAAAGTCTCTTACGCTAGAATTGATCTGAAGAAAAATTTTAGCCAATCACGATGCCGGACAGATTTGCGAAGGTGGTCTGTCAATGGCAAATCACACTTCCGAACGAAAAGGTTTGTTGATTAGTCCCCTGGGGTGCTATGCAGGATACCCAGAGTTTCTCACTTGCCGTATAGTTTGCTCGAGGGGCAGTCAGTGATGAAGGTGCCGCGGAACACGCGATAGCCACGTGTGTCAACACGGGCGCACCCTGCCCACGCCTCTTACTCGTTTCCACCAGAACTCATAGACTGGGCAATGCGATATTCATTGCCAATTCCAATTTTTTTCCCAAATTAATTCAAAGTAGATACACCTTGCAAACTCACCGGCTGCAATTTGTTAATTGCCCTATGTGGTGTAAAGCATTTAATTAGGAAGCATTAGCATTTAATTCGACTGACAATTAGCTTATTATGGGTTTCGATTTCGCATGCAAGTAATCTCCGCCGCTCCAAGTAATCCAGCTCAAGGACTAGAATCAACTTACCTGCAACAGATTATTTTTTAAAAGTCTATAAAACATAAAAATTATCAGCCCGCATAGATAAGCAAATAAACTTGGAGGCGTGCGGATGGTTGAATTTTAGGCCTTGAGACCATTAGATGATTCAGCACATGCACGGACAAAGGCTTTGTGAATACGGGCTCTAGAGGAGTTACACCGTAGACACTCAGGTGCTCAAGTCTGTTGATGTAAGGAATTGAAGAAGCGCACGTGTGTCTTTCTGCGCTAAAAAGCGGCGAGGCTAGGCTCCCAGGACCTTACTTTCGGTGCCGTTCATCCGCTTCGCGGCATGAATGTTCTCTGTTAAGTGTTTTTAGAGCGCAGCTCTTAGGCGCCTGTTCCTGCGGCGAGCGTCGGCGCCGTACCGAGCGAATGAGCACAGCGAAAGATGAGAGCGCACACGGAACGCAGCGGGAAATGGAAGACGGCGAGAGGGAAGGTAGCGCGAGGAGTCGGGTGCAGCGGGGCCTTGAGGCGAAAAGTGGAGGAAGAGGGTATGACGAAAGCCTGAGAAGGAAAGCGTAGTACCGCGCAAGACGGACTATGGCGAAGATGGTCACGAGATGGCGCCAGAGTTAAAGTATGGGGTATGGGTATGACCATTACATAGGTAATATACAGGCTAGCAATGCAGGCAATCAAATTAAAGCTTCAAGCATGGACAGAGAATGATGGCATTTTGGGAGAGCTTCAGAATGGCTTCAGAATAGGTAGGCGTTTGGATGACAACTTGTTTGTTCTTACTCAGTGTATTGATATATCAAAAGCAGAAAGCAGACCGTTGTAGGTGGCCTTTTTAGATATTACAGGAACCTACGACAACGTGGACCGCAACATTTTGTGGGATATCCTGGAAGGGGAAGGCTTAGGTAACGATTGTATACAGCTTTTGAGAGAGATTTACCCAGAAAATACCGTTTGCGTTGAATGGGAAGGGATGAGGAGCGAGGAGAAAGTTCATATCAACAAGGGACTGAGGCAGGGGTGCCCTTTATCCCCGCTGTTGTTTATGATGTACATGGTGAGGATGGAGAGGGCGCTAGAAGGAAGTAATATCGGGTTTAATCTCTCATACAAAAAGGCGGGTAGAGTATTAGAGCAGCAACTCCCAGGTTTATTTTATGCGGACGACATTGTGTTGCTAGCTAACAAGCAAAGTGATTTGCAACGTCTGGCTAATATCTGTGGACAGGAAGGCAACGATTTAGGTTTGAAATTTACTGTTAGAAAATCAGGTGTTATCGTATTCAATGAAAACAGTGAACAGACAGTGGAGATACAGGGCCAAGAAATACCTCGGGTAACAGAATATAAATACCTTGGTATATGGATAAACGAAGGCAATGGATATATGGAAACACAGGAAAAAACCATAACAGTAAAGGGGAAGTGAAATGCAGCCATAATGAAGCCCAGAACGCTATGGGGATACAATAGGTACGAGGTCCTCCGAGGTATGTGAAAAGGTGTAATGGTTCCAGGACTTACTTTTGGAAATGCGGTTGTTTTCTATGAATCAGGGGTACAATCAGGACTCGACAGGAACCAAAGGTCAGTGGGTCGCCTCGCATTGGGCGCTCACGGGAAGACTACAAATGAAGCTGTGCAGGGTGATATGGGCTGGACTAGTTTTGAAGTGAGGGAAGCTCGCAGTAAAATTGAGTATGAAGAACGGCTGAGGAATATGGAAGAAAGTAAATGGGCTGGGAGAGTGTTCAGGTATCTGTACAGGAAAAACATTGATTTACAGTGGAGGAAAAGAACTATGAAGCTTACCAGCAAGTATGCGGCCTGTAGGGTGGACAACACAACAACAAAGGTCAAGCGGAAAGTCAGAGAAGCTGAATTAATCTCATGGGTGGCGGCAATGCAAAAGAAACCTTCCATGAGTAACTACTTAAGAAGAAAAAACGAAATCAGGAAAGAAACCATTTATGATAACTCAAAGGGAAGCTCATTACTTTTCGAAGCGAGATCAGGATGCCTTAGAACACGCACCCATAAAGCGAGATATAAGAAGGAAGAAGAAGCATGTGCTTGCTGTGGTAAAGCTAGGGAAACTATGGAGCATGTTTTATTAGAATATGAAGACGTCTACCCAGTGGTCGATTTAGGCACCACTGGCCTCCTTGAAGCCCTTGGGTTCAGAGGGAGCAGTGGTAAAGCAAACATTTTCGCTATAGACATTAGTAAGAGGCGACTGGAGGATTGGGGAAAGAAAAGTAGGGAAACGACAAAAAACGGAGACGTACAAAAGCACAGTTCGCAATAGGGGATCAGAAAATTTGGGCGTGGCAGTTCAAAGTGTCTTTTTTGTGTCTTTTTTCATTGTTTAACCTAGGTAGAATATTAGGCAGTATAGTAGCAAGAGCTTGGTGGCGCAACCCAACGCCCCGTTCCAAAGGGGACGCTCATAACATCCATCCATCCATCCATCCGGGGTTTTACGTGCCAAGACCACTTTCTGTTTATGAGGCACGCCGTAGCGGGAGACTCCAGAAATTTGGACCACCTGAGGTTCTTTAACGTGCACCTAAATCTAAGTACACGGGTGTTTTCGAATTTCGCCCCCAACGAAATACGGCCGCCCTGGCCGGGATTCGATCCCGCGAACTCGTGCTCAGCAGCCCAACAACATAGCCACAAAGCAACCACGGCGGGTTTGACACCAGAGTAGCGCGCGTCGTTAGGGTGTCTCGATTCGCTCGCGCACCTCCACTCCGGTAGCGGGGGCGCGCACATTGAGGCACTGTGTGCGCCGTCTGTTCACCAAAGCACTGAATGAACGGAGGTCTGTCGGCGGCGGCTGCTGTGAATCGCGCCCACGCGTCAGCCATGTGCTGCCTCTCGCGATCTCCCAATTAGCGAGGCAGTCGCGCCACACTTCGCTCCGTTTGGAACGTGCCGCACGAGACAGATTGTCCGCGCCAGCCACATTAAAACACGTATGGAGCTGCGATCAAATTTCGGGTTAGGGAGTATCGCAACCACCGGTGAGCTTTTTGCATGGATACTGCTGTGCTGCAACGGTACTTACTCGAATTGAATGCCAACTGAGAATGACTATGTTTCAACTTGCAAAACTCATTACTTGCTGTGCTATATGTGCCTCTTGTAACGTATAATATGGTTTCTGTGAAGGACGCGAGTAAAGTTTTTGTTTTTTTTTCTTCTTCTTCCGCCGGGTTCTTCTTTCTTTGTGGTTGTTGTTCGCTCTCGGCTCTTCCTGAGCCGATGCCCTGCTCCCTGCTTCGGTATCTCGGAACTAATGATGCTTGATGTCAATAATTCGAACTGATTTATTTACAGGCAGATAGTAACGGTTACAAGGAGTGTATGGAGTACAAGGAGTTACAAGCAAACAAGGAAAACGGCTTCACATTTACGAATGCGGCTGAGCAAGGCCTCGGAGCAGTCCGTCGCTCCGATCGGGCACCTGACGAGAACGGTCCGTCGTCTCTCAGGCCTCAGCTCACACTGCCCGCCCAGCCGCACACATTATCACCCCCCAGCCAGCCGCGGGACCATGTCCCCGGGCTGCGTAGCTCGCACCGGCGGTGGCCGTCGCTCGAGCCCCCCCGCGGCGCCTCGGCCCGACGCAAAACACTCCCCAATTACTCCCTTCTCCAGATGCCGCTACAGCGGCTCGCTGCGCGATTTATGGCCCTCGCCAGAACCAATGCGCCAGAACCCCTGCCGCTCCCTTTTTCGCCGAACAGCGTCCGGCCACCGCCTTCCCCAAGCAGGCGCTCTCTGGAAGCGGCCATGGTGCGAGCCAACAGCACAACATTGCCATAAAACACATACACAAAACAGAGTGGGCCCCAGAGACGTCGGGGAAGCACGCACTTAAGCAACGAAAATAATGCACATATGAGCTTCACCAAGCCGAACATTCACAACGACCTTACACCCCGCACCCAAGATCGTTATTACAATCCTACTGGTTGTAATGCACGATTAACTCAAGGTGTCGTCGTGAATGATACATACACACAAGTGGAAACAATACCACATAAGGGAAAAATTAACTTAGAAGTGACGAATTGGTTACGTGAAAACACTCTTGGGCGCACGAAAAAGGTTCAGCATGACACACAAAACACGGCATTGAATATGGCATATATACGCGCCGTTGCCTTAACACTAGAACACACCGTAATGACATAATATCAAGCACTGCCAAGTATGTACATTCCATGTCAAAGCACATATAGTCCCTCCGGGTGACTCCCGGGCTCAGCCCCCAGAGACCACGGGGGGCACTACTCTTGCATTTCGTTCCCCCCCACACATTTCCTCAGACACCCAATCGGCTCTCGTGAGACGCGATAACGCATCGGCATTCGCGTGCTCCGTGCCCTTTCTGTGGCTGACGGTGACGTTGTACCGTTGTAGTGCCAGCGCCCAGCGGACAAGCTTCGCGCCCGCGGGGTGCGTCGTAGTTAAGTAGGTTAGGGGGTTGTGATCTGACACGATATTTATTCGGGCGCCGTAAACCCACGTGTCGAATTTACGAAGGGCCCAGATTACGGCAAACGCCTCCCTTTCTATTGTGGCCCATCTCATCTGAGTGTCGTTAAAGCGATGGCTTGCAAATGATATGGGCCGCTCTTCGCCCGATTCGGTCATCTGAGCCAAGCAAGCGGCTGCTGCGTTTGCGGACGCATCTGGACGCATTCCTCTAAGCCAATATGGCTTAGAGGAATCCGGAGTCGACAACATCGCCGCCCTACAAAGGGCTTCCTTCAACTCGCCAAATGCCCGGTCTGCCTCCACGCCCCAGGGGATTTGATTCGGCACCTTTCTCCCTGTCAATTCAGTTAGGTGTTTAGCAATTTCTGCGTAATCTCTCACGTAGTTTCTGTAATATCCGCAGAGACCCAAAACGCTCCTGAGTTCGCGCTTTGTTCGTGGTCTCTGTAGCTCCTTAATGGCCCTAACTTTTTCCGGGTCTGGACCATGTTGCCCTGAGCCTACGACATGCCCCAGGTATTTTATCTGACGCGCCGCGACCTGGCATTTCTGCAGATTGGCTGTCAAGCTTGCCTCGCGCATTGCGGTTAGCACATGCTCAAGGTGTTCTAAATGGTCGGTCCACGTTCTGGAAAACACTGCTATGTCATCCAGATACGCGCAGGCATATTCCTGATGTCCTGCGAGAAGATCATTCATTGCCCGTTGGAAAGTGGCGGGAGCGTTCTTTAACCCGAATGGCATGACACGCCACGCGAATTGGCCTAAATGTGTCACAAACGCTGTCTTGTCTTGACTTTCCTCATCAACGGGAATCTGCCAATAACCCCGCCTAAGATCGATAAGAGTGTTGAAGTTGGCCGCTCCTACTCGATATATAAGCTCCTCTTGGCGAGCCATGGGAAACGCGTCATCCACGGTACCAGCATTCAGTGCTCTGTAGTCGACACAAAGTCTAAGGGAGCCGTCTTTCTTGGTGACACACACCACAGGGTGACCGAACGCGCTCGTGGTCGGGTAAATAAGTCCCAGAGCGAGAAGTTCGTCGATCTCCTTAGCTATCTCCTTCCTAAGGAGCTCAGGTACGCGATACGGGTGACCCTTTTTCGGCGTGTACCCCTCGTATAGTACAATTCGATGGTCACCTATCCGTGCCCTTCCTGGTTGCCCCGAAAACACGTCGCCGTAGGACCGGAACAACGCGCGTATCTGTGATTCGTGGCTTGACGACAAGTGCTCTGTCGCAGTAGCCGGTAACTCACTTTCGAACTGTTCCGTTACGGATGGACTGCACTCGACTTCCCCAAAGTCCTCATCGTCGTGGAAGATAACGCTCGTGTGCCCTATCCTTGCGTGATAGGGACGCAGACGGTTAGCATGCCGGGTTCTTCGTTTTCCGCCTTCCACGATTATCTCGTAGGAATTTTGGCGCGGTTTTGCGGCTACCTTATACGGCCCGCACCACTTCAACTGTAATTTCCCGTGCTCGCCCATGCGAAACAATAGGACATCGTCGCCGATATCGAACGTCTTTACTCGGGCGCGGAGATTGTACTGGGAGGCGTACGCGTCTTGCTGCCTGCTAGCCGTTAGTCCTGCAAGCTCGGCAGCTAGCTGCAGCTGCTCACGCAACTTCTCTAGATATTGAGCTGCCGACTCTCTCAGGTTATCAGGTATGTCGACCTCCCCTGTCCAGCTATTCTTCAGTATCGACAGCGGCCCAGTCGGGCTTCTACCAAACAACATCTGAAAGGGGGAAACGCCCGTTGTGTCATGGGGCACCTCCCTATACGCCCAGAGCAAGAAGGGGACAAATTTGTCCCAGTTCCTCCTGTCTCTCTCGATCACATGAAACAGCATATTTTTAAATATGCGGTTCCACCTCTCTACGGAGCCATTACTTTCCGGGTGCTCTGGGGTGGAGAATCGCGGTGAGCTCCCGATTCTCTCGCAGAAAATCTGCGTCATCTGTGCAGCAAAATTAGTTCCTTGATCGCTGCAGATTGCCTCAGGGACACCAGTCCGCGAGAAAATCTCTAGCAGTGCGTCACATGTCCTTCGCGCCGTAAGCGATGTCAAACACACCACTTCCGGCCATCTGGTATGCAAATCCGTTACACACAGAGCATATCTGTGTCCCCGTGCCGATGGGGGTTTCAATGGCCCGATTACATCAACGTTAACTACCTGGAACGGGTAACTTGGGCGCGTGAGTGGCGTTATCGGAACGCGGTCCATGACCTTACGGTCAGACCGGACCTGGCAACCGTGGCATGTCTGACAATGTTGTTTAATGTCTCTGTCAATGCCAGGCCAATAGAAAGACATCTTTATCCTATTGGCTGTTTTTCTTATTCCGAGGTGCCCACCCCACGGTGACTCATGCGCAAGGAGCAGAACCTCCTTCCTTCTCTCACCAGGCAGAACTAACTGCTGATAGACCCTGGCGGCAATTTTGTCCTTGTGAAAAAGCAGCCCGTCGCGAACAAACATCCCATGGCTGCCTGCTTTACCTTGTTTCCATGCCTCGACCAGGCTCGGATCTGCTCTCTGCGCCTCCCGAAAGGCCTGATTTTGCTCTGTCCTACTCGAATCAAAAGTCGCATCTCCCTGCACCACTAAGCCAACTTTGGCAGCTTGGTCTACATCTGCGCTCGAAGCAGGGTCGCCCACGCTCTCCTCCTCTCCCCAAATATCGGAAGTAAGGTCCAAAGCTGCCTCGATCACTCGCCCGCCCTGAGTACCGGCACATGCTTCTTTAATCATGTGCCATGCCTCCGCCGAAAGCAGGCAGTCAGCGTCGTCTGTCGCTAATTCCTCAGTAAACGCGCAGATCACAGGTACTTCCCTAGCAAGGTGGACACTCCCGCCCGTATCCAGGCCTAGCTCAACGCGCGCCAGCCTCGCCACGACTTTCGCGCCGAAAGCAGCCACCAGCGTCACATTTCCCATCTCATGTTTCGCGCTTTCGGGCACGGCGCTTTCTCTGAGCACCGTAATCTCCGCACCCGTGTCAACCAGTGCCTTAATTGAAGCATCGCCGCACCTTAATCTGACATACTCCGCAGCAGGTATATCGCGTTCTCTCTTATTTGTGGTTGATGTGCCCCCGCAGGCGGGCCCAAGCTCACTGCTTTCGAGTGACACCGCCTGCTCACAACCGGGCACCGCTCCCGATTTCCGGTCTTTGCCGACCCGGTTCACGGTTTTGCGATGGGTCGCCGCTCTGTTGGGGCAGTTTCGCGCGAAGTGCGGTCCATTGCATACAAAACACGCGGCCTGCGTTTTCTTCAGAGCGGCTTCCTTGTTCACCGACGGCACACAAGGTGCAACAACCCTCGCGTCATTCGTTGTGCTCGCCGTGCGCCCGTATTCTCCCGCCGTTTTCGGCGCTGTCACCTGCCTCCGCGCAGACCCCTTACCCTCGATGTCTTCGTAAGCTTCAATGAACTTTGCAATTTCGTGTGGCGTTGCCCACCCGTTACCCTCTTCACGCTTCCACGCTTCCTGGCTTAATGTTTGTTTAATTTGGTCAGCGACTTGAAGCGCAAACAGATCTTTGAAAGTTTTTACGCCCCGCGCCGCCGTATAGAAGGCATAATAGCTCTCAAGCCTAGACGCAAAGTGCTGCCAGGTCTCGTCTCGCATCGGCGTTGCAAACCGGAACTGTCTGAGATAATCGCCCGGCGACAGCCTCAGCTCGGACAAAATGGTCTCTTTTACTTTGGCGTAGCTGTTCAGTTCATCAGTCGACAGCTTCGAAAAAATGTGCCGAATCCTCCCTGCGATCAGCGGCAGTACTAGGTGACTTTTGATGCTCTCTGGCACTCCGTACGACCGAAAGATGCCCTCAATGCCCTCCAACCACACCGGTACCTCTGGATCCGATGGGATTGGAGTTAGAAGGCTTCTTAGCATTTTGGAAAAGTGCCCTAGGGTCTCCTCGCGGGATTCCGGATGCCTGTTTGGTGCTCTGTCATCTATACTTTCTCGCATTTCGAGCTGCCGCGTTCTCTGCTGCTCAATTTGCAACTGAAGCTTCAAACGCTCCAATTCCATTGAAGCTATCTGAGTCTCATGTTGAAATTCGAGTTCTTGCCTGTCTGCGCTTGTGCCCGACCCTACCCCAGCACTCGGCCCCGCAGCTTCCCCGTCACTACTCATGATCAGCACCCACTAGTGCCCGATTACAGCTAGTGGTCTCTGTGAACTATGCAGGGAAGTCACCCACCTTGTTTCCAGCCCCTGGAGGCAGATGAATGGAGTCGCTTTTCCCGGTCGTCACCACCACGCCGCTCCCCACGGGTTTCCTCTAGTCCATCAGAGGGTGATGCAGTGCGGTCACTAGTCCATCAGTGAGCTGCACTGTTCGATGCGCACTCACAAGTCCATTAGTGAGCGCTCCCCGTGCGCCAGTCCGTCGACGCACTGTCCGGGCTCGGTCCGTTGGCCCTTTGACGCTTATCTTCGCTACTCGCCTTCACGTGAGCAGCAGCCTCGCTTTCCGTTTCTTCGCCTGACCCAGGCACAGTGATGAAGTCGTCGCAGTTCTGTGACGTCGTCGCAGTTCTGTCACCTTCGTGAGTTCCGATAGGTTACCGCCTATCTGCCACTGCCGTCCACCGAAGGCTTACCGAGAACAGATATGGTGTCGGCTGCGCCAGTAAAGTTTTTGGTTTTTTCTCTTCTTCTTCCGCCGGGTTCTTCTTTCTTTGTGGTTGTTGTTCGCTCTCGGCTCTTCCTGAGCCGATGCCCTGCTCCCTGCTTCGGTATCTCGGAACTAATGATGCTTGATGTCAATAATTCGAACTGATTTATTTACAGGCAGATAGTAACGGTTACAAGGAGTGTATGGAGTACAAGGAGTTACAAGCAAACAAGGAAAACGGCTTCACATTTACGAATGCGGCTGAGCAAGGCCTCGGAGCAGTCCGTCGCTCCGATCGGGCACCTGACGAGAACGGTCCGTCGTCTCTCAGGCCTCAGCTCACACTGCCCGCCCAGCCGCACACATTATCACCCCCCAGCCAGCCGCGGGACCATGTCCCCGGGCTGCGTAGCTCGCACCGGCGGTGGCCGTCGCTCGAGCCCCCCCGCGGCGCCTCGGCCCGACGCAAAACACTCCCCAATTACTCCCTTCTCCAGATGCCGCTACAGCGGCTCGCTGCGCGATTTATGGCCCTCGCCAGAACCAATGCGCCAGAACCCCTGCCGCTCCCTTTTTCGCCGAACAGCGTCCGGCCACCGCCTTCCCCAAGCAGGCGCTCTCTGGAAGCGGCCAGGGTGCGAGCCAACAGCACAACATTGCCATAAAACACATACACAAAACAGAGTGGGCCCCAGAGACGTCGGGGAAGCACGCACTTAAGCAACGAAAATAATGCACATATGAGCTTCACCAAGCCGAACATTCACAACGACCTTACAGACGCGTGAGCGCGATTCGCATTCATTGACATTTATATTTTCTTTCTTTCTTTGGCCTGTAACAACTTTGATATATACTGCTTGACTAAGCGAGAAAGAGTGGCTGGCATCCCCTATAAGGGTTAAATTATCCCGTGATCAAAAATAAATAAATAAATAAATAAATAAATCAGTTACCGTGACCAGGAACAACCCTAAGTGAGTGCTCCACCCCGCACACATACATGAAACAAAAAAGCAACAGGGGAATATAAGTAGAAATACCGCCATGAATAAAAAATGCGCATGTAACAAAACGTAACGTAAACATAAAAGAAAAAGGAGAAGAAAGTCCGTTGAACAAAGTGGGATATTATTAAACAATAACGCAAAGTTTGGAATAAAGCAATGGCAGCGAGTTATGAAAAATATCGACATCATGAAAATAAGCGGTAGAAAGAATCCGTATTCTGTGAATGGTAGAGTGTTGGTGATGACAGGTAGGAGCGTGGAAAGGTCTATGTTCAAGGAGTTCGGGGCAGGTGAGGATACAGTGAAGGATATTGAAAAGACACAGAAGGACAGCAAGATTACGTCGGCATCGAAGTAAGGCACTGACAATATTAGAACAGTGCTGGAACAACGTCCAGTGTCCGTGTTAGCAAATCGGTGAGGATATATGCTTAGAAACTTTTCAACTTTTCCTGGACCCAATCTACAATGTCACTGCTGTATATAGCAATGCCATTCCAGACGATTGACACGTAGAATACAGATTGTTGTGCGCAACTTGCGGAAAGTTGTAACAGAATTTATTTCCCTTGATAGTCTGCAAACAGTGCCCAGAGAGCGCACACCACGAATGGCAACGCGTTTCGGTCGGGTGGAAGGTTGTACCAAAGAACATATTCGAAATTCTTGATTTCACACACCTTGCGCAACGCTACAAAATCTACAGAATAACAAAAAAAATATCTGCTCTTTTGGAAAGTGAAAGTCATTACTTTGGTCTTTGCAGCGTTCAAGGAGAGGTCATTATCTCTGCACCATTTAGCAAGCGGAAACAGGTCACACTGCACGATGCGACAGGGATCAACAGTTTCAATCAATCAATCAATCAATCAATCAATCAATCAATCAATCAATCAATCAATCAATCAATCAATCAATCGATCGATCGATCGATCGATCAGTCAATCAATCAATCGATCAATCGATCAATCAATACTTTGCATTGCCCAGGAACAACTGCAAGGTTGGAGGGCTGGCACACACATGCGCTAAAAATGAACGAATGAATGAAACAAACAAACAAACTCACAAAAACTGCGGGGAAATTTAAGTAGAAAACATAAATAAATGAAAAAAAACAATTTTGAGAACAAGAGTGTACACACAACATGGCGCAAGGTGAACACAAAAAAGAAGCGCAGTTGAACAATGTGTGAAAATGACACAACAACGCAAAGCTCAGAAAAGAACAATGACTGCGAATTACGAAAAATTTCGAGATGATGGAAATAAGCGGCATAAGAACTCAGTATTCTGTGGACGGTTGAGTGTCGGGGATGAGAGGCAGGAGCATGATAAAGTCTATGTTCTCTGGTGAACTTGCGCGGAATACGAAAGGTGATATAACTGAGGAGTTCAGGGCAGGTGAGGATACCGTGAAGGAGACTGAAAAGAAACAGAAGGTTAGCGCGATTACGGCGGCAGCGAAGGCAATGACAAAAAATTTGAACAACGCTTAAGATTCGCCTTTAAGATTGGAACGTGATAGCATTCAAACATCCCTGACTGCTTCTTACGCTTCCCGGCAACTAGAGCGTATGTAACCGTAATGTTTATCGGGAAACGCTGGCCGCCGATGCTATGCACGAAGGCGGGTTTTCTGGTAGAAACGCGGCCTCTGTCGTGGACCGGTATGCGATAACTATGCGACGGAGGCGAGCGCCAGCTGGAGGTATTGCAAAGAAGCGGGTGCGCCGCTACGTGGCCCCCGAGACACCTGCGCGCCGGTGCGCGCAAATGGCGGACGCCGCAGCTGGTTTGTGAATGGTAGAAACGCTGGAAAAGGCGTTCCTTTGAGTTTTCGCGTAATATAATTATGCTTTCTCCTATAGTCAAATTGCCATCCGAGAGATATCTTATCAGCAGGTCGTGTGTAAGTCATAGCTTAAGATATTTCCACGTATTTTAGCTTGAGAAATTCAATTAGTTCAGGAAATCCCTTGCGTCACACTGAGGGTCTGGGTATGGGTGGTTCGAATATTTTATTTCGCTGAGACGACATCTGACGCCGACGCCGGATTATCTGCGAAACGAGCTCCCTAACACTATTGCGTTAATAATCTGAGTGATAGAACAACGTCCAGTGCCCGTGTTAGCAAAAGGATGATGATATATGCTTAGAAACGTTTTCTGGGCCTGATATCTAATGTGACTGTTATATTTGGAAATGTCATTCCATATGACCAACGCACATTCGAGTTAAGGAAGACAGATCCTTGTGTACAAATTGTGGAGTGGTGTAGGAGAATTGAATTCTCTTGATAGGGCGGCAAACAGATCCAGGAAAGCGTGTACCCCGTATTGGAACGTGTTTAGTGTAACCTTAAAAGTGTGTGGATGCACCAAAAGTACATCGAGATGATTGATCTCACAGACCTTAGAAAATGGTACAGAATCAACAGAATAAGAAAAATAAATGCTTGCTGTTTTGCGTGTGAAAGTCATGACTTTCTTAGCAGCATTCACAGTGAGGCTGTTATCTTTGCCCCATTTAGAAAAAGAAAACAGGTTAGACTGCAAGATGCAGCATTTATCAACACTATGAATTTTCTTAAAAATGTTCAAGTCATCGGGATATAGAAGGCCTGAAGAATTCCGAATACCAGAAAGAGCGTCATTAATGAATATAATAAAGAAACGGAGGGGTCCTAATGCTGATACTTGAAGGACGCCGCTAGTTGCCATGTAAAAAGAAGACGTTTGGTCAGTGACGTTAACATAGCATGACTGGCATTTGACGAGTCAACACCACAATGCGTAAGCTTGATCAGAAGCAGTGAGTTATGGACTACATCAAAAGCATTGGTGAAGTCACAGTAAATGGTGTCAGTTTGCCCCTTTTGAAGTACCAGAGCGGAGATCTGTGCCATGAAACTTGCGAGATTAATGATAGTAGGGCGACCGGTTAGAAGTACATGCTGATTAGGAATCAATGAGTTCTTCACAGTAAAAGTCCATATGTTGTTAACAGCAGGTTCAAAAATCTTAGACGTGCCACAAAGAGGAGAAATCGGGTGATAATGGGAGACATTGGTTTTACAGCCAGACTTAAACAGAGGGAAAACGCGAGCAGTTTTCCACAAATATGCTGTCGGAAGCCTTTACAATTGCGGAGGGGATGCCACCAGGGCCGCATGATAGGAAAAGCTTCAATCGCTTAAGGTATTCCCTTATGAGAACATCAAACAACACAGCCCTAGATGTAGGAACCATCGTGTGCTGCTGACTGACACCAGCGTTGAAATCTGAAGGTTTATACAAGGATGATAAATGGGCAGCAGCACAATACGCCACTGCTTGTACTTCTAATCGTCTGGAATCGAGCAGGTAAAAACACTTTCCACCTTTACTAGAGCGCTTGCGTATATGCTTCCGAAATTCCGCCGGCCGGTCGGAGGCACTGTTTTCCAAGAATGCAATATATGAGTCGTAATCCCGCTTATAGAGGCATTTGCAGACTCTGAAGAAAGCGCAATTCTTCTCTCCATTCATTAGGCGCAGGACTTCTTGAATTATGGTGCACGCTATCTTTATAAATTAGGGCAGTTATAACTTCAGATGAGAAGCAGTGGGGATATTCAGATGTTTAGGACTCTATTGGGGAATGTATTGTCGCGCACTGCTCAAAACAAGCTTCGTAAACTAATTTACTTGGTCATGAACATTGGTTTTGTCTATAACCAGGGGCCAATCGATGGTCGACAAGAAACCATATAAATCAAAATAATCACCACGCTTGAAATCAAAGCGAGATGATTCATTTATGCCACTGGAGGAGCTCTGCCTCAGGGCTGGTACAGGTGCAGTTATCTTTAGCGACGGGTGAAACTCATCGGGACGCAGAAGGCAAATGTCCGAATGAGAGACATCTATAACTTGAGCATTCGAGAGGCAAAGGCCTAAGGTATTGCCAGAGGAATTGGCAATCAAGTGGTGTTGCTGAAGGGGAAAAAAGGGCAGAAAGTCCAGCAGCAGGCAGCATTTGTTCTGTATGTAATGACTGCAATGTGAATTTTGAGCTTGTTCTAATCAATTCCAGGTGTATTAAAATCACCAAGGACTATTCTGTGCTAGCTATGGGAAGGTATTAAAGCTTAAATAGAAGAGATTACCTGATAAAACAAGACAGGGATAATATCAGGTAGCAGATACAAAGACCCAATTAAAAATGTTTCATAACGCACTATAGGCTGACTTATAGGCAAACAGACTCCTGTAGATTTTCTATGTCGTTTCGTCGAACGCATCTTAGTGAACTATCAACAGCAATCAGTACGCCACCACCTTGGAGAAACACTGCAGAAAAAT
Source organism: Dermacentor albipictus (assembly GCF_038994185.2). NCBI lineage: Eukaryota > Metazoa > Arthropoda > Arachnida > Ixodida > Ixodidae > Dermacentor > Dermacentor albipictus. Next base: position 70,489,901 of record NC_091821.1, on the reverse strand, counting down.
TCACGAGCTTTGGTGTAGTCCACGAGTGTTATGGCAAAAGATGTCCAAATTACACACCACTTTGATCGTTGGAGGTACCCGCCGTGGTTGCTCAGTGGCTATGGCGTTGGCCTGCTGAGCACGAGGTGGCGGGATCGAATCCCAGGCGCGGCGGCCGCTTTTCGATGGCGGTGAAATGCGAAAACACCCGCGTACTTAGATTCAGGTGCAAGTTAAAGAACCCCAGGTGGTCTAAATTTCCGGAGTCCTCCACTACGGCGTGCCTCATAATCAGAAAGTGGTTTTGGCACGTTAAACCCCATAATTTTTTTATCCTTGGAGGTTATCGCGGAAGCATGAAGCACGTTGTCATGTAACACCCCACGGAATGGTTTGAACATGCATCCCATTGGCCGCATTGACAGGTCGTTCAGGCGCTTAAATTCTTCATCGTCGACGGCTTCATCGGCGCAGACGTGGAACAAAACATACGAATCATATTTCGTCTTGAGGCGTTTGCAGGCAATTGGCCATGCTCCAACGCCTGAGAGGTGCTCATTCAAATCAGCAGACGAGGTTTTAGGAGAGAACCTGGACACAAAAAATCGCGTTTGGTTGCGGGGCCCTCTTAAAGTTAACCACCGATATTCTCTTGCTCTCCGCAGCCACAAGGCAGGGAGGCTGACGTTCACTCTTGGTTTGCTTGGAGAGCTGGTCAACGGCGGCAGCCCTCGGCGAAGCAGTCCAGATGGTCGCTGAATATGTTGTCTTGTACGGTTGGACCGGCAGCGCAGCAGGAGAAATAGGCGAAGACGGCTTGCGCTCTGCGCCAAGTCCATCACTCAGGGAACGCACCTCGACCCGTAGCGTGCCTATAGCCTGGGCCTGCTGTGCGGATGCCAGTGCATTTTCCCTGCGCAGACGCTCGCTGTCACTCCGTAGCCACGCCACTTCATCGCTGATGAAGGACATTCCCTCGAGCGCCTGAAGCAGAAGGCCACGGAGGGCAGCCATGTCCCCGACTGCCTCGAAACAGGTCCCGACGAGAGGAACACTCTGTGCAGGGATCGCCGATGGGGAAGCAGCATGCGTGTAGTCATCCCTAAGCCTGGCCGCTGGAATGTTGGCGTTGTGGCACAGGTTAGACGTGAAAGCACTATAATCTGACTTCAGAAGCTCGAGGTCCTCCTCGGGCCATGCAATACACTTCACGTATGCACGTTTTCAGCGAGAAATACTGCGATAAAACTGCTGTCTGCCGTAAAATGGCTGCGAGCAGAGAATACAAACGCCCGGTACTAGGCGCCATCTTGTAATAATAATAATAATAATAATAATAATAATAATAATAATAATAATAATAATAATAATAATAATAATAATAATAATAATAATAATAATAATAATAATAATAATAATAATAATAATAATAATAATAATATAATAAAATAACGTTTTAATATTACAAGACCGAAGCTTTATGCAGAATATTCAGTGGCAAGGCATTTCAGAGATTGTTAGTGCTTTAGCTATCTGCATTTTTTTTAGGTCTGCTTTCGTTGTCTAATTTTAGTTGTCCTTCTTTTCCCTTTTTTTATTCCGGTATAGAAGCAACACTCGAGTATGCGTTTAAGGAAATGTAGACGCGGCATTCCTTCATTCCTTTCTTGACGGGTGGGAGGGTAGGGAGGATGTTGACTCGTACGAGAATTTCCTTCGTTCTTCGTCATCGACCACCTTGAACCAAACAGACCAGCTAAACCCTCTTGCACCATCACAATGCTGCATGTTCATTAGCCGACTTTTGCAGCGGCCGCCTTGCTTCAAATAACTCGAATAATTTCCCCTTCAGTCAGCTCTTGTCGGCACATCGCTTTTTAAAAAAACCTCTCTGTTATGTTTTCGTAGCCCATGTGCAGGCATTATTACCAGTGCAAGCCTCGAGCTCAGTTTTTTTTTTTTGTCTCACTTCGAAGTGTTTCTTTCATTGCTGGCTGTTGTGCGGAGGGCAACAACACTAGACGATGCGACGCACTCCTAGCCTGGGACCATGACGTCACTAACTTTTCCCATTGCGAAGCTAGGTGTGACGATAGCTCGAATGCGATAAGCACTCTTACTCGACTGCGGGCGTTCATGACAACACTTGTATGACGTCAGGCCCTTGAGCCCGCAAGCGCTGAGCTTTATTTAGGCGATGTTGCACCGAGTCGGTCCACCTAAATGCCGGCCTCGTGTGGGCCACTGCGTGCGCGTTACCACTTTTCCTAAAGTGGCGAGCAACTCAGCGCTGCGATCGTTCGCTCGCTAGCGCGACACATGCGACACGCAAACTGCTCAGGCCTGCTGTGTGGGCGCCCTGTGCCAATAATTGCGGTTGCGTTGACGCAATGGCATCGCGTAACACCATTGTGCTTAACGGCACGGGGAAGTATCTTTCCACACCTCCGTGTTGTAGGAAACAACTCGCTCAGTGACGACAGCAACTTGCATAACTCCTCGCCGTTTGCTCCCTGTTAGCATTAGTCCGCGCTTGTATGGGCGGTGTTCATTCTGGCGCTTTCGTAATGGCTCACACGAGACAATCTGGACAGCCGCGTGGCGTAACTCCCAGCGGGCCCGCATTTCACGCGTCCAACCTCCCCCCCCCCCCCATCCGTCCCCCCTTTCTCTTTCCTCTATACTGCGTGTTTTGCAAACACTTTCTTTAAAAAAAAAAGAAAAAAATCACCAACAATTAAGATACTTCCTAATGCGAAATTTGTGCGCAGCTCTAAGCGTGTTTTCATTTCGCGATATATTGAAGCATCGCACCGATCACCGCACCGACTGGCAAAGCCGCTACTGGCAACGCTTCCGGGCAACTGCAGCTTATGCAGGGAAGGCTCACCGGGAAACGATTTCTGCGAAGCTATGCACGAAGGCGAGATTTATGGTTCTTTTTTTTATGCGAAGCATATTACGAGGGCTCAACCCAGCTCCTCAGGCGCGGCGGTGACCATGAAATCACGTGACACCGTGACGTCACGACAGAGGAGAACCGGCGCTCCAACTCCCGCCGTCGCTCGCGGCGTCGCGCCCCGCATCGGACGCGGTGCGCGTCGAGCAACGCAGCGTTCGGCGCGACAACGAAATGTGCGCCTGAGCAAGCGCCGCACGCCTGAGCCGACGTTATGCGAAGCATATTACGAGGGCTCAACCCAGCTCCTCAGGCGCGGCGGTGACCATGAAATCACGTGACACCGTGACGTCACGACAGAGGAGAACCGGCGCTCCAACTCCCGCCGTCGCTCGCGGCGTCGCGCCCCGCATCGGACGCGGTGCGCGTCGAGCAACGCAGCGTTCGGCGCGACAACGAAATGTGCGCCTGAGCAAGCGCCGCACGCCTGAGCCGACGCCGACGACACCGGCTTTTCTGCGACACGAGCTCCTTAACGCTGTCGCGTTAAAATAAAGGCTAGTATGCTTCGCATCCTGGGCTTAACCTTAGCTAAGCCACAGCCATTTTTTTATTTGACCCCGTAAGGCTGGGTGCCACCACTGCCACCGATGCTTGGACGTGAGTGCCATACGGTGACGCTTCAAGGCGGCTTCCTCCGCTGTCCTCCTCGCGCTCTTTTCGCTTTCGCCGTCTTTCATCCCTCGCTGCTCTACGCGTTCGCTCTTTCATCCTTCGCTGTTTTCCTTCGCTCTGTTACGCCGAGGTACGACGCCGAGGCACGCCGACGCTCAACGCTGGAACGAGCGTCTAATTGCTACGCTCTAAAGAAAACTCCTTTACCCACCAGTAGCACGAAGCTATAAAAGAAGCTGCTAACTTACGCCACCTTTTCCCCATAACCGCATGTTTTTCCAGATGTCATGTGTGTGCAAGTGAATGAGATACACACCACGTGTGCGAGAATTTGGAGAAGAAAAAGAAACTTCCTAGCAGCTAGCTCTTAGTCCATACCCTTTTGGTTCCGTGTCTAAATTTTATAGGCAAGCTGTTCAGGGTAGTTGTGCTCCGGAAAGTTTTTCGAACGGGTGTGGTCAGGTTCGTGCGGTGTGTAACACAGACGCAGAATTAGGGAATTTTCCTAGTTTTTCGTCGGTATGCTAACCATCATTGTACTTTTATAAGGAGTGATGAAGGAAATAAAAATTTGTAGTTGTACTTGTATGGCATACAACTGTGTCCCCCTGCTTTAACAAATGTTTTCGTCATTTGCCGAAGCGAGCACACAAAATAACTGAAATAAAATATACAGGCTGCTAAAGTGAACAAAATAGCGATATCATAAAAGAGAAGGAACGACGAACGTATTGACAATCGCGAATGTTATCAACACTTTTGCTTGGTATCAAGTAAGAACGTCCAGTAAGGAAGTCGTGTTTTGAAGGCTTCACTATTTAATTTCTTCCAATATTAGGGGTTTTTGGGCGACAAATGCAGAACGTCCACAATCTCAACGATTTTGGTTACAATACAGAGCGGCGACAAAAAAAAAGGAAAGAAGAAAAAGAAAGGAACCCAAAAACCTATCGCTGTGCATCAAGTGGCCGCCTAACACCATACCAGCAGCAGAGAGACAAGGGGGCCTCGTAGCTTGTATTTACGTCGATAAGCTTCATGAACTAAGCGCGAAAAAATCTGGCATCGGATGAATAGTCGCGGCTCTGCCAAGTGGTTTCGAGTGATGTAGCGGAAGGTCTCCCGTATACGTCGCTCAGAACGAGGCATCGCCGCCTGAATCAAAATAAAAACCGGTGGTCTTGGAAGCTCGCAATGATTTTCAGAGCGTATGTGAATGCAGCAGCATCATATGAAGACGACAGTCGTTGGTTCAGCTTGCGAATACCGCCCTTGCGCTCTCGCATTAAGCCACCGACAGGTAAACAGAAAAAGAAATGCCGCGTGCAGAGCTGTAAAGCTACAGCCCAATGTACAGGGGCGTGCGATTTATCGGTGACATGTAGGAAGTAGTTATATTGCGTAAAATGTGGATTGTGGCAATATACGCGGGATGTCACGATACATTAAAAGAGAGCCATCACGAGCAGAACTAGCCGTTGACAATATCTGAATCGGGCGCTGGGTTATTAGGTCAACCAAAGTGTGTAACGGGAGTGGCACTGTCGACGACTTTTTCTTGTGCAAGTGAGACGGGGTTTCAGGAAGTAACATATGGCTTGCATGTGACTCGCAGTACAATTAAGGCAAACATGTTGCGTATCTTTAACAGTTTGAAAGCATTTTTTTTCTAGTAAAAAAAAATCGGAATAAAGACTGGTACTTGGGCTGGCATTCGCAAAAGCTTAAACTTATTTTTAGAAATATTTGTACAATTGTTATTTGCTTTGCAAAGAGTACTTCGCATTCCTAGGGATTAAGGTTAAGCTTAATCTAAGTTTGCATTCAGTACCCATGAAATTAACTCCTTTGGCAGTTGTGAATTTTTCTCAGACATTATTGATTCTAGCGGGAAAGGATTAGGGTATCTCATTGTGTGTAAATAAGACGCCGTAATTTACATGCACATTTTGCAGCCACCAGTGCACAATGAAAACAAAAAAAAACTCGTCATAATAGATTTACTTGTATGTCGAGCTTTATGTACTAAGCTACGAGGGCGGTGTGCCCGCAAACATAGATGCATGGCTCCCAAAGCTTCACCCAGAGGTTTCTCCAAGGGTTCAAGTGTACCTGTGAAGCAGCCAGAAATTCATCCCTTCAACTACTATTTTCTTAATTTGCAATACATTATTGTTCCTAAGTGTTTATCTTTCAACTATTACCTTTGACTGACTGGCTCGTTCACATGTTTGAAACTACACTGATCTACAGATATATAATATTGTCGGTGCTGCAATAGGTGACTGTACGGTACTCTTAGTAACAGTCAGTACTGCTTTGAAACATTGAGGGAGCTCTCAGAAACTAGATCTTCCGTCTGACGTGTTTGTGTTTACTGCTCACATAAATAGGACGATAAGCTATGCAGAAGTTATAAGTGGCTGATATGCCATGTTTTGACGAATAATCTCCGCGACACAACAGAGCGACATTACACTCTCGACAGTGTGTTCCACAACTTTGTTTACAAGAAAGTTCACAAGATCACAAAAGCATTGAATATGATAAATTGTTCATTTTACCAATTAGGTTGCGAATTTCTTTTGAACACGAATGCAAGAGCTGATAATTTTTATGGACAGGAAATCGGCAATAAGCGGCGCTCAAGTGAGAATTTGGACAGCTCAGCTGGGTGTCAGTAAAGTGAAAATTTGAATGACTGCCAACAAGGAGATATCTTTTTCTGATTTTTACCTTATTCGAGGTTCATAACTTTGATGTGTGGTGTCATAACATTAGTATCATTTCTATGGAGTTGTCATCTGTGACGAAGCGGATGACAGAACGAAGTGCAAGACTCTTTTCGAAGCTGGAATGTATGTACATATTGTAATGAGGAAAAGAAACATTATTTGGTGGACGCTGAATGCAAAACGAGCAGCACAGCGCTACCAGCTCGGCGGGCGCGGCACATCACCTGACGTTCATGGGCTTCGACTGCTTTTCTGGCCTTACAACGTCTTGTAAATAAATCGCATTATAATATTTCTATACATACATATATATGTGGAATAAAAATTTTACTGCCAGTATTTTCTTTCTTTACTAAATATAATTGCTTGCTGGCTAGAGGAGGAAGTTTTGGCAGCAAGCATTCTTATGCATGCATAAAAACACTAGGACGTAATGAATGACACAGCCAATGGAAAGGTTCGCAAGAAATAATGGATACACCATTGTAGCTGGCTGCATGCCAATATTGGGGACACACGTGATAAACGGTAATAGCTAAAACAGCGTTACAAGTGGATATAACCCTTTAGCACAGCCACCGTCAGGCCACGTAGGGCCCGGCATAAAATGACAATATTGGCCCAATGCAGTGCCATGGTAGCGCTTCTTATATAGGGCCAATATTTCTCCCAGGTTTTGCCAGCGTTCGGTCATGGTTGGTTCAGCGGCGGTGTGCTGCCTAGTTTAGGTGAAATAGCCACATTACTTCAACAGTTTATTCTATAATTGACAATTGTAAACGCGAGAATTCCGGAAATACACAGCGAGGACCGCTTAGAAATCGTTCTATAATGAGTTGCCCATCGCAGTCAGCAAAATACATCTATTGCGTATAAATCAAATAAGTTTTTAGGCATGTCAGATTTACGAAATTGTTTGCATGAATTTCCGAAGCGCGCTGCGAATATGTGCCTACAGGTATACCCCCGTTTTTGTGTATGAAGCGAGCGCATCGTACACGTTATTATTGTTTTAAACGCGAGTAGCGGTTTGGGCTCTGTGTCTCGGAGAACCCGGTGGCGAAGTCTTCCGATTCGTTCGGGAGCGAAAGTTTCCGCGTATATAAAGGTAGGTGTATATGACAGTGCAGCTATCCATTCTCCACGACTCGGCCTTTCGACGCAGCACAAGATTGAAATACCGCGTGTCTCGTCGCCTTTCGGGTGAGAGAAGCGACCACTTCCACCATTATTTTGCCCCCTACTCGTTTTTAAGTGCTGTCCGAGGCCGTCGGAGTGCCTGTATAGTTTGCCTAGCCAAGTTCACGGCCACCTGCGCACGCGAGAACTCCGGAACTACACGGCCATAACCGCTTAGAAATCGTTCTAAATTGAGTTTTTAGGCAAGTAGAGTCCTCCAGGCTTTACTTGTTGGCGATAAGGTAGCCTTGCCGGCTATGGGATTATTTGACTGAGTTATGTCGAATGCTCGGTTCGCATAGTCGAATGTTGGAATCCTTCTACAATATTTTTTTTTAATCTGCCGATGGTGAGCTTGAATTTCACTTCCTCCAGTACACATCTGTAGGCTTGGAGTGACGCCTGACACCGGCAAAAGATGCCGAGAGCGAGTGGGCCTATACTAATCCAGGCACAACCACATTAGGAAGGCCCACTAAGCTTGAACAAGGACACTCCCTCACCAGTACAGGAATTGGCCTCCATGATGCAGTATTCGGCCACAACCTCCCTGGTGATATCTACAATTAACCCATGCCCCTCAGTCCCCAGTAGCTGCGGAGCACCTGTAACGCAGACCTGTAAGGCAGCAGGGGGTGCTAAGAATCTTTGGGTTCGGACAGTCCGCCAATGGAAACTGACCCTGTCAACCTTTAACAGCCGAACTCTGTTTAACAACCTTTCGCTGAACTCTGTCGAGTGAGGCTAACTTAGCAGGACTGTTTGAGGAACTCTCAGATATTGTTTGGGATATCATCAGCCTTAGTGTGATTAGAAGAACTTGTGAGGCTTATACATTGCTGAATAACAACCATGTCCTCTGGTATAAAGGTCTCCCAGATAAAAACCAACACGGGGTGGGATTCCTAATCCATAAGGACATAGCGGGCAACATTGATGAACAGCATTGATGGCAGGAGTAGTCGTAATCAAGCTTAATAACAGCAATGGATCAAAGGTAGTACAAGCCTACGCTACAACATCTAGTCATGATGATGAGGAAGTAGATCAGTTTTATGAAGATGTTGAATTAGCAATGAGAAAAGTGCAAACTCAGTATACTGTAGTAATGGGTGATTTCAATGCAAAAATGGGGGAAAGCGAACAAGCAATTGGCAACTACGGCGTCGATTCTAGGAACGCTAGGGGAGAGACGCTGGTAGAATTTGCAGAAAGGTATAAGCTTTGAATAACGAACACCTTTGTCAGAAAGCATAGAAAGAGAAATTGGATGTGGAAAAGCCCTAATGGTGCAACAAGAAATGAAATTAATTTCATACTCTCAACCGATCCCAGCATAGTGCAGGATGTAGACGTGTTAGGCAGGGTAAAGTGCAGTGATCATAGGCTAGTGAGGACTAGGATTCACCTCCATTTGAAGAGAGAAAGAGTAAAATTTGTAAAGAAGAAACAGGCAGTTGGGTAAAAAAGCAGACCAATTCAGGCTGGTACTTGCAAACAAATATGTAGCCTTAGAACAGAGAGATGAAGATGACCGCTGGGTAAGGAGCCATCATTTGAAGTGGGAGGCAAGGCACCAAGGCAACCAGTAGGCAAGCTCTCTGAAGTAACAAAGGACCTAATGAAGAAACGACAAAGAATGAAAGTGTCCAGCTCAAGAGATAAGATAGAATTCACGGAACTGTCAAAACTCATCAAAAAGGCGAAAATAAGTGATATTCAAAACTATAACGTGAGAAAGACTGAAGAAGCCGCAAAATATGGACGCAGCCTGAAATCACTGAGAAAGAAACTTGGCAAGGGAGAGAGAAAAAAGCAATGATAGGAAAGGCAGGGAGGTCAACCAGAAGAGCATCCGGTTTGCTACCCTACACTGGGGATGGGGGAAAGGGGAATAGAAAAAGGAAAAGGGTAGAAAGTGAGCACTGAGTGCATGTCGGCGGGACGCTATGCACAGGGACACTATAAATGGTCTCGTGAGCCGGTGCACTTCAAGTATTGCACTAATGCACGATTCGCTTTTCGTGCCAGTGACGGGTGTGGCCACGGTCCGAGTATCTTTGACTCGTTGAACGGTCTTAAGTCCAGTCGGTGTAAAGTTTTCTGCAGAGAGAGGCGTTGCACGTCGTAGCGGGGGAAGGTACACAATAAGTGCTTGATGGTCTCCTCGCACCCATCGGGCTCTCGGCCATTCCCAAACGATAAGAGTATGAAACTTGGCAAAGGACAAACCAGTATGTATGCACTGAAAGATAAGCAGGCTAATATCATCAGCACTCCCGAAGGTATAGTAAAAGCAGCGGAAGAATTCTATACTGACTTGTACAGTACACAGATGAGTCAGGATACGTTTACTAGAAACAGTAACGAAGAGGATTCAGAAACTGCTCCTATAACTAGCGATGAGGTCAGAAGGGCCCTAGAAAGACACGAAACGAGTAAGAGCGGCAGGAGGAGATGGAATAACAGTCAATTTAATCAAAGATGGAGGAGACATAATGCTTGGAAAACTCGCGGCTCTATATACGAAGTGTCTATTGACCGCAAGGGTCCCAGAAAACTGGAAGAATGCAAACATTATACTAATCCACAAAAAGGGAGACGTTAAAGAATTGAAAAATCATAGGCCCCTTAGCTTACTCCCAGTATCATATATAATATTCACCAAAATATTCTCCAATAGAATAAAGGCAACTCTGGACTTCAGTCAATCAAGGGAACAGGCTGGCTTCAGGAAGAGATACTCTACAATGGATCACATTCATGTCATTAATCAGGTAATCGAGAAATCCGCAGAGTACAATATCCCTCTCTATATGGCTTTCACAGATTACGAAAAGGCATTTGATTCAGTCGAGATACCAGCAGTAACAGAGGCATTGCGTAAGCAAATAGAACAGGATGCTTACGTAAATACATATGGAAGTATCTACAGAGATTCCACAGCTAGCTTAATTCTACACAAGAAAAGTAGCAACATACCTATAAAGAAAGGGGTCACACAGGGAGGGAGAATATCTCCAATGCTATTCACTGCGTGATTGGAAGTAGTATTCAAGCTTTTAAGCTGGGTAGACTTAGGAGTAAGGTCATGTCATCGTAAGGTCAATGTCATCGGCAGCCTTCGGTTTGCCGATGACATTGTTCTATTCAGCATCGCTGCAGCCGAGTTACAACAAATGATTGAGGACTTTAGCAGAGAAAGTGTAAGAGTAGTGGGCTTGAAGATTAATATGCAGAAGACAAAGATAATGATGAATAGAATGGCAAAGGAACAAGAGTTCAGGATCGCCACTCACTCTGCAGAGTCTATGAAGGAGTGCGTTCACGTAGGTCAACTAATCACAGGGAACTCTGATCATGAAAAGGAAATTCATAGAAGAATAAAAATCGGTTCGATCGCATACGGAAGGCATTGTCAGCTCCTGACTGGAAGTTTACCCTTATCATTGAAAAGGAAGGTGTACAATCAGTGCATTTTACCGGTGCTGGCATATGCGGCAGAGACTTGGAGATTGACAAAGAAGCTTGAGAACAAGTTAAGGACTGCGCAAAGAGTGATGCAACGAAGAATGCTAGGCATAATGTTAAGAGACAGAAAGAGAGCGGTTTGGATCAGAGAGCAAACGGGTATGGCCGATATTCTAATTGACATTACGAGAAAAAAATGCAGCTAGTCAGGTCATGTGATGCGCAGGTTAGACAACCGTTGGGCCATTAGGGTTACAGAATGGGTACAAAGAGAAGGGAAATGCAGTAGAGCAGGGCGGAAGACTAGGTGGAGCGATGAAATTCTGAAATTCGCGGGCGCTGTAGTTGGGATCGTTTGGCGCAGGACAGGGGTAATTGGAGATCGCCGGGGAGGCCTCTGTCCTGCAGTGGACATAAAATAGGATGATGATGATGATGATGATGGTACTAAATCGCACTTCCAGGCTGAATTCACAAATATTTTTGTTTGTAAGTACGATCAACGTGATCAGTCATGAAAATTATGCAGCTACCAAAACCGGCAAATCAACAAAGTAATGAAGTCATCTATCATAAAGATCGGTCCAAACCACCACCTAAGGGTGCAGTCCATTTATTGCAAATCTGGCAGCAAGTTACAGACAGCATGGCGGAAGCAATCAATTGCGCAGCTGTGTAAACTATTGTCCCAGTTCTATTTTTTTAGTGAATTTGTCGCAAGATGGTCACATTTGTATCTTAACTCTGCTGGGGAAAATGGAGTGACTCTGTTCGTCTATTTAGCCTTGGAAAAATACCATTCGAGGCCTCTATTGTAGCGCATTCGAAGTTTAGGATTTAGCTCCCTTTTTAAGGTGGCATGTCATATTTTTAATTTTTTTGTACTTTTTGGAGTGACGTTGACGCACGCAGACAAGATACAAGAATTTATAGTCAAAGGAGCTTCTTTTTTGCAACGGAGCTGTACATGGCTAAGATACCATAGAATTTTCGTGTCCGCACGCAAAAACTATCATCAACAATGGGTCATACCCCCGTTAGCACTCATAACCCCGTAAGCAAGCAAAGAATGCAATGGCTCATAGCCCCGCAAGGCAGATGCTACACGCACTCAGCAAAGTGGAGGGAACAGTGCTTACATTCTTTCTAATGACGCATAGAACATACAGAACATCATGTCGAAAACTGTCATCATCAATGGCTCGTACTCTTATAATGAGTAGCTCCTACCTCCGTAAGCAAGCAAAAAATGCCATGGCTCATAACCCCGTAAGGTTCATGACTACTCACTTTGCATGGATTTGTTGCGATGACGCTACCCCTGTGGTCGTTGTCGGTGATTTCAACGTGAATGTGTCGGGGCCGAAAAGGGAGTGGTTTACTCGTTTCGTGTTGCAAACATATTGCTGGCGATGTCACACCAATCCGGGCGAACCGACCACCCAGCAACGTTCATGCATAGATTTGACATTATCAAAGAATGTGTTTGCAGTTGCGAGTGTGCCGATCAGTGTATATCACAGCGACAACAAAGCCATTGCGATTGTCGTTACTGTCACAATGGCGATGCACTAAAGTCCTAAGCACAAGTTTTCTCATCCCAATCTTTACAGCTCCGCTGGTAATCCCCCCTCCCAGTGCGGAACACCCTCGATTTTTTCTTGATGTGGGCGATGCCAGACACACTTATTGAACCTGTGCAAACAGGCTGTACATGTGTTACTTTAGGACAGTAAAGCTTAAGCGCCCAAAAAGACCAGAGCCTAATGATCATGGGCAATACAGATATTTAATATTTTCTAGGTCCACAACTCAAAACGTATCTTCGCACCTATGCCCTGCAGAGATTCTTCCATATGCAATACAGCAAGAACATAGAGGTTGGTACGTAGATTGTTCGCAGCAAGACACCTCCAAGCAAGACGGTTTAACATTTCTGCCCGGAGCGTCTTCTAAGCACTTCATGGGAACGACGAGCAGCGAAATTTCCTGCAGCACTGTGTAAAATATTGTGGGGTGTTATAGGTATCAGTTTGGGTCATCTCACTGAATATCCTATGAAAAAAAGGAAAGAAAAAAAAAGCAATGACAAAGAGGCACCTTAGCACATTTTTTCTCCAATTACAAGCTATTAAAACCTGTCAAATTAATGTTATTTACTGTGTTGCCAGTTGCACAGTATTTAGTATATTGTTTTTGTTTTTGTGCACGAAATTTTCAAAGATGACTTAGGCGGTAGTGAATATAGTTACAGTATGCATGAACATGGTGTCAGTTATTGAGGAAGCGCATTGCACCAGAGAGTTTACACTCAAAAGGTACAAAACGGCGCATGAATAACTCACAGCATTGAATTATATTGCCTCAGTACAAGCCAGTGTTGGCGTGTTTTTTGACAGTTGAACCCTTTTACGATTGCACTTACTAGAGGATACTAGGGCAATGGAGGCACAGTGCTGATCAGAACTGACAAGCTACGGGACATGCCTGTGAATTCTAACGCAAAATGCATCCCAATGCGTAACTCATGCTTACATAAATTTTCGATTTGTTGTATGTGAAGACGAAAAAAAATGACATTGTCGACCAGGCACATTACAGTTCACAGTTGCGGAAATAGTAAACAGGACACGTGGGTACCAAGAAGCTTTACGATGCCATACGAGCATTGCGCTGTACAAAGTGATTGAACATCTATTTGCCCTGACGATCTCAGAGGTCCGAGCGCAAATTGACGAGCTCTTCTAGGTCCGGAGAACGCGCTGTCGAATCAGGCGGGCGAACTGTCTACCGATTGCCTACTCAATTATCGAGACCAAGGGGGCACACTCGGTCACGTCCGTGTCCACTCGGCGCACGTCGATAAGCACAGCACAGGAAACGAATGCTAGCCCCGAAGTAACATTTGCGCTTCCCGTATAACCTCCCGTTGAAAACGATTGGCTCCTACTTGGTTGGCTCTCTTCTCCGCTCAAGTCCGCCACATGGAGGACTCCCAAAACTCACCGATCTGCCGGGTATGTTAAATGCTGAATTTTCTCGAGCTGCATTCAAGGCCGTTCAGGTGCCGAAGTATAGAGCTCACGATATACTTTTGCCTACCAAGACTTGTGAAGATTTCATCCAATGACGGCCATTCATATCTTACGATCCATCCTTGCGGGTGGCCGATCCTGTGGGGCATCGTGGGAGCCACTTAATGATACGCAGCGCAAATCACCGAAGTGAGTGAAGACAAAGTACGTGGTGAAAAATTACGAGCCCAAGTAAGTTTGTTCCCTATATGCATACCCTTCTATTCCCGTGCTTCATTGCTTGCACAACTATTGAGTCGTTGATTTAAAGGAATTAGAGGTGTTTAAATGAATCAAAGCTGGTAGAAGGAGGGAATAGCTAAAATATTAAAAAAGTGAAAACTGCTGCGCATCAGCGTGGCGTAGTCCGACAAAGGGCAATTGGTCAGTTTATCCAGCACGGTTGACTATTCTTATATCGCTCGACTGAAGCGAGCACATTCACAAAGCAGATGCGCAATAGTCTCCCCGTTTCCAAAGCTGTTGTATCTAGGGCTGTATGAGAGTGCGAAGCAGAAAGGATAGGCTTTTGTGAAAGCCACGCCAAGCTACAGAGGGCAGAGAAGTGTTTCCTAAACTCGGGTTGTCAGCGCAGGGCTTGCAGGGCATCATAGAGCTAGCAGGTATCAGCATGTCCTCTTGACTATTTCCGCAACAGCGAGCTGTAATCTGCCTGGTCTATTTTATTTTTTTTTTGTTCACATGCTACAAATTAAAAATTTGTGTAAAGGTGAAGTATATATTAGGATGAATTTTTCGTTTGAATTCAGATGCATATATCAGGTGGAACACGTAGCTGTAGACGGGTATCCAACCTGTGGAAACCAGTGTTAAATTCCGTCGAGTTCTATTGTGCCAATGTAAGCTTGCGTGCTCACGTAGCAAGTGAAGCTTTGTAAATGCATCAATTCTCGTTAGTGAGTGGTACACAATGCATACCATTATGGGCAGATTGGATGGCCTCATCCGCACGGACGTTGTCATAGCTGCCGCAATCGCCTGGTATTCATTTATATGCCTTGTTGCCTAGTCTGTCGATGGCATGGTGATGAAGTAATCTGATGGTAGCGTCTGGTTGTTAATTTTGCTTTGAGATGAAACGGTGACAGAAGTCACTTGAGAGCTTTCTTCAGAGAATATGGTCAGGGAAGTCAGAGAAGATGGTTGATGGCGGGTACGGCTTTTGAACTATGAACTCCAGAGCATCACGGAAGGCGGGGAGATCTGCAGCCGTCGATGACGTCAAATCACATGTCATAAATTTGATGATGATGGCTCTCGTGGCTATGACCACTGCACTTGCTGAGCTTGGAGATGAAACGGAACCATCTGTGTAGAGGTGAAGGAGTCTACTTTGATATTTATGCAGGAATAGTAGCATACTGAAAAGATTTTGCGCCAGAAAACAACACACACAAAGCGCCCGTGGTGTCGTCGTCTTTCTTGTGTGTGTTGTTTTTTGGCGCAAAATCTTTTCAGTATGCAAGATCAGCAAATAGCCCAGCAGTTAACTCTTCTAAAATAGTAGCACATCCTGTTTTAGGATGACAGCTCGATTTTCTTTTTTATGCCAGGAATGGTAATTAGGAGGGCTTCTAGGGCATGTATACACCACCAAGGTAAACATTGTCTAGCTGCAGGCGTGAATTTCGATTGCAAAGTTGCATGATGGGCAGCAGTAATAGTGCCAAATTGTGAGCGTGACCTAGCCGCAAAAATGGAGATAAGATGGTGCAATGGGAAACCAGGCGAGGTGTCTGATGTTCATCAGCTAAGAGTCAACTGGAAGTTACATTGTGATTGGATGGTCATGCGCGATCACAATGAAGTATAGTCGCAGAAGGTACACGCCTCGGAAGGCTAAGACATATTCTCAAAGCGAGAGCGTCCACCACATAGTTCGAACTACAGGTCTTGCCCAGCAAAGGCAAGATGCAGTATAGGAAACTCAGGAGTAGTGCGTTGTAGAGTTGAAGAATCGCTCGCACGGATACACCCCAGGACTTTCCCATAAAAAATCTTAGTACTTAGGGCGCCATATTAGATCACTGTTTCAAATGGAAGACATGGATTTTCTTGGACAAGTTGCGATCTATTTTTACTCCCAGCCGCGACGGGCGCATTTCGATGGGGGCGAAATGCGAAAACACCCACGTAGCTAAATTTAGATGCACGTTAAAGAGCTCCAGGTAGTCCAAAGTATTCCGGAGTCCCCCAGAACGGCGTGCTTCAATATCAGATCGTGGTTTTAGCTCATAAATTCCCATAATTAAATTTTTTAAAGCAACGGGTCGTCCCATGGCTGATTTCCTGTTCATTAATGCTAATGACTTGCGGTCTCATTGCGTTGTGCGTGAAAGGAATGACTGATCATTTCATCGACGGTGAAAGCCACTCCTCGTCATCGAATGTATTCGTACGTTACTATGGACCCTTCCTAAAGCCCAGCACGAGCTTTGAGACGTACCCGAGACGGCCAAATGCGAATATATCCTCCGTAGCTTGACACATGAGCGGATCGGGGAGTCTGTCAACGAGGACGACGAGTGAAGTGTTAAAGAGTGTGGGGCTCAGAGACATCACCTTGAGGTACACCTCTGCAAGTACCATGGTGCGATGTTGCACGATCCTTCTGACTGCGTAAATAATTAACTACTCTTTGAATAGCTGTACATCCACCGAAAGACATGCCATCCTTATCCAACATCCTTGAAGATGTCGAGGATGGCTTCACGAGTTACGATATCGCATGTGCCTTTAACTTGTAAGAAACTCTACGACGACGATCTCTTTAGGTTTTCTTTTTTCTTTTTTGATGATGTACATATGAAACATTGTCCGTAACATTATCTACAGAGGAACTTCCGCGCCGCGTGAGGGGGGAGAGGAGGCAGGAAATAAGAAGAACCAACATGGTCACGAAATGAGTGAATAACAGCCTTGCCACTCTCGCAGTTTCTTTACAGAAGGAGAAGGCTGGAGAGCGAAACGACTTGAGTAGCCAAGGAAACAGCAGTTGCGGGCGAACTGGAGATACGGTACGGTTCACTTCTGCTATTTCTGAAAAATAAACACCATGCAAAGTTGTAAAGTGGACAACTGACGCAGGGCGTGCAGACGCAAATCCACATTAAATCTCTGTAGGGTCTACGCGACGCTATGGCAGCGATCGCACGTCAAATCAACCCTTCTGAGGCCAGCGCTGTAGCTGGACTGTTACGGTATTGCTCGAGGTCGCGGGTTCAATCCCAACCATGGCAGCTGCGTTCCGACGGGGCAAAATACAAAAACGCTAGTGCACTTAGATTTAGGTGCACGTTAAAGAACATCACGGTGTGAAAATTGATCCAAAGTCCGCCACTATGGCGCCGCTGGGCCCACAATTCAATTGCAGTTTAACACTTCTGCCACAATGCGATGTGCCACTTGGGGCAATGATAATCCTCAACCCTCTCAGAGATGATGTACAATGGCGCACAACAACGCCTCAAGCAAACACCCCTCCCTGTGTGTTCTGTGTACTACGCAGACAAACACCCGTGGTGCACGCAAAGTAACGTTTAACATCTATTCATCACACTCGCATTGGACTAAACGCTGAAGAAATTACACATTCGCCACCAACATCAACCGCTAATCATCGTCAATCAAATCAAACAGCCTAGAAAACTTTATAAACACCTAGAAAGCTCCATATGTACATGCCCTAAATGTTTTGTAGTGATAGAGACGAAGACGAAGTAGAAGAAATGTAGAAGTACCTCACATGGAGCTCCGGCTTTTTCCACTCACAGCGACCGTCAGCCTATAGATTTCCTGGAAGTAACCATCGCCACTACTGCGGGAAGTCATCAGGACCACGAAGAGATCAACATCTCGGCAAGTGCTTCCATATCCATCCATAAAACGCCACATTTCGTGCCCGGTTCGCCGACCGCCGCGTTAACCCTAACGCCGGTTCGGCAGCCCGGCATCTCTACCAACTCATCAGGCAACTATGGAAATAGAAGTGGAGGGGTCTGAAATCGCCCCGGAAGAACTAAACGAGGCAGGATGGCTCGCCGCCCATAAGACCCTACAGCGAAGCAAACCAAGCCTTAACGAGTCCAAAGCCATACCGCGTACAAGAACTAATTCGGTAGCGCAGACGCCGTCGTCCCGTCCGCGTCGGCAAGTGCCGAAGCCCCCACCGCTGCCGGAAGAGGACTTCAAAGTGGTTCTCCGACCGCGTGACGGATTCAATACAGCCGGCTGGAGCTCCGCGCTCATCACCGACAACATCATGAGAACGGCCGCTCTGGAAGCGGCAGCGCAACTAGAAGACACGATCCGAATCAACACCAGCCAAAATATCATTATTGTCAGCACACCAAGAGAAGACAACGCCGTCAAGTACAGCCAAATCAAGGAGCTCAAATTACAAGAGAAGAGATTCAGCATGACTACTTACATTACGGCGCCTGAAAACTCGGCCAAAGGAATCATCCATGGGATTCCGGACTACGACACACAAGAAGACATTATTAGAAGTTTGGCGCGTAATACCCCCCGGGTCCTGCACGCCAGGCGCATGGGCAAGACGTCCTCAGTTATCATCGTTTTTCAAGGTGAAGAAGTACCACACTACGTCAACTACCGAAATACTACGTACCGGTGCCTTCTGTACAAGAAGAAGATCGAAGTGTGCGGAATCTGCCGAAAAGTCGGCCACCGGGACGATGTGTGCCCCACCCCGAACGAAAAATGTTGTATCCGGTGCGGCAAGCAAAACCCGCCAACGGACCATGACTGCGAACTAGTGTGCGCTATCTGCAACGGCAACCATCTCTCCGGCTCAAAGCAATGCAGGAAACGTTTCCAAATCCCCTACATCATCCGACAACGACAGTGGCAGAAACTATCTGTGGAAGAACAGAACATCCCTAACGAGCGCAGGCAAAGTAGATCGCGAGAACGCCGATCGACGCAGAACAGCCAAGAAACCAGTGCAAGCTTTTTTCCCGGAGGATCG
Organism: Dermacentor albipictus; assembly: GCF_038994185.2. Taxonomy (NCBI): domain Eukaryota; kingdom Metazoa; phylum Arthropoda; class Arachnida; order Ixodida; family Ixodidae; genus Dermacentor; species Dermacentor albipictus. Next base: position 70,470,878 of record NC_091821.1, on the reverse strand, counting down.
AGCAGCAGGAGCCGATCTCGGTCTTACCCGAGACTAAGCTCAACTCCAAGTGCCACCGACTCCGACGGGACGTCGCGGAACCGGTCGAATTCCGGGAGACGAACGACCCCGACTAACAGCGGTCCACAGGTGAGCTGGGCTAACACGGTCTCTTCTCCCAATGCTCAGTATCCTAAGATGCAGGCTCTCGAGGCAGAACTCCAACAAATGAGGCAGTTAATAGAACAACAGAGAACCGAAATCACTAAGCAGCGTGCAGAAATCACCCGATTACAACAAAAACAACAGGAGCGCAGTCAGACGCCGCGCCCTACCCCACCAACTAATCCCTCACTCAACACCACAGCACCACCACATAAACGTAAGGCAGAAGATCATACAGACAACTCTTCAGACATATCACCAAGATTCGAGAAACTAGAACATATGATTACTGAACTTGCCAACCAGATGCTTCAGCAACATCAGGAGAATGGTGCCCACTTGCAACAAATAAGCGCACGTCTAGACGCTCTGGAAACCAGAAGCACCAACCTAGAGTCTCGGGTAACCGCGACCGAAGCCAAAGTACTTCGCTGGGAGTCGAGATTTACATCCACGGCCTCCGGCTCCCTTAAGGGCGTGGCATCCAAACCCTATGACCGTCCACCCCTATCCGAAATCTCTAAACCGATCGCTGAACCCCCTCCACCTCAAAATGGCTCACACTCCTAACTACAAGATCTGGCAGTGGAACTGCCGTGGGTTTCGCCGCAAACGGGGAAACCTTCAGCAGTTCCTTCGGGGTAAGGCGGCCCCTGATATCATTGCCCTTCAGGAGACGGGATGCCACGCAAAATTGGCAGGGTACAAATCCTATAATGCTTCTGGGTCGGATTCCACCACCGCTATTCTAGTTCACAGAAATCTAACAGTCATTAAACATGATATTGAAGAAGTCGACATAGACCACGTCTTTATTGAACTCATTCCTAAACGTAAGGAGGATGAAAGCATATTCATTCTTAATGTCTATAGTAGCCCAAAGTGCCGACGTCACAAGTTCGGAACTCTATTCAGGAAGGTTCTCAGAATCTCCGAACAAAAGGCCATATTATTATTAGGTGACTTTAACGCTCCCCACACTGCATGGGGATACCGCACAGAGGTAGTCAAAGGTCGTAATCTTTGGCTAGAAGCCCAACAACAGGGACTGACTCTGATCACAGACCCCCAGACACCCACCCGTATCGGGAATAGTGTCAGTGTTGACACCACTCCCGACCTAACTTTCATCAAAAACATAGGCAACTATGATTGGACTAATACCGGGGAAAGCCTCGGTAGCGATCATTATATCATAGAAATCCACATTCAGGCGGGTCCACCCCGCAAGAAAGGCAAACGAGTTTCGCTCACGGAATGGGACCGCTTCCGCCAGATTCGGGAGACAACCGCCACCGAGCATATAAACGATCTCGAGGCCTGGATCGGGGATCTCAGAGATTGCGTGAAACGCGCCACGAGGGAAATCCCTGAAGACGATGGTCTGGTCGAGGTGGATAGCCGCCTCCTACACTTGTGGGAAGCCAAAAATAGCATGCAAACCCGCTGGAAAAAGAATAAACTAAATCGTACACTCCGCTTGCGCATCGCGCAAATTAACATAGAAATCGAGGAATACGCTAACCAATTAACCAAAAACCAATGGGAAAAGGTATGCGACAGCATGCAGGGACAACTCGGTCTAGCCAAAACGTGGAATCTCCTCCGATACCTTATGGACCCGGATAAGAGTAAATCCGAGCAGAGGAAATGCCTCAATAAGATCACTCACCAATACCAGGGCACGAACGACGAGCTCCTCACAGAGCTCAAAACCCGGTACATAGGCACAAATGCACAAATCCCCCAGAAGCCATACACTGGTCCGGAGAATCTTAACCTAGACGCACCCATCCTAGAGGCTGAAGTACGAGCCGTCTTGCTGAAACTCCGAACTAAATCTGCACCAGGCCCCGATGGAATAACAAATAAGACCCTCCGAAATCTAGACGACGTATCTATCACTGCCCTAACAGAGTACTTCAACCGCTGTTGGGAAACAGGTTCTATCCCCTCGCAGTGGAAGCATGCACAAATAATATTCATACCTAAACATGGTAAGCGACTACAGCTCGAGAACTTGCGCCCCATCTCTCTGACCTCATGCGTAGGAAAACTCATGGAGCACGTTATACTTAACCGCCTCCACAATTTTGCGGAGGACAACAACTTATTCCCGAACTCCATAATTGGCTTTCGTCCAAAACTTTCCACGCAAGACATCATACTTCAGCTTAAACATCAAGTTCTGGACCACATACCCAAGAATGGTACCCGGGCTGTCCTGGGCCTTGATCTTATAAAGGCCTTTGACAACGTAGCGCATCAGGCTATACTAGAGAATCTGCAGCACCTAGGTGTGGGCCAGAAGACATACAACTACATCAAAGACTTCCTCAACCACCGCACAGCGGAACTAAGAATAGGAGAACTACAATCGGACAAGATCCCTCTTGGAAGTCGTGGCACCCCGCAGGGATCAGTTTTATCCCCGTTCCTCTTTAATTTAGCGATGATAAGATTACCGGAACAACTTAATCAGATTCCAGGTCTACACCACAGTCTGTATGCAGACGACATTACCCTGTGGGTGGTTAAAGGTAGCGATGGAGATGTAGAAACCACGCTGCAACAAGCTGTAGACACGGTCGAAAAGTACGTTACCGACAAAGGCCTCGCCTGCTCCCCGCAAAAATCAGAACTCTTCCTACTCAGAGCCCCTACAAACCGCAAATCCAACACTGCGCCATCCCCGGAAATCACTGTGCGAGCCGGAGGAGGCGCGATCCCGGTGGTGACCACCATCCGTGTACTAGGCCTCTTCATGCAAGCTCACGGGCGCAACGGCAACACAATTCACAAACTGGAAGCATGCGTTCAGCAAACGATGCGACTCATTTCAAGAATTGCCAACCGACACTCTGGCATGAAAGAAGCCAACCTCATAAGGTTGGTACAAGCCTTCGTTCTCAGCCGCATCACCTACATCACCCCGTACCTCTGCCTCAAAGCGGCTGAGAGAGAGAAAATAGAGGGGATTATCCGGAGAGCCTATAAACAGGCTCTTGGGCTACCTATAAGAACGGCCAACGCTAAATTGCTAGCCCTAGGTGTGCACAACACCCTCGATGAACTAGTAGAAGCGCACCTTATATCTCAATACGAAAGGCTAGCTCAGAGTGCCGCCGGGCGAAACATCCTCCAGAATCTCGGCATCAACTACGAGTCGATGCAAAGCATTAAAGTAGACATTTCTCACGATCAGAGGCGCCATCTCAAAATTAATCCACTCCCTAAAAACATGCACCCCGAATTCCACAAGGAAAGGAGGGCCGAGCGGTCCAAAGCCCTACATCAGAAATTCCACGCCTTCAAAGACGTAGTCTATGTCGACGCAGCAGAATACATAGAACGCAACTGTATGTCCCTTGCAGTGGTGGACTCCTCAGGTCAAATACGCGCTGGTGGTTCAATTCGCACCAGAAGCTCTGAAACAGCGGAAGAGGCGGCTATCGCTCTGGCAATAGCCTCCACACATTGTCATTACATTATTAGCGATTCCAGAGCAGCAGTACGCAATTTTGCGAAAGGTCGGGTCTCGGCTCCCGTAAAACACATAATAGACACAAACCAACACCCACGACCAATCCACATCATTTGGGCACCAGCACACTCCTCCCTACCCGGCAACGATGCCGCCCACACCACCGCTCGAGGACTCGCCAACCGAGCACCCGGACGGCTCACGCTAGGATCAGGGAGGGATCGCATGGTCAGTTACCAGGAAATAACTCAGCACTACAGGTTAGCCAGGACAGTGTACCCGCCAGCACACAAATCGCTTAACAAGCGACAAGAAGTAGCTGGGAGACGACTTCAGACGAACACCTACCCCAACCCCGTAGCCTATCACTACTACTACCCGGACCAATACCCTAATACATGTAAGCATTGTCAGCAAAAAGCGGATCTATTCCATATTATGTGGTCGTGCCCAGCCGAAAATCATACAAATCACGAAATAAGTAATACTGAGCAGTGGGAGGCCGTGTTGCTCAGCTCCGACCCTGACCTGCAGGCCAAGGTCATCGAGAGAGCTGAAGAAGCCGCCCGGGCCCAGGGGCTCGTGGCTGCCTAACAACAAGGTCATCCGTCAATACCTTGTTTTCAAATAAAGTCTTTACTCACTCACTCTGTAGTGATATGAAGGCCAATCTATTTATAATAAACAGCGTAGTCTAGTATAGTACAATTAAGGGAATAAGAACGTATGTTGGGATGGTTGGGGTGGACAACGAGATATGCGCGTAGTGGTCGATCTGATAGTATTTCTTTGTATGCGCTAGTCGCTGTACCAGGAAGAAATACTGCTAAAGACATTCTGTAGCTGAACGAAATCATCAGGGCCAGTCCTTTTGTGTTTAATTGCACGATCGTCAGCAAATTATTTATTAGAATAAAAGTGAACTCTGCCGGGTAAGATGTTATTATAAATAAGAAAGAGTAGATGCCCCTAAACAGACCATCGTGGCACCCCAGATGTTATAGGTAAAGAATCCGAAGACAGATTTTAGTGTCCGCATATTGTGAACAGTCTTGAAGAAAGTATTTAATGTACGACAGTGCGTGCGGCTCATGGGTAAGTTTGTCAAGTTTAAGCATAAGTAGTGTATGTGATACAGTATCGGGGCCAGAACCGAACGCAAGGTCAGAAGAGTGAATAGATTCAAATGTAATTTGATTGCCTGGAGAAACGTTGTCACTGACCATGAAAACAACAAGGCAGTTTTGTTTCTTCCTTGTGCTTGCCTTCCGCCGAAACCGAAAGTATACGTGGCAAGCACTCATTCCGTTTCCAATAGTCAGAAATTTGTTTGCAATTACAGACTCAGCTGAACGCAAAAGAAACCCTATTATATGTGAAGTACTTGCTACAATTTCGGTCATATGCGTGTGCCACATTACAACCTGCATCGGTAACGCAAAAACAAGCATTCAACGCGTATTTCTATACATTTGGGTTTGAAATAGCAGGTTGCATTACGAGAATTCACATTGGAATTTTCTTTATTCTTGCACACCGACTCGCACAGTCCTTTTCTAAACTTTTCTCATTGTAACGCAAGGGAGATGCCAATTGTCAATATAATGGAATTGAAATGTTGTAGGCCAGGCACTGGGAGAACCTTCGCTGCTTCCGGAAACAGCCATAGGTGCCCGAAGGCTATGGCGAAAACGGCATGGTGTCGATGACAGCGATGTCACGGTGACGGCACAACGACTGCACGTGGATGGCAAAGTTGGCATGAACCAGAATTTCAACAGAGGACAGCACGAAAGTAAAATTGAGATTGCTGAACAACGGCTCACACGTTGTGAGCCACGAATAGAACACTCGACAGGCACATTGTGCCTGCCGGTGGCTTACGCGAGCGGGGCAGCAGTCTTTGTCGGTGCTATAATTAGGACTCCGCGATGCATGGAGCTGCGGCACACGCATGTTGTCGATGCAGAATTACGCATATGAAAATGTCGCCGGAACATTGCAGCAGGCCTTTAAGTTGCAACGTTTGCGTTTGTTTGGTTATTAGGTAACGTGAGTGAAAGACGTCAGGCCTCAAATATTAGCCTTGCCCCCTTTTACAGTTTTCAAGACTGTTCAAAGCTCGAGGTGTGAAGCTATGCAGTTTATTGATGAGTTCCTAAAACTTTCCCCGAAATCACTTTAAGAAAACACATTGTTGCACAGCGTGAGACATTCTGGTCGTATTCAATATGAGCGAGAAAGAAACAAACGAAACGACGAAGGCTATTTAGCACTCCCTAATTACGTTTCGCTGGAACTTTGCTGATGCTTGTCTTTCCGTACAAATTGACACAAAAGCAAGTATATAAAAATTATTTAGGACGGCCGGAGCTAATCAAGAGCGCTCCTATATTACTGCATCAGTCAGGAAAGTTACCGGAAAAGCCGTCTCCCTATATTGCTATGCTCGTTAGGTGCTGAGTAAGTCCGTTACTTGCTTTCTTATTTTTTTTCCGTCGCGTGGCTGTTCTCGCTGTTCTGGTATTACCTTCGCTAGCTCCTCCCTCCGACGGCCTTGGCGGAAGATCAATGCCAACAGAAGCGACGCCCGCTGCGCCGGGTGGAAGCACTGCGCAACCTCGTTCCGGATGCAGAGAACGAGGCTTCCGTGTCTTTTGTTTAATCTGGTTCAGTTTATCTGTCCAAGTGTGGAGACTGCGCTCCCCGCTTGCTGCCGACCGATGCTGCAATGTGGCGGGAAATGTTTGAGAATGCAGCTGCGAGCATGTCCCTCGCATTTCCATCCCAGCGCGGCGTGTGGAAGTGCCGAAAGACGGCGGCCGTTACCAGTGCTCACGGAAGCGATGATGTAAGGAGTGATGGCAGAGAGATTGCGCTCCATAAAAATGTACATTCAGTTTTGTGAAGGTGGCAATAATGGGGCCAAGAGGCTTCGCGTTATGTGCGAAATGGATGTGCTGGCGGCATCCTCTGTCGCCACAATCGGGCAAAAGTCTCAAGACGACCTTGGCAGCGAAAATGTTGTCTTTTTTGGGGACGAACGCGTCTAACGTAAAATTGTACACGCAACTGCATTTATGCGACATGCACACGTTTATTTTAGCACTCGAATTAGGTTGCGTGTTTAGGCTGTGAAATAACTTTTTTGTTTAAATTCATGTCATTCGAGCTCTCCAAAATTTTGCTGTAATACTTTAATGCTTCCCAGTGCATCTCGGTCTCTATCACTGCGCGTTGGTTCTCCGGCTGTCAGGCGCGACGCTGTCACGTGTTCTCCGCCTCCTATCCTGGAGTGCGAACACGCCTGCGCGAATTGTGTCTTTATTTTTTATTTCTTCTATCACATTTTATTCTCTTTACGCCTCCTCAGAACAGGGTAGTCAGCCGCACTCACACTGGCTAACGTCCTTTGCTTTCCCTCTCTTTTTCTTCTTTCTCCTCAGGGAACCAATGTATTGGCTTATACTAAACAATACTTTAGTGTTGGCTACCAGTAATGATGAAAATGTGCTCCGAAAGAAAAAGTTACGCTCTGCTTCCTTGGCAACGCTTTGAAACAGGGAGACAGCATGACCATAAACTTACCAAACATGCAAGTTGTCGTCAGCCTTAACTCTGCGAAACAAATGGGTATTTTTATTCAAAGGTGACTAACGTTCCGTTAAACCCATTTGATATATGAGAAATTGTCGTCGAAGGAATGTATTTCTTAACGAGATTAGTAATTTTACTTTTTAAGATGCACAAATTATATACCTCCGCCGATCATTACAAAAAACAAAACAAAAAGAAAACATGGGGCGTATAGCTACAAAAGAAACGAAAAAAAAAGCCAGAAAAGCTCAAGCTCACAATTAACGAAAGCAAAGTCAGGCACTAATTAATTTTTGGTGAGGGGTCTGGTGAGACGTCCTCCGTGCTGAAATTACGGCTAGAAAATTACACAAGGACAAAAGGAAGACCAGAAGCCACGAGCGCTGTGTCATGGGGTCCAAGAAGTGCTTGCTTTAAGCGTAAGATTTATGATGCAGGTATGTTGGAAGATGTGTGTCCACATATTTACTGCGAGATCCTGAGCCTAAAGTATTATTTGGTTTTTGTATCTCCTGCAATTCTCATGTTACGCTCAAGAAAAAGCGATACGATGCAGTACCGGACGGCGCACACTCTTAATCGCAACGAAGGCAATCTGCCGCCCGTGTATGCCAGGTGCCTCAATCATGTTTTCAGACACACATAAAAAGGGGCGCCAGCTCTGCCGCTTCTTGCTTTGTGAACAAGGCTCCCGTGGGGAAGCTGAAACGTAAATAACCATTTTAAACCATTTTGGTCGGTGTCCAGACCTCTTCCTTTTAAGTACCGGACACTTCGCCCTTATGTTCTGTATTTTACGTTTCCAGTTTTTGTCTAAGATATAGCGTACGCAGTGTGTTAGCTTGCCTAGTATGCATTTCGTCTTCAACTCTGTGATGGAATTTCAGGTGCAGCGCCTAATCTGACTACTTGATTGATTAGAAATGTTGCAGCCTTCTTTATAAGCAGGCGCTTCCGCTCTGGGCCTGACGTGCATGATGGTATACCATCAGGCACCTCAGGCCCAGAGCGGACGTGTGCAATCATGTGCACACGTCCTGTGTGCATGATGGTATACCATCAACTTACCAGCATACTTGCGCTTGCTATAGCGAGCGCAAGCTAGCCGACCTGTGTCAATCACAGAAACAATGGGCTTGGAAAGGCGAGTGGACCGATCCACAAAGTAATGAATGATATGTGCTTACAGACGCGCAACTAGATCACTGGGAAAAAAGCGTCTGCGAGTAAATAAATAGCAAACAGACTGGCTTCCTGATTGATTGGGCTTTACATTCCTAAGCAACGTTGAAGCAACGTGCGACACGGTAACGGTGGAATCTAGATTAATTCGGACCCTCTGTTACTTCTTGTGTGCGGAATCATCGACAGACGTGCTTTCTTGCGCTCAACCCCGTCACAACGGCGAATTGGTTGCAGCAACTGGGAATCGAACCCGCGACCTTGGACTCAGAGGCATGCCACGACCACTGACCCACAGTGGCGGCTAACAAGGCAGGGAACACAGTTTGCGTTTCCATTTGGTTCTTTGCTTTGTGCTTCTGGTCGCTTGGTCCAGGAAGGGCGGATCGGGAAGGCCTGCCGCCGCGTCTACTGTATTCCCTAATTACGCTTGTACTTCATATCTGCTGTAGCACTGACGCCATTTTGACCATATATATATATATATATATATATATATATATATATATATATATATATATATATATATATATATATATATATATATATATATATATATATATATGTATATATATATATATATATATATATATATATATATATATATATATATATATATATATATATATATATATATATATATATAGCTAGCAGCTCTTACGAGTACCGCCATATTAATTGAAACTTCACAAAACCAATAACTAGCAAACACTTGCAGCTTATAGTTACCATCAGACGGGGGAATTTATTAGCACTGTCGAAATGCCATTTTCAAACTGCAAACACCCTGTGAAATATGTATGACAGCCGCTTGTGAAAGTCAGCTTGTCATCGTATATACTGGGCGTTTGATTCCAACGTTAACAGAATTTTCAAACATCGCCGGTGGCATATAGCACAAATCTACTCATTGGGCCGGATTTCTCGAAGAGGCAGACATTACTAACACTGGAAATCGATATGTGTAATTAGATAATTACCAAAATTTTACAAACCAACTTTTTAACTGATTACGTTAGCGCACGTATTGCATTACAGGAACTGAATTCAGTGATTTCACAGGGCACAACCACTTGAAAAGAATTTTGAGAATATCACCAAGTTTGAAATAGGAGCTGGCAAACTTGAGGGTTAATATGTAGTGGTGTTCCACTTACTTTTAACAGCGGAGTTGGTTAACCTTTTAGTTGCGTCGTGGAATGTTACAGGAAAACTCAGCCCAGCTGTGCGCCGCCTCGCGTTGCAACCACCTGGGAGAGCACCAAGCTACCTCACCTACTCGCACCCTACGCGCTTAGGGTGGAGTCGTGACGTCACAGGCGAGTAAAAGCTCAGAACAGCCAGCGCGGCGACACACTCTCCTCTACTCCGTGCGTACGTGCTGCTGCCATGGAAAGTCCGAAGAAAGTCCGGACGCCCGAAGAAGGACCGGCTTACCAGGAAGAGCGCCGTACTGCCAAACAAGAAGCGATGCGTCACCGCCGAGCTCATCCGGAACACCGTGCCGAAGCTGCGACTAGAAGAGGCCACGCCGAGTCGAGGATCCGGAGTTTCAGTCCAGGAAACGCGAGAGTAGGGCGCCTGAATGCTCGACGTCGCCGAGAAAGCGATCCCGGCCTGCAACTGCTCGAAAACTCCCAGCGTCAAGACTGCCGAGACAACTTAGCAAAGCCTGGCATAACCTCGGGAAACCTAGAAACAACTTAGCCAAGCCTACCAGTCGCTCGCAAAACCTAGAAACGACTTAGCCAAGCCTACCAACAACTTAGCAAAACATAGCATAATCTTGCAAAACCTACAAACAATTTAGGCAAGCCGCGTAAAATCTAGGTGACAACAAGCTCCGCTGTAGACTCCAGCCTTGCACCACTAGTGCAAGCTGCGCACGTTTTTTTTTTTGAACAAAGCGTACTTTCACGCATTGAAGCTCAACAGTTACTGGAACACAAATGCATGTCGTCGAACGTTGGGAATGAATATCTGGGAACTGGTCCATTTCACAGAATTCGTTCCTGCATAATGTTCGATGGCGCCGGCTGCAATTTGAATATTGCAATATGCGCCGTAAAGTAATTCGCCTGGAAATTAATTTGCGAAACATTGTTAATGAGTCGAAAATTCCTTTTAATTTCTCGTACTAATAGCGTCCACCTCTGAGATTAGTTCAGTAGATGTAGGCGAACCGTGCTACATGCCACAGGCAATTTTTAATAATTCTGTAAATGATAAAATGAAAAACATGTGTATAGACCGACATCCACCCAGCCCGGGAGGCTCGCCATAAGGACCATAGGTGTACCGACATCCGGCAAAGCAGCTATATATATGCGAAGCGATGACAACTTGCTCGGAGCGTTGTGATAAGGCTTCTGGGTTTTTACAGTTAATTGAAGACAACGATGCGCTGACAGCGCACATTAATTAACGGCGCCGGAAATCGCTGACATGAGTGGCATTGTTTTCGGCTTCACCACTGCAAATGGGGCTGCCGGAAAAAATAGTCTACCATAATCAGCAATAATTTAGCGCTAGCGCACTAAAACGATGCCTTTTTTACGCACAAAAAGAAAAGGATACAGGGAGACGACAGATTAACACTTGACGCAGAAAGAAACCTTGATTTATTGAAGGCCGTGGTAGTGATGGTCTTGTCATCGGCCTGCCAGATTTGTTCCGTTCAGTAAGCGATGCCGTCACAATAGAACTGTAGCACTATATATGCTGAGTTTCTGACAGACCCTACATAGCGGCAGATATTTCTTTGAAATCCTATGCGCGACAGCTGTGCGAAATTTCCAATTCGGAGCAAGGCAGCTTTACAGTTTCCACTACACTGCAATGTCATAGACTGCATTAGGCACAACTGTGTCGATAGCGCGGGCTCGCTTACACCATGGCGGGTGTGCAAACCCTTGTTGCCAGAGACAGATGATAATAAGTACTGTTTGCAGAGAGAGAGAGAGAGAGAGAGAGAGAAAACAAGGAGAGCAAAGGCAGGGAGGTCAACCAGACGACCATCCGGTTTGCTACACTACACTGGGGGTTGAGAGAATGGTGTAATAGAAAGAGGAAAAGATAAAGAGAGTGATCAAAAGAGTGCTATAACACTCTAGAAAACTATCAGGGCTCTCTTAAACTGGTGCACTTCAAGTACTGTACTAGTGCACGAGTCACTTCTTGTGCCAATGACGGGTGTGGCCACGGTCCGAGTATCTTTGACTCAGAGAACGGACTCGAGTCCAGTCGGTTTCAAGTTGTCCTGAGAGAGAGGCGTTGTACGTCGTAGCGAGGACAGATACATAATAGGCGCTTGATGGTTTCCTCACACCTGCAGGAGTCGTACATCGGGCTCTCGGCCATTCACTGTCGGCACTATTTCTCAAAAATGCAAAGCAGTGACAGCTACCACTAGCGCTGTATTGGACGCATTAAGACTTGCGATGTTTCGCTCTGCATGAATGGCACGAACCAATATTTGCAGTGGAAAAGCACATTCTACGAGTAAGCATCACAGCGTTTCGGATGGTTGCAGAAGATGCGCGATTAAGTGAACAGACTGCAGTTTGCAAATCTGGAGAACCGCTGCTTCTACTTTTCTTTCTTTCTCTTCCTTTTCTTGTGTTTCATTTTGTGCTTCTAGCCTCATTTAAGTTATTGCTCCTGGGGTCCTCAGATTTGGTTCATGTCTGTGCCTTATCGCGCAATGCAATGCCTGCATGTGAGTGTGATCTTGTGACTGCGTGATATGCGTATGTCCATGTGCATGTGTTTGTGTATAGGCGCGTGTCTATATTGAGATTCGCTATCAAAAGCTATTGCGGTGTGGCAGCTTCAGTTACTTGCTATCCCCGTTGTATGAAAAGAATTAAATTGAGCGTACTTCAAGAAATACCGTCTTGCACTGCCTCCACCCATTTCCCCCTCATTTCAAAGCACACCAGCTAATCAGGGAGGACCCGCGACTTACTTCGTTGCAAAGAAATTGTTGCAAGCACACGCTCTGGTAAAAAAAAAAAAAATGATTCGCTTTGGCAAATAATTGACTGTTTTGGGTCAGTCGCTCGAGGGCTGCTAGATTTTGACACCTCTGCGGCTGGAGCCATATAGCTGCTGAATTCACCAGGTTGGGGTAGAACATGTCGTGAAAAATATTTGCATCCTAATTTTGTCTTTGTGTTCCAAATACATGGATAGGCATAGTGCATCACTACTACCGCGTTTTCCTCGCCAGGAACCGCCCTGCAAAAGCTAGCATCGTCGCGTTACATTTAAATTCTGTTCCAACTATAGCGCCATCATAATGCGCGAAGAGAGCCCGCAATAAAAGAAGTGAAAAACGGCAAGGTAAATGAATGTACGTAATAGCAGACGCTGGCTTGCGCATGGATTGGATTGTACTACAGTGTAGTGCCTGTTCGTGATAAAGGAAGAGCAAGTTTGTTGGTTATTGAAGTTTTGTGCGAAAGCCGGCGTGCGTACGAATAGCAGCAATCCCAACAATTTCCATCTTGAATGACGCTTCGAGGCGCAGTTCGCAAGTAGTTGTATAGCAGTTGATTGTTGTTTACTTAATTTATAAAGAAAATAGGAAAGGCAGAAAATAGATGCTGGCCGCAGACTGCCTAGATTTGGCTGGTGACATCTGAACAGAGGTCAAAAGAAAGGGCGCTGGGGGGGGTTGGGGGTGAGGTACTGGTGTAAAGGATAGGGAGAAAGAATAGCACAGAAGATAACTATACTCAGTTATACAGAGATAGCGACTATAGTCGAGCATTTCACACATAGCTCACCTGCAGCATAGAGAAAGAAATTCTACAGGAGTAGACAATCATTTAGAGCCCAGCGGCCGAATAGGCTGCAGCGCACCAAGTCACCGGCATTAAATACCTAAACCATACTTCAGGGTTCAGTTTCGGACGCGCGCGTTTTGAAAGCTAGCTTGAACGCGTCACGCCAGCTGCACTGATCGGTGCGTATATTTCTTTTTCATTTTTCGCTTATACTGCTCAACCACGCGCGGTTAGTGCGGAATCGTTTTATTATTTAGTAAAAATAATTCCGAATGATCTTTACAAGCCTCCATCGAATCTGTACAACTTGCAGTTTCATAAGGAAGACGCAAGACATCTTGTGAAATGCGGAAATGTTTATTTTGCTCTATATAAATGCTGGTTCCAAGCCTTTTGTGCATTCATCCAATGTTGTGGCACCAAGTAAGCAGCAGTAGCTACCGTACGAAGTTCCACTGGACGGCATCAGCTGAAAAGAATAAGTTACAAGCATGTGTCATTTTGGTATTTAGACCTTATAGGAAAAATGTGGGTAGAGGTGAAACGTGCAAAAGTGGTAAATGGGCGGCATTACAAACAAACGCGATTCGTTTTTACATACATGGCGTAGAAAATACCCAGCATATAATTTTCTTTAAATTATGGGGTTTTACGTGCCAAAACCACTTTCTGATTGAGTCACGCCGTAGTTGAGGGCTCCGGAAATTTCGACGACCTGGGGGTTCTTTAACGTGCACCTAAATCTAAGTAAACGGGTGCTTTGGTATTTCGCCCCCATCGAAATGCGGCCGCCGTGGCAGGGATTCGATCCCGCGACCTCGTGCTCAGCAGCCCAACACCATAGCCACTGAGCAACTACGGCGGTACCAGGCATATCCCAAACAAAAAATTGGAGGACGCTTAAGCTTCGCCTTCAAGAGTGGGACGCGACAGCGTTCCCGTCGACCCGCCAAGGGGTCGACAATGCGCTACGGCACAGCGATCACTTACGATGCGCCCCGCATCGGACTTAGCGCCCACCTATCACGCGGTGAGCGTCGAGCAACGCAGCGTTCGGCGTGGCAACGAAACGTGCGCCTGAGCGAATGGAACGAACCAAAGAACTCGGTGTCTCGGAGGGGAAACGATCTGCGCCAGCCAAACGTCGTGATCGGCACGGGCAGAGAGATAGATAGTTATCTAAACCGGGAGCACGGCGAAGCGTCGTCAGGGGAGAGGGAGTCCCGCGACGCGCCTGGCAGCGGTCCCAATGCGCGCGCGGCGCGCCTCCTGTCGGGGCAGCGCCGTACATTGAGAGGAGGGGGGTCTTCTGTGTTTGCCGCAAGATGGCTCTGCGTGTGCGGAAAGCGCAGAAGAAATGCAGCGGAAACGCACTTCGCAACTCGTGTAATTGTGACTTCTGTACGTTACATGTTCATAATTACCGATATACACCGCAGTATAACTTTCCACGGCTCGTTTCGAAGGCAACACCGCATTCACTAGAGGCGCGTTTGCACCGCTTGGAAGCATCGAACTCGTGGCTGAGTGGTAGCGTCTCCGTCTCACACTCCGGAGACCCTGGTTCGATTCCCACCGGGCCAGTCTTGGAAGTTGCTTTTTATTTATGAAGCGCCTGCCGTGATTTATCGCTCACGGTCAACGCCGCAAACACCGACGCCGACACCGACGCCGACGACACCGGCTTTTCTGCGACACGAGCTCCTTAACGCTATCGCGTTAATACCATAAAATATTAGGAAAAGACCTGTTTTCTAAGCATTCCCACATTCCCGCGCATTATTACCTGCGCTTTAAGAGTCCATATACACGGGCTACTGCGCGTTTCCGACACAACTTGGCTTCAGCCGACGCCATGGTACGTTACGTACACAGAGGTGACCACAACACAGACCCTTAGCCAGACCATGCTAGACGCTCGCAGGATGCCTTCTACTCGCACTCAAGACAAACGCGTGGGTCGAAAGCCTGATTTCTGTCGTTCAGAAGACGGAATGTTAGAATGAGGAGTTCTGGTTTTTGAGCTCTTCGGTGTTATCTTTTGCGCGTTCTGTCGGCGCAAGCAACACATTCCCGTGTTATCACTCTTGGTAACCGCTCGTCGCGTTTTCGACACGCGTGAGTACCGAAAGAAGATATATTGTTGGGGGGGTGGGGGGTGGGGGGTGGAGGAGGCATAAAGTGCATCCCATGCTTGTGCATAAAGTGCATCCCACCGTAAGATTCAGTACATGCGAAACTAACTATGTTACAGCGGCCGAGCTGCTTTTCGCTAAGTGCGTCACAAGGATAAGACCCGTGTCGTAAGCCTAAATTGCTTGAAATGGGTCGCAGACTGTCACAGAAGATTTCTCACCTTGCCATAGTCCAGTAGTACAGTGGTGCTGTGTCAAAGTGCAGGAGGAACGCAAGATTAAGCCGGGAGCCAAACAAAACAGGCTAGCTTAAAAACAGAAAAAAAAAAAGAAAAGGGAAGATGAACGGGTCGCTGGACAGGCGAACGCTCACATGCGCAGCCGTGGCGTGTCTGGCGCATGACGCATGCATCTGGAGCGTCTGGCGTGTCATTGGCCTGTCGCTAGGTAACGCAATAAAAATCAGTCGCAAAGTATAAGTTCATTTATCCGCAAGAATATTTAGTTTTAGCGGGAAAGGATAAAAAATGAAACAATGTTAACCTCATTTCACATTTTTTTTTCTGATGCTCGCGATAGCTAACGGACGGCATTAATACTATTAATACTACTATTGAGCGCCTGTGACTAGTTCTGTGTTTTTTCTTTGTAATTGTGCCTTCGCGCTACGCTATGTCGGTAGGTATTTATACAAGTGCGACGCATTTCCTGTTGCCGTTTCGGCCGAGTGTCCCCTCTTGTTGAATTTCTTTCTCTATGCTTGTAGTGTCACTTTACCAAGTGTTTGTTGCATGGCCCCGCACAACGTCCCCGTTATCGTTGCTTGTAGAGCAGGCGGGTTGCGAGGCGCGACTGTTCTAGAACGTCGCATGGAGTTATAGCGACTGTCCGTCACTATACGTTGTCTCCGCTTATGGGAAATCCATTTTACTCGCCTTGCCTCCACCTGAGGGACATTGCCCTGTGCTCTTTCTTGAAAATGAGGTGGCTGCCCGACTGGGGCACCGCCACAGCCACTCGGCAAACCTGCGTTTACTTTAGGATAAAGCCAGTCTCTCCGTTCTCAACCTGTCAAAATGTGTACTGGCTCCGCTAAACCGAGTTCCTAAGACGGGGTGACCCAGGACATTAACGTTTTTTTTTTCGAACACTAGCCATGGACGACGCTGCTCCTACTCCTGCTGTCAGAGGCGACACCACGTTTACGCCTCCTGTCATCGCCGCAGAGCTTCCGCTTCCCAGGTCTTGGCCTGAGAATCCCCGACTTTGGTTTATGCAAATAGACACCCGTTTTCAACGCCGGCGCATCACTTCACAGACAGCAAGGTACCTGCACGTCGTCGCCGCGCTATCCTCCGACATCGCCGGTGCCATAGACGACTTGCTAGCGGCTACACCTTCGGCCGCAACATACGATGACCTGAAACGCATCGTCCTGCAGCGCCTCAAGCCATCGCAACAGAGTAGGCTCCAACGCCCCCTCTCCGAGGGACTCGGCGACCAACGACCGTCACAACACCTGCACCGGTTGAGTCAGTTGCTGAATGACCACCCCGAAAACGAGAGCCAGCTTCCAATTTTGCGAGAGCTGTTCTTGCGGCGTCTCCCACACGTGGTGCTGGCGGGTTCCGACGAGGCGAGTCTCGATCGGTTAGCTGTACTCGCTGACCACATATACGACTGCACGTCTGCGGCACAGCTAACTATCGCCGCTGCGAGAATCTCAGAGCCAGGAGATCGACTCTCGCGCCTGGAGGAAACAGTCGACTACCTTACCAGTACACTGGAGAAGCTGACGGTGGGCGGCAACATTAACGACCAACTTCGACACAATCATTCGCCTTCACAGTCTCGCAGCGTACCTAGAGACTCTTCACAGCAGTTGTTCCGGTATCACCGTCGCTTTCTCGAACAAGCAAGTCGCTGCATTCAGACCTGTTCGTGGACGCGAAACGCACAGGCGAGTCGCTAACAGCGGCATGCGACATCGGTCTTTGCGCAAACCGCCTATTCTTCGCAGTTGACCGAATCACCAGCACCCGACTCCTCGTCGACACTGGAACCGAGTTGTTTATTGTTTTCGCCACGGCCGCCGATCGCCAACGCGGCAAATCCACACCTACGCTCCACGCAGTGAACAACACTGGTATCACGTCGTATGGTCTCCGGTCACGCTAGACATCGGACTCCGGCACTTGCATATATGGGTGTTTGTGATCGGCAACGTCAGCTTTGGTATACTCGGAGTGGACTTCCTTAGCCATTTCCACCTAGATGGTAGTGTACGCGATGGGTGCTTAAAGGATAACGTCACATCCCTCGATGTACTTGGCCTGCGTTCCAACTCCGCCTCAACGCCTCAACTGGCATCCATACGTTTCGGGCGGTCTCAACCTACGGCAAGATACTTGCTGAGTACCCGCAACTCACGAAGTTACGAAACGATGCGCTGCCCGTGAAACACCAAATGACGCATCACCACCACCGGCCCACCTGTCGCCGCGCGGCCACTGAGGCTCGCTGGACGGAGGTTGGAATTCGGCCGCTGTGAGCTCGAACACATGCTTCAGCTCGTCGTTATTCCGTCCTTCCTCCAGCAATTGGTCTTCACCTCTCCATCTGGTTCCAAAGCAGGACAGGGGCGACTGGCGGCCTTGTGGTGATTACCGAGCTTTGAATGCCGTCAGTACTCCGTATCAATATCCCCTGCCCCACATACATGACTTCGGCGCTCGTCTCGCAGGAACCAAAATATACAGCAAGATCGACTTGATCAACGCGTACCATCCAATTCCTTTCGAAGCCAGCGACATTCCCAAGACAGCAATCACGACTCAATTTGTCCTATTTATAAATTCGTCCGTATGCGCTATGGCTTGAAGAATACGGCGCAATGTTCTCAAAGGTTCGTCGGCGAGGTTACACCCGCACTCCCGTTCATTTTCGTCTACCTTGACGACATTGTCGTTGAAAAGGCGCACGGACGAAGAGCACAAATAGCAATTTCGCTTTCCATTTGAGCGACTAGAGGAACACGGCCTGGTCCTAATGACGAAGAAATGTATTTTCGGGGCTTAAGCCCTCGATTTTCTCGGCTATCGCATTTCAAGGCATCAAACCACTGGAATCACGGGTGCAGGAAATCGAGGAGTTCTGCTCTCCAAGATCTTTCCGAAAGTTGGGCGAGTTTCTGGGGCTCATAAATTTTCACAGGCGCTCCGTACCATCCAGCGTGCAAGTTCTTCTACTGCTTACCGACCTGCTGCATCGCGTCTGCAGAAAACAGCCTACCTTTTACTGGTCCTCGGAGCACGAACACTCCTTCCCGGAAGCCGAAACGTGGCTGGTGACTGCCATGCCGCTGATTCACCCGTTACCCAATGCGCCAACTCGCCTTATAGTAGGCACGTCGACCGCGGTAGTGGGTTCACTGCTGCGGCAGCACGCAGACACTGACTTGAGGTCGCTGGGCTTCTTCTCAAAGCGCCTCCAACCTTCAGAAGCTCATTAAGCACATTTGGGAGGGTGATGTTGTCCATCTATTGCGCTGTCAGCTATTCCCGTATTTTTTCTTGAAGGGTGCAGCTTTTACATTCTGACCGATCACAAGCCGTTAACCTTCGTTTTCAAGAACGACAGTTCATCGTACTCAGAACGTGAGCTTCAGTAACTTTCCTTTATCTCAGAATTTTCTACGGACATCCTCCATATCTCTGGGACCGAAAATCAGGCAGCTGACGCACTGTCGGGGATCGGCGCTGTGCCTGTTGGCCCTGTCTATTTCCAAGCTATAGCCTCGGCCAAGCAACATGACCCCGAGCTGGGCCAATTGCGGGGAAAAGGCTCGTCGCTCCAGCTTGCGGAGGTACCACTGCCCTACACAACAACGTTGGTCACCTGCAACACATCGCAGGCAGCCCCTCACCTGTTCGCGCCCCATCAGTTTCGGCGGCCAATATTCGATTCACTGCACGGGCTAAGTCATCCCGGCATCAGAGCGACGCAGAGGCTCATCCCAGACCGCTTCGTCTGGCCAGGGATCAACAAAATGTTTGAAACTGGACAAGAAGCTGCCGAAGTTACCAACTCAGTAAAATTATCTCGAATGTCTGCCTGTTCTGCAAAGCAGCGCCTAGTACTCTAGTACTAACCTACTGGCGAACTCGAAAGCCGCGATGTGAGGGCATTTCGCTGGCAGACACACCGACCGTCTGAGCGACGCTGCTCGCTTCGCTTGCACGTTTCCCTGCGCAACGACTGCGTCGAGTAAACCAATTGTATTTAATAACCGGCGAACTAAGTGTAACGGGCGAACTAAGTGTTAATCGTTTTGGCAAACATAAGCGCTCTTCGCCGAGCTCGGGCTGGATCGCAAGCACCATAGGCCGCGGCGTCCGCCTAGCTAGGCCTATCGAACAAATCGCTGGCAGTCAGCGGAGCCGTCAGTGGACAACGCACCGTCGTGAAGTGTTCTGTCACTTGCAGGGGCCTAATTTTATTGACAGTGCTCGCGTAAAGCAAAGGAGTGTTGTGCAAAGTTGTTCATATTGAGTTTCTAAACGTGGTTATGAAGTCATCCGATTGTACAAGCTGGGGCGCTGGATGTGGGCAGAGCTCACGCGTCGCTCGCTCGTTCAGATGCACGCACCGTGTGCCCCGAATCATCGTATGCTGCATGTCGGAGCATGCAGCGCTGCACGTGGGATCGGACGCCGAATCCTACCGTGTGTCTCCTGCTTCAAGCCATGAAAGTGACCCGGCACACCCGTTCAGCGGTGCAGCCGTTTCGACCACCAGAGAGACGTTTCGATCATTTGGTGGGGTCTCGTCCGCCCTGCCAAGGTTTCAGGTACCTCCTCACGTGTGTCGACTGGTACTCAAGGTGGCCTGAGGCGACGCCTCTACTAGACATCACGGCTGAAACAGTGGTGGAAGCATTTGTTACGTGGGTGTTGCGGTATGGTTCTCCTTTGCGAATAACTACTGACCGAGGCCCACAATTCCAAAGCTCGCTTTTTTCTGCGCTGGCGAGAGTGCTCGGCACGCACCTTCATAACACCACGGCTTGCCAACTACAAACCAACGGCATGGTCGAGCGTCTCCACGACATTTGAAGGCGTCATTGACCGCCACGCTCGATAGACAGCACTGGGTGGAGAGGCTACCCTATAATACTATACTGGGGCTGCAGGTAGTAATCAAGGATGACCTCGGTGTCAGCAGCCGAGATCCAGGCCAGTTTTTCGTCCCCCAGCAAGGCACTCCGCCAGCGGCCGCGATGCACGAGAGGCTACATTCCTGGCTCGACCAGCTTCGACCTACACCCTCACGCATCGCCCGCGGGCAGCCTGTGTCTAGTTTCGCGACAATAGACACAAGCACGAACGTCTTTCTGTGGCACGACTCTATCAAGCCACCATTGACTTCTTCCTGTACAAGGCGTTGGACTTGATGTGGAAAGAGCTTTCGATAAAATCCGACATTCTTTCATTCTACGGGTACTTCGGACTTGAATATGGGGCAGCGGCTTTTCCATTTTGTCAAGGCTTTCCTTATGAATAGAAGGACGTGTCTCAGGTTTGGGGAGATAAAGTCGTAAGTCTTTAAATTGGGTTCCTGTTGTACTTCGCAGGGATCCGTACTCGCGCATATTTTATTTAATCTGGCGATGTCGAATTTGGCTGATACATTGGACGCGATCCAGGGTATTGGTTATTCTATCTACGCGGATGACGTTACTACATGGAGTGTTGGCGGTAAGGATGGAGAGCTTAAGGCTAGGCTGCAGAAGGTGGTAACCCTTACGGACGAGTATCTAGGTCGTATGGGGCTCAAATGCTTCACTAAAAAGTCGGAGTTGTTGATCTTCAAATCTAAGGAGCTAGGTCGCAGGCCGAAGGATTGGGTACCAGAAGTTGAGCTTTGCATTAGAATCCATACTAGGGAAGGTTCCTTGATACTCAAAGTTGAAGCAATCAGGCTCCTGGGTTTTGTAGTTCAAGCGAATGGATGGAATATTAGAACCATTCAGCGTATTACCAAGAAGACGGAAGAGGCCATAAGGCTTATAAGAATAATCTCTAATAGGCATAGGGCTTTAGGAGAAGAAAGTGCGATGCGATTAGTTCATGCATTTATTATGTGTCATTTCTCGTATGTGGCAGCTATGTTAAATTGGAATTAGGGGGGAGAAAGATAAATTGTAAGCTTTAATCAGAAAAGCCGTCAAGGCTGCGCTTGGTCTCCCTGTGACTACGTCAAACGATATGTTGTTATTACTGGGTTTGCATAATACTTTAGATGAAATTGCCGAGGCTCAGCGTACGGCACAGAGAGAGCAGTTGCTAGGTACACCAGCGGGTAGGTATATTTTAGAGTCAATTGAGGAATCGGTGGATGCGTCGCACGATGGGGCGCCCCTATACGAGTTGAACGTGAACCTTAGGGCCAATGTCATGGTTCGTCCATTTCCGTGGTATGGGCACCCCATGCACAACGTATGGAGGCGGGTCGCGAGAACTAGGACTCTGTTGCGAGAGGCAAAGGATCAGGAGAAGAAGTTTGCGTTTGCTGACGCCGCATGGATTAATGGGAAAGATGCTTATTCGGTGTGCTGGTAAATGACAAATGGAGCGGTATAAATGCCGCTTCCATTTATACCAAAGATCCGGGGGTCGCCGAGCAGGTGTCTATTGCTCTAGCACTAATTGATTCAATATTTTTGATGTTTAGTGACTCGCGATCTGCGATTAAAGCCTTCGCGAGGGGACTTGTTGCGGAACCGGGCAAGAGACTGCTGCTGAGTAAGGGTATCACTTCGCATACAGTTACTTGGTTCCCGGCGTACATGGGGACAGTGGAGGGAGCCCCGCGAACCTCAACGAGTTGGCACACTGGGAGGCACGAGGATTAGTGTGCCGTGTATTCCCTCAAGGGGCGGGATTTTCCGCTCCTTAGTTGAGGGACCAGCTGTTAACCTACTACGAGATCACCAAGCACTATTACTTAGTGCGCAGGGCATTTTGCCGGCCACATTCTAAATTAAATAGGCCACCGACGGTTACATTAAGGCTTCTGCAGATGAACGTACCCTAACCCGGTCGTTGTGAATAAAATTAATCTACGAATCGGTGATGGTTCTCAAGGTGAACAGTAGTGGCAGTGGATGATGCACAGTGAAGTGCTGGCGGACTTACTCAGGGTTGTCCAGAGGGCCCCTGTGACGGCAGAGGGGCTCGGTCTCTCTGTTTCAACGTGAGAGCGGCCCGCATCGGTCCCAGACTGATCCCTCAGGACTTAAATTAAGTTCTTCATACCATACCATACCAGTTTCCAGATATAAATTCCCCGAACTTTTCAGAGAAATGCACTGGCGTCCCAGTTACTTGTGTGTTTCAGTGCATCAAACGACGTTTTGTTAACAAATTAACTGCAACGCCAATGCATTTCTCCGCAAAGTTCGGGAATTTATATCTCGAAACTGGTGTAATATTGAAAATTCGTCCCAAGTGGATCCGCCTTGTGAACTCCATGGCTAGAATTAGCAAATTGCAATATGGGCCATAATGTAATTGTAATTAGTTAAATACTTAATTAGTGGATTTTTATTAATTAGTCAATTTTGCATCTCAATTTATTGTGCAAGTATTGTCCGCCGCTTCGAGTAGACCAGCTCATGAACTAGAATTGCGATATCTGCTACAGGCAAGCTTTAAAAATTTTTGAAAGTGTTCGCTGAAACATCCTGTATATATAAAGGGTCAGCATGTGGGGTACTTCAAATAAAGAGACACGCAGCGTCGTTCCTGTGCTTCAGTTCACATTACCAAGCGCGAACTACATCGCACGCGAAATGCGAAGGTTGTGGGATAGTTCCCCACCTGCGGCAAGTTGTTTTTTCATTCACTTTCATTTCCATTAATTTATCGTTTCTTTATTTCATTTATTAAGCCCAAGTAATTTCCCCTATGTTGTCCTCGGTGTCAGTGTTTGTTGGCTTCTTATATGACCAATAAAGATCGGGCCCCTCGGTTGCAGACTTTCTCCACGTTTATGGATGGATAGATGGATGTTATGAGCGTCTCCTTTGGAACGGGGCCGTGGGTTGCGCCACCAAGCTGCTGCTATTAAGCGGCCTAATGTCCTACCTAGGTTAAAAAAGAAACAAAAACAAAACGCTATGAACTCCCACAACCAAATTTTCTGACCCCCTTCTGCGAACTAGGATTTTGTACGTCTCCGTTTTTGTCGTTTCCCTACTTTTCTTCCACGAATCTTCGAATCGCGTCTTACTAATCTCTACTACATACATGTTTACTTTTCCACTGCCCTCGCTGAACCCAAGGGTTTCAAGGAGGCCAGTGGTGCCTAAATCGGCCACTGGACTGGGCATTCGAACAAAACGTGCTCCATCGTTTCCATAGTTTTACCGCAGCAGGCACATGCTTCTTCCGCGTTCTTATATCTCGCTTTATAGGTGCGTGTTCTAAGACATCCTGATCTCGTTTCGAAAAGTCATGAGGTTCCCTTTGAGTTATCATAAATTGCTTCTTTCCTGATTTCGTTTCTTCCTCTTTGCATCCGTTTATTCCTCATTGCAGGTTTCTTTTCCCTTGCCGCAACGCATGAGATTATTTCAGCCTCACTGACTTTCCGCTTTACGTTCTTTGTTGCTGTGTTTCCCACCCTACAGGCCGCATACTTGCTGGTAAGCTTGTTCGTTTCCTCCACTGTGAATTAATTGTTTTCTTGTACAAGTACTTCAACACTCTCCCAGCCCATTTACTTTCTTCCATATTCCTCAGTCGTTCTTCATGTTCAATTTTACTGCGAGCTTCTTTCCCTTGAAAACTAGTCCAGCCCCTATCACCCTGCACAGCTTCATATGTAGTTTTCCCGTGAGCGCCCAATGCGAGACGTCCCACTGACCTTTGGTTCCCATCGAGTCCTGATTGTACCCCTGATTTAAAGCAAACAACCGCATTTCTAAAACTAAGTCCTGGAACCATTACACCTTTCCGCATACCCCGGAGCATCTCGTACATATTGTATCCCCATAGCGCTCTGTGCTTCATTATGGCGGCCCATTTCTCTAACGCTTCACTGCTGTTTTTTCCTGTGTTTCCATATACATATTGCCTTCGTTTATCCATATACCAAGGTATTTATATTATCTTACGCCAGGTATTTCCTGGCCCTGTATTGCCACTGTCTGTTCACTGTTTTCATTGAATACCATAACACCTGATTTTCTAACACTACATTTCAAACCTACATTCTTGACTTCATAAAATTATGGGGTTCTACATGCGAAAACAACTTTCTAATTATGAGGCACGCCGTAGTGGGGGACTCCGCAAATTTCGACCACCTGGGGTTCTTTAACGTGCACCTAAATCTAAGTACACGGGTGTTTTCGCATTTCGCCCCCATCGAAATGCGGCCGCCGTGGCCGGGATTCGATCCCGCGACCTCGGGCTCAGCAGCCTAACACCATAACCAATGAGCAACAACGGCGGGTTTCTTGCCTTCCTGTTCACAGATATTAGCCAGGCGTTGCAAACCACTTTGCTTGTTAGCTAGCCACACAATATCATCCCCATAAAATAAACCTGGAAGCTGCTGCTCCACCACTGTGCCCGTCTGTTTGTATGAGATTAAACCTGATATTACTTCCTTCTAGTGCCCTCTCCATCCTCACCATGTACATCATAAACAGCAGTGGGGAGAAAGGGCACCCCTGCTTGAGTCCTTTGTTGATATCAACTTTCTCCTCGCTCTTCATCCCTTCCAGTTGAATGGAAACAGTATTTTCTGGATAAATCTCTCTCAAAAGCTGTAGACAATCACCACCTATGCCTTCCCCTTCCAGAATTATCCCACAAAATGTTGCGGTCTGCGTTGTCATAGGCGCCTGTAATGTCTAAAAAGGCCGCATATAACGGTCTGCTTTCTACTCTTGATATTTCAATACACTGAGTAAGAACAAATAAGTTATCATCAAAACGCCTACCTATTCTGAAGTTATCCCAAAATCCCATTATTCTCGGCCCATGCTTGGAGCTTTAATGTGATTGCCTGCATTGCTAGCCTGTATATTACCGATTTAATTCTATCTTTATCCCCCTTACCTTTATAAATTAAATTCATTCTACTTTGTCAGCAACTGTCTGGTATTCGTCTATCTTTTGAAGTTTTTTCCACCGCTTTCACCAGATATTCCTTACTTATTGGCCCTAGTTCATTAATCAGCCTAGCGGGAACCTCGTCTAGCCGTGTGTCAGTGCGCTTAGGAATTTTCTCTTCGGCTTTCCTCGAGTTGAAATTTGTCAGCACCAGCTACGTTTCCACCTGGTTCTGTTTCAGGTTTTTTTTTCTTCAAATACAACCTCGTCATTGCCTTGGAAAGATTCGGCTGTTATTTTTCGGATGTAATTTATTGCCGCTTACCCGTACAGTTTGTTTCCATCTTCGTCTAGGATATGTTGTTGTATTGTTATTGACTTCCTGCCTAATAATTTTATGTGGTTCCAAATTATTCTAGCTGCGGCCTTCGTTTTATCACATATTTGTGACAACCACCATTCAGTTTCACCTTTTATCTTTGCTTGCACCAGTATTTGAACTATAGACTTTTTCTCCCAGTATATTTCCCATTTACTGGCTACTTCATCCTGCCGCAACTGCGCCTTCTTTCCCTGCCTGTGCTCTCGGGATGCTTTCTCTCGTTCGGCGATCGCTTTTCGTATCTCCCTATTCCACCAGCTTTCCGGTTTCTTTTTTCCTTTCCAACGAACATGTTGTTTCTCTTTCCGTATTTCTGTCGCTATTACACTTAGAAGCGCACTATATTCCCACTCTTGGCCATTTGCCAAGTTCTTCCTTGACTCTAGTGACTATATTTGTTATTTGTTAAGCGCTCAAATTTGGACTGGCCGTTTTGCACTCTTTGCTTTCTTTCCCAACTACGTATCCTATTTTCAAAATATTGCGCTTATGGTCACTCCCTATGCTGCTGTACCCTTCCTCATCAATGACTATTTCTCTTAACTTATCATGAATTCCTTCTGTCATCAGACAGTAATCAATGGTTGATTGCCGGAATCCCACTTCCCACGTGATTTGGCCTTCACACTTAGGTCCTGTATTCACGATAACGAGGGTATGTTGCTCACAAAGATCTAGCACTGAGTTCCCGTTGTTGTAGGTAAGCAATCTAAATCCTGTATGTGCGCATTCATGTAACCTAATAGGATAATTTCAGCATCATTCCTGAAACCCTTAATATCAGCACTTATGCATTCCCCTAACTCTTTATTCTTCTCTGTGCAATTGTTTCCGGTCCGCAAATATGTAACTCCCAGCCAAGTGTCTTTGCTACTTATTGTACGTGATAACCAAAGATGCTCTTTACATTTTGAATTTACTCTTTTCAGTTTGGCTTCCTGATGGATGAGCATTCCAACTCGCCCTCCCTTTCTTTCCGACTTAGTTCTGATGCGTCCTTCCCAAACATAATTATCAATTACTGGCGGCTCTTCCGAGTCTCTAAGGTACGTTTCTGTAACCGCATACACCCCTATTTGTTCTCTATTTAACTGCTCCTCAATCTCTGCCCACTTTTCCTTTCTTCTGCCGTCCTGCATGTTTATGTAGCCTATTGCGTAGCGAGCTCTCTTTCTTGCTTTCCTGCTCTTTGTGTTATTGACGGCTATGCTATACTGAGGATCCCTTAGGGGACCTTCTTCATTACTACCTACTCTGGCCTCCTGAACGCCCGCGTGGTGGCCTCAAGGTAGGTGCCGCTTTTTCCAGCTAACCCCTCTCCACGTTGCACGCATTCCACGTTGTTTGCTGGCACTCCTTCTCCTGTCACGTCCGGAGACTGCATTCCATTGTCACGACCATTCTCGTTCAGATTGGCGGCCATGTTAAGCTTTTCCTCGGCTGCTTCAAGTGTTTTTTCAACTACCTTTCGTGCATCACGCTCCCTATTTAGCTCATTTTTGAGCTCTTCAACCTGTTTGACAAGCTCCTCCTGGAAAGCCTCCATTTTCTTCAGCCTAGCATGGACATCACAGTGTGTGCCGATCAACTCGATCCCCTTTCCATTCTCATGCGTCCCCTCTTCACCTTGAGGGACCCCCCGCACACTGCCCGCTTTCCCGGCTTTCTTGCCATCTACTGCACAGCTTTTTCTAATGCAAACACTACAATACTGTAATAATGCAGAGCGCGTGCCTTCTGGCAAAAATCGATACGCACAGGATCTAAATCTTTAAAATGACGCAAAGTAATTCTCATCAATGTTTTAAGAGCAATCAATGCCGCAGAGACGTAAGGTGTGACACGTTTTCGCACGTGTTCAACCACGTGGCCACGCTCTCACTTTCCTACCAACACACACACAGTAAAACCACTAATAGCTATTAGTCTTGCCACTTCCAAGCTACTATTTAAATTCTATAGAGACTCAACGTCCCACCCAGTTGCACGTGTTGAAGCACGTGACGCGAAAGGCAATTCAAATCAGCAATTCAAAAACAGAAGCAAGCTCAAAGCATGTACAAAAACATGATTTCGTCGCCACCACGGAGCCCTAAAAAGCACGTCCATTTGCCACAAAATCTCAAGCCACTGCCAATCTCAGCTACAATTATAATTGCCAAACGCCCTCTGGTTGCGGCCATTCGCTACTGGAGCGCGATTTGGAGTGATACGATGCCACGACTCTTTCGCTCGATTCTATTGCCTGCTCATCATCCACTGTTTACGGCCAGGCGATTCCGTTGATAACGTTGACAAGAACGCCGCTCCAACCACTGCCGAAGCGCGAAAAGAAATAGCATTGGAATACAATCGTTGCGTTATCCCTGGCCTTGCTATCGCGTCTCCAAAGACTTCTCCGAAGGCGGCCCAGGCGTCGACGCGTGCCCGTAACTCACTGTCGACGGCTCTGCGAGGATGCAGTTTACCCTCTGAGCACAGCGACGCAGAAGGTCTGCTCGAATTCGAGGCATTGTGCGCTCGTGCATGTGAGCTTGGCTTTTCTCTCTCGGTGCGAAAGCAACACGCCGTAGTTGATGGGACGTCATATTGCAATTCAGTACCGCCTGGCTGCACAAGGAGTGGTCTGTATCATGCTGATAATAATATGGTGATGGTGCGGATGACAGCCTCAAAACGTGGGGCACATACCCACTGTATGGGATCAGCCAAGAATCTGAACGTGACGGCTTAAGGGGGGAAAATATTTTAAAGTGCACAAATGCGTATTGTGTACGCCAAAGCTTTGAAGACTGAAAAAAAAAAGAACGTAAAAGGGTGAGCAGTCAAGAGTAGCGCGATGACAAGGACGGCAAAAAAAAATACATAAAATAAAAGACAAAAGTAGGCAAATATAACAAGCCCTGAAACAGACCGAAAAATAATAAAAATAGAAACATAAAATTAAGTGGGTAGACGGTGAGTTTCGATGTGAAACTGTTTTGTGGTAGTGTAGATATTCCTATGACTGTGAAAAATAACGGTGCTAAACGAAATAAAAAAAATAGTGTATGCGTGCAACCGCCGTTGAGACTTACGGCAATATCTAAAGTACTTCGGACTCGCCACAGTAATCAAATAGCCGTGGCGTTGGGCTGCTGAGATCCAGGTTGCGGGCTTAATTCAAGCCGCGGCATGCGCATTCAATCCGATGATTGTGTAATGCAAGAAGCGCCCATCTACCGTGCACTGCGTGCACGTTAAAGAACCCCAGAAGGTCAAAATCAATACCGAGCCCCCGCTACGGCGTACCTCGTAATCAGATGACATTTTTTTTTGGCACGTAGAACCCCGGAATTAATCTTTCTTTTTTTGAAAAAATAGTTCCATCTAAAGCTGTAAACCTGCGACACGGTAACAAAAAGTGATCAATTGTTTCGGGCTCATTACTGAACGAGCGCAAAGCAGATATCTCCTGACAATGTATGTGTCTTCAAAGGTCACGGCAGCGAAGCCTTATGACAGTGACTTCAAGGTGTCGTGTTCCACATAATTTGGTGCACCAAGGGAATACTAAATGTTCGTAGTCGGGAGGGAAAGTTCGCTCAGATTTTTATGATTCATTCATAGCAGGGAAATTTCGAAACCTCGACTTTGAAGTTGAGAGGAGCGAAAAAATGCTATCCCTAAATGTACGTCCGCGTAAAATTCTGCGTCTTATAGCAATGTCCCTCTGATACAGCAATTATACAACAATTAGTGTGCGTCTGGTAACAGTCTCGGTTTCGCCTTTCATAATTTCTTACTGTCGCTTAGGAGCTCGCAGAAAGAGCGAGAATATGTGCGCTGCCGAGCTCAAGCCTAAAACTGATATATTTTTGAGTGGTGGCCGATGCGTGAAGCGCATGCAAGACCGACTGCTTGGAAGCGTGTTTATATTCACGACCGTTCGCGTTTCATATGCGATGCACAGACGCGATCTTTTCGTGCGCACCCATACGAGTGCCCGAGCCTGTCTGCCGACGCTGCGTGTGCATCGCATTTGACACAGTGCGTCAGAGGGAAGCGCGGCACTGTCAGTTTCACTTGTGGAACAAAGCGGTCTTTTCATTTCGCATTTCGAATGCGCGCCACTGTCAGTTTCACTTGTGGAACAAAACGGTCTTTTCATTTCGCATTCATGACAACGCATGCTACGGTGTGAGCCGGCGCAGAGAGAAAGCGGCGTCTCGTATGCGGCCCAGCTTACCGCCCTCCATGCCGTTGATCGTTCAAAAGAGGCTCTCGTTCGCTGCGAACCCTTAGCGTCGAACGCTTAAAGGAAAAAGAAGAGCCAGAGATGTAGACAAGCTCACCCTCAGACTGAGCAGTGATCGCACATTCCCGCGAAAAAAAAGGTTCTGAAGCTCCCGATCCGTGCAACAGCTACCTAAAGTACTTCGTGCGGGGGAGCAACTGCTTTAGTATGTTCTCGTTACTCAGATGCCTTGTGTAGCTGTAACAGGAACGTTGGCGTTTATGGAATGCCTACTTTAATGTGCTGCGTTGCTTCTTGACATGCCGGTGCACCTCATTCTCTTTTTACTAGGAAAGTAGTTTTCTTTCTGTCGTTGAACACCGTTTGGTATTACTCTCACGCACGTGGGATCATATGAACTTCAGAACATGCAAACAGGAGAAAGTTTTGTGCATGAGCGGTCCTAAATGAAAGAGTGTGAATCGCAAGGCGTTTCAGTCGCTACGCACGTGCCGGCAGTCTAACTATGCGCTAGAGGGACTGGAAATAGCAGTGTAGGTGTTCTTACGAGGACAGGGTTCTCTATGATCTCGAGCATTGTATGCGAAAAATCGCCGGCGGCATAGCAAGCGTAAAGGGGGAGAGTTATGTATATAAAATCAAAACGTGGGCGATCAATGAGTGTTTATATATTGTGAATGTGTGTCCTTGTTACTGAGAGGTGGCTGCCCAATTTAGAGCCTCGGAACCATCAAGGAAACGTTGTAGGATAATTCTCGTCAGTTGATTAATTACGTAATCGTACTTTTGGTACGGCAACGTCGGATGACTTTCCAGTCAGTATGAGTGTTTTTGACATCAGCGTAGTAAACTGAATTTATTCCGAAGATAAATGAACCAAGTGGCTTTTGAAGTACTAAAGCTAAGAAGTTTTTTTGTTACTTTTCGGAAGTTCTTATACAAGGGTAGACGATTTTTCGTGGAAAAGACAGCCTTTCTATTCAACAGCCGGGGTTTAAACAAACAACGCTGCATGAACCCCCACAGAAGCCCTGCACCAGACCAAAGAACATCTATACCCATTAGTAAAAAACCGGTGGGTTTCCTGCAGCACCAGGATTTGAACTCGGTTCCTCCTGCATACGAGGCGGATGCCCTACGGCTACGCCACCACTGCGGTTTGCAACATTACTGACCTAGAGACTGTACGTTTGCGCCAGCCTCTTCAAGGCCAAAAAGAAAGGAAGCAACCAGAAACAAGCCTACTTACTGTCAGAAGCTTGTGTGCAGGATGGTTGCTAGTCCCACTGGTGACATGAAGTGTCATTACTGGTATTGAAGCAGTGAAGCAATCCTTCGTATGAGAGGTGATATTCCTCGAAAGCAAGTGCAGCCCTCTTGTTTTTTAAGGGTGACTCTCATAGTTTGAGTATGTCTAGGTACACTGTGGCATTCACCATTTTCCTTTTGACCGCGAGAGTATGACAGGTGTCCTCTTATTCAGGGTCTTGCATATTTCACTTAACGGGTTTGAGAAGAGATTTTGCGCTTACCACTGCACTGTTCTTGCTGAAATTGTGCTGAAAATTTTATTCTGGAGTCTACGTCATTCAGTGCAACACCTGCCACAGTAAATTGCCTGGTTTTTAAGGAAAAAGTACTAAGTTGCTTACCTTGGTACTACTAAGCACCTTAGCACTTCAAAGTACGAAGGTGCGTGCGTGCGCGCGGGCGCGCGCGCGAAGATATCATTTTACATCATAATTATAGTCCTAGAACTGGATTTTTCAGAGAGACGGGCATGCACGAAAAATCGAAATGCATATAGAACTAAGTTACAAAAATCCGCTAATTAATTTCCTAATTAATTGTATTACAGCGCATATTGAAGTTCACAAATTGTAGCCGGTGAGTTGTCACGCGTATCCAGTAGGAATTAGTTCTTAGGATAACACAAGTTCGGAGATATATGCCATCAAACTCACCGCCAAAATGCACTGTTGGTCCACTTCATTTTTTTTACGAAGACACTATTTTATGCGTTCAAGCACAAAAGTAACTGGAACGTCCACGTATTTCGTCCCACACTTTGGGAAATACTAACTCAAAATCAGTGTCATCCTAGATGTCCATTTCAAGTGTATGCGTCGTTCAAACTCCCTGGCTACAACTCGTTAATTGCAATAGGTGTCATAATGTAAATAATTAAAAGTTAATTAGTCAATTTGAGCCAATTAGTTGAATACATGTTTCGATGTACCGTGCTGGTAATGTCAACTTCTTCGAATAATCCAGCTCAACGACAACAATTATGCTATCTGTCACAGGAGATTTTAAAGAATTCCATAAAACTTAAAAAAAACGATCCCCCTGTATAACTGTAAGTACGCTATTTGTAGGCAATGAGCTCTTTGTGGGCACGCTGTCGAGCAATGAAGGAAAGTAAGCTAACCTAAAGTACCCGAAATCAAATATAAAATTGCGAAACCCCTTCTTTTCTTCACACGTCCACTTTGTTTTGCATGCGCAGCTTTTCGTGAGATGAGAGAAGAATAGTTCACAGGGAGAACTGCTTTACGCCGCTAAAGCAAGCTCAGCTTACTTTCACAAAGAACGCAGCTGCGGCGAGCTTTCGAATGAATCTGTCTGCACAAAGCAAGTAGACTCGTATCAGTAGTTGACTGGGTTTTGTTCGTAGTTTTGCGTACTCTTTGCAAACCCCATTCTTTCAATTCTTCTTGAATGCTTTTCCCCTTACACAGGAACAAACAGTACGCAAGTCAAAACATGCTAATTTTTTTTTCCTGCTTACGGCTTCCCGTTTGCTTTGAACCTTGCGAAAGAGGGACTTTCACTAGTTTTTCCCTTACTCGAAGCAATGTTGATGCTAGCACTGGAGATGCCGGAGCCAACTTTGAACATGTGTAGAAACCTTGCGAAGACGTGAAGTTTTCCTTCGGCTCTAATTGGCACCGCCAAGGCCAGCTAAAAAGCTAAGAATGAGCATTTTTCGAGGCTAATCACATCGTCTCCTTGCACGACGTTTCATAACCTCGGCGTTCCGTCTGAATGAAGGTGCTTTGAAAGTGTACCAGAGAACGTAAGGCTGTTTAGCTGAAAAACCTTAATTTATAAGCCCTCTTGTTTCACCAGAGGACGCTTAGCGTAATAATTAATGAATGTACGAAAGAAAGGAAACAATTGCCGACGTCCATGCTGTTCGACCTAAATTCTTGTAAATGCAAGCATATTTCCGACGAACTTTCTTTTCTCAGAGGAGTAGGATGTAGCTAATTCATATTTAGGAATTTAGGAACCTCCTCATGTGCCGCAAGGGGCAAGGAAAATAAACAGATAGTCCCCCTCCCCACACACACACATACACGCACTCAACACACAAGGTAAGCTTCAATTTTATTTAATTTAAATGCAAAACCTTCAAAACACTGTCTGCATGTGTAAGAGATCCGACTTCACAAAAGCCACATGAGAGCTGGACGCTATACGCGTAATTTACTACAAATGTGGCGTATTTCCCTTCTAGTAAATTAATTTACGTTAGGCCTAGCGCATTTAAATGTAATTTAACACTTCATTTAAAGGAACCAGGTGTTTAGAGTACCATTTTAACTGCAGATTCTCGGGTGTTTCAGAAATTAGGTGCGTTCTCTACAGTAAACCGCATAATTTTATTGAAGATGAAATCTGAGAAAGAGTTAAATATCTGCGCAGCCTGACAACGCAGCCTATAATTCGCATTTACAGCCTTTTCCAGCATACAAGGTTGCTATGAAATTGAACGCTTACTGAGATTGCGTGGTGCGTAAACTTTTGTGGTTAACTTTACGGTCACCACCCACTTACGGCCGTACTACAGTCCAAGTTTCTAGGTTCTTTGCTTCCTTGGTGCAAATTCCGCGGCACTAGGGAAACGAAAAAAAAAGAACGAATGACGAGAATGTCGAGGCTTGAGTACAATGGACAGGCTGGGCAAGCGTATTAGTGTGGCGTGTGTAACCTTTTGGGAGCACTGGCGGATGGTATTGTTTCCAGTAGTCTCAGATCTCGGTATCAATAGAGAAAGGGGAAGGTCTAGGAAAAAGTGAAAGGGGCCGACTGCGTTATCGAGAATACGAGAGGAGGGGTCGCTGAGTGGAGGAAGGGAAGGGGAGGCTGGGACGAGAGTGAGAGGTCGACGTAGAGGGGGGCCCTGTTCCCTGGGAAGAACGCGGCTGCTGTGAAAGCATATATCTGCGGCCGCCATACATCCACTGTGGCTGAAGGCTTCGGGGTCCTCCTGCGACTGCCACCAACGTGGCGCTTTTTTGGATGAGTTGCGGGCTCGCGTACATACGTGCTTGCCAGGTGACGGCAGATTTGCGCGAGCGATGAGACATGTCGTGACGTCTCTGCCGGGACGGCTTATGTGCCGATCGATCCACCCCATCGGTGCACATGGCCGCATGCAGCCTGTCAATTTAAGCAAAGCAGGTTCAGTGCTGCCAGCGCAAGGCATGGTGGCATTGCGGCCCGACTTTGTGGTCGTGGTGTCGCGTCGAGTGCGGGTGTAATAATATAAAGCTTCTCCTCAAAGCTCAGTGAGTTCATCTGCTCTTATCACATGGAGGAGCTGAAGTATTTATTTTATTGCTCTTTTAGTTGTATCTAAAATTCGATCGCCTAAGGACGCATTAAAAAATACGTGTTGACTCAGACGCAATTTTATGGCACTTACTGCAGTGCCATCAGTGCTGAGGGGACCACAAATAAGTCATGTTTTTTTTTAATTTTCTCTCATATAATTGTATGTGAGGCTACAATTTGACCGACGCAATGCAGGGACATGACTGGTAACCTTTTATTCACTGTTCCTCCATATTTATATATGTGCTGAGGGAAACAAAATAGGAGAAAAAGCTTTAGGTATTTATTTTTCCGTTTTCACCGCTCGTAACTAACGGTGCATGGCGTTTACCAGCAACCACGTAGAAACACGATAACGCTCCAGTAGTTCCCGCACGTGCATGGCGACTTCGCGCAAGCGGTAGTCGGATTATTTGCTCTGACGTTTATGAAGGAACACGCAAAGTGCAGAATATGAATTGTGTTGCCAAATGTGAAACCCCTGAATTTGCAGCAACAGAGCACTGGTCTCGCCGCAGTGCACCAGGGAAGACTTTTATGTTCGCAACTGTTTCTGCATGTGCCTTTACGTGCACTACCTGCACCGCATAGCTGTGCTTTAGGAAGAGTTTGTGAAGACTAATATGTTTTTGCAAGATGGCATTCGACTTACGAATACTTATAGTCCTTCCAATGGCCATACGGATGGCCATTCTTTCCAGGAGTCATCAGATGCACTGAGTCCGAAGCTTCCGCTTGCTTCCCCGTAGGGCGCACGCGGTTACGAGCTCATTTCACCTCAGAAGCTTAGCCAAAGTGTGACACATATTGGTACACTTGTTACTATGTATATGTGTTGTGTTATGCTAAATACCCCAAACAGATTGCTTTCCACCACAAGCAAGCATATGAATTGGTTATTGATTCATCATAACAAGGCAAGAAGCGCAGGTTTAGTTGAAATTAATTTTAGTTTAGCCTTCTTTGTTGTTTGTCTCAGACATACTGGAGGGCCAAACCTGACAAAAGTAGCGAACGACGCTACCTTCCTTTCATTGTTAACCACGTAGTGCCCTTCAGCACTGCAAGGATAATTGGGCATTCACAGTATGCATAATTTACTTGCGATATGTGATCACTAACAGGAGTCTCAAAAGGACAAATGATTGGAGAACTGCGATAGCTTACATGGAAGCAAGAAGGTTATTCAAGTCCGCCATTCTTTCTAGGTTGAGTCATCGCGAGAGGTATTGAAAGAGCATTTTTTTACCAATCTTCCAGGTAGTGTCCATGCGGCCATGAAATGTTGAAAGCTTCAAGAATTTCTGCTTTCAAGTATTATTGATGCTGACGCGCTTTATTTCGACCCACAAGGCATATCGTCGACGCATTTGCTCGTGTCAAAGGACGAAGGTGGTCAACACGGGAGTCAGTGGTGACCCGGGTGCTTGTAGAAGGTCGACGCATCGCGCCGTATTATATCAGGGCAGGATGGTGATAATCGTGGTCCTGATTTTCTTGTGAACCACTGTGAGCGCCACCTGGATTACTGTTTAGCTCGTGGAAACGCCGGGTGTACTGATTTACACTTTGGCAGCAGCATTGGATCCAGTGCTCGCTGCTTGAAAAAGAAAATGGTGAGCTAAAGGCTCAAAATGACGTTCTCAAAACTGAATGCGATCAATTGAAGCTCGTTTTCAACAATGAACATTGAACTACCACCCTAGAGCAGTATTCGCGAAATCCAAATATTGAGGTGAAAAACGTCCCTTTCGTGGAGGGTGAACAGTGGATTAAGATCATTAAGAAAATTGATGAACCTGTCGGCGAATCCGTGAGGGAAGGTGACATAAAAATTTGCCATCGCGTCACTACTAAAGATGACTCTTGCTCTCATATTGCTGTGCAGTTCAAGAGCCGGTCAAAGCGCAACGCATTATTGGAGAAGGTGAAGAAGCGTTTAACAACAGCTGATATTGGTTGACCAGGAAAGACTTTTCTCTGCGTAAATGAACACGTATGCTCGCAGCTAATTGGAGAGACTGTTGCGCGCAAGAAGGAACCCGAACGGATATCTGTTTGGTCAAAGGGCGGCAAATTTTTGTACGAAAAGATGAGAAGTTATGGGTGCTTGAGATAACAAATGAAAGCGATCTAGATCAGACCGTCTAAACTTGCTGAGTTTTATCTTCTTTTTTAAAGCATCAATATGCTTGCAGATTTTCTCGTGCCAAATGAGTGAAGTCTATCGTTATCCAGAAAAAAACGCCACATTATTTTCCTTCATGTAAATGCACCATCAGCCAGAAGCAAGGCAGACGAGATAACGATGCTGCTTAAATCGTTTGAATTCTCCTTTGACGTCATCATGGTTACCGAAACCTGGTATCGATACGTGTATAAAGTTCTTCGAATACCTAGCTATGCTACTTATTCCTTGAATCGGGCTAATAAGGTGTGGTGGGGTTGTGCTTTTAGTAAACGATATGTTCGAGTGTGAAATCGTTGAGGCTTTTTCTATGATTACGGTCGATCATGAGATGTTGAATGTGAAATGTAGTTCGGGAATTTTTTCTGTGACATACCGCCCTCCTGAATGCAACGTTTCTAACTTTATGTTTTTTGATATTTTTCTGTCTTGGTCAAATAAAAATGGTTACAACCTTACTATCGGCGGTGATCTAAATATTGACATGCTAACTGTCAGCCCCCAATGTCTTGAACTTTGCGATACCTTCGAATCTAACACATTTAAAAATTTTATAGAAAAACATACTCAATTGCATGATCAATAATGCACACTTATTGGCGTCATTATAACTAATAGCACAAAGGCACCTATTTGTCCTGGTGTCCTTAAACCGCATGCTAGTGATCATTTAGCTGGATACGTAATTTAAAGCCAAAAGAACTTTCAGTTTAAGGATGCAAAGCCACCGCCTCTACGATTCCGGTACATATGCCCAACCACTATTGTTATGTTTACTGCATGCATATTTAAGATAAAATTGGACGCCGTTTTCGGTTAGCCTGATGCACACACAGCGTATAATGTATTTATTGGAACTTTCATAGAAGCCCATAATCAGTGCTTACCATTCATAACAAAAAAGCGGCCACTAAAGGCCTTAAAGAGTGCCTTAAAGCAATAAAATAAAAAACTGCACTTTACGAGCACTTCTTAAGATATAGGGACCAAGAACTCTTTGAGACATTTAGAAAACACGGAAATACTTTAAATTATCTCTTAAGGAAAAGCAAACTTGAATATTTCAGTTTTTTTAATTTTTAACCCTGAAACCCCTTTAACCCTTTAACCCTGAAAAAAAGCAAAACATCCTAAGCCGTCTGGAAAAAAGTCAAATGTGGTGCTTGATCCATGCTCGGACGGCAGCACATACCCGATTAAATTTACCGTGGACCACCTGATCCACACTGGTGAGGATTTTGTCGAAGCCTTTAATAAATTCTTTTACACCCATTGGAGAGCGCTGACATGACAACTTCATCCGTTTTATGGGCACACAAATAAGCGAAAGTGCATTTATGTTTCCAGTCACTACACAGGGGGTTACGGCTGATTTCATGTCCCTAAAGAACAGCATGTGTTGTGACGCTGACGGCCTGGAAATTCGGCCAATTAAACATGTTAGTCATATTGTATGCCCTATCTTAAAGTATATCATTAATTTAATGTTTTCACTAGGTACTTTTAGTAGGCTTCTTCACATAGCCAAAGTTTCTCTTATTTTCAAGGGTGGTAAGAAAAATAACATAAAATAAAGACCCATTTTCATTCTGTCAATTTTTTCTAAAGTCATTGAAAAACTAAAATTTAACGAATAGTTTCATTCTTCAACCAAGCACCACATCATGAAGCCTTTTCAGTTTGGTTTCACAAAGCAGCGCTCAACCGAATCTGTGCTACTAACGCAAAAAGTAATCATTCTGGATGCATTCCAAAAGGAAACATACACTTAGAATTTTCGTTGACTTCTCAAAAGCCTTCGATAGAAATATCCACATCACGCTGATTAGAAAACTAGACGACTATGGTTTCCAGGGTAACTTGAAATGCCATAAAATCATATTTGGTATACCGACAGCAAAACGCTGAAATTAATGGCTATGCGTCTCAGTTTAAGATGAAGCTTTAGATCGGGTGCTGCTGTCTAAATACATGTAAACGGAGAATAAATTTTTCCGACAACCACAGCACCACGTT
Source organism: Dermacentor albipictus (assembly GCF_038994185.2). Classification (NCBI taxonomy): domain Eukaryota; kingdom Metazoa; phylum Arthropoda; class Arachnida; order Ixodida; family Ixodidae; genus Dermacentor; species Dermacentor albipictus. The sequence continues at coordinate 70,431,976 of NC_091821.1, read as the reverse complement.
TGACGAGGTTTGTTCCATTTAAAAGAAAAACGTGAAATCTAGTGACTGTTGGCTTCGAATTCTTTATTTAAATTGACAATATTTTATTAAAAATTTTCAGAAAATGAAACTATCAAGTTTACAACTCTGGTAACTCAGCAAGGAAAAATGATATCACACTTCCGTGAATTGCATCTAATAGTACATCTAAAGCAGACAAAATTGGTATGTTACACATGATTCTGAAAAAAATTTAGTAATATGGAAATACAGCTTTTTCAGAACCCTTGTACTCAACGTCACTAATTCCCGTAATATATAAAATCCGCTTTAAATGATATAATGGATGCCATTTACAGATCCTCGATATCTGTTTCTGTTGCAGAACTATTAATTTATAACTTTCTCGGGTCTATGTTTTTCGAACATGCGAATCCTCTCAAAATTTTTAAAGAGAGTTCAGGCCCTAAATCGAAATACCGCTTCCAACAGTCACTAGAATTTAACTTTCTGTCTCAAATGCAACACATTTGATTAAAATCGGTCTAGGGGCTATCTCACAAGAGCGTTTTTGCGTTTTACACGTATTTGACTAGGCCGCATCGGAGTTAACCCTTACAAAAAATTCTAGTAACTTTCAATAAACTTTCTTTAGACAAATGTTACTAGAACCTACCGACAGTCTATTGAATTTCTTTAGACCGTTTTCAAACTTCTTATATACTTCATACCAACATCCTATCGACTATTGGCCACAGATATTCAATTGAAACCCTTTTTAAAACTTTCTTTAGACAATGAATGAACATCCTTTAGACACTAAAAGCAGGATTTATCGACCATTTTCATACTTCTTAGAAACATTTGAGTAACATTCTACTAACTTTCTATTGCTCGATCTAGAAACATTTTAGTAACTTTCTGCTTTCTGTTTCTCGATCTAGAAACATTTTAGTAACTTTCTGTTGCTCGATCTAGAAACTTTTTAGTAACATTCTGCTAACTTTCTGTTGCTTGATCTAGAAACATCCTAGCAACTTTCTATAACTCGACCTAGAAACGCCCTAGTAACGTTCTACTAACTTTCTGTTGCTCCCCCTAGAAACATTCTAGCAACTATTTTAGTATGCTTTAAATGTGCTGGTGACATTTAAGCAAAATTCTCTGGCTTTCTTTAATATATTGTGTGCTGTTCCAATGTAACCTTCAACATGGGTAGTATATATGAATGTATTTGCCTATGAACAAAACACTCCAATCTTTTTGAAAACTAACATTTATTTAGCACATTTCAAAACCTATGCGCAAGCATCAATGACATGTTTTTGATCTCCACTGTGTCGAAGTGCCTTGCTGTGTAGCCTAAGGGAAGAGAAAAAGAGTTAGTTCAGCCTTTTGTCTCTGTTAGTGTACCTGGGTAGGACGGCACAAAGGAGTGATCCACAAGATTTTAACTTCAAATTACGAATTAAAGCAAACGTTTTAGTTGTCTGCACTGTCACACACACTCAGAATGGCGTTCTCACGCCTTGGGTCCAAAGCCTCCTTTTGGGCGACATCCTTGTGGGCTTTGGAATGCCGCCCAAATAGAGATTTGTGCTCTCTAACTCTTCTGGGCTGAAAAGAACCTTCAGGAAGCCCCGTGCACATGTTTAGCCCGGGTTCTTGCGTCTCGCTGCAGTCGTGCCAGCGTGGCTTCATCAAGGAGGATTTCTTCCCCAAGGTCCACCTGAAAACGAAAAGCAAACATTAGTTCTGGTTTTTATGCTTTGTAACTAAAACACTTGTTTTTCTTTTGCTATAATATTCGGAAATGATAATTTCTTACTTAGATGGTCTATTGTAGGAAGTCATTCTATGATACAATAACATAGGTGACTTTGCAACAAAAGCTGTGGTTTATATCTATAGGTCTCTTAAACACTTCCAGTGAGTCAGGATGCAATAGAAATGCGATGGCTTCATTCGGCATTGCTGCATCTAGATTTTCCAGTTCACGTAAAACTTGCAACAATTGCTACCCCATTTCACTCTTCAGAAGTGAAGTGTTTCATGTTTCGACTTTATTTTATGTCACCTCAGCAGCGAATTCCAGCAATTATGTAAGCTTTGCCACCAACCCATCTTTCGTACTAATTAGTTAGTTTTTCATTTGGGGCACTTCAACTCTTTCAGCCACACACATTAAAATAAGAACTGCTACTGGCTCCAGCCCATTCGTTCGTACGTATTCTGCTCTCCCTATCATGCATTGCTGCAGCAGATCGCACGTTGGTCCTTATAGCATCAACATCAATGGCAGCTCACCATGCTAGTGGCTTTGATGAGCAAGGTGTCGGAAGGGTATGCCAGATGGAGTGTCAGGCTGAAACTATCTTACAGCCTTTGAAATAATGGTGCTGAACTTGACTAAGTGAACATCATTCAGGACTATACAAGATCTCTGCAACAACATATTGCAGCGCACTGGTTAGTGCAAACAACGTTTTATCCACATATCAGTGTACTGTCTGCACGTGCAGCATCTTACAATCCCGTCACAAACGTACTAGGCTCGTGCAGACTAGCTAGTTCACACTCAGGTGGTTGGCAACAGCCAAACTTGCATGTGTGTGTGCAGTACTGCTATGGGCAGATTAGCCTACAAGTTGGTGAGTGGCATGCAATAAAGCACATGCCTAATTCAGACGAGAATGCCTACATACAAAATAGGCCTCTGCGTTGGGTTGTTGAAGCCCAATTTGACAAGTGCGTTGAACACAATGACTTTCGGTATATACCTTGACATACTAAGGAGACACACTAAATTATGGCAGAACACTATGTTTGTCTCTTCATATATGAAATAAACAATTTGTACCATACAATGAAGCTTGTGAAACCAAAGGGAATGTAAAGTGTGTGGCGATGCCACCAACATTGATTGCAGTTAGCCACATGCAATGAGCTGTTGATCACTATAGGAGGGTTACACTGTCTTCAAAGAACAGTAGTCGACATAGAAAAATCAGAAACCTTTGTTTGCAGAATAAGCAACGAAAACATGCAAAAATGAAGCAGAGCCTGGCATATTACACGCTCTCTTTACCATGGCCATAATGAGGTGTGAAGTTCAGAACAAAGTTTGGTTTCATTTTCTTTAACCAAAGCTTTGCTACCAAATAAATGAAGAAAGGAGTTTTGAAGGAACAAGTTATATGACTAAGATGTCTTAATGTTTCATTTAGTGTCTGTTTTGTGAGGTGGGCTAGGAGCTTCCGAAAGTCGTGCTGCTTGTGTTCAGAAATGAAGTAGCTCAATTTTTTTTATAGAAGCAGAATTAACTGCACCTGCAATCAATGTAATGGAATTGAAGTAGTTTTTGAAGCCCAAATTGAATATACCTCACTTCACTAGCTTTGAATGAGGTGAGTATGCAAGAATGAGTTTTTTGCCTCTAAGCTCGTAAAACCAACATGAGGCAAGAAACCCATCCTTGCATACTTATCAGCTCATGAATGTCCATAACCATAGTTACAAAGAGTATTCAACATTCTATTTGACAGATTACTGCTGAACAAGTATTTAGAAGAAATTCTCCATATTGAATAGAGTCATGAACAAATTTCAAGAACAGTAATTGCCAAATTCTATATCTTCTTGCTTGTAGATTCAAAAAAATTAAATACACAGAATGCATAATGAAAGAAATCTATATGTACATTTACAGCAATGTTCCACAATTACTTCCCCTATACTCAAAAGTATAATGTGCATGTAAATTTCTATTTTCTCGGCTAGATTGAACTTTGGCAGATATGCAACTGAAAGGCACTTTGCTTGAAGCAAATGGCAACTCGTGGCATCGAATGCTTTGGCAGAGCACGCAGCAATAATTAAGCACAACAATGACTGCATGAACTCTAGTGCAATTGGCCAGGAAAGAAACTGGAAGCCACACCTGTACCTGTGGGGTCCCTAGAGATACAATCAACAGGACACACACTTATAGAAACGAAGGAACCCTCTCCGTGTTATGCACGATGGATGCGTCACATGCTAAAACCTACTAAGTAGGCACTTCTAGTTTGTGCCGCATTGAGAATAAGGCTTTCGAATAGACGCCAAACTGTCTAGTTTTTAAAGTTTTATTTGATTAGGTTATGTCATTCTTTGTCATGTTCCATCACGACCAGACAAGCTTCCATCGAACTCTCTATGATAGAACTTTTGGCGAAAGCATTAAGGCACTTTTTGCCTAAACCATGCATGTGGGTAGCAGAACACATTCTTCTAGGTGCTCTAGAGTGCATTATTCGCAGTATGAAACCTCAATTTGATAAGAAGTGAAACAAATAATTGCACTATATCAAAAAGTAAATAGTTCAAAAATTAAGTGCAGGGCAGCATGAGCTTGAAGCAAGCCTCCTTGCGACATCTTGGTAAATCCGAGGGAAAGTAAAATCAGTTCTTCGCATTACACATAAGTAATTGCACAGAACAAGCTTTAGCCCATGCCAACTGAAAAAGCGCAAAGAAATGGAGAAAAATTATGGCAATGTAACAGTGAATTGTCAGCATTGAGCTGTGCTGTCATGGTATGGTTTGCAACTACAGCACTGGGCTGGTTGTTATATGATTCAGCAGTTTCCTATACCATGTTACCAACTCAAATTTCTGTAATGTATAAAGGAGACCAGCTTCCAGCCTGAAACGAACCTGCACTTGGGACTCATTGTGAGCTTCTAACAGCCAAAGGTTAATGATTTGTTATAAGTTTGAGGAATTGAACATTCATACTGACTAGGAATTCAGCAGCTACATAATAACGCCAGAAAACATGATTTTATGCAAATGTATTTAGGAGGTGAAGTATGGCATGCAATACATAAGTGTGACCGATTGGAGGGAAGAATATAGGCACACAGGCAATAGTGTGAGAATTTAACTCCATAAGACTGCATAATGAAAAGATAAAGATTATACGCGTCTGGACACCTCATGCATCTCAACCACGTTTTTATAAAGGCAATTTGGCTAGATAGTTATAGAGCCTGTATGGAGTATATCATGCATAATTACCTAAGCCCCCCCCCCCAATTATATGCAACTCAGAGGAGGCTACTTTGGTAAGTTGATTAAACTGAGGGCATTCCAGATCACCAAAAGATAAAATTCAAGTGATCTGCCACTATAAATCCCGAAAATGGCACATACAGTCAAATGATTGCATACTGCACAAACGTATCCTACAACTCACAAGGTAGCGACAGTTTTGTACGCACCTTTGTGAAATCATGCAGATCAGGTGCTTTATTGTTGTGCTTCCCAGCTTTCAGCAGTGCAGCAGGTTCCTGCGGGGTGTAGGGATGCCTTCAAAATCTGCATAGTCTTCAACAGTAAGAAATGATTGTTTATTGTACTGTGAAGGAGGAAATTTGTGATTTACCAGTGTCATGTGGAATTGCAATGAGTGCCTCACATAGCCAGCTGCATCAATCTATGTCTGGCTGTACAAATTTCTCTTCGTTTTATCTCAGGAGGTTTACACTGCTATTTTGTAACAAGTGAAATTTCATGAAGGAACGAAATCAGCAGCAACAACGGACTACTAGGGCGATCATCAACAAAACTCGAATATATAGTAAAACACAGAGCATCGGATTAAGAAAAAAAATATTGAGCACATGAGAAGCATGCTGAAAGCTAGGCCGCGATTTCGTAGCGATGCTATTGCTTTCGCTATTCGTTAGTGGTCTGACCGACGCCTCGGCCCTTGTTAGCCGGCCGTTAGCCGTGAGCGACAAGAGTGGCATGGAATCGAGCGGTAAGCATCGCTACAAAATCGCAGTCCCTACTTTATTATGCACTAGCCCTAACCTACGATTGCCAAGAGCTGACATCTAGTTATTTTGTGTGTATATATATATATATATATATATATATATAAACGAGAAGAAAGGGGGTTAACCGAGGGACCCGATATTTATTAGTCATATAATGAGAAGCCAACAAACACTGAAACCAAGTACAACATAGGGGAAATCGCATGTGCTTAACAAATGAAATAAAGTAATGATAAATTAATGGAAATTAAAGTGGATGAAAAAACAACTTGCCGCAGGTGGGAACCGAACCCACAACCTTCGCATGTCGCGTGCGATGCTCTACCAATTGAGCTACCGAGGCGGCGTTTCCCCATCCACTTTCTTGGGTATTTGTGTGTACTAGTAGAACCCTGGGAGTGTTAGCCAGCGCCCCCACTCACAGACCTTGGCGGCGGACGTGGAACGTCTTTTTTGCCGCAGGCGTCACGAGAACGTGATCTTTTCGGGTGAAGGCAACTGGTCAATAAACCCACATATGCTACCTGAAGGCATCAATGTTGCCGGATTCGAGACCCTCGTTATGTAATAAACGAGAAGAAAGGGGGTTAACCGAGGGACCCGATATTTATTAGTCATATAATGAGAAGCAAACAAACACTGAAACCAAGTACAACATAGGGGAAATCGCATGTGCTTAATAAATGAAATAAAGTAATGATAAATTAATGGAAATTAAAGTGGATGAAAAAACAACTTGCCGCAGGTGGGAACCGAACCCGCAACCTTCGCATGTCGCGTGCGATGCTCTACCAATTGAGCTACCGCGGCGGCGTTTCCCCATCCACTTTCTTGGGTATTTGTGTGTACTAGTAGAACCCTGGGAGTGTTAGCCAGCGCCCCCACTCACAGACCTTGGCGGCGGACGTGGAACGTCTTTTTTGCCGCAGGCGTCACGAGAACGTGATCTTTTCGGGTGAAGGCAACTGGTCAATAAACCCACATATGCTACCTGAAGGCATCAATGTTGCCGGATTCGAGACCCTCGTTATGTAATAAACGAGAAGAAAGGGGGTAACCGAGGGACCCGATATTTATTAGTCATATAATGAGAAGCCAACAAACACTGAAACCAAGTACAACATAGGGGAAATCGCATGTGCTTAATAAATGAAATAAAGTAATGATAAATTAATGGAAATTAAAGTGGATGAAAAAACAACTTGCCGCAGGTGGGAACCGAACCCACAATCTTCGCATGTCGCGTGCGATGCTCTACCAATTGAGCTACCGCGGCGGCGTTTCCCCATCCACTTTCTTGGGTATTTGTGTGTACTAGTAGAACCCTGGGAGTGTTAGCCAGCGCCCGCACTCACAGACCTTGGCGGCGGACGTGGAACATCTTTTTTGCCGCAGGCGTCACGAGAACGTGATCTTTTCGGGTGAAGGCAACTGGTCAATAAACCCACATATGCTACCTGAAGGCATCAATGTTGCCGGATTCGAGACCCTCGTTATGTAATAAACGAGAAGAAACGGTTCCCACCTGCGGCAAGTTGTTTTTTCATGCACTTTAATTTCCAATTATTTATCATTACTTTATTTCATTTATTAAGCACATGCGATTTCCCCTATGTTGTACTTGGTTTCAGTGTTTGTTGGCTTCTCATTATATGACTAATAAATATCGGGTCCCTCGGTTAACCCCCTTTCTTCTCGTTTATTACATAACGAGGGTCTCGAATCCGGCGACATTGATGCCTTCAGGTAGCATATGTGGGTTTATTGACCAGTTGCCTTCACCCGAAAAGATCACGTTCTCGTGACGCCTGCGGCAAAAAAGACGTTCCACGTCCGCCGCCAAGGTCTGTGAGTGGGGGCGCTGGCTAACACTCCCAGGGTTCTACTAGTACACACAAATACCCAAGAAAGTGGATGGGGAAACGCCGCCGCGGTAGCTCAATTGGTAGAGCATCGCACACGACATGCGAAGGCTGTGGGTTCGGTTCCCACCTGCGGCAAGTTGTTTTTTCACCCACTTTAATTTCCATTAATTTATCATTACTTTATTTCATTTATTAAGCACATGCGATTTCCCCTATGTTGTACTTGGTTTCAGTGTTTGTTGGCTTCTCATTATATGACTAATAAATATCGGGTCCCTCGGTTAACCCCCTTTCTTCTCGTTTATTACATAACGAGGGTCTCGAATCTGGCAACATTGATGCCTTCAGGTAGCATATGTGGGTTTATTGACCAGTTGCCTTCACCCAAAAAGATCACGTTCTCGTGACGCCTGCGGCAAAAAAGACGTTCCACGTCCGCCGCCAAGGTCTGTGAGTGGGGGCGCTGGCTAACACTCCCAGGGTTCTATAGTACACACAAATACCCAAGAAAGTGGATGGGGAAACGCCGCCGCGGTAGCTCAATTGGTAGAGCATCGCACGCGACATGCCAAGGTTGTGGGTTCGGTTCCCACCTGCGGCAAGTTGTTTTTTCATCCACTTTAATTTCCATTAATTTATCATTACTTTATTTCATTTATTAAGCACATGCGATTTCCCCTATGTTGTACTTGGTGTCAGTGTTTGTTGGCTTCTCATTATATGACTATATATATATATATATATATATATAAAGAAGGCCAGCGTCTCACTGAAATGTCTCAAATATAAATAAACCTTGTCATTGTACTATCGGCCGATATCTGCTCCGGTTCACAGACAAATTCGCGAAGACACTCAAGAACATGAGCGATACAGGCAGGTTTTCGCGACGTAGACCTTCAAACCCAACTGCATACTTACAAAAATCTTCATACAAGGCTATATCTGCTCAATCGTCAAACTTAGCTATCGTGTTCCAAAGCACGAAGCCCATCACACATCAACGTATACATTACACATGTACTATAATTACGGGAACGCCGACATAACGAAGAATTTCTTGCCAGGAAACTACCGAGCAAACAGCAATTTTCAGTGTTTTCTTAATTGTGCACCTATTCAGTCATACCAATCAATGCGGGTAGCATATACTTCACAGAATACTAGTACGCTGCAACATCAGACGAAGCTTTCGTCAAATTGCTTGCTAAATGAACACAGCAACATGGGTGTAGTGTCCATGTATGGCACTCTTTGGAATGAAGGAAGGCAACCCTGGGGTTTAGGGGAGCTTCCAAGATGGCTGCAGTTTCGTCGAAATAAATGTGTGTGTTTTCCCAACAGAATCGGCCGCAATCAGTCTCAATACTCGAACTACCATACGTTACAATGGAGACGAGGATGCGTCTGAACTTCGTGAAGGCTGCCAAGCAACGATTTTAAGCAGAACGAAGATACCAACACACATTGTCAAAGCTTCTACTTTGCGGTATGGCGCACAACATGCTTCCATCATTCCCTTTCTTCGACGCGCGTGCCACTGACGCCAACAACGTCAGCACCGAGTGGTTGAAGTGGGTGAAACGCTTCGAAAACTTCATCGTAGCCTGCGGTATCACAGCCGATGCCCGGAAGACGGCCATACCACTACACTACGTGGGGGAAGAGGTGTATGACATATACTGTGCACTACCCGATCCTCCCGCAGCCGCAGCTGCGTCTATCATTTCAAGCACCGGTGGCTCCAGTAACGCAACCTCTCTCTACACCGCAGCACGTAGGAAGCTCGATGACTATTTCGCACCCCGAGTAAACACTACCTTCGAGGTTTACCGCTTCCGTCAAGCCAAGCAAATGGAAAACGAGTCGCTCGACGCATTTTACGCCAGGCTACGACAGCTTGTTAGGCACTGTGCTTTCGCCGATGACGACACCGAAATCAAGAATCAAATATTGCTGTTTACAACGTCGACACGTCTACGCCGGTATGCCATGCAGCATGACCTCGACTTGCAAGGAATTCTCAAACAAGGCAGGTTATTTGAGGAGGTCGAGCACGACATCTCCGTGATCGAGCAAGAAAGCCGGCAGTGTAAGGAAAACTCGGCGTCAGCGTCTACACTTGCAGTAAACTCCGAGCGCACCTCGCGACCTCATCAGCCGAAGCACCATGAGAAAGAGCCGTCATGGACTCGTGAGCCTCCGCGCCATCAATGGGCAAACGCGACATGCTACAACTGCGGAAAACCATGGCCTCACAGTAAGGGACGCTCTAGTTGCCCCGCTCTCGGCAAAAGGTGTACTGCGTGTCACAAAACGGGACACTTTGCTAGTGTGTGTCGTTCAGCACACAAAGCCGTACACGCAGTCGTGCGTGACAGCAGCCCTGACAGTGATGAACACGTTTTCATGACCTCCTCTCACTGTCACACAGTCACGGGATCTCCACAGGTGGACGTCAAACTTGATGGCGAGGACGTCCGTTTCACAATCGATATTGGCGCTACTGTGTCTGTCGTCGGTTCGAACAGGTTAAAAAATCGTCTAAGCAAGGAAACGCTGTCCAAGACATCTAAGAAAGTATTTGCTTATGGGTCAAGTTCTCCTTTACCGCTACTTGGAAAGCTTGATGTTGTCATGACCTACAAGGAGAGCAGGAGCCATGAAACTCTCTACATTGTGTCTGGAGACTGTGCACCACTGCTCAGTTTCTCTGCAGCTTCCCGTCTAGGACTAGTCCAGATCACGTATAGTGTGGGAGAGGTTACCAACAGACTGGATCCGAGGATGGCCTACCCAGACCTCTTCAAGGGAGTGGGCTGTCTAAAGGACTTCCAGGTGCACCTCCATGTTGTCCCCAGTGTTCAACCAGTAGCCCAACCTCACAGACGCATTCCCTTCTCTATGCGAAAGCCACTGGAAGAAGAGCTCGAAAGGCTACAGTCCCTTGGCATAATCGAAAAGACAGAAGGACCAACCCCCTGGGTATCACCAATTGTCGCAGTACCGAAGCCACATGACCCCGAGCACATTCGAATGGGTGTTGACATGCGCTGTGCCAACCAAGCTATCCAGCGTGAGAGACATGTCACACCCACAGTGGACGACATCTTATTCTCTAAACTCGATCTGAAAGATGGGTACCACCAACTAGAACTTGACGCATCATCCCGTGTGATCACCACTTTCTCCACACATGCTGGGCTCTTCCGATACAAGAGACTCAACTTCGGAATCAACTCAGCAGCCGAAGTGTTTCAGGACACCATCCGTCAGGTTCTAACATCCCCAACGTGCTCAATGTAAGCGATGACATATTGGTGCATGGAAAGACTGAGAAAGAACATGATAAGGCTTTGAAGGCCACATTGGAATGCCTACTTGCAAGTGGTCTCACACTGAACGTCAAGAAATGCAAGTTCTACCAACGGGAACTTACATTTTTTGGGCATGTGTTCTCCAGCAATGGTGTGCAACCGGACCCCACTAAGGTGTCTGGGATCTTGGGTGCATCACCACCTTCCAGCGCCACTGAAGTGAAGAGTCTCCTCGGGCTCGTTAACTACTGTGGTCGGTTCTTACCCAACTTGGCCCACCTCACCCAACCACTCAGGAAACTCACGGCCAGAGGAGAGGACTGGTGTTCGACAGACATACAGCAAGACGCCCTAGACGAACTGAAGAGAAAGCTTTCCGAGTCCACAACTCTCGCCTACTTCGATCCAGGAAAGAACATCACACTCATTGTAGATGCTGCTCCTCGTGGCCTTGGTGCCATTCTCATGCAGACATCCGGAAGCGAAACCAGAGTGGTAGCATATGGGAGTCGTGCTCTTTCTCCTGTGGAGGCACGCTACTCTCAAATTGAACGGGAAATGGTGGCCGTGGTGTGGGGAATTGAGCATTTTCACATCTACCTGTATGGGACAGCATTCTGCCTACTGACAGACCACAAGCCATTGGTCAGCATTCTCAGCAAACCTCGCTCCCTGCCTTCAGCACGGCTGCAGCGTTTGGCACTTCGAATTCAACAATACACCTATGAAGTGTAACACACTAGTGGTTTAAGTAACCCATCTGACTACTTGTCCCGACACCCAGTAAACTCCACGTCACGATATCGGTGCATGGAGTCTGTCGCCGAACAATATGTGAACTTCATTGTGTCTCATAGCCTGCCTCGTGCCATGGCCAGAGAGGAGGTAACCGAAGCAACTCTCGCTGACCCGGTGATGAACTCGCTGAAGAAAGCCCTAAAGCAACCCCAGCAAGGCAAAGATTGGAAGACCACAACTCTGATGCCCTTCTCTCACGTTGCGACAGAACTGTCAGTTTCCAAAGAAGGCCTTGTGTTAAGAGGCACGCGGATAGTACTGCCAGCACAACTTCACACTAAGGCAGTGCATCTTGCACATCGAGGACACCAAGGCATTGTCAAGACAAAACAGCTGTTGCGTGAGAAAGTGTGGTTTCCAGAGATAGACTCTTTGGTGGACCAGACAGGTAAGAGTGGCCTGGCACGCCAAGCAAACACTCCAGTACACCATCGAGATCCCTTGCCCATCCAGGAGCTGCCTCGAGGCCCGTGGACTGAACTGTCGTTAGATTTTGCTGGCCCTTTCCCTGATGGCAAGCATGCCATGGCAGTGGTGGATGATTTCTCCAAGTACCCAGTTGTTAGCATCCTACACACTCTTGCAGCACCTACAGTCATCAAGCAACTGCGCACTGTTTTCGCTCAGTTCGGCTGTCCTGAAGTTGTAAAGTCAGACAATGGCTCACCATTTCAGAGTGAGAGTTTTGCAGAGTTCGCCAGTGAGCTTGGGTTCAAGCATCGCCGCATCACTCCATGGTGGCCGGAGGCTAATGGGGAAGCAGAAAGATTCATGCGCAACCTCAAGAAGTCTATACTCGCAAGTCATGTGAGCCACTTGGATTGGACTAATGAGCTTCAGTCGTTCCTCCTGGCTTATAGGTCCACACCCCATAGTTCCACAGGAAAATCTCCGTTTGAACTTCTGTTTGGGAGACCCATGAAGAATCTTCCACCGACACTTGTCGCTGCTACTCACAACTCGGCTCAGTATGAGGCCAGACAGAATGACACTAAAAGAAAAGCATACAACAAGTGGTACGTCGACACTCGAAGGCATACGAGTAACAACCAGCTGTGTGTGGGACAACAAGTCCTCTGTAAACAGGACAGGTCAAACAAGTTTTCGCCTTACTATGACCCACACCCATACACAATCACCAAAGTCAATGGCTCCAGAATCACAGCATCCAGAGATGGAGTGTCGATTTGTCGCAACTCAAGTTTCTTCAAAGATGCAAGCGCAGTTCAAGTGGAACGACATCAGGACCCGACCGACATGCCATATCTGGATGATGAAGCTGTGCCGAGTAACAGTGACCTTCCAACCCCCAGCATAGCTACTCCTAGCCAAGCCATATCAGCAGCTCCCAAGACCGTCTCACAGCGGTACCCCTAACGCTCCAGGCAACGACCTAGGCACCTGAAAGACTTAGTGTTTAAGCAAAACTGATTTTTCCTTCCCCGAGGGGATGATATAGTGTCCATGTATGGCACTCTTTGGAATGAAGGAAGGCAACCCTGGGGTTCAGGGGAGCTTCCTAGATGCCTGCAGTTTCGTTGAAATAAATGTTTGTGTGTTCCCAACAGAATTGGCCGTAATCAGTCTCAATACTCGAACTACCATACGTTACAATGGGCAACCTGCGATCAGAAAGCGCTCTGCTCTGGCTAGTTACAGGACTCTCATTACATGAACCATAAGCTTCAAGAAAGCTTGCTTACCTTTCGCGACGCAGTAAGCAAACGATTCTTCGTCTCACACGTACCGTGGCACCGACGTCTTTCTGGCGCAAGCACTGTAGAACTTTCGATGAACTCCAGCTCCGCAAAATCACCACCTTCAACAAAGTCTTTCACACACTGTGATTCGAAGCCCCAGTACCAGACTTTTCACGAGAGCGCGGGCGGGCAGCTCGGCAGAACAAAGGAATCTCGGACGGGCGGGTGCTGCAGCAGGACACTCACTGTCGACACTGGTGGATCGCACGAAACACACGGCAATATAATGTCGTTACACGAGTCCGGAAGGTTTTGCGATGATTAATGCACACGACAAGGTGCACATTTTGTCTAGGCACTTCTAAAACATAATTCCACTACCGTCTTACAACAACAAGCACTTTGTACAACCAACGTGGTTTGTGAACCAAACAAATACTGTAGTGGCACCACACTGCGGTTCTTTGAAAAATGTAACGTAAATGAGAAAATTCCGTGTTTTTTCCTAATAAGAATCGGTAGAGACCTTTTAACGAATTTGGTGGGTTCGAAAAGTGTGTAATTTGCAAAAGTATGCACTTTGTGATACGAAGTTCAAGGAAATGTATATAAGAAAAAAAACGAGGTGGATATTGCCTCCAAGATTCCCATCCGTTTTAGGCGCATGCAGTTTTCAAAAGCTTCGCCTTCGAGATCAGATTTTGTTACTCAAAGGAAGCCGCAGCTGGGAGGAGGGCAGGCATTTAGGCCCCATTTGGTGGGCTTACAGTATCTGGGTAAGCTTGCTTATTTATAAAGCATATACACGGACCATGAGCGAACTTTAGTTGGCGAACACGAGCCTATCAGCGCGCCGTCCGTGCAGGTCCGTTTGCTTGCAATGGTGGACGGCCTACTGGCTTCTTTGACACCTACCGAGCGCACATACATGATCACCGCCCGTATACACGCTTCCAGTGCCTAGTGCAGCGCCGAATTACAGACCCAGTGCCGCGCTCTGGATGCTGGGGCGCGGGCAGGCGCGGCGTACTGGGAGGCGCTGGCGCGAAAAACAGCTCTAGCGTGTTAAATATGCGGTGCCTGGACATCCCATATGTTTTTGGAACGAAGAAAGCAACAGTGAGCGCTTTAGTGCAATAAGAAAATAAAAAAAAACGTAACAATAAAAACCCTTTTACCAGGATTCCATCCTCCGGCCTACAGATCCCAAGCCCGGTACTCTACCGCTGCGCCACGTCAGCCAGTAGAAATTCAGGGATAGTTTGTAAAATTAAACCAAGGCATTGGTTAAGCTCGAGAAGCAGTTTGTTTTCCAGTGATACGTTTCGCACAGACATGGTAGTGCGGTAGATGCGCTATCGCCCAGCAACTAAAACTCACGCCTGTACCACAAAGGCAAATCTGCTGTCCGTATTCAACATGCTTTTCAGTCGACCCGTCTGCCTAGTCATATCTCTTCGTCAGAGAAGCGCAGGCTAGTGCTGGGAGCCTTCGGCGACAGCACATATACCTGTGTTTATGACGCGTAGCATCGATACTGATCGCTTGTGCTGGCACTGTATATATGAAAAGATGGTTTATTTAAGAACACCGATGCGAAATCTGAAAAGAACAGTGATTTATTCTTGTTAGACTTCTTTAATCCTGAGCCTAGACGCGCCGATAGCGTGCAGACGGACTCGGAAGGATACGCTGTGCCTCAGCTTCGGTGGGGACCGATCCCGGCGCAGGTAGTTGGCGAAAGCTAAAATGTGTCTATTTGAGCCTCAGAACTCTTTTTAGTATAATAGGGAAAGTGTAAGCGCACGAATCGCCTCATATTTGTTATCGGTGCGATAATATCAATCAGCGGTAGGCTTTGAACTCGGGGCCCGTTCGAGCGCGTCTGAACGACTTCTGGATTTCATGTTCACTCCACAACACTGCGACAACGGCGACAACTCCGAGTCATATGTTACTTGCGTACTACTAAAAAACGCGGCGTCCTCTGCGTTTGCGTGGTTTGGTTCACGAATTTAGCTATCCGCATAGTCAAAAGGGAAAAAGGCAAAAAAAGCGTCACGAACAAAAGTAAACAGCCTTACAATACGTCAAGAAGTCCAATAATGCCACTGTTTTAGATGGAGCAGAGGTAGTGTGTCTGCCTCACACGGGGACGTAAAGGGACTCAAAATGTATAAAAATATTTTTTTATAGTAGAAGAAACGTCATAAATAGACAATTTCGCCGGTGTTGGCAAATATATTTTACTTTTGCTTCAGCTGATTATATTAAAAAATTATTTTGTCTCCTATTATTGCTTTCTTTCAAAGTGCACGAAGGAATTATCACTATGATACTCTGGCATTCGTACTAATTATTGTATTACCAATTTGAATATTATGCTTGTTTATCGCAGTATTAAATGAACAAACGAATTAAGCAAATACAATTGGTATAATTTTCTTTACACGAAAGTAGGAACAAAGCCTGTCAACTTTTTAAAAACTTTCTTCAAACAAAAGTAAACACAGAGCCTACCAACTTCTTAAAAACTTTCTTTCAACAAACTTTCCTCAAATGAAAGTAAGAACAGAGCCTTCCAACTTCCTTTAAACTTTCTTTTAACAAACTTTCTTCAAACGAAAGTAAATACAAAGCCTACCAACTTCCTTTAAACTTTCTTTTAACAAACTTTCTTCAAACGAAAGTAAATACAAAGCCTACCAACTTCCTTTAAACTTTTTTTTAACAAACTTTCTTCAAACGAAAGTAAATACAAATCCTACCAACTCTCTTGTAACAAGAGTTAATATGAAGTAAAAGTACATAGGATGTTAATAAAGTTGATAGAAAGTGGGAAAAAATTCTAAAGAAAGTAAGTATGGATTTTTGTATGGGTAGGGCCCGAGCTAAAGCTTCCTCTTAAAGAATTGTCAAATGGCGTGCCCCAAGATAGTATCCTGGGGCCGCTACTTTTCAATATCTATGTAAATGGCTTGGTGAACATCGATAATATTACAACTTTCATTATTTATGCAGATGATACAAGCTTATTTTTTAAGTACTGTGATTTGCATAAACTTGTGGGTAAAGCAAACGGTGTCTTGGAATTACTGAACACATCGAACATAGGCAGTCCGGCGGAGTATTTGCAGAGTGGAGACTGACCGCTTCTTTACATTATAGGAAACGCCGACGTTGAAGAAAGCAGCAAGGATCGTCCAAACCAAGCTTTCCCGGCCTAAAAGAAAAAGAAAAAACTGAGCACGTGTCGTCACAAAGCACCGCAGGCAAAGCGTCTTCAGAAGCAAGATATGGCCGTGATTTCAACTACGTTATCTGGGGAAAGTGTGCACCTGTCGCTGGATGTCGGAACCAGCAGGGTATAAAGGCGCTGCCTACTGGGCATCGGTTGCAGTCCGGCGGAGTACTTGCAGAGTGGAGACTGACCGCTTCTTTGCTTTATAGGAAACACCGACGTTGAAGAAAGCAGCAAGGATCGTCCAAACCAAGCTTTCCCGGCCGAAAAGAAAAAGAAAAGACTGAGCACGTGTCGTCACAAGGCACCGCAGGCAAAGCGTCTTCAGAAGCACGATATGGCCGTGATTTCAACTACGTTATCTGGGGAAAGTGTCCACCTGTCGCTGAATGTCGGAACCAGCAGGGTATAAAGGCGCTGCCTACTGGGCATCGGTTGCAGTCCGGCGGAGTACTTGCAGAGTGGAGACTGACCGCTTCTTTGCTTTATAGGTGAGAATGCCTAATTAGGTATTATTGCTTATTTAATTGTTGCATACTTCTCCGCTGTACTGCACCAGTGTTTCCATGATGGCTGAGTTTGATTGTCTTGCGTGCATGAAATCGATTGCTGATGTTTTGCAGAGCCTCACATGTGCCAAGTGCGACAATCGGTATCATGCAGGAAAGTGCTCGGGGGTTACGAAAACGAACTTGACAAACTCTTTCACTAAGGAAAAACAACAGTGGGTGTGTCTGACTTGTGTAAACTGTGCATCACGATTGCCAACTGGAAACGGTGACGGCGTAACCCAGAAGGATAGAGCAACTGATGTATCAGTCGAGCTGTCACTGACGCATGTACTGGCCAAACTTGATGTCGTACTGAGTCGACTAGATGTGTTAGAAAGGCGGCAAGACGTGCAGTTGGACAAGCTCGAGACTTCCAACCAGGAAATGCTGGCGCGGAGGACGGCAATGCAGGGTATTGAGACATCATTGGGATTGCTTTCATCTAATTATGACACAATTCTGCAAAAGTTGTAGGAGCATAGAAAGGAACTTAAGGAAACAAACAAAAAAGTAACTGAACTGGAAGCCGAGCTTTTGGCCAAATCTGACAGGCTGTCCAATATGGAGCATAATAATAATAATATTTGGGGTTTTACGTGCCAAAACCACTTTCTGATTATGAGGCACGCCGTAGTGGAGGACTCCGGAAATTTTGACCACCTGGGGTTCTTTAACGTGCACCTAAATCTAAGCACACGGGTGTTTTCGCATTTCGCCCCCATCGAAATGCGGCCGCCGTGGCCGGGATTCGATCCCGCGACCTCGTGCTCAGCAGCCCAACACCATAGCCACTGAGCAACCACGGCGGGTAATATGGAGCAAGCAGTAGATGATCTTGAACGGTACTCACGAAAAAGCAATTTAGAAATCTATGGTGTCAAAGCGAGTGATAACAAGGACCTACGAAAGGTGGTGGAATCTATTGCAACCAAACTCGAACTTCCTAGGCCCAGTCACGAGGACATTGAAGCCGTGCACAGAATCAAAGGCAAAGCTAACTCCGTCCCACCTATTCTGGTGCGATTTTCAAGGAGTGAAACAAAAGAGCGTTGGATTGAATTAGCGGAACAGACTGAAGGGTGAAAAGATATACTTGAACGATAATCTATGGTGCGATCTAGTACGCGTTCCAAAATAGAACGGACCGCCTCAGTTCTAAACGTCACGAAATAGGCGGTCCGCAGTGTTCGCGAGAACGAGAGGAAGCAAACAGCCAATGAGCGAAGTGGAAGCCTGCGTCATGCTTTTGACGCCTGCTTGGGGACCGTATAATATATTGAGAAGCGTTTGCAACATGTTGAGAAATATTTTGCTATTATGAGTGAGTAGCAAAATGTGTTGGTGTTGCTTTTCAAAGATTCAATTTGGAAGGCAAAACGACTGAAACAAAATATTGCGGTTAATGTCTTCAAATGGCGCTAGGTGGTGTCGCAGTTTTGCGAAACATTTAGTGATGGCGCTAGCTATACCACCCGTTTAAGCACACGGCGCGAATTTTGAAGCGGTTGGTTCAGTCGTTCAGTTGAAGCCATGGCGCTAAACGTGGAAGCACCAGCGAAGGGGCCGCGCGTGTCGGAGGCACAGAAGGAGACGGTGGTCGCCTTCATGCAACAGCATTCCCAGCTGGCTATAAGATCCAGCGAGCTGGGGCCGCGCTTCACTGCTGGCGACCGCCGACGGCTGTGGCAGCAGCTAGCCGACGCTCTAAACACGCAAGGCCCCGTCGCGAAAACCACCGAGCAGTGGCAAGAGTGGTGGCGTAAGCAAGTGTTTAAGGCCCGCCGCAACGCTGCCGCAATTACCCAAGAACAAAGGTGAGTGACCGTCCAATGGCGTGGGCGATTTGTCCTTCGACATTGGCGTGTATTTTCAGAAGCACAGGAGGGGGGCGGCTACATGGTTTTCATGGCCGAGTCCTGCAGCTCACCGGGACGGTCCACCTCCACGGCGTGACCGACCTCCCTTACCAAGAGGTAAGCACACTGCCGCCGTAATACCATAGGTTCCTGAATGGTGCCGGTTTAGAGTTTGCCGTTATCTGTAAGTGGTACCTTTAGCAGAACGCGACACCGTTGGTGAACAGGCAAATAGCGTAGGAGAGAATGGAAAAGCAGGTAGGTTAATCAACTAGAATCTCAGTTGGCTGCGTTTTCGGGAAAAGGGGGGTTAAGTGATTAACACAGAATTAAAATGCATTCACGGAAGTGCACGAGGACGGTAACACATGGGATCATTAAGCACTCAATAATTGCACAATATTTTCGCAAATTAGTATGAAAACTTGTAACATAGGCATTGTAACGAATAGCCACGCTTATGACATTTTCCAGCAGGCTGACATCCCCACCACCGCTATAGAAGTTGTCGTCCAAGACGAGGCTGCGGGCGTGAGCACAGCGACACGTAAGCATCAGAGGAATGAGTGGTTTAATTATCACCAAGTGTGTGTGCAGTTCGTAAACATTTAATGTGTTTACTCTGTGTTTACTTTGTGTTTACTTTTTACTCTGTGTTTAATGTGTTTACTTTAAGACAGCGGCAGAGGATCCACCGCGCGGCGCGTCGCCTGCCGAAAGGGTGACCGCTGCACC
This sequence comes from Dermacentor albipictus, assembly GCF_038994185.2. Lineage (NCBI taxonomy): Eukaryota > Metazoa > Arthropoda > Arachnida > Ixodida > Ixodidae > Dermacentor > Dermacentor albipictus. The sequence continues at coordinate 70,412,109 of NC_091821.1, read as the reverse complement.
TGGTAAGTTATTGATCCTCAAGCTGTTAAATAAAATGAGCTCTTGTATTTTATTGAACTAGGCCAATAAGCCATAACATGGCCATAGCCACTTTTATTCGTACCATAAAATGCAGTGCAACTGTAGAAAATGCTGTATGCTTTCAGTGTTGCCGCGTCCTGTTCGGCCACCACGTCGACAGCGACCGCGACGGGTGGATACCTTGACAACGATGTCGTCGCAGTGCGCCCGCAGCCTGGAACAGGGCGACGAAGTGCTGCAGGTTGGTAGTCTCTTTGGTGTCATTTTACATGAAGGACATAAATATTCTTTATGCTTTGTTATAAGTAAATCATGAATCTGAAAAACAAATCATCTTGGGATGTAAACAAGAAATATGCGTTGTATAGAGGGCTCGGTAACCTGTCTTGCCAACGATCAGCCGCCGGACGAAAGGTTGGTTAGTTCTGAAAAGCGCTGTTTGGTGGTGAGAGATGCATCAGAATAGATGACCGAAGAGTAATTCCAGCAGGTCTTTGTCTGTCCGAACGAAGAGGGTATAGCTTGTACGCGACGCTTGACACTGCCAAAGGATGCCATCAGGCCAGTGGCTCTTCAGCAGAGAGGGAATCGTTGTGCACGTTGCAATTCTTCACAACAGCAGCTTGCAGCCGTGAGCTGGTTGCGAGTAATCAGCAACTGATGCGAACAGTTCCACCATGATTATTCATTCCAGGTGCTGCGCAGAATCGAGGCCTCCACAACCAGCCTCGCTGTCGCGGCAGAGCGGAAGGCAGCAGCCCAGGAGGGGATCCTGGACCAGGTGCGCGCCATAGCGCAAGACATCGCTGCGCACCTGCAGCAAGAGAGAAATTAATCATTTTATTCATTTGTTTCACCAGTTCCGTTTGTTTTGTTTATTTATTGTTTGAGTTTCCTTTGAGTAATAGAGGAGGATTTTTTGGTTGAGAGGTGCAATGCGTGCATCCATTTTTGTTCTGTTGTATTTGCCTCTTTCTATTCATGCTTATCCAGCTTCAATGCCAGCGTGCTTTTTTCATTTACACATTTCGAAGGCGCCTAGTCATTCACACTGGAATCGTTACAAATAGTTGTCGATTTCTGTGTATGGGTTTTGTACTGCGATATTTATATTGCTTCACTGTGTTGTAGCTTACTGCACTCATTATGAAGCGTTACCGCATAGTGTTTGCACTGCGATATTTTCATTTCGGCACAGTGAGGCTAAGGTGCAACGACTACAATGTCGTCTTTTTTTCAGAGCACCAAACTAGTCACTCTTTAAGTTGCATAGTTTCACAAATGAAAATGACCATCATCATTGCACCACACCAGTGATTGGTTTCCTCTAGTCTTCGTTCCAAGGGAGTCATTGCAAGAAAAACTTTCACGCGTGACACTTTCTGGGTGCTGTGAGACTGTAGAGACAATTATTCATGTTTTATGTAACATGTTTCATCACAGCTGGCAAGTGCACTCACCTTTTTACAATTATGATTCACCTGTTGTTTAGCATCGCACTACAATTGCTGCCGAGAAATGAATGCTTCTAGTCAGTGACTCATAACACTGACAAGGGAACGAACATACCTGGGATAGTCATACTTTCTTGCAAGGTCACGTAAATGTAACTGCAAGTTTTAAATGCCGTGGTGAAAACGAATTGTGTGATGCTGATGTTGCAATGTTGTCACATGCTTTGCTACCTGAAGCATGTTGTACTACAAGGTTTGTGATGTACTTGTCATCATAGAGTGTGATAAAGTTGACCTATTTATTTTTTGCGCTTTTACGTTAATTTACATCTACCTATTTGGACATGATGTGACGAGTGTAATGCTGTCACTACACTCGGCGTTACATTTTGTTTGTGTTTGAATCCGCATTCATTACGCTTTACTTGCTTGCCTCGCCTGCGTATTCATGCTTGCACAGAAGTTTCGATACACCTAGCACAAGAGATGGCTAGCAGGCATATTGCCTCGCTCCTACCAACGTACACTGAGCGTCAAAATGCACAGGATGCGGCGGTTGCGTTTATTCTGATGTGTTTTATGAAAATTTTTCGCACCTTTTGCTGATGGTGACCATGAGTACAGAGTGCCAATCATATGTATTGCTTCCATCAAGTCTGTCATGACTATGATGGTTCAAGGGATGTTTTTATTTCATATTTCATGTGATATTTAAAGAAAAGGCTGCACTTTCACGTTGCTACCGCGTTTCATGTTCCACTAGGAAAGAAGTACTTTGTGCCGATTTCCCATTACTGTTACCACCAAATATGGCAAAATAAACACGTTTGGACATGAGTAGAAGTTAACTGCTGCATCTACAGAAAGTGACATATCACAGTATGCACACAACACATACAAGCTGTTGTAGCGTCGTATTTCTAATGTTACACGAGGAAAGAAGCACTTTGTGATGTGCATATTGCATAAGACAATGCTAGCTTGGGAGCAGCAGCGAATGCAGTTCTTCACAGATGAAGGGGCATGAAGCATTGCCTTACGACTGCTTCGCGAGTACTACTGTTAATAACTGGCAGCCTTGGAGACTCTTGCATAGTGAAGAGGGTACAATTGTTTCCGCGGCTGTGGCATTCTATTTAAACGATTCTTTGTTTAAGTGTACTTCATCATCATCATCCTGGTTACGCCCACTGCAGGGCAAAGGCCTCTCCCATACTTCTCCAACTACCCCGGTCATGTAGTCCCTGCAAACTTCTTAATCTCATCCGCCCACCTAACTTTCTGCCACCCCCTGCTACGCTTCCCTTCCCTTGGAATCCATTCTGTAACTCTTAATTACCATCGGTTATCTTCCCCCCTCATTACGTGTCCTGCCCATGCCCATTTGTTTTTCTTGATTCCAACTAAGATATCATTAACTCGTGTTTGTTCCCTCACCCAATCAGCTCTTTTCTTATCCCTTAACGTTACACCTATCATTCTTCTTTCCATAGCTCGTTGCGTCGTCCTCAATTTAAGTAGAACCCTTTTCGTAAGCCTCCAGGTTTCTGCCCGGTACGTGATTACTGGTAAGACACAGCTATTATACATTTTTCTCTTGAGGGATAATGGCAACCTGCTGTTCATGATCTGAGAATGTCGGCCCAACGCGCCCCAGCCCATTGTAATTCTTCTGATTATTTCAGTCCCGTGATACGGATCCGCAGTCACTACCTGTCCTAAGTAGATGTATTCCCTTACCACTTCCAGTGCCTCACTACCTATCGTAAACTGCTGTTCTCTTCCGAGACTGTTAAACCCGTACAAAAATGAGTGTTGATATATTGTTGGGGAATTGTTGAAACGATGGACTTCAACAAATTTTCAAGAGCAATTGAGTTCACTCAACCCTTGCACAACAATATTACCGTTGAGTGTTCTCAATAAACAATTTATTGGGTAATTTGTGTTGATTTTTTAGTTGTTCTTTTGTTGTGTAGCAGTTGAGTCCTAGTATACAATAATTAGAAATCGCATATGAAGACGTTCCAAACATGTTTTGTGATGCGTTCCAACCTCATTCCTGTCACTTTGCGGCAGGTAGGTTCTTCTTTCGCCTCGCTTTCATTAATAGAAAATTATGTGTGACCGATGGGGTGGAATCGAACGTCGGCCGTCGAGCCCGGTACTCTAACCAATAGGCCACGAGCGCGCGCATACTCCTCTCATTCGAAAGCCAGTAAGCTCTGAAATGCTTGGCGTGTGCGCCGCATGCCACTCCCTAGTGCTGTCGCTACAGCTGGCGCTTTGAAGCGCCTATCTCCGGGACCGCCCCACTTTCGTAGCCATTTTCGCTACGTAAAAACTGCAACGTTAGACTAGATTCATGACCGCCCAAGTTCATAACGATTTATTTCTTCGCCGGTGTACAAATGCCGTCGTCGTTTTAACATACACTAGATGACATAACCATTGGTACGATCCGAAATGAGCACGTTTCGGGGAGCAGAAGAATGCGAAATTCACTTGCAAACACGGTGACTACGCGCATGTGGAGTTCCCCAAAAGTAGACACGGCGGCAGCGCGGCCGGCGATAAGACAGGTGCCGACAGGCGACGACGCTACCTTCGAGCATCGGACGCACTGTGGGAACCGTAGGATGCATGCGCGCACACGCTACAAACATACACGGGTGAGGTCTTCGAATTTCCTGCGACGTACCCTCTGTCCGTAAAGCAAATATAGTTTTTTGTCCAATGTCCGTGGTACTAGAGATCAAAGAATGAACGCGCTTTGAGATCGCAGCGCGCAGCCGCTATAACCATTGACTTCAAAGAGCTTCAGATTCAGCAACAGCCGCAACAGTATCACAGCTAATCGCTGTATCTGCGGTTGCTCCCGTTTCTCACCTTGCAAGAAGCACGCGATTTATTTGAGCCTCGCCGAACTGTCATCTCATGTTGAAAGCCTGCAGGTCTCGTATGTTCAGTTAAGAACACCAAAGGGAAATGAAAGAAGTACAGGTAACGGACTCTTATTGTAGCTTACTTGTCACCTCGTCATCTGCAAAAATGCTACAAACTATTTTAAAAGTTTTATTTTTGTAAAAATGGCAAAACTAGTAGTAATTTTTATTTCTAGGTGGCGCGACAAACGTTAAGATAGCGTTCGGGTGTGTATGTGTGCGCGCAAACGGGCGCAACCGAGCTTCGTTTAGCGCACACTTTTGCAACAGTACACATGGTTACCGCTAGTTTCGTAGTCGCATTTTTTGGTCGTAGTATTTGTTGTTTACGCTATAAATTAGGTAGTTTTTAAAAATGTATGAAGGTTAGTTGATGAAAAATTATTGCTAATCAATTAGTGGTGCTTAAGTGCCGTTATTTTGTGTTTGAAAGGTTTTTATAACTGAATACGATAGTGAAGCCATGTGCAGCTGCGAACGGCTTTCAAACTCAGTTATTCGGTTGCAGTTGTGCGGTGGTTCACGCGTCGTGATTCTTGATGAAAGTATTTTCTTTTCGGACATCATGACGCACATTTTAGTGAAATGCTTTAACGACGATAAGTGGAACGTTTATCCGTTGAAGTGGTTGGCTCACCCAACAACTAGTCTTCTACTGATGTGCGAGCCTGACGGTTTTGATGAGTTGCGCGGCAGAGGCCATGATGGCTGTTGGAGAGAAGGCACCCCGAAACAGTCGCAGCCGCACTTCTGAAGATAGGTAAGTAATCTCGTTTTCTTGGGCACGTAGCCTTCTTTTCTATTTTGACATTGACGAGCGTGACATGTTAAGCACACCGTTCACTTTCTTGAAGCAAACCGCATGCCCCGGAGCAAATGCGCGCGATACTAACTCTCGCTCCCGCCGTCACTTCGTTTGAAACAATGGTAGGCGAAGAGGCAGCGGCGCCCCATGTGCGTAGAATTGCATTGCTTCATTTGTTCCTGTCTAATAACGTTTCCTTCATTTGTATGAGAGAACACAATTGGAACATAAGGATCGGCTTCTCTCCGCAGTGATAATTTTCTACAGTGGCCACGTCATCTTTCATGGGGGCTCACGTATAAGCGCTTGTTATCGCGTTCCGATACGTGAGAGGCGTGCTGCCTTTCAAGGTATTTAGGCAGGCACTACGAGTTTAGGAGAACCGCGACAAATAATCGTGCAGCAGGTGTGCAGCTGTGCTACGCTTGTACCACACTCGTACCGGTAGGCAGTGTTGCACTCCACGCTTACGCATTTCGTAACTATGGCGGCCTCCGTGGCAATATGGGGCTCGAGGTCGTGGATACGATCCCTGCAGCGGCCGCATTCCAAAGGAGCGGAATGCAAAAACGCTCGTGCATTGTGCATTGTATGCACGTAAAAATTTCCAGGAAGTCAAAATTAATACGGAGTCCCCAACTACGACGTGCCTCATAATCAGATCGTTGGTTTGGCATGCACGTGGAACATCAGAATTATTTTTTTTCCGTAGTGGCTCATCGTATACCATACGGTTAGTGTGATCACCTTTTGTGACGTAGCGGTTAAGCGCGCCTCGATTTAGGTTGCGACTAATGATGCGGCGCACCGCGAAATATATTTCGCCTCTCTGGGATTTGCGGAGAACGGCCAACCGATTAGTCACAGCTTCCGCGCGGTGACTGTACACGGATACACAGCGCAAATGAACAGAGGTGTGGTGACGTGGTCAAAGAACACAGCCGCCGACGGGCTCACCTTATCGTCTATCACCGCCAAAACTACCGCAGTAAGCATCTTTATCTACCGCGGCGGGTTGCCGTTGAAGGCGTACTGTACAATTTTAATAAGCGATAACCGAAACATGCCACCGTTCTCTGCTGCCTCTTTGAATTGGACCGATCCGAATGTGCGTTGTTTCCAGAAGCGAAAGGAGCGCCAATCGGCGCGTTGTCGCCTCGAGCTAAGCGTCGCACTCGAGCACTGTTTGCGCGGTGAAGAATGACGCGAGCATGAAGCTAGCTCACTGCGCGGACGTTACCGCGCAAAACGCGCAAGGGCGTGTACGCGACGTTCTGCGCACAAATCGCGCGGGATGATCGGAGCCGCGCCGGAGCGGCTAGCTTCAAAGAAGCGGTACATGTTCTTACTCGTACAGGCACGCTCACGCTCGCATCGCTCTCGGCGTATGTTTAGGTCATTCCTTCTACTGGACTTCTGCCCAAAGATTCGATATCTGTTTGGTATGGGCTATGCACTGTCGCGTGGTCTTTGGTTCTGCGAGAGAGCCGGGAATATTTTCCCCACTGTGAAACATCGCTGTGCGTGTTTTAGCTAACATTTACCGTAGCAACCCATTCCTTCCTTTTCTCGACGGCACTCGTACAGAGTCCCAAATTTTTACTTGTCAGTATAGTGTGTACTTCTATTTCGTGCGTAGTTATGTGCAGTGCGTGGCAGATTCTTAATCCGCGCAATCTCATTTTCTGTCCACATTCCCTTCTCACAGGTTACGTATGCAGTAAATTCCCAGATGCTAAAGTGTTCTACGCCAAAAGCACCTTGGCGTCGTGCAAGAGACACCCGTTGATATGTGGCTGATTCACTAGCAAGCTCGCCTCAAGTGGGATTTTCAACTATTTTTTGTGTTACTCTGTGGTGTACCAGCTGCTGCATGGACGCTGTGAAGGCTTACTTTCGATTTGCTCTGGCGTTTAGTAGTAAAGGATGGGCTACCTTTTGAGAGGAGGCATTTACTTTTGTTTGTGAGAATGTTTACCAGCCTAACCAAGTGATACGTGGGTACTGTAAACAACAGCAAACAGGCACATGAACCTTTTTATGCTCTAAGTGCATGCGTTCTTTTTCTATATGTTGGAGCGAAAATTGTAAACTTACATATGGATATATATCATTTCCCTTGTAATCTTTTTCAACATGGGTGCTGTAGCTCCCTCTGTCTTTCAGTTACTGCTTTGTCCCAATTTTTATGCAACCTTTATGTATTTTATGCAGCAAAATTCTGGTGCTATTTTAATAAAATTTATCTGCGCAATTGAGGTAATTGGTGTTTCGTATATGCATTTATTGGCGTTTTTCACTGTCTCAGCAATCGGGCTCGAGGATAATGAATACCTTCTTCCGCAAGCGGGATAGCCGAAAATGGACGTGGAGGAGCCCGAACGGCGAGACTAGAAATGAAATAGACTTCATACTCTGTGCTAACCCTGGCAGCCCGGTACTGCACTTTTGCTGTACTAAATTATGGTTTGCTTGATGGTATGAAGCCTATGTTTCGTACTTACACGAAGAACACTGCTAGCTAGCCAATGTTCGCAAAACCTGCGCTCTACGAGGCAATTTCTAAGCGTAAGGTATGAGTCAGGAGCCACTCTTTCATGCAGTCAGACACTTTAACGTTTAATGTCGCACCCTTTTCAAGACAAATCTGTAAACACGTTGTTGGGGTCCTGTATAATGTCAAGAAGTACTGACTTCCTTCAAAAGAGCTGCTTTGTTTAACACCCACTTTTATTAAAGGGTTGAGGATACACGGGGCTTCCAAATTCCAGCCCCATTCATGGGCTGCTGCAACGCCCTTTATGGCGACCATGCTTTTGTCCTTTTTTCTGTTTGTTCCGTTTGCGTCGAGTGAGAAGGCGAAAAAAAAAAGGCGTTAGCTGGACTGGAAGCGAAATTAGCCCGAAGGCGAGAACCTTATGGAAATCACAATTTTACTCCAAATTTCTCGTTCCTTACAATTAGTATTCAATCATGCTCTGTTCCAACTATTTCGCTCCTTTGATCGCCATCAGGGCTGTTGCAGTCCAGCTGACATCGGCTTCCTCTAGTTTTCGAAAAGCCTGTTTGAGGTCACCAGACGACCTGAAAGCTTCGGCTGACGCTCCATGCTTATCTACACACAACAGAACGGATGCACATAGTGCCTTTTTTCTTGAAGTTTCTAGTCCTCCATGTCGCATTTTTTGTTTTGCTTGTGCGTGTGGTGAGAGTACCGTGAAAATGCGTCGCTTCCCGGTGGGAAAAAAGTTACTTAATCTAATGATACTGCATGGTGGCACTTTATTGCACCTTGATAGAAAGTTTGTTCCAAGAAGAGCGAGAAGGTTAAATGAATCCGATGGGCTCGGTTTCCTGTGTCAGTTACAACCATATGCAGAAAACTATGTATGTCTGTAACACCTTGTTTAAAGGTGTTAAAGGGAGCCCGAAAAATCGGACGTTGACTGTACAACTAACCAAGAGGATGCTTCAAAGGGTCCATGGGGCGAACGCGTGGTGGAAGGAGGATGAGAACAGAAAGGACGGACGCACTGAGGAATTAACGAGAAAGGAAGCATGCCGCCGCCTCTTTGAAAGAGCTTGAGCTCAAAAAACAAAGTGTTGGCTGACGCTGAGATGCAAGTGTCCCTCATCCAAACCAAAATAAACTTTTTAAAGCAGTGAAACCCAGCACTGAGATGTTGTGCAGCTGAGAGTATGCCAGGACAGTTGAGGCTGACTTCCCAGCTGCTGAGAGAAAATCTTAGTTGTGACAAAGTTCAGGCCTCACACCGATGAGCTTGCTACCACTTCATAGAAATAGCTCGTATTCGAAAATATTTACTTTTGTATGCATCTCCTTTTAATTCTTATTTAAAAATGTTCGACTCAATTTGGAATGGGTTTTACCATTTTTCTCGCTGTGCATTTTACTAACACCTTCCTTCTGTTTTATTTTTGAATAAAATATATACTACTCCTTACTATTCAAACTGGATTAAGTCATTTTTTTGTTTCAACATGCTTACTAGAGAGTGACGGCATCGGGCATCATGGTGTCAGCCCGTCTTGACATAAAACAATGTTCTGGCTCATTCAGGGAATTTTGCAAATGTGCTCAGGGGAAACCTGGAAAACTCAGGAAATTTGGAAATGTCAACTTGGTAGACACCCTGACTAGTGTTTTAGCATTTCGCTCGCCATAGCAATGTAGATAAACATAAACAATTGATAACTGTTTGTGAGCAGCTGCTTTATTTTTACAGTATGTCTATCTACTTCAGCTTAGTGCGCGATAATAAGCCATTATTTTCATCAATTTTTTGTTTTGCTTTCATGTCCTGCCTAGCGTCACACGATAATAAACGGAATATGAGACGGTCGACGCACGTCCTACGACTCAGTTTTCACTAAAACGCTCAGATCAGATTTCATGCAAATTTGATCCCGGAAAGGTCAAGTGTCCCGTCAGATTCATGAGCTAAAGTGAGGCAGTCTTTCTACAATAGAGTTACAGAGTTTGAGGTCTGAATTCTTCACATACATTTCCAGTATGTGGGCATTTTGTTGAACAGCGTCGTTTTACAGAGAGAGCACGCTTTACAGGGGAAATAAATGAAGCTTGCACGGGCTGGTTTTGTCGCGGACTACCGGCGTCGTTGTTTTTTGAGGAGCGCGAAAAAGCAGATTTGAAGCGTCCACTTACAAATATTTTACAAACAACGAAAGCGTACACCCCAAAAATGTCTAGTTTTCATAATAACGTATAAGGTGTTGCTGAACACACAGTTACGCGATGTTCGGCTTTTCACATGGTAGCTTTGTTCAGAGGTTTGCACTCCGTGAATCGAAGATGATGTCTATTGAAACTATGAGCTTTTACAATTATTACATGATTACTCTAGTGAAGTATGTATCGTATCATTGAAATCGAGTCTACTTAAGTGATAACTGCCCTCACCGTATTCAGAAGGCAACTTTTTTGTATTGATGTTATTATGTTTGGCGATGTCTCGCTTGAAGATTCATGTTATGGAACCTGAATAATCTTCAAATATTTCAATGAAATATTTGAAAAAATGTAGGATTTATCGTGTTGGAAATCCATACTTTCAGTTCGCAATAAGAAAAAAACTGGTTGTGGCTTAGCTAAGGTTAAGCCCAGGATGCGAAGCATACTAGCCTTTATTTTAATGCGACAGCGTTAAGGAGCTCGTGTCGCAGAAAAGCCGGTGTCGTCAGCGTCGGCTCAGGCGTGCGGCGCTTGCTCAGGCGCACATTTCATTGTCGCGCCGAACGCTGCGTTGCTCGACGGTCACCGCGTCCGATGCGGGGCGCGTAGTCGCTGCGCCGTAGCAAAGCCACCTAGAAACAGTCTCTGTAGCACGCCGCAACCTTCGCTTCTCATTCCAACGAGCAGCTCTGTCTCCAGGAGGCATCTCACCTCGTGAGTGTCTAGCAGAGGCAAGCGCAGCTGCTTATATACCGCCGCGACGCCGTGAGCGACGGCGCGAGTTGGAGCCCCGTTTCTCCTCTGTCGTGACGTCACGGTGTCACGTGGTATTGAAGGTGACACTGCCGCGCCTGAGGAGCTGGGTTGAGCTCTAGTAATATGCTTCGCATAAAAAAACGAGAACCAACAATGTCGTGAGACAGCGCTTCGTCCATGTCACGTTCGTCTTCGTCTGTTGATGGCGAGATAGCGTACTGAAGGTGTTTAATGAAGCATCACACATGCGAAACCACACCCAGTTGTCTGAGTAGACTTTTCCCTTGAAGTTCTTGAATTGTTTGAGCTTATGTTATCCTTTTAAGCATGTCGACTACTGTAAGGCGTTCTGCTTCCTTATCCCTTACACTCGTGTCACTTTGTCGTCAGTTATCGCGTTGTTCTCTTACAATAACTGACGACCCAGTGGCACAAATGTAATGGATAAGTGAGCAGATACCATCCTTTGGTACTTTGCAGCAGGGAAGGCGGACCTATTCTTTCCTTTCGCTTCAAAAGCTACAACATGCAGCGACAGGCTGGCGCGGGAGATCTGAATGAGCAAGGTCTCGGCAATCTCGTCATCTGAGAAAAAGCTCATCGTACTGCAGTGTAATCTGGTAAAGCATTTTGGGAGATATAAGGGTGCACAAGTAATTCTGGTACACAACTATGTGCTCCATTTCATACTTTTAAGTGTAGAAAGGTACCGCTTTGTTGGAATTTCTTTCCTTGTAAAGCAGCTATCCTGTTTAGAGATACTACGTTTTCTCAATTGGAAGGTCATTGGATAATTAAAAATATCCAAAAATATGTGCGCACAGTTCTGCACATGGGTTAGCGTTGCGTCTTTATTGCCTCCGACGTCGCAAGAAACTTTATTCTAGAACCAACGTATCATAGGTTTCCATCGGTGTAAGCGGCTTATTGAACTTTTTAAATATCAGAATTTAGAAGAACCCACAATAAACGTGGTCTTTTTCAAGGCGCACCCATTAAAATACCTTTTTATAGTGAGCAAGGCGAGAGTGCTGCAGTAGAAGTGCGCATTGTATGACTATTGAGAAGACTGAAATGACATTGCTGAGCGTAAATAGGATATACGTAAACTTAACAAGCCTACATTACCTACGCATTCATGATTTTATAAACAACCAACTCCATCACGCACGTGACTACAGAATGAACATGCTTTACGGTACAGAGAGAATGACGAGAAATCTATTTTACCCGTGCAACAACACCACCACCACCAACAACAACAATAACAACAACAAAAAAGCTGGCGTTTTCGAGTTCCAGCAAGCTTTGTGTTTCCTTGTGGATCCGGGACACAAGAAAATCTCCTGTGAAATGAGTGCACGTGAACAAGTCCTCTGCGATGTGCGCGCACTTTTTTTAGGCGTACTTTGTTCACTTATTTGTGGGTGTTATGCGCGAAGTCTCTCCTATTTCTGTTGCGAGTTTAAACTGGCCCTTCGACACTGATTGATTGGCGATACCATGAAGCCGCTCATCTAAAGGGACATCGAAGCATGAAAGACAAGAGGAGCGAGTTGCCTGCTTCGTGCTACACGAAGCATCAACGTCCGACAACCGCTAAGGCGATCGGGGAAAGAAAAGTAAGTAGAAGACCATCAATTAAATGTGCTAAGTTACTTTGTTTGAATAACGTGACTTTGGATATATTCTGGTCCGGCGAACAATGTCTCGAGCTACACGTTGGAAACGCCGCGCATTCCCAACAAATTATTGGATCGAATTAAAGTGCTCCACTTCTGTTGGGAGGCCTTGTATTGGTGACTACCGTATTAGTTTATTTATTTTGATGAACGTTCTGTTTATGTACTGCACTCAAGAAAAGTTGCCACATTTATGACGCTTGATATTGTTCGTGCTGCTTTCCTACACTCATGCTTAGTGGAGAAGGGCGATACTGTAGAAATGCTTTTCTGGTTGCGGCTATTATTTTCATCCTTCCTAACCTTCGACATACTGTGCAGGCTTCCGATTTTGTGGCGCTTAATTTTACCTGAACAGGAAAGATATCGTTTTCGCTGTAAGGCAGTTTTTTGATGAATAGCAAATAAGTGATGTTTGGTGCGGATATTGTCTTTCACTCTTTATTGTAACCCATTTTATAACTTACTTTTTACTAGCCGAAGTGAATGGTGCAGGGATCGTTGTAGTTGCGGAGCCCTCTGTCAGTCGCCCTTTCACTATAGTAGTTTACTGGGCTAAGTAGTTATGAGCTAGGAAACCGGCTACTTTTTACTCTCGAAAGACTGCCCAACGTGAATAACATAATGCAGACAGAAGAAAGAGATAGAGAGAGAAAAACTTTATACTCATGTCGGGTGGGTGTGATGAAAAGGCCATCAGTCCAGAGCCTCGTTTGTGGCATTCTTCAGTGCAGCACTGATAAACGACGCGAGGTACCGTTTGTCGTCGGCGCTGGTGGCTTCTGTCAGCCACCCGGCATGGAGTTTAGGGAGCAGGTTTGTGGGGGCAGGCAGGAAAGGGTGGGGATGATCCACAGGACCAGAGGATATGCGATGTGTTCGGGTGTTGGCCACAGTGTCGGCACGGTGAGGGATCTTCAGGTAAGAGCCCGCGGAGGAGGAGTATTCACGCTGGCAACGGGAGTGTTTGAGTCTGGGCCTGGCGAATAGGTACACTCTGTTCACGACTGAGTGCTTTGCTGAGCTTGGGTAGCTTGCGCCTTGCCTCTTGATAAGGCCGCAGACGCAGGGGTGTACCGTATACCAATTGAAGTAGGCAACCCGTTGGCGTCGCCTCTCCTCGTCTCGTTCGGGATTCATGTGGCGTGGCAGTGGAGCTACGGTTAGGATTTCGCGCGGGTTCGGGTGTATTGGACACGAGCTTCGCCACAATAAGCGAAGTTCGTGGATGATAACCAATGCTATGGAGGATGTGTGTGTCTTTACATGTGTGTTTGAAATGAAATTATCGGCGAGGGCGATGAATACTACCTCGTTCCGCCACCGTGTTATCGGAACCCATGTCAAGGAGGAGCTTAGTGCTGGCACTAAACACAATGCCAATGGCCAGCTTTGTTGCCTTCCGCATGAGAGCATCAAGGCGATTGATATTCTCTGGCAGACATTAGTATAGGACAGGTGGCACCGCAGGCGAGACATAGTGAGTTTCGCAGTTGCTGCATATCTGCCTCCTTCACTCGACTGGTTCGCTTGGCGGCTCTATAATAACTTGATATAGTTATAAAGCTTGGCTCCTCAGCCAGTAGCTTCGAGTTCTTGCAGCATAGCATCGTGATTAACATAATCAAAAACTTTTCTTAGATTGGTAGCGAGAATTCCTTTAAGCTGAGCGCTGCTTGGTTCCTTAGCGATTTCTTCGCGGAGTTACAGCAGAACGTCTTGAGTCGATAAGTAATGTCTGTATCCAATCTAATTAAGGGATAGGTGTTGCGTTTTCTCAAGGTGACTAAGGAATCTATTGAGCATGACACGCTCAATCAGCTTACCGACGGAAGATGTTAGTGACAGTGGACGCAGATTCGCTATGGCTTTGGGCTTCGGAATGATATTGATGTTAGCTGCCTTCCGTTGTTCTGGCAAACTGCCCAATTCCCATACATTGTTCATCTGCTGAAGTAAGATACGTGGTCTGCTTCTGTAAGGTTACGAAGCTGTGTCGTAACTTGGTCCGGTCCGGGCGCTTTATTCAGCTTTGCTTCTGCTAAGGCACGCTGTTATTCTGCCAGTGTGATCAAGCCGATCAGACTCTCATTTGCTAGCTCTGTGCTTTTATAGTCCGTAAACTGTGGTTGGGCTGAATCCGCAATGTAACCTGCTTTAAGCTCGTTTAATAGTTGGTATGTCTTATCAAATGTTGCTAGCAGCTTGCGGAGGACGACGAGGCGACGCTGTTCTTGTGTGCTTTGATTCGTTCCTCTTGTATGCGCGTGCTGTATTGCATAGGTTTTCAAACAATGTATTCTTATAAACTAGCTGGGCTTTCTGTTAATCAATGTCACGCGGGTACTGTGCCGCTACTCTACAAGCTCACTGCATTACCCACAAGAAAGAAATGTGCATTAAGGATGCACATGACTGCGCGCTTACTACCGCATTTCTTAAGTGGAATGTGAAGAGAGAATTCATTTAATCGCGCAATAAGCTTGCAGTCAGCTTAGAGATCGCTCATTACAGCATGCTTAGGTAGCACAACACGAGACAACAACACAACAGGAAGTGCAGTGGACTGGCTGGAAAATAATTTTTTCTTAAGCGCACAGATGACACAAACAACGTGGGGACTGCCGTATGGGCAGCAATTTGGGAATATTTATTTCTGGGTGCAAAGAAATCAGTGACCAGAGAAGTTGTAAAGTATTTCTTAGTCATGTTAAGTGAAAGAAGTTGAATACAGGTGTTTCTGTTTGTGTGGCGTGCAGCTTAACCTGTCTCTAACAAAACAACTTGAATCGTTTACGAGAGCTGTTTACGAGAACGGTTGAAATCTGGGCCTGTTGGTACATACTTGAAGAAAAAAAACAGTCAAAAAACACGAACGACAAGAGGAGAGGTTCACACCAGTGGTTGTGGTGGGAGCCTCTCCTCTTGTCCTTTGTGTTTTTTTTACTGGTTTTTTCCGTCAAGCTGTTTGCGAGAGCCCCTCGTATTTTGGAGAATTCCCGTCGAGGTGTCCGAGGTTGCGGCTGACGCAAGGAACCACACGGGAGCACGGTCGGAGCTAGCGTTGAGCTTACAGTCAGCTTAGAAATACCAAGAGCCTTCTATGAACAAAGATGGGCTTGGTGAAAATAGAAAGACTAAGAAAGGGATCACGAAGTCCTGTTATCAAATAGTTGTTTGTCGCTAATATTTTGAAAAGTGTCCTTGCCGGTATAGAGTAAAAAATGGGTGAGAGGCTATTGCCATAAATAAAAATTTGTTGTCGGTGGATAAGGTTTGCCCGTTGATCAAGCTACTCACAGCGCTGCTGGATAGTTACACGCGCCCCTTAGTGAGCTGCTGTTTTCTAGCAGATAATTAAGCTGGCCTGACGTCCCGATTTTATCCCCGTGTTTCCGCTGTCCCGTGGCTTACATGTGGAAAGGTGTTTTGTACCACTTTGGCCCCTACGAACCCTGAGTTGTCCGGAGTCCGAGAAACAGTGCCCTGTACAGCTGCATCATAAAATGGATTGGTCTACCCCAGTTTTTCCCGCAAGGAAATTTGAAGATCTGCGCAATGGCAACTAACTTCTTCTTCAGATAGACGCAGTGAGGGCTCCACCCTTTCCCCCACTCCCAGTGTAGGGTAGCAAACCGGGTGCTCTTCTGGTTGACCTCGCTGCCTTTCCTGTCCTTGCTTTCTCTCTCTCTCTCTCTGAGTTGGCCGGAAATGCCTGCCCTGTGATGCCAAATTGGTTGCTAGCTTCCTACGATGTGCTGGCGCCACACTAAAGAATACTCGAGAGGCAGTCGGCAAAGCGTAACACTTGCGGAACTGAGGCAACAGCAGTTGCAGTTATATAACGCGGTTATATTGGTCACAATGGTGCTTTTGCTTACGAAAGCGCTATTCTGACCAATCACGCGAGGGCAAGCGAATGGTCGGCTTTTCGCCCCGTTATGAGATTGCACTCCTCCTAGTACGCGGGACCACTTACGGCTCGTACATTTTCTCGATCCAGCTATAATAAACTTCTAGATTTCCGGGCTAAGAAGCCGTAGAAGCCAAAGCACTTAGCGCACTCTTACTTGAACCGCATGTGGTATTGGAAAGACGTGAAATAATGATGAAACGCAAGTGCAAATTTGTGGTATGCCTTGTAAAAGAATTACCATTCACATAAACAAAACTTAGAATGAATGCCGAATCTCGCTTCTACCTTCGAGTACCACAGCCACTGCATTGTTCACGCAGTTCGCAAAAGAAGAGAAATAAAATAAAAAAGGAAAAAGAAAAAGAGAAGGAAAGGGGAAAAATAAAAAAGAAAAGAAACAAGAACAATGAAAGTCAGAAAGAAAGAAAATAAATATATACTCGCTTCTCTGTCGGCTAGAACGAATAACAATGTGTCTGTGCTAGGATGCGGGCTCTTCTGCTTGCTGGCTTGATTGCTTCCTGTTTGCCAGCCGCTGATTTCGCCACCAGCTCCGCTGATTCCTTGCTTGTCACTGGCTTGCCTCAATGGTCATATTCTCCGGCCATCTCCTTTTCAGGCTTGCTCTTTCTTTTGTGACGCTTTCGTAGGCTTGCTTGCACAAATGACATTGCGTATCTGCTATCATGAAGGCGGGCTGTAGTGGGGTCTCCGGATTAATTTTGACGTCATGGTGTTCTTTAACGTGCAATCATTGCAGGGTACACATGCGGTCTCGCATACCGCTCCTATGGGAACGCGGCCGGGATCGAACCCGCAACCTCGAGCTCAGCAGTGCATAACGCAACGCCATAGTTACTGGGCTCAAGCCGCGGGTCGTGCATAAACCGGCTCGTAGATATAGCATATATCGCGGCATTTTGCCCTCAAAGTAGGGCCAGTTCTGTTCTTTAGGGCTTGAACGCATTTACTGGCATTGTGCACTTTGGGGGCCGGACACGTTGGACACTGAGCTACCACGCAACATTCGCGCTCGGTAATTTGTGCAACACCTAATGGCACCGTGGAGCCACTTACAGTAATTTGAGAGTGGTGGCTTTTGTGCTTGTACTTCGAAGGCTATAATGTGGATACTACTTCGGTTTTTGAAAGATACGAGATTGGACAAGCGGCTGTGACAGTGATATCACGTACCACGCAGGAGTGATGGACTCTAACAGACGATGTGTGTGCGGTGCTAAGTGCTCTCCCTCTTTCTCCCTTCCCTATCTCTCATCCCCCATCCCGCTGCCATTGTAGGGTAGCGAACCGGTTAAGCTAAACTGGTTAACCTCCCCGCCTTTCCTTCTCTACTTTTCCCTTCCTTCCTTCCTATATAGCGGACATGGTCAACGTATGTATCGCAAAGAAGTTTTTCTTGAGAACGATGTCCGATGTGAAAGGTTGTTGCTATTGCAATAAATGAGTGCTGAAGTCTGCTGATATTTTTTTTTCCGAACAATGTTGAAAATTCTCTTAAAAATGGCACAGTTTGGTCTGTTCAGGTGTTTCCGCCATGTTAGCTATAATTAATATTTCAGCAAAAGATGCTTTTAAATATATTAATAAAATTTGTTGCTGGGCGATTTGCTTAAATACTAAGGAATACATATTCAATCTACAAAGAAAGGGAGACTTAGAGAAAAAAGAAGTAGACAACCAGAGTAGAAACAGAACGCCCACACTGCTTCTTTCTACTCCCTTCTTCCTAAGTGATTCATTCCTAGAAGCGCTAATATGTATTTCTTAGTTCTAATAATTTCTTTTCATAACCTTGAATAACCTTGAAGTTGCGAAATTGAAACACAGCAGTAGAGAAGTCATGTCTGCTTAGTATAAATTCTAATAATAGCAGGACTTGGCGGATATCTGACCCCAAATTCCGCTAAACAACGCATTCGCGTTGCAGTTATTATCGTTCCTAACTTTTGATGGGAAGCTTTTGCGAAACGATTTACTTGGATGCCAATGTTATGGAACAGTTCCTTTTCGCGGAGCAGTTTGTTCTAGAGAAACGAGATGGCGCTTTAGGCGGCGCACCGCACGTGGCCTCAGTGACAGCGCACGAAAACGAAGCCATTACCGTCTCCACCTTCTTTCTGTGCGATCAGCTGTCAGAAATGCAATTGAGTTTTCGCTAATGTAATATATTCCAGTCATGCTGGATTGAATCACGTGGATTGAAGACGTGTGCAGTAGTTGACTGCAAAAATAGGGACTGGCATATTAAAGAATGGAATGAATCTGTGTTGACAAGTTCACGGACCGCTGTTACAACTATCCGTGCGTGTGAGCGCCACTTCGAGATGTACGGCTTCCCTTGAGGATACAGAAAGTTGCTAATCCGCCAGCATTACATTACTAACCTTTAAGGAAAGATGTATCAGGCATGTATGCAATGCGCAAATATTTGCACATTGTTGGACGGACAGCCTCCCCGGACTGTTCAGTGTGTGGCGCTGTAGAAACTATAGAGCATGTGCTCGTGGTGTGCCCTCAGTATGCGCGCGAAAGACTGACAATGACAAACACATTGAGACATTTGCAAAATGGACCACTGTCGGAGGACCTCTTGCTAGGCGCATGGACACAGAGTTGGCAGACGACAGAGACAATGCGCGCACTTTCACGCTTCCTAGGTGACACGGGCCTGGACTCACGCCTGTGATACCAGTTGTGTAATGTGTCCTTCACTTCGTTCCTCCCGTTATCATCCCCCATTGTGACCCTTTTTCTTCCCCTCTTCCCCTTCTCTTGCGTAAAGTAGCAGGCCAGATGCTCCATTATCCGGCCGACCTCTGTACATTTTCCAATCATTAAAATGCTTCTTCTTTAAGGAAAGGGCATCAATTCCGGAACGTCGTCAAGAGTGATTACCGCCCGTTGAACAATGACAAAAGGTGTAAAGCCGCTTGCTCTCATAGTACATTTCGCGCACAGTATCTACGCACAACTACCCCAACTGGCACGGAAACTTACACCCGCTCTATCGCAAACGTGTCAATAAATGGATGGGCACACATTTCAATATACAAGCGCTATATACGCACAATAAATGACGGACTACACCGATAGCGCACGCGTGGTCGAAGCTGAATGTTTCGTTACGGTCGACAAAAGTAATTTAAGCGAGTTGCTGGCGATAACAGATCTTTGCTACGAGGTGTTACACTGCACAAAGCAGCTATGTTTCAAGCCTTGTGCGCAGTAACAACAAATTTATTAGAAGTAAGCACACCTGCGAGCGATTACGCAGAAAACCAGATAGTGACCGCACCGAGGAACTTAATTTAATCAAAAACGTGACAAGCCGCTGCTTCAAAATATTTGCCAAATAAAGAGCGAATATCAAAACACACTACTCCTGATTGAATTCATGAGCGGGAAGTTGGCGTAACTTGGAAGATATATTTAGCCACACTTCCAGCTTAGTGATGAATTATCACTACTTGCAGGACCAAATAAAGCTTTCCTTCCTTCCTTCCTTCCTTCCTTCCTTCCTTCCTTCCTTCCTTCCTTCCTTCCTTCCTTCCTTCCTTCCTTCCAGAACAAGCAACATATAGGCTGCTCGCGCCACTCGGATATAGCTTAACCAGCTCCGAAAGCGCTTTTGCATGTATGTTCTCTGTAACTGTGGCCATAGCTTCATTTCGTCCACCCAATCACCGTCTACAATATCTCCCGAAACAGAGCTTTGCTAAGCCGCACCGGCGTCATATAGACCCATTGTCAACGTGGAGGCGATGGAGGCGCTTGAGGCAAGCAATGTACGCGTCCCCACGTGATCAAACATGGCAGCGCCCACGAGATCGCCGCGAAAAGGACCAATACAGACTTACGATTTTCGCTACGCACTCAAGACTTCATTTACTAATGCTCGGCTTCACTTTCACTAATGAACGATTAAAAATGTTTATTTTTGAAGCATGTTAATTAGCTACTTGAACATAGTGATTTGTCGTGTAATGTCCGCCACATCAGGTAATCAACCTAAGCAGGTGAATCTACTTTTCTACAGGTGGTTTCTGAAACACTTGCTTGAGCTAAAAGAGACCAAAAGAAAAAAAAAACGAGCTACAGGTACACTCGATGCACGTAGTTATTTTAGAAAAAATAGCGCAAAATAGTAATAATAAAAAATGTCGCTGAATGGTAAGAGCGTTCGGCTTATTGCCGCACATTGCCACACGCCGCGGTAGCTAATAGTGGCTGGGGTGTTGTGCTGGTGAACTCAAGATTTCGATTTCTGCGGTGGCTGCCACATTTCGAAGAGGACGAAATGAAAAAAAAAATGGCCGTTTACTTCGATTAGGTACGCGTTAAAGAACCGCAGTTGAACGAAATTAATCCTGCACTATGGCGTGCCTCATATATTGTGGTTTGGTGACGTAAACCCCGGAATTTCTTTTTAATGCTAATTGCCGCTTGCAAGGGCAGCGACATACACACACATACTGTGTGTGTGAGCGTGTTAATTGGGTGCCCTTAATTTTTAATGACCAGAGAGCGTTGCGCCTCGTGCACGAGAAAGAGGAGGTTATATAACACAATTCTCTCTCTCTTTCTCTCTCTCTATATATATAAATATATATATATATATATATATATAGTCTTCCAAAAGCTCGTCGTCTCTTTCCTGCGTATATATATGTATATTGTAGGGTTCGCTTGCTGTAGACCCCCCATCGCAGGCACGCAGACAGAGACCAGCGTCCTTCATTCGCACAAGGGCGTTCACTTACGCAACTCGAGTGCCGCGCAACAGGCCAAACAACCCCTGAGGCGCGCAGCTCTCGCATTTTATGCGGATGCTTGTCTCAGAGCGCATGCCCCAGTACCGATGGCCAGTGCTCCAGGCGCCCCAAAATATGCGCCCTCGACAACTTGCTGAACTGGAGATTTACATTCAGATAATGTAGGCGAGAAATAATAACGTACGCACAGCAAGCCGCCGAAAATAGGGGTGAAGTAATCCTTCAGGCATCGGTGATGGCACGCAACAAACGCATTCTGTCGCTTCTTTTTATATTTGTTTTCCTTTATTTGAAACCCGCGAAATATGTGAAGGGTTTACTAGGGTTGTGCGAAAGTCTCAGTATGCACGATTGCGCCTGTTCCATCATTTTGTACATCGACATTACGCTATTTCTGGCATTATAGCCGCGTCGACGTTATAGAAATTCAACAAGTGTGCCGACAGAGATCTGACACATCTATATACTACTCCAATCTTTATTCTTGTCACGTTTATTACTTCTAAAGCAGAACGTGTATCCCTTTGAAATCCGGTATTACCCAATTCGAAAACTGTGACACTAACGTTGCACAATGCCATACAGGCGGCACAAGTGTGAATGGAAAGCTACACCTTGAATTTAAGTCTCGGCAAATACAGTAAATAGTTATTGGCAACGCATACAGAAAGACAACTAAAGAGTTTCGCCCTTTCATGTAAAAAAGTAAGTTGAAGCATAGATAGCAGAGAAGAGTGTCGGGGATTTTCCTGAATGAGATGTAAACGACGAAACATTTATTTCTGTAACCATGGCAAGGGTCGAAAAATGTATTGTGTTACTTTGCATCAAAAGGCATCCCGCAGTTGATACCACCGCAGTTGGTAAGGATGCATAAGAAATTGTGCACTTTTTCTTGTTACTAACTCTGAGTGAGTTGATTGTTTCCTCAGTAATAGCAACCCTTTGCAAGGATTTTAGGGCTGACGTCCAGGAGCTGCTCTATACTTTACGTCATGGTTTCTTATTGCAGTCTTTGAAGGAAATTATCAGACATTTTAATGACGAGACCAGCTTCACAGAGAAAACAGCCATACTGTGGGTAGCGCAATAAACACACGGCAAAGAAGGGAAGCCACGGACCGCACAAGCGCAAACTCTCAACGGGTATTTTTTATTGAAAGTAGGGTAATGTATACAAAACTGTCTTTGACAAGCGCTACCTGGTAGTGAAAACAATTTAAAATAAACAAAAATTTATCGGAATCATGCGAACATGCAGGGTCATAGTTCCAGATTCATTACCAAGATGCTTAGGAAGCATGATTTCTCCCTGCCTAACTCTGCCCGTAGCCACTTGTTAGATCAGTGCCGTAGTTGTGGTTGCAGGCCGGCGTTCACGGATACCCAAATTTTGGTAAGATACAGACAAAAAATTAGCAGGGAGGACATGCAGAGTTTCCCCCATCCCCTTCCTTCCCCTTCGAAAAAAGTTTGTAGATTCAGGGTTGGTTCTGTCATGATGGCGATGAGCGCTCTGCGCAAAACAACGGACAAAAATCTAATAATGTAACGATAATACAGCGAAGTGTCCTCGTTACCGCCTGGTTTCACGTCCCTTGTGTCGCATAGTGCGCACGTCATCATCAGGATTGAACTGTTCCGACTTGCCCAAATCACCACTCTGTTCAGGATCTGCCTGTGTTATGGCGACAATTTCCCTATCAGGGCCAGATTATGGAGGGTTTTGTAGCCATTATTATTATTATTATTATTATTATTATTATTATTATTATTATTATTATTATTATTATTATTATTATTATTATTATTATTATTATTATTAAGTTCCTGATCGCTACCCTTTACCGAACATTCAGGACTTCACGGTAGCATTGCACGGTGCGACGATCTTTTCTAAGATCGATCTCGTTCGCGCCTACCATCAACTACCGGTCGCTGAAGAAGACATTCCCAAGACCGCCATCACCACACCCTTCGGTCTTTTCGAATTTCTCCGCATGCCTTTTGGTTTACGGAACGCGGGTCAATCCTTTCAGCGTTTCATCGATTCCGTCACCCGAGGTTTGCCTTTCGTTTTTGCATACATTGACGACCTTCTCGTTGCAAGCTCTACGGCAGAAAAACATCTTCACCACTTGCGGTTATTGTTTTTACGCCTTGCCAGTAAAGGAATTGTCATCAACGCCGCCAAGAGTGAATTCGGGCAACCCGAACTCGAGTTCCTCGGTCACATCGTCGACGCTAATGGCATTCGACCACTGCCGTCCAAGATTCGCGGCATCGAAAACCTTCCCCGACCGACCACACTCACCAAGCTTCGCCAATTTCTCGGATTTGTCAATTTCTACCGCCGATTCATTCCCGAGTGCGCAGGACTTATGGCTCCGCTAGACGCTCTCCTGGTAAACAAACGCAAACAAGTGCTTCAGTGGACTGAAGAGGCCACCGACGCTTTCACAAGAGTCAAGTCTGCCCTCGCCGACGCCACGCTGCTTAGACACCCAAAGCCAGACGCACCCACTGCCATCATGACCGACGCTTCAAACACTGCCGTTGGTGCCGTTCTGCAACAATTCATCGACAATGCGTGGCATCCACTCGCTTTTTTCTCCAAGAAACTGAAGCCTGCGCAGTCCCGCTACAGCGTGTTCGGCCGTGAATTACTCGCTGTTTACCTGGCTCTCAAGCATTTTCGCCATTTCCTCGAAGGCCGTGCATTCACTGTCTTGACTGATCACAAGCCCCTTGTGCACGCAACGAATCGTTCGGCGTCCTGTTACTCGCCCCGCGAGATTCGACACCTTTCCTACATCTCCGAGTTTACAACAACGTTCCGCCACATCAAGGGCACCGACAACGTTCCAGCCGACGTTCTGAGTCGTGTCAATGTCGTTTCCACGTTGACATCGGAACCTTTCATCATCGAGGCCGACTTACTCGCCAGTCAACAGCGTGACGACACTGAACTTCGTACACTCCGGAATTCGTCAACGTCCCTGAAATTGGAACACGTCGTTGTGACCCCAGATGGTACGTCCATCGTCTGCGACACTTCTAACGACACACCCAGACCATACATTCCGGCATCCCTTCGCAGACGTCTATTCGAAACCGTGCACAACCTGTCGCACCCTGGCATACGCGCGACACAGAAGCTTCTTTTTAGTCGTTTCGTTTGGCCTCGGCTAAACGCGCAAGTTCGCGATTGGGTTCGCTGCTGTTTGTCGTGTCAACGTTCGAAGATACAGCGTCACCCCATTCCGCCTGCCAAGTCTTTTCTTCCACCGGATGCTCGTTTTGACACCGTACACCTGGACCTCGTCGGCCCTCTTTCACCTTCGAAAGGTTACTGCTACATACTGACATGCATCGACCGTTATACGCGGTGGCCAGAAGCTACACCTATATCTGACATCTCAGTACCCACTGTTGCAGCAGCTTTCGTGTCTACCTGGATCGCAAGGTTCGGCTGCCCATCCACAATCATCACAGATCGAGGTCGACAGTTTGACTCAGCACTCTTCAACGAGCTTCTAAAGCTACTCGGAACGACACGTTTTCGCACAACTGCTTACCACCCGCAGTCCAATGGACTAGTTGAACGTTTTCACCGGCATCTCAAGGCGTCCCTTATGGCACATGAATCACCGGAGAAGTGGGTCCTACATTTGCCCCTCGTCTTACTTGGCATCAGAGCCGCACTCAAGAGTGACCTAGGATGCTCCTGTGCTGAGCTAGTCTACGGCACTCACCTACGCCTTCCGTGCGATTTCTTTGTCGCCACCCCCAAAACGCCTATGCCATCACCTGCCGAATACGTCGCCGACCTGCAAGCCTTCTTCAGCCAGATGCGCCCCATGCCTACACGTTCACAAGAAGCAAGGTCCCCGTACGTTTCTCCCGCACTCAGCTCTGCTACCCACGTTTTCGTGCGTAACTGTGCCGTGCGGAAGCCTCTACAACCACACTACTCCGGGCCGAGCGTCGTCCGACGACGTTTGTTGTGAATGTCAACGGCCGATCAGACACAATTGCCCTGGAACGTCTCAAACCCGCCTACATCGAAGCACCCGCGCCATCAGCTCCACCAGTATGCGACGCGACCCTGCTGCATCCTTCGCCGCCGCCAGTGCACGTGACACCCAAGACCAACGCCAAGACACGCCGCGTCACGTGGACTTTTCATCGTTCGTCGAACTTTCCTCCTCTCTAGGGGGGGGGGGAGCCCTCTGTAGCGGCAGCAGCATCGGCGTCGCACGAGGAATGACGTAGACGCTCGCGTCTACACGAGGCTCGAGCGGCTGGCGCATTCCGGCGCGTGCTGGCGTTCCGAAGATCATTAAAAGAATGCTACGCTAAGCGACGGAGTGTTGGTTCTTCCTCTCCTGCGACAGCCCGAGACTTTACCGGTCTACGTGGTCGCTCGTCGCCACATTATTATTATTATTATTATTATTATTATTATTATTATTATTATTATTATTATTATTATTATTATTATTATTAGCCACGGAACCATATTTCGACATACGTGATCACATTTGGTAAGAATTTGGCGGGTCGCTTTTGTATCTTCTAAAGGCCTTCACATCCACCCAGGGGCAACGTGCTCCAAGATGATGGCGTTGTGAGCGGTCTCTCCACACTAAGAACCTGTAACCTGTTTGGCGTCGAGGCACCCAATGCTTTGCGTGTGCATTCAATCGTCTCGCGTGTGCATTAGGTCTACAGGTGCTCCCGTGCTAAGGGGTATCGTAAACCAGGTACATTGTGCCGGGATAGTCTGATGACCCATGTGTTTCGGTACGTCTGTTATAAGTTCATTTTTGTAAATCATGCCATTTGCACTCATACGTGGTAAAAGTTCAAAAGCTCTTTTTAGGAAAGAGGTCGCCGACATGAGGTTACTTATTATTGCAATTATATGGGCCCTCCATGGGCATTTTTGCCATCGTGGTCGCTGTCGCCGTAATGTCCCTTATAAAGTCGAAGGAAGATAACACCGTTGCCGCGCGCCGTATGCTGTATGTGCGAGTGAAAGCGCGTGAGAGTAGCCGACCATCGCGGCTCAATCTGGCGCGCGCAAGGGAGGACAGCTGAGAGGAAACTGTGGTGATAGCGCCTATGCCACGTGTCATGTGTCCACGTTATCTGGCGCTGTGGCCCTAATGTCGGAAACGTTGTCTGTGAGTTTTCTCTATGTATGCAGGCTGCTGGCATGGAATGAAGGTTGTTGTTATCAAGTCCGCCATCGGAGCTACCACTCAGTTCTTGCGGCTAGTCCTGCTGCGCTCGGCATACGGCAAGGGCCGTAACACCACATGGTATCAGGAGTGACCGTCTTCTGATATTCGAGGGGCGTTGCACTATCTTCGTGAAGCGGCGCATTGTCAGAAGACAACATACTCAAGCCCTCTCACGGCATGTTCGCAGTTCAAGCTCCATGACTTCGACCGGACGTCCGAATGACCTTCTTGGAGCCAACTCGTTGATGACTACCGCTTTGCCTCTGGCCTAAATGAGCGCAATGAAGAAGCGTAATTCCGGACTGTGCTTTATACGATAGGCATGGAAGCAAGAGAAATCTTCTCGACTGTTGCATTATCTCAAGGAGAACAGAAGCAGTATGAAGTAATCAGGAAGAAGTTTTACAATCACTTCGTGGCCGCACGAAACCTTGTTTATGAGAACGCATGTTTCACCGACGCATTCAAGAGCCTGGAGAGTTAGTCGACCGATTCATTGCCGCGTTGCACGAGCCGGCGGGCTGGTGCGACTACACGGAAAGAGAACGCATGATTCGCGGCAGGTTTATTGTCAGCTTCAATGATATAAAGCTATCCGTGTCATTTCAAATGGACGCAATTTTGACACTCGGCAACACTTTGGCAAAAGCCCGCTTAAAGGAGACCGTCCAACGACAGCAGCGAACCCTTGCAGCGGCAACCACCAACTTTGACGCGGTCAGCAAGCAAGCATGGCCCAGCAAAAATTCTTCAGGACAGCATTCGGGCAGCTGGTCTAAGAACTTTTCGCCTTGTATACAAGGTCGGCGCACCAGAGCACAGTCCTACCGTCCCGGCACCCCCTGTCTGTGCCACAACTGGGGTCAAGGAGTGCACCCCAGTGCCTCGTGTCTGGCAAGAACAGTGAAATGCAACCATTGCGCTTGTTCCGGACATTTTGCAGCCATATGTCGGAAAAAAGCTGCAGGTGAACGAAACAAGGAACAAATTTCGTCTCTGCATACAGACAAAGGTGCGCATTTTGTTGGCGCGGTGAACGGGGTGCTCTCTAATTCTCGGTATGCACAGGTCGTCATTAACGGCACTCCGGTGTTCGCTAAATTAGATTCGGGTGCAGAAGTTTCTGTTCTAACCTCAACGCTTCCCAAGCTGCCTACTAGGTTGGACAAGTGCGACATAACCCTAACAAGCCCTACGGATTACGCTCCGTATGTTTGGGCCTCCCAGCGATTGAAGCCCTGGAGGTTACTAAGTTCCCAGACTCGGTCACTTGTGCGCCAGCCATCGCAGCTTCCTACCCGTAGCTTTTCGGCTGTCTAGGCGCTACGAAAAGGAAAATACAAAATTAGACTAAAGCCACACTCAATACCTTTTGCAGTTAATGTTGCGCGTCGCATTGCCTTACCCTTGGGTAACCAAGTTAAACAGGAGCTCGAGCGTATGGAGCCAGATGTAATCCGCAAAATAGATGAACCGACAGAAAGATGCTCGGGAATTGTGCTAGTACTTAAACCATCTGGAGCTGTTCGTATTTTCGTTGACTTGACGCAAATAAACAAAAGTGTATTCGCAAGTGTTGTGTCATGCCGACTGTTGATGATAGCCTCGGTATATTAAGTGGGGCATTCGTGTTTTCAAAGCTGAACGCCAACTCTGTTTTTTATCAAATTAAGTTGTCGCCCGTAAGCCAGTTGTTAATTACATTCTTAACGCCCGTTCGGAGCTACTGTTTTCAGAGGCTGTTGTTTGGAGTGGCGTCAACACCCGAGTTCTTCCAGAAGAAAATGTCGCAGATACTTGAAGGAATCCCAGGATGGTGTGCCAATTTTTGGCTGCGGCAAAACTCAACATCACGAGCGCTGCGCCTAAATTTATATCGTCTCACAGAGGCTGGGGTTACGGTAAAAAAAGTGTTGTTTACGGGTAACCGAGATAAATTTTCTTGGCTTTGTGCTTAGTCGACACGAAATCAAGCCAGACACTGAAAAAGATTGAGCTATTAGAGAACTGTCTACACAGCTAACTTGTCTGACGTTCGACGGCTGCTTGGTATGGCTAATCATCTGACAAGATTCATAGCAGATTTGGCTTCGAAAACGGCGCCATTACGTCACTTGCTGTTGAAGGGTTCTAAATGGATGCGGGGACCAGCCCAAAGGCAAGCACTGTCGAACACTAAAGACGTTATCGGTTCGCCGCGTCATGGCTAACTATGATGCAAACTACACTACGATTCTTTCCGCTGACGCGTCATCATGCGGTTTGGGGGCCGTAATGGTGCAAGTTTAACCAAACAATGAAACACGGCCAGTTGCCTTTGCATCGCGCTCGTTTATGCCCGCCGAATTCAGATAGTCTCGAATTGAAAAGGAAGCATTGACGATGGCTGGGACGGCAGAATGATTCGAAGGGTACGCGAAAGGTCACAAAATTTTGCATGAAACCGACCACAAACCGCTTGTAACATTGTTGGGAAAATATTCTTCAGAATTTTCATCACCTCGTATTCAACGTTTTCGCATGAGGTTTATACGGTTCAGTTATGCGGCTGTGGTTGTACGAGGTAAGACCTCGTTACTACAGATTTGTTGTCAAGGGCCCCTGAATGGGGCCCTTGGTGGCGCTTCAGCCCCCCCCCCCTCCCGCCCCCCCGAAATTTTTCCCTGCTGTCATTCACTGCCGGCCAAAACAAGCCCAAGCACCGGAAAGCAGGCTGGATTTGGTCTAGAATGTCCTTTTCACCCTCGAAAAGACATTTCAGCGCGAACATTGCGAAATTGGGCTTTTTATTTCGCGGCAACGCACATGCACCGGGAGTCAGATCACGCAAGGAGCCCCATCCGAGCAAAATTTCAAGGGCGTTTTGATGGCGAGCGGGCTCGTCACGGCACCTCGCGGAGGCCGTGGAATGTACGGAGCGCATTAATTTCATTTCCGAATTTTCATGGGTATAAAGTTCTCATGAATTTTTGATGCAAGGTGCATTGACATTTCTAAAGTCGTGCTTCATTTAGATTTTCAATTCTGGAACTTTGTGGGTTTAATATTGCGAAATACATTTGACGCCAAAGGTGGATTGACTTTTTTGAAGTCGTGCATCGGACCATACAGCCAGAGAAGCCATACGAACACACTATCAGACAATTTGACAAAGCACGCAGCGAGGTCCGATGAGACGAAGCATTGTGGTAGTTCAATTTCGCCGTCATGTCATAGAAAAGAATGTCAACATTTTTTTTTTCACCTGCTCCAAAGCATCCATGTCAAGAAACTAAAGCCAGAAAATGTAACTACATTCTTATTTATTTTTCTACTTTGACTTTTATTCGCGAGGACACATTGAGCCTCTTCAATTTTTTTGTTCTCGCTACCCGCGGGCTGCCAGAGCCAGCAAGAGTGCATGCGCTTTTCTCGTGTTGCCCCGACGACCACGCGGAGCACTTCGACGCGCGTTCGTTTTTCTCTGGCCGAGTGGATTTTCGCCTGGCAGAGTTTTGGACGCTTTCTGGCTAGCAGACGAGAAAAAGAAACAATGGTCGCTTGCCGCCTTCACTGCGGGGACTCGACGGCTTGCAACGCGTTCGCTTGAGCGCAACCTCTCCAAAAAAATGTTTCTCGCCGGTATGGGATGCAGAGCAGTATGCGTATGGATCTCTGTCGACCAAGCATCTCACGCTTTCTTCAACATTCCTTCGGTAGCCACATTAGGTGCCCAAAGTAGGCATTCGATTGTGCCCAACGTGCTTTCATTTGCGCTTTTTATTTCTGAGCCCCTGCCCCCACAAAAGAAAAAAAAAACATTGTTGCGGTGCCGCAAATTGTCGCATTGTGAAAGTTCGATTTTGTTACTTCTTTTACGGAAAGTAGTGGGCCACGGGACGCTTGAGTTGCCGGATACTCTTATTATATTATTGCGGTAGTAATTATATGGACACTCTAGGCGCATTACTGCCATCGCCGTTGCCCTTATGTTCCGTATAAAGTCCGAGGGCGATAACATAGCGGCCGCGCGCCGCATGCTGTATGTGCGAGTAAAAGCGTGAGGGGGGGGGGGGGGATGGGAGAGCCGACGATGGTGGCCCAGTCTGGTGTACGCAAGGGAGAAAAGCGGGGAGGAAGCGCGCTGCCTCCTGTCTTGCGCGATATATCAAGGGGAGTGGAGGGAGGGGTGCTGTGATCTTTGTATTTCTGATTTCACAACATGTTTATTTGCCTTGTTTGACGCATTATATACAGTGACTTCTTCTTCGATGCATAGATTTATTGGAGACTTATGCGTATATATAAATATCTTGTTGCGAGCTTTTTCTGTATACGTGCAGTGAACGCTGTTTCCAGGGGCACTTTTTTGCCCTTTATCAAGCTGTATCTTCACATTTGTATATTCCATGGTATCATTTAATTTCTAATGTACGGGCACGAGTCAAATGAAAATGAGCTAACCCACCCCACGCAATAATGGTTCGGTTCTTTATTTGCGAGGCATGTGCGTAGCGCAGAGGCATCTCTCATTTACAAAAGTGATACGTAGGTGTGAGGACAAAGGTTTTTAATTCTGGGTTGAACATGGTTGCGTGACATAATGGACACTCCAAAAGTTGAACACCGTCGTGTCGTGAGGATTTTGACAGCTGAAGTTGTTTCCCAAAAAGAAAAAATTAGTCGCCGTATGGCTGCCGTGTACGTATAACATTGCAGTTCATTTGGCCAGTGTGAAGCGTTGGAGCAAACGGTTCAAAGAAGGGCGTGAAAGTTGCAAAGACGATCCAAGACTGGGCTAAAGCCACCATGCAATCGCCCCCAACACAGTTGCCAAGGTTGATGAGCGGATTAGACAATAACGGAGGATAAGCATCGATGAACTGGCAGAGCGTATGAACACCAGTCACGGTTCGATTTACACCATAATTCATTAGCATCTCGGTTATCGGCTCTTGTGCGCGCAATGGATGCCCAAAATTTTGATTCACCGCCAGAAGACGAAGTTCGGCACTGCCTTGACTCATCTGATCTGGTGTCACAATGAGAATGACGACTTCTTGTCTGCAATTATGACAGGGAACAAATCATGGTGCCATACGAGCCTGAAACACGACGGCAAAGCTTACAGTAGAAACATTCCAATTCACCGCGCCCAAAGGAAGAAAAGGCCGTCATTTCCGCCGGAAAGATGTTGTTGACTTTTTTTTTCGATCATCAGGAGCCATTACTACTCGAATTTGCTAAACCTGGAGAGACTATAATTCGTTTCTGATATTTTGAAACGCCGGATCGGCTGCGTGTCGCAATGAAGAACAAACGACGTAGAAAAATCGGGAATGGGGTCATCTTGCTCCACGATAATGCCCGTCCCCACGTCGCTGATGT
This sequence comes from Dermacentor albipictus, assembly GCF_038994185.2. NCBI lineage: Eukaryota > Metazoa > Arthropoda > Arachnida > Ixodida > Ixodidae > Dermacentor > Dermacentor albipictus. Next base: position 70,380,407 of record NC_091821.1, on the reverse strand, counting down.
GGTTAACATAAACAGGCAAAGTTGAAGAGCGAAACGCTGCAGCATCCGCCATGCAGACTAGACCTGTCGCCTTGGGACTTCCACATTTTGGGGCAATTGAAGAAACACCTCAAGGGAACCAGATTCGTGTCGGACGATGACGTCAAATAGTCAGTTACAGAATTTTCGAAGCAGCAACCCAAGGAGTTTTATGGCACAGGAATCACGCTACTCGTTAGACAATGGGACAAATGTCTAAATGCTCATGGAGACTACTTTTCAATATAGTACTGGCCGTTTGTCATATATTCGCATTGGCTCACTTTCATTTGACTCGCCCTTGTATATTTTGCAGAACTCCTGCTTTTTATATGCTCTCTCTGTTGCTACTATAATTCCGCTGCAATCACAATACTTGACCGGTGATGGCTGCTCCTGGGCAATACATTGGGACAAAAGACAGCGTCACTGAGATTTCTCCCTGGCCGTTTCATATGTACAAAAATGTAAACAAAGTTCTTGAAGTATAAAGTTTCATTAAAATATTTGTCCTCAACTTGTTAATTTCATAGCCTTTACATTTCTTATATCAGCGGCATGCACTGCTTTGCTAGTTTCAAGCTGATATAGTTATAAAGTTCGTGTGATATTACCTTTACTTATTAAGTATACAGAAAATATGGAATCATTGACATCAATTATTTCGGGCATAATTTTCGTGACATACGAGTATATACTTTTGTATATACTCGTATGTCACGTAAAAATGCATATTTTACTTGTCTTGACAGTGCACAGCGATCAAGAATTCGTTTGGAGCATCTTTGGCAATGGCAATGCAGTTATTCACGTATTGAATCCCTCGACAAATTCTATAAGGAGGAGGCCAACCTGCAACGTCAGCTTGGAAAAAGCCCCGCAGAAATTCTGATGGGCAGGCGGCTACGCACCACAGTTCCTGTCTTTCCAAAGTGCTTTCTACCTAAGAGTGGACTCTGAACAAGTTCAGAAAGGGCGATATGGCCATCCGACAGCGGCAGCGTAGGTAATTAAACAGTCGTCATAGGGCTCTTTCGTTGCCACCCCTCGAACCGGGCGCGTAAGTGTGGGTGACAGGCTGCAAAGCGAAAGCGCGAGCCTGGCGTCTTCCAAAGCGACCGAGGTCGTGTGTCGTTGGAACTTCCACTGACGTAGTTCTAGAAAGAAACAGGAAATTTTTGGTTCGATTTCTTCCACGGCAGCATTAGTGCGAGGACGACGGAGGGAGCTATGATTTCCCACAGGCATATGATAGTGCGGTACTGATGGAACGGGAAACTAATAGTGCTACAAGCGGCAAGGAACCTGGTGGTTCATCTAGCACTCCCTTGCCCTGAACTGACCCTCCTGGATACAGAACGCCTGTTGGTCGTCTTTCTGACAGCCAGCCCGCTATGGGTTCAGCAATTGAGTGTTATTACAGCGAAGCTGTATACTTCTGTCGTCCAAAAAAATTTTCGCGTCGTTTTTGTAAGCAAAGAAACTCTCCATACGTGGGCTAATCCGGGAGATAGTGCAATGCCGGGCCGACCCGCGGCGGAGGTGAAGCAGGCGTTAAGCACTCCCCATACGTGGGCCAATCCCGAAGATGTACAATGCCGGGCCGACCCGGTGGTGCAGGTGAAGCAGGCGTTAAGCACTCCCCGTACATGGGCTGATACCGAAGATAGTGCAATGGCGGGAGGACGCGCGGCGGATGTGCAGTTCACCATTAAGCCGCCCACATACACAGCTTCGCTGGTCATCCTTCTTCACAGAGTGGAAAGGCACTGAGATTTTTTTTCCCTTTGCACATTGTTCGTTTCCGTTTTAAGTGTTCGTCTTCGGTTGGTTGTGCTGTGAAGTTTCGCTGTGACTGTCGGCGTGTTAATAAATAAAAAGGGGAGATGTTTTGATAGCGCCTGTGCCCCATGTCATGTGTACACGTTATCTGGAATTGTGGCTTTGATGTCGGAAACGTAGTCTGTAAGCGACGTCACTTGTCACATGAGTGTTCTCTATATATCTAGGCTGCTGGCATGAAATGTTATCACGCCCGCCATGGGAGTCGCCGCTCAGTTCTTTCCTGTGGCTAGTCCGGCTGCGCTTGGCATACGGCAAGGGCCGTGTTAGGTCTCAACACCACAAAGGCGTTAAGGTCGGGATACATGGAGCGTTTCTTTCGGCGAATTGCTTGCAGCAAAAACACCCAACTTGTGCTGGCTGGGAATACATGGCGCGAGAAAGCGGCAGGTGCCGCCTCAGTGTCGCCAGACAAAGCAAAACTGCTTTAGTCAACAGGAAATTCACAAATAAAGTTTGGATACCTTTGCTCTTTCTTTACAGCAACAAAATACAAAAGAAAACCCCTAAAACCTTGTCTAAAGCTCCTTCAGTTGCTATTAATAATGTATCAGTATGTTTTGTGCCTGTTTAGCGGAGAGACTGCGTTGGAAATAAGCGGTATTGCCACACTGTACGAAATCAGAAAAGATTGACGTACAAATGAGTCTCCGTCTTGATAATTTTTATAATCTACCCTACCACTATCCCACAATATGGGACGCTTCTACACCGCGCAGATAAGCTTACCGTTAAATTTTACGCGAGCTGCCCTTGAAGTCATGGCCATGTCGCTAACACAAAGTGCCAAGCCCGCGAACACAGAAGCGCGCGCGCGCGAAAAGCATGTGTCGGTGACGAAGACGCAAGTGACGGAGGTCTCGGTCAGTAAGCCATGATTGGCTGCCCTTGCTGGCCGCTTCGGGCACCATCAGACGTCGTGCGTCAAATATCTGGCGGGTTTTGATCGGCGGCGGCGGGCGTTTTTCTCGACGCCGGGCGTGGAGTACGTGTCGTCAGGCGAAGACCGCAGGCTTGCCGCCGTAAGAACGCTCCATGTATCCTGGCCTTTAATTAGACTTTTAGACGTTAGACCGGACGTATTGGTCGATGGGCTTGGTGGATTCGTTGCCCTAACGCTACCTAAGCCGCACAAGCCGTAAAGGCGCAACCACTGGCATGCGTCGGCACGCTTCGGCACGTGCCGACAGGCGAACACGTCGCTTCGCGTCGGTTGGAGGAAAAGGGCACGCAACCACTGGACAGAAGCAATGACGCGGCACCGGAAGCTCACTCCTCGGCTGCGGCGCACTGTTGTTGGACTATTTTGTCTTCAAGCGTCCAAGTCCGACCTAAAAGAGCCTGCTGTAAACTAAGCTTGAAACAATAAGTTGGTGATCTGCATGCTCTTTTGATAGGAACAACACGTTTGGTTAATGAATGTACGCCTGCCGCAACAGTTCTTTACCAATTTGAATTATTATCGACATCAGCGCTCGCGCTCGCGCATCGTCAGCCTACAAGATAGCTTTGCGAACACCTGCACGACCGTGTCATGTCGCATCATAATCTGTTGTATGATTTCATTTTTTGTTAGCCCACTGCACAGCTCACTATGTAAGAATTAGGTGTGCAAAGTATCACTGAAGCATCTGTGTTACAAATATTGTCACGTAGTAGTGACGGTGAAAAATGATGCAGAATCAAAACTGGGAGTTACAAATCTAACTCTTTATTAGGCGAACTTGTGCCCAGCAAAAGCAACACTCATTTGCAATGATAGCGGCGAGCAAAGTCGGTGGCCGTCGAAAATCTCATCTGAGGGTCAAGTGCGTCGGCTTTCATATATCAGTCCTCCAAAGTTCTAGCGTACTCGCTGGTGACCTCGCGCCTTCCAGAAACTACTACGAAACTCGTGTTGCGTATGCAGTCAGGTTATACAAGGTATCTCGACAACTCACAACCGACAGAACTATCGATAACATTCGCAAAACTTCCGATACGTGCAGGCGCGTCCCGCGCCGAGCGATAACGTTCAACATTTGTTAGCCGGTTAAATACTGTCACTGTGTACAGATAAAAAAGCATTCATGTCAATATACTTATAGTCGTTGGTGCATGAAAGAAACGTGAAAAAGTGGGTTCTGAGAAAATCAGCAAAAAGAATTGAAACACCTGCAGCACTCACCAAAAAACATGTAGAATAGCTAAAATTTTCGTAATTCGTAGCTTGTCTCCTCTCAATTTTCGATTCTGTCGAATTTTGGCAATGAAGCACCTTCTTCATTACTCTAGGTTGTTTTGAAGCATGAACACCACATCGAGAGACCTTCACATTGAGTGTATTGCTAGAAAAATTTCCACTGTGTAAAGGCCATGTTCTATAGTTAACTGGTTTCAACATCTCAAGTCTGTCTTTCTCTCTGTTAATGAAATGAGATACCGTCAGATAATATAAGCTTGAGAATCGGAGGGCTTTAATAGGCGTCTTTCGTTGCCCTTTGCCAAGTCGTACTATTGAAGCACTTATTCGAATGTATGGAGGCAGCTCATTTGCATAATATAAGAAATATATATATTGATACATGCATATTGCGTGTATCATTGCGCATAGCATATTGCGTGTATTGCGTGTAATATAAAGACGTTATTTTCATAATTTATGCACTCAAGTCCCCGCAAAAAAATACCTGTTAATTGTCTTCAGCCTACTGTGACGTTTTGACTGAGAAAGTCATTCAATTTATTCTGTGAGGCATGCAATAATTGCGGTGGCATAATATTTTATTGAACACTACTAGATACAGTGGCTAAGCATTATTAACACTCAGAGAAAATTAATAGCTCAAAACATATTGCCACGTGGTAGTGACGTTAAAGAACACAGTAGCAGTACTGTGAAAGACAAAACTGTTTTTTTATTGGGTGAACCTGTGCCCACAAAACAGGCTACACTTAAAGTGCAACGATAGCGGCGAACACAGTCGGCGATCGTCGAAAATCTGATCAGCGGGTCAAGCGCGTCGGCTTTTATACAGCAGTCGTCGAATGTTCCAGTCTAATCGTTCGGACCCGCGTGCCTTCCACAAAGTTCTACACCATTCGCGTCACGCGATGAAATCAGATAATACAAGGATAATACAGACAGCGGATAGAAGCATCGATAACTTTCCAGAAACTTCGGATACATGCAGGCGCGTCCCGCGCTGTGTGATAACATTTGTTCCGCGGCGAAACGTGGTCGCCCGATAGAGATAAGTACACGTGTCAATATGATTAGGCACATAGCATTCCATTGCACTTTATTAATTTACGCCTATTTTTAATTGCACAAAATCTAGTGCACTGAAATAATATACTATAGAATACCTTTAGTACATACATAAAGCACGATTTTATGCTACAATAATCATTCAGTCAGTCAAGCAATCAAATGTTCATTATAGTGCCCAGGGACACCTAGAGAGCCTTCGTACTGGTGCACTTAAAGAGCAACATGTGATACAAAATGTACAGAAAACATGAATGTGGTACACAAAACAATGCGTGGCAGAGAAGCAAATAGGGAAAAAGAAAACGAGGAAGGGTAAAAGGTAGTTAATCATAAATGATTGTCTACAGATACGCAAAACACAGGAAATGAACTCTGAACTATGTCAATACAGGCAAAATTATTACATGTTTAATGGAGTCAAGTCTTATATAGCGCAGTCTTTAATGCAACAAGGCCAGGCTAAGAATGCGGAATGCTGTGTGGTATACTGTTGCAGCACGAACAATTGCATATGATGAAGAACCTTTGGGGAATGTATAATGCCATGGACTACCTTATACAGGAACAAAAAGTCTGATTAATTAAGTCTTCAGTCTACAGGTGCAAGTTGAGATATATTTGAGAAAGCTGAACTATGCTCGCCAGAATGGCAAAACTAGTGCTTGAAGATCAATATCAATTTATTCTGGGCGCGTTCAATGAGGTCAGCATTAAATCTGCACGTTGCACCGCCATCTACAGAGGCATACTCTAGTAGTGGAAGGCCCACAGCAGTATGGAACAAGTATGCTTCCATACATCTTAACCCTTTTAGACACCACTTTATCCCATTGATTTAAAACTTGCTTTCGCCACATCTCTTGCATTTTCAGAATCATAGAAAGTGTACAGCTGCAGAAAAGATTAAGAATTTTCAATGGTTTAGTGAGTTTTGTCAAGTTTACAGAATTTCGACTCAATGCGAAAACTCGCTGCAAGAACATCAAATATGAGAACAAACTATTTCGTGTTTTGAAAGGCTTGGAAAGGACTTATGCAGCCACTTGAAAATTATGCCTGCTGCATGACATTGTCGAAAACAATAAAAGAATGGAACCCGCTACATACAACATACTAACGCAGAGTAAAAATACCCAACCGTCTACCTTTCCATTCATTTTGCTAAGACATTCTGCACGTTATTCAAACTTTCAGCACAGTTCCAATAATAAGTGTTTCAAAATGTATGCAACACGCTTTAAATATCATTACTTTGATTACTTTCATATCATTACTTAAATTGAGGACGACGCAACGAGCTATGGAAAGCAGAATGGCGGGTGTAACGTTAAGGGATAAGAAGAGAGCAAATTGGGTGAGGGAACAAACACGACTTAATGACATCTTAGTTGAAATCAAGAAAAAGAAATGGGCATGGGCAGGGCATGTAATGAGGAGGGAAGATACCCGATGGTCATTAAGGGTTACGGACTGGATTCCAAGGATTCCAAAGTTAGGTGGACGGATGAGATTAAGAAGTTTGCAGGGACAACATGGCCACAATTAGTACATGACCGGGGTAGTTGGAGAAGTATGGGAGAGGCCTTTGCCCTGCAGTGGGCGTAGCCAGGATTATGTTGTTGTTGATGATGATGATGATTTTCATCAATCCTTTTGCTGTCGATGCACTATCTTAATGTAGACAATTGTGTAGACAGCGCCTGAAAGAGTTAAGCACTGCGGAAGGAATACCATCAGCACCGCAAGAAAGGGAAGGTTTGAGACGCTTCATACACTTGAAAACCACGTCTTCATTGACTGATAGCGCACACACCATGCAAAATTGAAAAGGAAGGTTACTTGAATCATCTCTTACATCATACACAGAACACAAATGTTCTGCAAAGTCATCAGCAGTGTTCGAGACAACATCACCATTTTCACCATGAAGGCATACATCATTGGCGCTCTCTTTAAAAGAGGGAGAGCGCATGATTGAAGCTCCAGAAATATTTTGAATTACGTGTGACGCTGGCTTCAACACATTCAATGTGGTCGTAGTGATGATTCTGACGATAATAGTAGTAGTAGTAGTAGTAGTAGTAGTAGTAGTAGTAGTAATAATAATAATAATAATAATAATAATAATAATAATAATCTTAGTGGTAACATGGAACTCTAGACAGCTCGCAAGACTAAAAGAAAGGCTGATGCCTGTATGCTAGAACGTCTGAAAGCTAGCCATCTAGAACAGGAATTTGCAGGGGGCAGAATACACCCGCCCCCTCCATGTGTACGCACACACACACAGACTTGCTCAATCGCAGAGCACAGCACACACGCACACAGTCGACGGGTGCACAACACGCAGGAGTGCCAAGTCAATCTGGTCGCAAGGAAAGGGAGCCCGAATGGCCAGGGAGATGGAGAGAAAGCTCTGTATGCCAGATATAAGCAAGGAGTTGCGGTGTTTGGCCGTACAGGCGTGATGGGGCTCAGGCTGTGCTGACCGCTTGTTCAGACGGAATGAAGAAAGATGAGTGCTGTCCAGAGAGCCGTCAGGCAACCTGCAGAATAGAGAGACTAGTGCAATGTTGCACTGGTACTGCACGGTGTGCCACTTGAGAGCTTTGAGGCAATCCTTGTAGGCTGGCATGAGCTTGCGACGGGAGACGGGAGTAGAGACGGGAGTAGAGGGTACGTGTTGCCCAGCGACGAACAAAATCAAGTTTGTCAGCGACGTGAATTTGGTACAGGGACTATACTGAAGATTAGTACTCAAGCCATGGCGTAATGATAGGGTAGTGGGCAGTACTCATAGAACCCTGCGGTAGAAGAAGAGATTGGACTAGCGCCATCAGGCATATATATAGACTCGACGATGGTATCCCCAACATCAATGCAGCTACCCGTTTAATAAATGGCAATTCTTTGGGGGCCTTATGTTCCTACAATAGAAGTGTAGAGTGCTAGGAAAAGCTCAGGTCCATAGGCAAGAGACACACGGGACACAAAACTAAGAATGCAATGATACTTAGATGCGGGGCTGGTGACATATGAAGAAAAGTCGAGAGAAAGGCTGAATGTTACACCCAGAATGGGAAGGGCCCGAACAGTCTTTATAAGGGCGCCTCAGAGGAAGTAGGTTCGACACGCATCAGTTTTGTACTGGCTGATACTTATGGCAGCACCTTTTGCAGTGCTACTACAAAGTTTTTTATTGTAGGCCCAGTCGTTCACCTTTACGGAATGTATTTATTTCAAGCACGTATGCTGTACATCGGCATAATTTTGCAGTGGAAGTGTTAACTTGTTAATCGAACACATGCTGCAAAGATGCATTAGCGACTTGGTTTTGAGTTCATTTTTTTCCTGACTACAGTTTATAGTATAGCAGCGAGTGACATTTTAGTGGAAGCTGAAGAGATTTGGGCAGTTTAAGCATACCGACTGCACAAAGCACTGATGACACTTTTTCACCTTCCTCGCAATGCACTCACATTATCTGCTCTCTCCATAAACAAAACAAAAAAAAAGATCAAAAGCCAATTACAGTTTCACTCACTCGGTACGTGCTGCTTCTCAAGCAGGCATCGAATCAATACTGGTATACGCGGCTACATGCATATGTCTTGCATGATGCAGGTCCTCCTATGCATTGCACATGGTGCACATATTGCAAGCAGATGATTTCTTTTTGCAGTGCTCAGGTAAAAGGACACACTAAGTCAAATATGGCTGCGCTGTGTCGCGTTTCCTTCTGTGCTTCAGCGTTCTTGAGTGCTGCACGAGTGATTTATTTTCAACTAGCCCATAAGACGCATGCACTTGAAAAACGTTAGTGAAGGAGTACTGTGAACTTGTACTGAACGGCATTCACATGTCGAATAGAATAGCGCACTGCCGGCTGAAACGGACGGCATGGCTGATGACGTGCGTACTTCCTATTGTTCGGTCTTTCGCTTTCGAAAGTTATCTTTGCCACATGGAAACAGCATAGTGCTCGCCCGTTAAAGTTGAGCCACCTGAGACCACACAAAACACGCCGCCGTTCACCACCTGAAGTTCCACACAGTTCATTCACTACTTAACAGGGAGAGGCGGGCTAGTTGGTGGTCGATATTGGAATGCATCATGTACCCGCGAGAACGACAACGGGCGAAGAAGGAAACACACAGGACAGGCGCGGAACTTCAACTTAGATTTACTCCGGGAAAGCCCACATTTATACATGTATCATAATCACACTTGATAATCATCGGACAACCATCACTCGACAATTGCATGCGGGCGTGAGTGGCACAAATTTGCACGTAAATAATTGAACTCTTCATTACTCAGTGACACTGAAGAGCTGCTTACGCAGCTGCCAGATTGCATTTTTATACAGTAAGCTTCATAGATTTCTCGGCTCAGTTCTGACGCGAACATCTTCAAGACGTTAGTGTCGCGGAACCTAGGCTTGCAATTACGACAGTGGCGACAATAGTAAGCCAGTTCGCCACCCCAGCCAATCCTCCTACCCCTGCGCGGTGCTCTTGCAGCCTGACGTTTAGACACCGTCCCGTCACGGGTTTCCAAGTTCATGTATACGGCTGATAAAACTACTATCCTTACTTTGTACAGCCATCTACTATTTTGCTATCGCAATCCATGCTTCACCTTTCGGGCGAAACTGCGACATTTTTGTAAAGTGTCTACCAAGGACAAGCCTCAATACATGGACGAGATTGCGTTCTTAGTCGGGAAACATATATATGTTCTATTTATGCTATCAGAACTGTCAACATCTGTTAAAGTATAGCACGGCGACTCTACGTTGGTGAAGAACAGGCGTGACTTTTCTTGTCTTTATTGAGTTATAGCTCAGCAGGCCTACGGGCCAGCGTAGACGCCAGTGCGCATACGCGGTGCAACATGCGCAGTGGCGTCTGCTCTGTACTGTTGGGCCTGCTGACCCGCTGGCTCGCTGAGCCATAACTCTGTTTTACTTGTAGTGGTCTGAATCCTGTTTTCATAATAAGTACCATATATACTCGTGTAATTGCCGCGCCCGCGTAAAGACCACACCCGGAACTTTGCAAAAAAAGAATTCCCCAAAAAGGCATATTTAAAAATTACCCGAATGCGGCCTATACAGGCCACATCCTTGATTTTTGAGTAGGTTAGCAGTGTTATCTCTTGTGTGGTGCGAGAACACCGAAGCTGCTATTTCAATCGGTGACAAAACAAGGCAGCCGTGCTGAGTTTTCGGTGACTCGAGGAAGCAAATGCACAGCCTCCGATATTTAGCGGATGCTTCGTAGACGCTGCCGTCGCTGGCATGTGGGCGTCATCATTTATACCAGCCGGCATGTGACACGCTACGGGAATAGCCAGAGCCAGTACAAGCGAGTACTGCAGTTCAATAAAGGCAAATACCACGGAAAATATTTAGGAAAAAAAATTGTTCCGCTTTTTGACCGTCTGACGGCCGCACTACCGATTTTCACCCAAAATCTCGGGGGGGGGGGAGAATTTTTTTTTTTTTGTAATCAAATACACCACCTCAAGACCGCCCGTGTTTCTTCCGTGGTTCTTATCAGAGAGTGAGAGGAAGAGATGAAAGGAAAATAAATACAGGGAGGTCAACAAGAACCCTTGACTAAGGCTTCCCAAGAAGGTAAATGCTAGATAGCCAGCCTTCCGCGTACTCTAACGCGGGCAAACAGTTCGCGATTATTCCGCGCACGCATGCAATCTCGCACCGTTTGATGAAAGGGAACGGGTGCTGCAACATTGTTATTATTATTATTTTTTTCGTACGCAAAACGCTTACCAGTTTGTTGGCAGTTGTTGACAGATAGAAAGCAGGAGTAGATAAGGAAGTTCGCGATTGCTCCGTCATTCAGTCAACCATGTTAAAAGGTACGCCGAATTTGGCCCAGAAATTGTGTGTGACACACCTCTATCCTATGGCACACTATGCAGTGCATTGTGAATGGCTGCCCAGCGCATGAACAGTTGGGCCACGATGCGACACGCCGTGGGAGGCGGTGACAGTGCAAACCTTCTCGCTTCCTATACAAACGATGGCGTACAACAGCGCCGCAAGCTAACACGCCTCGCTTTGTGTTTTCTATACTCCGCTTCAGACGTAAGGTGCAACGCTGTGGAGGGTAGAGAGACTTTTTGCAGTAGCTGCGTAAACCATTAGAAATGGTTCGATATTCTTGATCGCAATTGTGCGAAACTGTTCTTTATATCGGCTCAGTATTGAATGAACGAAATGTTGATACTTAAAAACAGACTGTGGTATACAGCTATCAAATACGTTGTTTTAGCTAAATTTGTTTTTTATCCCCTTTCTTTTCGGCTTTTTATTGGCAGCCCGTCGCGGCAGCTTCGCGCGGAAGCTCGCGCGAGCGAACGCCGTTGGCGCGCAGCGAAGCATGGATGGAACGCGCGGAGTGATACATTTTCGTCACCGAACTTCTGGCGTAGGTTCCGCAGTGTTGCACCTAATGCCTAAACGGAGTATAGATACTGCGTAAATAAACACATGTTCTTCAAACAAGATAAGGTTAAATATCAGTTCACCACTGTTGTATTACACTAAGCGTGGAACAACAGAATTCAGCGTCAGAATCAGCACCAATATGCGCAAATCAGAGCAAACACTAAGGAAAGTGTCGCTTAACCTGATTACCGGAGTGCGTGGGATCCGCGTAAGTAAAGACATATATATATATATATATATATATATATATATTTGCTAGGAACTGTAGCTGCGGAGGTAAGAAAAAACATCTGCGCCTTAGTATCACATCTGAGATAAGGCCAGTACTTTTTAATGTGACATACGTGCCACTCTTCAAGGGACCCTTATCAAGCTGACATGCTCACTGTAGAAGCGGGACGCCAACTTGGGTGATATAGGTATGTGCTTCTAAAGATGTGCCCCTCTGCTATGACGAGAAAGTACTCTTAAATTTCTCTGATGCTGAGAAGAATGGAATCCACGTGTCAAGGGTTCCTCATGGACAGCAACCCGACCCATTATCAGGGTGCGCCATAAATGCACTGGCTATGTGCCGCTTTTCAATGAACGCGTTTACCGCCAATGCTTTACCAAGCACCGCCATGAATGCACTGAGTATGTGCCGCTCTTGAATGAACCTGTCGCCAACTTGGGCCGCTGAGTGTTCGGCAAGAGAGGGAACAATCCACCTTTTTTTTTTCATTTTCCTGTGCTGGCCTCTGCCGCACGCCACTGGAAAAATTTTGGGCGGGTGCCGGGGTTTACGCCGGTTGATTTATGTACCTGCGCCCACGTTGTGCGCGCGTCAGTTTCGCGTTTCGTGAATCGCGAGTCATCATTAAGGGCTTCTCCGGCGCAGAATGTCGTTCCTGGAAGCTAGGAAGCACTCAATAATATGTATTTTCCTATTATTCCGAACTTGTATATTGAAGTGTATGATGAGATTTCTATGGTGAACTACGACTACTATTTTTTGTGCAAATTAGTGAGCTAGTATAATTTCCTATTTTTATTTATACTGTGCCTTGCCTGTATATCATTTTTTTACCTCCTTTATGTAGCCTCTTCCCTCTATAATGTATATTTACTCTGAGGGCACTCTAAATAAATAAATAAATAAATAAATAAATAAATAAATAAATAAATAAATAAATAAATAAAATGACTATAGTGGGCGAGCAGGCCTAAGTGCGCTGTTGTGGAAATGGTGCGGCCTATATAAAGGCACGCCGAGTTACCTTGCCGGCTCGGATGCCGTGGAGTTTGTTGTCGCTGATTTCTGCGCTTGGAGCTCGATTTTTGTATTCTTTTCAAGCATTATTTAGACAGTTCGCATATTCAAGAAGTGTTCGAGCGCAGCCTTCCGCGCCGGATTTATCAAAGCGATGCACTTGTTTACATCGACATATACAGACACAGATTGTCGTTAGGGTTAAATATATGGAACAGGTGCATCGCTGATATGAAATAATGTCAAAAAGTAGCAAAACATGCATATATCTGCGCATATTTGCAGTGTTGTTCCACCCTGCAGAGACAAGTCGATATGAGCGGCCGAATCAATTAAACAACGGCAACTGTGATCCGGATAACATATTATGGGCATTTAATTAATTTCTGATTCTCGTTTTTCTTTAACTCCATAGTACTTACAGTTTGCGCGTGCCATAAAGCATTATTAGAGAAAACTGTGCTCGCATAAGTGCTCACTTATAGGCCGTGTTGTTCTCTCGCGAAAACGCGGATGTCACCACTGACACCATTGGTAACTAAGCGACGTGGTTGTCTAGGCTGCTGTATACCGAATACATTTTTTCTTGTTTCCTGTTTGACACAGAGGTCAACGTACACCTCTGGAATCGAGAAATACGTCGGCATAAAAATACGTACAGACCCAGCCATCTACTTAGCGAATGCGACCGCAGCCGGCAACTGTGACGTACACATGCTGGCACAGCGTTCCGTCACGGCTAGCCGCTTATTGTGTACGCGCCGTGCGAAGTGAAGGGCAGTTGATTTCAAATCGCTAAGGACAGAACTGAAATATAAAATCAGTTTCTTTCATCCTAATTGCTGAGATTTCAGTTCAGGTCCGCCGGTAGCGGGCGCATGAACTGGACGGCGCTGCAGGCTTAACCTTCGGTGAACAGTATCAACATTGGCTCAGACTTTACGTGCACGGCTTGAGAGGGTTGAAGCTTGTGCATTTCAACTTTGTAGGCATGTTTCGACGCACTGTTAGCGCGATTAGTTATATATACAAGCGAAAGCGCTGTCGCTATTGCGTTGTCAGTTCGATGGCCGATCGCGCAGAGTCCCACGAGGATCGGCACGCTGATTTTGTCGGTGACGTCGACAAGAAAGCCCGTCACATTACGACAACTCGCGCTCGTCTTTTGCGTCGTTGTCGGCCTGGTGCTATGAAATGGTTTCAGCGGCACACTGTGTTGAATATACGGTCAATTGTTGACATGAACGTCTTGTCAGTCTCGTATCGACCCAGTGTTACCGTGCCTTAAACGAGTACGTGTAGTCAGGCACGCGCTGCCCCCAGCAAGTGAGGACAGACGCTGCAAGCAGACTTCATCAGCATCGTGATGCTTTCAAGTGTCGCTCAACTGTAACGCACGAGTTCTTTTTTTTAAATTTGCTAGACATCAATGAAAGGCGGCAACTACGTGGTTCACGGTGCAGTCTGAACCACTCGGGCGAAGCCCTGGCCCCTTTCTGTTTTAAAGTGAAGTTCCAGTCTTACACTGCGCACGTTTTCGGTACCGCAAGAACGTCGAGCTACCAGTGGAGTTTCAACGCGGTACTTGGCACGAGGGTTTGCAACAGCGCGCGCCCGAGTGCTTTTTTTCTTTTTCGGGGGACGTTCCGGCGCACCGCGACGCGCGAGACCCTTCCAAAACTTTTCGCGACTAATCCGCTAGGGCAGTGCGCATGCGCCGTCGTTCCATGAAAAAGGTGGATTCTCGGCGTTCGCAGGCACCGGTGCGCTACGCTTCTCGTCCAGATAGGGTGCCTCGATGCGCGCGCATCGAGGCAGCCTACGTCCTGAAGGCAACGCGCGGACTTCTCGGCATTGCCACGGATGGCGGAGCGTGTCCAAAAAGAAGCGTGAAAGAGGAGTCCGGTTGCTGCGTTTCTCAGCGTTCGCACGCACCAGTGTGCCATGTATTTCGGAGGCGACGCACAGGCTTCGCAGCAGCTGCTCCACCTGGTGCAGAGTGTTCATAGAGAAGCGTGATATAGGGGAGTCCGGCTGCAGTATAAACGCCTCATACATAACTCGTTTCGACGGTGGCAATACACTGTGTGGCTGTATTGATTCAATGTTAACGCATTATTGTCGACAGTCATCGTAAGATGGGTTCTGCCGCAATTTTTGAGCTTCCCTGTGGTGCGTAGCGCTGCTACAAGGTCGATCAAATAGGTCGCGAAGCTTCGGGCGAAAAGCGGTTCAGTACAGATTGTCACCAACATCAGGCAAGGGTGGTTGAGGGAGCAGCTATTGAAGCGCAACTATGTTTGGAGGGAACAAACATTGCGAAAAAAAAAGCGCTTTTTAATTCAAGCAAGACACAGTTAGATTCATTCAACGAAAATAAAATTCCTGGTCAATTTTATATATTCGTGACGAGTTAAGAAAATACAAGTTTATTTAATGTTAATATTATTAATAAATACATTTCTTTTCAGCGCCCATCGTCACAGGGGGCGTTGACGCCGCTATCGCTCGCAATGCAATGCGCCTCTTGGAATGTGAAGAAAGGCGCACTCGCAAGTTTCACCTGTTGAAACACGCCTCCCTCACACGTTGTGCTTTTTTGCTTGTCGAAGTTTGTCTAAATTTGGTGACACGGGTAGCTTGAGCGCTTCTTAACCTGTTCCGTCAAAAGTAGTGAGTTAGGACCGCCAGATAATTGTGTAGTTGTTCTCGGGCGCCTTCGCTGGCCGACGGGCTTGGCATTCGACGATAGGATAGCACTCTACACCTAAAGCTTTCGTCGACCTCCAAAGAAAGTATGTTCTGTGCAGGGTAGCGATTTCGACAATCCTACGGCTGGCTTTTTCCTGCATCGCTTTCCGCGCTGAAAGCTCGAAACGCCCATAAAGTCGAGTGGCGGGGCATTTGAATATACAGTTCTAAAGGCAGGCCAACAAAACAAATTTCGCGGCCCTCGAAAACAAAATGACGTCATTTCTGTTTTTAAAGGAACACTAAAGCGAAACAATAAATCAGTTTAGACTGATGGAGGATTGTTTGAGAACCCTACAGGCAGTCATTAAAAAAAAATAGTTTGATTATTAGATGAGAAAATGAAGGTCTAAGTTTCAGTATTTGAATTTCGCGCCGAAACCCCAGCGCTGGTACGTCAGCGTGACGTCAGGGATTCCAAAGTACATTTTCGCATTTGGGCCGCGCTGGCTGAATAAAGGTTCCCAAAACTTGCCATGCTTAATATTTCGTTCCTTTAGAACACAATGTAGTCAATCTGTACCGCTATATATAATTAGTAAGCCTTCGAAGATGCCATCAAAATCCAAGACGTCACAGCCCCCGAGGTGCGGGAACTCAAGTAGGCGTCGCCACCCGTATTTCGTTCTTCCGCTTTTTCTGGCTTATCAAACGTCTTATCGTTGTAAGAGTGGTGTTTTTGGTGGTGTAGAACTGTAATTTACTGATGCAGCAGAAATCATTTTTCACTTTAGTGTCCCTTTAACAGATATGGCGTCACATTATTTTTTCCTCCACCGGAAGTGTTCCCTCCACATACAGATGGCGCTAAGCCCCATGAACCACCGATATAAACCGCCATGTTTTGAACGTATGGGCTCCTATGGAAGCTTCATTACCAGGTATATTTACCTTGGCTGCTATGTTCGCTTAAGATTATTGTTGCTGTGTTCTGCCCACGATGAGCGTGTTTACTTAAAATGTATTCGAAATGTCACGCGCCCTTTATAGGGGCCCTTTAATCTTACACCAGGGCACTTCGTCAGCGCTTCAAGTGCGGACCAATGGCCGCGTTCAAAGCAACAGTCTTTTGCAGGTGGTTGCGGTCCAAAGTTGTGAAAACCGTGATGGAGTGCCAATATGCGTTTGTACGCTGCATATAAAAAGTGTTCCCAAATATACGTTCCAGGCATCTGAGACCAAAATCCTGAGCAGTTGATAGTAGCAACCGAATTGGGCAAGTAAAAATAAAATAAAATAAGTGACGTTGATTCACCTGTCTGCGATGGCTCAGTGTGCAAAGGGTGTACCGGCTAATGTTAGCCAAGCCCTTCGAAGAAAATAATTATTTTAAAGAAACGCAGTGCAAGAAACAATTTTAGGGCCTACGGTGTTCAGTCGTCATACCTCTGACGACCGAACACTGTAGGTCTTGTCATTTAATCTTGCACCGTTATTTTTAATCTTTTTCTTTTCTTAGAACAGCTTTGCTAACGTTAGCTAGGAAACACGGTATACCATCTTGTTGGTGATCATAAAGTCAAAAGTTCGATTCCCGGCGTCAAAGACCGCATTTTGTTATTGGGAGAATATTTAAACGCTCGGGTGACGAGCTGCATTCTTTAGAAGAATGCAGGTGCATAATAGCCAAGACTCTTTTTTTCATAAACATAATGTGGTCTTGAAACGTAAAACCCTATACTGGGTCATAAAAAGCAGGGCAGCGTCTTGTTATTCGTAGGAAACGCTACGCTGTAGTTCGTTTTGCCGAGTACTTCGCACATATGTCGGTGTTTGCCCTTGCTAAAATGCCCGCCTTATATTTTTATATTACGTATCATTATTATGACTAAATCTTATTTTTATTGTTTTGTTCGAACACATTCTTTTATTCACGGTAAGTGAAATGAACCAGCCGGAAACACGTTGCCTCAAGCCTCTGCGCTTAGACCCGAGTTGACGCTCTACTGTACCTAACCACAGAAAATCAACAATTCCACTGTACTACACCACATCAAACTTATGCAACGTCGACGGAGCTGCATCCGTCCTGTACTAATCGAGGACCGCATTCACAAGGCTTATTGCACAAAAGAATGGTGCGCTGACAACTGTGTAGTTGGCGATCGTTACTGTCCAGTGCATGGCACGGCCCCCGACCAAATGCGAAACCTTTCCGTGCCCCATCAGCTTAGCGACAATGGCGCTTCCATTAGCTTGCGCCGACCTTAAGCTCTCTCTCACGATATTTTTCGTACCGCGATGTGTATCACATTTTCCCACTGCGGGAAAGCAATTGGCTCTGTTTCTCCGCATGCCCCGCCTTTGATCTTTCCACTAATGCACCTCTTATTTCATTTTCCCGAGCGCATGAATTTTTTCTATTGGCTCCTTCTTGATCTTTTTTTTCATCGTTAATTTGTAAAACATATGCCCCTGTAACAAGGGTCCTAGATACTTGGTTAAGCTAAGAGATAATGATAAAACGCGTGGCTGGAGTGTCCCTCGCGCTTGCAAACCCACACGCACGCGAACAAGTGTCATGCGTTGCAGGAGGCGTGGCTTGGCGGAGTCGAAATTCATGGCTGCGTTTAAAAACGTGCATGATGCTCTATGGCCGCTTCCCACGGCAAGCTTCCGGTGTGCTCTGTGAAGTCACTCTTTGCGTGTGTACGAATATTTCCGTGTGGGGGTTTCCTTGGGGGACGACTTTGCCGTCGACACCTTCGATTATTTGAGCTACGTGCACTACCAGTGCGCACATTTGACATGCCTCAAAACAAATGCGGTGTAAAACACACTATGATAAAGCGTTTGGGTAAGCAAACAAAAATGGGACGCAACAATGGGAATGTCGACAACGTTAGGCAAAAGAGAAGAAAGATCATAGAGAAAGATTCCGCTACTCTTCTCCTAACACAGTCAGGGCTTGCAACTTTGGCTGCTCGAGTAAAATGAGCTCGTCTAAAATGTCTGCATCAAATACTACACAACCGACTAAAAATAAATGCCTCTGCGTACATTTGTGGCCGTTGCCACACGCGATGGAGCCCTACACCATGCCTGCAGCGTCACTACCCCCACTGCAGAGACGGCTGAAGAAGTGGCCATCGCCCTGGCCACTTTAGATCCCACCTGTCACACCATAGTGTGTGACTCTCGCTCAGCCGTTACTAACTTCAGCAAAGGGCGTATTTCTCCCCAAGCTCTTCGCATCCTCTGCCAGGCACCACACTCTAAAGACAGCATAATCTCCCTAACATGGATCCCGGCCCATGCGGGCCCTGTCCACCCACACCTCCCCAATCTCAACGAGGTCACCCACTCCATTGCACGAGGCCTAGTCAACCGCGCCGGAGTCACTGGAGATGAGTTGGACACCAGGGACAGTCTGACAACTTATAACGATCTCGTTAAGGCCTTTTACCTGAGTCGCCGAATCTTCCCCCCGCCTCACCCAAAGTTCAGCCGGGCGCAGGCTACCACCCTGCGTCTACTACAAACAAACACGTACCCTTCACCCGCCCGCCTCCACCTTATATTTCCGGACGTCTACACTACCCCCAACTGCCGGTGCTGTGGAATTCACCCGGCTACGCTTCCGCATATGCTATGGGAGTGCCCAGCACAGTACGCACAGACTAACACCACGACTCTCTCGTCGAGGTTGCATGAGGCTCTGCGGAGCTCCGCCCTCGACGACCAAACCTGGGCGACCCAGCACGCCCGCGAGGCGGCGGCGAGGCAAGCCCTCGACGTCCCTTCGTGGGAGGTGTAGGCCCGGCCATCATAAAGTGCTGGTTCTACAATAAAAGTTTATTCCTCCTCCTCCTCCTGCGTACATTACCTTTTCTAAATCCCGCGTACTTGGTCATAATCGTCTGTACACACTTACACACTAAACGAGTTCCTTTGTAATAACGAAACGTGTTGTTCGCATGTGGAATAACCTATACATACATATATATATATATATATATATATATATATATATATATATATATATATATATATATATATCGAAGCATCTGTAAGTGACACTGTATCGCAGTCTGATTTTGTTAAGTTATTGGAAGATGAAATAAGTAGTTAGGAAAGGAAACAGTTCTTATGCACATATAATCGTGAGAACTGCCATTCTTCTGAATTATAGCTAAACATTTAGCTCCTTTGTTTACTTCTTCGTTTTTGTAATACTGCAATAATCTTTACGTACATTTAATCTGAAGTGTGCTTTTTATGTGAGTTGCTTAAGTTATGCATTGAACCTGTTTGATGTATTTCCATTTACATGTTTGGATGTTTTTACCGTTCGGCATATAAAACATGAATGGTATCTCTAATCATATGCCCACTTGCTATGGTCTCGATATGAGACTGGCAGTATTGTAATAAATAAATAAATAAATAAATAAATAAATAAATAAATAAATAAATATTAAACGATTGTACAGTATATTCTTGAGCAAGCTTTATGGCCCCATGTTTACTCTCTACCCCTATGTTCGATACCTGAATAGCGGCAAATAGAGACGAGAGGTGGAAATTGATGGAAAAAGAAAATGGAGAGGGAGGAGAAAGAAGACATAATAGAAAGATACAAATACATGTCTGCTTTTTAATGCACTAAGCATTTTTATCTTACTCACGTTGTGTCTATATATCTAATCTGCTTACCACCTGTCTTCAAATATTATTAATACTAAAGCATGTTAAATTAATTTGATGCTGGGCAGAACGAACCCGCATCGCACGGTTTCCTTAGTACAGCAGCCCGACACCAGGGTAAGGACATAGAGCGAATGGGGAAGGAGAGAGAGAGAGAAGAGAAAGTAAGGGGAGGGAAGGCAGGGAGGTCAACCAGAACAGCATCCGGTTTGCTACCCCACACTGGGGGTGGGGGAAAGGGGAATAGAAAGGGGAAGAAAGGGAGAGAGTCAGCACTGAGTACATGTGGGAGGGACACCTTACACAATGACACTATAAGCGGTCTCTTAAGCCCGTGCACTTGAAGTACCGCACTAGTGCACGAATCGCTTTTCGTGCCAGTGACGGTTGTGGCCATGGTCCGAGTATCTTTGACTCGGTGAACGGTCTCGAGTCTAGTCTGTGTAAAGTTGCCCGCAGAGAGAGGCGTTGGACATCGTAGCGAGGGCAGGTACACAATAGGTGCTCGATGAATGGGGAAGGATTTTCTGTTGTCACAAGCGCCTATTCGGTGCAGATGCAAACGCACAAAGCGGGTCAAGTAATATGTTTATTTAACATTGGGTGTCATTCTTCTAATTATGTGCATTACCAGTACTTATGAAGAAGTGTGAACACGTAGTGCACTTGGGCTAGTGCGCTCGCATGATGGGCGCGAGAAGGAAAAGAGGAGGAAGGTTAAATAAAGCAGGTGTTCGGTGGAACAGCCTCTTCTCTGCTTGGTTCTTCATGTAGGAATTTAATAGGCTTTTATGTACAGGCTTTAGAAAAAAATGACAGTAAACTCTGGAGATAGCGCAGAATGTATCGAGCCGCACCCCTGAGAATTCGTAATAAATCCAACATGGGGATGATCGTTGGGCTGGCCGTTCTCCTGTTCACCGCACCGTACACGCTCACGCAAGTTGCACTCTAGTAGCGCTTTTGTTCGTTCTGCAGTATGATTTTCGCGCTACCCGCTGCTTTGCACCGCATTGCCTTGCCCTCGCAGGCACGTGCGCACCTACTTGCGGCTCGCAGAGTAGCTTCTTTGGTGGCGGGCTGATTAATGGTCAATAACACTCCATATCAACGCTTATTAATAGATGTTTATTTTATGCGTACAGAAATGCTTAGCCCTATACGTACGAATGTCACAATTGAAATACCGCTACGCTCCTATGGCGTCTATTGGTTCGAGGGAACATTGAAGAAATGTCTGTGTCGTCGTTGTGCGGAGCTGTCGCACCACTTTGGGCAGCAGTACGCGTGGTGAAGGGGCGGGGCCAGGCTCCCCCGGCTCCCCCTTCTAAGCACTGAATAAGACCATACGAATGTTTTTTTTTGCTATCCACACACACACACACACACACACACACACACACACACACACACACACACACACACACACACACACACACACACACACACACACACACACACACACACACACACACACACACACACGTGCGCACACACACGTGCGCACACACACACACACACACACACGTGCGCGCACACACACACACACACACACACGCACGCACGCACACGCGCACGCACACACGCACACACACACATACACACAAACACACACACACACACACACGCACGCACGCACACACGCACACACGCACACACGCACACACACACACAATATCTACAGTACAGATACAAGGTCAACAGATACAATATTCCCTTTTTTCGTGCTGAACCAGCGATAACGTGCTGACACGTATATGTCTTTTTTTGTTTATCAAATAGGGCCTCAAATATTTCCCAGACGCTCGGCTTCTGGTGCCACCGCTAGGTGACGCAACGGGTTCAGAGGGAAGCGTGGGAGAGGAGCCCAGCTGTAATACACGGCTCATACATGACGCGTTTCGGTGGGGGCCATGGTGGTGTCGCCAACTTGCTTGAATGCTAATCGCATTAACGTCGACAGTCATCGCGAGATGAGTTCTGCCAGTGCTTTTTTTATTAGAACGGATTTTCTCTATATGTATGAGAACGTTAGTACAGTTGGCCTGTTCAGGTGGACTACTAAATTTTACCCACAAACTGCAATACTCAGGCAGCTAACAAAAATACTTTTTTATTACTTAGTCGCTCTATAGAACACATGCTGAAATGATGAAATTGAAGCTGAATTGTTGTGCGCTCATACTGCTTAGCGGAAATCGTAAAACTAGCACCAGTTTCGAGATATACATCCTTAAAATGAGCTATTATATACTGTGCTTGGGATTTTATCCAAGTGTCCAAGAATCTGCTTCTAGCAGTTCTCGACGACCTTAAGTCATACACGGCTGCGCTTTCAGCACATTTTAAGTTCAGTTCCATTGCATGTTAGTAAATTTTCAACATACACTGAGTAGATTGCACATAATATGAGGATGAGGGTCCCAAATTTAGAAAATATGACACGACCCTCGAAAAGACACATGAGCGCACAGTGGTGCTGGCCTTTAGATTAATTTAACGATACATAACTGCACCAGTGAACGGCTTGAATCTCACAATTTCAACATTTGCCTAAACGTGAACAATAAAAAGAACGGGCTAGAGTTGTGTTATAGCTACTAAGGGATATCAAACAACTCCAGGAAGGACCATAATTTGGAGCCAAAGACTGCAGTATATAAAAAGCAGCAATCTTTTCATAAACCACTGGATTTGCGTCTTTCTGCCCTCTGCTCCCGTTTCTCCCCTTTAGGGCTATCCTCATGTCTTTGCCATTTTTATTGTAGTAACTGTTATTGACATTGGCAGTGGTGTCTTCGCATAACTATTTTCTTGAAATATATGTATGCCTGTCCATTTTCGTTCTCATTTCACTGCCTGGATATATATATCTATATATATCTATATATATATATATATATATATATATATATATATACAGATTTTGTATGAATATGCTACAAAGCGAAATTAGCGTTCTTGCAGACTAGTTTCTATGCGAGGCGAACAGACGAGGCGAACGTGCCCCAGTGCACAGGACACGGGCGTTTTTGCATTGCGCCCCCAACGAAATGCGGTGGCCGTGGCCGGAATTCGAACCCCCGACCTCGTGCTTAGCAGCGAAACACCATAGCCGCTAATCCACCGAGGCGAGTACAGTTCACTGTAAATACAGGGTGTTTCACTCAACTTGAGCCAAACCTTAAAAATACGTAAATGCCACGTACTTGGACAGAACCAATGTAATGTCGTTTCCCGTAGCTTGAAGATACTCGAATTACTTTTTCATTCTGTCTAATTGGATAATTAGCCTTAATTAATTATTCAACATATGTATTATAATTAGATGAAAAGTGTCAATGAGAAAATTGTAGAGCGACATCAAACAGGACAGGCGTAATTGGAGATCGCAGGGAGCCTTCGTCCTGCAGTGGAAATAGAGTGGGCTGATGACGATGATGATGACGAGGACGACGACGACGATGACGATGCTGATGATGATGATGAAAAAGTCCCGATACAGCTTTCTGTTGCTCAATAGGTGCTGCGTAAAAGTATTTTTCCGAACGTGAAAGAAGCCCCCAGATACACGCAAAGTGCTTCAAGAGGCCAGTCGCGCGGCAATTTTGTGTGCATTTGCTGGCTTCTTTCACGCTCGGAAAAACACTTTTATTTGTTTGAAACCAACAAACAAAGAAGTCAAGAAACAATGAAACCAAGGACAGCACAGGAGAAGAGTAGAGGAGAGGAGAGACAAAGAGGAGGAAAGACAGGGAGGTTAGCCAGTGTAAGTACCGGCTGGCTACCCAGCCGGTAGCCAGCACAGGAGAAATTATCTGCAGTTCTTAATTGAAGTAACTGAATAATAAATTAATTGAAATGAAAGTGGATGTAGAAACAACTTGCCGCAGGTGGGATACGAAGGCACGTCTTCGCATTACGCGTAAGATGGATGAGGTTGATGACAATTTTTCTGTCTCTTAAAATTTTATCCGCATTGAGTATTTCGGCACAGACGACTTACCATATATGTATGCAGTGAAGGCTATGCTTGACTTATGTGATGTTTTAATCCTCTTACATTTGGGATTTTTTTTTTATTTTGACATGTGCCTGTCCTAATCTCTTGTGCAAAATTTTGGCGCTGGGTTTAGCGAGAAATTACTAGGCACATTTTCCCAGGATCTCATGATATAAAAAAAAAGAAAACGCAGAACAATTCACATAAAAGAATTATATGTAAAGGCGTATTACAAGTATGTCTCTGCAAAGACATTGTTTCATACAACCGCAGAACACAGCATGTACAGCCGTCGAAATAATTAGCCCGAGCATGCCTTAAGCACCTTTTTCATTCTGCTGCTGGAGTGGCTATTGATTTCTGACTGGGTCGCCTTGAATTTCCTAGCTTAATGCGTATTGTTTACAAATTCCCTAATGTTTGCTCTTTACAAACAGTGTTCGTCCAAATTAAACTCACCCACCGTGATTGCTTAGTGGCTATGGTGTTGGGCTGCTACGCACGAGGTTGCGGGATGAAATCCCGGCTACGGCTGCCGCGTCTCGATGGGGGCGAAAACACCTGTGTGCTTAGATTTAGGTGCCCGTTAAAGAACCCCAGGTAGTCCGAATTTCGAGAGTTCCGCACTACGGCGCGCCTCATAATCCGATCGTGGTTTTGGCTCTTAAAAATCCATAATTTAATTTTTAATTGAACTGTTATAAATATATTTTCTGTGTTCGCATTATGTCTGACGACGGCTGTACATGGCTCCTTGAAGGCGGACCATGAGAAGAGAGAGATGTTGTCTCCAATATAAAGCTCGACATATTTGCCTGACTGATGGCCTCGCACATTAAAAAGTGTTAGGTGAAAAATGTAATATACCCAGTGATCACACAACAGAGAGGGAAAGAGACGAAAGAAGAGCAGGTTGGTGGACCAGAAAAATCTCGGTTTGCTACCCTGAGCGGGGGAAAAGATATCCAAAGAGATAGGGAGGGAGAAATAAGAGTGCCCAAATGGAAACTGGTGCACAAAATTGAAGTTGCATACGTCACTACACCAATCTATCTCGCAGGCCCGTGGACCGCAGGAAGCGGACCAGCACTAGACTACCTTTACAGCACACATCTAATGGGAGTGCTGTCCATGTATACTTTGCTCTAACAGTGGCGGAATGTGGAGTATCTCAAATGCGGTACACAGCACCTGCCTATCCGAGTACTATAACTATGCACAGAATGTGCGCGATTCTGTGTTCACAGCCGCAGGTGTTACGTGTAGGGTTACAGTAAAACCACGACTTGGGCTTTTTGGTAATGCTTCATTTCGATACAAAACAGCCCACAAAAACACCAGGACAGACCGATAGCGCTGAATGATAAGCGCTGGTGTTGTGTGTCATTCTATTTGTTCGTCCAGTTTTTATGTGTGCTGTTTTATATCAAAATGAAACAAGTAGGGCTGTCGGCCCTTCCAATTTTGGATCGACTTGTTTATGAATGTTATGAACGCGACACGAAGCCACAGCCGAGGTAACAGTGTATACTGCCACCTTGTTGTCTCAGGGGGTAGGTAGATCTTCAAGTAAGGATCCTATGAATGTAGGCGACTGTTTGCGAAGCTTATTGAGTTCCATGAGTCCAATGTACGATCGCGTGCCATGAAGCAAATTATAGCAGCTGCGTCTGTTCTTGCGAGAGGAATTGAAACGGATCTGCCATTTTCATGCACAGAAAGAGGGAATTCGTCTGCGCGATCACTTTCACTGCCACCAGTGTGCTGGCAGCCACTTATACAGTACGGTGCATCTTGTCCCTATTCTGTTTCTCAATGGTGTAAATGTCTTATTTCTGATACGAGCATTCATGAGATCCACGGCGCATTGAACTTTGGATACTTGCGAGGAGCACATTCGATTTGCAATATAATGGTTGAGCGATGAAGCCACTCCTGAAGAATTAATTTGGGTGACACTTGAAGCGCAGAAAGCGCCGCTCCCGTAGAGCTTGTCAAACAAGTTTTCTTTATCTTCATTTCAACAGAGTCCGCTGGGATGACAACTGCACCTGCCGTACTGCTAGATTTAACAGAACTGGCAATATAAACATGGTATCGAGTACTGTGCAACTCGTATAGAAATTGTGGCATTGCTTGTTTCAACAATGCTAGTGGCACTCCAGCTTTTCGTCTGGAGCAAAGAAGAGCCAGGTATACGTAGGGTTGGTGCATAGACCACAAAGGCAAGGCGATCTTCTAGCAGGTTTGAAACCTAATGGCAGGTCGGCATGATGATGTGCATTGACGTTGGCGTACTCTGCACACGACCCCGCTATAGACAGGTAAATCAAATGGAGCAATATAATCCAAGTACGGTGCGTTATATGTGTTTTAAGAATGCCAAATGAATTGTATATCGAGTCCAGGGGAGATCAAGTGCACCTGCTGCGGTAGCCGCTGTAGGTTCCCGTATGGGGAATCCAAGGTAGCTCCGAGGTGCGTGTGCTAGGATGCTCCATAGCGGACGGATATGGGTCCCGGAAATGTTTCCCAGTACAAGTTTACGGTACCTCAAGAAGCCCAAAAAGTGCACGGCACAATGGCAGCACTCATTGCACTGATGAATCTCAGGAGTTCCCGCTGAGAAATGTGAGAAAAAAGAACAATTGCTGTCAGCTTCTTTGTATATGATATGTGAAGGCTCCGCTATAGCTCTCAGTCGATGACAATCCCCCCAAAATTGTGCATTCTTTTGCTTCGAATTGCTTGACCGCTGCTTCGAGCATCGTACGATGACATCAGTTCGCGGGTGAACGCAGCCAACAAGCAGTTTTCTGGTGAAAGGTGCCTTCCTTGTGGAGGTACATGGATACTTTCCTCGCCACCTTTCGCAGAATCACACGAATTTGTACACGTATTACAAATGATGCCCGTATGCAGGTGTCGTCTGCATATATTGTTCAGACGACAGCTGCAGAATATATATCACAATATAAATATTTCAGTCCAAACCCATTTAGCTTAGTCGCGTTTGGTGGCAGTGACTACGAGGTGCCAATTAGCGCAAGAATGAAAAATGTAGGGCTCAACAGCGCACCCTGTAACACGCTACGCGAAGTGAGATAAGAAGGCGTTGGCCCATCTTCAATTACGACAAAGAAATATCTGTCACACAAATAACTGCGTAACCAACGGTAAATGTGACCGCCAGTTTGACAGCCTACAAGTAATGCCGTATGGCCTGATGAACCAGCTTATATTATGCTCCTTTCATGTCTAGAAATAGTTCCGCGGTCAGTCGTTTAAGGTGTTGTACTGGCGTAGAACGTTTGTGATGTTGTACTGACGTCACGAGATCAGTTACATTGTCTACTGGCGATCGAATACGTCGAAAGCCAGTCATAGTTTTTGAATAGTCGTCATTTTTCTCGAAATAAAGTTCAAAGTGTGTCATGACCATCCTACCCATCACCATCCCAACGTAGTTAGCCAGTGCCACTGGATGATACGATGCTTGGTCCAATGGGGACACAGACCCACATACACTCGCGCACAGTCCAGCTGTTAATTAATAAAGCCTAATTAAGACCTGTAGTTCTCAAAAGAGACAGAAGTGCTTTCATTGAACTCAATGTGCAAGCTGTGTTTTTCCTCGAGTCAAGAATATCCCGCACTTTCAAGCTTGAGTCGGGGTACAAATTCACCGCAGCCTTTAGAGAATGTCTGTCTGGTGAGAAATGACTTCAGTCACAGAAAACATACTATAAGTGCTCAGGTACATTGCATAATGAACACATTCGCGTGTAAGTAGTTGGTGCACACCACTTTGAGCCTGATGCAGTGAAGGCAGCTTTGCTGAGTTTAATGCCGTCAGCAAGGTTCATCGCGCTGTCAATGCTGTAGTGGCCTCTTCTGAAACCAGATTTTCAGACGGCATACATTCGTGTTTTTTTTTTAATATTCTATCCATGTGGATCAATGCCATCTTCTCTATGACTTCACTGATGCACCTGAGAATGGCTATCATGCGATAGGAGCAGCTTATATCTGTTGGAGATTGGCGAAGCTTGGGGACAGGGACGATACGAGCCCACTTCGAGCCAGTTTCTGGGAGGTAACTCTCCCAGCTGCAATTAGAGATGCCAAAAAGTCGTGACTTTGTCGCCTAGGTGTGATATCTCGATGTAGCCGACTCAGTCACGACCCGGATATGACACCTTGTTCACAGATGCCAATGAGCTTAACTCCGTCATTGCGAAAGATTCATCTGGTACCATGTTCATTGATGCAGTCTGTCACTCAGCTGGTGAGGACGAAGCTGCTGGCAGCACTAGGAAGTAATCTTAGAGCATGAAGAATCCGGCAATTACAACTAGTTCATGTTACAAGACAGTGCAAGAGCTGAAAGAAACATTTGAATTACATCCGCGCTTTCAATGTTTCATAATAACTACCGGTATCATTTAAACTAGCCTAAAAGTATCATAGCAAGAGTTAATACGTTTCAAGAGATTCAACTGCTCTTTTTTTGTTTGAGGAGCTGCTCTGAAGTGCGTGGAGAACTTTATTTGTTATGATTTTTGGGATGAGAATGCACATAAGTTAAATTTAAAGCAGTGCAATGTAGTGAGCTGCGAGAGACGACTAGGAGAATACAAAATAGGTTTTCTCCTCTGCCTACATTGATATATTTCTACGCCAAACGTCAAAAATGGGACCCGTCACCCGGAAAGATCGTGAAAAGGTTTGAACTTGAAAAGCAATGGCGGGAGACCCGGCATGCTTTTTGCCGCAAGCGTACCGTAAGCACAAGCAATCGTTTCTCACTGGCAGCTCAGACCATGTATAAAGCGTATGCAACGAATGCTCCCGTGGATCGCTATTTCAGCGGCATAGCAGTCCAACTGCTGCCGTCACCGCCATCTTTATTTTCTCTTTCTTATTATGTTTTGTACGTGTTCGGTCGCTCTGTTTCCCTTAGCCGTATGTTTGATTCAGCGTTTTTTAAGCCTCATCGAGATAGTTCAACGCCTGCATATGAGTCCATTTCTGTCCTTCCTCCGAGATTGAACGCTGAACGTTGAGATTGAATATTATCGGGTTTGCGTTTTTTTTTTCCTCGCAAACGGTGACGATCTTCGTTTCGTACTCAAAACGAGAGAGGGCGGACATTTTTTTTTTCGCTGGAAATGGCTTTATATATTGCGTACATTTTTGTACTGTTTCTCTTTTCTTTATATTCTGCAATTTGAACGCGTGCTATTCCTTCGTATCAGAGCGGCGGCGGCGAAATGAGATGCAGTATTCAGACGGTCGCATTCGGCCAAAAATGTTTCTCGTCATAAAATCTGATTCCGCAAAGACCCGAAGTACTTTTCTGGGACCTCAAATGAGGTCGGCGGGCAGTGTTTGCTGCAGCTCGCCAAGCCTCGTCGAGGGGGTGCGCGTATTTTCTTCGGTGAGTGTCGCTGAAGGCAGTGATTAACGATGCTACAGAACGGCATATCTGCTTACACATTTGAGCGTGCGTCCAGTGTCATAAACTTGTCAGGGAAAAAAAAGCCAGTGCGAGGAAGAGCATGAGTTATTGATAAAGTTTTAAGAGCCGATAGTGTTTTCCAGCTAGTGGTTTAAATATGCCTGCCCAAAGGCAGTGTTATATTCCGTGCACTATCTAAATTTTTGGTTTGCATAATGCTAATGTACAAATATGCTTGCCATGGCCCCATTGCGAAATAAAGGAAGGTATTGCATTATGGAACATTTCATATACTTATTGGGGTAAAGAGACGATGTAAACATATGATTTCTTCAACGTAAAAACAGGTTCAAGCATGGCCTTTTTTCCGCGGGAATCTTCGTATATCCTTTACCGATCGTGATTTGTATTTTATTAATTTAACCGGCTCGCACCTCTCTTCAGAAGCGTTTTATTCAGCAGCAATTTGATGAATTCGCAGCGATAATATAGAAATGTCTTGCAGTTCCGGCGCAACAATGCACGATATATGCGCGACATGTGTCGCTCTTAGCTGAGCACGAAGTCATCTAGGGCGCTATAACGTAAATCTATTCCAAACTTTTCGATTCCAATTCTGCAATCAGCCCACCGCGATTGGTCAAAAACTTTTTCGGACAACTACCACTTCACCTGTCTGTCACGCGACGTCACAAAAACAGCGATAGCTCCCCATCTGATATGACATTACACTTTGATTATGCATGATTTGACCGAACAAAAGAAAAATAGTTATTTCTGATTCGATGCCTTTTCGCCATTAGCCCTCGGCTATAGGTCAAAAGTTTTCGGGGTGCACCCACTTCACCTGCCTGTCATGCGACGTCACAAAACCACAAAAACACACTGCGTCAAAGTGAAGTGAATGCTGCATTATTATGCCGAACAAAGCTGAGTTTTCTTTTGAATAGCCGCAGGCTGCCCCGTTCCGAAAGGAATAAAAGATGGCTGCCACCGATGGCTCAGGCACTGGCTACTCGCAGCTGCCGGAGAGTATGGGTTTATTTGCGTATAATAAAGCTTTTTGCGTGGCCGTGTAACGTTTTCAAGAACTTTCGGCACGTTTACGACTTTGTTTTGCCAACTCTTCCTTGCTGAGGATCCGTTTCAGCGGCAATTCTTAATCTTCCGTTGCACGCCGCCGCGATTTTCAACCAACCACCGTAAGCTAAGTAAGGGAACGCGGACCAATAGCATACGCCGGCACCACCCTCTTCATACGGTTATCTATATTCAGCTCGCTGGCTAGGCGCCATCAAAGCCCTCTCCACTTGAGCGTGCTCCTCGGTTCCTGGCAGCCGATTACAAACGAAAAACCGCTCAAGGTAGGCAATGTTGTTCATATTGAAAGCAAAGTGACGTCCTATAAACTAGGAGAGCCTTTGACTTCGCTTTTGAGGCAACGCTGGGGGTCACCGTCCGATGCTTGTTTCGGCTGTTACGCAAGTTCGACGTCAGGAGATTGGAATAAAAGCATACTGGAATAGTTTTACGTTAGAAGACCCCAGGGGCGCGATCGGAGATATTTTGTTCGATACGCGTTCTTTTCGGTTGCTGCAACGTCACAAAGTGGCAGTATGCAAAATTTGTAACAACGGGGCGGAGAGAGCAGCCAATCAGGAAGCGGTGACCTCCCCGGAAGTTTACTTTCGTCGTTTGTCGCCTGCTTGCAGACAGTATACTACAAAACGAAATGTTTTCCAAATGAATGAAATCTTTATTTAAAAAAATGTATATTTTCTTCTTAAGCCCAAACACGTTTTCAAATAGTAGTAAGTGTGAATACTGCAATTTATAACTATTAGTTTTTTTGCGTCCTCCTTAGATGGGGCCGCGCACAGCGAGAAGGAAAACGAAAAATAAAAAACGGGAAGAGTGGCGCACTTTTCAAGAGGCAGCGACAACATTCCAGTGGCTCCCTGGCACCGATGATGGGGTCGATTTCGCTCAACAACCAACGAAATATTTGTTTCGAGAAACAAAAACGACACCGGAATTCACTTTCTGCCATTTCTTCAAACGCGTTTCGGACCGCCACCCGCTCTCCTCCTTCCTCTAGAAACGCCAGCGCAACAACCTAAGTTCTCAACGGAAGCGCCATTTTCTTGAATTAAACTGAGGATTGGATCCAAACGTGCCATGTCGCAGCCGCCAGTTGGATCCAATCCAATCCACCAGCCGCGCTATGCGAAGCCGTATGATCGCTCCAAACTTCCCAGCTCCCGTCGGGTTCGACGCTTAGCAGACGAAATGCTCGGTGGGAGGATGATTGACAGGAGCGTGTCGTCATTTTGACGTCACCAAAAACGGGGCGGCGCCCCGCGGCTGGCGACGTCGGCGCGGAGTAGGCCAATCGCGCGCCGGTAACCGAACGAACGCGCCGAACAACCATCTCCGATCACACCCCAGGAGTAATTTGATCGCCAACGGCACTGCAAGGGCTTGAAGTCTATGCGCACTTTCTCATTGACTCACTGTCTCGTCCATCCTAATTATTTATTATGCCTAAAAAAAGCAGGTTTCCGACCAAAGGAGTCTCGTATATGATAAGTCTAATTTACTCCATGACTTCAGCACGCAGTATGTCTGATACGCTGCCATGCAAGATATTTCTGATGCTACGAAAATAGGAAAGAAAGCTGCCGTAGCAACGCGAACTTTTTTGGTCGTGTTGACAGTTTCTAGCCTGGATATAAGAACTATCGCTTGTAGAGAAGGCAGCGTCCAATAGTTGCACGCTAGCTTAATCACGGAATCGCAGCTATAGGTACAATTAGATACAACTACCGCTCTCGAAGAAAGGGTAGCATCATTTCAAGAGCAGATTAACTACATGCGAAACGAAATTGAAGCACTTGAAGCTAAAGTCAATGACTGGCAAAAACATGGTAGACGCTCAAATTTGATAGTTTACCGACTTCCAGAAAAAGACGACGAAGCAAACGCAGCACTTGAAACTGCGGTAAGTAAAGACATTGTTCAGGATATCCTTGAACTTGACAGCGTTCAAATCGAGCGTGTACATAGACTAGGCAAGCGGGGACCTGACTCGACGAGACATGTCATTCTTGAACTGTTAGATCAAGAAGCAAATATGCAATACTGAAAAGCGGTGTTAAACTAAAGGGCGCGAATTGTTCTATAGGTGAAGCTTTTTCTCAAAGAATTCGTGACATCAAAAAGAAATTGTGGGCTAGTGCGAAATCAAACCGCGACAAAAGATAAGGTTTAAATAGCATTAGATAAACTACATATCAATAATGTACCTTATGTCTGGGACCATGGTTTGAATGATAAAAGTTCTGTTGCGAAAAAAAAAAAACGACAATATTGGCACGTACCGCCCTATAAGCAGACGCCACGCGCAGAAGCAAAGCAAAAGTTCAGATGCCAGGGTAAGCGCCCTTCCACTTCCTTTAACCCGTCGATGTCGTAAATATACGGCGCCGCGAATAGGTCCGAAAATGGCCGAAGCCGTATATTTACGGCGCCGTCTGTACGTTTAAAACGCGCGCTAATTTCCTAACTTTTTCTTGCCTTGCATGTGCTGTTGCGAAAAAAAAAAAAAACGACAATATTGGCACGAACCGCCCTATAAGCAGACGCCACGCGCAGAAGCAAAGCAAAAGTTCAGATGCCAGGGTAAGAATGTGTGAGAATACATGGAATTTTTTTCTCGCGTCTCTCTCTTTCGCTTTTCGTTGTATAGTTTTTTTTTTTTTTTGCCTCCGGTGCGTCTGCTACCAGTCGCGCATTAGCGCCCTCGCGGGCGCGCGGCGGTTAGTTTTGGTTTCGTTTCGCACGCGTTTTCGGCTTCTTTCGCTCGCAAAACTGATGGCTATCTCGTTCTTATCACTCAAAGGGTGGCGGCCTGTTGCTCGCTCGTTTGTTGCTCCCAGGGGTCCACATACGAAGGATGCCGCCGGGCATGCGTTTCCTTTTTTGGCCCTTCATTCAGAAGTTGCCGCCCACGGCTGCTCAGGGAAGCAGTACCCAGAGTAGGTGCCACGTCTGCGCCAACACCACTCGGCAGCAAAAACGTCGCAAGGGCACAAGGTACATGTGCGCTGAGTGCAACAAACCGCTCTGTGTGGAGCCATGCGTCGAGGACTACCACACGCTGAAAAAATATTAGTGCAAGAGGAACATTTGAGACTTGCGAAAAATTTTCGTGTGCGCATTCTTCTTGTGTATTTTTCTCATGTGGACATTGTGTATAACAATGCGCCAATTTTTTAAAATTCTTATAACACTATTTGCTATTTTTTATTGTTTTGCATGAATAAACAGTACATATATGCCAATGCAAAACATTTTTTCCTCACTTTACGGTCACCCTATCAAAATTATGGAAATATTTTTTCGAAATAGGTCCCTCTGAAGAATTTAAATGTGCAATAAAAAAAACCCATCCTGGGTGGTCGCATATGGCGAAAAAAATCGACCTTCAAAGGGTTAAACATGTACATCTATCTCGTAAAGTAACTCGTAATAGCCGCAATGCTAAGAAACTTACGGACAAGAACTTATGAATCTTCAGTATAAATGCAGAAAACATTCTAAATAAAAAGGATTCTATTGAGGCTATACTACCTGAATACGACCCGCACATTACAGTACGCACTAAAAACGTGGTTACTAAAGGAAGTAAGTGATTATTCAGTTCTTCCACCGCGTTGCAGCGTCTTTCGTAAGGACCGGACAAGCAAGGACTAGGTGTTGCTATTCTTCTCAAACTTTCAGTACTAGCGATTGTTTTAGCGGATGTCACTGAGCTCGAGTGTTTGTGCGTTAAAATAACTTGTTGGGATTACTGATTTGTACTATACGCGTGCTATAGACCACCAGACGCTGCGACTGAATATTTGATAAAATTGCAAGAATATATGATACAATTCTAGAATAAAAAAAAGAATTTAGTTGATGGCCGAAGACGCCGCCAAAGCGCAAGGCCTGGCCACCGCCTGAGGAAGAAGAGGACGGGCCCTCCACTCCCGTCCTTCCTAAACCTCATCTCGGACAAAATAAAGTTTATTCCTATTGCTACGCATAGGTGATTTTAGCTTACCGCACGTTGATTGGGAACTCGTCCAGGCAAGCCGCAATACGAAAAAAACTGCTAACTCCGTCTTTGAGATCATGCTTACTTTTAACCTAATTCAAGTGATCAGGCAGCATACTCGTGAACGAGGTTCGTCTCCTGCAACATTGGACCTAGTGTTTCTAAGGCGTAATTTTTATGAATATACGGTTTTAATTGAAAAGGACCTGTTTGGTCATCATCTTGTAAGTGTAACTATTCCTCTAATCAACTGTGTCGCTCCCAAACGCACAACCGTTCGAAGCTTCGAGGATTACTCGAGATCTAACAATGCCTCTATTGTAGAATACTTGAAAAGTTGTTACACTGGCTTTATTGAAAATGAGGGTGATGTTGATGCGCTATGGAACCGATTTACTGAAATGTGCCATCACTGCATAAAGATTTTCGTACCGAGCAAATGCACAAAGATTGCTAAACGCACACCTTTAATTACGCGTAAAACTATCAACTAAAAATGGAAATTAAAACAACTGGGAAAAGTAACCCATGATCCGCTGTTATTCATGAGCATAAAATAAATCTGGTACGCACTTCACGCGAATCAAAGGATTTTTACTTTGGAACAACCCTGGCAAATTAAAAAAAAAATGATCCTACTAAGTTGTAGCACTTCCTAAGTGACTGCAAGAAGCAGGTGTCACAGATCTTAGTATTGAAAAAACAGTTACAGATCTGAGAGTCGTTGCGGAGCATTTTAACAACTTTTTCATAGTGTTTTTGCCAGGGACAGTCTTACTACACCTCATCAAAGAATGTTTGAACCCACTGACGTTAACTTCATATCATACTCTGGTGTAGCTTCAATGATTCTGAACCTGAACACAGGATCATCTTGTTGTAAAGACAACATGTCTATGGTGTTTCTTCATCGTTATGCAAAAATTATTGCTCATTTTGTCATTGTGCTATATTTATGTTCACTATTAACTGCAAAACTACCTATTATTTGGAAGAGGGCTCGTGTTGCTCCCATCTTTAAGAAAGACAACCATTCATTCTGAGAAAACTACCGCCCTATCTCATTAACATCACAAATTTCTAAAATGCTTGAATATGTAATATTTAAACACATTGCGGAATTTGTTGATTAAAGCTCTATGCTAACTAACTTTCAGCATGGCTTTAGAAAGGGTTATTCAACCATAACTCAGTTATGGTTGATTCATTAACAGAAACTCTGAACAAGAATAGTCAAATGAACATCATGTTCCTTGATTTTAGTAAGGCATTTGATGAAGTTATTCATCACAGATTCATTACGAAACTTGGGAACTATAATCTTACAGATACATTGATTGCATGGATTGAAGACTACTTGACAGAACGTGCCCAGTTAATTTCAGTAGACGGGAACAGTTCGAGCTTCCTTCCTGTAAAATCAGGCGTGCCCCAGGACAGTGTTCTGGGGCCATTGTACTTTTTACTTTATGTAAATAACATTGCTAACGTAGCAGTACCATTAACTCAATTCAGACTGTTCGCGGATGATTGTGTGCTTTTTCGTCAACTTACTTGTACTAATGATCAACAGAATTTGAATTTAAGTCTTAATGGTATATTAAACTGGTGTGATGAACATGGTTTGACTCTAAACACACACACAAGAAAACTGTTGATCTTTTTGCACCACGTACAAAAAACCTCTTGATTTTACGCATAACCTTCGCTCAACATCACTAAAAGAGGTAACCAACTACATATATGTCGGCGTAGAAATAACCAATGACCTGGCATGGAACCTACACATAGACAATATATGTTCAGCCGCCTTCCGCAAGTTCTATTTTTTTTTAAAAACGTAAGCTTAGAAATTCTCCTTCCAACAATAAACTACTCAGTTACTTTGCATATACAAGCCCTAAACTAGAATACTATTGTGTTGTATGGGACCCCTTCACTAAAGCTAACATAAAAAAACTTGAAGCTCTACAGAGAAAGGCTGTTAAGGTTGTTTATTCTAAATTTAAGATTACTGACTCACCATCTGAACTCATGGCTGTTAACAAGATTGAAAAACTTGAACTACAACGAAGAAAGAACCACCTCAAATTTCCTTACTTATTTCTTAACCATAAGTTAGCCCTTGACCCGCATGTATATTTATCGCCTTTGTCCACTAGCCATACACGACATCACCAAGCCCATTCTTTAACCCCGTATATTGCCGAAACTAATGTATTCAATTTTCCTTTTATCCCGCGTACTGTATTAGAATGGAACCGGCTAACTGATCTTAGCCAATTATCTGTGACTTTAGAGCCGTGACATGTGCTGTTAATTGGTTTTATGTTTCCATTTTGCGCAGTGTGTTCTTATGTTACGTACTGCTAATTGTCGTTTCTGTTTGTGCCTATTTCTTGCCTCTTGTACCTGCCCTGCTTGGACTGATACTTGGTCTACAGTATGAAATAAATAAATAAATAAATAAATAATGGCCATCGGCTGCCACCGCCAAGGTTAATCTCGAGTCTATGCAGTGTGGACAGACCGGTGCCTCTCACGATTGAGGGCGATGAGGCAGCTACATAAAGCAGCTCAAGTTTGACCCCTAAAACTTTTAGCTAAAATGGCAAAGTCTCGGAGGCTTCTGATTTGCATAATAAAAAAGAAATCTGTTCAATTCGTGGAAGTTAGCTCGCGAGGAGTATTCCTGTCGCTGGCGCGGACTGCTCTGAATGGGGGACACAGTTTGCTCTCAGGAGTTTCTCGTGGATTGAACTTTGCCACGCTGACGTTGCGTGTGCCGCTTGGCCTGACCGCATCTCGAATCACAGGCTTAAAATTTTAAACGAGAATATATAATCAGAGCATAGAAAATAGCCACTCAAACAGAGTAGTCCTATAGTAAACTCTGCTGAATTGGCCTTTAGGAAGGAGCGTAATTTTGTCGCTCATAAAGCATCGTTCTGTTGTGCTTTTGCGGTTTAAACACTTTTTATTACTTGTTGTATGAATAAACCTTGTTAAACTCTGCGGCGGGTATGGACTCTCAGCCGTTTGCCTTGAGTTCCTCGGTGCACTTACAGCTGGTGATGTTTTGGCTTTTCCGACGGCTCTGCCTTGCTTTGCCTATTTGAATTATTTGTGTTAAGACTACAGTGTTTTCGCAGGGCAGCTCGAGACAGTTTGCATAGAAAGGTTTCGCCACGATTGTTTCGCCTGCATTTGCATTGATTAGCTCCTGAGTTTACGGAGGTGAGAGGTGGAATTGAACAAAAATGGAAGGTTAAGACGTCGCAACCATTGCTTTTTTTAATTTCCTACCATTGTTTACCTAAGATTCACTAAAAAAACTCAAATATTCCAATGCGGCTGCTTGTGTGATTACTTCGAAGAACGTTCCAATATTCCTTTGAAGGCTTTCTTTGGGCCGATTTCTCAGCACTTTACAGTGAAAGTTCTTTGTTTCCCAGTGATAAAAACACGAAATGTTCCTAACCAACAAACTAGAAGCCACTGAGATATTATCGTAACGATGGAAGGAAAAAGCACGTCTGACAAATTGCGCACGTTTCTTGGGATCTCTGTAGGTGGGAGTTTGTTGGATATTGGCGACATATAGCGCATGCGCCAGAAAAACGCACTCTCTTTTCAGCGTCATTATTTCTGCGCGACAACTTAGAAAAAAGAAGAGTATATTAGAGTTAAAGGGGTCCTGAACCACTTTTTATTGAAGTCTAGAAATTTATTTGAAGTTAAATTGGACGATGTCAGAAATACTTTGCCGTCAAAAGTACTCAAGTGTGTCCAACAGAAGCGGAGTTATAGGCAATCAAACACCCCTTTGCGGTGCTTCTGCTCCTTCTTCATTGACTTGCACTGCCAAGGATACGGTGGGGCGTCGTGTGCCCACAGTGCTCCGCCAACTGAATGTCACCGCGGTGTGCAGTTCAATTGAGATTGTGGATGTTCACGTAGATGCCACCATTTCCGCTTTTGGCGCCCACAACGCGCCAAATGCAGCCAAATGCGGTTGCCCTCAGCGAGCCGCAGTGTTCGCTGCCAGCGGTCTCGTGGCATCGTCCCCTGGCGGCCGCGGTATTTACGCTACGTAGCAGACCGCAGCTACATGCAACTGTAGTGCGTATGCGCCGTGTTTGCTTTGTGCACCACAGGGCTTGAGTGCACACTCGCGCTCATGTGCTCGAGTCTGTCCATGCTACGTCGTCCGAACCGGCTTTGTCCAGCTTGAGCGACATATAGCCAGATCCGACTTGCGCATTTTGAAGCGCTGTCAATAGCTCAATACGAAGCGAAGTCTGCCAAGGCGACAAACTAGGAGCGGCCAGAGGTGTGTGCGCACTGGCAAGCGTGCGTGTGGTCTCACCTTAAGTTTCGCGGGGTTCGAGGCTAGTTGTGTCCCACACTAATCGAAATTAGCGAGACCAAATGGCTACGACGCCTATAAGGAGGGTGGCCAAAGTTTAATTCCTATGCGGGCGGCCGCCATTGAGCATGAGCAGACGGAAGTGAGTTTCTTCCGCAAATACGCTTTCTTCTGCCTGTTTATTAAACTGCGCCCATAAATATACACAGCAAGAGTAGGAAGAGGTGCACTGATCTGAACACCCGTCTTGATTAATTTCAGCTATTGGCCAATAGCAGACGCGTGTGGAAATCTGCTATATTACGAAATAAAGCGTCCGGGAAAGAGTGAGGAGCAGGCTTCTGTTCTAAAGAGAGCGTTTTCGGCAAAAGGTAACTTCGAGCTTTGCTTGGGAGCTGCATGAACCTCGCACGAATGCAAAAAATTGGCTTATATGATCACAGCAGCGTACGTGGCCCACGGACTTAGTATTTTGACCAAGCCCGAGGGGTTGTTCAGTACCCCGTTGAGGGGACTCAAGCCACTCGGCTTTCAATGCTATCATTGTCTGAGGGAAACAGAGACGGTTAATTGGATGAAAAGGTTGAATTAAAGGAAAATGAGACATCCACTCCTTCGTAGCAACTGCTACAAAGGAAACCCATACAGGTTCATCGAAAGAAAAGCCTCGCAGTAGAAGAAAAATTCGTGCTGGTCAGGTACGATATTTTCTTCAACTGCGAGGCTTTTCTTCCGAGGAACGCGTATGGGTTTCCTTTGTAGCAATTGCTGCAATGGGCTGGATGTCTTACTTTTCCTTAATTAATTACTTCTCTCCACCTTGCGGGTTTCCGCAGAACTATTACGTCAAGATAAAATGGATGGAGACAACAGACAATCGAGATATACAAGAATGACAAGAAAAAAATTAGACGGGAAAATTTGTACTCTAACACAAAGGGCAATGCCTTTCTATCTGAGGCCCGAACTTCTTGTCTTAGGACAAATACACACCGGAGCCAATATTCGCAATAGGATAAGGCATGTGTCTGCTAAAAAAAAAAAAAAAATCCGGAAACAGCTCAGCACATTCCAATGCAATACGCATATATTCACCCAGGTAGAGCGGTAGGTAACGTATACATTCCAGAAGCGCTGTAATTTAAAGTTGATGGAACTACTGACTGGTCCGCAGTCAAGATAAACAAGACACTTTGAGAGAATTGCTGAAAAAATTACAGGGAAGAAATTGATCGAACCACATTCAGTACAGGCATAGGTAATGGTGCAAGATATAGGAGCTCTAAGAATGGTAAAAAAGAATAAGGATATTTAGGCAAAACGCTACACTGAAAACCCTGTATGGCATACCTGATTAGGTCGAGCATGCTAATTGAATATTTTTCACCGCCCCATTTCAGAGGGGATGCCAATAAATCATCATCATTATCATCATCATCATCATGCCTTTTGCATATAACTTATGCGTGAAAAACTTTTATTATCTGTAAAGAACCTCACTTCCTTGGTTTTATTTAAGACCGCAGTGCACCTGTTTATCGTTTATGTGCTACTTGCTTTTGGAAAGGAAATTAGAGTAAATAATACCAATGATAATGATAATGATAATGCCCGTACAGAAATATTCTGGCGTCTTTTGCTTTTGCGCAAACTTTTCTGATGTCGTTTGTACAGAAAGACGCACGGGGTTGACTGGCATGGCCGGCGTGCGGAGGACGAGGCACGGGAATGCGTGCTCAGCACGGACACGACGACCACCACGGGATTGCCCGGAGGGGTTCTTATTCTTAGCGACGATCGCGCAGGGTTAGCAGAACGCACCGAGTGGGACGTGCTCGAGAGCGGCGTGCAATGCCGGCTTACATTTCAGAAAGTGCGTGACAGCACCTTTCAATGGCGCGCACCATCAGCGCTGTTTCTGCTTAGATGCAGCGATGCCTCGACGAATCCGAGCCCAAGCTGCGATGGTTGCACTCTATCTGTGCCGTAAATAGCAGGCGCGAAGAATGCCTCCAGGAGAGTTAATTAGTTGCGGAGAGTTTCATTGCGTCGATAGAAACCGGATGGGGCGAACGCTTGTGGAAACACGGGGACCGTATAGCCCCGGGACCAGTTGATAGAGGAAAGTGAGGCAAAACGTCTATGAAGGGGAAATAGCTCAAGGTATACAAATGATCAGGGTCAGGTTAAGGAGGCGAGCTGTGGTTGTTGCCTCAAGACAACAACAGGCGAGTTGCTCGATGAACTAAACCATGATCTCCGCATCCTCGCCTTTGCCTTGATATGCTGAAACGGCCCCTTTCTGCGTCCTAAATTTTACCTTTCTATGTTCTCACTTCTTTATGGTAATTAGGGTTAATAGGTATTGTGAAGTCTGCGTTGCCGGTGATGCAGGTATTGCCTGTACACATCTCAAAAAAATATTACGTAACTCTTAACCCTTTTCTGTGCGAACCATTTCCTATGGTGGAGCCTGTTGGTGCGCTGAACGTGATTCGCTGGTTCGGCCGGGCATGTGACGATGGTGACGCTGAAGTGGATGCTGCGGTGTTTAAAATGGATGCTAAGACGATTAAAGCTTGTAATGTATGACGCGCTATACAATAAGTTGAAATTGGCACGGATATAT
Organism: Dermacentor albipictus; assembly: GCF_038994185.2. NCBI lineage: Eukaryota > Metazoa > Arthropoda > Arachnida > Ixodida > Ixodidae > Dermacentor > Dermacentor albipictus. The sequence continues at coordinate 70,338,603 of NC_091821.1, read as the reverse complement.
GTTTATTTCTTTCTTTATTCCAACACCGTGAGCATGATGCGGTGGTCTGCACAGTATGCCGGGAACGTAAAGGACTCGCCGCTACACAAGTTTCGTACAAACACAATGTTGAGTCATGTTTGTCGGCGGGTCGTAAATGTTTTTCGGTACGTAATGCATTTGTATCCAAGTTGCCTCACTTCATCCACAGACCAAGCATTGCGTTCCTTTGACACGTTATTGTTGAAGTACCTGGTATTACGACGTGGTTCTGCGGCTTGTGAGACTTAACGATGTATTTGGGGGATCAGGAAATGCAAGGTGACTTTATTATCTAAAAGCTATCTCCTTTTTGCACTGTGCAAGCAATGGAGAGTAGTTGGCTAGGGAGGTGAATTCCTTTAACAAACAAGGATACATAGAAAGTTATGCAAGTTGGTGGAAATGATAATGTTAATTAATTCTGCTCCGTTAATTAAAGACGTTCAAAATTATTTTACTGTGTTTTATTGGTGCCAGAAGTGCTAAATGATGCTCTGAGATATTGTTTAGGCTGTTTAACTGCGTTTTCTGTGCAAAAAGACGTTGAAACTAAACTTTCTTGTCAGTTGTTTCTTTTTTTGTGTGTGTACGTAACGACGAAGATTACCTGTAGCCTGGAAAGTGCCTGGTAAGAAAAATAAATAAATAGCATAAAAACTTCAACGGGCTACGCTGCGCTGGTAAACATTACGTAAATTGAAGCGATGGCCATGATGGGAGCGTTCATGCCAAAGGACTGAGAAAACGCCAGTCAGTTAACTGTCATCTTTTCGCCAACAGATTCTTTGGTACTTTCTCCGCTGTTGTAGTACGAGGTCAACACAGAATATCAAGAAAGTGAGTGCCATACTGTGATTTATTGTATGTGTTCTTCAATGCCTTCTTTGCCAGCAATGCCCGCAATTAAGCTTGGCAAAGGCTCGCCTTCAGTCCAGAAACAACAAATCGCTGCTGGTGCTTATTTTTTTTTGTGTGTGTGTTTACTACTGTCACCAAACGACGAAGACGTCGACAGAGGCAGGAACAGAGGCGCGAGTGATTTCGAGTGGTAGTGCAGAGGGTTACCAATGAAACAAACGTGGAAGAAGAGGATGACGGCAAACGTAAGAGTAGTGGCGTGGGCAAGTTCGCGTGGTAGTGCCGAGGGGTGTGAATGAGCCACTGTAGAAGAAGACGACGACAAACGCAGGACCAATGGCGCGAGTTAGTTCGCATTGTAGAGCCGGGGAAGTCATCGTCTTCGCCTCGCCGCCAAACTAAAGTGCATCCGAAGTGAAGCGTCGAAATGTGCACAGACGGACGGATAGACGGATGGACGGATTATGCCCTTTGTGTTTGGATTCTGACAGCTGTCACCATGCTGTTAGATACGCTTATCTAATTAAAGTTTCCTTCATGCTCTGAGAGATAAATTATCATCTTTCTCCACAAGCTCAGTGATATCCATAACCTGCGTATTATACACAGCGTGACGGCTGTTAAATAAAAATCTTTCTTTGGTCTCTTTGCTTGCCTCGTCTACTAGGGGCTAAAGGAAATTACCTTATTGCGACATGCTCAATTCTTTTCCCGCAGATTTGGATATAGCACCAAATATCACGTACGTTGCTAAACGTTTACCTGCAACAGTTTGTGCTTCGGCACGCAGCCCTCAGAAAGCAAAGTGTTTTGTTTTGGAGTTTTGGACCTGCGGCAAGTTGTTTTTTTCATCCACTTTAATTTCGATTAATTTATTGTTTCATTACTTCATTTATTAGCACAAGTAATTTCCCCTATGTTGTCCTTGGTGTTAGTGTTTGCTAGCTTCTTATGATATGACTAATAAAAAAATCGGGCCCCTCGGTTAACCCCCTTTCTTCTCGTTGTTTTGGAGTGACACACACACACAAGGCGAGAGATAATATTTTATGTCTTAGTGATGTTGGCGATGGGCGTCGTGACTCCGGTTGGTTCCTCCTCCTCCTCCGTTCCTCCTCTGAGGTGTAAGCCGCCACCGAAAATGCTGTTGCGGAGAGCTTCCCCACAGCTGAGAGGTTACTATCATTCCTGCAAAGATTTGACCGGATATTGCCATAATGAAGGCAACAGGACTTTACGCGCTTTTTCATCGCGCGTGAGAGAAAGGTCTGGCACGCGCTGAGCCTTTCCTCTTTTCTGGATTGTGCGAACTTGTGCGGTGCTGCTAAGATGGTTTCAATCGCGTGCTGTGCAATAATTTTTAGATGCATTATCACGTTGTGTGAAATAGTTACGTGGTGTCAGCTCGTCCAAGGTCTTCAGGGAAGCGCGGTGTAGTCTTTGTGTGCAGCAGTAACTACCGAAAGCGGAGTCTTGGCACCGCAAACATGCGACGTGTATCAATGCGATAGCATTAAGGAGCCCGTGATGGAGGAAATCTGGTGCCGGTGTCGAAAACTACTTCGGCAAAGATATTTTCGAACCACCTATTGCCAGGCCCTCCATGTGGCGCAAGAAACGTACTGAACTAATTGTATTTCTCTACCTAAAATACATTGAAAGATAGTAAAGTACGACTAACACACAACCCACAAACGTGATAGCTCTCGGATTGTAATTTGAATATACGAGAAAACACAATTCTGTTACGCGAAAACTCAAACAAACCCCCTTTCCAGCGTTTCTACAATGCATACAACGCCGACAGTGTCCGCCATTTGCGCGCGTCGGCGCGTGAATATCTCGGAGTCCACGTAGCGGCGCGCCCGCTTCCTTGGAACACTTCGAGAATGCGCTCGCTGCCGCCGCATCGCGGTCCAAGCAAGAGCCCGCGTTTCCACCAGAAAGCACGTTTTTGTGCATAACGTTCGCCGCGAGCATTTCCCGGTAAACATTACGGTTACATACTCTGCAGTTGCCGGGAGGCGTGTGGAGCAGTCAGGGATCTTTGAACGCTATCACGTTCCGCTCTTAAAGGCGAAGCTTAAGCATCCTCCAAATTTTTACCAGCCGTGGTGTGTTCGTGTTGTTGACTATATTGGCTGCGCCGAGAATGCGAAGCTCTTTAATAAAAACAAGAGAAGCTAAACGGAAGAGGTTAGAGTATAATTGAGACACTAGCCTTATAGGAGCGAAGTATTCCAGAAAATTAGTGTAAGGAAAAATGTAATTGCACTTAAACATGCTTGAGAGAAATCTTTCCTGCGTCAATGCCCTGTGCACCTGGGCGTGTAAAATTTCAGGAAATTTTGAAGGCGTTTAACAAAAAAAAGCTTTTTCTCCAAACTTTCAGAAACACTGAACAAACATTCTAAACTATTTATTTATGAGGTTCTAAAAAAAACTCCAGACGAGGATTCATGCATGAAAATTTTCATCTTTACCCTCTCTACAATTGCATCTTCTCCCTCGCGCATGGTGAAGCCTCCAATGGCTATCGCACTGTTGTTACTAAAAATTCAAGCTCACATTATGCAAAAATGTTTGTCACCTTGACAACTGAAACCCACGAAAACACGTCCATCCACTGACACAGCCACATACAAGCCATGAATGGATGTTATGAGGGTCCCTTTGGAACGGGGCGGTGGGTTGCCCTCCCCCCCCCCCGCAAGCTCTTGCTGTTATACTGCTTAAACTCCTACCTATTGGTTGAAAAAGAAAAAAAAACGCTATGAACTCCCACTACCAAATTTGCTGATCCCCTATTGCGAACTTTGCTTTTGTACGTCCCCGCTTTCCTACTTTTCTTCCACCAATGCTCCATACACCTTTTACTAATCCTTATTGCGGACATGTTTACTTTTACACTGCTCTCGCTGAACCCAAGGGGTTCAAGGAGGCCAGTGGTGCCTAAAATCGACCGCTGGGCAGACGTCTTTCGAATAAAACATGCTTCATAGTTTCCCTTGCTTTACCGCAGCAAGCACATGCTTCTTCTTCCTTACATCTCGCTTTATAGGTGCCTGTTCTAAGGCATCCTGATCTCGTTTCGAAAAGTAATGAGCTTCCCTTTGAGTCATCATGAATTGTTTCTTTCCTGATTTCGTTTTTTCCTCTTAAGCCACACATGAGATTATTTCAGCCTCTCTGACCTTCCGCTTGACGTTCTTTGTTGCTGTGTTGCTCAACCTACAGGCCGCATACTTGTTGGTAAGCTTCCTAGTTCTCCTCCACTGTGAATCAATGTTTTTCCTGTAAAGATACCTCAACACTCTCCCAGCGCATTTACTTTCTTTCACATTTCTCATTCATTCTTTATAACTAATTTTACTGTGAGCTTCCCTCACTTCAAAACTTGTCCAGCCCATATCAACCTGCACAGCTTCATTTATAGTCTTCCCATGAGCGCCCGTGCGAGTCGTCTCACTGGCCTTTGGTTGCTATCGAGTCCCGGTTGTACCCCTGATTTCAAGCAGACAACCACATTTCCAAAAGTAAGTCTTGGAATCATTACACTTTTTCACATACCCCGGAGCACCTCGTATCTATTATATTCCCATAGTGCTCTGTGCTTCATTATGGCTGCATTTCTCTTCCCCTTTACTGTTATTGTTTTTTCCTGCGTTTCCACATATCTATTGCCTTCGTTTATCCATATGCCAAGGTATTTATATTCTCTTGCTGGAGGTGTTTCCTGGCCCTGTATTGCCACTGTCTGTTCATCGTTTTCATTGACTACCACAACACCTGATTTTCTAACACTAAATTCCATACCTAAATTGTTGCCTTCCTGTTCACAGATATTAGCCAGACGTTGCAAATCACTTTGCTTGTTAGCTAGCAACACAATGTCGTCCGCATAAAATAAACCTGGAAGCTGCTGCTCTACTACTGTACCCGCCCGTTTGTATGAGAGATTAAACACGATATTGCTTGCTTCTAGCGCCCTCTTCATCCTCACCATGTCCATCAGAAACAGCAGTGGGGATAAAGGGCAGCCCTGCTACAGTCCCCTTGTTGATATCAACTTTCTCCTCGCTCCTCATCCATTCCCATTCAACGAAAACGGCATTTTCTAGGTAAATTTTTCTCAAAAGCTGTAGTCAATCGTCGCCATAAGCCTTCCCCTTCCAGAATATCCCACAAAATATTGTGGTCTACGTTGTCATACGGTCGTGTTATGGCGGACTGCCGCAGTGCCATCCATCAGTCCAGAACGTTCTGCCCTATCCGTACTCCTTGATTTGCTCTCTGAGACTTAATTAGTCCCGCTGGGGTAAGAGAGAGAGAGAGAGAGAGGGAAACGAAGAGGGAAAGGTAGGCTGGTTTACCAAGGACGTGCCTGGTTGGCTGCCCTACAATTGGAGAGGGGAAAGGGGACTGATTGATAAGGAGAGAAAAGCCGCTGGGGCGACGGTTCTTTGTCATCTTCAGGTATTTACAACAATTACGACAATATATGTGTGAATGCGGGTTAAACCACGTGGTTCCTCATCGAGACGCCTTCCCTTCGTAGTCCTCACACGTAGTAAGAGTTTGCTGCGGAAGCTTATCAGATTCAAACAGCAGCAACAACAAGAACAACAACCTCTCGTTCTGATTGGACAGCTTGACCAAATACGGGTAAAATATAAAGGAAAGTGTAGTACAAGCAGCACGACATCGAAAATTATAAATAGTTGAGCATGCCCACCGTAATTCTTTATTCACGAGAACTGCGAGATTCCGTCACTTTAAGTAGCCTTTAGTCACCGTTGCATTACGGGTGATCGATAAAGTGTATTAATAAATTAGTTTCCCTTTTCAGTCGGTCATTCTTCGTTTTTACGCTCAAAGTTACGCTAGCTGCTTACGCAGTGTTTTGGTGATGCTCATTATATGTTTGCAGATTTATCACAGCGAGGAAACTACCCTCTTATTACTTCGATAAGAAGCTATAATCTAAGAAACGGAATATGTGTAACAGCACGCTGGAGTACCACGACATTAGTTGGGTTCAAACCAGGCATCTCACGGTTGGGATACGGTCGCTCTTCTGCTGCATTGCACTGCACTGCACTGCAGTGCACCACACTGCACTGCCAGAAAAAAAAAAGATACACTGTATCCTCACCTTCCCAGTTCACAGAATAGCTTTAATATCACACTAAATGTACCCTCAAATAAAATAACCTTAATTGCAATTTAATATGAAAAGTGGTGTTGAATCAATAAGATCTGCTAAGGTTAAGTTTACAAACGCCAGCAAGCGGATAATGGTATTAGCCATTTGCGTGGGCCTCAGAGAGTGTCCTTGACTTCCGCTTACCTGAAGCGTACACAGTAAGCCTTCTTCACACAAAGTCCCCTGACGAAGTGGCTGGGAAAGTTTCAGTCCTCTCTGTTTGTTGCGTTGTCGGCTTGTATCTAAGGGTTATCCCCGACACATGCATTCTACGCGGTGGAGAACTACAAATATTACCACGTCACCGATACCCCGAACTGCCACGTGGTGGATCAGTCTGCCCGCCTGCCGAGGCACAAAGTGAAAACATCTGTACTGCACAGTGCACAGCGTCATTCAAGCGAAGGCACGTGTTGAGTACTGCTTTTGTGAACATTCCTTCGGTTGTGTGACTGGCTTTCGTAGGTCGTGGCCTATGGCATAGCGGCTGCTTCGCGAAGTCATTGACTCTGGGCTTTCATTATGTGTGATTTTTTTTTTTGCTGTCTAAGCAGATTGAATATTCCGTAAATTCAAGGGCACTAGTCGTGACAAACTCTTGTGCTATTCATGAAAGCAGAGCATGTGATTACATTATAACATGTCAAGAGTCCCAGCCTGATTGTCGCTTTTGTGAGCCGCCTCCTTTGAACGTCCTGCGTTGCAATGCATTTGCATGCCTGAAACTAGCGCTTTCTGATGAGTGACGACTTCCCATGCTCCATCACTTCCACTACACCTACTTCATGAAAAGCTGAAGATTTTAGCGCTCGTGAAGCAAGGTCACTGACATTTTGCATCTTGTACCATTATTAGAAGACCATGGAAACGAATTAAGACAGTCTTCGCGTTTGTGAATGTGCTGGTTAACTTCGTCAATAAGCTTCGTTAGCACGAAGGCCATTTATCAGCTGCTGGTGCAATACTAGTCATTGCTTTAATTAAGGTAAGTTGTAAAGTTGTGCGAGATGACTTCGGACAGAGGTATGGCGATGGAGAAAATATATTTTGCGAAGAAATATTTAAAAAGATCTTGGCCTGAACCAAGCACCGGCAGCCTTCTGCATACTTTGATTTTGCCGTCTCATCAGCTGCGCGCGTCACGGGCGACTTTTCACACTCTCCTTTATCAAAGTGACGTTTCTATACGTCGTACTCCCTTACGAACTTGCGATTTCTTGCACGCTGTAACGCACCCACGTACTCTCAAACACACCGCAAGCTTTCGCTTAGGTAGCTCTTAAATGCATCAAGTCCACCTATAATGCTATAGAGCAATCAATGATCCATGGTGGGAACTAACCTATTTTCCAGCACAGGATCTCAATGCTTTAACAATTAGGCAACGATCACCCGTATGTTTCTCTCGTGCCCGAGTCGCTCTTTGAAACGTCAGAGGTGTGTGTCACGTGTCAGACTCTAGCATTCTTCCCGCATAACAGCTAGTGCTTTCAAACTCTGTGCTATACTGCAGTGCCTTCGGGAGTGGCCTACATTTTTTTTCTTTTGACATAGGAACGTGATAGCTCCATTGTTAACAAAATTAAACCCTGGGGTTTTACGCGCCAAAACCACGATCTTATTATGAGGAACGCGATAGCTCCAACGTAGCTGAAGTCTGCTTATAGTGCTATCGCATAAAAAAAAGAAGCTTTTCAAGAGGTAGTTCGTGGTCAACTACTATTTTCCTATTTAAATACACGTGAAACACAGAGATGTACTTACTAGACAACCGCTGAAATTATTAAAAATTTGTTGCATTATTGATAGAAAGTTTAATTGTTGTGGTTCCATGGGATATATATCTTCAATATACGGTAATTAGAACATGCCGGTATCTTTAAGTACCGCTGAATAGTACATCTCACATAGAATTCTGTTCTCAAAATTAAACAAGAGCATGAGGCTGCGCAAAAAGAAAAAAAGAAATAAGAAGAAAGGCGGTTGCTACTATAAATCACTTAGAACTGCAATGTTGCGGCTCGAAGTGGCATTTGGGCCAGGAATCCGCCAAGCTCATTAATGAGTGCGTCCAGTCGTAGGAATGAAGGAAACATGGTTTATTTTAGATTATTTACACTGGCTCCACATACGGAAGTCCACTCCATATGGAATGGACTTCCGTATGTGGAGCACATTTAACGTCTGAGTTCACATCAGCACACGGCACCCCTCCTCTCACTGCACCAAAGGTCTCCGCTTTTAACAGCGTCGTCGTCCCTAGGGGACCAGACTAGGGAATCTGATGACTGTATCTCGGCCAATCACAACTGTCGAATCGGTCGCAATATCCTTCAGATGATGTCACACCGTTCCGCCTATACTATGTTGCACCTTCGCCCGCGCATATGGCGCAAGCCCGTAGCCACCTGGGAATCCGAGGTCGGCACTGTGCCCACGATAACCTTCGACGTTGGCCCTTTTCATCAAAATGTTCAACTTGTCAGGGTCAGGTAGAGTGCGCTTCGCGGTAATCACCGCTTCTACGATGGGCGGCGGCTGTTGTCGACTCGAAATGAGCCCCGTTGCTTGCGCGTCGCAGTCTATGTCGGGCCCCGCCGTCGTCTCGGCGCGCGCTGATGACAGGGCTGACTCGTACTAAATGTCCAAGGAATGCTCATGGCCGTATTGAGGTGCAACAGACTCCTCCACTGCCGGGAGATTCCACCTCAGGGTGACCAGTTGTCAGGTTGCCCGAAGTGTGGATGTTCAGTCGCGACCTCGGGGATTGTTCTAAAAGTGATGGCTGATGACACACCGCAGCTTGAGGTCCCAAGCCTTCGCTTCACTGTGGCCTTGTACCTGGGAATACACAAGCACACACACATTCTGGTTGGCGTGCCCGAGCGACACGCCTACCGGACGCTATGATTCCCGCATCGCTTTACAAAGTTGCACCCCTCCCACTGCCTCGGCCTTCTTTTTTTTTTATTGTCGTGGTCAGCCCTCGGAAAGAGCAATTATTTCCCTATGTCGATAACTTCGATAGCGATACGCACAGAACAAGTTTTATTTAAAAGAGATACCCTTATTTTGTTGCTTAATATCCGCGGCTTAGACCTTCTGCATTCTGGTTCTGGCACCCTTTCCTATATTTGACTTCGAAGTCGTAATGAGACTGCATCTCAGCAGTCTTCCGTTTTTTTTTTTTAGTTTTTGACATTTGCTTCAACCATGCAAGAAGGCAATGGTCGGTCTCGACCTAGAATTTCGTGCCTTGAATATAGCATCCTAGCTTTTGAGTGACCGATATATTGCCCAAACGCCCTTTCTCAGAGGTGCTGAGCGTCTCTTCTCACGGTGTTAGTTTTCGACCGAGATACAGCTCGACGCGTTCGTCAGCGCTTACGTGAAGTTGTGCAAGGATGACACATAGACCATGATTGCGTCACAGGGAGAACGAAATCTCTGCCAAGGTCTTCCGAGACAGAGGCCGTGAAGTCAATACCTTCTTTTCAAGACAATCCAGATATTCAGAATAAGGCTCCGCAAATCTTCCACTTTCGTGCGACTCACGCACTAACATTCTTTTAAAGTAAAGTTCTCTATGGTTAGCATCTAAAAACATCTGTCCCCCCCCCCCCCCCCACCCTAGATGTTGACAAAAACAAACCATCACCTAGACCGATCCTGGTGACGTGCAGAAAGCGTCCAAGCTCAATAGCACATACCTCTGTGGGCTCGGGGACCTGTAACGCACCCTTGAACTACCCTTGTAGATCATCAGATTCCCTAGTCTAGTATCCCAGGGAAGGCGAAGCTATTAAAAGCGGAAACCTTTGGAGACAGTAGCAGCAGTATCGAATGGGCTAACGGAAGGCTACCCTTTTCATTTTCTCGGAACAGCTCGGAATGGCTACTGAATAAAAGTGGGTGCACACCTGCGGATGTCCAGGTCATGGCTTTGACGAGGTCCAAAGCACGCGAACTACGTCAGCAGCTGAGTTTCGACGCTGAGAAATAGAAAAAAAAAAGGAGAGGAAGAAACAGCTAGCTTCCTAGACGTAGTTAAGCCGGAGGAGGAAATCTTTCCGATTTCCCCGACAGAAATTCAGGAAGAGGGTCAGGCTGATGAGCCGCCAATAGAAACAAAAAAAGGCACTAGGAAATGAGAACCAGAAATCGTGCTAAGAGAAAGAGACGTCGCAGAGTCAAGAATGTGGCAGAGAAGGCAACGCGGGCGAATAAAGCGAAAGCAACTAAAACCTGTAGGGAGCACAGTCAAAGAAATAGAAAGGCGTGTTTGTTCTTTCAAATGTTTACAGTCGGAGCGCGTACAAATCGCCAAACGAGGAAGAAAAGAAAGAGTCGTTCGGCGCAGGGGAGGACTAAAGCCAGGGGGCAATTACGTTCCACCTCGTTGAGTTCTTTTTTAGGTGTAGTCTGTATGACCTAGTAGAACGCGGTGGTAAGGACATCGATGTGGTCATGCCAGGCAGTGAATTCGTAGTTCAATGCCTTGAAGGCATGTAGCCAGTACGTAAGGTGTTGGAGGTCTGCAGCGAGGGCACTGCCCTACGTGCCCCTTGTATTCCCTAGATAACAAGGTTGACAAGAAGAGCCTTCAGACCGCACCCACCTCCAGTACGGCTTAGAGATGATGCAACCGTCAGTTACTCGGAATGAATAACGGTGATACAGCTTTCCTGGAAACAGTTTGTTGAATTTTACTATCTGGTAAGAAGTTTCTAGATCTCCGAGACTAGAGATAGTTTGGATAAGCAAGTTTTGAGCTTTGTTTAGATTGTTGGCTTTAGAAGCTCATCAATATTCTGAGATAGTACCGCGAGCGTAATATACTGAAATTTGTTTTCTTAATGTGTCGTTTTTTTTTTCAAGGAGATCGACTTCATGTACGTCTTTTCTTTTTTTGTGTGTGTGGGGGGGGGGGGGGCGAAGAGATACGCTTGCACCGCCCAGTCTAGATTATTTGTGAGAAGCCTATAGTAGCACGCTTGAGTATCAGTTCACTTTCGGAAGCGGTCGCGAGATTTCTTTCTTTGAAAGAACGACGCGTTATTCGGCGGAGCCTTTGGCTTCATCGCATAATCTTAGACAGTGTTTGTACCATTCCAATAAGGCGTATCTTGTTCAGACACAGATAAGCAAAGCGTTAGTGCCTGTCTCACACGTGTAAACATAAGACAGCATCGTTTTGAGTAGCGCTTAGAGCGTGCGAGGCAGTATTTAGAAATAAGCTCGAAATTTTTGTGTAGATTCAAGTGCGTAATTCAGGCAAGTATTTTTTGTTATTTGTTCAATGCGTATCTTTTGTGGACAAAAGAAAAATGGCTGTAGCTTAGCTAAGGCTAAGCCCAGGATGCGAAGCATACTAGCCTTTATTTTAGTTGTTGAACCACTGTTTAGCCTGGTGAACTGCTGTTGCTTGGCTATATTTGGTTCGGCTAGACGAAGAAACAACTCATGCAGGCGAGCGCACGAGCTGAGACCCGGCTATGTAGCTACGCGGCCGCAAGCGAGCGCACGAGTTGAGCCTCCGCTTTTGCAGCTGTTATGACGTCATATGGTAGCTACGCGGCCGCGCGCGGCGCAGCAAGGAAGAGCGTGGTTGTGCGGCTAGTATGCTTCGCATAAAAAAAATTCGGGGACCTGTAACGCACCCTTGAACTACCCTTGTAACACGTGGGACTCAAAGAGGCCCAAGGATCAAGGACAAGAACAGTTCTTTTTGAAAACTTTTTGTACAACTTTTTCAAAAACGACTGTTACAAATTTCTCAGCGCCAACCACGCAAACGCACTAGTGTCGGTGCTCGTGCGCTCGAAGTCATCGTCATTTTCCACAGCTGGCTCCGTTGTGCAAAAAACTATAATCATCACTAATGGTTCTAGCGTGGTCGTCTTTCACAGCTGGCTCCGTTGCCGCTCATCATTCCAGCGAAGAATTTCTCTTCTCTTGCGTCGTCGTTGTAGTGGAACGGCTGCTTTTACGGAGGTATGGGCCATTGCTTAAGGGGGCATGAACCATTCGTGACGGACACATTTAATAACAGAGGTGACACGCGAATGTGCGTGCGTACATATATCGCCATGATGACCAAAGATTAGGACAATAAATATGTTCGTAACTTTGTTCGGTATTCTGGGTCACTTCTGCGTCGCGCGCATTAAAGACCTTCGCTGGTCATCCACATTCACAGAGTGGAATGGCTCACGAATTTTTTTCTTTTGTCCACAAAGGACACGCACTGAACAAATAACAAAAATATATTTGCCTAAATTACGCACTTGAAACTACACAAACTTTTCGAACTTATTTCTAAATACTTCCACGCATGCTCTAAGCGCTGCTCAAAACGAGGCTGTCTTATGTTTACACGTGTGAGACAGGCACTAACGCTTTGCTTTTCTGTGTCTGAGCAAGATACGCCTTAATGGAATGGTGCATACACTGTCCAAAATTGTGCGGTGAAACAATGGCTCCGCCAAATAACGCGTCTTTCTTTCAAAGAAAAAATCTCGTGACTAATTCCGAAAGTGAACTGATACTCAAGCGTACAGGCTTCTAACAAGTAACCTAGACTTGGCGGTGCAAGCGTATCTACCCTCCCTCCCCCCCCCCCAAAAAAAAAATTTAAAAAAAAATGAAGTCGATCTCCTTGAAAAATAAACGACACATTAAAAACACAAGTTTCAAAATTTTATGCGCGTGAAACTATCTCAGAATATTGATGAGCTTCTAAAACAAACAATCGAAACAAAGCTCAAAACTTGCTTATCGAAAGTATCTCTAGTCTCGGAGATATAGAAACGTCTAACCGGACATTAAAATTTAAAGAACAAACTACTTCCAGGAAACCTGTATCGCCGTTATTCATTCCGAGTAGCTGACGGCTGCATCATCTCTTCACTGGAGGTGGGCGCGTTCAGAAAACTCTTCTTGTCAACCTTGTCATCTAGGGAATACAAGGGGTACGCAGGCCATTCCCCTCGCTGCAGACCCCCGACACCTTACGTGCTGGTAACATGCCTTCTAGGCATTGAACTACGAATTCCATGCCTGGCATGACCACATCGTGTCGCCTTACCGCCGCGCTCTACAAGGTCATACAGGTTACACCTAAGAAAGAACCCAACGGCGTGGAACCTAATTGCCCTCTGGCTTTAGTCCTCCCCTGCGCCAAATGTCTCTTTCTTTTCTTCCTCGTTTGGCGATTCGGACGCACTCTGACTGAAAACATTTGAAACAACAAACACGCCTTTCTATTTCTTTGAGTGTGCTCCCCACAGGTTTTAGTTGCTTTCGCTTTATTCGGCCGCGTTGCCTTCTCTGCCACATTCTTGACTCTGCGACGTCTCTTTCTCTTAGCACGATTTTTCGTCCTCATTTCCTAGAGCCTTTTCTTTGTTCCCGTTGGTGGCTCATCAGCCTGACCCTCTTCCTGAATTTCTGTCGGGGAAATCGGAAAAATTTTCCCCTCCTGCTTAACTACGTCTACGAAGCTAGCTGTTTCTTCCTCTTTTGTTATTTGCTATTTCTCAGCACCAAACCTCAGCTGCTGAGCTAGTTCGCGTGCTTTCGACCTCGTCAAAGCCTTGACCTGGGAAGCCGCAGATGGGCACCCACTTTTATTCAGCAGCGATTCTGAGTTGTTCGAGAAAATGGAAAGGGTAGCCTTCCGTTAGCCCATTGGATACTGCTGCTACTGTCTCCAAAGGTTTCCGCTTTTAATAGCTTCGCCTTCCCTAGGATACTAGACTACGGAATCTGATGACTGTATCTCCACCAATCACAATCGTCGAATCGGTCGCAATGTCCCTCCGATTATGTCACACCGTTCCACCTCCTATGTTGCACCTGCGCCCCCGCATATGCGCAAGCGCGTAGCATTCAGGGAATCAGAGGTTGAAACGGCTCCGACGATAACCTTCGATCTTGGCCCATTTCATCAATTAGTTCAGCTTGTCAGGGTCAGGTAGTGTGAGCTTCGCGGTAATTACCGCTTCTACGGAGGGCGGCGGCTGTTTTCGCCACGAAGTGAGCTCCTTTGTTTGCGCGTCACAGTCTGTGTCGGGCCTCGCCGTCGTCTGGGCGCGCGCTGATGAAAGGAATGACTCGTGCTAAACGTCTGAGGAGTGCTCGTCGCCATATTGAGGCGTAACAACCCTCAGACTTTCTCAGTTCCCAAAATATGTCTGAAGAGAGCTCACAAAAATATGTTGAATAGAACCCACTCAAACGTAAATTCGGGTCACACAAATGCGCTAAACACAGGACACAAAAGAACACATGATGTCAGCTCATAAAAAGTAACATAAAATCACGTAAAATAAATCGCGTATGGTCAGATTATATTAAATGACCTAAACTGCGATTAAAATTTCCCAAGAATATTGCTCGTCTGGAGAAATCTCTGGAGGGCTACTATACGTTCTCCTTCGTAATGCAGTAGCTGTTGGTCATAACCCTATGATCTTTTCAGGCTTAAGGGACTGCGGAACAATGCCATTAAGTCACGTATCAAATGGCGCATTTCAGCATCATAGCGTAAATATTCAAGAAGATGTACTATCGAGCTCAATATGAGTTACAACACGAGAATCCATATTTTTTTTTCTTTTTGCGTAGCGTAGGCGCTGCCATGCTGCCACACAGTGCCCGTATGGTAGCATGGCAGCGCCTGCACAAAAATTATTCCGGAACACCGTTCCGATTACTAGAGCCCGGTTTATAAGAAAAATGACATTTGTAATTTTTATAATTCAGATAAATGATAGGTGTATGCCTATGTAACTCATATTGTACAGTACTTACGTATCCACGTGGCACAAATGCATTGTGGGCTATTAGCGTGGCTAAGTTTATGCAGAAAGTGTTTGGTGAAGGCGCTACTAAGCCACCAACGGTGGACTAACGCTTGAAAATATCTTCTGGCATCCAATTTGCGTGGAATATGAAATATTATGCAAAAGCCAATGAAAAATGGTTCTGAAGATCTTGTTATTTTTTCATTTAGACGCTGAACTTCTTGCGGAGGATTTCGTGGAAGTCGACAGCATAAAAAGAAAATGACTAAGGGAGCACGAAGTTTATGGCGCCCTAACTCTGTACCAAAACAGACACCATAATTCTGTGCATAATATCCTGGCTAATTGATTGGCTAATTGAATAGCACTGAGGCTGTGAGCGAAGTCGTAAACAGGAGCACTCTGGAATAACTTTCTCTCCCTCGCATTCTTTTTAACGTGCACTTACGTTTAACTATATTTCTTTTTGCATTTCGCCCCCATTGAAATCAGGGCCGCCACGTCCCGGAGTCGAACCAACCACCCTGTGCTGAGCAGCTGAATGCCAAAGCCTCCGAGCCACCTGAGCTGGTCAACTGCATTTTATAAACTGAGCAGAAATATTTTGCATTTGCTTACCGAGCGTTACGTTGTTCAAGTGAGGTATTCGTAAGTACCGTGCGCAAGTTATAATACTGGTATAATTCAGATCGGGTATGTAATCAATCACTTTTCTATTGTTTAGATGCCCCAATGGAAGCAGTTAACGGAATTGTGATGGTGTTTTGTTTTTACTCCTGAGTTATTGCGGTGAATTGGACCCTTCAGTTTTTTAAGTAGCCCATTTTCTACAACCTAAATTTATAGCCCAGCTAAATCATGAAACTACTTCTAACAGTCGCTACAGTCCAACTTTTTAATTTAAGAAACGTCATCAGATTGGATCGGGGAAAGCGGAGAAAAACGTTTTCTCCTTTCTCCCGTATATTATTAACTCCCGAGGCAAAGCTTCCTTTCAAGACGCAAAACACTTGCTTAAAAGCACAAGAACAAATAAATATAGCGAAGAACCGCACATGTTGTTTATTCCAGCGTAAATCTTTTCCTTTCTTTCCTAAAATGAACGACATAGTAGGCAACACAGGAATGTACATTGCGCAGAAATAGAAAAGAAAAAAAAAGCATGGCAAAGAAGTAAACAGGAAGCGGCATCGAGGTGAAGCATGAGAGATGGAACAAAAATAATTTGCCTGATGCTTACTTACGTTCGCACTCTTGTCAGCTTTTTCTTTTCTTTTGTTCGTGAAATAAGATATGCAAGTGAGCTGATCAAACATTATGAATATTCAAGAGGCTAAGTAAAGGAGAATGCTTATCGTAGCGGACAGATAAATCGATAGGGCCGATATACCACATACGGGTTTCTTAGAATGGGAAAGCTTGATGCGAGTGAATTATAAGCGCCAGTCAAATGAGTGACTTGCGCACCTTCTTGCATCCTCATGCACCGTATTAGCGTCTCAAGAAAGAGGGCAAATAAAGTTAGAAAATACGTGCATGCAATTGTGGGCTTCCTTATTGAAGCGAGATTGCAGTGAATATAGTTATCTTCAAATGTATTTACGTTTGATGATTTAGCTTGAAAGCTTATTCTAGATAACTATCCACAGCATTGAATGTTTAGATCCAAAAATGCGTTTTCGCAGTCTCACACATACACATGCATGACCGTGCAAGGCTTGGCTACTGGTCATCAGCATACATGTGTTCTTCCCACAGAAAGCGTAAGTTTACGCTGAGATCTTTGAAGCCATGAAGCAAACGAGCTGTGGTCGCATTGTGTTTTAACGGCAGGTTTAGCATTTTGCCACTAAACGGTGTCACTTTGCCATGTAGACATATTGAATTTTCTAAATATGTTAGTTGCGATAAAAATTAGAAAGATGTTGTATTTTGTTGTGGCACATTACAATTTTGAACCTCCCAATAATTGGAAAAATAAAATATTACTACCTTCATGGCTAGGTCGAGAAATGAAGACCGCGGATGAAATATTTGTAAGAAGCCAATTTAAATGCGTGAAATAAATTGAAATGCCAACGTTCTGATGATAGGGAGATCAAACATTCAATAGAATGCCAAATGTTCATCATTTCAAGAAGGCAAAAATAAGTTGTAGGCTTGGTACTTAACAAACAGTTGTAGGCATGGTACTTAACAAACAGATGTGGTGTACGTCCTCGAAACATACGGTGGTGTATGCTGTCTGTAGAGCCTAAAATGAGCAAAAAAAAACGGCCAATAATAATTTTCTTCCGCCGCACTTGCTAAATACTAAATTGAAGGGCTAGTTGCTGTGACATAAGGAAGGGAAGCACAAGAAAATATACAAGAAACGCGCCATACTTACGATAGTAGCAGAAGAAACAGTTTATCCTAACGTGCGTAGCAGTGACGCTGATAGCGAGCAGGATACTACGCTCAGTAAGATTCACAGTATTTGTTTGGATGCATTGCTCGTCCACTGCCGCCCATTAACGCCTCCGGCATTTATTTAGTGACATACTTATAAATGCTGATGCCTTCTTTACAAGACATAGCAGGGGCAGGGGCAGAATATTTAATACATAAAATGCACAAGTTGAGAAGAAATGCCGATCTATAGCACTTATTAGAATCTTTGTGAGCCGAAGCTTAGTCAAGTGGTGTGTATTAAATAAAATGCATAAAAATAAATAAAATAAATTTCTGTCGACTTAAATCTTCTTCAGCTTGCAACCCCATGCAATGTTTACGCTGATCCACCGCAAAGGCCGCAACATTAAGGCAATTTTTATGCTCATGCATTATACCGCTCACAAGATATGCTGAAACGTATACACCAAATCGGGAGGACGTACTGTGTGAGACGTGCACGCAGCGACGCCACGAGAACTAAAGCGACGTACGATGCTTCTCGAAAGAGGAATCAACCGGTGCATGCACCGTGAAGGTACGACACATACCGAGCTATGTTGAAGTATTGCGTGCCTTTTGCGACACAGTGGCACATGCCCTTTCTGGAAGATTGACGAAGAATTGGCGCACGCTCAGTGGCGCATACCGAGCGGCTAGGTCAAACAAAATTAAGTAAATCAAAGAAACCGAGATGCATAAGGCGCTATTCTATTAAAAGATCTGTAGTTTAGCAGAATGCGTTGTTGGGCAAGTTGTTTCATTGTATTTGGAAAGATTGGATGTGCTTTGTAGACGATCACGCGGAAGAAGACGGGACAGGCGCAACAACAAACAGGCGCCTGTCCCGTCTTCTCCCTTGTGATCGTCTAAAAAGTGCATCCAATCTTTCGAAACATTAAAAGATCGGTGTGCTTTATAGATACCTATAAGCAGACATTATACGGTTTTCTTTTAGTATACCGATTTTTCACAAATACGCTTCGAGTGTAGCAAACATGGTGTATCTTCAGAAGAGTTGTATTAGGCGAGGAGGACATATTTCACCGCTACTAAGGTGTTTCAGAAGACTGACTGGCAGAAATTTGTAAGTTTGCTTTTTACTACAACATTAAGGGTGGTTTTTTATAAGGCAAACTTGGAGGCATTTACATTATATAATGCTACCCCTTTTAAAAAAGAATATTTTTTTATATCGCACCAGATTCGAGATATTTACCACACAATTTCAAAGATAAATCCAGAAATAAAAATTTGAAAATGAGTGTGCCGGCAGCGCAGAAAAGGGAGCCCCACCATCGCATCGGACAGAAACGCCTCGTGACGAAAAGCGCGGCGAAGTTTGAAACTCAGAAGGGTTTGGGTGCGAGCTAGTTGGCACGGATCGTTCATATTAAAACAGCGCCTAAAAAAAAAAACACGGACAAGGGAGGACACAGGACGAGCGCTGACTGCCAACAACACCTTTATTGGGGCCTGCGCAACTAAATACAGTTTGCAACAGGCATAAAGAGAGTGAAAGAAGGGGAGGGAAGGCGAGTCATCGTCGGTCAACTACTGCTGCGCATGCGTCAATGACATTAAACAAAATAAAACCATGACATGGTGGACACAGGCCAAACTGCTTAACTTCTAAGGAACTGAAGTTCTTTATCACAAAGTGCAATAGAAGGGGAACTAACACAGGTGGCTCCTAACTGACACATTGAAAATGCCTGAAAGATTTCTCTGGCCATCTGATTGCTATACCTTTTCAACACACGTGTGTGGTCAAGGAATGGAGTACAGCCACACTTGACACAATGAACAGCCAGACTACTGCCAGTCTTAATCTTGACACAGTGAGCATGCTCGCGCAAACGTTCATTGGCGGAAGTTTTATTGCAAGAGGCTCGTTCCCCGAAGAAACAGCGCGAAGTGGGTGATGCCTTAACCAAGACTTGCGATCCCGTATATACATGGTGTGTCCCATCGCATCAAGAAAGCCGCAGGCCGGGCTGGTATAAAGGTCGTGTTCACTGCGCCTAACAAGTTGGGAAGGAGAGAGAGAGAGAGAACAACTTTAGTGAAAATGCCTGCAGAGTCGATTTGGCTCCCTCCACGCAGGGAGGACAAGCTTTTACCGCGACGCGGCCACTACGTCAGTCTCGTGCATTGTGCTCCTCGAGGTCTTGGTTCCTCGCTACTTCCGCGGAGCCGAGAGGGCCGCCGCCCCCTTCCTGGGGGTGCTGCCCCCCTTCTCCTTGGTTTCGCGAGGTCGCTGCCTCTCTAGAGCTGCCGAGACCTGCTGGACGGCCTTTAGTTGTGTATCTTGGTCACAGCTCCTCGTTGCAGCCTCTAGCTGCGGCAGGATCGTCGTCTTCTCGCTGGCTTCTCGTGGATTTATACTACAGTCCCAAAGGATGTGAGCCGCAGTGGCTCTCTCCTTAGCGCACAGTCTACACACGTCACTCGCGTACACGCTCGGACGCACGTGCTTAGTTAGCACAGGGGTGAGCAGGGACTCCGTCTGTAATTGCCTGTACAACACTGCTTCCTTCCGGGTAAGCACCGGGTGAGGTGGCGGCATAGTCTGTCTGTTAAGTCTGTACCACTTCACTATTTCGTTGAAGGTGGTGATCTTGTCCTTGGCACTACACCGCGACCAACACTCCGAGTCGGCCGTGCTTGCAGCTGCGCAGTTGGTTAGTCCTCGCGCGGCCGAGTTGGCCGTCTCGTTGTGGTTGTGTTGGGAAGGATGTGCAAAAAAATAAACGAAAGCCGGAGAACACCTGGACCGTGCAATAAGCAACATGTCGCCAAGCCTGTACACTGCAGTTCCAATGTAGTTTATTCCATTCCCACCTCTTGCGGTTGCACTTACATAGGGCAAACAGGACGCTGTATCAATGAACGTTTGCGGGAGCATGCTCACTGTGTCAAGATTAAGACTGGCAGTAGTCTGGCTGTTCATTGTGTCAAGTGTGGCTGTACTCCATTCCTTGACCACACACGTGTGTTGAAAAGGTACAGCAATCAGACGGCCAGAGAAATCTTTGAGGCATTTTCAATG
The DNA here is from genome assembly GCF_038994185.2 of Dermacentor albipictus. Classification (NCBI taxonomy): domain Eukaryota; kingdom Metazoa; phylum Arthropoda; class Arachnida; order Ixodida; family Ixodidae; genus Dermacentor; species Dermacentor albipictus. The sequence continues at coordinate 70,318,226 of NC_091821.1, read as the reverse complement.
TGTCAGTTAGGAGCCACCTGTGTTAGTTCCCCTTCTATTGCACTTTGTGATAAAGAACTTCAGTTCCTTAGAAGTTAAGCAGTTTGGCCTGTGTCCACCATGTCATGGTTTTATTTTGTTTAATGTCATTGACGCATGCGCAGCAGCAGTTGACCGACGATGACTCGCCTTCCCCTCCCCTTCTTTCACTCTCTTTATGCCTGTTTAAAACTGTATTTAGTTGCGCAGGCCCCAATAAAGGTGTTGTTGGCAGGTGCTGTGTCCTCCCTTGTCCGTGTTTTTTTAGGCGCTGTTTTAAATATGAAAGTTTGAAACTGAAGGTCGCAACAGACACTCATACAGGCCTTCTTGCCTGGCGAGCGTCTGTCGCCCTATGCCGTATCAATATCTGCCGAAGCACGCCATTATTCAGACTTCGTCACCCACTTCCATGGAGGAGCGAAACAAAATAGGAGAGGCCCTAACGTCGCGTTTTGGAAGCCGGAAGTGTAGTCATGTTGGTGTGCCATCTCCCTTTGCGCTTCTAATCAGCTCGCCGGTGCGCATGGGCGCGAGCGTTGAACTTGCACTGCTACGAGCCGCCGGAAGTGTGTGCGGGCGACGCGCGTCAAACCAAGGCCTACGAAACTTCTGTAACAGTTTTAGTGGAGCCGACGCGCTCCTGTGTTTTTTCGAGGCGTTTTAAAGAAGACAACGAAGCCCTGCGCTGTGATTAGTTGAGTGTCTATGTTGCTGGATGACACTCACACTCATATACTCTAAACCCAACTTTCAAGCTCACACACCACCCTCCAAAGTCAGCTTGTCTCGCGTACAGGATGTGCTGAGAGAAAGACGCGGGCTGAAAAATCTTATCTTACTTTTCAGGGGCCGAGAGCAGCATCGAGAGCTTCAGCAGAGTGGTTGCTATGACAACGTTGATGTTTGGGGTAAGAGTCCCAGTGCTTCTTTGCGAAAAACAGCCCGTGACTACTGCTACACTTTCTCCAATACGTCCGTGCTGACCGGGGCCTCTCCTACGCTTTCCTTCCTCCATGCCCACTTCGTAACCAGACGTTTCCTTCTGATTTGATAGCCGGGATGCCGTGCCTGCGGTCGGTATTGCCTGGATTGAACACAGAAATTTGATTATGAATAGCTCGATGTAGGTTAGATCTTTGAGATCTTCTAAAAATCCGGGTTGCATTAAAATGCGATTCCTTCCAAATTTGCCATATAAATAACAAGCCCCAAGGTTTTAAGGAAAAGCTAAGTAACAAATTTTCGTTAATTAGTCTTCTGAAACTAACGTTCTTAGAAGTAAAACGTGTACACCTTCTCTTACAACTCCTCTGCGTAAACACCACGTTCGCTACGCTCATAGCCATTTTATATATATAAAAAATTAGGTTAGAAAAAAACGCTGTTAATATTCAGGTTTTATGGAGGAATTTAGTTTTTATTGCGCAGAACAGAGGTGGGCTTGCGGGCGCTACTCTTTCGGTCAGCATATAGGGGTTATACAAACCCGTTCCATGCTGCTTCAATGTGGCGCACTTATAATCTTCGTATTTATATTTGCAAACATGTCCGCCCAGATACCGGCCGTCCCAGCAGCAGCCAGCAGCTACGCAAAAAGCCCGCGAAGGTAGGCAAATAAAACTTCGAATTAAAAAGGCGTATGATTAACAGTGGCCGGTGTAAATATGCAGTGTGCTATATCGGAAAATGGAAAACTCAAAAGCACACGAGGCGGCAACAAATTTAGCCACTTCATTGCAAAACTAATCGAATTTAAGGCTGTGCAGTACGCCCCATCTAGGTTATTCTACAGTAATGATAACGGAAAAAAATGATAACTTCACTTGATGCTTCACTTCAATGATAACTTCACATGTAGTCAAAATAAAAACGCACATTTTCAATGTTGATTCGTTGGGTTGCCCGACCGAATGTGTATTCAAAGTAATAAGTACTTCAATGTTAGTTTAAGAGTGCCTAACGCTTTACTGTGATCAGCAAAATCATAGCGAGTATAACAAATCAGTTCTGCGAAAACCGACACGGTCAAAAAATAATAATGAAAAAAAAAATGTGGTACCTCAGCAGTATCATCAATCTACAAACGAAACCCATGCGGGTTTCTCGGAATTAAGCGTTTCCGAGATACGCGTATGGCTTTCCTTTATAGCGTCGGGGTACTGTCGAGTAGATCACAATATTTCGGTCATCTCATAGTCAGTTAATATAAGCTTCGTGTGGTTCTAACACAAATTGTAGGCCAATCCATTCCTTTTATTTTCTTGCTCTTGACAGCGATCAGCTTTGTAATTCAGGGTGATTTTAGCTCAGAGTGTAATTCAATGGTGTGACAATCCGGAGGCCTCATGCCGTTTAACTTTTTTCTTTAACTTTTTGCTCCTTCGATCCCCGTGTGAGTACTGTAGCAGTCAATGAAGAATACGTGGTGACTTAGCGGCTATGGCTTTGCGCTGCTAAGCACGAGGTCACGGGATCAAATTCCGTCCGCAGCGGCAGCATTTTGATTGGTGCGAAATGCAAAAAAACAAGAAGAAATAAACGTTCTGGCATTGGGTGCACGTTAAAGAACCCCAGGTGTTCAAAAGTAAATTCGGAGTCCGCCACTATTCAGATTGTGGTTTTGGCACGTAAATCCATAGAATTTTCTGTTTGAAATACTTTGATAAACACGACAGTACACTGGCACGGAAGATCTGTGAGGATGAATCCAGCTGAAGTAGATATGCTGTACTGGCAGATTTGGCTGTGGTATGCCACCGACTACGTGGACGCTCCAAGCTCGGGTCTGGCCATGGTGTTTCATGCAATTACTAGAGGAAATTGTGGCACTAATGTCTCCGGGAGCTGCAAGCACGGCAGTTCAGCCAGCATGGAAGTGATGAGAGAATGGGTAGCACATGAATTTGCCTAAACTTGTTCCTTGTGGCTTTAAATGGTTTCGTGACTTCGCAGGATGATCATCTTAAAAAGATATGGTGTTATAAATAATTAAATAAGATATATAAAAAAATCTTTCGACGGCAGGATTCAAACACAGGACCTCTAGCACAGAAGCCCAATATTGAAAACATTACGCCACGGACGCTTAGACAAACGAAACCACTGCAATTAGCAGCGATTATGCGGGCTTGCAGAGTTTTCTTACCTACTGCAATAATAAAAGTATAAATTGCTTTGAAATTTAGGCCGATTTAGGCTAAGATAAAGCGCAATAAACGAAGCCACATGAACGTGGGAAGCGGCAAGCACGAATCCATGTACTACCCATCATCCTCATGGTGGCTGAACGATCGCAGTGCCAGAATTCACTCTAGTAATTGTAGGAAACTCTATGGGCCTGGTGATTAAAATCGTCGACCACGGTTGGTTTCATCAGGTCACGCTGCAATCTACAATCAGCCATAGAATGGCGCAGGCGTATTGAACATCGACGGTTTCACTCGCGGTAACAAGCATATTTAGGGCCAGCTGGAGTTGAGATACATCATGGCCACGGCGAATCAGTGAGTATAAAGCCATCTGAACTGCGTATTATGTACTTGCAGGCAGATAAGCTTAGAAAGTGCTTCAGAATGAACAATCGGATCTTGTTTTTGTGCCATGGACTAAAATGTGTGCCGATGTTGCACGGATACGCTTGTCAAAACTGTTGTTGCTGAGTGCCGATGTAGAGCAATAGACCAGACCTAGTATGGTAGCGGCTATGCTGCAGGAATTTCGGCTGAACAGAAAGAAATGATAGAACATATAAAGGAATTGTCGCCGACCGATATACTTTTTCGACCACAACTATTCACAATGAACCAAATAATTTGGTGTCATTTACAGTCACGTAGAGTGAAATTTGGCAAGAAGGCATGCAAATGTGCACGTGTCTGCATGGCGGTGTATATACCACACTCGATATTTCACACTCTTGAATATTAATGCCCGTAGCCTAGTAAACTAAACGACCGAAATTGTGCACCTTATCTATCTGCATAGCCCCGACATGGCTATTGTGACCGAAGGTTGTTTGCACCCAGACATAGCCGACAGCGAGATAATATTCCCATCGTATCAAATAACTCTTACGGATCGCGGCATGCCTGGTCGCGGCGTAGCAACCATTTACAAAAAAAAAAAACTACGAAACAACATACATTAAGCTTGTAGAGATACACGGATACCCAGATAAGAGTATTTGGTAAAAGACTAAGCTGTTCGGCACTTCTTGTGTAATTCGCGTCTTTATAGACCTCCCAATGCCACACTTGCATTTCTAAAGTCAATTCAAGATATCTTACAACCAGAGTGGACCAACTACTCAGTCACTGCTTGATCTCGCGTTCGTAGAAAGCCAAAGTACTGACTATGTTGCTTCTGTTAGTGACGGCCTGTCAGATGGTAAACTGGTCCTACTGCGTAAAAAAAGTTTTTTTCCAGCAAAGGAAAGCAATGTACTTTAGAAAATTTTCTTCAGCAGGTAATGTAAGTATCTTATATTACCTGTAAATGGCACTGCGGAAGTTTGATAGAGCAGCTGACGTAAGCACGTCGTGAGATAAGTTTAAGCGCATCACTAATTACTGGCTAGACAAATTTGTTCCCATCCAGACGAAAAAAAATGTAAAAAAAAAACAGAACCCTTGAGTTCGAGAGAAGTTCGAAGTGGCCCCCGTGCACCGAAACGTCCATGCCGTCCACAACGAGGGCAGACGCAAGGCCAGAGCAGCAGCGACCCTCAAACAGTACCAGCAACAAGACATCAGAGAAAGCTTCGTCGACGCCGCGGAGTACAGCGATGGGAAGACCTTTGCCGTCGTATTGGTCGACTCCAGCGGCAAGACTTCCAATAGCGCCTCGATTCGCACTTCAGATTCCGAAGTAGCCGAGCAGGCCGCCATCGCCCTCGCCCTGCCAGACGGTCGTGGTTTCGAGATCTATGGCGATTCCAAAAAGGCAGTTAGAGCTTTTTAGAAAGATTGCATCGCCGAGCAAGCTGCTCGTTTTCTTAGCACCTCGAGTCCGTATGCTCTCACGCATCATTCGTTTCACTGATTTCTCGCTCACGTAGGGTCGGTCGAGGGTGCTCTCCCGAACCTCGAGGAGTCTGCTCACGAGGCTGCGTGCGACCTGACCGACAGCGCTTCCTCTGTAACAAGCCCCGCCCCCCCCCCTCGCCCCCCTCCCTTTACGGCCACAGGGACGCGCCCGCTACTCACAACATGTCTAGAAGGGTCTTTCCACCCCCTCACCCCAATTTGAATAGGGCGCAAGCCTTTTCTCTAAGACTGTTACAGACCGGCACATATCGCTATCTGGCCGTTCTACACGAAGTTTATCACGACGTATATCGCGATAACGCCTGCCCGTCCTGGAGGCAGACCTCCACTCTAGCACACATGCTCTGGGAGTGCGGGTCGAGATACTTCAAGTTCAGCAAGGAGTAGCGGGACTCGCTTCTGCGTAGCCCCGCTCTAGAAAAGCAAATACTGGCTGCCCGGCGTGCCCGCGACCGGGCCGGTGGGCTAGACTGGCCGGTCCCGACGTGGGACTAGACGGGAGCGCGACGAGTTCGCGTCCTCGCCGGATTTCCAATAAAGTTCTTTCACTCACATCATGTGGTATAAACCAATGTGTTATAACAAGAACAAAAAAAAAACAAATAAAATTATAGGGTTTTACGTGCCGGAACCAGATCTGATTATGAGGCACGCCGAAATGGGGGGCTCCGTAAATTCGAAACACAAATAAAGCCAATAAAATACTTCCCTATCAATCTTAACAATAATCTACCCTAATAGGCTTTCTTGCAAATATCTCAACTCTTTTCTACTAAAAGCTACAGATGGCTTACTAACGCACCTTTCCCCTTCCCTATCAATATGAAAGGTTTCCATAAGCTCCCTTGTGGTTTGATCCCTATGCCAGAACAAACAAATACTTTTTTTGCTATCGTTTGGCACCCGCACTCTCCACAATTCAAAAGCAAGTGCAAAGCCCTCGTACTTTTTAATAATGACAAGTGCTCCTTTAATCTAATGTTCACACAGCGACCGGTCTGGACCACATAAACCTCCCCGCTTGACAGTGACAACCTTTGCACAACGGAAGATGCATATGGAACGTATCTATTTTTTTTAACTTCTCGGAACAGAAACTGCATTCCTTGCTATGGCCCAATAATTTTTTGTGCAAACGGGAACAAATCGTAGCAAGTTTCTTGGCAGCGGGCACGGCCACACGGACCCCATACCTACTAGCCACGTTCTTCGAGCAATGCGAAAACTTGTGCAAGGATGGCACCACCACCGGCCTGTTTTCGTTGCGCGCGGAATCTCTTGATTTTCTCTTTACCTTATGAGTACCCGTTACAAACTTCATCAGATAATGACAAGCCCTAAAAAATTCACTTTCCGGGTAACGCACGTTCTGCAATCTCTGAATCTGGCCAAGAAAACTCGTCTTCAGCGAATGCTCGCATGTCTTCTGTAGCACCATGCGCTGCGCAGCGTAAACCACATCGCTTTTTTACTATTTTAGCGTTTCCTAAGGAAAAATTTAAAAGCCCTTTTGCCAAAGGGGGCTTATATACCCAGCACAAATGGTCCTCCCGAAACATCAGTTTAAACATCAGTTTAAAGCTCGCCTTCGGCAGGCAACGCAAACGTAAATTTTAAACCTTTAAGGCATTCCTTGAAGATCGTTAAAATATCAGCTAGCTTACTATATAGATTCTCTCTTTCCGTGATGATTAAGAAATCACCAAAACACCTAAAGACATTAAAGGCCAAACTTCCTAAATTACTGGCAATAGAGTTATTGAATCGACTAAGGAAAATATGGTTTAAGACTGGGGCCACCCTCGACCCTATACGATTTCCCGACTTCTTTAACAACGTGCTCCCTTTCGATTCAAGAAACATAGAGCACAAATGAAATTGCAACAGTTATTAAAATGTTTTCACAGATAGGATGTGGTGCGGCCAATGCTATGTTTTCGCAGATAGAATGTGGTTCCGCTTCCAAACAGAAAGAGGAGAAGGTTAACGCAAGATGAAGTGGGCGTTCTAGGAGACTGTTCCACTCTGGATGACATTCGAAAGGTTCTGTGCCTGGGCCCGAAGTTCGCCTTCGAACCAAAAGTGCCCCCGGCAGAGAAAGTTGCTTTTTTAAGGTGCGTCTCCCGGCCTTTTCCTGACGGTGAGCAAGCAAGAGGCGTGTCTGAATGTGTTGACGTTTACGCTGACTCTTCTTCGACTCGGAATAATGCTTCGCCTGTGAATTGTGTTGTTCAATTTTGGAAGATGAACCACCTCAGAATGTATGTGTCGGATAAGAAAGGCGTGTTTGCGGTTATGCCTGAAGGCGTGTTTGCGGAAAATTCTGAAAAGGCAGTAGTGAAGAATTTTTACCAGATGGACGTTAAAGCATCAAAGGTTATACAGCAGGCCCTTGCGATGCTACAGGATGGAAATGTGGAAGGTCCTCCCTGCCTTCTGCTTTTCTCTTTCCTTCGTTCCATAAAGGATTTGCCTCGTCATATAACCTCAAATTTACGTTTGTATGCTGATTGTTGCCTATTATATCATAAAATTTCCTGCTTTTATGACCATATACAGCTTCAAAAATCACTTTCTAATTTTAGCTATTTGTGCGCTACCCGGCAAATGACAATTAACATCGGCAAAAACATCGTTATGACTTTCACTAATAGAAGAACTCCTTCCGTTCTTACTTAAAAGATTAATAATACTTCCATCAATAGCGCTAGTAAATATATATATACATACCTTTATATATTTTTCACACCCAGTATATCTTGGTTCAAACAAATAGATTTATCGACCTCAAAAGCACTGAAAAAGTTACGCTATCTGCGCCGCACATAGACCGCATCCCCAAGGGATACTAAACTACTGATCGGTAATCCGGCCACTACTAGAATATGCTTCTCCTGTCTAGAATATACACAAACAATGCGACATTAATCAAATCGACTCAATTCAAAAGAAAGCGATTCGCTTCATATGCCACCGGTTCAATAGGGATTTTTCACCTTCCACAGCGGTTTTATCCCTAGGCTAATAACGACTCTCAGATCGCCGACGTACGGAACCACTGAAGTTTCTGCATTGCATTATTAATTCCTTTTTCCGGATGTCTTCAGATAATTGACTAACTCCTGCTAAACCATCTAATACTAGGGGTGCGATCTTGTACGCGTTCCAAAATAGAACGGAGGCGGTTCGTTCCACCGAGCCAAATACGATTCGTCAATTTGAACCGTGCCGAACGCCATGACGTCAATTGTGACGTGATATCTGCTGTCAATCATTCCGTGTCGTCTGCTATCGGACGAACGGAACGGAACATACCGCCTATTTCATGACGTAAAGAACGAACCTCCTCCGTTCTATTTTGGAACGCGTACAAGATCGCACCCTAGGAGTCAGCATTACCTAAACGTCGCGACTTATTTTGCCAGTAGGGACACATTTAAATACCGTTTCTTTCCCTTTGTAATATTGAAATTCCTTACATGGTCCTAGTCGTTCTTTTCCTCTAAACTTACTTTTAGTGAGTATTGAATAGGTAGTTTGTATTTTCATCTAGTTTTTATTATTCATATTCCCTCTACTATTGGTCATTCTTCTGCCTTTTCACGCCCACTCTTGCAATACCGCAGTGGTGGCCTAGCAGTAGACCGTCCGACTAGTATGCGGGGGGTACTGAGTTCAAATCTTGTTGCCGCCGGAAAGCCACCGTTTTCTGTTTCTCTTCGTAAATCGTTGGAAATGTTGCCCTGTCTGGTGCTCGGCTTTCGTGGGGGCTCAGATCTCAAATATGTGGCCCAATGGAGCTTTATGAGTGGCCCCTGTGCGCCTGGTTGTCCAACCACACAGGGCCTTGTTCCAAGAGTATCCGGCGCGGCTGTGGAAGGCAAGTACGGCCACCGGTCAGCTAGGTAGCTAGGCCACCGGTGAAATAGGTACAAGCGCGCATCCCGGCTTAGTGCTCTGCCGTTGTGGGGCCTCAACGCTTGGAAACGGTGTTTTTATCCTCAACCCGAAGGCGCTCCCAACTCAATCGCTGCTGCAATAGCCCAATATGGCTGCAGCATGTACAAATAAATGAAACAAATAAATAAGACGCGACTGCACTGCTACGTAATGCAACTTATAAAATAAAGTTGACTCCTTATAGATATCAGCACTGGCCCATTATACCTTAGGAAAGGGTTAACACAACAAGTTCCATCCTGTAGTTATGCAGCTAGGCGCATCGTGTGGCATTTTTCGGCCTGATGCTTGTCGGAGTTACTGTGCTCTGGAAATAAGACTGGAAATCTACTGTGCTCATGACTGTGAACATGTGTAGTCGTTGCTTATAATGTTTTTTGGAGTCTGTCATACTGTAATCCCATTTTGGATCGTTTTGCCTTTCTGGACATTCATGGGTCAATATTGATTTGTTTAAACAAGTATATTATTCTGATTTATGTTATACTCGTTTTTGTAGCAAATTTTGATAGATTAACGTTATTATATATTCATTCTGTAACGGCTTTTCGGTTGAAACGTAATAATTAAATAACTAATTATGCAAATACTTAATTATTAATTATTAATCTAATTAAGTAGTTGAATAATTAGTTATTAATTATTAATTAATTAATTAATTAATTAGTTAAATGATTAATTATTTAAATGCTTGAATGGTTAGCACATAAATGTAAAACATGCAGCTATTCATTGTTTCAATCGGATTTGGTGAGATGTCGCCTATAAATGGCAATACCCATTGTTGTGCTCTTTTCACCGTTACGCGAAGTAGCGGATTATCATCAGGAAAGCAACTGCGCCTCTCGAAATAACAGAAGCAGAACCTTGGTGACTAAGAAAAAAGCGCTAACATAAGAACGCGCCGAAACTTCGTATATTTTCCCGTTCTTTGAACACTGGTGCAAATCTTTCACAGGAAGTGGATTGAAGGGCGAATGTAAAGACTTGTCGAGAAAGAACAACTATAACACCGCTGGGTGTCCGTGGGATGCTGCATTGGTAGAAACATAGTCGATGGGGGCGTCAAATAAGGAAGGACTGAAAACACACGGAGCTTGTGGTATTATTTTACATTGTCAAAGGCCAACGTATTCTTATAGTCACCTTTCTTTTCTAAATGTCACTGCTAAACCACTCCACAAGTATGCTTTACATTGGATCCGCCACTGGTTTTCCGAGTTATCAATCCAAACATTGCTTGCATGTGATATTTGCTTTTACAGTACGTTTCCAATATTAAAAAAGACATACATTAGGATAAGTAAAATGCCGTCATGCGCTCAACTTTATAGAAGCGTAAAGCATAGCACGCAACTTCCGTTGCCAATCTCTCCAATTAGATCAATATAAAGCACTTACACTTAACAGTACTCTTTTCGACAAATACGCCTTCCTGTAGACGCAAAACGAGAAAACGCCGTAAAAGTTTCGGAAGAACTCAAATTGATGTTGCACTGAATTTCTGCAACGTCCGTAAGATTTGTTCATAAGTTCATAAATGTTAAAGTTGAGGGCACTATCTCACGCCAGACCCCTCCCACCCCCCTCCCCCACCCCTGTGTTACTAAGAAAACAAAACATTTGCGGCAATATTTTACAGCTGATTATAATTCTAATAACAGAGGGCTGTCACAGTTTATTGACAATTACATGCCTGACTTCAGAACGAACAGTTGACTCTAATTGGCCTATGTTTAAGAGCAAAGTTAATTAATTTGTTACTAAGCGTATGTCATTATGTGTTATTTCTTGCAAACATCGTTCGGGCTGGTTCCGTACTTCTTTAAAACGCCTTCTAATTAAAATAAGGAAAGCGTACCTGCCCATAAAGCTAAGCAATCATCATCATCATCATCATTACTATCATCATCATCATATTCATGTCCACTGCAGGGCGAAGGCGATCTCCAATTACCCCTGTCCAGCGCCAACCGATTCCAACTAGTACCCGCAAAATTTCCTAATTTCGTCGCACCACCTAGTCCGGGTGGCCGATCTCGAATCACAATTGCTGGAACTTGGCGAGAGAGGCACCCCACAGGGGTCGGTCATTTCCCCCTGTTTATTCAATATAGCCATGGTTGACCTAAGCAGAAAGCTTCTCGAGATTGAAGGCATCAAACACACTATGTATGCTGACGATATAACTATATGGTGCACAGGAGGCAATAGACACTATTGAAACCTATCTCGAACCCACCGGTCTCAGATGCTCCCCCTTGAAGTCGGAACTTTTGTTGTATAGTCCCAAGAAACGCGGTCCAAGGCCCAAGGGATGGACATCGTTAGAAGACAAAGATACTAACTTATGTACAAAAAACGGTTGTCGTATACCCAAAGTCGATTCAATCAAGGTCTTGGGCATGATCGTTGAGTCAGGGGGTACAAATGGCAAGACTATACGCAAGCTAATTGCTAAAACTGAAAGTGCTGTTCGTTTAGTTCGGAGAGTATCAAATCGGCATCATGGACTCAAGGAGGATAACCTCATTCGACTAATGCATGCCTTCGTTTTGTGCCACTTTAGCTACGTGGCAGCCATGCATCGATGGAAACGGGCAGAGAGGGATAAATTGAATGCACAGCTTAGGACGATTACCAAGCGGGTTCTCGGGTTACCCGTATACACTTGTACAGAGCGCTTAATGCAGCTTTGCATTCACAATACTCTTGAAGAGATCGCAGAGGCCCAGGAGCGCGCACAGCTAACTCGACTCACAACAACGAAGGCAGGGAGATCTATCTTGCAGGAACTCGGATATCACCCCGATAGAGTAGCAGAGGAGTTCTCTGACGTTCCTCCGTCGATTCGTGAGAACATTACGGTCGCGCCAATACCTAGGAACATGCACCCCGATCATAATCGCGGTAGAAGGAGGGCAAGGGCGGCCAACCTCCTTAGGCAAATGCACAGTGATCAGCGACAGGTCAGCTTTGTGGATGCCGCTTCTTGTAAGGGACGTCAGGCGTTCACCATCGTCACTGTTGATGGTCGGCAAGGAATCACCAATGCTGCCTCGGTTCGGACGAGGGACTCCGAAATAGCTGAACAAATGGCTATTGCACTAGCCCTGCTGGATAGCTCACGGGATGCCATCTATAGTGATTCAAGATCTGCAGTCAGAGCATTTGAAAAAGGCACCATTTCCAAACAGGCCCTCAGACTTATTGGGGGCAAGGCAATCACGCACCACTTCATTTATTGGTTTCCGGCACATCAGGGTCAGATAAAGGGTGCTCCTCCCAACCTCAACGAGTCGGCTCACGGGGCTGCGCGTGAACTTGCCCACCGCGCTACCCTCGACCAATCGGAAGCCGACTCACTAGAGAACAGGGACACGCCCTCCACCTACAACGAGATAACTAAACACTACTATCTCAGCCGTAGAACCTACTTTGTTCCTCATCCGCGCCTCAATAGAGCTCAAGCGTTAACGCTCCGCCTACTACAAACGAATACCTATCCGAATCCATCGCTCTTGAATAAAATCTATCCGGATACTTACACCAACGCTACCTGCCACGATTGTGGAGATATAGCCACGTTAGACCATATGGTCTGGCGGTGTGCTCGGTCACGCTCTATCATCGCTAACAGCTCGGCCAGATGGGAGGTGGTTCTCCGCAGCCCTCTTCTGGCTGACCAACTCTGGGCTGTCCAGCAGGCCCACGATGCGGCCGAGAGGCCCGGCCTTCCGGTTCCCACGTGGGAGCGGCCCGCTTCGTGAAGACTCACGATCTGCAGGACTTTAATTATTAAAGTTTTACCATACCATACCATACCTAGTCTTCTGCCATCCTCTACTGCGTTTCGCTTCTCTTGGTACCCATTCTGTCACCATAATGATCCAACGGTTATCTAGTCTGGGCATTACATGACCTGCCCAGCGCCATTTTTTTCTCTTAATGTCTATTAGAATATCGTCTTTACCCGTTTGCTCTCTGATCCCAACCGCTCTCTTTCTGTCTCTTAACGTTATGTCTAGCAGTCTTCGTTCCATCGCTCTTTGCGCGGTCCTTAACTTGTTCTCAAGCTTCTTTGTTAGTCTCCAAGTCTCTGCCCCATATGTCAACACTGGTAAAATGCACTGATTGTACACCTTGCTTTTCAATGATAATGGTAAGCTTCCAGTCAGGGGCTCACGATGTCTACCGTAAGCGAACCAACCCATCTTTATTCTTCTGTGAATTTCCTTCTCATGGTCAGGGTTCCTTCTGATTAGTTGACCTAGGTAAACGTACTCCTCCACAGACTCTAGAGGCTGACTTGCGATTTTGAACTCTTGTTCCCTTGCCAGGTTATTCATCATTATCTTTGTCTTCTGCACATTAATCTTCAACCCCGATCTTACACTCTCTCTGTTAAGGTCCTCAATCATTTGTTGTAACTCGTCTGCATGGTTGCTGAATAGAACAATGTCATCGACAAACCGAAGGTTGTTGATGTATTCACCGTCAATCTTTACTCCTAAGCCTTCCCAGTTAAATAGCTTCAATACTTCTGAGCCGGCAGTGAATAGCATTGGAGAGATTGTGTCTTCTTGTCTGACCCCTTTATTTATAGGTATCTTCCTACTTTTCTTCTGTAGAATTATGGTGGCTGTGGAATTTCTGTAGATATTTTCCGTGGTTTTTACGTAAGCGGTTTGTGCTCCCTTGATTACGCAATGCCTCTATGACTGCTGGCATCTCTACTGAATTAAATGCTTTTTCGTAATTCATGAAAGCCTTATAGAGAGGCTTAGTGTGCTCTGCGAATTTCTCGATAACCTGGTTAATGACATGGATGTGATCCATTGTAGAGTAACCTTTCCTGAAGCCAGCCTGCTCCCTTGGTTGACTAAAATCCAGTGTTGTCCTTCTTCTATTGGAGATTATTTGGTAAATATTTTATGCAATACTTGGAGTAAGCTAATGGGCCTATAATTTTTTAATTCTTTAACGTAGCCCTTTTTGTGGATTAGTGTAATGTTTGCATTTTTCCAGTTTTCTGGGACCCTTGCTGTCGATAGACATTTTCGTATAGAGAGCCGCCAGTTTTCCTAGCATTATGTCTCCTCCATTTTTGATTAAATCGACTGCTATTCCATCCTCCCCCGCCGCTTTTCCCCGTTTCATGCCTTGCAAGGCCTTTCCTACCTCATCTCTGGTTAGAGGAGGAGTTTCTGTATACTGTTCATTCGAATAAGTCAATGGAATAAGTCAATCGAATAAGTATTTCCGTGGGAACTCTAATATATAAATATACGATATGTGAAGCGAAGGATTTTTTTTCAATGATACTCTCCAATCACTATTGATAGAAAATCTCAAAATGCTTTGGGTAATTTTGGTGCTCCAAAAGATGACGCGATAACCTTGAACGACACTGACGGTGTCCCTGTTCCACGTTCGCAATGTTGTTCTTTATTAAAGAAAATGTTTGCGATGTCTTTTCCCATGTATCAGGTATTAATCTTCCTGAATATTGTGTACTGAATTACACATCCCTATGAGATTCCTGTATTCATAGATTATTTTGGTGGGTTTCACGTTATAAAAAACACAAAATCGTCTTCCTCACGCAGAATTGACGTTCATACCTCAAAATTTTTGAACATTGAAAAGTGTACTTCGTTATTAATAACACAACTTTTTTCACAGTCTATCGCTTCTGGCTGGTTACCCTGCGAGTAGAAGGGGGTCAAGGTGCTACGGCTCTTCAAATCTAATTAGGTTCATTCTCTTCTTAATGTCAGAACTATATCACTAATTACCATCTTTCATAAATTGTTATAACACGTCATTTACTCATGTTTATTTAACTTCCTCCAGCTTTATGCATTCTTATGGCTAAATAGCCTGGATTTCTTAAATAATTTTCGTGTGAGAAGCAACTAATTTATTTTGCTAAAGAACTGTTTGCTGCTCTTGACGAGTGATTAATGGATAGTATATTTCAAGCCCTTCAGAAGGCGGTTGATCTTGTCTCTCACCAACTACTACGTTTAAAATTAAGAAAATTAAACATTGACGCTAACATTATTGCATAGACTGAAAACGTTCTTTCTAAATGAACGCAATTTGTGACAGCTAACGATTTGAATTTTCTTTCCTGTACAGTTATTTCTGCCACGTTGCATGGTTGTGTCCTCGGCCCCCTTCTATTCTTCATTTGTATTAATGATCGGACTAATGTAGTCCAGTCATGTAATGTCAAGTCGTGTATGTTGATGACTCGGCAATCTACCGCGTAATACCATCTGACAGTGATCTTACAGTACTTCAGTCTGACCTTAGCGCTGTCACTAATTGGTGCAACACCTGGTAAATGCGCTCGAATGCTAAAAAATGCGAAGTAATGATAATCTCCTGAAAATTGGCTAATCTTAAACCTTCCGTTTATCTCATTGAGAGAGAGAGAGAGAGAAAGAGAGAGACACATTTATTTACGGCATAACGAGGTCGTTAAATTAGCTTGCCGGTGGTCCGAAGGGTGGTGGCCAATTGCTTGCCTCAACTATTTCGTACCAGTTACCTCTGCCTGAATCTGGTAGTCAGTCGTCAACAGGAGCGACTCCCATGTCTCGTGGGAGGGAGTTGACAGTATTAACTGTGGAGGAGGGTTTCTCTCGCATTGCCAAATAATGTGATTTTGGATAGCCTTCATGATGTTGCAACGTTGACAGTTTGGTTGGATTTCATCCGGGTAGATTTTGGATAGCCATTGCTGGTTCTGTACTAGACGAAGTAACTTCTTAATACTCTAGCAGCCCGCATAACTGCTAATCTTTGTTGGCAAACTCTTGTTAACCATGTTGTTAATGATCCTGAGTGCGCGTTAGGTTATTTATGTCGAAACTTTTCAAGGACAGCACCTTCAGGTAAATTAACACTATAAACAACACTTTTAAAGTGTAAGCTTGCATATGCATGTGCAATATAGGGATCGTAGTCAAGGATATTTCATCAATCAGAGTCAGTGCAAAAAACCTTACTGCGCATTTATTTCTATCAAATTATTTTCGTGTTTCCAGTACATAATTGAAGAAAGTCATTTTGCAACTTCCCAACCTCTCTTTGCGCAGGAATATATCCAGTTTATGACTGTTCCACATGTTTTTTTTTTATTTCACACGTGAAAGATGTACTTCTTAACGAGCCAATTTTTGTGTCATTTCGTACGGAAAACCACCATAAGGTTGACGCCCTTTTTCGTCACACTAATTTGTTTTTCGACTAATTTATCCCGAAGAAAACCAGTAGATGGAACCAATTGTCCAACTCCATCGTCAAATTCTCAACACTTCCGTATTTCCCTTTTCAATTCAAGTTTTTATTTCGGACAACCACTGTCCAGGAGAATGGGACTATATGTATCATACCTGCCTGACGTGGTCCTGTGCGCCTGTCGACACTCATGCGGTACAGAGCAAGAAATTGTCAAAGTGGCATACATCAGTACAATATGTTTTTGCTAATAGTATGCAAGTACATACACGAAGGCTGCGGTAACAATGTGAGTGAGTGAATAAACTTTACTTCGGAGACCAGGCTGTTGAGGCCCGAAGGTGGGTGGCGGCCGTATTCCAGGTAGCCGTGGCGCTGGGCTGACAGACTGTCCTGTTCACCAGCCGTAGTTGGTCATCAGGTTTTGGGCTTGTGAGCTGTGCCTCCCACTGATCTTGTGCTGCTTGGAGAGGTGTTGTACGCGGGTTCTTTTCGCATTCCCAGACCATGTAGTAAAGGTCGTTTGGTGTATTGCAGCAGTGGCAGTGTCTTGTAAACGTAACAATCTGAAAATAATAAATAAGAGCCAAAGGGACATACAGCGACAGCGACAGCGATAGCGTAGCTAAACGAGGGAATATGTTTGTGCTAAGGGGCACGCAGAAACTAAGACGAAGGTAGATAAATATGAGCATAAGAACAAACAACACCGGAAAACGTTTCCAAGTTTGCATACATAGCACGAAGTACATTGTCACAATTTTTTAAAAACCCTTCGACAGTCTTGACATCATAAGCTAGAGGAAAAATAAACGCTAACTTGTTCAGGAACATGACGATGGCATATCGTGTCAGCTATAAGTCATACTGCGACCTGATACGAGGAATAACAAGATCTGAAGTTTCAAATTAGTACACGTCTTGTTTTACAATTCTACCGTGGAATGCTACAGGGTCAGACCAAACTTGTTCGTGAAGAGTTACTTCAAGTTTTGGGTTGTAAAAGATCTATTAGGGACAGCACTTTAGCTCTAATAAAATAAGGCAGAGTGTTATCAGTTCGTTGTAGCCCATAAATACTTCAACTTCCACGTTTCAAAGCCTATGTAATACACGAATGTTGCGCTGCGACATAGAACACCCCACGAAGAGGCAATACTGCGGACGGGTCTGTATAAGGGAATATTGTAGTCTAATGTTAAGCCGTAGGCGCAGGTAATATTTCTATTTGTGCAACAGACCTGAGAATTTTGAGATGGATTGGCGTAGAACCGCCACGTTCGCATCCCAGCTAACATTTTCGTTAAAAACAACTCCGAGAAACTTCTGAGACGAAACGTGCTCTAGAGTGCTGCGTTCATTTTACAGGTTGAAGGACATGCTAGTAATTTTTTTTTGTTCTTTGCTAGAAAACCAACATTGTTTCACGAACGCTCAACTTAGCTTTTTTGCATCTATGCAGGTAGTTGCGCTAGCGAGGCGTTGCATTATCTTTTCAAGCAATGAATGTTTTCTCCTGCGAAAATATTTGTGTCGTTTGCGTATTGAATGGCTTGTTGAGTTAAAGTAATGTCATTGAAATCATTTACGCAAACCAGAAATAATATGGGTCCCATATTCGAACCTTGCTGTACGGCGTATTTCATTAAAATTATATTGTGGGGTTTTACGTGCCAAAACCACTTTCTGTTTATGAGGCACGCTGTAGCGGGGGACTCCGGAAATTTGGAACACCTGGGGTTCTTTAACGTGCACCTAAACCCAAGTACACGGGTGTTTTCGCATTTCGCCCCCACCGGCCGTATTTCATGACACCTGTCTGCGAACAAATTCAGTTTGTTCAGTATGCTGACAGCGATTTATAAAGTAATCGTCTCTAAGTTCCTGAGCGATCGCTCGAACTCCATACTTTGTGATGTTGTATAATAAAATGGCATGCTTAATCGAACCAAGCGCTTTCGTGCAATCAAGAATTATACCTAGAGTGCAAAGTAGCTTATGTAAGTTTTTAGTATTGGTGTCTTTAGCGTGCATGCGCGCTTCTTCTGGCTTTTTTTTTCTTATTGAAGGCCATACTAATGGTCGGAAATTACATTGCGCTTAAGAAGAAAATTTGACGATCTCGTGTTAATGAGGTGTTCCGGGCGTTGAAGAAAAGTAATGCGGAAGTATGGTGGTAGTTGTCAAGGTCGTTAATGTCTCATCATTTATGAATTATAATTATTCTCGCAATTTTCATAGTGTCTGGGAAAACACCTGTCGCTAGTATACAGCTGCAGATGTGTGCTCAGCGGATGCTAATGACTGAAGCTTTAGTTTTTATGAGAATGAGCTTTACGTTGTCGAAACCAGTTGATCAATTAGATTTCATAGATGAAATGGTCGTGCATACCTCGCTAGTGTCAGTAGGTCCGAAGGAAATTCTAGGCGCCGCGCTTCTAGTTAGGTAGACTTCAAAAGAAGAGCTGCACTCATTAGTTAAAGAGGAGCTGCTTGAATCCAGAAAATTCTTATTCGAAAAGTTGATTATTGCTTCACCTTCGTATGCATGCCCGTTCGAGCTCATTTGAGTGAGTGGAGCATGTTTGTTGAATTGATTAACGCTTCTGAAAGTTTGACAGATTTTTGATTGGTGATTTCATCCATCTGCAAACTTCGCTGCAAAGTAGTCAATTTTTGCTTTACGCTGGTCTGAGTTTAACTTAGTAAGAACTTATTTTTATTGAAGAAATAATTATTAATACCGTGTCTACGAAAAGTCGTAAAATAGTTTACTTTCTTTTTTCTTTGACGCTCTTGTATAGCTCTCTAGATACCCACGGCTTCCAAATTTTTGTTTTGTTTTGCGGTACATATATAACTAATGGAAATTATAGTAATATGCCGTCTGAACTTTTGAAAGCAAAATGTTGTAGCCTGTGTTGGGATTCTCATTTTTGAGTAAATCCTCAAAAATTGCGTTCGCTACTGATTCACAAAATGTAGAAATGTTGCCATCACTAACAATTCTGTGAGGTCGAACTAGATGTTTGTCCACTTAAGTTTTCATAAGGTGTTCCGCAAGAAACAAAAAGTAGGTATAGGTGGTCGTTTAAGTGCCATGAAAGAACACGTTCCACACCGTCTTCTGCGTTGTAGTTTGTGACACACAAGCGTACAAAGCTGTTCGAATCTTCTGAAGACCTCGTTGGTGAAGTTATAATGTTTCCAAACAACGCGAATGAGCACTGATAAGGAAGTTAAAGTTTTCTAAGTCTCTGCAGTATTATTCGCTGGCGAGTGATGTCTGCGAAATGAAGCAGTCGCTCAAGGAAATCTAGTTGTTACGGAACCTGCTGCAGGAGCGAGAAACCACAGAGATGAGAACATTCGAATACGAAATCGTTCGGCATTCAACATTGGGTGTGATAACCGTAAAATCAAGCGCGCAGAAATTGAGATGTGGAGCGATGTATAGCGCAACGCTTTTTTATCGCGCTGACGTTATACTAAACAGATATTGTCACCTTCTTATTGTACGTGCTGCAGGTAAAGTTCGTCGTCTTTTGGCCATCGTCGTCACCGCACTTTTATCTACATCTGGGTCTACTAGAAAATTTATTGTCGTTTCGCGCCTCCACCAAGGGTTTCGCAAGCAGTACAGCCCGTTTACCGACTACGGAGAATCAGCGAAATTTCTCCGGATTGAAACAACGATGCGATTAGTGAGAAATGGACATCCATTACGCATTGCCACCAAGAAAGGCAGAGGCAGAACTGAGGGGTTCTTGCCTTGAGAGAAAATAAATAACTACATTTGAATGAGACATTCGCCTTCCTGAGGAAGCATGCATACGCATTTCTTTTGTTGGCGCAAACGGTATATCAATTCGGTGAATGTCGCAATATTTTGCACTAAGACAACGAACCTAAATTGTCGAAAGTCGGATGAAAGCTATCAAAATAACACGTTTCCGTCTTTGCTATACACGAAGATAAAATGGCGCAAAACTGGTACATGCACGCTTTCCCAGACGTTCATGTATGAACCGCTTAGATAATCAACGTTAAGCGTCTTGTTTCGACGCCTTTGAGCGTGTCTATCTGCTTTGACTCGCCTTCTGCATTTCCTTCTTTTATTTTCCACCTACCACTTGCTTTGCTCTACTTTAGCGTAGAAAACCAGAACATCTGGCTGTCTTATCTCGGCTGTTAGTTTAGATTATGCACGGTATGAATTGCTCACCACATTAAAGGGGCACGCGAATATTCGATGTTTCAAGCACGCTTTGAGTAATTGCGCTTGAAGAAGAGCTAAAGAGAGATGGAGACTGTTTAATGGTTACCAAAGAAGTTGGCTTGGCCAAGCTGCTTAGCATGCTACTCCAGGTGATGCAGATATCTGAAATGACACGTGACATCACATATCAAGTCAGACATAAAACTACACATAGGAACGCCAATACGCACGCTCGTAACTTTACACAAGCCTGCACAAGGGTACTTATTCGGCATGCGGCCCAGGCCACTGCCCCGGAAGAAGCGCCGGTGTACAATCGTTATTCACGAAGCACTACAAGTGCTGCTACAAGGTCCAAATATGTCGTGCCACCCAAGAGACCTATATACCACGAAAGTTTCAAGTGCAGTTAAGCCGCCGAAGGATACGAAGCATTTGGAAACATGCGTATTTGTTCCACTGGATACTTTAACGCTCTGTTTCCTAGATCGTCGGGTGATGGCCGAATGTACAGAATTGCGGCGAACGTGAGAGCGCAAACATTTG
Organism: Dermacentor albipictus; assembly: GCF_038994185.2. Classification (NCBI taxonomy): domain Eukaryota; kingdom Metazoa; phylum Arthropoda; class Arachnida; order Ixodida; family Ixodidae; genus Dermacentor; species Dermacentor albipictus. The sequence goes on along the minus strand of NC_091821.1, from coordinate 70,297,184 downwards.
GAAGAAGAGTCCTCCAATGGTGACTGTCTAGTGGTCACTCGAGTTGACCCCTGGTATAGCCCAGCTGACACAGGAATACGCCACTGTTTGAGCACTCTCTTCTGCGATTGTAAAATAGTGGACCGTTGCTCCAGAGGAAAAACTGTGCATTAGTTCCCTCTCTCGAATATAATTTGCAGTGACCTAAAAACCAATGCTTCATTTTTAGGCTGCACTCATATTCGTTATTTCAAATTGGGCATCTGTGAATTCTTTCCTTTATATACATGAATAAGTGAGCAGGTGCAGGTATCCATAGATGATGCCGGCTGCACGCGAGAAACACGGAAAGATATTACAATTCACTCTTAATTTCTGATGTAAAAGAAACACATAAAGTAAGATAAAGGCGATAAAAAACTGGAGCAAGAAATGTCACAACAGACAAACACAGCTTCAAATTTAACAAACACTGTAGCTGCACTGGGGCAAACAAGTTCTGCGGAAGCTGCGAGGGCCGCCGAGGATCTTCTCCGCTGGCGTCGCCGCCGCTGGAAGGTGGCTCTCAAAAGTCCGGAGCTGGAAGACCCGCTCTGGGCCAGCCGGCAAGCCGAAGGTGCCGCCCGAGTCCAAGGATTTCGAGCCACCACCTGAGGCCACCACAACCAAAACTGCCGGACCATTCTTTTTCATAAAGTTCATTTTCTGCTTCTTCATACGTCGAGACATCCCGTCAGTGATAGCGACCACGGGGTGATGGGTGATACGTGGCAATTCGTTATTAACAACATTCATTGATTAAATTTCGAACTATTAGATTTAGTGGGCTCATTGAAATTGGGAAATTGCAGCGAGCTCTCCCCGTAAAAGCCACAGCAACTTTCGGATTTGGAAAAAAATGCGATTACCCGCAGAACTGTGGTATGGCGAATTTCGGCTATCACAGTGAGTGAAGCCGAAGCTCGGAGGCTGCAGCGAGCGCAAAACTGCACCGGTCGAGATGACGTTCGGTTACGTCGCCCAGTAGCGGGCAGCCACGCGCTGCGACAGCGAGGATTGTGGAGCCGCCGCGCGCTGGTTTCGGCTTCGATTTCTGATAGCCGAAATTGGTCGTTCTACAGTCCCGCGGTTTTTCCAGATCCGAAAGTTGATATGGCTTGAGCGGAGAGCTCGCTTCACTTTCCCAGGGAAGATGGCCCTGCCAAAGCTAAACTATTAAAAGGTAATGAATTATGTTTTGTTAATGAGCGACTACTTACCCCGTACCCCTTGCCACACCGTTTACTGACGGGATGTCATGAAAGGAAGCGCCTTTATTTCAAACCGGCTATATTTCATACCCTAATGACTTCGTAGAAACACCCTGTATACATTGCACGCATTAAATGCAATTTTCCCCGGGCAAAACTATACGAGCACGTGTTTATCGACAACATGACTACCCTAAAGAAACTCAAATATCCGTAAGCCCACGCTTTTGAATAGTAGATGCTGGCCATGGTCTCTACTACTTCATAAATATTCAGTGGTCTCCGGTGAAGTCTCATCAATTCGGAAATTTTCTCCTCTTCGTTGAACTCGCCCCTTTTCTGATCATAAAAGGATATAACATGGTGTTCCACTTATAAACGATTCCTTTTTAAAGCTATATGAACGATTCCTTTCATTTTTATAGTAGCATATAACCACCTAACGTTCTACGTATATTTAGGCTCGCGATATTCTCTTTGTCTGTTATTGTGATCGCAACAAACAACGACATGAAACTTTGGGAGGAATGACGTTTACAAACTGAAAGCGTACCAGTTTAACGCAGTAGCGAGAAAGATTGTCTGCATACGATTTTGAAAAAAAGGAAAGTAAGACGTATCTTAGTACGTTGCGGGGCGCAAACATTCCTTGCACGTCTCAAAGCTGCCTTGATTATCCAAGAGCTGACGGATAACAATAGCGCAATTACTTCTAGGCCCAGCAGGGCTCCTTGTGCACTTGAGCAAGTGCTGTGGTTTCTTTGAATAAGTACGCGTTTGTTCAGACCTCACCTTGTTACTTAGATGCAAATTGCGATGATTTACTTTAGCTGCAGTTTACAAGAGCGGCTCTAAACCGGCAGTGCTTTCAGTTAATCAGGGTGTTCAGTGCGTTCCTACCACTTTCGAATTCTAAAGATAAAGTTACTTCGACGGCCACGAATCGCTTCCCCGGCTAGTCGAAGCTTAGTGCCACACACCATTCAGGCATGCATTTAGCAAACAAGCTGTGAGAGTTATTTTGAGCGCATGTTATCTAAAGCGCTTTCACAGTACTGATAACGGGTTCCATAAGCTTTTAGTTCGGACCTCATTTCATGGCTGTGGTTTGTGCCGAATGTAAAGAATAAGCTATGTCGTAAGGCGAGCGCGTGTGTGGGCGTTTGCATGTGTGTGTGAGTGTGCGTGCGTGTACTCCCTGTAACATCTACAGCAACAGGCCTGCCTGCGAGGCCCTTACGTGTCCTGTCTCCTTAATGTACTCCGGCACACATTAGTTCCTTCTCACGAAACGCTACAGATAGAGCACCTGTCGCTGTCATAGGCTATACCGCGATGAGCGTTTGGTCAAACACTCCTCGCATCACTTCGCCCAACGAATAACGGCCGAAGACAGCGCACGCATTCCTCTTACTCGACCTGTCGGGACAGAAAACGGAGCAATTAGCACCCAGCCTCTTCGTTTCGCCTACTCCGCGCTAACACCTAGCCTCGTTACTTCTTACTTTCTTTTCCAAGCTGTTGCTCGGCCCCTCTGATTTGCGTCACGGCCCGTGTAGAGATGGGAGAGCGACCGGCTCCCGCGCTTCCGCCGTCGCTGACGCGGCCGATGCGGGCAGCGGCGTCGCTGGCGGTCCTCTCCTCCTCCTCCTTGGCGACTCTCGCCACGTTCAGGCAGCGCCAGCGCCGGCCGTGCTCGGACGGCGCGGGCTTCATTCGCTGCTATCGCCGCGGACCCAGCGGCCGCCCGCTCCTTGCGCCGCCGTCGCTCCCACCGGTGGTCCCATCGGAGTGAGTTTCGCACTCGGCTGTGGTCATTCCCAGGCCAGCCTTCACCGGCCTCTTTCAACGTGAGTTGGGCGACAGTGCTTTGAGACTCACGTTGCGTGTATTTCCCTGTCGTTTCCCGTGAGATCTGTTTTTCGTTTCTATGTGGATGCGTGTGTGTTTTCTTCATTTTTTTTCTGCGTTGCTTGCTTGTCGATTTGCATATGCGCGTACTGTTGGAGAAGGAAGTGAACCTGTTGTGCCGCTAGAAGCGGAACAACAACAACAACAAAAATGTTGAAACAATAACGCAGAACAATAGAGATAAAGGTTTTGGAGAAATCCGAACAGTATTTTTTTACTTTATATGTAGAAGAAGTGTGTTTCGGACGTTAGGTCCATCACTTTTGGAACTGCGCAAGGAGAGAGAAAGAAAAAAAAGAAGGAAGAACTGGGCAACTTTTTTACGCTATGCGTTGCGTACCGACCAGCAACTTTTATCCTTCACTCGTTCTTTATACTTTTAGTATTTGTTCTTTAAATTCATTATCAATTTCAAAAGAGAATATAGACAGGAGTTCTCAGTAAAGCGACACCGTAGCAATAAATCGACATTTTTAAAACATCAGCAGCAAATTATGAAGCAGCATGAAGTTGTCAAATCATTATATATCAGTTTCAGTTTGTTCATACAGCAAAGACACATTAAGCTATAATAAACACATGAAGTAATAAGTACACTTCAATTCATAACAATGGTTCTTGGTGTGCTCACTATATTAATTTGTTGCTTTGTGAAGTTCGACTACCTGGCTTAAAACAACGAGAAATTGCGCCCATCGTATGCACTATTTACATTTCACTTTGCGTATTCCGGCTTTGTTGCAGTTCTTGTAACAGATCGAGGAGATTGTTACGGATCGAGGAGCTGCACTCCTTCTTGTGACAGCGACGAGGTATGTGACATATCTCCTCGTTGTTAACAAAGAAGCGAATCAGCCCAGTTACGCATGACATCTTTAAAGTTGATTTGGTTATACCCCGTCTGGTAGGCCCTCTACGGCCTTTTATGGGCCTATAGCTGCGGTAATCTTTGCTGATATTTTAAATGTGTAAGCGTTTCTATGCCGACCCAACGATGAAACCCGCCCGCCCGTCACGTAAGACGAATAGCTATAAAGAAAATAATGTGTAAAACAATATGAATTGTAAAGGGAAATCTTTGGCTGTGGTGCGTTTGGGACCTGCGAGCCCACGCTCAGAAGCCGAGTCCTTTGCCCACAGGGCTAAACACCCACGTTTGTTGAAGGTAAATATATCTGAACCATACGAATGCGTTGTACCGGTGGTACAAATGTCAAAGGAGAACAATCTCTATGAAGGCGTTCTTGAAAGATTTGGTGACGGTGGAATAAAAGCCATCTCTAAGACCGCATGTAAAGCCGAATCGGAGCATTGTAGACACCAGGAAAATTCCGACTTAGCGAAAATTTAATGCCAAACGCACGAAATCCCCGATGCGTTACAGTGGTCGTGGGAGGCACTTTCCGTTGAGGCGTTCTTTCAACAACCGAAATGCCACCGATCTCTTAGGGCTCATGCCCTCCGCGTCGCGCAGCACTGACAGATAAGCAGTCGATGAGTTGATGAGAATGATAAATAGTGATGAGGCGTTATATGAGTCTCATAACAGTTGATAATTGTTTGACGTGGATGGATAAGGTGCTAAAAAGCTACAAGGGCTTAAAATGATCGGATCAATTCTGATAAGGTTAATAGAAGTCGATAAGGATTGATAACGGTCGCATCTTGTCCGATAAGGTCGATAAAGACTGATAATAGTTGATAAGAGTCAGATTCTGTCCGCTAAGGTTGCTAAGGGCAGGTAAGGGTTGATAAGGATCAGATAGATTGTGATAGTGTTGATAACGACCGATGAAGGTTGGCAAGCATCAAATCAAGCCCGATAAGGTTGATAATAACCGATAAGGGTTGATAAGGGTCGGATCTATTCCGATAAGGTTGATAATGACTGATAAGGGTTGATAAGTGTTTTCACTGGTCGGATCAAGTTTGGTAATTTTGAAAATGACACCAAGCTCTGTGGAGATGAGCAAGTGAACAAATGCTTGCGCATACTCAGACAACTCCAGTGGAGTTTCTGCTGTAGTTCTTTTCTTGTACATAGATTCTGGTCTGAACCGAGAATTACAGTGGGAGAGGACTGCTGTTATAAGTCAAGTAAGCAAAGTTAGCGATGATAGCCCATTAAATTCTACTCGTGTGCACTGTCAAGTACCCACAGGCTCTAATACGCTTCTGTGAGTTTTTTAGAGCAAATGAAAGCACAGCTGCGCTATTGAATAAACTGGCAAACTTGTGCGAGTTTTCGTGGCAATGTGAATACTTTGCACTTACACTATTTTGAACGCAATGCAGAAGGGAGTTATGCTGACCTAAACTCTGATCAAGATTTGTGTAGTCAAAAAGGACGGATTATGCAAATTCAAGTTCGCGTCCTTTGTGTATCCCTCTGGCTATAGCTTTTGATTTACGCTATTCCTTTTAGGAACGCAGACACATCGTGAGCGCGGCGTGAGGCAAATTTGCCAAGCGCCTGCACTGCAAATTGATCACACTGAAGCAAATGATAGGGCTTTTAGTCGGTGCAACCACCCGAAGCCCACATCCTGAGCATGGTGACCTTAATGACCAAAGTTCTGAACAACATGCGATTCACTTATTCTCGGGCGGCTACTGATGCGTTGCCCGAGGACGCCAAGCTAAGACAGGCTGGCGGAACAAACGCCAGGTGGTCAGGTCACCGTTAAGGTAACACGTGGTTCAAGTCCCCAGCCGGCGAGTGCCAGTGATCTCAGTGTTGTCGTAATTATTTAGTAAATTAGATGTTTATTTGGTATGTATTTATACATATTGCAGAGACTAGGAAGGGCCTATGGAAGGAGATGGGGTGTGGGTGGAAGCGACAGAACAAGTCGTAAAGGCACATTCAAGAAATTACAGGTATGGGCAAAAAAGCAAATACTGCAACACACTGGGTGATCATTTTTAAGTTCTACGCAATTTTTTAATATCGCCTTTTAAAGCTACTATAGTACAAGCCCTTGAGCTGGATTGTTCAGAGCGGCGGACATTACTCGCGCGAAAAATCGAAACACATATTCAACTAATAGAGAAAACTTCAATGAACTTCCAAATTAATTACGTTATGGCACTTATTGCAATTTACAAATTGTAGCTGGTGAGATTGTCAGGCCTATCCACTTGTAATGAATTTCTAGAATGAAGTCAGTTTGAAAATATGCGTAATCAAACTCGCCGTAAGAATGCACTGTTGGCCCACTTACTTTTTTTAACAAAACGCTCTTTTATGCATTGAAGCACAAAAGTAAGTGGCACGCCCATGTATTTCGTATCCTACTTCGGAAAATAGTCTCTCGAAACTGGTATAATGCTGTAAATTTATCTCAAGTTGATGAGTCTTGCAAACTCAAAGGCTACAATCCGTTAATTGCAATAAGTACTGAAAAGTAATTAGTTAAGAATTTAAGAACATATTTAGACATCTTCTGCTAAATCGTTGAACCTGTCTTTCGATTTCCCGTGCTAGTAATGTCCTGCTCTTCGAATAATCCAGCTTAACGACAATAATTATGCTATCTGCCACAAGCGATCTTTAAAAATTCCCTAAAACTTCAACGTGATCTCTTTGTATATGAAGCAACAACAACAACAACAAAAATAGAAAACTGAACAAGCAAAAATCAGCTTCAACGTACAGACAAATAATCCCGTAAAGGGAAAGAATCACCCTTGTGGAATTCCAAAGGTTTTAACAAGCGCACATACTAAGACAAGGACGATAAATATAGGCATGTACGGGACAAGGAAAGGATACGTGCCCTTTTTTTGTCCTGCTTTTAAAGTGTGGCCTTGTTAAAACCTCAAAGTATAAAGCATGTAGCGCAGCAACATGCTCTTTTTAGCACAATTTCACAGGCGTTTACTTGGTTGTGTGCGTATGTGCGCAGTATAGAGAGTGTCACTGCGTTTATGAGAGCTATGTGTTAAGGATGATTTAGCGAAAGTTAAAGGGCAACCATTTTTATCGAAGCCGAGAAATGCGTCTTATTAGCAACAAATATTTCAATGTCTTTAGTAGAAGCGGTGGTATCGCCAATCACAGAACATCCTTTATCCCGTGCACGGTCTTCCCGCTGCTTTTCAACAGCTTGCACTACTGAGGCTACGGCAGAGCGACGTGGTGCCCACAAGGCTCCGCCCCCTGTATGTTACCAAGGCGAACAGCTTAAATTTGAATTCTGTTGTTCACATAGCCGCAACTATCGGTTTTGGCACCTACGACACGCCAAACACAGCGGCTATCCCTCAACTTCCGGTTGAGTTACTGTAGAGTTTATTTGCTGCACCAGGCGATCACTATCCCTGTGGCGTTTAATACCCCTGTCACATGGCCCATGTAACGACATTTGCAGCGAATAAGATTAAGTCTTAATGCCATTTTTGTTGCTTCTACACGGGCATAGTGTATGACATTCACAGCTAATGGCATTCACCCATTGAATGAGTTTGCCGAACTCATTCAAGCGCGACTTACGCAATCTCGACGACAGGGGCTTGGCTAAAAACTACGAAATCGATAAGTTAAAACGAAATGTAATCAGAGTAAAGGTTGTCATAATTGTAGTTAGGAACTTTTTAATATTTTTTATGTACAGCATGATAGTTGAAGTAGTTTGTGCAGCTATATTCTTGTTCCCAGTGTCCGACTGGACGCTAGCACACCCTTGTCGGCCGTGCTTACAAACGCTCGTCTGCTTTTTTTTTTTCCATTTCTGCATATTGTCACGAGAGGAAAAGCCAGTCAGACAGTTCTAAGCGAACGGCCGTTTACAGTTTGTTTTTGCAGCAGCTACCACGCACACTTCTTCTTCCTCGACAGCTCGCGTAACTAGCTCGTGCCATTACCCCTCCCTCAAAAAAAAAAGAAAAAAAAAACAAATAAATAAATAAATAAAGTTGGGGAGATGTGAAATGCCACAAGGAAAAAATAAAAGAAATGAGAAAGACAGCGGACGAGACGACAGGGGCCGAATCACAAAGTTTGTGGATGAGAGTCAGCGCGAATGGTAGGGCTTCATCCTGGTAACGTGAACAATGTCAGAGGAACGTGGTCTACGGGAGTGGTGCGAACTGTCGGCTGGAATAACTTCGTAGTTGACAGGACTTAGACGACGCAAAACAATGTAGGGTCCAAAGTATCGGCGCAATAATTTTTCTGACCGGCCTCTTTGACGTATAGGGGTCCAAACCCATACAAGATCTCCCGGGTTGTATGTGACGTCTCGATGACATAGGTTGTATCGACGAGCATCTTGACGTTGTCGGGATAGAATTCGTTCCCGCGCAAGGTGCCGCGCTGCTTCGGCACGCTGAACAAAGGCGTCTGTATCTGGTGCGGTATGTTGCGACGAAGTTGGTAGGAGCATCACGTCGAGCATAGTGGTGACGTCGCGTCCGTAGACCAGACGAAAAGGAGGAAACCCGGTGGTTTCTTGTAGGGCAGTGTTGTACGCGAATGTCACATACGGGAGCAGTTCGTCCCAATTTTTATGGTCCGTGGCAACATACATGGAAAGCATATCCGCGATCGTTTTGTTGAGACGCTCAGTTAAACCGTTAGTCTGCGGGTGATACGCAGTTGCCGTACGGTGCGTTGTCCCGCTCAGCTGCAGGATATTTCGGACCAACTGGGCAGTGAAGGCCGTACCACGGTCTGTGATGACGACAGCGGGAGCACCATGTCGAAGGACGATATTTTTGATGAAGAAGTTAGCAACATCTGAAGCAGTAGCTCGCTGAACGGCTTGTGTTTCGCAGTATCGAGTGAGGTAATCGGTGGCGACGACGATCCAGCGGTTATCAGCCGAAGACTTGGGAAATGGGCCGAGTAAATCCATCCCAACTTGTTCAAAAGGTGAGCAAGGAGGTCGGACAGGCTGAAGCAGACCGGCTGGTTTCAGAGGTGGAACTTTGCGACGCTGGCAATCTCGACAACTTCTGACGTACTGCTTCACGGTTTTTGTGAGTTTTTGCCAATAGTACTTCTGCTTGATCCTCGCGAGAGTACGCGTGAAACCAAGATGCCCAGACGTTGGTTCGTCGTGGCATGCACGTATAACGTCGTCGCGGAGAGTAGCGGGAACAACGAGCAGGAAAGCGGTTGCCGTAGGGTGAAAGTTCTGCTTGTATAGGATGTCGCCACGTAGGCAGAAAGATGACAAGTGACGCGCGAACTGCCGTGGGGGTTGTGGGCGGCTTCCTTCAAGGTATTCAATCAAGGGCTGGAGCTCGGAATCTTGGCGTTGCTGTTGAGCAAGGTTTAAAGACGGAAGAGTACAAAGAAAACCCGAATCGTCGTCAGTATCTAGTGGTGCGGGTTCGACGGGGGCGCGAGAGAGACAGTCGGCGTCAGTGTGTTTCTGGCCAGACTTATAGACGATGGTCACATCAAATTCCTGCAACCGAAGGCTCCATCTTGCGAGACGGCCTGAAGGATCTTTGAGATTCGCCAGCCAGCAGAGAGAGTGGTGGTCGCTGACGACACGGAAGGGGCGTCCGTACAGGTATGGGCGGAACTTCTGGAGAGACCATATGACTGCCAGACATTCTTTTTCAGTTGCTGAGTAGTTTTTTTCAGCAGCAGACAAGGTTCGGCTGGCATACGCAATAACGCGCTCAACACCAGCTTGAAACTGCACGAGTGTCGCTCCGAGACCAACGTTACTAGCATCAGTATGCACTTCTGTGTCAGCCTCGGTGTCAAAGTGACCAAGGATCGGTGGTGTCTGGAGACGTTGCTGAAGGTCGTGGAAGGCGTCGGATTGTGCCGGGCCCCAAACAAATGTGACGTCGTTCTTGATGAGTCGTTGCAAAAGTTCGGCAATTTCACAAAAATTGGGTACAAAACGCCGGTAATACGCGCAAAGCCCTAAAAATCGGCGGACATCGTGTTTTGTCTTCGGTATCGGGAACAGAGCGACTGCCATGGCTTTGTCAGGGTCAGGGCGCACACCGGTGCTGCTGACAATATGACCTAGAAATTTGAGCTCCTCGTAGCCAAAGTGACATTTTTCGGGCTTCAGGGAGAGGCCGGCGGTGCGGATAGCTTGAAGAACCGCCTCAAGCCGCTGGATGTGTTGTTCAAACGTGGTGGAAAAAACAACTACATCGTCTAAGTAGACTAAACACGAGTTCCACTTGAGGTCAGATAAAACTGTGTCCATCATGCGTTGAAATGTGGCCGGAGTGGAACACAATCCAAAAGACAGGACCTTAAATTGATAGAGACCGTCGGGTGTTATAAACGCCGTTTTTTCCTGGTCCCGTTCGTCAACTTCAATTTGCCAGTACCCACTACGCAGATCCATTGAAGAAAAGTAACGGGCATGTCGCAGGCGATCCAAGGAGTCGTCAATTCGAGGAAGTGGGTAAACGTCTTTTTTCGTGGCCTTGTTCAGTTTGCGGTAATCGACACAGAAGCGTAGTGAACCATCTTTCTTTTTAACTAATACAACAGGTGAAGACCAAGGACTTGTCGATGGTTGAATGACATCATCGTCGAGCATTTGTTTAACTTGATGACGAATAGCATCCTGTTCTCTTTGCGACACGCGATAAGCGTGTTGGCGAACAGGTTGGACGGTCGGTTCAGTGATGATTCTGTGTTTGATTAAAGGAGTCTGTTTGACCTTCGACGTGGTGGCGAAACAGTCGCTAAATGACGATAGCAGAGTGAAGAGCCTCTGCTTCTCATTTTGGTCTAGCTGTGGGTTGACGTTGATGTGACTGGTCAAGTCCACATCGCTGGGTTCCGGAATCGAGATTGTCGTTACCGAAGCACAGGCGTTGGAATCTGCCACCGTTTCAAAGTAGGCCATGGTGGTATGCCTCGCAAAGTGCTTGTATTCGCCACTGAAGTTGGTAACTAGAATCGTGGTTTGCCTATGTTGGAGCTCTACGAGACCTCGTGCGACGCCGACTTCGCGATCCAGCAATATGGCGAGGTTACCTTCGGCAATGCCTATTCCTAGTTGTTCTTGGGGGCATTCAACGAGGACGAAGATGCTACTTCGAGGCGGTAACGTCACGCAGTCATCGACCACGCGTAAAGCCGCGCGGTGATGTTCATCCTCCACACTCGAATCCGAAGAAACGTAGTTAGAAAAAGTCACGAACAAGTCACGAAGGTTAATGATCGCCCCATACTCCTGGAGAAAATCCATGCCCAGTATAACTAGTCGAGAACACTTGGGCAGCACAAGGAAAGACGCTACGAAAGTCGAAGTAGAAATTGCAAGTCGGGCGGTGCATCGTCCAATGGGTGACACGAGGTGTCCTCCGGCCGTAATCAGATGTGGGCCGTCCCACGCTGTCAGCACCTTGCGTAGCCGAGTGGCCAGTGAGGCACTCATAACCGAGTAGTCAGCTCCCGTATCGACAAGTGCAGTTACCGGATAACCGTCGATTGAAGCAGTAATAACAGCAGAAGTTCTTTTTGCAGTTTCGAATGAAGGCGTCAGCGGTACGTCGCGAGGGGATGGCGTCGGCGGAGGATATTTGACGGTTCGCATGACAGCGGCCTCACCCCCGGAGGTCGCCGTTTTCAGTTTCCCCGGCGCGGGCTTCCACCGTTGACTCCAGCGGAATCAAAGGCGGGTCGAGCACGGTTTGGTGACGCGTACCGACGAGGTGAAGGCGACCGTGACTGTCTTCGCTGTTGGGCAGGAGGAAGCCGGTTACTTTCTAGGTATTGCTCGATGTCGTGCGGGCGTTCGCCATAGCGCGGGCAACGGGCGTCCGGATGGTATCCCCGCAGACCAATCCGTCGGTACTGGCAGTCGCGATACATGTGACCAGGGGTGCGATCGGAGATGGTTGTTCGGCGCGTTCGTTCGGTTACCGGCGCGCGCGATTGGCCTACTCCGCGCCGACGTCGCCTGCCGCGGGGCGCCGCCCCGTTTTTGGTGACGTCAAAATGACGACACGCTCCTGTCAATCATCCGCCCACCGAGCATTTCGTCCGAACGCGACGGGAGTTGAGAAGTTTGGAGCGATCATACGGCTTCGCATGGCGCGTCTGGTGGATTGGATTGGATCCAACAGGCGGCCTTTTCGGCTGCGGAATGGCACGAATGGCACGTTTGAATCCGATCCATAGTTTAATTCTAGAAAATGGCGCTTCCGTTGGAAACTTCGGTTGTTTCGCTGGCGTTTCTAGAGGAAGGAGGAGAGTGGGTGGGTGTGCGAAACGCGTTTGAAGAAATGGCAGAAAGTGAATTCCGGCGTCGTTTTTGTTTCTCGAAACAAATAATTCGTTGGTTGTACAGAGAAATCGACAACATCATCGGTGCCAGCGAGCCACTGGGATGTTGTGGCTGCCTCTTGAAAAGTGCGCCACTCTTCCGGTCGTTTTTTTTTTCTTTTTCCTTCTCGCTGTGCGCGACACCACCTAGGGACGACGCAAAGAACCTAATAGTTATAAATTGCAGTAGTCACACGTACTGCTATTTGAAAACGTGTTTGGGCTTGAGAAGAAAACATACGTTTTTTTAGACAAAGATTTCATTCAATTGGAAGACGAGAAACATTTGGCTTTGAAGTATACTGTTTGCAAGCAGACGACAAACGACGGAGGTAAACTTCCGGGGAGGTGACCGCTTCCTGATTGGCTGCTCTCTCCGCCCCGCTGTCACAAATTTTGCATACTGCAACTTTGTGACGTTGCAGCAACTGAACAGAACGCGTATCGAACAAAATATCTCCGATCGCGCCCCAGCCTCCCCGCAGTGATAGCACAACGGACTGTTGTCGGGGGCGCACCATACTGTAGATTTGCGCGGACCAGGATGAAAAGGTGCTTGCGGGTTCGTGCGGTGGATCGGACTTGGGGAGCGTCGAGAAATCCCAGCAGGCGGCTGCGAAAAACGGCCCGTCGACGGCGCGGAAGCCCGAAGAGCATCCGCGTACGAGAACGTGGGAGGTTCGGGTCGTGTTGGCGGCGAGGGATGAACCACTTTGCCGATTTCTTCCCGAATGACATCCGTAAGAACCGCGGCACTGGGAGGTGCCGGAGCTGATGCATAGGACTTCTGCAGTTCTTCTCGAACGATTTGTCGTATTAGCTCGGTAAGGGACTCCCTGTCATCATTTGCAGGTACGAGAGAGCATGCAGCAGTCATGGTGGTCTGGCGTTCATACTGCGAGAGCCGCTGCCGAAGCATACGTTCCATGACTGTTGCCTCACGAATGAACTGAGAGACTGTTGTAGGAGGATTGCGCACGAGGCCCGCGAAAAGCTGTTCTTTTACGCCTCGCATTAACAGACGCACCTTCTTGTCTTCTGGCATTAGTGGATCGGCCCGACGGAACAATCGCGTCATGTCTTCGACGAACATGGCGACGGTTTCGTTTGGCATTTGGAACCTCGAAGACAGTGCCTGTTCGGCTCTTTCTTTCCTTTCGGGAGTGCTGAAGGCTTCGCAAAGCAGTCGGTAAAACTCCTGCCAGCTGGTAAATGAGGCTTCGTGGTTCTCGTACCATACTCTCGCCGCGTCTAAAAGGGAAAAGTAGACGTTCTTCAACTTACGGCGATCGTCCCAGTCGTTAAAGGCGGCGACCCGGTTGAAATGGTCCAACCAGTCTTCAACGTCCTCAAAGGCGTCGCCATGGAACGGGTTAGGCGTGCGAGGCGCGTTGAGAATGCATGGTACGGCAGCATTTGGCATCCCCTCGGTTTGGCTTGCGGTAGTTGTTGACATCTTCCTCACGGAGCTTGCCAGGGGGCTGTGTTGCGGTGGAAGACCTTGGAGGCGACGGCTGCTTCGATAGATTTCTGCCGTCCCCGAGGTACTGGCGTCGGTACTGGCGTCGGTACTGGCGTCGGTACTGGCTTTTCCTCTCGTGACAAACTGGTGGACGTGCTGGGTACGCATCCATCGTATGCCTACGGGTCCTCAACCAGCAGCTACCACGCACACTTCTTCTTCCTCGACAGCTCGCGTAACTAGCTCGTGCCAATATTGTTTTCAAAGTAGTGCCGCGCTAAAGCCTATCTACGAAGCACGGAAGCCAACTCTGCAGTTTCGTCAGCGGAGAATGAGAAGCGAAAAGCGCACTGGACCGACGACGAGACGCGCGCGCTGCTGAAAGCGTAGGAAGACCCACTTCACCGATTTGCGCAGGATGAAGCTCAACGTGTAATTATACATGCCGATTGCCGACTGCCTGCGTGCCGATAAGCAGCGCCATCAATTGCGAACGCCATGTTGTATACCCGTGTAGACAGGGAACGCAAGACCGCAATGACATTCCGTATGAATGTCATTTACTGTGAATGACACTACACATGCCATGTGACAGGGGTGTAGCATCGTCAAAGTAGTTAAAACAAACTGCGTAGGGTTTTCCCCGTGGCTGACGCCAGTGGCCGTGCGGGCTCGGTCATGTTTACGAGACGATGAACCTCAGTTTGCGACGACGGCTAAAACGCTTGATGGCTGACTTCGACCGATACGTACCACTGCACAACACACGGACATGCAACACTTGCCGAAGCAGCGCCGTCTCAGGGCAATCAATGCTTCCACAGAACATCCACGCTAAAGGCCTCACTCGCGTTATTCAGGTCCCTGCCGTCTGCGGGGCTTCACGATAGACTGTAAGAACGCCACCCCCTACCGCTCAGTAGTGTACGCGGTTTGTTCGTGCTCGTCTCTATTTCTCTCTGTCTCGCCCTGCCGCTATCTTTCTCTTTTATCCCCTTCATCCTTCCCCCCGTGCAGGGTAGCCAACCGGAACTGCCTCTTGTTAACCTCCCTGCCTTTCTATGCATCCTTTTCTCTCTATCTCTCTCTCTCTCTTATCGCTGTCGCTGCCTCTGCAGCCAACAAATGCACAGCACTGTCGCCGTTTACCGTTCATTTTGAGGAGACGGCCTTGAAGCGGATTTCACATTAGTTCGACAACCTCAACAACCACGAACAGGACAAACACCTCGCTTGCGCTGCGCGTTTATTTGCATTCAACTGAGTCTGTGTATGCAGAAATTCTACACATAAAAACAAGGACACACTGGAACACCCAGACGCGCCCAGCGGTAGCGGTAAGCTAACTTCAGCGACGCTACGTTCTTGCACTGCGGAGGAGGCGGAACAACTCGATGAGACGATGGCCACGGAATACCGGAAGTACAAAACTAAATTTGAAAATTGACAGTTTGCACGTAGCGTTATTTCGTATTTTTTTTTCTCGCGTGAACTATCATGAGCATTGTTGCCGTCGGAGGCACTTTTGTGGCTGTTTGGAGGCACTTTTGGAGGCACTTTTGTGGCGCTGTTGCGTCATCATGTGCAGTTTAGATGGCGGGTTTTCACGAAGCCGTAGAAACGGATGCTCGATTTTTTACAATGGCACTATACGTTCCTCGCGGCTTGTACGTGAGCAGTATTTGGCTCGGTGGTCCACGGAAGCATTGCCTGGCATCTGATGATTTCCTTATCATGCTCAAAAATTGTTGCAGTGCCCCTTTAAGCATGTCGCCTTTGATAAGCGAAGCGGCAAGAAGAGTTCCTTATGTCGGTTAAAAAATTCAGTGATTCCGTGTCACGACGAGTGGCAAATGACAAAATCAACACCGAGAAAGCAGACGATGATGAAAAATTGTGGTTATAGTTGCGAAAGCACAAAATAGTGGTCTTCTTTTGAACACGTTCTAGCTTGGTAATGTCGCATAGCTTGCACGGGCACCAGACAGTAGCAGCCTTGTGAAGTATGCCATAGACAGGTTAAAAA
This sequence comes from Dermacentor albipictus, assembly GCF_038994185.2. Classification (NCBI taxonomy): domain Eukaryota; kingdom Metazoa; phylum Arthropoda; class Arachnida; order Ixodida; family Ixodidae; genus Dermacentor; species Dermacentor albipictus. The sequence goes on along the minus strand of NC_091821.1, from coordinate 70,281,294 downwards.
TAAATACATTGGCTTCTTGATAATGCTCTCCAAGTATCATTCGCCCTAACCGGTACAAAAATAAGTGTATATGATTGCAGATTTTTGGGACGGATGCTTCGAAATTGGCGCTAAACCGCGGATTGGTGATTGTTGACTTGATTACAGGCCAGCTTCAATTCTACATGTGCAACACGCACAATAATGTTATCAATAAAAGAGTGCATATTATCCGCCGTGTAGACTTAGTGGTTGTGGTGTTGGCCTGCTAAGCACGAGGTCACGGGATCAAATCGCAGCCGCGGCGGCCGCATTTCGATGGGGACGAGATGCAAAAACGCCCATGTCCCGCGCATTGAGGGCACGTTAAAGATCCCCTGGCGGCGAAAATTAATCCGAATTCCCCACTGTGGTGTGCCTCATAATGAAATCGTGGTTTTCGCACGTAAGACCCCAGAATTCAATTCAATTCGAAAGTTGCGCATTGAAATCTTGTTGATCAATTAATTAGCGTCCCCAAGGATGTAGCCTTGTGGAGGGGGCCGCACACTAAGCATGTGCACCCGCCCTGCCCGAATTTCTGTGTACCAGGCTTGCGGGATAATAAAACAATGTACGACAACACTTGCCTCAGCCCCCCCCCCCTGACCCCCCCTGTCTTGCCTGACGCCCCCCCCCCCCCCTTGGCACGAGAAGTCATGCCAAGTAATAGCCACCTATTCAAGTAGTTGATCTGAAGACCCTGCTATCTGCCATTCGTTACTTACCTAAAATCTCATAAAAAATGATAAAACAGGCGGTAATCATGTTCAGCGGGAGCCAGGTCCTATTATCAGCCATATTAGTATATCGGTGGCCGAAGGCACTGATAAGGACACCAACTGACGGCATGCCGCGGTTGTCTGATCGGTAAATGCCTATCTAGTCAACCTGAATAAAAGAAATATATCAATGCCAATGCTTGCTCGAATTGCCGCATGTTCGCGAGGAGAATTCGCGCAGGATTTCACTTGCTCGGCAGAATATTCCATTATATCGTGAATGCTCTCCTGCCAAATGATGCATTCAGCGCCCCAATCGCGAACACATTCGCATATTCCTCGAGCGTAAAGTCCTTCGCTCGTTCATCATCTGATATTCACGAACCCGTTCACATCAAAGGAAGCTTTCGGTTCATTTAGTTGTCAAGGCTTTTTTCTTCTGTCACCCGTGCCCCAAAAAGGCAGCGTCCAAAGTGCTCCCGACGGTGGCGATTTATGGTGGGAGGTGACGCCAGCAACGAAGAGAACAACAAATCCCGAGCTCGCCCAGGGCGCCTTTATGCGAGCGCACGTGGCACCCGAGCAGTCGTGGGAGTTTTATCGGCCGGTAAAAAGCTTGGCGGCTCGGCACTTTTTCGAGGGAGCAGTGCTTAGAGTCTGTTCACTTCTCTGTTCTGGCCAGCCAGTGTTCGTCCTCAATTTCTATACTTTTTCGTTGACTTCCTGTGTGTCGAAGCACGAAACGCTGCCGAAAGTTCTACGCGCTGTTTATTAGTAAAAAAAAAAAAGAAACTTGCATTATAGTCTGTCTGGAAATCGACGTGTATAGCGAGGGCATTGATGAGTCAAATGAGTTACGAGAAACCGGAACAGCGCAGACTGCTATATTCGGAATGGATGCAAGCAAAACAAAAGGTAATGCCCCGGAAATGTTTCACTCAAGGCATGTGACTTGCCGCATAGGGTACTTTAGCCCCACGTCCTGTTTCACTTGCAGTGCTTGATAAAAATGTTACCTGTCGTCTATATACAGGTTGTCCCACATACGTTGAGCGAAAGATTTAAAAATGAAAGGCACTCTGGACGCAAGTTCAACTGAATACATAATGTTGGCACTGGCCTGGAGTTACTCACGCAATTTTTTATTTTCCCCTTAACTAATGTATTAATTATGTTTGATTAATGAACTATTTAAGTTTCCATGTTTCGAAGCGGCGCGCCGCACGGAAGCACCTGCCCATCGCCTCTCCTCCTCGCGCCCTGCGCGGTATCTCATTGCCCACCTCCTAGCCCCGCCTCCTTCGCGTCGCTTCTCTGCTTCGGAAGAGAGCCCCTTCTTAGGTCTGCCCATCTTTTCGGTGGATCGGACACTGATCCCGCCGGCGCACGCCGCATCTCTCAACTAGGAGTGCACGTGCACGTCAGAGCATAGGTCATAGCTCGGCGCAGCCAATCCCCCTACTGCGCGCCTCCTCGCCCAAACACCTGTGCCGCGACGGGCGCTTCTAGATATTGCCTCGCTGTCTCGCCTAGCCTTTCCTCTTCTCCACTTCCCTTTGCACAAATGCGCCGAGTTTTGAGCGGTTGCCGGGCACGGCTGGAACTTAAGGTTAAACAGCTCCGCCGTTAAATAAGAGGAGTGGGTTGGGGGCATTCCTGCAGGTATGCTTAGTATCAAACAATCGCTCTTGCGTTTTCAAGCTTAGCACTCTAACCAATACGGCCACGGCCGTTCAAGCGAACCCATAAAGGCCGATCCACACGACGGACCAAATTGCTCTTTTGGACCGCGGTCCGCGCATCACGTGATAGGACGTCACCAGTTCGTGCGTACCGCCGTTGGCCCGCGGAAGACCGCGGCCCTCGCTGTCCTACAAAAAGCCGAGGCTTTTCCCGCTTCCGTTTTGGCGGCGGACCGCATGCAAACCGCAGCGATTTTGGCGTAGCCAATGAAAGTTGCCCGGCAACAGAGTGCCTTCAGCCAAATCCAATCTAGTTTTCGGCTCAGCAAAAGCCAGTCAAGCCAGTCGTTTCATGTCCGCCGTTCCGCCTACACGTGCGTGCAGCAGATATATTTTATAAACACCGTGTCCTCTTGGAGTGACAAGGAGGTTTTTTCATATTGTATGCCTCGTTGAGCAGTTCCCGGCTTTGTGGGACTCGAGCCGGAATGATAACAATGATAACACTGTGGCCGGGAGATTAGCTGGTTGGTCTGCTCTGCCGTCTGCTACGGCGATCCGCCGTGTGGATGTGCTCTGCGCCGGGCCGTGACGTCGCATCACGTGACCGAGCGGCCCGCGGACTTGGTCCGTCGTGTGGATCGGCCTTAATGGACGCATACTGACGGTCTTGCGTTGGGCTCATCTCGCGCACCCTGTCAGAACCTTGGTGCAGACGCGATATATAGTTCGACGTAACGTCCGCGCGCGCGCACGCTACGTCACGTCGGCGAAAACGACCCGTCTATAGTCGGGCGCGCCGGCGTAGCCAACGGAACCGGCGGCTTCCAACGCTCCCCGACGGGCCCGGCGCTGGTATGGCTCCTGAGCCATTCGCGTCGGAGTCGGCGGAACTCTCGCACCACAATGCATTGCGCGCGAAGAAAAAGACGCCAACACAACTCCGCAGACGGCTTTTGCGGACGGCGCGCGACTTGCGAACGTTCTGCGCATGCTCCGAAGATAGCAGCCGACGGCGCGCGCGTTGAAGTATAGAGGGGATAGCATCTCGGCTGGCGCAGCGCAACCGACGTAGCGTGACTGACCGCGAACGACGTTCGCCCGCGCGCCGATAACGCCGGACTATAAACGTACCTTAAAGGCCACCTCGAGGAGAGCTCCTTAACCAGGCATGTCTTGCATGTCCCGCTTGCCAAAGATCGCACTGCAGATAGCGCCGGTCGTCTGCTTCATTAAAGGTGCGGGCTTCTTCAGATTGTGGAGGAGCCTCTTAGCTTTGACAAGGAGCTTCCAGGAGGTCATCAAGTGGCCACTAAAGTCCTCTCTATTTTTCTCCGGAGTGACGGGGTTGTTCTCAAGATCACGAGGTATAGTTTGAATGTATTCAGGGGTCGGAAGCACGTAACTGCTTTTCATAGTACTAGAGTTAAGGGAACAAACTTTTCGCTGGCGTCTGTGGCTAATGTTTCCATTTCTGACGACCATAATATATTACACAGGAACCGCTAACAATGCCTGTTCTAAGAATTAAAATTGCTGCCCCTCGCTCCTCCTTTTTGTCTTCTCAGTTCACTTCAGCGGTTGAGAAGGGCTGAAGTTCACTGACCCACTGAATTTTTTATTACCATCATCTTACTGAAAATAACGATGAAGAGCACAATTACGCCGAATACAAGTCGCGACATTCTGTTTAGGATAACTGATGCTTATCTCGCCGCCGGCGACGATGCGCACGACTGACCGCATTTCTGCGCTGACGTTTCACAGCTTCGCGGTCGTCCATTGGCACGAAAATTTTGAAAAGCATAAAATATTCATGACGTCTCTCCATTGATAAGAAAGTTATCGCGGATACCTGCTAGAGTGTTTCTAAGGCTGCAATCGCACCGTTTCATAAAACAGCTACAAATCTGCACATCTTTCGAGTTCCTCAGTTTTGTAACGTGCTATAGCCATTAATATCAGTTATTATTCTTGCCGGCGTCTATGCACGGTAAATATATAGGGTGTTGACAGATAAAAAAAATTAAAACATTTTTTCGGACGTTCCCTAGGATTAATTGATGCGGGTATGGGTACTTCAAACAGCAGAGAGAGAGAGAGAAAGGCAAAGGAAAGACAGAGAGGTTAACCAGAGATTATCTCCGGTTGGCTACCCTGTTCTGGGGGAAGGGAAAGGGGATGCAATAGGTGAGAAAGAAAGAAGGATAAAAAAAAGGAAAAAGAAAAAAAAACCTAAGCACACACACGCACGTACACACGAACTATTTCAAACAGCAGGATTTGTATCGCGCCAAGAAACATGAGTTCTTGAAAATTATCCGTCGGTCTCTTTGAGCGGCATCGAAAGATTCGGATAGAACAGATGAACTTTGCATGTTCATGGGGAAAAAATAAGTCCCTCATAATTTTTTAACAACGAGAGCTGTCATATTTTATTTACATATAAGACATTTTTAAAATAATTGGACACGGATATAAAGCAAACATATCTTCTCCAACGATTTCTATGTTATCACATTAATATCACGACCGCTCTGGGTTGAATTGACTGATCCATGTGGATCAACATCTGAAAGCAACACTGGGTCTATGAGAGAGGCCGTTAGAAGAGGGCTCTGGATTACTTTTGAGCGCATGTGGTTCCTTAACGTGCAGCTAAATCTAGAGGCCGTTAGAAGAGGGCTCTGGATTACTTTTGAGCGCATGTGGTTCCTTAACGTGCAGCTAAATCTAAGTACACGAGTACATTGTTATTTAACACCTATCTAAATGCGTCCGCGTGACCGGGAACCGTACCTTCGACCTCGTGCTCGGAAACACAATGCCATAGCCTCTGCGCCACTATGGCAAATAAACGGTTCCGGTAGCAGTTAAAACAGGGGGTTGAAAAGAATAATAATTTCAAAAATACCGGTTTGTTAGGGTTTGGGTTGAACGTACTCCAATTTCGTTCTAGTCCACTTCTGGTTCCAGATAATGAAAAGTTATAACGAGGTCCGAGAACCAGTTCGCAACACTGAACCGGTCCGCAAACCGGTTCGGTGCAGTCTGTTTTGTCTTTCCTCATGGCGATGTACTGCATAATACTGCCGGCTTGTCTGCATTGCGCATGCGCATGTTTCATCAAAAGGAGGCTGAAACTTTCGAAAGAATTACGCAGATACGGGGGAATTTCCTGGTACTAATTAACGACACAGGTAATTAGTGAGAATATATGTGTCGGGGTAAGCTATGCGTAGCTTCCACCCTTGTTTCTTTGACATAATCAGAGTTAATTTTCGTTTTCTGTCAGGTTTCTACTTCACGACTCCATGGTGGTGAGCGAACTGTGGCATGTGATCTATTGTGTCGACAACAGTGTGATTTCACAATGCGTGACATATATTGCAACTTCAAACTTCTAGTCTGCAGCAACGAAAGAAGAGCACGTTTGGCATTTCGCTTAGATTTATGTTTCTTTAGAAGCAGTTGAGTACATTGATGCTTCTGAACGATGGACAGTTTGTGCTGAACCTTACATCGATGTTTCTTGTGCACCTGCATGTGGCGCGAGGTCTCGGGCTAGCTGAGGGCGGACAAAGAAGCCAATTGAGTCTCGCACATTGTGACCCACGAACAATTTCCACAATTCGAAGAACGCTGCACTCTTCTTGGCGCTTAACCCCATGGCACGTAACAAAAGCCGACCTCAGGTGCAGTTTATAGCCGTGGTTACCGCTCAGTGGGAAGGTGACGACATTAATCAACAACCGCAGCGTTATGGTTGCAATAAGTCATGCAGCTGAACTCATTGGTATCCCTCCTTGACGACATCGTCCTCCCCTCTCTCCGTGTTAATCTAGTTTGTGTAGATTTAGTAACAAGTTGACTTAATGGCCGAATTGGAAACGTCACCAGAAATGTTGGTTCCACGAAGCTCCTTGAAAGAACTTTTCTTCAGGTTAACACAATTCTCTTGGCCGACTTCACAACTGCAAGCGCCCTTGCCGAGGTGGTCGTATATAGTTACTAGAACATGCCCATCGTCTATCCCCATTCTCAAACACAACGCAACTCGTGAGTCGTAACAATTTGCGTAGGGTGAGCCGATTGAAGAAGTAGTTGTTGGAACAATCGTGCAAAATATCGAGCACAATTATACATTGTATTAGCTGTGTTATTATTTCTCAATATTGTGGTGATGAGCATTCCGTTAATTTTGGCCATTGTTCGTGTATATAGTACTGTCCACCTGCCTTGTTCTCACATGAGACTGGCAGTATTGAAAATAAAGTAAAAAAACAAACAAAGAAATGCTAGTTACGTGATTGTTCTTAGATAAGTTAAAGCTCGAATGTGGTTCTGGGATACCTAAAGTGTAAGGAGGATGGCCTTGAGATTTATAGGCAATTGAAATTTTACTAGTTGTTTTTTAAAGTGACCGGTCAAGTCATATATCGGGTATTTACTTATTCAGGATATACAATTTTTTCAAACATTGCCTGTACCGTAGCACCATTCTAGTCCTTGAGCTACATTTCTAGAAAAGGCGCATACTACTGGTAAGAAACAGTGAAGTGCATAATAGACTAACTAAGAGTTCTTCAAAAATTAAATTTTAGCTAACTACATTATGGCAAATATTTGCAATATATAGGAATTGTAGCCGATGAGTTTGGAAGGCGCATCCACTCAGAATGAATTTTGAGGGTGACACCGCTTTCTAGATATTTATTCCCAAAGGCGTTTCTGCAGTTGTTTTTACAGAACTGTCCATATGTAGATACTCCTTGCTTGATTCGTTAGCATTATCAGATACTCCACCTGTACAGAGCGCTATCGCACAGAGGGATCATAGTGGTGTGTGCCCGCTGTTGTACTTCACTTGCAAATTAAGTTTCTTGCTAAATAAAGAAGAACAGAGAAGCTCACGCTTATATATAGAACTACGCACTACACAAAAAAAAAGAAGTTTGTTCATTTTTTCAGACCACTTTGGCTACCCGTCTCGCAACTCCAACTACTGATACGGGCCCTCACGATCTTCAACACCCCTGACTAGCTCAATACAGCTGAAATATTCAGATAATCTTTATCGTTATTAGCACATGGGGTGCCTCTCTGCTGACTGAGAGAGGTGTCGCCGAAGTGCCCCTCTTTGTTGATGATGATGGCAACACTTTACTGAAAGGAATATAATGAACTGGGCCCTCGGCCCGAATTGCGGAAAGGGATCAGCACCGCCTCGCGAAGGCGTGCCGCGCCGTCAAATTCCCAGAGGGACCGCAGGACGCGTGGCAGATGTCCACTGGCTGCTCGTTACACCTGCAGGTCGTTGCTTTCGCAGCACCTTTGGGAAAACTCATTTTGTCAGCGTCGGCAGTCTCCAGCGCAGATAACGATCCGTATAGGGTTTCCTCAGATAAAAGCCTTATGGGCGGCAATGATGGCCAAATCGTGCAGAAGCTCCAAAAATAGCTGATGGATTGAGAAAGGAGTCTATGTCTCACACCGAGAAAAAACAAAGGAAACTGTCTACGACAAAGCACTGTGTCACTATAGCTGAAGCTGGGGTGTATATAGGTGGGGAGAGGTTGCTGTTAGAAGATGTCCTCTATAGACTGTACAAGCGTGGACGGGGCAACGAACCCAACAATGCGCGGCCGATAGTACGCTCAAGGGCAACTCAAACGCTTCTATTTTGTGCCCATGCATGCACCTTTATTTTGAGTGAAAGCCTGAAATAGTGACTGGCTGTTTATGCATGGTGCAAACGGGCGTTCTATAGCGACCAGACTTCATTTTAGTTTCTCAGTTAGCGTGGTAAAAACGAAAGTAATCTTGAAAGTGAGTACTTCCTGGGCATGTTGCAAGAGGCAAGAGCGCGTCCAGAAAGACTTATCTACTGCTTGTTTGCGTACGTAGTTACTGTGAGTCACCTGGAAAATCTGTTGGGTCCTTCCAGTGCATTATTTTACGGAAAACACGGACTGCATCTTGCAGAAACTTCTGGCGTGCAGTAGCGCAGCGTTAATAAATCTATTTAGAAACAATTAGGGTGTCATACCTTAAACTGTGCTACATGAGCTTTTTTCCCCAAGTTCTACTGGTTCTACTGTGACTGAACGACGTTGGGTGCATCGCGAAAAAGTTGTTGCCGAAAATGGTGTGCGCTTTGAGAGCCTACTGCTGTTGCAGTAAATGTGTTCACTCTGAGAGAAATCGCTGACGTCTGCCGACTTTGTTTTTTCGGTGGCAGCCGCGATATTACAGCAGTGCAGACGTGTCGCAGCGGCGCCAGGTGTTCCTAACTTGTTCGTTTAGGGGTACGACTCTCGCTTCGGGTGCGAGAGATCCGGGGTTCAAACCCCGGACGAGCCCATTTTATTTTAGTGAGTCCATGGTTTTTTTTAATTTTTTTTCAAAATCAATTTTACATGCGCTACAGCCTCTTGCTTTACGCGCAAAAGGTTAACCTTTGTAGCTCTGAAATAAATTCGTCATCTAGTTACACTCCGCGCAAGCAGCAATAACCAGTACCAAGTCTCACGCTATAACTATATGGAAAGTGTGTACTCGCTTAGCAAGTTTTGATGTTCCTTAATCTAAATCAACCCCGCGTTTTAATTTTAACTTTGTGGTCAAGAATTCAAATTGCATATGGGTGCCATCCTTAATTACCCGTGAAACTCTCCGTGGTCGCTTAGTGGCTATGGTGTTGGGCTGCTAAGCACGAGGTCGCGGGATCGAATCCCGGTCACGGCGGCCGCATTTCGATCGCGGTGAAATGCGAAAACACCCGCGTACTTAGTGCACATTGAAGAACCCCAGATGGTCGAAATTTCCGGAGTCCCGCACCACGGCGTGCCTCATAATCAGAAAGTGGTTTTGGCACGTAAAACGTCATAGTTTTTAATTATCCGTCAAACACTGATTTCATTTCTTGTCTCATTTACTCCCAGGTATTTGTCTTTACCCGTAATTGGGAGTTCTTGTTTACCTTCCGTGTTTGCGTATGGTCTGCTCTATACCTTAAAATGATAGTTTCGTTGACATCCCACCATACCTTTGCTCTTAGTGCTCCGCGTTTCTGCGATCAACTACTGCATTTTACTGCATGAACCTCTGGCACTCTCAACGTGTATGTGACATTTACTGATTTTGTGACAGTGGCCTGATTCAAGTTTCAAAAGAGCACCGCGCTTAGAAACTGGCCACAGAGAAATTGCACGTGGCTCTTCAGTGTAATTACGCGTTACATGCTTTCTTATCAGCCCACTTCGGTTCACTTTCAGCCTTATGCTGGTGGATCATAATTCTGCCTTTATACAACTAACTAGGATGAAAATATGTTTTTCATGAGCCAGGTGGTGCCTCCGTAATGACTCATGCGGCACGCGAATACATACTACACCATTCCGAAAGCACCTACAGTCAGCAGATGGTGTGAGCACCCCCCACCTAGCGTTATTTGACATTCCCATTTCACTGATTTCATATCACTGCATATTAAAAAAATAAAAGAAAAAAGAACTGCAGAGAAACAGACTTTGGATTACATCCGAAGTATAATCGATGTCAAGGTCAGAATAACAAATGCTTTTAGCGCATTTATACGATTTGCAGTAGCGTGTCTCACACATCAGCGAAGGCTGTTACACTTTCCCGCTGTATGTGATTCCGTGACACGCAGCGCCTTTTTCTAAGGAATAGTTTATTTTCGTGACCACGCTCTTCTCCCATGATCTTTCCTCCACTGCCTCCATCGCCGAGTGCTCCCCGCTCTGATTAAATATTTTCAATTTCGTAAAGGAATTTTTAATACCTACGCCGGATCGTAGAACAGTTTACCTGTACCGGGACATGCTTCCGCTCAACGTTTTGATTCCTCTACTTACGACGATAAATTTAATATTATTTATTTTTCTAAGCGCTTTAATGGGCCTTATACGTTACGCTGTTAACTTCCTGTGCTTCTTGTACACTTTACCGTGTATACCATTACCTTGATATTTCACCAGGATGTCCTTGTGGACTATGAACGACTTTCGTTTATTTCCAAACAGCAACGCTTGAGTAGTTCTCGGTTGAATAAAAACGGGCCGTGGTGTACCCAAAAGAATTTTGTTCTTGTATCGTTCAGGAAAGACAATGACGCTGTTCAACTACTATTTTTCCTGACTCCTGAATATTTGAACCACTTAACGCAATTGAGTCCATGAATCGTAAAAAGTTGCTCATGTTACACAAAATAAATGAAATGGTCTTGATAAGATCCCAAATGAATTGCTACAGACATATGCGGAATGGCATAGCGCGTCTCACAGATTCATCACGTTACTTTTGTTCACATACTTAGGAATGTTACTATAAGTGGGGTAACTAAAAACACCGATAAAATTGCTTCTGATGCTAACTATTCATTAGCGTGTGAACAGACAGCATGGGCGTGGAAACATTAACTACGCTGCAGTAATAAAGTTGGTTATTAACTTTGTCATGCATGCTTGCGCTGCAACAAAAATTGCTGCAGTGTGAAGTGGAAATAATAGTAATATGGTATAATCTTAAAAATAAAGTTAGTTAGAAGCTAGTAAACGCACGAGTTTAATAGATTTCTATGTATTTTACTACCTTCTCAATAGTTCTGTACTAGCCAGTGGCTAATAAAGCTAGTAAGTGCTGGCTTTATTAGACAGAAAGGCTAGTTAGTAGTTTTTACTAAATAACTACTAAGCCAATACTACCTCATCTGGCCATGGCCTATAGTATGCTGGGATTGTGACAGTCTTATGCAAAATGGAGATAAACTGTAGTGTTCTTCATTATATTGGACTAACAGTTACGTGCGACGTCGTCGCACTCATATACGAAGGCAATAGGCCTTTTAAATTTGTGCACAAAGGTTTGATTATTTAACCAAATACATAGGTGCTCATCGGTGCAACATATGCTTCCTAAATGAGGGTTATAAATACTGTCGAAGTTGCTCTTTGAGTGAGTACCGCGTAGCACCTTTGTCGTTCTGTATGTGTGTTCATGCGTATCGCTGCTTGTTGGCGATATGTAGCACATTCTTACCCGAAATCAGTGTGCCTTAATGTGTCTGCCAATGATTATACCCTTAATGTGATGCCTGAATGTATAGAGAAAGGACGCGGTTCTCTTTCTTTCATAGATATTTATCATTTTACTTTATTATGCTTTTACAATACCATCGACTTCGTATGGTAATGCGGGCGGCACTTTTAAATCGTATAGGACCGTTTGTATTGTGGGTAATTATAATTCAATTTCATTAGTAACTGCACTGCCGAAGTAGCATTTAGGTAGTATTAAGTTAGTGGTTTTTGCTAGCTAGAGCAGGTAGTGAAAGTACTAGCCATCATTTTAGTACCTGCACTAAGAAGGCAGTGCTTTTTGGGACAAGAACCGTGTAAGTAATTAGCTAGGGAAAATGACTACCTTGTCTTAAGACTGCAGGTGACGCGAATATACAAGGTGTCCCAGCTAACTTTAGTCAAAGTTTAGAAATATGCTGATGCCACGTAGCTGGATAGAACCAAATTAATGTTTGCCGTCGCTTGGAGATACTCAAATTATTTTTTAATGGCGTCTAATCAGACAATTACACTTATTTAGTTAATAAACTTCTCAAATATTATAATTTGATGAAAATTGTCAATGAGAAAATTGTAGAGTGGCGTGAAAAACTGCCGATACAGCTTTCTGTTGCTCAAGACGTTCTACATAAAAGTGCCTTACCGAGCTTGAAAGAAGCCCGCAAATCTGCGCAAGATTGCTGCGTGACTGGCCGCTTTTCTGCAAGAAATCTCAGGACCAGCATCAGCTTTCTAAGTGCGACAAGTGCCGGCTGCACTACCAAACACTTACCGAGAGGGGGGTCCGGGCAAGGGGCACCCGCTACCCCCTCCCCCCCCCCCCAGCCAACGCCACCACTCCTCACACACATTCCTCAGGCGCCGCCAAATCAATCTTGAGACTCGACAGCTGTTCCGCGGTCAACATTTTGCTGCATTTTTCGCTCCTTTAGGATAGCGGTAGTTATCGGCAACTCCTGGGGTGTGAAGGCCAGTTTTCAAACCGATTTGGCAACCGCGCGATTAACTCGAGCTCGATAACTTAACTCGATAAAAATCGATGACGTCACAGCCACCAAGTACGGGAACTTAAGTAGGCGTCGCCACCCGTATTTCGTTCTTGCGCTTCTTCCAGCTTACCAAACGTCTTATCGTTGTAAGAGTGGTGTTTCTGGTGTTGTAGAAAGGTAATTTACTGATGCAGAAGAAATCATTTTTCACTTTAGTGTCCCTTTAAGGTCAGCCATTAGCCCTCGTCAGCCAGAGTTTAAAAATATGCCGATGCACTCCAAGACGACGCGACCAAATGCATGTTGCTGAGTATTGTATAGAGTAAATTGCACAACTTTTTCGTATTCTACTTAATTGCATAATTAGTTAAAATAATGAAACAACTTCTGAAACAATGAAGTTAGGCAAAAAATTCAAAATAGAAAGCTGTAGAGCGGTTTGCAAAACGTCCGATTAAACATTTTTTAACTTTCTATCTTTTAAGTATCAGTTTTTTCCGCTTACACACACACGCACACGCACACACGCACATGCACGCACGCACGTGACATGCCGGCTTGTGCGCCGAGACTGCAGTACTCCCAAACGCTCCGCGTAGAAACAAACGTACCATTTAGTGGAGTGTACTGCCGCTTAAAAGGCGACAGGGCAATCGTTATCTCAGCGCAAGCGATGACGGTTGCTTGCGCACATCGCACAGCCAACGCCTGTGTCGCTGCCCTGTTGCCTTTAAACGACAGAACACCCTGCTGAATGCTATGTTCGTTTGTACACGGAGGGTTTGGGAGTACTGCAGTCTCGGTGCGCAAGCCGGCATATCAGATGGTATTATGTTTTATTGTATATTTTGCAGGCATCTGCAGTAAGCGGAAAACAAGGGATACCTAATACATAGAACACTGTTTAGTCGGATGTTTTGCAAACGACTCCGCAACACTGTAATTAGAATTTTTTGCCTAACTTTGTTGCTTCGGAAAAGTTGCTAAATTAATCGTGATAATTGTGCAATTAAACAGAAGACAAAAACTAGTGTGACTTACTTCATACAAAATTCAGCAACATAGATTTGGTCGCGTCGTCTTAGCGTGCATCGGTATAATTTTAAACTCTGCATAACGTTAGCTCGGACACCCTAGCTGTATACATTAGACAGCTTGAAGACGAGCGGCTGTCCACACGGCTCACATTTCACTGTGCAGGCATTGCGAAATAACAAAAAAAAAGAAACAAAAAGAAAGGAGAGAGAAGAAAAGAAAACTATTGCCCACTGCACTACTGACATAAATAAAGTTGTTAACTGCCACAAACAAGTGTTAGTGTGGAAATGCAAAAAAATAAAGAACAGACTTACAGAAAAAAACACATGAAAACCACATCCGTTAAATTTGCATATCCTATAACGCGGGTTCAGTTCAATGAAGTGTCTATACTGTTTGTAACCATTGTGATTACATTACATTTCGCAATTATTGTACACAGTGATTATGTTGTATGCAATTATTTATATCGAATCTTTCATTAACTTTTTAACTACTTGTCCATCTAAGTAAAATCTTCCTGGCCTCTCACTTACTTCAAATGCGTAGCAGCTTTCCCATCAAAGCACGTCGCAATGTACGTTTCTGAAGTACGCCTTTTTTATGAGACCAAAGAGCATCTTAGAGAGATAATAGCTGCAATACTACGAAGAGATAGCATAGTACCGGCCGCGTGACCGACCAGTGGAGAAGAGCTCCAACGCAAAGCTTTATACCTAAATTATAAAGGATCAACCCTCAGTAATCGACTGCCACGGTCGCATGTGGACTCTTGAGGAGTTCTTGAGGAGCTCAATTGTTTCTATGTCTTTGGAAGGTGGCAAGGGGATGCATCCCGTTAGGGTGAGACACCTAAAGAAAGTGTGCCTAAGATGACACCAACTACACAAGGTGACAACAACTTTTCTATCACCGACTATAGTTGCTCTTACACTAAATATGTGATACTCGAAATGATAAATTATATTTTGGCGCAGCAGCCGTGTCGACAATACAGTGCACTGAAAATCGAAAACTTACAATGGGACACCGACTGCTAGGTCTTTCGATACCTCAAGGAACCATCCAAGCTTCTTGAAAGAGAAAGAACAGAAACGCTCTCAATGCTGTATTGTTGTGGTTCAGCATGCCTCGCTTCATAAGGGGGCGAAGTAAGGTTCTCTGTAAAGCCAACGCGTGTAATTTGAGGGTGACAACTCAACTTACGCTACGGGAGAACACAGGTGAAATTCACGAACGGAATGCTCCGCCCCAGACAAGTGCTGCTAAAGAGAGCTCAGGGATTGAAGTAAGCTTCATTAAGCCGTTAGTATACTATTCAGATAGCGATTTTCATTTACGCAAGGTGTGATTCACTCGACACAAACGCAAAGAAAAAGTCCTTAATAGAAATCTGTGCCCAGAGAAAGTCAAGGCAGATGTACGCTCTCTCCCACTGAATCACCAGGGACCAGGGAAGGTTTTGTGGCGTTAAACGAAGAAAGCGCGCTGTACCATTACTTAGCCTACAGTCACTGGAGGATTGCCTTCTTGGTGGTGGTTTTTTTTTGTTACTTTTCGGAAGGCCAGCTTCATTAGACGCCTTTGTGAGGCTTGAAAGAGATGAGGGTTGCGATGATTATAGGAAGCTGAGCCGGTACTGGTTGAACGTTTCTGATGCAGATCTAAAAGAGATTCACAAACCGCCCAGCTAACAGGCGCCACCCCGGAACGTGAAGTAGGCGCAGAAATCTTCCCTGGTTTTGTGTCATTGCGGGCACGCTGCATGTTGAAGGCACGGGTTCGGAAGTTTTTTTTTTTTTTCATTTGCGAGCTCTCAGGCACCGTCTTTCTGTATTTTGGAGCGGGGATGTGATCTCTACGTCCCCACCACCTGTATGTCTCCTTAAGTTTATAGTTATCCACGTCATTTTCCTCTTCGCGTGAGCGTGGCGTCCCTTTTTCCGAGCCTTGTGCAATCTCAGCGCACGTGTTAGTTTTCTGTGTAAAACTAAAACTTCTTATGTAGTCTTCGTCTGGGTAATCACTTTACGATAATTATTGCTCAGCGGTTCTTTTAACTGTTTACTCCCACCACGAAAGAAAACTGCGGTTTTGAGTATGCAATGAAATTTCACCACTTTCTTTCGGTGATGTCAGATTTCGGACATTATTTTTATCCAATGTATAGTGTGTAAACACTCCTGAGAACATATTTTGCAATGACTCCTTCCATTAATTATCTGTTTCGTTTGCTCTTCGACATAGACTCACACGAAGCCTATGGCTCCTGCTTCTATTGGTTAGAACCTTTCGAACGGCGCAGATACAGTGGTGGTGACCCCACGTTCACATGTTCAGTGTCCAGGGGCCGAATTCAGAGTTTTTCATTCGTTAGTACCGTTCGGTTCAGACCGGCCGCCTTCGCTAATGATTAAAAAATAAATAAATTATGGGGTTTTACGTGCCAAACCCACTTTCTGATTATGAGGCACGCCGTAGTGGAGGACTCCGTAAATTTCGACCACCTGGGGTTCTTTAACGTGCACCTAAATCTAAGTACACGGGTGTTTCCGCATTTCGCCCCCATCGAAATGCGGCCGCCGTGGCCGGGATTCGATCCCGCGACCTCGTGCACAGCAGCCCAACACCATAGCCACTGAGCAACCACAGCGCGTATTCGCTAATTATGTGCCATTACAAACAATCCTAGCGCAAGTCCTTTTCGGTAAATACAGGCCCATATTCGAAAAAGTTATTGCGCTATATATAGAATTGTCTGTATGAGCAAGATGCCACTCAGTCGCATTGTTGGACATTTTATTAGTGAAGGGGGCTGGCCAATTGCTATAGGACTTACGACTAAAACTATTCGTGGATCCGGCGCCAAATTACTAGCCGCTAGATAAACAGCATTTTGAGCAGTTATGAACGTAATTAATAGACTTGTCTCAATCGACTTTTAAAATTACTCATCACATAAAGAAGTATTGCATTCGAGCAATTGGAAGCATGTACTGGATTTTATCTAGCCGGTCGACGGAATTTTGAATAAAAGAGTTGTGGTCAGATCAATTACTCAAGATCAATTACTTCACCTTCTGATGATGCCTGAAATCGAAACTGAGAAAAAGAGAAGGAAATGAAATAGACACGACAGGGATGTTAACGAGAAAAACGTCTGGTTGGCTATACACTACGCAGGCGGTAGGAAAAATGGGAATAGAAAAAAAGAGTGAGGGGGGTGCAGTGAATGTCTGAACGTGCGCGGACAGCAGTGCGCCACACATTCAATGGCGCCCGCATGAGGCCTCCCGTTTTCGAAAAGCGCAAATCGAAATTAAGTGAAAAAAAGCTCGTATAGTAATGTGCCGATTCCTCCTGGCTAGCTTTCGTGGTCTGTATGCTTTCTGCAGCACTGCAGGGTCTTAATAGCGGTATTTAACTAAATCTAGACTAGTATTCCATCTTGCATTGCTGCTGCGCTGTAGCAAGGTTTTGACCTGTCAGCGTTCACAGCCACAGGCATTCTAATGCTAGGCTGATTGCTATCAAAAATAAATAAATAAAAGGCTAAAGACAAAAGTGGGCCAGCAGCAAGGCTTTGGCCCTCGAAGCTATGTCGGCAGGGACGGTGGCAGCGGGTTGAGAGGAGGGCTACGGCAAATCGAAGTCACACGCACTGTTCTTTCTATTTTTTTCTCCGGTTACCCTCGATTTCAGCGATTAGGGGATGAAGTAATCATCCTTGTAGCTCCCACAAAAATTCTCTTAGTCAAAGTTTCCTCCCTCAGGTCGATAATGTATAAGAGGGACTCCCATCAGCTGGAATGCATTAGCCCTTTAAGATGAACGAATAAATCTTACTTCATACAGCTCTGCCAGCGGCGTTCGCAACTTCACAAGTTGCCCTTCACGTTGAGGTTACCTATGTGGGCGCTCGTATATAGGGACCAAAGTCATCGTGCCGTAATTAAAGAGGAAAAAAATTGTAGAAGCTATATTGAAATTGTGTATAGGCACAATGGTTCTACTTGTATACCGACCGTCATGTTTACACTACTTTCAAAGGGAACGCCGTCAACACGTTAGCCTAATTTTGTTCCGTCGCTATTCTGGTTGCGCAGCAGTGCCACTGCGGAAGCGATGAACTGCGAACATTTTTCGAAGAAACTGAATATTTCCACGCGTCTCGTTTAGAGCAAGCACGTGTAGTATAGTGAATAAGTGATGTCAGCCGCGTGGGTCGTGAACGTTGAGTGATGTGTGCCTTGTACTCACGTGCGCATTATACACGCCACTGCAGGAAGCGGCAGAAATAAACCAGCAGGATATGTCGAAAATTGTCTGTATTAAACACATGCATGTATTGCGAATGGGAAGCAAGCTAAACATCAAGAAAAATTTGTTGAAAAACTGTTTTGATAGCGCATACTTTATATCTCCCTCAATTTAGCTGCTCACCTGCAGTAGAACGCTTCCTTGGGTGTTTCATTTGCGTTCCTGTCGAATATTCAATGACACTCGAAATAGCGCACAAAAATTAACTAAGCTCGTTCTGAGCAGTTGGGATCGCATTTTGAGTTTACGCAGTAGAACTGAAAGAGAGAGAGAGAGAAAAAAAAGAAAAAATTGGGTGGTGAAATTCCGTGAAAAATAGAAGAGTAGTTGGAAGAGTGCAAGTGAATTTTACTTTTTATATCTGCATCAGAAGCGCGAGCGTTTCTTCTGCAAAATGGAACATTTCCAATTTTATTTGTGTTTCGTCTGTGTGAATTTCTAGGCCGATTATAAAGTTAACAGGGATAGTTAAGTTGGAAAGGGCTACATGTATATGTGTGCGCTTAACAATGAGGAAGACGCTTTTTTTTACGTCATATTCAAGTGCCTTTAACCTTCTTGCAGAATGCAGTGGAACTCTTCATACGTACCTTAAAGATGGTAGATTAGGTTCGACGCAGTGCCCATTTTCCCTAGTCCCGGTGTCTCTATTTAAAGTTTTATGCAGTGCTTACGCGCTGGAGCCGCGAAACTTTAATACTTGCCGGGTTCACTCCGATGTGCCTTGTTCTCAGGCTTTGAGCGCAGGTTAGGAGAGCTGTCTTTGAGAAGCGCGCTTCGGTCAATGAAAACTGCAGGAGCGACCAGTTCAGAACAGGGCACCGCCTTATTCCCCGACAAAGAGCCGACGGCGCTGTATAAAGAGCTCTTTTCAGTTAGCCGTAGCAGCACGCTGGCGTTCATTAATAGATGTAGGTGGTCCATTACGGGTCTGTGTGCCATCCCGGAACTCTAAATCATATAAAATAAATAGATACATGAGAGAATAAAGCATATCCCTTCAGGCTGCAATCGTAGTGTTGTTTTAATATCTCTCTGAGAGATAAAGAGAGAGGAAAGCCAGGAATGGCAGAGAGGTTACCGAGTCGCCACGTCCATTCTCTGAAAATTAACCATCAGAAGTGCACCTACACATACCTGCAGCATTCGATAATTACCACTGACAAGCTTGGAACTGAATAGATATTTATAATTTTTTTTGACATTGCATAAATTTTGTAACAAACTGAAATATTTCCGTGGCGATAGGGAGGTTAGCACTACATTAAGCAGCAACGATCGAAGACGATTGTCGGAGCAATCTAAGCTACTCGTTGTTCGACCGTCTTGGCAACCCTCTCCCTGCCGTCGAGCGTCTCGTCTCTCGGCCAAAGCAGCTGCACGTGCTGCTTCTTTTTTTCAGTGATAGGCAGGGAACTCTATTTGTAGTCAATTTGGCAGTGTTCCGCCGCCCACCAACGTAAAACGCCGGCGTAGCACACACCACTAATGTATGTCCCCTCTGAACGCATGCGTTGATCCACCGTGATGGGGAGGACGTCCCCTCCCTCGCAACCTCCTGTCTACCCGACCCCCTCTACATTCCTTTCCACATCCAGCCACCACACTATCAAAATGATCCCAGCTCTACAAAGAAGGCTTCGTTTTAAAAGAGCAACTGCTGAGTGTTTACGACAACGCGCATCATACAGTGAAGTTTCTTTTTTTTTTTAAGCCGACCGTTATAATTTCCCAGAGACGGTATCTTATGACTTATATTGTCGGTTGTCGTACTCCACAATGAATCGTGCTTCCCATTCGCGCGCATTCCATTAACAAATTGGCATTGCTCTCTCGAAACAAAAGAAGAGCCGCGGCGATATTTTTGTGCAGTCCCCCCAAGTACGTGCACCTGGTGTTTACCCACGTTCTTGGGGGACAGTGCGAATTCGTTTTTTTTACATTGCAAGGCTAAATGAAAGGGCTTTCTTGGGAAATGAAATGGGAAAATTAAAAATAGTACAACCATTCTTATCGAGGGCAGTAGCGTCAAAATATGGCACTGCTTTAACAAAGAGAGAGGGAAAAGAAAAGAAAATGTTTGTCTAAGAAACAAACCCACGCGCAGAACGTATTACGAGAAGCACTTTCCTGCATGAGTTTCAGATACGCGTGTACAAAACACACGTCAGCGACCAAGCTGTATACAGGATCAAATATCTTACAGTAACTGATGCCAGCAATCGGCTATATGCAGGGTATACCGTTCATTTCACAAGGAAAGGACATTGCAAACTGACAGCAGACTGGGTAGTTGCATCTGTTAAGATCTATACAATTTTTCACTTGCAAGACGCTTGCACGAGCCGATTTCTTCAGCATTTTTTGCACTCGCTTGCTTCAGCGACCACGTCGTGCCACTGAATGACATAGCCAGATGTCGTAGCGGTCACGCGCACTTGAAAATCAACTATCGCAAACGTACGACCACCGTCGATCACCTACTCTGGGCATTGGAAGGGCACTAAGTATTGAAATTGTTGTCTGGTGCAACCACGAGTGACGAATAGACGCCCTAGGCCACTATACAAAGCTCTGCGGGAATGTTTCAAGAGCTCCTGGCTATAACAGGAACAAGCGAATCTCTTCTTGTGAATTGGTCAGACCACGTAATGGTATAATATTTTCTAATTTTATTTTGAGCTCTTGAACCCTAGACATGTGAGGTCGAGTTCACAAAACTTTTGTTTTGTAAATGCGCTTTGCCATTGGCCGTCCGCCTTCACTAATGTGATGTCCGACATCAGGATTCACTGAAGTTTGCTCTTACTAACAATTATTCGCAAGATAAAATTTTAAGCAATCCCAAAGCTGGACTTTCTAAAGCGAAGGTGACCGAAAATGGCATAAGATTCTTATGAACTAAAAGCCTTGTAGATATTGCGGCTGTAGGGCCAAATTTACAAAGTTTTTCGTTCGTGAGTGTTGCTTGCCATTGACCAACGGGGGGGGGGGGGATATTGTGTACGAGTCCACCTAGTGGACTGTCCATTTCGGCCCCTGCTGATTGGCTAGGGCCGCTCGGCTCCTCATCGCTCGTGCAGCTGCATCCAATCAGCAGCGGCCGAAATGGACAGTCCACTAGGTGGATTCCTACAGAATAACTCCCCCCCCCCAGCTGCCTTAGCTAATGATTTGTCAAACACTAACATTGAATCACATCTGCTCTTGCGAAAGATTCTAGAATAAGAAATCTTGGTGAATGTGGACCCTGAGTCCATATTCACAATAGAAGTTCGTTTATTTCACCAAAAAAATCCAATGGGTGCAAGGTCCCCATCACAACGACAGTAACATAGCCGGCAAGTTTACTCACACCCCTTGTTCATCTGATAACCAATTTATACCCTTCCCTCCGAACCCTGCTCCATCTTCGTTGCCCGAAACTCTTCTCTGACGGGACACACGGGCTCCCATCCCCCTGCGTGCCCGCTCGGTTCCTCGTATATCTCAATCGTGTTGAGGAAGTATCCTTAAGGTGTATATTGTGAACCGACTACCGGTCAAACCGTGGATATGTGCAGCTATACTTCGCGTATCTGCATGGAGCGCATAATTAGCCGCACGGCGAACTAGCCCAGGCCTTGGTTACGGAGACTTCGGGCTGGGGCGGCCCTAACCCCTTCCCTAACCTGGGCCGGGTGCTCAGCACATGAATAGCGTGCGAAGTGCCCCAGGGTGCTCTGCTCTCCTGTCTCCAGCAGATGCCCGCCATCTTCTGCAGTGCGCTGTCTGCCGTTCACAGGGGCAAAAACCACAAGTGCTTAGAGGCGCCGGGGTACGGACAGACCAGCTCATAGACTACAAATGGTTTATTATGGTTGATAAGGTTCACAGTAAAAATATGCAGATTCTTCGCAAAGAAGGCCTGCGCGCATTTATTTAGCCATATTAGGCTGTATGGCAAACCATGCAGTAAACAAACAAACATTTTCCACATTTCATTGCGTTTTTTATTCAGCTGAGTAAAAAAGAGGGTACATAGTTAAAGTTCTTTTAGTATAAAAGTGTAAATTCCAGGTTGTCGCTTATAAGAAAATCGAAGATAAATTGGTCCATTCCGTCCGCTTTTTTTACGGGCCCAGAAATATCCCTAATATATAAAGTGCTATACTTCATTCTTATAATTACATGCATTTATGCATGAAGGCCTCTAATTCTTACCTGCTGCATATGACTTTCATTAAAGTGTGCTTTATTTTAGGTTTATATGTTTGCTTACTTTTTTGGCGGTTTGAATAAAGAACAGAAAAACTCCCTTACGTCCACATTCATATGCAGGGTGTTTCAGCGAACACTTTCAAAACTTTTTAGAGGTTACCTACGGCAGACAGCACAATTATAGTTCGTGAGCTGGTCTACTCGAAGAGGCCTTTACCTCGAACAAAGCCCATAAGTTCGGTGCACAAAGTTATCAGTAACCGCAATATCAAACAACTTCATAAATGTGCGCTGGCGATGCGAAGTTTCGCACATTGTATAACGGTTAAACCCCATGAGAGCGAGTTTGTACGCGACGGCGACGAGCGACGGCTTCGAGCGACGAAAGGGACCGTCGCTTGAAAAGACCGCTCGGTCTTGTCGTTCGATCGCTTGATTCTGGAAATCTAGAATTCGTCGCTCGTCACCCGGAAGTGCTATGAGTGATTAGCCAATAGCGCGAAGCCGAAACTCATTGTATGTCGCTCAAGTGCGACCGATTGTCGCACGGAACGAGCAAACGATTGAATATTTATACGTGCAAGAATCGGAACCTACTGCAGGACCGTGAGAAATATTTTATGCTGCTTTTCACAGCAAAATACATGAACTGAAATTAATAAAGCACGCGTCACACTTGTTTTGACGCGTATTTGCTGCCCCCAAATATCGGCAACACCAGGGAGAATTGGACGGATGGTATCTCTCATTGAATTTCGATATGTACTCAGGAGATAAAAAGGAATTAATTTATACGGTTTTACGTGCGAAAACCAGTACCTGATCTAAGATAGTGATACCTAAATCTAAGTACGCGGGTGTTTTTGCATTACGCCCCCATCTAAATGCGGCCGTCATGGCCGGGATTTGATCCCGCGACCTCGTGCTTGGCAGCCCAATACCATAGCCACTAAGCAACCACGGCGGGTTTACAATAAATGCACGGGCCCAGCCACTGAAATTTACGCAGTTCCATGTGCATGAGCTTGACAGCTAGGAAATGCTAAACCTCTGGTATTTGGGATCGTAAGGACAGCGTGAGGAGGACGAAGTGGCTTTACAGCTGTGGGAGCCATATCACAGGTTCACTCGCAAAACGCTGGAAACGGCACGAGCGCCATTCAGAAGTTGTCTTCGCTGTATATATACGGTAAGGCAGTAGCTGCCACGGTGATCGACGTTCAAGCTCACCAGATGTAAGTGCCTAGTAGGAGCGGCCTCTAGGCTTGTTCTGTGCAATCAAATTCTGGGGTTTTAGGTACCAATATCACGATATGATTATGAGGCACGCCATAGTGGGGGACTCCGGATTCATTATGAAAACAACAAGATGTTTTCGGACGTTTCCTGGGTTTCCTTAACGTGCACCCAATGCATGGTACAGGGGCGTTCTTGCATGTCACCCCCATAGAAATGTGGCCTCTACGGCCGGAATTTAAACCTGCACGCTCCACCTTAGCAGAGAAACGCCATAGCCTCTACGCCATCACGGCGGGTGCTTCTGGGCATGCGCAGCTGTTCTAGTCCGGCCACCCGCCAGGCCCGTGCAGCGGCATTGGCTTCGTGGGCGCCCCCACGAAACATCTGGTTGTTGCCGTGTATAAAGCAATGCGGAAAAACAGCAAGAGAGGACATGGTCGCAGAGCTAGGTTCGTGTCCTCTCTCTTGTTTCGCTTTTCGCGCAATTTTTTTTTTACAAAATTATTACTCACATATTCTAGCTAGCCTTCGATGCTACTTGTTCTTGGTTTGTTAGTGTGTTTTTCTTTTGATTTTTGCTGACGGCTTGTAACCTCTATGGGCGATTGGCCAACATTTACATGGAACTAGAGGAAGGCATTCAATGCTGACAAGAAATCAACAGAAATATTTGGGACAGAATGCAAGGAAAAAAACATACCACGATTTACCAAAAATTTAACGATAAAATCGCCTGGAAACAATTAGAAAACTTTCAACGGCTTAGCAGGCATCCCTGTGACAGAACCCAAAAGAGGACTCTCCAATAAAAAAAAAATCTCCGCAATGGAAAAAGATCACTCCAAGCGTATAATTTACTACAAGAAACTTTTAGAATGATTTCTTTTTACAAATGCGAAACGGCGACAGAATAGAAAGAAAATGATCCATTGTCTCGCTGTCTCCATATAATAGGTACTTTCTGACAAATATTGGGTAACGGCTCTATCTTACCTAAACCCCTCTACTTCTCGTGTCTTGCTCTTCGCGATTTATCTTCACGACTGAAACAAGAGCTTATAGGAACGCGTTTTCAAGATATGGATGAGGTAAGAACAAAGCGACGGACGCACTGAGGATCATTGGTTTGCAAGAGTTGCTGAAAATTTTGCACTACGGATAACGGATAAAGCGGAGAGACAAGTCCTTTGCGTCCAATTAAGGGTACTTTACAAGCGATGAAGGTTTGAAATGCTCTAAAAAATATGCGCATTAAAAAAACACTGAACGGAAGTAGAACTCGGTCATCAAGAGCCCGGAATACCATCGTCATCTCTGGGCTGTCTAGAGAACCTACGATGCGGCGGTTAGGTTACGCTCCCACGTGGGAGCGGCCCGCGGTGTCGCTCTAAGGATCCTTATAATAACGTTCTCCTTATCCGTATCCGTATCGGTATCTTTGTGTCCCCCGCGTATGATAACCCACAAGACTGATAAATGCAATGAATCAATTTATTCATCATCAATGTACATGGAGAGGTGAAAAAAAAGCTGCCGTATCACCCCGTACGTTTAAGCAGCAACCGTTTACAGCAAGCAAAAAGTAGTAACAAAGAAAAATACACGTACAAGCATTTCGCTCAACTAGTACAGGTATAGTAGCAATAAAATGAAGTTTAAGACAAAAGAAATAATAACTTGCATGCCGGATTATACAATGTTTAAGTAAAGTGCAAGCTTGTGAGCCATGTTCAACAGTATCAAAACATTTTGTTGGAGAAAAAACAAAACAAACAAAGTGAAAGAAAGGGACAAGCTATAAAGAAGCACGCTTAAGTTATCCTGCGTTTACATTTTCTAACACAGTACCCCGATCGTGAAAGTAATTTAATAGTTTTGGAATATTACTTCTGAGCCTCTGCGCTCCTTAATTAGTACGGTTGAGTGCCACATTCCAGCACTCCCAATTTCTTGTATTATATAAGTGTATCGTATTGCTCCATACAAGAAAGCAGTAGAGTTTGTTACAAAGAAAAAGTGTGTGATATCCTAATGTTCATGCATAGTGCATCTCTATTCCCTTAATGTAAACCTGCTACTCGTAGCAGCCTTGCTGTATAATCGGTCTGCATGTCCGAAAGTCTATATTAAGTGAATTTCACACCTAAAGATTTAAAATTGCTGACTATGTCTATTGGATTGTTATTTAAAGAGAGTGAAGAATCTGCAGGCACTTACTTGCGTTTTGACCTAAATAACATTGTCTTGTTTTTCATCACATTTATAGTTAGTCCATTACTTGAGACACGGAGCGCTAGTTTTGAGAGGATTTGTTTCCTCGGCGGAATAGTGCCGCAGGATTATTAGCCGGAATGAATGAACTTGTATCGTCCGCGTATGTTACAAATTTTAAATCCGTATCGATCTGTGCGATATCATTAATGAACAACTTAAAAAAAAGGTATGGTCCTAAAATACTTATTTTTGGTACGCCGCATGAAATGCTTTTCACAGAAGAAAGGTGATGTCACATTATCTTGTTTCTTGCACTTGGCAATGCGCTTCGAATTTCTTGCAATGTTTTTATTTCTATTGATGCATTGCTATCTCGCTCTTATGAATTCGTATCTTATGCTAAGTCATATGCTCACTTGTATGCCCTGTATATATTATTGCTTTCTTGCATATTTTTCCCGGAATATCCCTAGAAGCATTATATTCCTTTATCTGCTCATTTTTCCTGTATGTTACTTTACAGTATTAGTGCCTTACGTGAATTTTACTCGTGTTGTTTCCATGAAGTGTGCCTTTGTGGCATTTTATTACTTCAGTTTTTCCTTTTTCATGTTTTCATCTTTCTAGTAATGTTGAAGAGCCTTGCATTGGGAAGTATCTTTTGTACCAGACTTCAGAAGGCTGCTTAGTCTTTTTTTTTTTTTGCCTTTGATTTTCTAACCCCCCTACACAATGCCCCCATAGGGCCTGTAAGGTATTTTAAATAAATAAATAAATAAATAAATAAATAAATAAATAAATAAATAAATAAATGTACTCTCTACGTGAGGATCGAGGGTGAGCTCTGTGGACCGGTACTGTCTTAAGCCCAAGTTGTGCATTTATTATTAGGTTGTGTTTATCTGTAATAGATGACAAGCGAGAAAGTAAAGTTGTTTTCGAGAACCTTTGAAAGCACAGGCAAGACTGATATTGGTTTGTAATTGTCTAAATTATTGCTATCTCCTTTTTTGTGAAGGACTCTACTTTGGCGATTTGTAACTGCATTGGAAAAGTATCACTGGGAACATAGAGATGTGCGTGAGGGGTCCCACAGTAAGTTCTGCAACAAGTCTTATTGGACAGACCTTCATATTATAATAGTCACAGCACTACTATTTATCAAACCTGAAATTCAAGAAAACACCTCGCACTCATACATGCAGCTTAAGGACACTGTATCTTTGCATGATTCTTTCTGATGACGTGTTAGCATCCACGATATGGAGATTATCCATATGTACAAAGCAATCATGAAAAATATTGCCTTGTTCTTTACCGTTTTCTAATGTCCCCTTAATCTTAAGCTCAAAAGGTTTGCTTTGTGTCTTATTGCTACCAAATATCGTGTTTATTTTTTTCCATGTGAGTGACAGGCAATCTGTAGCTGCGGAAAAGTGCTATTAAAATATTCAGTTCTAGCAATCCGAATTTCCTTGCTCAGCTTATAACACTATGTCGTCACCTTCATCGTCGCTGTTCATACAACAATGTGTACGTTCACTAGAAAGATAAGCAAACAATCAGGTGGTAGGAGTAGCAGAATAAGAAATACGTACACCATATAAAATGTGCATTGAGTGTTGATTAATAAAATGGAATGCGTTGTATAGGAGTGAGCCTGGCAAAATCAGAAGTAAGAAACGAACAGTTATTCAAGCGGGGAAGCAACTGCATGAAATAAGGATATGTAAAGAATTTGAGAGATGGTGAGAGCGCTGATAATAAAACGTACAGACTAAAGTGCTACACGTATCGCGAGAAATCAAATTTCTATAGCACAGCAAATGTCACTGCTGAAACACAGAGCCGCAGCTAAAATGTCAGTTATAGGACCGGAACGCATAATCGGCGCTCCAGGTTGCGAAAAATCAGGTGATTTTTCCCTTTCCAAGCTCATTTACTGGGACGGCAGCAGGTTCTCACAGCGGGCACTGCCACCTCCCTGGTGTTCCTGTTAATAGTGATGATGCCAGCAGGTGCCACATGGCACGTGCACGTGAGGTGACTACATCGCTTTCTGGTTTTTTACTCTAAATTCGCAACTTCTTGAATAAGTTTTTCTTCGCTGCGCACCCAACGGCACTACAACGCGTTATAACGCTGTTACAACTCTGTTACAACGCTGCCTACTGCGTGCCCCAGCATCCATCATGCGCGGACCTCCCGGCTTTCAGAGCCTGCGCGCCGCATGAGACGTCGCCCAAGTTACCATTCGCAGAATTTGCGCGGCACCACGGTATTTGGTGAGTGCGCCTCCCATCGGCACATTGTCGCCATTCGTTGTAAAAGTTATGCATAATATCGAGTTGCATCAAAACAGAAAGCATACTGTGCAGATGTAAACGGAAATGTAACAGACCTCCTGTAACAACTTTTGTAAGGGACGGCGTGAGTTCAATCCCCAGTGGCGATGCTGGGCAACGTTTCTTTTCGGTCTTTACTTCAGAATGAGGAGTCGGCCCGACAAGGACGACGCGATGATGACCGCATGCGCGCCGCGGTCGCTTAGTGGCTGTGGTGTCGCGCTGCTGAAGTCACGGGATCGATGCCGGCCGCTGCGGCCCCATTTTGAGAGGGAGGCGGTATGCAAGAACGCTCGGGTGCTTAGATTTAGGTGCACTGTAAGGAACCTCAGGATGAAAAAAGGAAAAAAAAATTGGAGTCCCCCACTGCAGCGTGACTCATAATCTAACCATGCTTTTCACGCCGAAATTGAATTTATTTTAATACTGACAGCATAGCTAAAAAGACAAACCAACAGAGCAAACTCGGTTTGCGAGTTCTGTACTGCTGTTTCACTAGAATGCGAAGCTTTCCGGAGCCTTTATGTGTGTCTTGAATGCCAGAAACAACGTAAAAATAAGCGATATTCAAACTAAGTTTTACTGAAGAGATGACCTGAAGGGTACATGACTGTATTTATTAGATCTATGTCAGCCAATAATAAATTTAGGACGTGGTTGCACTTACTGCCAAACTTCTTTTTTTATGGAACCGCACACATCGTAGCAGGAATATATAAGCATCCATGGAAAATGCTATGCAAATAACGGTGTTACGTAAACAAAGTTTGGCAAAGCGCATGCCACCGGACCATTGATTGATGCTCGAGAAAACAAATGAAACAGCTTGTTTGGCTATCAAACAATTCATTGAAGCGTAAACTGTGGTAGTCTAGTACCTAAAATGCGTCGACTATACGAAACCACAAGATCTTGCGCAAAGGGTGCCTTTAGTGCTACGGCTATAAAACTGACATCAGCAATGACTGCAGGGAATGTGGTAGCAAACAGGTTTAGTTTCACGTACGTGGAAGGTTAGCGCAAGCAAACATGGGATCTCAGCGTGGGTTGTGCGCCGCAAACCCGGAACACATAGTTTCGCGTATACGTAAAAGTTTGTGCATTCAGGAGCTTAGCTCTATAGTGGGTACTTCTACATGCTTATAACGGCGGCGTGCAAGACAATGACGAAGACCGAAAGGTATAGAAATTCAGAAGAATCGTTAGAAACTACAGTGCTATGATAGTAAAATAACAAAAAACAAGGAAACAAATTGCCTACATCATGCGTTAGACCCCTCCCCGCATGGCTCCCGTATGTTTTTCTGTGGTTCTTGGCATCAACGAGTGAAAAACAGCCCTATGTTGAGAGGCGGATGTATCAGTATTTTTTTTTTTTCAGGTTGTCAGAATGACGGCACATGGGCGTGAGGGCGAGCAATTAGCGCCATTGCTTTGGAGTGTGTCCATTTATCTCATTCGAAGCGTCTTACGCGCGTACCTCGAGTCCCAATTTACGTCACATTTTTCTATAGAAGAAAGCAAACGCCTTGTCCAACAATTTCATTAGCCGCTGTAAGCTTCCTTCCTGGTTTACTTGCACGAAAAGTAAATTACTTTTCCAGGCGGGTGAATGCTGTGTCTGCTCTTGAACGTAAAAAAAAAGAAAAAAAGAAACGGATCTTCCCGTTTTCTTGCAGCGGCTTTCCAGCAGAAGAGCTCTCGAGGAGTTCGGTGACCGGCATCGAGAACCAGGGGGCGCCCGCCTAGTCGAGAGCGCGCGCGTCCTCTCGAATGCGGCAAGCGAACGTGACGTTCCACTGCTACGGCCTCTACCACTGGACTCTGTCGACGCTGGTGCCCGCGCTGAGCGGACCCTCGCTACTGGCAGCGGGACCTAACGGGACGGGCCTCGCAATGCTGGCCACCGCTGCGGCGCCCCAGGCACCGCCGTCGACCGCTGCGGCCAAGGGCGACCTCGCGGAGGCCGAGATGTCGGCCGGCGAGTGGGTGGACGCCTGCTTCCTCCGCCACTCGGCGCCCTGGGTGGTGGGCTACTGCGTGGCGTACACGGCCGTGTTCGTGATCGGCGTCGTGGGCAACTGCTGCGTGCTGCGCGTGGTGAGCCGCAACGCGTCCATGAAGAACTCGGCCTTCCACGCGCTGCTCGTCAACTTGGCCGTGGCCGACCTCATGGTCATCGTTTTCTGCCTGCCTGTCACACTTGTCGGGCACTTGTTTGGACGTAAGTGGCTGTCGCTCTCTTTCTCTAAAGAATATCTTTAGGTTATAGGCGCCGCTGTAGGCTATAGGAGCCAGCGCACGAGTCCCGTGGCTTCAGACATTTGTCAAGCTATAAAGCACGATACTTGACATCCGCTATCGTTGTACTCTCTGGTAAGGTGCCATCTGGTCACTCGAGTCGGTATAGCCGTAGGTGGTATGGACAACTGATGACTAGAAGGACCGCAATGAAACACTGAGGCACTTTGCGCGTGCTGTCATATAGTAAATTCTAGCAGTAAACCAAGTAACTAAAGAATACGTCGAAATTAACCATGAACTTCAAACCTATACCGTTATTTTACGTTGCAATCGCGCTGAAAAGTATTCCTAGTTCTGGAGTTCTAATTAGTCAGCTAATAATGCTTTTTCTTATAAAGTATCGCAGTGTAAGCGCGTGAACACGAATGAATAATCAAGCAGTGTAACTAACGAGATGATTGTCTGAAATATGGCGCATGAGTTTATTCAAATTATTACGTGTCAATAAGAACTATCTGTCCATGGTTCAGATGGCAAGCCCTGTAAGGAATAAGAAGATAGGGGGTTAACCGAGGGGCCCGATTTTCACTAATCATATCATAAGAAGCCAACAAACAAAGACACCAAGGACAGCACAGGGGAAATCACGTGTACTTAATAATTGAATTAAAGAAATGATAACTTATTGTAAATGAAAGTGCATGAAATAAGAACTTGCTGCAGGTGGGCAACGATCCCATGTCTTCATATTACGCGTGCGATTCTCTACCAATTGAACTACCATGGCGCCTTGTTCCCATCCACTTTCTGGGGTATTTATGTGTTACTACAAGACCCAACTCTGGGAGTGTTAGCCAGCACCACCACTCACAAACCTTGGCGGCTGATGTGAAACATCCTTTCTGCCGCAGGTGTCACGAGTACGTGATCGTTTTGAGTGAAGGCAACTGGTCAATAAACCCACACGGGCTATCTGAAGGCATCAATGTTGCCGGATTCGAGACCCTCGTTATGTAATGAACGAGAAGAAAGGGGTTGCCGAGGGGCCCGGGAGGTGTTCGAATCGAATAGGGATTATTCATAAATGCGAATATTTTGACGATGTTTTTTGAATGTTTGAAAGCGTCAACTGCACTCAACTAAACATAACACTAAAGCAAACGCATGGTAAATTTTCACCCCCACGGGCATAGTATTGACAGAAAGCATGAGAATTTGTGTACTGGAACAGGCTACGTCGCTTAGACAGCCATACATTACAGGCTATGCAGCAGTCATTCACACTCTCTAGAGAGTTTTGTGCACGCGAAGAAACTACTTGTTTCCTCCTAATTTTCTATTGGAGCTTTTAACGAACAACGCTTCACAATACACTGTGGAATGACACGAACTTGCTCACGTCCTGGTATTCTTAATGTTATCATCATTCTATAGTAATTGTGAAATCTGCTGTTCATTATTCAAAAACTATTCGAAAACTGTTCGATATTCGGTTCGTCTCACTTCTGGCGATGTTCGATTCAACCTCAGAGATCAGTATTCGCGCTTCCCTGCTAATTATGCTCCGATAGGTTCACGTAACTGCGGCTTCACTTTTGATCACTGATGAAGCCTAAGTAGCTGCAAAAGCTCAACAGGCGCGTAACTTTATAGATGAGCATAATATACTAATTATATAAATAACTTTCGGAATATGGCAAGTGAATTCTACGTAAATCCACAAGCGGCAAAAACATTCATGAAAGGAAAAAATGTCATCCACCCGACAGTAAAAAAAGAGTAATGAAGATGAAAAGGCAAGGAATGCTTTCCTTGTAACTTCGTGGTACTGTCGGGGGGATGAACATCTTGCCTTTCACATAACAAACTTGTTTAATTCCCTGAGCCCAGGCACATCTACTGTTTAAGTCAATGAAGTCATTGATTTCGATGTTCAGGATAAAGTGAATTATTTATTTTTATTTTCTTTAACGTAATGAAGGGTGTTGGACTCTGAAATATCGTTGACAGAAAACAACGCATAACCAAAAGTGCCAAGAGTGCTTCTTTAAACTGTTAATAGGGAGGTTGGTTGCAATTTGGTGGGTTGCTACTGAATTTACAAATTGAAGTTACTTTCTTTGTGAAGACGCGAAGTTGGTAAGCAAATGAAGCAGCCATTATAACAGTTCCACCAATGCTTCATGTTTTGTTTTCAGTTATTTAACAGAGAAACGAATTGTTTTTTTGTTCGTTAGCGGGATACCGCAATATTTTTTTCGAGAGCACTAGAAGTCACGAAGAAATTCCAGGGCAAGCATCTGAAGAATTGTGCATAAGAATCCTCAGAGAATCTAGGTAGTGATCACCGAGATGTCAACACCCCATGGAGTAAGGCGTTTCACACCCTTTAGTATTTAAGAGTCTGACCTCACTCTTCTAATATAGGTGCTAGCACACAATCAACGAAAGCACTGCCTAAAGGACTTGCTTGTATTTTGTATAGGTTCTTTGCATCTATATCTTTTCCATTTGCCGTGCTTTCTCTGTCTTTTGTTAATCACATCTGGGTCGTGCCCTGCGCAAAACAGGAAATAGCACGGATATCGGCAACCGGGAGTATGATATGTATACCTCGCATGCTATTAATGTACGCTTTCACTGAGTAATCGTAGTTTCTCACCCACAATGTACAATCACCTTTGAATTTAGTATCCTTGAATATGCAACAGCCTCATTACCAGCGAATATGCTAGCACAGACAACGATGTGCAACAATTTTTTTTTAATGCCAGATGAGCACAAAGGTATTTCCCATTTTATCTTTAAAAATCTTGAACTTCGATTTTCTCACTCGAGAACGGGGGACCAACTGCGCTAGTAAGGTGTCTTCTTGCTCCGCAGAGGACTGCTGAGACGCACTTGTTTTGTAAACTCACCTGACTCGTGACGTCATTAACTACTCCAATGTTTTTCCAGTTCGACCTTGTGACAGGCATTGTACCGCGAAGCTACTCGGGCCACTCAGTTGCCGGAAGGTGGCGACCATCTAGAGAAAGCTATTACATTGTACCGTTGGTCGGTGCTGCTCTAGAAAAAGTGTTCAATAGTGGCACCGTCGGGGTGAGCAATTTACTTGGCTCCACCAGAATAATGGACTCCATTTCCAGGTACCCTTTCACCTGGTAATTGGCTCGCCTGACGAAGTCCACGACGCGCCGTCTGAAACGCACTATACAAAAGGGTACAAGAGAAGCTCATTGAGGTCCATTGGCCTGTGGCGCAGCCTCGATGGGAAACTCTGACACTCGCCTGACCGGGTTCACTATGCGAAACGCCTTTTATTGTGATGCAGCATTGGCCGCTCGTCGTATTGCTGTATTCATGACATGCATCTCTCTGGAACTTAGGCCATGAGTTGCATCTCATTTTAAGCTTCTGTGCATTCCGACATAGGATTAATTAATCTGTCCTCTGCTGCTTTCTTCTAGCTTAATTGACCCACGCTATAAACATTTCATTCCTTTTAGGTAGGCGGATTACACAACAGGGGCCGAATTGACGATGCTTTTCTTTCGTAAGAACGTTTGGTCGTTGGCCGGCCTCCTTCGCTAATTGCATGTCCAGCATAAGGATTTGCTGAACTTTGCTTTGACAAAAAAAAAAAAAAATCTCGCGCACTAACTTTTTCTGAACGCGGGCCCAGATTTCTGGCTAAAATCGCGCCTCTTCGTTTTTAAAGTTGTGTCCCACTGACTGGCCGCCTTCGCTAATTATACATCCGAACTCAAGATGGGGCGGAATCTCCTGTTACCAGCGTAAATTTTTCTTTTTGTGGGGCGGGGAGAAGGGGGAGACGGGCTCTGAATTTTTAATTTTTCATAAATGCGTGGTTGGATTTGCTGTAGCGTACTTACTGCTTTATAAGTAACGCCTAAGAGGCCTAGTCAGTAAAGCTTTTTTCTTCATAAAAGCTGTTTTCCATTGGTGGGCCAGCATTGCTAACATTTTATTTCGAACCCTTTAGGTAGATAGGAGTCGCTTTGTAAAACCTGCCAGAGCTACATAACGTGATTCGTCTAGAAGGGTAAGGATAGAGTGCATAATAATATGGTAGAGTTGATCGAGAGGCCGGCCTGGCGCATGCTTATCGGATGAGTGCGAAACAAAACAAAAATATTATGAAAGCCCCGTACATTGGAAGCCAATTGTTGGATGCCACTGGGAACTGCTGACCGTCGCATTCTGTTGCTGCGTCTGCCGTATTGATACGATGTTTTGTTGTTTATTGTAGATGGCCCGACAACGTTTGAGTAAATCCCTATGACATTTACTCTCCTTCGTATAGAGAGGCGTGCATTTCTCGTTTAGCTGCGCTTCTTCCGGTGCATCGCTTGCTCATACGTATTGTACTTGGGCACGTAATCCAATCGCTGCATCTAATTTTACTTCGTGCTGTCTGAGCTCTCTTTGGTTTGAGCTCGCACGCTGCTGTGGGCTTTTCTGCCTGGCACATCAAGTAGTTAGAATCTGTATGTTTAATCCGAAATACAAAAAGCAAAAGAAAAGGCTTCGTTAAGAGTGTATCCATGAATATCGGCCGCAATGGCCATTCCGCTAGTTCGAACGACATATTTATGGTTTACAACACTTTTTTTACAATCTCTGTAGGATTTGCCAATATATATATATATATACACATATATATATATATATATATATATATATATATATATATATATATATATATATATATATATATATATATATATATATATATATATATATATATATATATATATATATATATATATATGTTTTACTCAGTCGTTACCGGCTGCGGCTTTAACAGGGTGGTGATTTTGGTGAGTTGTTCGAACAGTTCAATCATGATGGCGATCAGCACACTACGCGAAGAAATGACAGAGGAACCACGAAGGAAACGACTCCTTGTTTCGGTTTTGTTTCTTCTGTCCTTTTTTGTCGTAGTGTGCTGATCGCCGTCATGTCGGCTCATTTTTTTTGTGTGTAAAATAAGTCATGCTAACTTTCGCCTTCTTGGGGCTGCAAATGGGTGTATAAGCGTCTATTTTTCCCATCACGCCTCCCTCTTCTATTTTATTTTTATGGCTACAGAGATCCAGGTCCAATTAATTTGCACAGGGAAGTATCCTTATTCCTCTATGCGTCAGTGTAAGCAAACTTATAATCCTGTTCGTGTGTATTCACTTGAGCAAGAGACGGGAACCGCCACTTAAGTCGAAGCACATCGCTGTCACGAACATTTACGGGTAAGTTCCGCTTTAGGGCCCCAGGATCCCACGAGCTTCGCCCTTACGAAAGGCGCAGGACACGTTTATAGCCGAGACTGCAATTTTAATTAACTGGAGGCGTTAAAAAAAAAGGATCAAGATACAATGGAACGTAGTTGTTGAAAGGTTGACAGGAGCTTCTATTTTGTCCGAAGTCAATGAACGTGAGAGAACGAAAAAGAGAGAGAAAACAGACGAGCAATAAAAGAAGAGAATGAACAAAATGATGTCGAATGGAAGCCGAGAAAAATATGTTGAAGGCGCAATGGCAAAAAAAAAACATGCTCCCGGAAACCGAAGAATGGCTCACCACAAGATAATTTGCTGTCCCGTCAATCATTCACGGTGGTTAAAACTTCTAGCGTGCTTGCATTGCCACACCGAGAGCCAGCAGCACTCATAATGTTGAAGAAAGGATTATATGCCAAGAAGCTGAGATCAATCGCAAGTTTAATCGCCAATTCGTTGAAGTAAGTTATATGAAGCCATTTATAGAACTAGTCCTGTCCCTGTCCTCCAAATTATCTGGATTCATTAATGCTTCTTCCAATGGACAGGGCTCACCTATTCTTGAACAATAGCCATTTTTTTTTATATCGTGCTAAATGAGCTACATTTTTTTGTCGTTAGTTGTATACATGCAAGACCCCGAAGCTAAGGAATATAGATGATACATTTGCTGCGGTACATGGCGTAGGTGCCAACGTTAAATGGTTTTGTGGTTATTTGCTTGTTTCCATAAATGTGCTTTGTATTTGTCGGTGCACTCGGAAGCGACAAACAACTATATTTTTTTCACTATCTGGCATTTTGTACAACGTAATTGGCCACGGTATACGTGGATCATCCCATCAAAATAATAAAAAAAATTGGTTTATTTTTAGAAAAAACTCTCGCCCGCGGCAGTTTCACTGCCTTTAATACCCTGACACGCGAGCACTGTAACACGGTGGCACTTAGCACTGTACTGACTGTACTACAATTTTGACACGTTGAACAAAGCGGGAGCCTATTGGTGCTGCTAGTTGAACAAGATGTTAATGCAATCATATAGCAAAATAACATAAGCATGTTATAAAAGGAGAAACATAATTTGACAAGTTGTAAAGTTACGGGCGGAGTTGCAGTTGGGTTGAATTTAATAGCGAGGTCCCCTTCGCAGGCAGGGATGTCTTAATGTACTTGTCAGTGCCAGTGCCTTCGAATTCTTGCATGCATTCTAGGCGTCGTGGTCTTCCCTTCAAGCACAAAAAAAGAAAATGAAAACGAAAAGAAAAAGAACGAAAAGCAAGCAAGCAAGAAAGAAAGAAACCAAAGATGAAGAGAACAGTCGAGGTGGATAGCAAAGCCGATATCGAGATAGGTTGGATGAGTGAAACAGCGAAGATACGTACCTAGATTGTACCCAGTATTAATACCAATGGAGCTTTCCACCCTTTCTCAACTTGCCTTCGCCTTTATCCGATCAGAGCAAAGCACAATCTTTGAACTCTAAAGTGTTTTATGTCGGGCTCTATCAAAAATTTGTTCCATGCCGATACGTCACACAATGGACTGACGGAAATATGCGAGATAGCGACACTTTGCCATTTTGTGCCAACCTAATGGTTAGGAAAGTAGAAACAACAATGTTATAAAAGTTTGCGTTGTTAAAAGAACTGTGCGTGTGATCACCTGCATTAACTGCGATGAGGATGTTTAGGCATAATTTGTTTTCTGAGTGAGTAATTGCATAAGAAATATGACCGACGACCTGGACACATATAGGGGTAGTAAAGGTGACAGTGCGAGGGAGAGTGTTCTTCACGAACTCGGTCGGCGTTTTCTGGCGACGGCCTTCATGGCGCGCTTCTGGCGCTTTTTCAACGGGGATCCCCGACAACCGTCACCGCGCGGTCGTGTCGCGACGGCTCACGCGACAAAAGTAGAAAAAATAGAGCTTGCTGGCGCCAGCCATCAACCCCGTTTCGAATGGGACGCTCTTAGGAGACATCCATACATCCGTTCCCGCCCGTTTGCTCACCTTTGAACATGTGTATCACGCGCGCGATGCTGCTGGAGCTCTAGCCACTCTAACGACTTAGTTTCGCCACATACGCACCCACCGTTAGGTCGGATATACCCGTGACGCCTGGTAGCCTCCGGGGTGTCGTTTCCACTGCGCAGCAGCACAGGCCTTGCGTGCGTGTTATCGCGGCCATTACTTCGGCCTTCGAGCGAAACTGTAATAAAGGAATGTGCACATTCATGGAGTTGTATTTGTGCATGTGCGATAAACGCACTTTTTCTTAGAAATTGTGCTTCATTTTCGTGTCCTGAATAAATTTCTCTGAAAGAGAGATAAATCAGTTTTAGTATATCCTTTACTCACCTGCTCTTCAGCCAAGCTTCAGGGTCCGCATTCATGAGGCAACATGAGCGAGCGGAAAATTGCGATGGTGATTGTGTTTTTACTTGCAAATGCAACTCCGCAATTTAGAAACAGTTCTTTCGCACGAAAATCTTTGCGAATACGTCCGCTAATGCGCTTCGAAGATGCCAGCGCCAGCTTACCGTTCGCCAATTTAATCGGTCTTCATTTCTGTGTAGTTAATGTTGCCGTGGGGTCAAGTGCGTTCGTGGACACGTATCACTGATGAAAAAATTTACGCAGAAACTCATCTGGGAGTTCTCCGAGTATGCGTAAGCATTGTGCCACTTGCTCATCTCAACACAGCCCGGTGTCATTATCAATGTTACGAAACTTGATCCCACCAGTACAAGTGACAGCGCTGCGGCGACACGAACTGCTGCCGACGACGTCGCAAGGTGAATTGACGACGCAGGCAAACTACTGCAGATGGCGACGCCAGGTGCGCTGACGACGTTCAGATCATTAAAAGCCGTTATCGCTCTTTAGTACCTTATCCATGGTACTAAACCGTGATCAACCCCACTCCGGCGTCGGCAGCATCTGGCGTGGCGGCGATGCCCGTATATTGAAAGCGACCTGCGATGGCGACAGAGAGCACCGACTGCTGACAGCCTCGTGTGCTTTGTGCTCTCGCCGCCGAGTTTGCGTTGGAAAGAGATGCGCGGGCTCCCATTTTGAAAGTGATCTGCGATGAGGGCTCGGTGCGGCGAGTGCTGACACCCGCATGCACGTGCTATTCGTTCTCGGTGTGTAACTCGCGTTGAAACGAGAGGCAGCACGAAGGTGGATTCGTTCGCTGCTACGAGCGCTATATTGAAAAAGGATCGTCTTACGGGACGGACAGGCAATTTTCTCATTGGGTAAGTACATAAATGCCTACGCATTTTAATATAAAGAAACCCCTGGTCATGGGCACAACAAAATAGTTACTGTAGGTACTAACTTAAAACACACTAACTAAGGTCATACGTAAAACGGCTTGATGTGCTTCCGTCAGCGTTTCGTACAAGAAATGTACTCCCTTTTTTCAGCGAAAGTTATTGCACTCACTCTCACCACGCGAACACGCGGCTTGTATGGCGTGCTTGCAGGCCGAATTTGTTGAAAAAAAAAAGACAAACAAACAAAACCACGTGCAATAAAAAAAAGATGGGATGAAACGATTAGGGCACGCGCAGACTGCCTTTTGTTTTAAAGTTTAATACTTTGTCATTTGGCTTCCAATATTTAAAATAGGTACACAAGAAAACTATAGCAGTATCTTTTGTTACCTAAACCACCCTGTATTGAAGCTTGAAGATTATAGAAGATTCTTGCCTTACCTTATAGACCTCTCAGAAAACCTAACATGCGGTGCCGATGCGTAAGGAGATCTGCCCATATGTTTTCCTACACATCAAACAACAAAAAAATGTAGAAGAATGTATATTTCATTTAGCAATGAACCGAATGAGAAGCGCGGAAAGTGGCAGTCACGCAGATAAGAGAAACGTGTTACAAAGAGCCCAATAATTGCTTTTAGCACAACCACTGAAAACATTTTAGTACATCTTTCATTGCTGTCTTGTTGGGGACGCATAAAGAAAGGAACAACAACAATAAGAAGAAAAGTAAAAGAACATAGCCAGTCAACGTAACGAAATTCACCCTTTCAGAGGGCTCAGCTAAATATATTTGTGGCATGGTAAGGCGCGTACCTGTGTCTTACCGCTCTGCTTAACTCCTGCCACTCCCCCCTCTTTTGTTCTTCTCTTCATTTTTTTTTTACACCCACGTAAATTGAACTTACTGTGCAATATACGGAAGCCCGGCTTATGAAGTAAAGAAAATGACTATGTTTCTGTGCTGCTTTTAGTGCCACAGTAGTTCCAGTTACTGCTACAGGCACAAAGGGAGTGGAAAAGAAAATCTCTCTGAGTGGCTTCCTATTAGCTATCTCTGTAACACCAGTACAGCAGAGAAAATGCCGTGGAGAGAGCGCTGCTGCGCGTTATAGTACACTATAGTGAAGTGATATTTTAATTATCGACAGACTGCGGGAGTGACGCCAAACTTAATCCAAGTGGTCATTTCCATACGAATGCATACAGCGTTCTCCCAGGCTGGCCGGACAAGTTAGTAACCTCTTTGACATGAGAGAAAGTTACAGGTGGGTAAAGAGAGAAATTAACGTAACATGGGCATATTGCTGCGTTTGAATAGTTCCCGATTTTGCCTTGCGTTTGGACAGATGTAGATAGTGAAAATAGCTTACTTTCTCGGTGCTCAAAAGAATGAAAGGAAAAAAAAAAACTGCAGCATGTTACACTCCTATAACACGTGAAGGCAAAAACCTGCTGCACACGTGGTAATGCATTAAGTTGTCTGATCGGAGCGGTCAGACTTCTCGTAAGAAACAACGAGCTGCAGTGCGAAGTAAATGTATTGCACTGTAGGTTACTCTCCTCAGCGACGAATGCGAGCAACTAATGCAATATGTAAAGGTTACTTCGTTCTTTCTTTCGTTCTTTCTGTCTTTTTTCGTTGTTTATTTCACTCTTTCTTTATTTCGTTCCTCCTTTCTTTGGTTTCTTTTTTCACATTCATCCATTGCATCTTTGCTTACTTACGGGCGTATGAGCCAATCCTGATGTTGATGTTTCCATTCTTTCCTGCCTTCGATCTTTTTTTCTGTAGTGTCTTCATTCATATTCAGCCATTGCATCTTCGCTTGCTTGGGATATGAGCCATTCCAGATTAGTATTTTCTTTTCGGGTAGGGGCCATCACTAACGATGATATTTTATGTACTACTCATCAAATTTTTAAATCACTTGACTTGATATTTTTTCGACCACTCGACTAGACGGCACTTTTTTTCGGGTATGAGTCATTGCAACGAGCCAGTCAAGGCTTTTGCACATGTCGACATCTATATCTGAAGCGATGCTTTCATGAAGCATGAAATTATTGAGGCTGGCCAGATATACGCACACTCTGTCACGTGTGTCAGTGTTCCGTCAGTTGCCTTGACGGATAAAGAAAGATATCTCCTTGGGCGTTAGTACTTATTGCATGTGATTATGCTTGAGCTTTGTATCAGCTTTTGACTGCCCATGTGCTGCCCTCCGCTCCCTGGAAAACCTTTCATGAGACTTCAGTTGTAAGTGAGCGTCTGTCCTGTCCACTCCGTTTCTTCCCGCCCGTATTTCCGCTGAACGACACTACAATTTACGAATTGTAGCTGATGAACTTGCAAGGCCTACTCATTTTGAATGAATCTCCAGAATGACGCCAGTTTGGAGATTTGCGACATAAAACTTTCTGTAAAAATGCACTGTCGTTCCACTTACTCTTTAAAGAAAATTACCTTTTATGCATGGAAGCACAAAAAGTATTGCAACGCCCATGTATTTTGTCCCACACTTTGAAAAATAATATTTCGAAACTGGTCTGATCCTGGAAATTAATTTCAAGTGTATGCGTCTTGCGAGCTCTCCGGCTACAATTCGCAAATTCTGATATGTGCCGTAACGCAATTAATCAAGAAGATAATTAGTGTGTTTATGTTAATTACTTGAATCTGCATTTTCATTTCTCAAGCTAGCAATGTCCGCCTCTTCGGATAATCGAGCCAAAAGTAAACGATTACGCTATCTGCTGCAGGCGATCTTTAAAAATGCCGGCAAACTTAAGATAATCAGACCGCATAACGAAGCCGTTCGCAGAGTACAGGCCAGTCACGGGCGCGTCGTCGCTCCGCTGCTTCGTTTGCACGGCTCGAACATCCCTAGTATAAATAATTCATTGAGAGCTCTGGCGTCAGACGGCTTTGATCATCTCACCTTCACCTCACCATCTCATCTCACCTTTGATCATCGAAGGCCGGGCACTCGGGCAACATGTCCTTCAGGTTTCTTCAAAGCACATGTGTCTGAAATTAGCAGTGCCCACCGTTTTGATTAGGAAAGAATAAGTGCTCACGAATGTCTCGCAAGCGACACAACAATGCTCCTCCACGTCTGGTGAGGCCAAGTTAACGCAGCAGCGCCTTTATAGCGGCTCGCGCTGAGATGTCCGTGCAGGCTAATATCCAAGAATTTTGGTTTTTGTGAGCGGATGCTTGTACAGTTCGTCCAATGTGAAATAAGAGCGCTGCTCTTCGCTGCACCAGCAGAAATCCCAGGGTGGCCGGTTGGTCATTACAATGAAAAAGGAGTGCGCATTTGAAAGTGCTACACCCAGCCATAACCCGTCTAAAAGGGTGCAGTCATGTCGTGAGACACCGGACGTAGGACGAAACTATTAATTATAATTTAGAAAACGAAGGCGTGCGTTCGTAAACAAAGATTCGTTCTACGGGTGCAATGTTAGGTCACGCCCGACCGCGCAAGGTGTTTTCGCTGCAACAGCTCTCGAAAGCATTCGATCTGCCCACGCCCTCGTGGGCAGATCGAACGGTTGCGTCCACTAGGTCGCACGTTTACATGGATGGCGATGTAACTAGGCAGTCAATGAAATATTATGTCATAATTTTTTGTCAACTGCTCAATTGTAGTCTTGTGTGATAGCTGCGGTAGCTGCTCCCAAGATCCGCGAAACAGGGCGTCTGGAAAGTTGCCTTGTTGTTGGAGCACAAGGACCTGGAGTGCGGCGTGTCGTTGATGCTACACGAGATCTGCCGTATTTTCACCGCTCTTGATGCGGATCACCGTCACGAATGCTGAACTTGAAGGCGTGACCTATGAGCAGCCCCGCTCTCTCCCCCGCCTGGTAAAGAAAATACTTCGGCTCATTTAGTAGTGCCTTTCATCAAAAAAAAGTTTGCTATCTTCTTTTGCGCAGCAGCTGAGGCTAAATATGGACAACAGCGGTGCAAGACATGAAAATGCATTCAAAGCAGTCGTTCATTGCGGTGCACTTTCCATGAAGGCAGCCTGTTAAGGTGAATAAGCTTACTATAAATACAGGGCGTTCAAAATTAAGCTTTATTGTTTTCTTAAAGTTAGGCACTGGGAGGCACGCGAAGACAACCTGTGCAAATAAGTTACGTGGCCAGGGGGACACAAAGAGATGATAATTACGGCCGTCAGCAGCCCAATTAACTAAAATTGAATGATTAACTTTTTGTTGACTGCAGTAAGTGGGTACGTTTGTATTGAAAAGTTAGAGGCAGTCGTGTTTCTCCACAGTATCAGTTGGAAGAATTCTTCTAACGTGTCTGTGCTCCGAAATATCCGACTCCAAATTTTAATTGTGTCATAATTGTGTCATCATTTAAAGGCATTGCGGCTTAATATACCTACGTGGTTCGTGTGCCGGCACGTGTTCTCATAAAATAAGTGGAAGCGTGGGACATCACGAAGCACACATTGAACTTGATGCCTCGAATGTCCAGCATGGCGTTATATTTCGCAAGGGGAGCAGTGCTTCAGAAAATCTCTCTAATTAAACGCTATTGCCTGCGGCAACGTCCAAAACAACCGGCAAGCAATGAATAAAGATTCCACTCATAAAACAAAGTCTGATTAGTTTTTTTTATTTCCTTGTTTTTGTTAAACTTCTTCATAAGTTGTTCTGCGGTTGCATTATCGCCGGGACTAACAGACTGCAAGCAAAAATCACGCATCAATGTTATATTTGGAGTTTTGGTATTGTAGAAAGCATAGACGATCAGTTATTCAACTTTATCGTTCTACCGGGTGTTCAAAATTAAGCTCGAAAAGAGGAACAGTTACAATCTTTGCCTATGCCTCCGCCCCGTTGTCAGACTAAACGCCACAAACAACAGCCGCGTCACATCAGGGAGGAGCTTTGCGCCGATCCTCACACTCTTGCATGCGTAATCAAGCGAAATACAATTAGAATTTGTAGTCTGATATCTCGGAGCAGAGACACGCTAGAAGAATTCTTCCAACTGGTACTGCGTAGAAACACGACTGCCTCTAACGTTTCAGTACAAACATACCCACTTACTGCAGTCAACAAAAGGTAAATTCTTCAATTTTAGTTAAATGGACTGCTAACAGCGATAATTATCATCTCGCATTGTGTCCCCCTGGCCACATAAGCTATTTGCACAGGTGGTCTTCGCGCGCCTCCCAGTGCCTAATTTTAAGAACACCATCAAGCTTAATTTCGAACACCAGGTATAACGATAAAGTTGAATAACTGATCGTCTATGCTTTCTAAAGTACCAAAACTCCAAATATAAAATTGATGCGTGATTGTTGCTTGCAGTCTATGAGTCACGGCGATAAAAAAAAAAGTAGAACAACTTATAAAGAACTGTAAAAACAACAGGAAATAAAAGAAAACTAATCAGATTGTGTTTTATGAGCGGAATCTTTATTCATTCCTTACCGGTGGTTTTGGACGTTGCCGCAGGCAACAGCGTTTAATTGGAGAGATCTTCTGAAGCACTGCTCCGCTTGCGAAATATAACATCATGCTGGATATTTGACGCATCAAGTTCAGTGCGTGCTTCGTGATTTCCCACGCTTCCACTTACTTTATGAGAACACGTGCCGGCGAGCGAACCATGTACGTAAAATTGCGACACGATGCCTTCGTGCGAGGATCAAGTACCAAGTTCAATGCCCTGATGCTGACAAGTAAGAGAAAACATCTCTGCTGCAGCGCTAGCATTCTTCTGGCAATGAGAGGTAGGGGGAGTCGATTACTTTGCGGAGATGCACTGTGGGACGTAGGATTGTAAGGTGACACTGCGTAAGACTAGGAACGCCTTTGCGGGCTGCGCGGCAGTGACCACAGAAACAGTTCGTGTGTACGTGCGTGTGTGTGTTTAGGTTCTCCTTTTACTTTTTTTTTATCCTTCTCTCTCTCACCTATTGCATCCCCTTGCCCCTCCCCCAGTACAGGGTAGCCAACCGGAGATAATCTCGGGTTAACCTCCCTGTCTTTCCTTTGCCTTTCTCTCTCTCTCTCTCTCTTTGCGGAGATGCTGATTTGATTGATAATCTGTAAATGTTATCCTGGCTTAACACTCTGATTACATTGATAGGGATAGAAAATGTTGTCGTTTACGATGATAGTTATTTTCCTGT
Organism: Dermacentor albipictus; assembly: GCF_038994185.2. Taxonomy (NCBI): domain Eukaryota; kingdom Metazoa; phylum Arthropoda; class Arachnida; order Ixodida; family Ixodidae; genus Dermacentor; species Dermacentor albipictus. The sequence goes on along the minus strand of NC_091821.1, from coordinate 70,236,430 downwards.
GCTGAATAGGACACTTGATGTAGCTGAAACTGACCAAATCGCAGCCACTGGATTGTTTCCACGGGCCGAGTTCACGAAACCTTTGGCCAGCAAGAGGTCTCCAACATTGGCCGGCCGCTTTCGCTAATACTAGCTCGGCTGTATATAATGGTTGGCAAACACATGTTCTTAGCAACAGTTATACCGTACGAGCTGATTGATCCTCACGGGCTCAATCAGATCCTATTTTCCATTGCGCACGAAAGTATCAGGTACATTAATGTATTTGTGCGAAAAAAACATAAAGACGAAAGAGACACCTTTACTTGTGCAGGAGTGACCAGACGAATCGTCGACATGCCGCCTTTTCAAATCCCGGCCGTTTGTGGCAAATTTCCTGCCTTAAAGCCATCTTTGATGTTACGACGTGATCTGCCGAAAATAAACGTACTTCCTTATGTTGCCGCCCCACAGCTCATTCTTCGCATACAGTCATAATTTCAAGGCGGTTCAAAAAACTTGCGTGACCGATTATCTGCTGCCACTACTAGCCGCAATTTCCAGAGCAACACTAGTAGGTGAGGAGTTGGGGGGGGAGGGGGTAAAAACCCGTTATTTTTGACATGGAGAGGCCTATAAGTCTCACTTTTGTCAACTAGCGATCGATCATTATCTCGTCAGAATGATTGCTTAACTGATTCAATATGCGTTTTTGAATGCCAAGTAGTTCAACGTGATGGTCACTCACTGGGCTTGCAATTCTTCGAACAACCTGTCTAATTTGTTTATATATAGCCCCGATATTTTTTGTTTAGGCCCGCGTGCACGTGTTTACGTAGGCGCAGGGTGATATATTTCTTTTTGTGAAGATAGATACGAAAAGATTTAATGGCGCTTGCAAGTATGCGGCTGGTGACTCTGTCATAAATGAAATAAATGCTTAAAATAATGACAGAAGAACTCACCGAATTGAAAACTAGCGCCCTGAAGATATTGTGTAGTCGCGAGTAACACACATTGTGTGACATTTACAAAAGAAACACGCGAAAGTAATTATATAAGTATAGAATCTGTATATCGAGTACATGTACAATGTTCATGTAACATACGCACTCGAGCAGCACATTACGTTTTGCGTAAAAGAAGCAAAAAACGAGGACAAAAGCATTCAGTAACGTATACCACCCAGCTCGCACCAGGAAATAAGTAGGGGGTGCTCAACCGAACTCTAAGTTAGTTACCGCGCTTATGTCATGCTTACTATCTAGTACTATCTAGTACTAGTACTATTACTACTACTACTACTACTACTACTAGTACTAGTACTAGTACTACTACTAGTACTACTAGTACTACTAGTACTAGTACTATCTAGTATCTAGTACTATCTATCTATCTATCTATCTAATGGTTGCTGCGTTGATGACAGGCACAGAGGCGAGGGCCTAATTTGTCGCAAGCGAGACTGTTACAGGCATCAGGAACTCGGTGAAATGAGGCTGGCGCTCTTCCATGTAATGTGTTCGCTCACCTTGCAGCATGCATAATATATATCGGACACTTGAGTTTCTACCAGTTTAACAGACATCTTTAGCTGGGCATCGCTTACTGTCCACACTCTCACGTTTCACGAGTTTGCGCACCGCGGAGAACTGCGTTGATTTCGCACCCCGTGATAACCGTATCGCAGTGTGCCTCGCAGAAACGCGAGTAATGCGCAATCAGCTTGGCTTCAAAACGACAACGAAACCAAGGCGGAGATAACGTAACGATTATGATCCAATTCCGAGCAGTGCTCCCACCCACGTTATTACCGGCCTCGGCGTGAATGGTGAATAAACAAACAAGGGGAATTAAATCGAGGGAAATGAATTCTTGCGTCATGGCGCCCCAAGTGGACGCGTCGTCCCGCTCAGGTCAATCGGCTCTACGGCAGCGTTCTGGTGTCCGCTGGCTTGAACGTTCTGCGCACGGACTCCGGTGGTTCCGCAGCGCGTCTGTCTACAAATTGTTAGGACACACCGTGCCAAGTAGGCTGCACTGTAAACTAGTGCCTGTCCTCAGGTGCTTGGCAGCATGATAATTCTGGATTTATGTGGAGGCACTTTCTATGGAAAGGTTTTGTGAGACTGCCTGGGGCAGTCGCAAAAGCACGGCTATCGTTGAGAGGCGTCTTGGCCGTCGTTCTTTGCGGGATATTGAACGAAGGCAATGCTGAACATGAATTGCTTCGAAATTTCCAGACACATGATGAAACCGTCTTTTTCTACACTTGCAAGCCGAGGTCTCCTTCAACATGTGGCGCAATGACCGCCGAAATAAAAGAGAGCCTATATTAAATTTTTATCCTGTTCTTGTCGTGCGTCTTCGTACGCTGCCGCTACGGACTCACTGAGCATTACGGAATGGAGCATTTTGTTTGCTGTGGAAAACTTCTTGAGAGTTTCGTAAAGGTGGATATTAGTGAGCACCTTGTTCCATTGACTTTTTATTCTTTTTCTTTTGGCGCCACAAAAAAGACAAGACTACAAGAAGAGAAGAAGCAGGATAACCTCTTCTTGTCTGTAATCGTGTTTTGTGGCGCAAAGAACATGAACGTCATTGTGGGTACTTCAACCGTCCCTTTATAGAAGCTTTTCGGCCTCACCTCGCTAGCATCTAATCCCGAGGATTTCGTGGGAAAAAAAAATGAAAACAAGTAGATGCAATGCAGTGTTGTCATTTTTAACGGGAAGGTTATTTGAGTTTGCAGCAGTAGCGGATGACGCGTGTACAACCTCATCGCCCGTAGCTGTTACTGTCTGCATCACAGGGATGTGTGATGCTTGCCGAGGAAAATATGTTGACGAAAGGTGATTGTGCAGATAAATATGACACATATTTAGGTCAATTTAAGGCTTTATACCTGGATTAGCCACAAGAATACAGAAACTCGTCCAGGAAGAATCTCAACTGGCAATTCTTGGTTACGTCTGAAAAGGGCAGTGCAAAGTGGAACTTCCGAGAATAACTAATTTCTTGGCTTGTACAGATGTTGCTCTGCACGGATAAAAAGGGAAAAAGTTCAACTGCACATCATGACACCCCGCAAGTGAGGTTAAGTGAATCGTTTAATATCTTCGCTTGTTGACACAAACTCGACACTCCAAAGTGTTTAGATCGCATGTTCATCACCTTCCACACAAATTTTACTTGGAGCATGCTATCGTCCGCCAGATTCTGGTCCGTCGTTTATGGAACTGCTCCGGGAAAGTATATCTCAGGCTGCTAAACACCTTCCTGCCAATATTATTTATCTTTCCGGTGATTTTACCTGTCCGCATTTTGACTGGCACCTCTTGACATCCACGTGTAATGCTAGGAAAGATTTCATCAACCTAATTTTCGATTAGAATTTGTGTCAAGTCATTAACCAACCCACTCGTGGTTCGAACATCCTCGATCTCCTATTAACTTATGATGCTGGTACCGCAGGGCCGATTTCACACATCAGTGGCTTTAGGGATCATTATATGTTGCAGCTGCAACTTGACATGGCGCTTGCTTTTTCAGAAGTTACAGTTAAAAACATTCATCATTTTAACAAGGCCAACTTTAATAATAATAATAATAATATTTGGGGTTTTACGTGCCAAAACCACTTTCTGATTATGAGGCACGCCGTAGTGGAGGAATCCGGAAATTTTGACCACCTGGGGTTCTTTAACGTGCACCTAAATCTAAGCACACGGGTGTTTTCGCATTTCGCCCCCATCGAAATGCGGCCGCCGTGGCCGGGATTTGATCCCGCGACCTTGTGCGCAGCAGCCCAACACCATAGCCACTGAGCAACCACGGCGGGTGCCAACTTTAACAAAATAAATGCAGAGTTAGAGATGCTTTTTAATCGGACATTTCTGTCCTCATTTTCATCTCACTATGTAAATGGCAACTGGATTCTTTTCAAAGACAAAATCTCGGTTCTGGTGCACAAGTATGTTCCCTTAATTAAATAACTACTGATAAAGCTAACCCATGTTTTAATCAAAACCTCAAACAATTAAGAAATAAAATCAAACGATTTTACCAAGGCGCAAAACACCTCCAAACGGTGTTTGCTTGGGCAAAATACAAAGAATATTTAAAAGCATATTGTAAAGCTATAAAAACAGCTAGAAATAAATGCTACTCATATGATTTGCCTTCTCTCTTGAAGTCTAAGCCTAAGATGTTCCGGAGAACAATTGCTTCCAATGGCGTGGGCAGCGTTGTTTCCTTACACCACAATATTGCCTAACACGACTTTCTGATCAAGAGATGTGCATCAGAGCTCAATGGTTTCTTTTCTTGAGATTTCATCAAATCAGTCAAAAGATGAAGGCCAGAAGAGATACGTGGCACACACAACGACTAACAACTGTGGCTGTTGTCAGTCGAGTCCTTGTGTGTGCCAAGTCTCTCCTTTTTCTTCATCTTTTGACTGGTTTATATCTCAAGAACGGGTACCAACTGCAGACCCAGATCGCAACTTACTTCTTCAAGGTTTCTTTTCATCTGTTTTCACTCTAGAAGATCGTTCCAATGTGCCATTTGTTCCCGAAATGGCCTTTCGTTTCATGCAGCCGATTAAAATCTCGCTGGGAGGCATAATATGTCTGATTTCTAACCTTAAACTATCTACATTTAGTGACATTGATAACATAAATTCTAAAATACAGTAAAATATCTCTTACACTTGAGGTCAAATATTATTCCACCTATTTAAACAGTCATTAACATCTGAACCGTTACCGGCCGACTGGACGGTCGCTAAGATTATTCCCATATTTAAAGATGAAAGTCGACAGCCAGCTGAAAGCTACTGTCCAATTTCGCTGACGTGTATCTGCTGCAAACTTCTCGAACACATTATTTCATCGCACCTTTACAACCACATTGAGTCCAATAATTAGTTTTCAGTAAACAGCATGGATTTCGGAAAACATTGTCATGCGAAACGAAAACACTTGAATTATCCACGGATCTATATTCTAACATGTCTGATAACCTTCAAAGTGACTGCAGCTCTCTAGACTACTCGAAAATATTTGGCCGTGTAGCACATAGTCATGTTATTGTAAAAGTATCACCCCTTGCAACTGACAGTTTAACTTTGTCGTAGATTAGAAAATTTTTATCTTCTCGCCTTCAATTTACAGTGGCAAATAATTTTTCTTCTTCATTTTTTGACGATATATATGGTGTACAGCAGGCTAGCCTCCTGGGCCTTATCCCATTGTTAATTTACATTAATGACAAGCACTAACAACTTCCAGTATAATGCTCTTTGCCGATGTCTGCATTGTCTACCAGGTTATTAAAGATGCTAATGATAATCTTACCCTTCAAAACGATCTTAATGCTGTTAACTCCTGGTGTGATAAATGGCTAGTGACCCTTAACTCAGCTAAAAGCAAAGTAGTTTCGTTCAGTCGTAAACACTCTACGTCTAGCTTCCTTTATTCTATAAACAATACAGTGTTACGTCATGCTTATTCATACGCGCACTTAGGAATCAATCGAACCCCTACCCTCTCCAGGAAGGAGCACATAACTGCCATTTGTGCGAAGGCATCTAAAAGACTTGGCTATTTCTGTCGTAGTTTGCGTCATTCTAACTCCGATGTACGTAAATAAGCCTATGTAACTTTCGCTCGCCCGCAGCTAGAATTGCCTTAGGAGCAGTGGCGTAGCTAGGTCGTCTGGCACCCGGGGCCCATAGGTCTTCTTTCACACCAACACCGGATATTCTGCGATAGGGGCCCGATAGAAAGCAATGGTGGGCCGATCCCGGCGGTAGTGCAGGGTCGAGCAATGGCTCATACCACCGTAAGGCAGAAGCTACTAGCAGTGACTCATAAATGGCTCATACCCCCGCAAGCAAGGATAAAGGGGACAAACAACCCTGGTGTTGTTTCCAGTGTCTGAGTTTCCGTGTAATAGAATGATGTCTTCCCTGTATATTCCAATTATTTTCTCGTGTATTAAAATTACATTTCGGCGCTATCATGTCCGTAGGTTGTGTGTAAGTCGGACTTTATTTTTTTTTTAGTTTGAGAAATTCAATTACTTTAGTAACGCTTATGCTCCACGCGGAAGACCTGCCTGGTTATGGTTCGGGATGATTTTTTTCTGAAAGACAACGCCTGACGGCGACACCGACAATGGATTTTCTATGACATGGGGCGCTTAACGCTGTCGCGTTAAAACACCCATAATCCGCTTAAGCTTTAGGTACGACTTCTCGACTGTGTGAGTTAATCGACTTACACGGACAAGAGTACATGACACACTCTGCAGTTCCGTAGCTCTGAGGTACCAGTAAGCGGCTGCAACATTCCACATCGGCATGCTACGACAATACACTCCAGGGCTGTCAGCAAAGGCGTGGTGCGCGTAACTTCAGCGTAGTAGTAGTGCTCCTTGTGCATCGCACTTTGTAACGCCCACACGTGACATTGTAGAAGCTGATTGACGTTGGCCTTTAACAAGCAAAACTGATCTACTGGTTCAAATCGGCATGCTAAACATCCCTTGGAGCCATTATGACTGAGAGAAGGGGCACAGATAACGGGACTCAAGGCTGAATCTTTCATGTGCTGGGGTTTACGTAAACACAAATTTTGTAACTAATTTTTCCCAACATCTAAGCTCCAAAACGCTACGCCGGAACCCATTACAGCAACGCCATGAATACGCAAGATCAGCCCAGCAAAGAAAGTGTCAGCTGCTTCCGTGCGACAGCCTGCAGAGCATTAATGTTCGCCCAGGGAAGTTTTTTTTATTGTATTTTTTTCTTTGCCGAATTTCGTCACTAGGGTTGCGCTAAAAGACAACCGGTTCGTGGCGCTACGCAAGTCATTGGTCCTGGCACGCTTTGTCCCTAATTAGGGGCAGAACTAGAAAAAAGAAAGATAGGAAGGTTTCCTTGATCAAGAAATGCACTAGAAAAATGGATAGCCCTCCTCCCACCCCATTGCACTGCTCTGCAACCAACCATAGAAATACTACACGGAGGAGGGCAGCAAAGGTGGTCATTAGGCTGAACTTGTGTCTCTTCATTTCGTTTTCATGATAGCAGCGAGTGGGAAAAGGAACTTTTGCGCCACTTGATTTCCCTGCAGGAAAGAGGCTCCGGCAAGGAGAAGTAAGAAAGTGTAAGCTACGCCCAATGCACAAACAAGTAAAATGCAGGTGCGCGCGAAATAGCTCCGGTCCACGACATGCTTTCTGCTTTTTCTCGCTTCTTGAAACGCTCATATGAACATCCCCGCTTTTGTTTTTTTCTTTTTTTATAACATAGCAGCCTTGATGATTTCACTTCATGTAGCTTGAATAAAGTATGAAAGAAACTCCATGAGCAAAAAAAAACACCCAAAGAAATAGCACAAGTAGTACTTACAAAACGACAGCTGCGCCTGTCAAAGTGTTGGCCGGAGCCTCTTCTTCTGGCGAACCCTCTGGTGTTGTTTTCAGTTTCTACACTTAACGTGCGCTAACGTGGTTCATAATTTATTTTCTGATATTCTGGGGCCGTCTGTTGCGAGAGCGAGTTTAGCATACGCTTACGGGTTATCTTGAGATGTACAGGTTTCAGTCATCACAAGCTTTCTACGCGCAACAAATACGAAGGACTGTGACCTTCAGGCGTTCAGCTGTGGCCGTGCTAACCATCACGGCGTGTGCACTCGCTGTTCACCGCAAGCTTTCCCCGTTCCGGATTAAACAGTGTGCGAAATATATCAATAACACGTGCAATATCAATTTCAACACTAATGTCGGAGTTTTCTTTTGCAAATATTCCGCTAAAAACACCACTGGGATTTCGCCGATTTCGTTGGATACCTCTGTGAACCCGCTGAAAACTTGTGAGGGACCATTTCAACGGGACGAAGAATAAACGTTATGAACAAGTGCTTCACAGTAGCGGAAGCACTAATTATGATACAGAAACTGTATATTCTACAGAAACGCCTGTGGTATGCAAACTTTAAGAAGACGTGCCCCCTTAAGACAATTAGATGAACTCGATGAATTGTACGAATGATTTTTCATTATTATTATTATTATTATTATTATTATTATTATTATTATTATTATTATTATTATTATTATTATTATTATTATTATTATTATTATTATTATTATTATTATTATTATTATTACAGTGAAGCTGTATATGCCTAGGGTTCCGTGTATTTTTCGTGTGCGTCAACAAAACCTATCATCATCAATGGTTCATAGCCCCGTAAGGTTCATGGCTACGAAATGTATGTGCATTTGTCCTCTTGGCTCGCAAGAGGACAATGCCAGTGACTGTGGGGACGACTGTCTATGCCATACAAACGAAAGACGGAATTGTGATGTTCAGTTTGTATATATCGCCCGACACACCCAAGTGTGATATTATTATTCTTTGTTTTGAAAACATATATACATTTGACAGGAAAGGGAAAGCGTTGAGCAGGCTGGCAACTGCCACTGGAAGGGGCACAACGCCTACCTACTCTTCAGAAAGGAGGAGACAGAAACATATAAATGCAAGATAGGAATGACGGGAGGAAAGAAGAGAGAAACAGCAAGATGACAAATCTGAAAGAATAAAGTAGAACACACAGTGCAGGTCACGCACACTAGGGTCGGTGACTGAAGGTTACGCTACTACAGAATGTCAAATAGAAGAAATAGTCTCGTCACCACAAACGTGAACATAAATTAGTTAATCCTAGAAAAGTAAGTGGAGCGCGATGAGCCTGATCGCGTCGAGACGCACAACCATTGGGGTACAAATATTCGTCGAGTGTCGCACACCGCAGGCCAAGGAGATAGTAGTCCCTTACAGCGACATGCGCTGCGCAATGAAAGTGAGACACTCCTATATCAGGTGCTGAAGTGTCTCGCAACAGCCGCAAGACGTATACGATGGACTGGCCACACTTCCTTGTCTGTATAAACGTTCGTGCATGTTCGCGCAGCCAACCCTCAGCTTGAGTAGTTGCACTTAAGCGCGACGAGGCAAGCCTCGACCGCGAGCACGCGGCGGGAACGTTCCGTTTGCGACGCGCTCCTCTGGATGCTGCTTGAGTAGGTGGCGACGAATCATCAGACGAACGTCATTAAGCTTCCACGAAATTTCAGGGCAGACACAGTTGTTATGAGCGCAAGTTGAAGTCAGTCGATCAGCCTCTTCATTTCCGGCGATTCCTACGTATGAAGTTATCCATTGAGCAACGAGAGATACCCCACATGATTAAATTTTGTTTGCAGAGTCAGTAATGCTGCGCACAACTGGACCATGAATCTGTTTGCGTTGTAACCTTCTAAGAGCAGCGCGGGAGTCATGCAAAAATGGCAGTCTTCGATGTGGTGAGCTCCTTTTGCACTTAAGAATAATCGCTGCTAGCTCCGCAGTTGTTAACGAAGTTGGATGAGGTATTTGAAAGATACGTCGTACTGTAGTCAAAGGGCAGAAAAAAGCTGCAGAGGCGCCTTAACCATCGCTGTGTACAGATGCATCTGTAAATACTTGAAGATTATGTGGAAATCTTTCGAACATGTGAGACTTAGCCAATTGGAATATTGCCGAAACAGACATATAAGACTTTTTGTGCATGTCAGTGATTGTGAGGTAAATGGGGAACACGTGTTTCGTGATATGTTTTGGAGGTGGAGGCGTAACTGAAGCAGCATGTTCAGAAATGTCAGTGATATTCATAAATAATCCCCCCATTTTTCCCATGCGAGATAACGGGTGGTGAACGAGACGATCAAGGAGCGATTGACCATTCGATTACCGGTGCAGACGCTCAATATGATATAGAGCTCTCCGGTGTGCTTTTAGCCTCAGGGGTAACTGATTCGCTTCAGTGAGTAATGCAACAGATTGCGCCTCACGAGGTAATCCAAGCATTCGTCGAAGGGCGACGCGATGATCTCGTTCCAGTTGGGCCATCAAACTAGGTGGTATGTTCAGGACTGGTAACACGTACATCATGCCTGAGAGTACAGATGACTGGTACACCTGAAGAGCCACTGTTTGGTCGCAGGCAGCACCTCGAGCAGTCAGGGCGGCCACATACTAAAGAAGGGAGTGCGATTCGCGTCGTGCAAATTTAACGGCATGACGCCAAGAGATGCGATCATCCACAATTAAGCTCAAATAACGGCGTTGTCGCACCCAGTTTATATGCGTTTGGTCAAAGTACAGCCGGCTCTTTGTTCGACGAGCGCGTTGTTTAGAGTGATATGCTATTGCAGCCGACTTAGCGGGTGATATGAGCAGGCCAACTTCACCCAAGTACTCCGAAGTTGCGTTTAGAGCTCTTTGCAAGCTTGCACGAAGCCGCTGACCAAGATGTGAAGGGCCGCTAATCCAGAGAGCAATGTCATCTGTCAAGAGAGACACAGAGTCAATGTCATCTGATGTCAAGAGAGACACAGAGAAAAGGTCTTTGGTGGTGCTATGGTAGGCGTCTTCAGGCTCGTCGACCGGGTAGCGAGACAAGCAATCAGCGTCCTTGTGGAGACGGACAGATTTGTAGATGACCGAATTCGAATATTCTTGTAGGCGTAACGCCCAGCCACCAAGTAGTCTGGTTGGATCTTTCAGTGAGCACAACCAGCAAAGCACGTGATTGTCTGTAACGACAGAAAAGGGTCGACCATGTCAGTATGGGTTGAACTTCCCAACCACCCGAACTAGATAGAGCCAGACACTCACGCTCAGTGATGGAATAGTCGCACTTGGAGTTTGAAAGAAGCCTGCTGGCGTAAGTGATAACATGGTCACTGGTGCGCTGGCGTTGTGCTAGTACTGCGCCGATTCCGTGGCCGTTGGGATCGGTATGAACTTCGGTAGGTGCAGAAATATCGAAATGGGCCAGAACGGGCGGCGATTATAGAAAGTCGGTTAGATGCGAGAAAGCAGAGGCCTCGCTATCGCCCCACTTGAAAGAGGCATCTTTCTTTAAACGCTCGGTGAGTGGTCGTGCTATGGCCGCGAATTTTTACGAAGCGGCGGAAGTACGAACAAAGGCCGATGAAGCTGCGCACATCCTTGACGCACTTGGGAAAGGGAAGTGTGTAACAGCGTGGATCCTGCTTGGGTCAGGTTGCTCTCCGATCGCATCAACGAGATGTCCAAGGACAGTAATCTGGTGACGGCCAAAGTGGCACTTTGATGCGTTGAGCTGCAGACGGGCTTGATGAAAAACGTCCAGGACTGTGGAGGGGCGCTCGAGGTGCGTCGCGAATGTTGGGGAGAATACTATAACGTCGCCGAGCTAGCAGAGGCATGTGGACCATTTGAAATCTTGAAGACAGGAGTCCATCAGGCGCTCAAATGTGGCCAGAGCGTAATATAGACCGAATAACATCCCTTTGAATTGACTAAGACCGTCCGGTCTTGCAAAGGTCATCTCCTCGCGCTCTGGATTGTCCACGACAATCTGCCAATAACGGAAAAGAAGGTCAATGGACGAGGAATAACGAGCACCGTGGAGGAAGTCAACGGCGTCATCAGTGGAAGGTAGGGGATACACGCAACTTTTTGTATCTCTGTTAAGGTGTCGATATAATCCCCGCAAAATCACCGTGAGACCTTTTTGTTCTTGACCAAGACAACAGGTGACGCCCGTGGATTACACGGTGGTTTAATGATGTATTTCGCAACCACTTTGCGAACTTCTTTGTGAATAATTTGACGCTCCGCCGGAGACAATCGATACGGGCGGTGATGTATAGAATGGGTATCGCCGGTATTTATGGAATGTCCAACAGCTGCATTGTGGGCTAAAGGATGATCGTTAAAGTAAAAGATATCGCGGTCTAACAACAAAACATGGTAGAGCTCATGAGAGTGCTCAGATGCCCTCACTAACCTATGATCCCTTCACTTCACCCTACCTATCACTTCTACATCCTGCACTGTGCTGGGATCGGCAGAAAGTATGAAGTCAACTTCGTTTCTTGTTTCACCATTAGGGCCTTTTCCAGGTTCACTTTCTGTTGCTACGCTTCTTGAAAAGGCTGTTCAATATCTTCAGCTTATTCTTTGCTGTGAATTCTACCAGCATCTCTCCTCTAGCCTTCCTAGAATCGATGTCGTAGTTGCCAAATGCTTGTTCATGAGCCTCCTTTTCCCCCACTTTTGCATTGAAATCGCCCATTACTACAGTATACTGAGTTTGCACTTTTCTCATCGCTAAATCAACACCTTCATAAAACTGATCTACTTTATCATCATCGTGACTGGATGTTGGAGGGTAGGTTTGTACTAACTTTAATCTATACCTGCTATTATGTTTGATTACGACTACTGCTACCCTCTCATTAATGCTGTAGAATTTGTCAATGTTGCCCGCTATGTCCTTATGGATTCGGAATCCTACCCTGTATTGCTTCTTATCTGGGAGACCTCTATAGCATAGGACATAGGCGTTAGTCAGCCCTGTATAAGCCTCACCAGCTCTTCTAATCTCGCTAAGGCCAATGATATCCCAAACAATATCTGACAGTTCCTCAACGAGTCCTGCTAAGGTCTCACGTTATAAGTTCGAATATCCCTTATTTCACTTTACAGGGTTCGGCTGTTAAAGGTTGCCAGAGTGAGTTTCCATTGACGGCCTGTCCGGGTCCAGATATTCTTAGCACTCTCTGCTGCGTTACAGGACTGACCGCCGCCTTGGTCAGGTGCTGCGCAGCTGTTGGGGACTGAGGGGCAGGGGTTATTTGTAGGAATCCTGAGGGAGGGGGTGGCCGAATACTGTACCAGGGAGGCCAATTCCAGAGGGAGTGTTTTTGTTGAAGCTTAGTGGGCCTTCCTAATTTGGTGGTGCCTGGATTAGTATAGCTCGACTCGATCTTGGCATCTTTTGCCGTTGTCAGGCGTCACTCCAAGCCTGCAGATGTTGTGCACTGGAGGAGTTCGAAGTCAGGGTCGTGAAGCTAGCCTATTCCCTTGGTTTACTAAAGTCCAGTGTTGCCCTAATTCTATTGCATAGTATCTTGGTGAATATATTATACAATACAGGAAGTAAGCTAATCGGCCCATAATTTTTCATTTGTTTAATGTTTCTCTTTTCTGCGGATTAGTATAATGTTGGCATTCTTCCAGTTCCCTGGGATCCTCGAAGTCGTGATACAGTTCGTATGAAGGGCCACCAGCTTTTCAAGCATGATGTATCCTCCATCTTTAATTCCACTGTTATCCCATCCTCTTCCACCATTCATATCTTGTAAGGCCCTGCTAACTTCATCGCTAGTTATTGAAGGAGCCTCCGTAACCTGTTCATTATTACTTCGAATGGAGGTATCGTGGCTGCTCTGGCTACTGTACAAGTCAGTATAGAATTTACTATAGTTTTATAGCTTATTACTATAGCTATTGCGATATTTTCGATAATGCTGATGATATTACCTTGTTTATCTTTCAGTGCACACATCTTCGCTTGTCCTATGCCAAGTTTTTTCACTGATTTCAGGCTGCGTTCCTTTTTTGACAGCTTGCTCAGTCATTCTCACGTTATAATTTTGAATACCCCTTATTTTCTCCTTGTTGATCAATTTTGCCAGTTCCGCGAATACTATCTGATCGCTTGAGTTGGACACTTTCATTCTTTGCCGTTTCTTTATTAGGTCCTTTGTTAATTGGGAGAGCTTATCTACTGGTTGCCTTGGTGCCTTACCTCCCACTTCAGTTGCTGCTTATGAAAGGGACCTAGTTACGGTGTCATTCATTAGCTCTATGTCATCTTCGTCTAGAGCTCTCTTTTAAGGCTGCATATTTTTTTGCAAGTACCAGCCTCAATTGGCCTGCTTTTACCCTTACTGCGTCTAGGTTGGCTTGTTTCTTCTTGACCAATTTTACTGTTTTTCTCTTCAACTTGAGGTGAATCCTAGACCTGACTAACCAATGATCACTGCACTTTACCCTACTTAACACTTCTCCATCCTGCAGTATGCTTGGGTTGGCAGGAAGTATGAAATCTATTTGATACTACTCAGGGTTCTTTGAACGAGCAAAGCCGGGCCAGAGACATCCTTCTTTGCAACACTTGTGTCGTCAAGCGAAAATTGACCCCTGACAGGCAGAGGCAATTCGCCGTAATAGATAAAATTGTATAAGATAGTGTGATACCGTGTTTAAGGAGAACATCTTGCATGGGAGTCGCGATGTAGTGACCATCGGGCACTGTTGGGGATGACACAAGGTCAGCGTAATTCAGTGCGGAAGGTAGCAGGCGAACGAAGTCTGCGGAACTGAGGCGATGGAGGTGGTTCAGCGGGATCTAGAACAGGCAGGTCAAGGCGGAGAGTACAGCCTATGATAGCAGAGTGCGCGGAGAGGGAGACCAGGCCGAGAATGATTTTGTGAGGACAGTGAGCGATGATGGTGGAGAGAACGATAGTGGCACGATCGGGGAAGGAGACTGGCGGTACACATACCAATTATGGGAGTTGTTCCGCCGTCGGCGACACGAACCGGCGGCATGACGGGTGTTAGTATTTTCTTCAGGTGGTTACGAAGGTCAGCGCTCATGATAGATAAATGCGCCCCAGTGTCTCTAAGAGCAGACATAGGACCGCCGTCGACTTGCACTTCAAGACGGTTCATATGTGTGGGCATTCAGTAGAGGATTTGGCGGCGTAGGGAGCAATGAAGCGTCACTTCGAGGCGCCGCATTGTCTAGTTTTCCGTCTGGGAGCGTCCGTAGGGAGTCGGGGACTATGAGCGATGGGGCTGGGGTGAGCGAGATTACTGGCGTTGTGGCGAAGGCGACCGTGAATAGGGGCGGTTCGGTAAAGGAGTTTCAGTGGCAGCATTATAGGACCGTGATGTACAGGGACGAGAAGGGTCACTTCGGCGACAGTAGCCAGTATAGGTGGCCTGGGGCGGGGAACTCCAGCGAGTGCGACAGTGACGAGAAATGTGCCTGATTCGATAGCAGTGAAACCGAATGGGCTGGTCGTCAGCATTGCATCATTCAGGCGGTTTGCGGAAACGTGGTGGGTAATAAGCTGTGGGGCGGGGTAGAATCGAAGAATGCGGGCAGGCGTCCGGGTTGTGGGCTGAGCAGACGGCGTAAAGGCCCATGTTGGCGGACTCTCGGCGGAGAACTGCCTGAATCAGGCAGGGAAACCGTGATTGCAGATGTGTTGGAGGAGCTGGATTTGAAGGCAGGCAGATAGGCGGCATTAATCTCTCGCCGTACAATCCGGGTAACCTCGCCAGTGTTGTTGAGACGGGAAGCGTCGGCAGAAGATGTCGCGGTGATGTTGGGTAGATCGGCAAACTGTTGGTCTACGTCGGCTTCTTGCGAGTTCCAGGCGACTGTACTCTTTGATAACTGCGTCGACGTCACCGAGTTGTTGAAGACGAGCAAGTTGAAGGTGTTATGGGCAATGCCATTGAGAATGTCGAAAACTCAGCCTGGCTCAGTCAAGTGCGCGCCAGCATTGCGGCACAGAGCCAAGACGTCTTGAATGTACGTGACGTAGGGCTCTGGTGACGTCTGCACGCTGCCGGATAAGGCCTTTTTCGCGGCATGTTGCTATCCGTAAGGGCTGCCGAACAAGTCTCTCAGCTTTTGTTTAAGTGTATCCCAACTCGTGAGCTCATCTTCGTCTGTCCGAAACATGCATGCTCGAGGTGTGCCACCGAGATAAAATACTACGTTGGCGAGCACGACAGTAGTGTCCCACCGGTGATTGGTGCTGACGCATTCGTAAAGGCTGATCTAGTCGTCTACATATTCCCCATCGTTTCCCGAGAATACGCCAGGATCGCGGGTAACGGATAGTGCTCTGTAAGCCGTCGGGGTCGCAGCAGGCCTCGGAGCTGATTGAGTCGAGCTTTCGTCACCGTTAGCCATGATGGAAGGCTCGACGTTCCTTCCAATGCGAAGCTCCGCGTCGTGAACAGGGAACGTCTACATCCACCAAATCTGTTACGTGGGAAGACACAGATGAGAACCTATATGAAAGTATATTTACAAATTGAATGCGCTGTACACACACACACACACACACACACACACACACACACACACACACACACACACCCACACACACACACACATATATATATATATGTGTGTGTGTGTGTGTGTGTGTGTGTGTGTGTGTGTGTTTGGGGGCAATTGTAGATTAAACAATTATGCGTTGTGGGTGGTATTTCCCGCCACTCTATCACGCTATGTCGCTCGTAAATGGAATATATTCCACGTAGTTAAACTCTAAATGCCTTAGTTTGCAAGTTGTTGGCGTGTGCTGATGCATTAGAGCTCTTCACATGTGCTGTTTCAGGTTTTCAACAATGTATGTGCTGAATAGTCTAAGGCCCACACAGTCTGAATGTAATTCCATAAAGCTCAATATTTCTTTTTATCTACTTAAGGATGACACATGTTATCCATACCACCCGAGCTTTCTTGAAAAGTGTTGCTCGGAGTGCTATTATCCAATTTATTAAATAATAAAAAACATGCCGTTTATTATCATGAGCATTAGTGTTGCTCGGCGTACCGCCCTCCATCTGGGTGTATAAGTGAATTTATGCAGTTTGCAGAAGAAGTATTTGTGCGCAGTATTGAAATCAACCGTGAATGTATTTTTGTCGGCGACTTTAATATAGATGCTTCTGAAAATAATGCTACCTTCTTGCATTTCACAGAACTTTTCGAATCATATGGTTGTACAAATGTAATTAACGAGCCTACCCGTGTCACCTCAAGTACTGAAACAATATTAGACCTGTGCATTACAAGCTTTTGCCCTGATGAAGTGAAGTCAGGTGTAATCACTTGTGACCTTACCGATCATTTACCAATTTATTGTATAATACTATCGAAACAAAAGCGTACATTAGTAAAAGAAACACTGGTTAGAGACTACTCGGAACAAAACATGTTAAGGTTTAAAGAACTCATGGAACAACAGAAATGGGATAGTGTCATAAAAGGAAACGATCCAAATGTTGCTTATAATGTCTTTCTGAAGTGTTTTACTTCTGCCTACAATGCCTCCTTTCCGCTAAAAGCTCCTAAAAAACACAAAAAACAAGAAAACCTTGGATATCACATGAATTATACACCAGAATTAAACAAAGGCAGAGACTTTTCCAGAAGTTTTTAGACACGAGATGTGAAGGTGATCTTCAAATATTTGAGAAAATGAGGAACAAATTAAGTGCTGATATCAAAAAAGCAAAACGAGAATTCTACATGAAAAAATTTTCTGAAATTGTGGGAAATTCTCTTCTTGTATAGAAAGCGATCTGGGATATTATAGGAAAGACAAGTTCGCCAAAACGTGTTTTGTATGAAAGTGAGTCCATAAGTGACATTGAGGTCGCAAACTTGTTTAACGAACCTTTTATTAATGTGGGTGCTTCGGCAGATGACCGCGCCAAAATGCCTTGTGAACATTTTGTGAAAACACACTGTCAAAATACTATATTTATGTCACCCACTGATCAATATGAGATAACTGATGTCATACTAGACCACTGAAAGCTGTCGCGCCGATGGTAAGCATCCCGCTTATGCACATTCTCAACCTTATTCTTTCAACCGCAGTGTTCCCAGACGCAATGAAGCTAGCCCGTGTTGTCGTAATACATAAAGGTGGTTCCGTTAAAGACAAGAACAATTACAGACCAATATCAGTGCTTCCTATCTTTGCAAAGATAGCGGAGAACATAATACATAAAAGACTTTCTGGCTTTCTGACGGCAAACAATATAATAGTAAGTGATCAATTCGGGTTTAGAAAAAACAAGTCGTCTGAGAGTGCCCTTCTTGAAATAAAGGAGCACATACTAGACAACATCGAAAGGAAAATAGTTACCCTGGGAATATTTCTGGATTTTAAAAAAGCTTTTGACTGTGTCCAACACGATGTGCTCTTAAAGAAATTGCCATCGTATGGAATACGGGGCGAAGCTTGGTCTTTGATAAAAAGCTACTTAACTTCGAGAGCTCAATTCACATGCATAAATGGCGTAAATTCGGACTTAAAATTTGTAAAATTTGGCGTACCACAGGGATCATTACAAGGACCAACGTTATTTTTATTATACATTAATGATATTGTAAACATTAACAAAAATACAAAGTTAATTTTATACGCAGATGATACGAATGTATTCTTCACAGGTGCTCATGAAAGAGAGGTATTTCATCGAGCTAACGAATGGCTAACAGGTCTGGATTTGTGGCTTCAATCTAACAGACTTCAATTAAACATCAGCAAAACGAAATACTTACTCTTCCGGCCGCGAGGACACCACTCGACTATAAACTTGGATTTAAAATTTCAAACCGTTACCATCGAACAATCTGTATCAGTTAGATTTTTGGGGGTGACATTTCAAGAAAACCTCTCACGGACGCCTCACGTTGACAAGCTCCGAAGTGAGCTAGGGCGAGCTGTTGGAATTCTAAATAAAGTGAGATATTATATCCCGTCTGTGGTGAAAAGGCAGATATACTACGCGCTATTTCATTCCCGGTTATGTTACTGTTTCTTAGTATGGTCAACAACGACTAAGACCAACCTAGACAGTCTTCTTTGTTTGCAAAAGCGAGCGGTGCGTGCAATCGGAAATTTAGAACTTTCTGAAGACACTACACCCTTTTTTAAATCTAATAAAATACTGCCTATTCATAAATTGTATAAATACAAATTGGCCCTGGAAATATTGCATCAGCACCAAACAACACCTATCCAAACCAAATATCAAGTGAAACCTGGTCCGTACTGCCTACGAAAGAATTTAATACCCAGGCCATGTTCTCGTGCAAAATATGGTGATCAAAAACTAAGCTTTATGATACCAGACCTTCTCAACGAATATCCGGAAATTGCTGAAGCGCTCGTTACAGCTACCTCAGTGCACATTTTCAGAAAAATGCTCAAAAATTTTTTCCTTAACACAGACTAAAAATCGTGCCGGACTGATCCCAGTTGGTTTCCGCTTACTCTGTCTTGGCTTTTCATTGTGAAAGTCCGAGATATTTTCTGTACTCGGACGATAGTTTCGACATACCAGTACAATGTATCTGATTGTATGTGTATTTATGTTATTGATGTAAAAAAAAGAACACTTATTGATGTTTAGGTTCTACCGTGATCCAAATTGAGCCTATTGAAGTGAATACTTTTGTTATTATTGTTCTTGTGTGACTGCTGCTGCCAAGGGTGGCGAGGCCCAGTCAGGCACGTTCAGTGCCTTTTGTCGCATCCCCCAAGGCATTTCTGTAAGGAATGTCTTGAATAAATGAATAAAAGATAAAGAAAGAATAAAGAATGTGCATGAAACGCAATGTCTAGACAGTAGAATAAATGTTGTCTATGGAAGTCATCTCCGCCGCCACCGATGTAATGCGCAATCGGTGCTCGAACCATCGAAGCAATATTGGCCATAAAGTTCTCACAAATTGAGTTGTTCTAAAATTTGAGTTAGTACCATGAGGCGCAGAAACCCTTTGGGGCAAGGCGAAGGGAGCAAGCTGTTACCGTTTAAAGAGACAACTTAAAGGGTTCTATTTTCTTGTTCCGGTCCACGGCACCGCTCTTATCACGGACAGTGCATTGAAGCCTTCACTGCGCCGCCTGCTCATTGTGTACGTCGGCGTTTGGAACAGAATGTCGTTATCAGGGCAAACAGTATTTTTTTTTCTTTCCCAGGTGAGTCCGGCGAATGAAAACGCTCTGGTTTGCTCTCATTTAACTGTGAAGAGAGCCTCTGTCGAAAATGAAGTTGAGTTTTTATATTTCTGATAAATAAGGTTATGAAGAAAATACTGAGAAGGAGATGAAATGCGTGAGCGCTTCACCCTGATCTTTTATTCAATCCTCTCACAAGAGAATGAAATAAAAATTGGAGGACGCTTAAGCTTCGCCTTCAAGAGTGGGACGCGACAGCGTTCCCGTCGACCCGCCAAGGGGTATAAGACAATGCGCTACGGCACAGCAATCACTTACGATGCGCCCCGCATCGGACTTAGCGCCCACCTATCACGCGGTGAACGTCGAGCAACGCAGCGTTCGGCGCGACAACGAAACGTGCGCCTGAGCGAACGAAACGAACCAAAGAACTCGGTGTCTCGGAGGGGAAACGATCTTTGCCAGCGAAACGTCGTGATCGGCACGGGCAGAGAGATATATAGTAATCTAAACCGGGAGCCCGGCGAAGCGTCGTCAGGGGAGAGGGAGTCCCGCGACGCGCCTGGCAGCGGTCCCAATGCGCGCGCGGCGCGCCTCCTGTCGGGGCAGCGCCGTACATTGAGAGGAGGGGGTCTTCTGTGTTTGCCGCAAGATGGCTCTGCGTGTGCGGAAAGCGCAAAAGAAATGCAGCGGAAACGCACTTCGCAACTCGTGTAATTGTGACTTCTGTACGTTACATGTTCATAATTACCGATATACACCGCAGTATAACTTTCCACGGCTGGTTTCGAAGGCAACACCGCATTCACTAGAGGCGCGTTTGCACCGCTTGGAAGCATCGAACTCGTGGCTGAGTGGTAGCGTCTCCGTCTCACACTCCGGAGACCTGGGTTCGATTCCCGCCGGGCCAATCTTGGAAGTTGCTTTTTATTTATGAAGCGCCTGCCGTGATTTATCGCTCACGGTCAACGCCGCCGACGCCGACACCCGACGCCGACGACACCGGCTTTTCTGCGACACGAGCTCCTTAACGCTATCGCGTTAAAAAAAAAATGTTAGTAGAAGTACAACATCGCAGGTGCTGCCAACGCAAAACAAACATGATAAATAACTGCACGAACCTCTGACATCGTTGTTTTTCTAAAGGCGACCTATCTGGGTGCTACAGTGAGACCAAGTGTCGCTTGCTACAGTAATGAATCTGGGGTTTGCAGAACGTAACCTTCATAAAACAAGAAGCATCGTAGTTGTCTCAGCGGAGAGCTCCCTTTAAGAACCAACTCAAAAGCAATGCTTTACTTGGACGTCCGAAACAGCTTGGATTCTAAGAAACAAAACAGA
This sequence comes from Dermacentor albipictus, assembly GCF_038994185.2. Taxonomy (NCBI): domain Eukaryota; kingdom Metazoa; phylum Arthropoda; class Arachnida; order Ixodida; family Ixodidae; genus Dermacentor; species Dermacentor albipictus. The sequence goes on along the minus strand of NC_091821.1, from coordinate 70,215,424 downwards.
CGAAAACAGGCCCAAACATAGCGAGTATGAATGATGAGAAAAGACAAATGAAAAAAGTTAACTGGCGTATTATTTTTCCTATAACAGTGCTCACCCCGCGAGTCTAGGATGCCAAGGGCTCAACGTGACATGAAGAGAAAAACATGAATTGGGATGTGAGCTGAAAACTAAATGAAAAAAAAAAGAATTGCAAAGGGTTCCAAAACCGGCTTCAGTGGCACATTACACTGAGGCACTTCAAGGGGTCCTGCACTGACTAGTGTGCTTATGGGTGTCACGCCCGAACTTGAGTTCCTTATAATATAGGCGGCCTGATATACGCCAGGCGACGTGTCTCAATTGTTTGTGAGGCTCGCGGCGCAGCGGCAGTTCCGACGCTACAACGGTTTGTAAAAACAGGCCCCAGCCAATCGTTATTAGCAAAAGCAAGCAGCCAATGCTGAACAGTTTGATGTGCCAAACGCTCTAGGAATTGTCCTCTTAGATCGTTTTCTTTGCTTCTGGGTCCATTAATGATTACCTAAATTGAGCTACTGCACCAACGATGCGCTAAAAGCCAATGAAAATATTCATATGCCCTATAACCTCATTTTCAATGACTCCATATGGGTCATATGAAGGCCTTATGGAGCTCTGCTAAAACTCGCCTGATCATACTCTGCGATAAGATAGAGATTTAGTAGGCATATGTACTTTTTCGATTGGGAAGGGGGTAAATCAGAGTCTGACCTTGGTGTATGCAGCTTTGAAATGACAATTAAAAAACGTAAATGCCTCAGGTTTAAGCTTTAAAAAACCATGATTGTCACTGGAATACTGGAAAATTATTTCAGACCAAGTTTTTCGCATAAGGCTTATTTGAGCTTATTATGTTACTGTACAACTATGGGAAATTAACGTACTCACTTGCACCATTGTGCCGCCATTTTGGATTTCTTCTGAAACAAGAGATTTCGTCTGCTGGCTTTATTGTGAAGATTTGGTTGTGGTTTTTATTTTTATTATTTCCCTTGGCTTCAATTGCAGCAACGTTTCTGATCGTAGGTCCACATTTACAAACTATTCAAGTGAACTCTTGTCAGTACTTAAGACGTTGATGGTCATATTTAGCGAAGTTGTTGCTTTCGTTTTCGCAGGTCAAAGTAGTGGCTGGAGGCTTGAAGAGGCTTTAACATATCTTGACGCGCATCGAATAAAATAACTGCTGTAGTTTCGTCCATAATGGCGAAACAGTGCTAATATAGCTGGTGCAATGTTATGCGAGGACAGTCTTGCACCATATCGTGCGGCATAAGCCGGAGCAAACATTCGCTGGTGTGCGCGAGCAATCGCTTCTCGAGAAGGGAAATTTCTTCAAGGAAGACTCCAGTATGAGTCAGTCTTCCTTTGTGAAAGAAGCTGGAGAAGTGGTGAGACACGACTTTTTGCTCTTTCTCATTCCTTTCCAGGTGATGGCTTGATCCTTACCGTTCGCTTCGTTATTAAGTTATTAAGTTATTTCACCTCGGGGCTGGTTTATGAATAAGTTGTGGCGTCAGCCAATCATATCAGCTGGTAGTGTGACCGAGCTCTGCAGATGGAGTATTTTTCTCCACTGTAGCATAAGTATACAGTGGCTCAAGGATAGACTCTTCACCAGGAAGTCTGTGGTTTCGGAGTTGGAATCGCCGTGGGTCACTCCAACTTTCTGTCTTTGTAATCTTCTCGCAAAGCATTTTGGGATTCTTGCGGCGGATGCCAACGAACACAAAAACAATTAGAAGATCGAGCCTGTACCAGAAATCGCTGTAAAAATAAGAATTTCTAATGCAGGCGTGTTTTTGTGCCATTCAAAGAGCAAGGATTTTGAAAATATTGCTTGAAAACCAAATTTACGGTGGCCTGGTGGTCGGCTGCAGCAGCGTAACAGTGACTGCCTGTCTGTGCTAACTATGGCTTTATTTCACGTCATTATATTTAGAAAATGTCATGGGGTGAAACAAAATTTTAAGATGCCAAAGTATGGGCAAGACCTTCTCAATGTCCGGGCATTAATTATATCTGAAATTTCGAATAATCAACGCTTTACGTTGAACATATTCCCTATGGTGAAACTTCAGCCGCGATTTCCTAATATGTAGGCATTAACTGCTTCGAAATTGACGCCTTCGCTTTGTGGCTGCTTTTAGCTTTTTGCATGTGTTCTTTCCGAATGTCTTTCGACATTTGCTGCTGACGTTAAAACTGTATCTTGAGAGTTACGCTGCCCACTGAAATTTATGGAGGCGTATCGTAAGCTTGGAGGAAGAAGAAGAAGAAACGATAGCGTGCGTCAATATCTGCTTCTCCTGCTTCTCTACATGATTAAGGTCGAGTACTTGCTTCATTCTTGAAGATGTTGGCACCAATCGACGGCTAAAGGTGCAAGGATTCCGCCGATACCAAGTTTTCAACGGTGGGTGGACATTTTCCCAGTCGTTCGAGGACTTTTCTGTGCGACCTCTGCCCGGCCGAGGCTCGGTGGGCGAGCTCAGCGCGGCTCCGCACGCTCAAGCCACGATGCCTACGGCTATGCAAATCACCGTTGATGGCGAGGATATTTCTCCCGACGAAGTCAGTGAAAGCGCTGGGTGGACCACAGCCTTACACAAGCGAAAACCCATCATCCAGGACCCGCTAGGGCAGGGCGCCCGAGTCACCGACATGCGACGTGGCGGGAATAAAAGCCAGGCTCCGTCGAGTGTCAAGGCACGGCTAACGACTGCTTCGAGATTGCCTCGACTACCGAAAGAGCATGTTCGCATCATAATCCGTCCCCGTGGAGGACTGGACATCAGGAAGATGGGCCACTTCAGAGTTGCCCAAGCCCTCACTACTGCTGCTAGGCTTACGGAGGCGGATACGGTGGAAGATATCATATGTCCGAACATGGTGCAAAACATATTGGTAGCAAGCACACCATCAAAGCGTAACGCCATGGCCTACGCCGAAGTGGAAGCTATACATATTGGACAAGCCAGCTACGAAGTTAGTGCATATATCGCAGCCCCCGAAAACACATGCAAGGGAGTTATTCGTGACATTGATCGCACCATCGATCGAGAGGAGCTCAAACGCCTCATCATTCAATCCAAGAATCCAAGCGCCCTCGAGGTGAGACGAATCAAGAACACAAGCACGGTAGTCATCCTGTTTGATGGACTCAAAGTCCCGGACTACGTAAAATGCGGTCCCAGTTTGGTCAAATGCTCTCTCTATCGCAGACAAACTGACGTTTGCTATGCATGTGGAAAGCTTGGCCACAGAGCTGACGTTTGCCCAGCCCCTGAAAATGCAATCTGCCGCGGCTGTGGTGCGAGCAACCCGGACGATAAACACGAATGTACATCGAAGTGCACCCTCTGCGGTGGCCCTCATCCCACGGCTGACAGAACCTGCAAGCAAAGGTTCCAAATTCCGTTTGTAGTTAGACAACGGAGAAGAGAACGGCGCAACCGCGAACAATCCAAACAACCAACTGGGTCGCCAACCCCTATCAAGCCGGCCCTCAGCAGCTCGCGCAGATCCAGGAGCCGATCCCGAGACCCCGGCGGCGAGGATGGCGGCTACCAGGACCGTGCCCCTTCTAGGGATCGCTCGACGGAACGTTCGTCTTCCAGGGGCCGCAACGCCCTCAGGACCCGCTCCCGCTCCAGGGGCCACTCTCGTTCCAGGGGACCTGCAGTTCAGATCCAGGATCCTGCTGATCGTGGTACCACATGGGCTGACCGGGTCAAAGAATCACCGAAAAAGGTAACGGGGGGTCAATCGCCAGAGCACAACAGGATTGCACAATTGGAAAGAGAAAATGCTTCGTTAAAATACGCGATGGAGCAGCTCGCAGCAGAAATTGCAGAACACAAAAAAGCCAGCAAGCGAGATACAGTTCAACCCACTCAGGCCCCTGCAGTAGAAACGCCCATGGAGATCCCCGTAGCGGAACCGCTCACAGCAGAAATTGCAGAACTCAAAAAACCCAGCCCGCGAGAGACAGTCCAACCCACTCAGGCCCCTGCAGTAGAAACGCCCATGGAGATCCCCGTAGCGGAACCGACGGCCAATGGTCTACCCAAAAAGGGGGCGCTGGCAGTTCATGCCTCAGACAAGAGCGCCAGTGTTCGTAAATTGGAAAAAACGATAGATAAAATTGATGAATCCCTCGAAAAAGTTCAAATTGTGATTGACAAACTCGCTGAGGCCGTCAGATCACTAGGAATCAGATGCGACAATCTGGAGCGCCACGTTTCTACAATGGCTACAGCTACATCGTTGGACAAAGTAAATAACACCGACACTGAAAGGTCGGCAGCGGCTGCGCTTCGCAGCATTTTATAACACAAGCTAACTGCTACGTCCCACCATGGCGGCACATCACAGGGTAATTAATATCTGGCAATGGAACTGTAGGGGATTCCATCGTAAAAGGAATGTCCTCCAACAGTTCATTCGGACCCACCAGGAAAAGCCACATGTAATCCTATTACAAGAAACGCTCACGGATACGGTCAGCCTACCGGGCTATAAATCGCATACCCAATATGGTGATGGGAAGAGGGGAATCAGCACATTAGTTACCAACAAATGTGCGTTCATAGCCCACGATTTGAATCTTGAATCCAATAAGGTTGAGCACTCGCTCGTTGAAATCATCCTCAGCGGACAGTTCAAGACAAGTATATTTATACTTAACATATATAGTAGACCCAAAGACCTCAGGCAAAGATTCGCGGCAATTATCAACAAGGCTACAAGCAAGGCCAAGACATTCCCACTACTGGTGGCCGGAGACTTTAACGCTCCGCATCAAGCATGGGGGTACCAACAAGCTAACCGCAAGGGCGTTGACCTATGGCAAACTACAGTCAATAATAACCTCACGCTTATAACAGATCCCGCTTTTCCGACCAGGATCGGCAACTCCTGCTCCAGGGATACCACACCTGACCTCTTTTTCATACGGAATGTGGAATCGGCATCTTGGTCCAACCTCCAAGTGGACCTTGGCAGTGATCACAACATCCTGGCCACCTCCGTCAACGTGAGAAGCGGGGACCTCAAAGAGTTCACTATTACAGATTGGGATTGCTTTCGCAAGGTTAGGGAAGAGCGAGCACAAACACATGACTCAGCACTTAGCCTAGAGCAGTGGGCTGAACAGTTAAAGGAAGATATCAGCGCGGCGACAAAGAAAATCCAGACTGAATTGGAGGTAGACAGGATGGATAGCCGCCTCGCTCATCTTCTAGAAGCTAAAACGTCACTGCTGAACAGATGGAAAGGGCAGAAACTCAACCGAAGGCTCCGAAAAAAGATCGCGGAGCTCAACAGAACTATAGAAGATCACTGCCAAACCTTGAGCAGACAACAGTGGGATGAGGTCTGCAATTCCGTGGATGGCCAGATGCGAGTTGGAGCTAAATGGAACCTCCTCAAGCATCTGCTCGATGATACCAACGCCAAGTCAAACCAAAGACAAGTGATAGCGAAGGTTCTACACCAGGCATCACAATCAGAGACATTGCAGACCGTACTCGACAGACTCGCTCGCATGTATCTGCCACTGGGAAACTCGAGTGACGAAGACTATCCCCCCTACAAAGGTTCCTCTTGCCCCGAGCTAGATAACCCTTTCACGGCATGCGAAGTAAGGGAAGCTCTCCAGAATCTAAATGGTAGGTCGGCCCCTGGTGCTGATGGCATCCCCAACCGGGCCCTCAGAAACCTGGACGACTGCTCTATAGAATGGTTGACAGAGGAGATTAATGGAATATGGGAACGAGGGCTTGTTCCGGAGTCCTGGAAAATGGCCTCGGTCATCCTCATTCCAAAGCCTGGAAGGCCCCCGAGTCTCTCAAACCTCAGACCCATTTCACTCACGTCCTGCGTGGGGAAAGTAGCGGAACATGTTATACACGATCGAATTTCCAAGCACATCGAGAAACAAGGATTGTTTCCGTACAACATGATTGGCTTTCGTCCGGCCCTGTCAACGCAAGACGTGATGAAGCTTATCAAGTGTCAAATCATTGACAACACCACAAGAGATGTAAGAGGCATCTTAGGCTTAGACCTGGAGAAGGCCTTTGACAATGTATCCCATGCTCACATTCTTAACTCCATCTCCGAGCTCAATTTGGGAGACGCCTTTCACAGATACATTAGCTCGTTCCTACGGGATCGCAAGGCCACGCTCAAAATCGGTGACCTCAAGTCCGACAATTTCATTTTGGGCCCCAGAGGCACGCCACAAGGAGCGGTAATCTCACCACTGCTTTTTAACATCGCCATGAAGAAACTATCGGAAAGGCTCTCCAACATAGAAGGGATCAATCATACGCTCTACGCTGATGATATCACAATCTGGTGCACCGGAGGAAGCGAAGGAGCTGTTGAATCAGGCTTACAGGAGGCCGTAGATCAAACAGAGATGTACCTGGAAAATACGGGGCTTAGATGCTCCCCGAGCAAGTCTGAGCTCCTCCTCTACAGGCCAGTCAGGAGAGGTCCCAAACCTAGAGGCTGGAAACCATTGTCAGAAATAAACATCAAGCTCCACACTAAAAGCGGCTGTACCATCCCCAGAGTAGACACCATTCGGGTACTTGGCATGTTCATCGAATCCAATGGCAGTAACAATACGACACTCAACAAGCTCACAGCCAAGACTGAGAACATGATCAGACTTATCAACAGAGTCTCGAATAGGCGTGGAGGCTTAAAGGAAGACAACCTCCTCAGGTTGTTCCACGCCTTCCTCATGAGTCATATAGTTTATGTGGCAGCCATGCACAACTGGTATAACTCCGAGAAGAAACGATTAAACACGCTCATCAGAAAAAGTATTAAAAAAGTACTAGGCATTCCATTACGGGCGAGTACGGATCTCCTTATGCAACTAGGAGTGCACAACACATTGGACGAGATAATTGAGGCCCAGGAGTCAGCCCAACTGGCCCGTCTATCCTGTACCCCGGCTGGAAAGAAGATCCTGGCGGTTCTTGGGATCAACCCTATCCTCCTGGAAGAGCGGAAGTATGAAATTTCAGAAGATCAAAGGAACAACATACGAGTTGCACCGTTTCCTCGTAACGTTAATCCTCAACACAACGTAGGCAGACGCAGGGCAAGAGCCCTCGCCCTCCTCAAGCGTACCAAGGACGATCCCTACTCGGCATGTTTTGTCGACGCCGCCCAATATGGACAGTCGTCTAACTTCACTATTGCCCTCGTTGACCACAACGGACAGATAGTGAATGCGGCTTCCCTGAAGTGCTCAACACCAACCAGAGCGGAGCAGGTCGCAGTTGCTATAGCACTCCTAGACAACAGAAGATCACAAATCTTCACTGATTAGAGATCGGCGGTCAGGGCTTTCGCTTCAGGATCCATTGCTGAGGAGGCTCACAAGATTCTCAAGAACAAGATCATTTCTCCGCACACCATCACGTGGTTTCCGGCTCACCTCGAACCCCAGCTTGACTCGTTTCCCAATCTTAATGACATTGCCCACTCCCAAGCGCGCGCACTAACCCACCGCGCGGGAGCAGGATCGAGCTCAGACTCCGGGGTCCTCGAGTTTCGGGACACTCTCACAACTTTCAGCGAAATTACTACGCACTATCACCTGGGTAGGAGGACTTATCCTTCCCCTCACAGCAAACTGGCTAGACCTCTGGCGTCCACTTTACGCATGCTTCAAACTAAGTGCTATCCAAACCTGGCCCTTTTCCACACGATCACTCCAGAGGTTTTTAGCTCTACTTGCCCCGACTGTGGGGCTGTTAGCAATCTCGCACACATGCTCTGGCGATGCCCCTCGTTACAGGGACCCAATCGCATCACAGAAGAAGAATGGAGCTCTGCCATCCAGAGCTCAGACCTTTCACGTCAAACCTGGGCTGTCCAGAGAGCCCACGATGCGGCGGTTAGGCTCAGCCTACCCGTCCCCACGTGGGAGCGGCCCGCAGCTCTGCCCTAGGGCAAAGCTTCTCAGGACCTTGTAATTAAAGTTCTTTGTCTGTCTGTCTATCGTGAGCTTTAAAAGTGTAGAGCATTTGTCTGGAGACTTACATTCTTATGCTCCTGCAGGGCAGCTTGTTTCGCGTGTGCTCCAAGTTCGTAAACAAGCGCTTAGTGAGGGAACCAAATTGACAAATAAAAGCGTGTGAGTGGGAGAACCGTCGCCGAGAACTACCTTCTTATTCATGGATGAAGGGAAACGATTCGCCTTTCTCGGGGAGCAGTGTTTTGCGCTGATTGATGAAGCGCCTTCGTGCATTAAACTCGACCTTTCTTCCCAGCAGCACAGTGCTTCTTTGGACGCGATGATCGTTCGTTGCAGCAGTACGTCGAGCTTAAACGACGAAGAGTGGTTTAATGTGCCTCTGGACATCCCCTTTCAGAAGATACAGTTTTGCTTCTTGAACAAGGGTTTTAAGAGTAGCGCCAGCCCGCTAGTTTCCTGAACTCTTCATAACGCTGGTGCATGGCTATAAAGACAAAAAAACGTTACGTCATCGGTGAGCACTTGTAGATTTTGTAAATGTGGAGGAGAAAAAATAAAGAGAGAGAGACACGAAGGTTTGTCAGTGTACATATCGGCTGGCTACTCTGTGCCAGGAGAAGAGATAAGGAGAGAGGGTGAACGCTTTATTATGGGTCACACTTAGACCTCATTCAAATTGGGGAAAAGAGATAGGGTATGGAAGCGGTAAGAGGAAAAGGGTAAGGAGTGTGGTAGGATAGAGGGTAAGCTAGGGTAAAAGCATTTAAAGTTCAATAGATTCTGGGGTTTCACATGCTAAAACCACGACATGATTATGGGACACGCCGCAATATACGGCCTCCGGAACAATTTTCATCACCTGGGGCCCTTTAATGAGCAACGGAATCTAAATGCACAAGCGTTTTTTGCATTTCGCTCCCATAGAAAGGCGGCCGCCGCGGGTGGGAATCGAGCCCGCGACCTCGCGCTCAGCATCGCAACGCCATAGCCGCCAAGCCACCATGGCGGGTTTGAAAGCTTTCAGAAAGGGTGTACTATGGAAGAAGAGGCCGACACTATACACCCCGAAGAGAAAGCAGCAGAGGGGATGGCAAAATGTATACGAACGCTTTAAAGGAGGGAGAAAGACAACAATTTCAAACTCGCATATGCTGCAAAAGCGGATTTCGCTTTTGTCTGTTTTACGATATTGACTCAACAGACTCGGCCACCTATCCTCTCGTGGCACTTCTTTATCGAACAAGACTAAGCTGGTAGGAAAGGAAGATGAGATACCTAGTGATTGATATTTATGTTCCGAAATTGTGACCTAAATGTATTCACCAAATTACAAAACAAGAAAATAGGAGAATCATGGCAGAACGTCGACTGTGATAAGCATGTCGGTGCATGGCTGATGAGCTTTGAGCCAGCATGTCTAAGGTCAGAGACGTCTTGGTGTTCCACATATTAGAATCTACATTCGACGGCGTCTGCTGGTAGACTTTCAATAGTTTAGTAGAACTTGTTGTTGGGCGAGTTGGTAGGTATTAGCGAACATTGTTTAACTGCGCGAGCAAACGAACCACAAAGACAGCGAGGGACAAGGACGGGCGCAGACTTGCAACTAAAGTTTATTCCACAATGTACACATATATGTGTACATTGTGGAATAAACTTTAGTTGCAAGTCTGCGCCCGTCCTTGTCCCTCGCTGTCTTTGTGGTTCGTTTGCTCGCGCAGTTAAACAATGTTCGCAGACTTTCAATACTCGGTCCGTTTTACATTTGGGCCGTGTTCTCGATCGACCCTAACGTGAAAATTGCTTCTTTTTTTACGTTGCACAACGTCCCTCACGATGCCTCACTGGAGCAATGTTCGCCTTGGCAATGTACGCTAGAACCATGCGACATGAAAAATATTATGGAAAACATACTATTCATTGCACCAGGTTCACTATATACCGGTGACATATATAGCTAAATGACGTTTACTCAAAGTTACGTACCTGAGAGGGACCGATCGGGAATACACTCCTCCTCTCAACTCATCGACCCTTTTTGAAAACTACTTTAAATGTTCGAAGCTAACGCAGATATTAAGTCTATAAGTAGATTCTGTTCATAGAAATAGCCTTGCTTGTTGTTGCTCACGTAACAACCGTGCGGCTTGGATAATACAATGATGTTGACGACATTTGTCCACGGTTTCTTTATGGCAGAGTTACAATACTCGATGAAAATAAATTAAGTGCTGAAGTGAGCCAGAGAAGACAGAGAGAGAAGGGGAGAGGGGGATATAAGGTAGGCAGGATAAGTATACTTTGTGCATTTCGCTACCCAACACTTGGGGAGGAGATGAGGGAGTGCAAGAGGCAGAGGGAAGACATGTGCAGGTCAATCGGCAAGTCAAAGGCCCTGCAAGCCTGACCTCTCGACTCACAAGCCTAGAAAGCTTCACGAGCTCTTCTACACTGCCTGAAGGCAACAGACTTGAGTGCCCAACTGTAGATACGCTGCACCTTGCGGTTGTACAAGGCAGACATTAGTTGAAACGCTCAAGTAATTAGAAATACATAATATTCTAAAATGTTATATGTTCAAGAAAGCACCGAATCGATATCTTAGGTTCAACTAGGTTAGCATATTTTGCGTCTGAAATACCACGTATGTGACTTTTACTCAAGGCACAATATTGTTACGCCAGAAAATGACATGAAACCAAAAGGCGAGTAGCAACGCCCACTTGAAATTGCCTCACCAGCTCCGCCTGATGTCACACACCGTAGCGACATCTGGCTGATGATTGTCAGTCATTTATTAACACGATAACCATCGGAATCGCAAATAACTAAGAAAACAAGGACTGAAACTCGGAAACTTTCTATGCACGTTCTGAAAATAAAAAGCGGGGTTGGGTTGGTGGGAGGACCCAATAGCGTGAAATTTCTGCAAGATGTCTGGAGCCTAGCTCCATGGTTTAAGCATGAAACTTAATATGGAAAGGTTACTATCCCAAATTATAAATTTCTGCGAAAATGTGCAATTTTCCATATGAAAAAACTGTGATTACTTACGTGAGGGAAGGTTTTCAATGCAACTATGTGGTCGGTTTGAAGTCTGATAACAATTCCTAAATACTTAACGTTTGCGTTAAGGTCTCTGCCCTGCCCATGCTTTCAGGCGCCCACTTTGTAATCCATTATTCACGTCGGTACCATATCGTACTGACGTGAATGTCAGGTGATCAACGTTACTCATGCCACTTATGCTAGGCAACAGACAATGAAGCCGAGGAAACAATAAAACGAACCAAGTAAACCAATGAAAAGTAACCAACAACCACGCCTCCTGGTTCATCCAATTCTTTTCGCTCACGGCACTTGTATATATTTATGAATTACGCTTTAACTTAATCTCTCAATCCGCGAAATTATCTCTCCGTGCATGAATGCAGGTTTGCAGAGGTAGTGTAAGGGAATGTGTAAATTGTAAGGAAATATCTTGGCAAGTGGGCAACGAATGACCAAATAAGCAATAACCATAGTAAGCCTCACCTTGCTTTCGTGTTCTTAAGGACATCGTCGGCGTCCTCAAGGCGCTCTGATTAAAACAATGACGCCGGCAGGCAAGAAGCAGCGATGTATTGTTCCGCTGTCACGCACAAAGGTCGCTATACCTTCGTCCGCGAAAGGTGATAGCTGGCGTGTGGCTCTCTGGATCTTTTTCAGGCAGGTTCAAAGCCCTCGCCATCACCCTGCGCGTTCAAGGCTCGTAATAATCGAAAGACAGAAAAGAAACGACTTAGCGTATCGTGTGACGACGAGGTTAGCGTTATCCGGCGAGTAGGATTCATTGTATAGCGCCGACTGGCGCCGTGATGCTTTGGCGTTAACTAAGGCCTTAGACAGTGTCAGTATGGCAGAGTGATAGTAACCCGAGAAAGTCGTGCTATTCAAACTCGCTCTTTATTTTTTCAAGCGAGCTTGGTTCTTGTAAGGGGAGTGTATGGAGCGACGTTTGGTAGCTCTGTTATAGTACACTCTCCACCCTCGAACCCGCTCCCCTTCCGTTCCGTCCCTTTCGCCAAGATTGCTCAACGGTGACCCGAAAAGATCGCGTCTGTGATCAGCAACGCTCTTTTCTAGATAGAAGCGTCTTTCTTTCTTTCTCTTTTTTTTTTGCTGCCCTCACGCAGGGGGAGGGGGTTCTTTTGTCCAAGCAGTACTTGCGGAAGCATTATTTATTTTACCATTCGTCTTCTCTGAAGCGCTGAACCTCCCGAAACTTTCATTCGTCAGTTTCGAAGCTGCCTCGATGGCCCGTTTGCTTCCTCAAACGATTGGCCACAGCAGAGCGATTGCGATTAGAAGCTCAGTATAAGTGGTGCCAAGTGATGGCAAAATAATTCGTTAGAAAAAGGTCAGAGGATTAGATGCACTGCTGAGACGAAGGGACTAGTGCTTTTATTTTGTCGCGTAAGTCCCACTTCCGTTCACTTGTCGATGCCCTTATCTGACGGACGGCCTGTGCATGCAGGAAGCAGAACAACCTCGACGGATTGCGGAAGAAGACAATGAGTTATCCAAGAGTTTGCGTGCGCAGCTTTCAAGCATTCACTCGATTAACGATGGTGAAGTGAGTATTCTAGCACGAATAACTGTGTGAATTGCGTAAGCACACACACTTCATTTCCAGTGTATAAGGATACTGTACATATTAGCGACTATTGGAGAGATCGCCGCTGCGTCATGGTTACTGCACAACGAAAAAAAAGAAAGAAACGAACACTGGCTCTTACGCACAACTACACGCTTTTCTTTTTCATGAATTTGAACTCTCCTTGGCTGTGCAGAATGGTGGACCCTATCGGAAATACCCGCTACATAACTGTAGCCGAGAACTATAATAAAATGACGCATTCTCCCCGCCCTTCATTTCTTGTTAAGGCCGTAAAATTTGTCCAGGGCAGCCACCTAAATTTTGTGCATTTCTTTGGTGCCACTTTTACAGACTTGTGTGCAAGATTTCGCAAAATAAACTGAAAAAAGTTACTGGCACGTGTTTACCGGTGACACTGCGATGTGAAGCCCTTTAACGCCCCCCAAAATATCACGACATCCAGAGTGAAAGCATCAGCCTGTACGGAATTTACGATTTGAGTCAGTGACGTTATGTACAGTTTAGTAATTTAGCGCATCAGATTGCAATGATTATTGCTGCAGTGCCACAAAGATCACATGTAACGCAATCAGCGATTCTCTAATGTAATTTTCTCTAGCAAGGTTTTTACTTGCAACTGCACGCTTTCTTCGGGTATGTGTCACTGCACTTGCGATCCCGGTCTCCGAATCCATATCTAAAGTCATAAAAAAGTGGAACCGGACGAAGCACATATGCCTTGATGTGCCTGAAATTGACTGACTGCCGAGATGCCAGAACGAGAAAGATTAAGGAGCTAAATTCCAGCGGCCTCTTGTTCACTGGCACGTCGCCTCGTAAATATGGCGTAATAAACTGAAGCGCAGGGCTACAAATCACAGCTTCCAACTACGTTGTTTTTTATATCAGGGATTATTGTCGCTCTGCCATGGGAATTAGAGGGGCACAGACGTGAGCCATGTCTACTTTATTTTTATTTTTATGCTTGTTTCCCTTTTTGACTTACCAAGGGAGCTTAGTGGCGCATTGGGACTAGGGGCAAAACCATGAAATAAACTAATGCGAACGGAAAGATGACAGGACACAGGCCGTTGTGATTTTGTTATACAACGCTACTCTAAGAGGAAATGCCGAGTTCCAAACGGAAAGGGCTGCAAGTTCTATGATGATAAAAAAATAAAAGTAAAAATTGGAGGACGCTTAAGCTTCGCCTTCAAGAGTGGGACGCGACAGCGTTCCCGTCGACCCGCCAAGGGGTATATGACAATGCGCTACGGCACAGCAATCACTTACGATGCGCCCCGCATCGGACTTAGCGCCCACCTATCACGCGGTGAGCGTCGAGCAACGCAGCGTTGGGCGCGGCAACGAAACGTGCGCCTGAGCGAACGAAACGAACCAAAGAACTCGGTGTCTCGGAGGGGAAACGATCTCGTGATCGGCACGGGCAGAGAGATAGATAGTAATCTAAACCGGAAGCACGGCGAAGCGTCGTCAGGGGAGAGGGAGTCCCGCGACGCGCCTGGCAGCGGTCCCAATGCGCGCGCGGCGCGCCTCCTGTCGGGGCAGCGCCGTACATTGAGAGGAGGGGGTCTTCTGTGTTTGCCGCAAGATGGCTCTGCGTGTGCGGAAAGCGCAGAAGAAATGCAGCGGAAACGCACTTCGCAACTCGTGTAATTGTGACTTCTGTACGTTACATGTTCATAATTACCGATATACACCGCAGTATAACTTTCTACGGCTCGTTTCGAAGGCAACACCGCATTCACTAGAGGCGCGTTTGCACCGCTTGGAAGCAACGAACTCGTGGCTGAGTGGTAGCGTCTCCGTCTCACACTCCGGAGACCTGGGTTCGATTCCCACCGGGCCAATCTTGGAAGTTGTTTTTTATTTATGAAGCGCCTGCCGTGATTTATCGCTCACGGTCAACGCCGCCGACGCCGACGACACCGGCTTTTCTGCGACACGAGCTCCTTAACGCTATCGCGTTAAAAGGAGAAGAGCTACATCGCTGCGTTAAAGTGCCCGAAATACGGCGAGGATTTTCCCAGAGAGCATGCCCGCTGCTGCTGTGCTATTCTCAGGAGCACGTCGACCATGTGCACTCTTTTAGATGGCACGTTCTTCGTAACGCTTGATGCTCATACGTGAGGTAATTATATGGCTTCTGGTCTTTTGTAGTTTGTTGGATAAATAGGCTTACTTTGAAATTTGGTTGCCCCGTTCTTGATGCTAAATTTAAAACAAGTTCGTTGGGAACGCGTTTCGTAGAACAGAGATCTGTATTATGGTATATAGTACAGTACAGTTGTTAAGAAAATGAGCTCATTCGCCAACGTCTAGAGCAAAATATTGTTAAGCTTCTGGCAAAGAGAGTCATTATGTAGTACGTGATTCCGCTGAAATGGCCGTACTTCCGCCCTTCCAATGCAACTTGTATTTTAGCGTTTGCTCACGCAACTGGGCACTGTAAGCTTTTTTATGCCAACAAAGGTGGTGCTGGTATTGGTAAATGCCGAAACAAAAAGAAAAATAATTAGGCAGAACAGATCCCTGATGTCTGCACACGCAAGCGAAGCGTTCTTAGTTTTGGAGAACGATGCACTGAAACACAATTCATGGTGCGTAAAATGTGCAGGCCTCTTTATTTACAGATTACGACGTGTCCATTTGCAAATTACGATGGTTTCGGGTTGTTTCTTTCTTTCTATTCCGTAGCTGTCTGGGTCTTCGGCGGTGGCGCGCTGTTCGCAACTGAGAGAAAGGGTCTTCTGGGCCGCTATTTTGTAGTGATGCCTTATGCCTTATTCTGTGCCATTCTTATCATCCACCACACACGGCCGCCTGATCGCGTTGATAATGTGGGCAGGCCATCCCTCTGACCAGTGGCCAAGCGCGAAATGCCTGAAAAAGCATAGAATCGGAAAAGGCATCGCTAGAAAATACCGGCCCTGCAGTCTCTCTTATTTTTAATATCTGACCCCGTTATTTACCTTTTCCTTCCTGGTTAGTAGTTCAGAGCGCATTTTTCCAGTTATTTGCGAAAAGTAACTGCTCTTGTTACTGCCGATAGACACTATGCCTGATGACTTCCACACATTTAAATAACTTTCTGCGATGTACATGCGTCATAAACCGCATGGGTGAATTGAGAACACCAGCAGCGCTCAACCTTTAGTCAAAACGCCACGATCAATCGGGGTTGGTTAGATATTCATTAGAGTCAAGGTTGCGGGAAAGGTGCAGGATTACGCTAGCTGATACAAAACCATTGATGTCAGCGTGTATCTGCGTAATCTACAGTGTTTAGACAAGGAAACGACCAGTAAAGTACGGGAGGGATACTAAGAAAGCTTCGTTTCAAAAAATCCGATAAAATTCTACAAAGACGATGATTAAGAAATCAGGAAAAAGGTTATAGGATAACACAAAGGACAGTACCTCGCGTTGTAGGTGGCTGCCTGAGGACGAGGGGATACTGGAGCAAATATTCGCAACTGGATGAAACGTGGGTTGCCTGCAAAAAAAAAAAAGGAAAGAAACGTCTATAGCGCTCGACTTTGTAATGTATATGTTGGCCATGCGCCTCGAATATTTTGGACGCTCAGGGGCCGGCAGTCTAGTGTCATTACTGCTTATATCAAATGACGTCATTCATTGTCATATCGCATATATTTTACTAGAGGAACATCCTCATTTGCGTGGACACAAATACATTGCAGGCTGTCAGCGTGACAAATTTTCTGCAGTGTTTTGTGAAAGTGGTTTTAGAACGCAGTACCAAGCCTGAAACGGGGGACTCGCATTTCAAAAGATCTGCTGGTATCTAACGTGCTTGGGATAGGAAATCTAACCCAAGAATAAATGTAAAACAATTTTGAAGATTTCGAATTTTGATAGAACGATGCTTATCTGCTACCAAGAACACAATTAGAACATTCTGTGGTTTAAGCAAGTTTGGAAGAACCGCGCCTGTTTAAACTAATCTTCGTTTGAGCTGGCTGTCTACACTCAAAGGTCACTTTTTCAGAGCTCCCTTTCGCTGAGTGCAAGAAAGTTGCCCATAATTGAACTCCACGTTAGATAGCAAACAGCCCCGCTGCTGTGCGTGATAATAACGCGCGACACTAGGTGGCGGTCGCCGTTTAGCCATTTACCTGTTAGCACACACCAGGCCAAGGTTAAGTTCCTCAGTAAGACGGAATAGGGTAAGGCATTCTATAACAATATATCAACGAGTAGGGATGACCTTTGCGCGCAGAAGCATGAACCGAGACATAGGCGGCATTCACAACTGCGGGAGGAAGAGGTCAGGCGACCAAATTGCTCGCAAAGCGGCAGTCGCAAATGACCGCTTCGATCGTAAATCGACAAATTTCTCAAATTTGCTCACTCACCTATTTATGTAGCTGTGGGACAGGAATCGCAAAGCTACTGGACCAGTCAGCGGGGCAGGGGCACGAAGTTGGCATACGCGTACGGTTATATTATGTGACGATGGCTGTGCGAGCAGGCGTGACGGCACCAATCACGAGACATGATTTCAAAGTAGCGGCGGGCAGGTCACATGCCGGTGTGAACATCGGTCACCGTGAGTTACTCCGTGGTCGCCAGTCACGGTAGGTGGCGTAACCTGTGTCAACCACCGTTGTGAATGCGCCCTTATGTTGTCTCATTCTAGTGGCATCCGTGGCAAATAAAATTTACAGAACGGCGACAGGCTTACAGTGAGTTGGGCGCAACAGCCACAAGACGCCAAATAGACGCAAACACACATTCTAAGCGGTTGCAGCGCTATATTAAAGCTACGTATATATATTGTACAAGATAGTAGTTCACAGGAACATGGAGGCTTGAAGTGATGAGCAGCGGTCGAACAAGGAATGTCGCTGGAGCCAACATTTCGACAAGGGGATTTTTTTGCGTCAGGGGAGCAACTGCAAACGGTGTCTTCAAAGGTTCTGCGTGAAAGGCCATTATTTTGCAGCTGTCGACCATCGCTTTTCCTTCTGTGTCAAACTACTTGCATAGCCAAATGAAATGTTCTATGTCGCCACAAAAGGTACACACCGGGCAAGCGCAACATCCTGTTCGAATAACCAAGCCAGGTGTATGAGGAGTCAGTTCTGATGGGGTACAACAGCGTCACTTCCTCGCGAATAAGTCCACGGATCCCATAGGCTTGATGTGGAGTATTGTGGACCACACTAAAGTGATTCCGGATTGCGTCCTTAGAGTTCTGAAAAATGTTTGGCGATCTCACTTTTGGGACAGGCGTCGGCGCTAGGCGTGCAAGAGCATCGTCAGCTTTTTAGTTTCCTTCAATTCCTACGTGGAATGGGATCCATGACAATTCTACGTAAACTCCCTTGCTCATTAGATCTTCAATAAGTGCCAGAGATTGACTTGTAAATTTCTCTGAAAGTAGGCCACGAGGCAATTGTTGTAACACTGACTTTGAGTCCATCAGCACCACATCTCGTGCAGAATAGGCCCGTAGTTATCGCAAAGCAGCGGCAATTGCGGTGCTTTCTACTGTCGTAGACGAAACTACGCGATCCAGGCGGCCAGACCATGTCACATCAAGGGAGGGTATGCGTAATGCCGCTGCGCAACTATCTGTTTGTGCACGCGCCGACCCGTGTGTGTACACTTGTAAGTAGCTTTGATACGCTGTGCTCAGGTGATCCAGTACAAGAAACGTTGCTTCAGCAGTTGGAATAGTGAGCTTTGCTGGTAGCTGTGGTGCACTGAGGCTACACGTAACGCCTGAAAAAGACCATGGTGGGTCGAGAGGGCACAGTTTAGGCCATTCCAATCCAAAATGTCAAAAGGTGTTCAGCGGCGCATGGAAATGAGAGCGAGTTGTTGCTCTTAGCCACCGTAGAAACGCCGTGCCCGCGGAGGCCTCGCCCAGCCTTAATAGCTTCGTTAACAAGGCCTGAGATGCCTGAAGGCGGAGTGAAGGAGACTTTGCTTCAATCGTAACCTTCTTGCTTGAAGCCGCCGGACGAAGTCCCCTTCCTTATAGTGCCTCCAATCGCTAATAGAATTCCTTGTGGGCCTTGTTTAGGGTACCAAGCGGGTAATTTCTTTCAGTAGTGTTGCCGTTAGATAATTTTAATGGTGAACATAATTGCCGTCGGCACTATGGATCTTATGCGTTTTGCCTATCCCGTAAAGATTCCACGCTTACTGTGTCGTGAGTATAATCTAAATATTGCTGGCTAACCGTAGACTTTCTATAAAGTGTCATTCTTTTTTTTCTTGTTTTTAATATAAACTGTGATGTCGAGCAAGTTAACTTGATTGCAATAGTGGTGCAAGGTAAACTATAAGGTGAAAGAAGTTAAAATGGCTAATGAATGTGTTTAATGTACTCATGCCATGTTCCCATAAAATGAAGATGTTATTTATGTAGTCGAGATAGGCGCAAGGTATTAACGGGGATAATTTTAAAAGTCCTGATTCTAACTGTGCCATAGAAATATTGACATATGTAGATGCAAAAATGATTTTCACGTTAGTGCCGCAAGTACGTAGGTAGTAGGTCGAATTGAATTCATTACAGTCAAGGGTAAGTATTAACTTCAGCAATGAAAGGGAAACTTCAGGAGCGTGTGCTTGCTTGTTATCATTGAGTGATTTGGAGAGCGCTTCAATTCTTTCATCAAGAAGTATATTCGTGTACAGGGCAGAGACATCCAAAGTTACAAGAACGGTTTTCTCAGAGGAAGTGTGGTTTATCGTTAATAAAAGATGGAAGGTGAGGGAGGGTATGCTTGACAGGTGATTACATATAAAATGCTTCCCTTAGACCATAGAGATTTCTTATTTATAAACTAACGAGGACGGCGATCGCGGCGTTTTCGCGGACGCGTTGCTAGGCAAGGTGGACAAACTTTGTGGCTAATAGTGTCAGTTTCAGAAGTCTACAATGAACAAACGAATCTACAAGAAGTCTACAAGTTAGAAGTCTACAATGAATATGGCGAATTTGAAGGCAGTCAAATTTAATGCATATCCATCATGCATGTAAATATGTTGAAAATCACACTTAATACGATAATCAAATTCCAAAGGTCAATCGAGGCAATGCGGAGATTGAGGGCGTCCCCCTGCGCGTCATACGGTAAACGCCCCATGAAGAAGTGTGGATCGAAGTTTGAGAGAATGTCGTGGCGAACCCTGACCCGGCACACAGCTCCACATGCATGGCGCAGGCAAAGCGTGTAGTGTCAGTAGACGCCGCCACTGGCCGAGACGTTCCGTTTCAAACTTCCTCGTGCTTGTCGTCGCGGAGCGTTTCCGTCTAATTGGATAACTGCGACGCCTTTTCTGTGCTCCTCGCGTGCTCGCTTTCGACATTGCCTGGATTTACCGTTGAAATCCTACTGTAAATATAACTAATTAGGTGCTACCTTCAAAAGTTTTAAAGAAGTACTGGGCGTATTGAAATGTCATCGTCATCATCAGCCTGGATACGCCCACTGCAGGGCAAAGGCCTCTCCCATACTTCTCCAACTACCCCGGTCATGTGCTAATTGTGGCCATGTTGTCCCTGCAAAGTTCTTAATCTCATCCGCCTACCTAACTTTCTGCCGACCCCTGCTACGCTTCCCTTTTCTTGAAATACAGTCCGTAACCCTTAATGACCACCGGTTATCGTCCCTCCTCATTACATGTCCTGTTCATGCCCCATTTCTTTTTCTTGATTTCAACTAAGATGTCATTAACTCGCGTTTGTTTCCTCTCCCAGTCTGCTCTTTTCTTATCCCTTAACGTCACAGCCATCATTCTTCTTGCCATAGCTCGTTGCGTCGTCCTCAACTTAAGTAGAATCTTTCTCGTAAGCCCCCAGGTTTCTGCCCCGTAGGTGAGTACTGGCAAGACACAGCTGTTATACACTTTTCTTTAGAGAGATAATGGCAACCTGCAGTTCATGATCTGAGAATGCCTGCCAAACGCACCCCAGCCCATTCTTATTCTTCTGATTATTTCAGCCTCATGATCCGGATCCGTGGTCACTACCTGCCCTAAGTAGGTGTATTCCCTTATCACTTACAGTGCCTCACTACCTATCGTAAATTGCTGTACTCTTCCGAGACTGTTAAACTTTACTTTAGTTTTCTGCAGATTAATTTTAGACACACCCTTCGGCTTTGCCTCTCCAGGTCAGTGAGCATGCATTGCAGTTGGTCCCCTGAGTTACTAAGCAAAGCAATATCATCAGCGAATCGCAAGTTACTAAGGTATTCTCCATTAACTCTTATCCCGAATTCTTCCCAATCCAGGTCTCTGAATACCTCCTGTAGACACGCTGTGAATAGCATTGGAGAGATCGTATCTCCCTGCCTGACGCCTTTCTTTATTGGGATTTTGTTGCTTTCTTTATGGAAGACTACGGCGGCTGTGGAGCCGCTATAGATATATTTCAGTATATTACATACGGCTCGTCTACACCCTGATTCCGCAATGCCTCCATGACTGCTGAGGTTGACAAGGCAGCCACTCATCTCCAAGTCTGCGCCGTTGTGGCTTGTGTAAAGTATTGCAATGAAAATGCTAAAGTTGTACGAGACCTTGCACTGAATGAAATCTATCTCTGCTCCATACGTATATATATGATCAGATGCACGTTTTTTATACAGTATAGTAGAGATGCGAACTTGTACCAAAGATCAATTCTTTTGGCATTGAGTAAAATCTTACTTGAAGCATATATTGGTACAGAACAACATACCGACTCCCCTGTGTGTTGCTCATCTACCCTCCCCCAGTGCGAGCACTATTCTACGACGAAATTCCCAGCTTCCCAAAGTTCCTTCAATTTTAAGGCCTGTAAGGCCAATAGCATGTAGCTAATACTGCACAAAAATTGCAACTATGTATTTTTTAACAGTTGGCCCGTGCTACTTCAATATTCGTTAACGTTGATCCAGAATAAATATTGTTGGAGTGAAACATAGCCTATTGGCAGTAATGCCACCATTCGATATGATAATTTCCACAATATTGCCATTTATTCCTTTTTGGGTGGTGAACATGTGTCGCGTGTATACCATCTTCCTGTCCGGTAAAACAATAAAACAACTGAAAATATCTGAATGCATCGACACTGCATCACAAGAACGTGCGAACATAACAAAACGCAACAACGCGCACCAGATACTTGTACGCTGTCTCTTGCTGCACTCCCTTCGATTCCCCCTTTTATGCTGAAGTTCTCTTTATTGCGATATATGGACACTTCAGGTGAATTGCCGCCGTCACCGCTATGTTTCGTATCAAGTCCCAGTGCGACAACATCGCAGCCGCTTGCCGTATGCTGTAGGTGAGTGCGAGGGTGAGCCGAGAAGGATGCATGATGCTCCTGGGGAGGGGGGGGGGAGGTGTTTTCTCGTGCTGGCAAGGAAGGAAGGCGGGGAAAGTACCTGCCGTCTTCTCGCGCACGCAAAGGCGGGGGGGGGGGGAGGGGGGGGAGGGAGCAAGTTAGTGCGCATATTCTGTTTTACTCCAGATGCGGCGGTTGAGCTTGGCCGCGCGCGTCTTACCTTGGAGGCAATCTGCGCTGGGTTCTAAGGCTAGCCCACAGGAGATAGCTGATGGCTTCGTTTGTGCTGTTTTTGTGTGCGCCTAGTTCGGCATTGAAGCGAGAGGCTGCACGAAGGGGAATGGGTTCCTGCTGCTTCGGCTCTTCATCGGGCCAGCATTCTGACAGTGACTCTCCGCGGTCACCGAGTGAGATGTGTTCCTGTTTGCCTGTCCGTGCATGACAGCGCGCTAGCTAATTTCATAAGCGAATGTTTACAACAGTTTATGCAGCTGATAAAGCGACTAAACTTCCTTCGTATAGCTGTCTAATAACTTGCATCCGCAATCAATGCTTCGCCTGTTGGGTGAAACTGATACGTTTTCTCCTTCTTTTTTCTCTTTCGCATCATGTTTTAACGCACTCGCATTTCCCTCTCGCGCTTGCTCCGTGCACTTAAGTGCCGGAAAAAAGAGGGAGAGCGGGTGAAAACGGCCGCCGCAGGCAGCCATGACGGTGGCTATAAATGTGGTTGCCCCACCCCTCCCATTGTCAAAAGTGGAGGCGCAAAGTATGCTACTTGCCTCTGCCTCCCCACTCTCGGCTGCACGCTGGGAAATTCCAGAAAACAACACTGAGGGCAAAGTTGTTTTCTTTATATATTGCCAACGTATGTAATACCTTTCTTTAGTACGTATCCCCTCCCCTGCTTGAGCAAAGAGGATTGTCTTTTGTGCCTAGACCGGCTGTATCGTACGACGCGCAGGATGCCCCTTAAGTACAGTTCACGCCATAATAAATTTCAACTTGCGCTTCTTTTCGTTTTTTTTTTGGACAAGCTAATCACATTTGAAAACACATAATTTGTTTGATATATTGATGCGAAAGGCTCAAATGGCCCATTCAGAGAAACTGAGTGAAAAAGCCAGCATCTGTCATCTGGACGAGCCAAATAATAGCTAAACTCCCATTGGCTGCGACGCCTGACGAGCGCGCCTCGACTTGGTTGCCATGGGCTGAGACGCCTCATTTTTTATGCTTAATATATTGGGTTCGCTTGGAGTCGTCAGTGAACCAATCTGGGCAGCATCTTGGCGCTTGGCGACAGCTTGGGCAGCAGCTTGGCGACAGGATAGACCAGGTAATGGCTGATATGTGTAGAAAAAGTTAAATGGGGGTGGGTAATTGGGCCTTTAATCGGGAATAAAATTTTGAATGCAAGTTCCTTAAAGCGTTAGGAGTGCGCCTGCGAGAGGGGCAGAATGTAGCCCGCTGCCCTGGCAGAGCTACAGATGCCGGCGAGATCAAATTTGGCGGAAACTGGTGCAACGTGCTACGAGCGCGAACTAAGATATGACTTGTTGATGTATTACTGGCTTTTGAAAAATTCCTAAAAACAAGCACTCGAAAGTGTCACATGAGCGCAAGGTTTCAAACAAAGCAGAGCATGTACGGGCAACTTTTTAAATGATGCGATATAATTACAGCAAACTGGAACCTTTATTGTAACTGCCCGAGAGAAACAGCCGAGCTGGAAATTGAGTTGTAATTCTACAAGGTCGCACATCTGCGGTCGTTCTTTCTTCGGAATATTACAAGTGTGTTACGTTGACTATACTTTGTTGTGTATTAACGCGGGATAAATTTGTGCCATCGATTGAAGCATCAAGTACTATTCTTTGTTTAATTATTAAAATTGTTCGTAGCAAGTGTGTTTTCATATGCGCTGTACTGCTGATACTGTGCAGGGTCAGCCCCTCCTGTCAGGCACTCATGGCCTTTTGTCCCTTCATCATCTTAAGATTTTTCCATAATTTCAAGCCATAAATTCAAATAATTGTTCTGTTTCCCATAGATGACCATGTGTGATTAATAATCAGGTGTATGTTTTGTTAATTATAGAAATAACTGACAGAGGCATGATATATAGGTAAGTTAACGCACGCTCACGTTAAACACAGCAAGTATACCTCGACCCATCATCAGAAAACCAGAATATATATATATAAGTGTTTGTATGTACGTGTGTGTGTGTGTGTGTGTGTGTGTGAACGAGAAGTAAGGGGTTAAATAAGTGGCCTGATCTTTGAATAACATCATAAGAAGCCAATAAACAAAGACACCAAGGACAACACAGGGGAATTCCCAGCGCTTAATAGCTGAAATAGCCTGAAATTTATCATTGTTTTATTTCTCTTATTAAGCACAAGTAATCTTCACGGTGATATCCTTCGTGTCTTTGTTTGTTAGTTTTTTTATATGATACACACACACACACGCACGCACACACGTGTGTGCGTATATATATTTATATATATATATATATATATATATATATATATATATATATATATATATATATATATATATATATATATATATATATATATATATATATATATATATATATATATATGAATGGTTGATCATGTCATCGCGCTGAATATCCTGTGTATTCGTCAGATTTGACACAGTAGGTGAGCTTTGCATATTTCACTTTATGTTGCTATTCTCTCAGAAAAAAAGTTAACATGGTGGAAATACAGATAGACAATCAACGGGCGTCGACAACGTGGAACTATTTCCGTGTTAAATGGAAAGTCACGGCCGACAAAGAATGATCAACCTAGGTCGATGAATTCTGCGTGTAATTGTTGTATAGGGCCCTTTCAGAAAAAAAAGACCAACCCCGCATGAGACTGTACAGCTGCTTTGCAGTATTTCGTCACCAGTCCCGTCCTCTAGCGCTGGTATAGCTTAACGCTCTATCGCTTTCTCGCCATACCACATATTTCCTCGCGCTCTTTAGGCAGAAGTGGCCATGGCTTCATTAAATCGCAATCATCAATCAATCACATATATTCAACACCACTGAAAGAAAGAACCGATTTATATTCCATTTGAGTGAGGAATAAGCTGCTTAATAAAACGATCCGCACATTGGGTATTGGCTTCAAGAGCCCTGTGCACACCAATGCACTTTCCGAAAATAAGCGTTTCGAACACCACTTGCAGCGCACCACAGCTGTACGCACGATTTGAGGGAAAAATTTCTATTGGTCTGAAGAGCTAAAGCTTCCTCCGACCTTTCGCTTCATGTGCGTCGCCCATGCAGTCCCCGAAGAACGCACTCTTGTTCGGTCCACGCGTCTAAGTGCTTCATATTTCGCTAGGCGTGCTTTTCCCGCCTGTATTATGCGTCTATTGTCCTTATCGGCTGGGGAAGCGGACATCCATTTAGGCGGCTGGCGTATCATGCGCGTATGCATTCCCTCCTACAGCCATAGAAGGGCCACTTAAAAGTACCTTGAGAAAAGAAAATGCAGCAAATCCAACGAGTTGGAATCTATATACTCCGAAGCTTTGTGCGAGTGCATAAAGAGTGGAAACACGCACGCACATACGCACAAGCGCAGAGAGAGAGAGAGAGGATTGCCGCGCACAAGGCTCTACTGGTAATAAAGTCCCTTCTAGCGCTTGTCGAATGGATGCCGCAGTGCTATAGATAATCTGCCTGCCGAGGGGGGGGGGGGGGGGGGGCTTCCCTCTCCTTAAAAAGTGGAGGGGCGGGGCCAGGCTCCCCCGGCTACCCCCCTCTAAGTACCAAATAAGACGATACGAATGGTTTTTTGTTGTGACACACGCACACACACATACACACCCACACACACACACACGCTCGCGCGCGCACGCACGCTGACAGAGGCGACTCATAAATGAACTTTTTTTCAGGCTTATTTGACTTCCTATGCATTTTTGAAAGGATGTGGAAACCCACTCTACGCTGCTACGAGTCCTTTTTTGCATCGCAGCACGCACGATCTTATTAGTCCTGTTTGAAAGGAGCCGCGCCGTCAAATCCGCACAGCATCCGCAAAACAGTTCAACGCGGCTTGGAATGGCCTCGCCGGGAGGTGGGGATCTAACAGCGCGTACTTTTCTTGGCACGTAGAATGTTGGCTGTCGGGCCTCTTTTGAACCACATCGGCCCTGTGAAGTAGTCCGACGGGAATTTCTATAGCTCCCCAGAGCTGAAATTCAAATCTAGCTAAGCGCAGGATTTGCAGGAACAGGTTGCCTTCGGATGAGATGAAAATCCAGAAGTATGAAATAGATTACGTTCACATAATAGCGGATGGGGGTCGAAGAAGGGGATGGCGCAATGTGGACTCACATGGTAATACATCTGTGGTCGAGAAACGTTTTGTGTACTTTACGAACTAAATATTTCGTCTGCCACCACCGGCGTCCTCCTTGGAATTTTCGGTTGAGACATATCTTCAATTCGATTCCTCCGCGTCCAACCGGTGTCTAGCCAACGTCAACGCCGCTACCTTGCAAAGGGGAAATCTATTAGGATACAGTTGCCAGTATGCGTTAGTCATTTCATTAATCAAATAAAATGTTTGCAGAAGGAGCGGTACATACGTTGCCAGATGGCACGGATTATGTTGCCTATATTTGAATACACCAGGAAGCACATCGCTTCTTGCTCGCGAGAAGCTTGCTGGAGATTGCGAGATAAAGTTACAACGTAAAGCTTGAAAGCGAACGCTTCTAAGAGGAACGAAAGCCACTTCTGCTGAAAAGTCTATGTGTCCTATCGGAAGTTGCGCATAACGCCAATCGGAGCCAGCCAAAGCGATGAGGGAAGTGTGACGGCAGCTTGATTTTAGATCACACCTTTACGTAACGCAGGATTTGGAGGGATAGCAGCTCATTTCGGTGCCTTGGGCATAATCAAGTAAATTGACCGAGAAATGTGGTTTCGGCTATTTCAGTTTACATGCCCCTTTTTCAATTATTGGACCCCGTAACTGGGCTTTGATGGCGATTGCCTTGAACTTTCCAATATAAACAATTGCCGTAATGTTTGTAACTAAGAAATAAATTATTGTTGCGAGTTTAATTAGTGAATGGGAGTGCTGTGGCCTTTCTTGCAAATGGTGTCCGCACAGCCCATAGTTCTTTGGTGATGTGGTTTGAGTACATTTTACAAGCTTTCCTAAAAAAAAGTGCTCGAAAAAAAGAGTCTACATATGAAAAATTGGAGGAGCGCTTAAGTTATGTACTAAACTTAATTTTCATCATTTTCCACTAACTAATATGCATTTAATTAAGACGCGTAAGCGATTATCTGTCGCAATGTTCCTCGACATCGAAGGAACGTATGACAATGTTCTGCATGAGGCTATATTAGAGGCTCTGGAAATGGTTAGCCTAGGCGGCTGACTCTATCGTTGGACTTGCATTCCACATGCGGTCTCTCTTTATGAATACCGAAGACGGTCCAACTTACCAACATTATACACAGTGTGGAGTACCGCAGGGTGGTGTGCTGAGCCCAACACTCTTCAACCTTGCGCTCATTGGTCTCATAGACTGTCTGCCGAATACAGTGAAGTTAATTGTCAATTTATGCCGATGGAATATGCATCTGGGCATTTGGTGTGACGCATAGCAACTTTGCAATCTGCGAAGTTGCTATTGACGTACCTTAGGGAAAAAGGCCTCTGGATTGCTGAAAAAAAAATGTGCATAGGTGGGATTCAGCCGGAAGCTAATGCTATCATACGCCATATCTATCGATGGGTGTCGATCCCTAATGTAAGGACGCACAGGTTTCTAGGGGTAATTATCGACCGTCCCCTCTCTTGGACTCCCCATGCGGCTGACCTAAAGGAGCGTCTGACAGCCATCTCTCATCTTTTCAAGTTTCTTGGAGGAAAGCCTGGCGTACGTCAGTACACGTGATGATGCAACTGTACCAGACGTTGTTCCTCGGGCATCTGAGGTACAGCGTTACAGTACTGTGCAATACCTAAAGAACTAACATCCGTACACTCGAAAGTGCTCAGGCCCAGGCGCTTAGAGGAGGAGAAGGAGGAGGAGGAGAAACATATATATAAAAAAAAGAATGGACAAGCAGGTGTATTTCTGCTTGTGCGGGAGGCGCCCTTAGTCCAGGGCTCCTGCGGCTCTTGCTGTCTCCCGGGCCCGCCGCACCAGTTGCTGCTGGTTACGAGGGTTAGTTTGCCTAGGGCTGCCACGATGTACCTTAACATCCGAAACCATTGCAATTGCGCATGACTACCCAGCCAAGATTCACATTGCTATGGAAGCGCTCAGGGCACATGTCAGGCAACTTGCTCGCGCCCTTCTCCACTATCTCGCCTCACTGCCAGAAGACCGACCACGTGCCTCTTTTTGCCAGAGGATACAGCCATATCATGTATACCTGCCATCAGGTTACACAGCTGTAGCGAGAGTTTTGCTTCCCCCTTGAGCCAAGTTCGAGTGACAGTACCAGGGATTCGTATGAAGACGCAACTCTCATCACCAGCTCTCAAGCAACTTTCGTTGCTCTTGCTGTACGAACAATACAATGATAATACCCATATATACACTAATGGTTTGACCGCTGTGGATGGTTCTGCAGGATCAGTAATTTTTCCTGCGAAAATGGCCACCTTGAAGTTCAAGACATTGCATCAGGCTACATTGACAGCCGCGGAGCTTGCTGCTCTTCGTAGCGCAGTGCGCATAATTCGAGAGGAACCACCTCAAAAATGGAGCATTTTCAGCGACTCTAAGGCAGTTATACGTTGCTTGCTTTCCGCCTTACGCCGTGGACCAGACGAACAACTAATGTTACAAATCCGAGACCTCCTTCATCGCCTCGTCGAGCAAGGGCACGACGTCACATTTCAGTGGCTCCCAAGCCGTTGTGGCATAATGGGTAATGAACAGGCCGATTAAGCTGCTCGATTTGCTCATGAAGACGGCGTGCACAAACCAATCCCGCCGTCAAGAGCAGATGCAGCAGCGCAACTTTGAGAGCGTTCATATGATGCTTTACAGTAGTGGATCCCAGCTAGTTTCCAGCACACACGCCTACATCGACTGGACCCCTGTCTGCAACTTCATCCTCCACTTGGACTATCCCGACCCGAGACAGCGGTACTTTACCGACTGTGGCTTGGTGTCGATTTTAAAGTCATTTGCTTTTCGCATTGGATGCGAGGATAGTTCTGCGTGTGACCACTGCGGCGACGAGTAATCTATGGAACACGTTCTTTGTCGTTGTCCCCGATACAGCGCACGCGGGCAGCCGCTCGCGACCGCGCTGGCGTGTCTTGATGACCGACCGCTTTCCGAGCAGACAGTCCTAGAACGCCGACCTATAGAGTCGTCACACCACAAGACAGTGAAGGCAGTCTTGAAATTTTTACGTTCGAGAGGCCTATTGGAGAGACTGTAATTCTCACGGATGTTCACGACCTTCCACACACTTTTTTTTTCGTTTCCTTGCCTTTTTTCTTCGCTGTTCTTTCCGTCTTTCATTTCTCCTTAACCTTCTCCCAGTGCAGGGTACTAAACCATAATTTTATCCGGTTAACCTCCCTGCCTTTCCCATCCCGTTTATCTCTTTCTTTAATTTGCATCATGAGCTTCTGTGCTTTTCCAAGAGTTACGCAGCAGTTCAAGCAATTAATGTTTTCGCCCTCTACCTCAATGCCACAGTTTCAAAGGTTCTCATATTTTTATCATGGGGACATACAACCACAAATTGCAAGACTAAATTTTTGATGAGCGTTATCAAAATTGAAGAGGTGCGATACAAAGCAAACCGCACTTTATCAGTCTATTAGAATATCAATGACCTGTTATATTACGGCAGAAGTACCAAATTCAGCTATCAAACCATTAATCCAAATTTTACCTTGTGTGCAACATATACGACGAAAACTGTATTCACAGCCTAAAACCTTGTCTCTCAAAAGGACGTAAGTTGCCCGCAGGAACAACTTCTATATCACGGAATACGTCCATCCGTGAAAGAAACTTTCTGGAAGCTCGTTTCGACATACCCGAGCAAGAAGGAACGTGGGGCAGCGCCTGTAGGCGGCTCGCACAAGCCGATGTAGGTTTTCGCTTCATTAGACCTACTGTACCAAATGCCACGAAATACGCCACAAGGCCGAGTATTTGTGTTGTTAAAGTTGAATGCGTGAGGGAAGTGCAACGAAAGTAGCAAGCTAAGAGTTTGAAGGAACTCTACAAAAGCATTACAATTCGCAACAAGGTTTTATTCTTTGCTAAACTGTCTCTTCTCAGATGTTGTTTCTGCCAGTAATCTCTCACGTAAGCCCTTCTGGACACAAAACAGAGAGAGAGAGAGAGAGAGAGAGTTAGTTAGTTTGGGAAGGAGAGATACTTTTCCTGTGAAAAAATAGCAAACAAGAAACTTCAGACGCACGTCGCAGGATTAAATCCTAATGCGCTTTCTGCGTCGTAAAAGTTAAAAAAATTTCGGCTCGCAAAAGCACTGTTGGCTCCACCACGGCTTAGATGAAACACCTCCACGCCTTCTCGGAAACCACTAGAGTTCTTCTTGAAGCTGATTGCGTCTTGCGACTGACTAAGCAAGAAAGAAAAAGAAAAACGTCCGTATGGATTTCATAACCTAATAGACATCTTGATATAAATTTGGGAGACATTTCGAATTTTTCCAGGAAAGGTCATGTCCTTTCTGCTAGCGCGATGTTTAGATTTTTTGTCCTTATTGCTATATTCCATCTTGTTACGACTTTTCTTTTTCTGAAGATATATAGAGCACAGGATTGTCGGTAAACACCAGACGAAGACATTTCTATAAGTCCTTGGCGTTCCCTCTGAACTTTAAGTTCCCTTCGATCACCTCTTCACGCGACAATGCACCTTAATTAGATAATTTCTTGTTTTTTTTTCTGGTGATTTTGTTAAGTACATAAGGTGCAGATTTATGTTCGAGAGCCTTTTCTTACAGGATGATTTCTGCCACCGGTGTTTATATATGTAGGTCTAGCCCTGAGAGTGTTAACCAGCGCTACTCACATCCAAGGTGGCAGATGTGGAACGTCCTGTATTTCCTCGATGGCTCACGCAACACGTACATTTTGGAGAGCAGGCACGTAACTATTAAACACTTGTATGCTACTCAGTCGCATCAATACTGCGAGATTCCAGACCCTTGCATCAAATCATCAACAGACATCAACAGATCATCAACAATCATCAACAATCATCAACAGACAGACAGACAGACAGACAGACAGACAGACAGACAGACAGACAGACAGACAGACAGACAGACAGACAGACAGACAGACAGACAGACAGACAGACAGACAGACAGACAGACGGACAGACAGATGGACAGATGGACAGACAGACGGACAGACAGATGGACAGACGGACAGACAGACGGACAGACGGACAGACAGACAGACAGACAGACAGACAGACAGACGGACGGACGGACGGACGGACGGACAGACGGACGGACGGACGGACGGACGGACGGACGGACGGACGGACGGACGGACGGACGGACGGACGGACGGACGGACATTATACACAAGACAGCAGTAGTAGTAAGTGGTTATTTATTAAAATATGTAAGCAATAGGAAAGGAAGGAGATTGCTGCTGGCTGCGCTGTTGTATCGATCGCGTGATACCTGGGCAGCAGCAGCAAATGGGCAGGGGTTACGGGATTACATGACATCGAGAGAGGACAGCAGAAAGGATAGAGCGGCGTATGAGAAAATGCTGTTTAAATTCTACATACATGGGATGATCACGTCATCGGCTACCATAGTTCACATGTTTGGCACAGTACTGTTTCTGGCACGACCCTGCACACCGTCACTGAGGGCAATACTTTTAGGGAAGCCGGGACGCGAGACCCTACTAATCTAGAAAGTCAGATAGAGTCTTGGTGAGCTACATCGGGCGCGCACGAGAGGCCCGGTTGCCGGAGGAGCACCTCCGTGCTGCCTGCCAGCAGCGCATCCGAACGGTAGCAGCTCACGAGTTTGTCCAGTAGCACTGCGTACGCGCTGCGCCGCTAGAGCATGCGGTGTCCAAGTGTCTCCACCGCCCCACAGTTCCTGCAGGAGTCTCAATTCGCGAGATCGAGGCGCTGCATGCGCGCCTGCGTCCGCACACATTCGATACGCAACGATAGCAACCGTTCACGCTGCCGCATCGAAATGCTTCCCGCACTCATCGCGGTCAGCTGCTTCCCGCTCGCTTTGCGGGAGTCGGGACACGCACGTTGTCACTTCAGATGGCCCAAACACGCGTTTCTGCGCGCTATATACTCCCGCGCTCTATAGACATACGCCCTGGAGGCTGTATTACAACGCATTCATGACAGGTATAGCCGCGGAGGCCACAAAGTCGAAAACTAAACTGTTTCAAGAAGATATACGATATATCACAGGAAACAAATATTAAAAACGCAGTTATCTCAACCATCCAAAAAGTTACACGCTTATGAGGTATCGGCCTCTTACTCTGCTATTACACTTTTAACCTATCGGTCGTAGGCTAGCAATGGAAAGAAATGCTTATTTGCTCGAGCTGGCTCCCGGAAAAAAACCATAGAGTTCGAACCAAGTTCGAGCTGCTTCTTTTTCTTTAAGAGGTCGCTACCCATTAAATGGGTTTCGTGGACGACCTATACTTCCAAAAGGAGACGCGATTGAATAGCGTTACTGAAGCTAATTCAGATGCCCGACGAACTCCTTGCACTGCCTTTTTGTTTTAGGAATTCTGCCTTACAGGCTTTAGGAACTCTACCTCACCCTGTGATAACTGTGTGCACAAAGATATTCACAACCGTAAGGAAATAAGTAGTGCGACGCGAAACTCTGAAATCAATGAACTCCCGACGGAACGGCGCTGCTTAGAAAGGATCTCTTAAGGGCAACAATAGTACGCAATTCCCTTATAAGGCGCTCCCTCTCTATGATGTACCTGCTAATGGGAGAAGCTATCACATCATCAAAGGACACTTCATAATACCCGTACCGCGAGAATCACTGTAACTCAACGCACGATACACAGAAACATACAGTGCAACGTGTATTGTGCACCATGTTACAGTACGCCGCCGGCTCTCGAGCGAATCCTCACAAAAAGCTATGGCTGCGCTGCTGTACTAGGTCAGTTCTGAGCGCGTAGAAAACACGACCACATCATCGCACTCTCTTGATTAGTTGCCTATAGAGGCACCGGGACCATTGCGAAGTTATCATGACAAGCATTCACGCAGTTCGTCGGCACCGCCGGACACACGTTTTGGGTTTCGGGAACTGTCGCTTCGAGTGTGCTTTTGCCTGACACGCAGACACCGTGGTGTTCTGTCGTGTGCCGATGCACCGACCGCGTTTGTAAACAACCCTGGAGAGCAAAGCCTAATGCACACAGCCACATCACTCAAGACGACATATCGATGGTTGCGCAGGCTGCTGTGACATTAGCACCCGAGAAAGGGTCTTTCGCGATGGACATCGTGACGTAGTCTTCATAAGTAATATCTAATACTATGTTTTGTCCGTAGTCACTGGCGAATTGAAGATGGGAAGCCGAGAACCAAAAATATATCAGAAGTTGCAGTTTCTGGGATACTGTTTGGCAGGGGATTATATTATTAAAAAGGGGGTTTGATGGTCTGGCTTGAAGATGTGATAGTTATTTGACCCATCAACGATGCTTGTCGCTGATCCCTTTGCAGTGAATTGGAAGCAGTTGCAGTGGTATCGTCATTATTGTTGGCTAATAGCGTTACAATTACGTATACGTGCTAAACTGAGGTATACAATATACAATTAGGTAACATTGGCGATGCGATTGTTCGAATATCGTCAGTCAGGCTATTCCAACAAATTAGTGTAAAATATTACTTTTGTGATTGCTTATGATAAAATACTCACATTTTCATCAATGTAAGCTCTTTGTAGACTAGAAGAAAATTAGTACTCAAGAACCGTATATCCCACATTTGCAAGGCACAAGCCGTGCTTTGTTCAGTCGGTTGTAAACTACGTGCTAGAGTGATTAAACTTTTTTGTCCGCATTATGTATACTTGTCATTCGTTGGAATATTTGCTGTCTGCTCGATCGCCGTCACGATCAGTCGACGCTCACTATATTACAAACAGCTCATGCTTACGAGTAGCTCCGCGGATTGAGACGTATAGTACGGGTGAGAAAAGTTTTCAGAAGTCACGGCTGAAAGTCTAGCTAGTAGTATAGTGGTGTATGCATTTTACATTTTCGCCTTAAAAAAGAAGCGTTAATGGTTGACTCCATTCTAAGCACGACCGTGATTTCACGCTCCTTAATTAATGAGTATTCCTCTGAGTTATCAAATGACGAATATGCATGGGCAATAAGGCTGCTTAGAGGCTGCGAGACTTCGCGCTCACCTGACACCGGCTTCATTCGCAATTATGTTTGCTTCTTCTGTGGTCATTGTGATATCTATTAATCAATTTCTCTCCAAACGGACAGCCACAGTAGCAGCAGCAGTAGCAGCAATAATAATAACAACAACAACAACAACAACAACAACAACAACAACAACAACAACAACAACAACAACAACAACAACAACAACAACAATAATAATAATAATAATAATTTAAAGTTTGTTATTGCCTAAACAATCGAAAATATGGAAGGTAGACCTCCTTAAGACTCGCTAGTCCAAAAACCCATATATAGTACTCAGGCGAAAATTCTTAGTGTCCTGAAATATTTACGATGCTTTATATACTTGTGACAGTCTAAAAAACTAGGGCGAAATTGAGATACGAAGAAGCACTGGCAGAAAGGGAGTATTTCAGAAAGGCTGAGATTTCGGCGTGAGCTTATGCGCTATAATCTGCTTTGTCGCGCTAGAGAAGGCGGGAATTTATTGAAGGAAAAAAGGGATGGAGAAGGACGATGACTATAATAAGCGCAAAATAAATTCTGGCTGTTAACACAGCAGCATGCACGAATCAGAGTCATTAATCGTCTCCTGCGTCGTTCAGAAAAGAAGCACTACGAAGTGCACAGCGAAAAAAAAATAAAGGAGCAAATTAGACAAAAAATTTGAAGCAACGCTGCGGCATCATCACACACGATTTACACTATACCGTAACTATACTCACATTATATTTGCGCTATACTGTAGAGCACAGGAAATTCACACTGAAATTTATATCGAAGGTCCACTTCTTTCACCTTTGTCTCGATACCCGTCCCCGTGACCACCGCTTCCTTTATTGTGCCTCCTATATGTCGCTGTGCCATTTCGAGAGGAATTTCTGGGCCTTTTGTTTTACACAGGAAACTCCCAGTTGTTCGCGCTTCTTCTGGCCATTTGTGTGCTGCAGGCATCATGGTTATGACGTGGAAGCACTATGCGTGCGACATCATCGGGCCTATAAGCGGCCCCTCCCAGAAAAGCTGGCGGGGTTTATTTTGCATGTTCAGTTCTTTTTGGTGTGCACATCCGTGTAATACTTTGCAGACAGGATGGTTATACTGCGTGATCTACGCACCGTGCATGTCTCTTTGCAATGCCCAAACCCGTTGAAGGTCCGTCAACCCTGTAAACATTGAAAGTGTGTGCGAAGCGCGTGGAATACATCGCATTGAAAGAATACGAGTATGCCCAGCATTTAACTGAATCGTGGATACAGAAAATGGTGATATGCTACAAGCACGAGCATGCCGGTCTAACTCGAATTCAGAGTTTATTGCTATTGTTCCAAAATACACTAAATCCAAAATTATAGCAAACTAAAAAAAAACATAGCAGAAAAAGCAGCAATCTCGCGAAGACCGTGACCAAAGAGCAGAAAATATACGGAAATTTAAGAAATACATTAAGTTTGTTCGTGCCTTACGGAGTAAGCTTTGGCAGTGATGCAAAACAGAAATGGAAACGGTGGTAAAGTTACTCTTGTCGACAATAAACTCAAAGTAAATAATAAATTGTGTGGTTGGGATGCAACAAGAGATTCAAGAGTATTGTTGAAAGAAACGTATCGTGCAGCTGCCGGGAAACCTAATGCTAGACGCGCGTGACAATGTAAAAATGCACTTTCATTGTCCTTGGTATGCTTTAATGCGGGAAGCATAGTAAATAACTTTGACCAACTTGAACAACTATTGATCCTGTACTCTCCTGATAATATCGTTATTACTGACACCTGGCTACACTTTGGTAATCATGACTGAGAAATAATTCAACTACGTTACTAAATTTTACGATCTCATTGCGATAGTCGCGGGGGCGGTGCCGCAATCGCAATCAAACAAAGTTTGTCTTTTCGCCCAGAGGAAGGCATGCCAAACCACAAAGTGTTTGACGCACCATAACAGGATAAGGCACCTTAATACTAATAAAAGGCATTCACGCGAAATCAAATGTTCCTTATTACTACGTCAAAGGAATCTATGGCTTCCTTTCCGACAAGCTGAAATAGAGAAGCAAATTTCTTCTTATTGGTATTGTAATCTCCCTTCAATCGAGTGGAACACATTTGAAATTACTAAGAAGAAGGTATGAGCGCCTTTTAAAAATTGGCTTAAGTTTCTCATTAAATCAACTTGTCAAAGCCTACACGCGTTCAGGGACAAAGCAGTTCAATACTGCACCTTGCATTTCTCTCGCATAATTTACCATCGGAATTGAAGGTAGAGGATGACATGTCAGATAACAAGTTACTGACATTAATGTTGAATGTCGGGAGCATGAACACCACACGCACGACGGACGTGACACACATAGCCACGAAAATTTACAAGGCTGATGACATCATTGTCATAAATTAATTAGAAACATTACTCGACGGCTTCACACTGCAAAGATGCAGAACTATAGGTAACGTTTGGGAGAGGTACAAGAAAGGCTAGCAGAGTACAATGTTGGGCTATTTGGTACATAGCTTAAGAGGAAGCTTTAGTTCAGGCCCAACTCCGTCGCGGCCTATTCAAATACATTTAAAACGTAAAAACGTTTTTCTGAGACAACCCCTTGACAGATTTTAATGAAATTTGTTGCATTTGAAAGCGAAAGCTAAATTCTAGTGACTGATGCAAGCGGAATTTAGATGTAGAGCCTGAATGTTAATTTTTTTTTCACAAATTCGAAAGTTTGAAAAAAGTAGAAGCATGAAGTTTACAAATTAAGAACTCTGCATCAAGAACAAGTACCGTGGTTCTGTAAACGGCGTTCATTAGACCATTGTAAGCGGACAAATTAGATATGTCATTTTATGTCTTATGTGAGTTTGTTACGTTGTGTACAAGGGTTTTGCAAAAGCTGTATTTCCATATTAATACATTGTTTACAATTCACGTGTAACATATCAATTTTGTGCCCTTTAGATATACTATCGGATGCAATTCACAGAATTGTTATATCATTTCTCATTGCTGAGTTATAGAATTGCAAACTTAATATTTCTGTTTTCCAGAAATTTTCGCTTTTTGCCAATTTTGAGTAAACAATTCACGACCTAAATAACAGATTCGAAACCACCAGCCACTAGATTTTAGGTTTCTTATTTTAAATGCAATAAATCTGGCACTCACAATCACGAACACCTTCAATGTGTATTTCTCACTCTGTTTTCCTCGAGCTCTACTTCACCTACAGAACAGGAAGTTGCCCTAACATCTGGACTAACAATGAGACCAGTGGACTACACGGAACCATAAATTTTGAAGCTGCTACTGAAAATGGATGTTAAAACATATCTAGGACCTGACAACATCTCTAAGACGTTCTTGAGACGCTATTCTGAACAAGTAACGCTTTTTAGCCATAAAATTTGCACAACATGTCTAAAAACTTCGTTTCTATCAAGAGACTGGCTGCGTGCAAAGTATTAGCCCTGTCCATATAGGCGGCAGCAAATTATGCCTACACGACTACAAGCCTATTTCACTAACCAGCTGCTGTTGCGAGCACATGGAATATATTATTAGCAAAGCTATTATGACCTACCTCAAATAAAACAACTTACTGTACTCCAAGCAACATGGTTTTCGTTGAGGTGTTTCCGATGTGACACAATTTCTACAAATACTACACGACTTGGAAACTGTAATTAACTCTA
The DNA here is from genome assembly GCF_038994185.2 of Dermacentor albipictus. Lineage (NCBI taxonomy): Eukaryota > Metazoa > Arthropoda > Arachnida > Ixodida > Ixodidae > Dermacentor > Dermacentor albipictus. Next base: position 70,177,281 of record NC_091821.1, on the reverse strand, counting down.
TACTTCAACTTGACGCAATATTCATCGACCTTTCGAAGGCGTTCGACAAGGTAGTGCATTGGAAGTTAATTAACAACATTATAGCCACAGGAATGGAAAATGTGGCATCATGGGTAGGCGCATACCTTTCCAACCCCAGGCCGTAAGTTAAAGTCGGCAAGGCGGAATCTGAATGTTCCGACGTATTTTCGGGCATCGCATAGGTTTCTGTACTATGTTTTGTTTTATTTTTCATATACTTCAATGATACGCACCTTCATGTTGCCAGAGGTAAGACTATGATGACTGCATTATATACACGGCAGTGCGAACGCAGGCAAATCCAATAAATTTAAATTCATCTTTGCTTAATATTGCCACCTGGTGCCAGGAATGGGGTATGGATGTAAACTTTAGTAAGACTGCTTGCATATCAACAGCAGGAAAAAAAAAGCCATTGCAATTCCCCTACAACATCATGGGATAAGCTGTTGTACGAACGGAATCATGTAAGTATTTGCACAACAAAGAAAATGGGACGCACACATTAAATACACGTGCCAGAAGACGCTTAGACAGTTGGGCTTCCTTCGTAGAAAACTGGCAACGGCACCAACACACGTTACAGTATCAAGTGACAAATCACTCGCGGGTCCAATCCTCGAATGCAGCCATATAGTGTTGAATCCACATCAAGCTTATCTGACCAAAAGTGTAGAGGCATTCCAAAACAAGGCCCTTCACTTCGTTTATTCCAAGTAATCGGGAATGTCACTATGAGTGCACGGTGCAACCGCGCTGCCATAGAGACTATGGAAAGCCGACGACATATCGCATCTATAAACTATGGTTGTCAACAAAAATGACTACATCAAAGAACCTCACCAACGCTCGACCAGAACCATGCAAAATGTATACGGCTGCTTTTATCGAGTTGCGACACTTTCAAATATTCTTTTTCCCTACTGCCATAGAACTTTGGAACAAGCTATGAAGTGAGTGCACGGGCATCTTATCCACGGATGTATTCATAGCTAAACTTGAAAAATTGTTTTCATGGTGTTGGCTCTCCCAAACTGTTTAAACAGCTATCGGACCTTTAATTCACTGTACAGATATCGTTTTTCGCGCTTTCACATAGGTGGAGTTGCGGTTCCTTCCTTCTTTTACAGTATATATATATATATATATATATATATATATATATATATATATATATATATATATATATATATAAGTGAAGTGAAGTAGACGGGCGTTTGCAGCGATTTATGTTGGTTACGGCCGGGGTCCGGCCTATATGATATATATATATATATATATATATATATATATATATATATATATATATATATATATATATATATATATATATATATATATATATATATATATATATATATATATAGCCGCTGCCAAGGCAGTGAGTTAGCGCTGGCTAACACTCCGAGGGTTAGTTATAGTAGATAAACGAAAATACCCCAGAACGCGGACGGGGAAATGGCGCCGCGGCAGTTGATTTGATAAGACTGTCCCGCGTGTAATGCGAAGACGTGGGTTTGTATCCCACCTGGGGCGAGTTCCAGTTGTTTTGCATCCACTTTCATTTACATTTATTTATTACGTCTTTAATTAAATCAAAAGCAGCAGATAATTTTCCATATGCGGTCCTATAGTGTCATTTTGTCATTGTTTGTTGACTTCTTATATATATATATATATATATATATATATATATATATATATATATATATATATATATATGTGTGTGTGTGTGTGTGTGTGTGTGTGTGTATCCTTTGTTGTTCATATGTTTTGTTTATACCTGTATATACGTTACTACCTGTGCAAGTTACCGATTCTTCTATCAGCCTGAGAAGACTTACGGTATTAAATAAAAAATATATATATCTGTGTGAATTTGGGTACTTCAACTTCACAAAGCAACCCTTCAGTGGTGGCAGAGCATTCAGAATGAACAATAAATGTGGCGAGTCTTATAAGATTTGGTGATGACTCAATAACCAATGTAGAAATCTGTGACTGTAATTTCGTCATATCGCATCATGTGGTTCAGTATGACTGATGACTGTGACCATACATTCAAATTATTGATGGCTTGAACTTTTCTGTGCATTCATTCTACAGAGATGCAGTGCTCGTACACTGAAGAGTTGCACAGAAGGATACTCGGTGACTGTGGTGTTTATGCATTTGTGCTTTGCTTTAACAAGGATCATTAGCTAATGGGAAACGACTTCGCCATCCTTCTAGGCAACGCTTCTCTTTGGGTCTGTCAGTTTCCGCAACGTATAATGCTGCGGTAACTTGAATGCTCATTTCCCAATACAGCTTTACAATTACGTGCCTTAAGTGATGGAGAAGTTTCCAAAGGTATTGAACAAATGTGAAGAGTAATTTTTGTAAACGATGTGAGGAAGTAAAGAAGGTTTAGTAAAAATTTAACAAAACAAAATTTCGGAATCTGAAAGGTGAAGTTAGAACACGCAATGTTTGCAAGCTTGCTTTCTGGAGGGGTCGTCTGTGGAATACTATTGACTCCCACATCGATCAATGTGCCTACTGCTATACATAGTGCGTTACGTCATAAGCAATGCCAAAGCTTTAGAAAAGGTTAATAAAATATATAGTAAAGCACACACCTGGAGAGGTGAGAGCGATGTGGCCTTACATTTGTAATGACACTGTAAATTCAGTCGTAGCATATTCACAATGAAGCTGCATGATTGCTGCACTCTCTATGATTGGCTGGCGGCGTTCGCTGATAATATGTTCAGCAATAGTATTGGCTATATCTAGCGTAAGAACTATTTTGTGAATACACGTCCAGAATTGTCTAAATCACCCTCGGTGTTATGTGTATACTTGCAAAAATACTTTAATGCGTCTCCTTTCAACTAGAGTGAACGGAGTCTAAAAAAAGCTGGCTTGCTTGATAATCTCTCAACTTGTGGCGAGCATGGCATCTGTGGACGCCGCACACCAACGCCGAAAGCTTACGCAAACGGTCAGCTTTACCATGTGCACATCTGAGCAACAACTTTTCGTTTTCGATGAACAAGAATACTTAAAATATGGTGGATGAGTTCTCCCTCGCGCTCTTTGATGCACGCTTTCTCCCCAGCTACGTATATCACCCACAATATTAGATATTTGAGGACACCCGGCTTTACAAAGATGAATGGTGGTTTAGAATGTTCGATTTAGACAGCGCCATTATTCTTTCGCCGCCTGTAATGCCATAAACAACAGCTGTCACAACGCAGCGGGCGGAGTTAGCCGTTTATCACCCTGGCCATCTTACTTGTATTGAAAAGAAAAATGCAGGCGATAGTATCAGTGCCCGCGAATCCCGGAATTTCGGCATATAACAGCTATCGTACTTACGTGGATTAGGGTTGGTGCTGGCCGTTTCGTTTTTACAACTTGGTCTGGCATTTTGTAGCACCAGTGCTTCCGCGTGTCGCTGCTTGGATATAGAACAGGAAGGGTAGACTAGCCAGTTCAGCCAAAGTAGTCTTTAACGTACATCAGTGTTTGTAATTTTTCGGAAGGTCTTCACGGCGAATATGTATGCAGGGTAATGGAGGATTTGCGTCGTTGGCATTTCGTTAGCAATTAAATATTGCGATTAGCATTCTTTTAAAAACAATGAAGTATGTGGTTTTAAGTGCGAAAACCACGATTTGATTATGAGGCACGCCGTAGTGGGGGCTCCAGAAATTTGGACCAACTGAGGTTCTTTAACGTGCACCTAAGTCTAAGTACACGGACGTTTTCACAATGCGCCCCCTTAGAAATGCGGCCGCCGAGACCGGGATTTGATCCCGCGACCTCGTGCATGCTTCGCAGCCCAACACCATAACCACTAAGCAACCGCGGTGAGTAATTAGCATCCTTAGTGTACTACACGCACTTTTCGGGAGCTTTGTGTCTATCTGCCATTGTGTCCGCCTGTCTGTTGGTGTCCCTAATGGTTTTCCCGCCACTTTAGTCTCTGGGTAGTCCGTGGTCTAACGTTTAGTGCATCGTGCTGCTGTGGTGAGGAAACCGGGCTCGAAACCAATCGTCGGGTCAACTTAGGTGACCACTACGTGACATTGCGTATGTGTCGCTCACGAGATAAATCGTCTCGCGTCAACTTGTGTTGCTGCGTAAGTGCCGCTCTTCCATGAACCCTGTTCACCCCAGCTTGGATCACTGCGCATATGTTAAACTGGCTATGCGCCACGCTTCAACGAACCTCTTTTAATGGGAATTTGGCCCATGGTGTAGGTGAAACTGGACATGTACCGTTCTTCAATGAAACTCTTTATCAGAAACTTGGGTCAAGGGGAATGTGCCAGAACGCTTGTGTTGCTCTTCAAAAACCTGTTTCACGCCAACTTGGGTCACTAGGTATGTGTAACTGGGTATGTGTCGCCCTTCAATAACTCTCTTTGACGCCAACTTGGGTCATTGGGCAGGTGTCACTACGTATGTGCTAAATGTGCCAATGACATAAAAAAAATCATTTAAATTTATCTCATGGTAGGCGGAGTAAGCCCGCGTCATAACTGATCAAAGAATATTGTCTTAATATAAATTAACACAATATCCACGCGGGGACTCCGCTGCGGTGACGCTAGGTGGCGCAGCATGTCCAGAGGGAAATGTGTAAATGCACGCTTCGTACATGTCACGTTTCAGCGGTTGAAATACGGCCTATCGGTACATTGCTTCGGTGCTGATCGCAGTGACGTGGGCATTCATTGCGAGATGGTTTCAGTTTCCTCACTATTTCACTGTGAGCATCATCGCTGAGCACTCAGAATTTAATGGATTATGGCTCACCGATGCATAGATTTTTCTACAGAGCTTTCCCCAGCTACCCTTCATTTTTCGTTACTTCAATCACATTTAAATGGGGGCACTGTCACAAAGAACTAGAGCTTGAAGGAATCGGCCGACTAAGAACATAACAAAACGTTAATTTTGTATTACATTTGAAACTCGATATAAAGGAGTGATGACCACGCTTGAATTATTTCGGAAAATCGAGTAAGGAATTTTTCGGCCTTTCGAAATCTAAACTTGAAAAGGTACCAAAAAAGGTACACCCAAAAGGTACCACGGCATTGTATTTGTAGCTAACCCAGTCCTGCGTGTGTAAGAAGTCTGCGAGGGGGGCCAAATACCACCGCCCCTAGCACCATTTGGTAAGTACGTAAGAACGCTATCGACTGCCCAGTCCGTTTTTCCGTGCATGGGCATGGAGTGCAGCCTAGTAAAAATAAAGCTAGGGCCGTGACTAGGCTGTCTAAATGTTTTAACGCGATTGAGTTAGAACGCGCGCTCGAAGAAGAACCCACCTACGTTAAAATTAGAATGAAATAACAGCTTCTTTTACTAATCTTTTTCTGCAAAAGCTTCGTTAAATCGTGTTTAATGCAATGCAAGTTTCATTAATTTGGGTTGATGACGACGTTGAATGTTCCTTATGGGTACTTGCCGGGGAACGGAAATTTCTTCGTTAGATCGGGAACATCGTAAAATCAGGTTTCGTGAGGTCGAGTTTTAACTGTATACATCTTCCGTTGCGCACCGCCGAACGCGCCTTTGGCGGTGGTCTTGCTAAGTGCACTCAGGAAGAGAGGCAGTCTACCGCCGTCCTTTTTTGCGCCGTTGCCCATGTTTTTCTATTTCATGTATGTTTTCGAAGTGAAAAAAAAAATCCGAGGACATCTAAGCACGTCTGATGAGTTGCGAAAACGAAATAATTAATGTCCAATAAATGCCGCTGAGCGGTCCTTCGAGTTTTGAACTCGTCGCGGGCAAGCGAACGTGTTGAGACTCTTGGCGCATTTTGATTTAGCCCTGTCGAGGCGCAGTTAGAACGCAGGCGAGGGTTTGCGCGGACAAGGAGTGCGCGGATAACACGTGCAGGCTTTCGAGAGCGAGAGCGAGAGTGACGTGGCGTCGCGGCAATGCCCTCTCGCTTCATGCAACGCTTGTCGCTCTATCACTCTGGCAGGTGTACTCTTTCGCCCGCTGAGCTCCGTCGAGGCGCGCTCCTGATGTGGCGTCACATCCAATGGGAATTTACCTGCCGTTTCGCTGCCATGCCGCCGACGGACGCCGGTTTTTTCGCTCAAGGGGCTATTTGAAGCTTTCGCATCAATAAGCAAAACCTGTCGCAAGTGTGTTGTTGTCAAAACTTCAAGGGATGTCGAAGAACAATGGTTGCGTCGCGGGCTGCTCGAATACCAGCAAAAACTTGCCGGCGACATGATTCTAATCATTCTCCTCATGCCTCATGAGTGGGCTCAACGGCAGCAAAGGACCACCGCCATTCGGCGGGAAATTACCTCTTCTCGCGCCTTCTTTTGTCATCTGAGGTTTGTTGCACTCGATCATGTTTACACGAGTAAATGAAGAAGTTGATCATGGCTTACCAATGTTTTGGTTCACTTTTTCCGCAGTGCAGCATGCGGGTTAAAAGGCAATTTGCTTGAGTTCTGAATGCCACTTGCCGCAAGCTACTCTTTGCCGCTTGTTTACCGTGTTGTTCAAGCTAGGTTGCGCGACTGTACGAGGGCATCCTGTTGCTTCTTAAAACATCTGAGGCTGGAAGCTATTGAGCTTGTTTGTTTTATAAGGCCAGTTAAATCGTCGCACCAGCTGTTACGCAATTCATGCTTCTGCATCTATATTAAGCGTGGCTTCGCGCATATTGAAGAACTGTTGCTAGTTGCTTCATGCAGAACAGTTGATTTTTTAAAGTACGAGGTGTTCGCCTCGCCTCGTTTGTAAAGGGCCTCAATCACACTTCGGAATGATTTCAGGCAAGCGCTTTTCGCCTGAGGACGTTTTCGATATTTTGGTTGCTTGGGAAATGTATTAGAAAATAGGTAGCTCAGGGTGAGGATTACTGTTAGCTGCTGCATGCGGTATGGCTGTTTGTTTTTCATAGAAAAATTCGAGTCATGTTTGAGAAGTCATTGCACCTTGATGCTGTCTGAGCAGAGTTACCACGCAGATTGCTTTGTTTGTTTCACAGCTGAATGCCTTCTTGCGTGTGAAGTTCTCACTCATTCGAATTCTTTCTTATTATCTTTTGCGGCATAGTATTGCACTCTTATGCCACAAAAGAAAAATAGCCATCCTTTCTGCCAGCGCCCGTCTACCTTGCAAAGAATCAGCGCCCATCTACCGTGGTTGCCTCTGTTGCAATTTTAAGTATATCCTGTGGCTTGTTTTACGGAACATTCGAAAAAAACAACTCAGACGCTGTTAAGACTTTCTCTTTGCACTTTTCCAAGAAGGTCCCCAAGCGCAATTGAAATAGTGAAAACTGTAGCGGGAGGTGCAGTTCGTCGACGTGCTCAGTGGATTTGCATCGGTGGCACAACGCTAACTCGCGCTTGTTTTCACTCGTGCTTCCGGTGACTTGATTGACTAATGTGTGCATTGCTATTAACAAATTCGCAATTAGCTTTCATGAGGACACATTGACGTTACTTATTCAGCGATGCCACGTGTATTCACCGGTAGTAATATTAATACAATGTGTACTAGCATCGCGCCGTGCGGAGTCGTTTTAAATATGTCTGCTGCAACTACGTGGGCCTGTTATTAAGGCACAGAAAAATTACTATGGCAAGGATAGAAAAAAAAATCAAAACATCGCATTTAGCCAACAAAACAAAACTGCTACCTTAACACGGGCTTCACTTCGTATAACTGGACTTAGTTGCGCTTTTATGCGGGACGCAGCTGGCCCATGTGCGGACTAGATTCTGCTAAAATCCAGTAACAGCGCGTGCATGTCCGCTCTCAGAGGCTCGCGCATTTCCTGCAGCTGTTACCGCTAAAGTAGTGGTCTGGCGACCGAACAAAGCGGAAATCACAGCCGCGAACTTCAGCCATTCTGGCTGCAAAGTTTTGTCATCTGCAACTGCAACCCGTGAGTACTTTCGAAAGCGTCCACTAGGTGGCCATCAACGGCGTCTCTAAAGGAGGTGCACTAGTCGTATAGGTGTTAGGACGAAAGTATTTCTTTCTATATGTCGACATATACTTTGTCATCTCGTCCGCACCACAATGAGACCGACCAGCAGTCTTGAGATGAAATATAAAGGTGTCGTTCCTCCTTTTTTTTAGAGCCTAGGTCTTAGGCGCCCGTTCCTGCTGCGAGCGTCGGCGTCGGCGTAACCGAGCGAACGAGCACAGCGAAGGGTGACAGAGCGAACGCAGAGCGCAGCGTCGGTGAAAGACGTGAGGAGGAAAGCGGAGGAGAAGCATGCAGCGGAACCATGAGGCGGGAAAAGTAGGAGGAGGGTTTGGCTTAAGCGTGAAAAGAAAAGCGTAGTGCTCCGACGATGACTACGAGATGGCGCCAGATTAGTGTGCGTCGTCTAAGAGGTCTTTCTGCAGCGGCTGCCGTGGATCGCGCCCTCGCGTCACCAACGTGCTGCCTCTCACGATCTCCAGAATAGCGAGGCAGTCACGCCACACCTCGCTCAGTTTGCAATGTGCCGCACGAGACGGATTGTCGGCGCCAGTGAATATATCGTATAACGCTATCTAGCTATTTAACATGATCGCCGCGTAAGTCCAAGTGCATGGCTAGAATTCACATGCGCGTAAACAACGTTCTTTTCCACTAAACACAGAGAAATAAAATGCGCAAATTTATAGCATTTCATTACCCGCTTCATGATTCCAAGATAGGTGTTGGATCTGCCAACTTTTTTTTTTGCTATCCTATTTCTGCGCAGGCAACAACAGCTAGTGTTGCGGCTCTGGTTAGTGTGTATGCTAGGAATGCTCCAGGCCCATAGACGAGTACGTCCGGTAGTAGAAATTAAGGAAAAAGGGTTAATTTTACATTAGACAGTTTTAGAATAGCATTTGTCGCCTTACGTACGTTAAACGTAAGCACGTTGCGGGACGTTACGGTGCGTGTCCTTTCAAGTCTTTTAGTTTACCTTACGGAAACACAAACGTAAATAAAACGTTATAAAACAGGGCTCCGTGTGGTGCCTCGTGGCAAACGTATCCAAGCCAAGACATTCCATTAGCAACCATCCTGCTGTTGCTATGTGGACGCATCTTGTTAGGCGTACGGGCGCCAGAATCGCCGAACGATCTCAGAAAATGGACATGCTATGCGCTCATAAGTAACCTTTCAGGTGAGTTTGGAGAAAGCGAAAGCTTATTTCGACAGTTACTGGCGATCAGCGCGAGCGAGAGCGTAGCCATCACGAGAATTCACGCTGAAGTGGGAGCCATGGGTGCCGCTATGTTCGACAGCGTTATTTCTTAGCGTGCGTAAACTGCAGAAACCCAATAACGTTCCAAGCATGCGCAGTGAGGACGACGCTATTTCTTTACGTACGTAACGCTTTTACGTTCGGTTGCAAACGCTAAATTAAAGCTCTACTATTAACACTGGCTCTAGATACGGAAGCTCACTCCATGTAGGAGCATATTAAACGTCTGAGTTCACATCAGGACACGTCAACACACTCCTACTGCATCAAAGGTCTCCGCTTTTATAGCCTTTCTAGGTGACTTTAAATCTCTAGGAGACTAAACTAGGGAATCTGGGATGATGACTGTATCTCGGGTAATCACAATCATCGAATCGCTTACAAAATCCCTCCCGTGGCGGCTCCGCCTCCTATGTTACACCCTCGCCCTCGACTACGTCGCAATCCGCGTGCAACCTGAGAAACCGAGGTTGACGCGGTTCACACGGTAGCCTTCGACATTGGCCCCTTTCATCAATTAGTTCAGCTTGTCAGGCCCAGGTTAAGGTAGAGGTGTCTTAGCGGTAATTACCACCTCCACGGAGGGCGCATTTGTTGTCGCCTCGAAGTGGGATCCTCTGTTTGCGCTTCACAGTCTGTGTCGGGCCTCGTTACCGTCTGAGCGCACGCTTATCGAAGCACGGCTTCGTAAGAAACGTCCAAAAAATGCTCATCACCGTATTGAGGCGTAAGACCAGCCGAAACACTGCCTGTTATTCGTGTCATAGAAAGATTTCGCGATGTGGTGCAGCGATTGCAGCACCTTGCTCGCCCCAAAATAAGAGTCATGAGTCCATACCCTTTCTGTCGCCTCCTGGAAACACGAGCATAGTTTTTGTTTTCTAGTCAGTGGCATTTGGAGATGACATACAGATGGTCAGAAGGATGTCATGGAGAGAGAAAGAGGGAGAGAGAGCAAATGATAAACTAAAGGCAGGGAGATTGATTAGGACTGAGCCCGGTTGGCTACCCTACACTGGGGAAAGGTAAAAGCAGAGGGAACGATTAAAACAAGAAGAGAAAGTCCACTGGGTATATCGATCGGGCACTCAGTACGGATCACAGGCGGTGACTTAATGCGGTAGCTTTCAAATATCGCAGCAGTGCTTTTGTGGCATTTTGTAGCTGCGATATGCGAGGCCATGGTCCCAATATCTTGTTCAAGGTGAACGGTTTTCTATCTAACTGATTTAGAGCTGCGCAGAGGTCATGTCTTTCATTTTCAAAAGATGGATAGTAGCACAGTAGGTGTTTTATAGTCTCCTCGACACCACAGGCATTGCACTCGACGCCGTCAGCCATTCCAATAAACACGTATATGTACTGGTGAATGCAACGCCCAAGCGTAAGCGGCACAGCATTGTTTCCTCATTTAGCGGAAGCCCAGGTAATAGCCGCAGTTGCATAGATGGATCGAGGGAGCGCAATCAATGTTGGGTGAATTCAGGTGTGTGCCACCTCTCCAATGCCATACGGTACGCTAACTTCCTTAAGTGTTGGGCTGCGTCCGTCCGCGATAAAGGTAGAGAAACAAGCGTTGCTCCTTCGTGTGCTTTCCTAGCAGCTTCGTCAGCGAGGTCGTTGCCGGAGATACCGTAATGGACCGGCAGCCACTGCAACACGACTTCATGTCATTTCGCGATAATATGTCGCCCCATTTCTCGTATCTCCGACACGATTTGTTCACAGGACCCGCGCCGAAGAGCTGGCACAAGACACTGTAACGCCTCCTTCGAGTAGCAGAATATTGCCCACTGATCAGCCGGTTGGTTGTTAATATAATCAACGGCACCTCAGAGGGCAGCAAGTTCTGAACCGGTCGATGTTCTCGAGTTTCCACAGCGGGCTAAAAGGCACCCTGTAGCGGAGGGCTTCACATCAATCCAAACTTCGTTTGTTTTCCAACAATTTATTAGGGGTCCTCCAGGCGTGGAGAGATGGGCCAGCAAACACACTACAGCTCTCACGCAAGCTAAAGAAAAACAGACCGTTTCTTTTTCGTTCGTGGACATTCATACAAAATATTAACCCATATTAAGAAATTGTCTGCTAGCACAAATATCTGAAAATTTAAATAGGTAGCACAAAGTAGTTAAACAAAAAAAAATTAGGGGGCTTTACGTGCCAAAACCACTTTCTGATTATGAGGCACGCCGTAGTGGAGGACATTGGAAATTTCGGCCACCTGGGGTTCTTTAACGTGCACCTAAATCTAAGTACACGGGTGTTTTCTCATTTCACGCCCATCGAAATGCGACCGCCATGGCCGGGAAAGTTAAACAAAAGCATAACAAGGAGACAGCCATATGCAGTCGCTACCGTTACTGTGCAGCATGCGAGAGCATAAAATTTGATCGAAGTATTCGAAATAGCTCACTTAAAAACAACGGAAAAATTGACGAATTTCTTGTAGTAGTCTGTAATGCCTTTTTGCTTCTCGCTCTCGGAGCGCCACTCAATCAGGATGCGGCGAACAGCGCCGACAATAGAAAAGTTAGGAAATTTATGAAAACTAAAGTAAAAGTAGAGTAAAACAGCTTTACGCCTGGGGAATCAGTAGCGCCGCCTGCTGAAATCCTTGTGTTTTCAATCTTTTAGTAACGACTGCTCACATTAGGGGGCACCGATGGGTGTTGGTGGGGTCGAATTAAGCGAAGCGGCATGCTTTCGCGTTCGAACTGAAATATTTTTCCTGCCTTAGCAATGTGCAGTTCCTCGCCGGGACGCCCCAGTGTGTTCGAATTAAGCACAAAAAAAAAGTCGGATTACCCTGGTGAAAACGGCCGGAGTTGACTGCACTTCAACACAAAGTACTTGCGGCGACAGAAATACTGAAGCCGAATTCGCCAATCTTTTAGTGCGTAAGAGCTGTTTTCCATTGGCCGGCCGCCTTCGCTAATAATATGCGCAGCATCAGGATGGGCTCGAAGTTGCTGTTACGAACAATGGTAGCATAGCAGATTTTTGTGAATACGTGCACTGCACCCGTATTCACAACGATGTGCTTACGCTGGAACTGTTCGTCAGAACAGGTACGCATTCAGAAAAAGTGTTAACACCAAGACATTCTTTTTGATACTTATTTTTTTTAAACGGCATGTGAGAAGGTGTTGTAAGACTGTATTCTGCAGCGAGTGCGTGATCACGGGATCAGCCATTGATCACTGCTATTTGCTCGTAAGTAACCTCTTAGTCTAGCGATTTCTGATGAGTTCTCTAACATAATTTTCTTGCCTTAATTTACTCGAATACTAAAAATACAGAGTAAACCAGACAAAATTATTAAAATTTCATCCCACAGATAGTTTTGTTTTGTATTAACTGCCGATCGACAAACTCGATACGCAAACGGTGGAGGACATTTTTTGGTCCTATAGACCCCCAAAAACCTGTATATAGAATATGGCATGCAGGTTGTACGGTGCCTTTAGACACCTACGCAAAGTAGCTGAAGATTATTGCGAATTACTCGTAGGCACATCCACCTCACTGGCATAGCTTTCATATTGCGACCCCCCGATATCTTATGACGATCACCTCGATCTGCCGTTCACTATGCATGAGCTGGACGCTGCGATTTCTGCTTCCCGACGATCGTCCGCCCCAGGGCCTGATGACATCACCTACTGTGCTCTCTGTCATCTGAGCGAGGAAGCGCGGGAAGTCCTTCTGTCATTTTACAATTACGCCTGGGACACCGCAGCAGTTCCGGACTATTGGAAGTAAATCCGTATAATGGCTCTTTTTAAATCAGGAAAGGGCGCATACCAGCTTTCTTCCGATAGACCTATCGCTCTAGCCTGCTGCGTCGGGAAAGTAATCGAACGCGTGGTGTTGACAAGATTGTAATGGCTCTTGGAGAAAGATGCCAGCTTTCAATACTTTATGAATGGATTCCACAGAGGACGGCTATATAAAGACGAAGTTATCGAGCTCATTTCATGCGTAGAACAGGAAAAGGAACGCCGGTGATTATTGGGTGCAATATTTTCGGACATAAAAGGCGCTTATGATAACGTCCTTCATAAGACCATTCTTGATGCGCTTGAAGACCTTGGCATAGGTGGCCGACTCTACGCGCAGATATTTAGCTACTTCAGTGGACGTACTATTTTTGTGTCGATGGCTGACAGTGAAAAGGGTAGACACCAAGTTAGCCTTGGGGTTCCGCAAGGAAGATCACCGGACTACAAACAAGGCTTTGAGAAAACCTTTGTTTTAGTGTAGATATGCATCCCTTCCTTCTGTACTCATCATAATGTTTCATCCCTCCTTTTTGTCCCCATTCCCTTTTCCCCTGTGCAGAGTATCAGGCCAGAGCATGCTAGCTCAGGCCGACCTCTCTGCCTTTCTAATAAATTATCTCTCTCTATCTCTCTCAACTGCTGACGTGTAATCTATATGCGCCATATATTAGCAACTTATCAAATCGCCCTTTTTTGCAACGATGTAGGGTTTAGAGAGAGCAAGAACAAGTGATAAAAGGCAGAGAGGTTAACCATATTAGTTGTCCGGTTGGCTACTCTGCACAGAGGGATGGGGTACGGGCAGAAAAAACGAAGAGAAAAGAAATGAATATCGAAAAAAAGTGCGTGTCCACACAATATAGTTTTCTTAGTCAGTCTCAATATTAGCCATTATTGCAGTTGCCCCGACAAGCTTGCAGAAATTTTAGTGGGAAACAACTATGGCATGGTTCACTTGTAATTTTATTTTGACGTGCGTAATGTGTAAGATGATTTCATTTGCATCAAAGCCAGAGACACAGGAAATGGTGTCGTCTTCGACCACTATAACAAACACGTCACTTACAGTATCAACGATGTCATTAACCCATAAAGAAAGGACCGCAAGGAACTTTCTTGGAGTATGCAACAAACAATTTGCTTGGAAGAACACAAATGTTTTCTTACAGCATCGCGCTGCCTGCGCTCATGTATACAGAGCCCATTGAAACAACAAAGGCGCCATACCACGTGTTTCATAGACGTACAATTACTTAACAAATTTGGCTTGTGCTTACGAGTTTAAACTTTGCTTAATGGTTAACAAGGAGCTGAGCAGACCACCGGATGCTTTCAACGTGCACCTGAAACATGGTACATGGGTGTGTAAGCAGTTCTCCCACCCGCAATAGCTTCCGCGGCTTGTTTGTTTGCTCGGTGCGAGAAGACACGTACAGGGCACACTTTATTTGATTGTGTTTATGAATACAGCATACATTGTTGGATGACTTAATTCCCTTTTCCATTCATGAAAAAATATTATTAAAAAAAACATGCACACGGATATGCACCCACTGAACTGGAGGAAGCGAAATTTCAGTGATAAAGCCAACGTCACCTTTTTAATGATGATATGTGTTGCTAGTCAGCCCAGTGTGTGCACGTGTGTGACTTTTAAAATCAAATGGATTCAGGGGTTGTGCGTGCCAAAACCAAGATATGATTATGAGACATGTCATAGTGGGGGACTCCGGAATAATTTTGAGCTCCTGGGATTCTTTTACGTACGCCTAATCCGCCTTACCATAGAAATACGACTGCTGCGGCCGGGATTTGATTCAGACCTCAGGGAGAAATGTCAAAGCCAGTACGCCACCACGCCGTGCGTGCGTCATCATTCGTCACTTCGCACGCTGTAACCGTGTGACGATGAACCGAACAACCGACAAGGTTCTTCGCGGAGGCCACTGTCGCAACCTTGTATTGCCATTTGATGAAATTATATGAACATTCTGCTCAATCAGATATGCCCGGATCTTAGCGATAGAACTTAATCGTACTTGAAGAAGAATTATTCTCATTTCGACACTGGGGCTGTTGTTCATATTAATGTGACAGTGGGACGGTATAGTATAACAGCTAAAATCTGTGCACCATGAAATTCCAAATTCAGGAACTCCAGGACGCAAAGAACGTGATTAAATGCAAATTGCAGATATCAAGGACAGACGTCAAGAAGAATGAACGTTCGAACTCCTAGAATATAAACTAGGTTCTCTGATCTGCTTGCTGTAATCCACGCGAATGAGATTATACAGTCCTGACCTAGAGGGGCACATATCTCTCACGGTTGCTGGAATATACCACAGTTTTCTCAATAAGGCACTCTGCGTTAGCTCGCTTTATTTTATCGTCCTCTGAATAGAACCGCGCTATCAAGGAGCATTGATGAGTTCGTGCAGCCGTATAAGTAGGCCTAACATGGACCAGCACTTATTCCAGCGGCACTCATAATAAGCGGAAAAACCGGGAGACATCAGTAATGAGTTGGCAGGGTTTTGCAATCCGTTTCCAGCGCATTTTTTGAGTCCCGTCTGAAACCGGACGCACTAATGCTTTCTAATAAAGTGAAACGTGATATCACGGAATATTGGTAGTTGTAGTTGCAATAATAATAAATTGTGACATTTTACAAGCCAAAACCACGATCTGATTATGAGGCACACCGTAGTTGGGCACTCCGGAAATTTGGACCACCTGGAGTCCTTTAACGTGCACCTAAATCTAAGTAAACGGGTGTTTTCGCATTTTGCCCGCATCGAAATGCAGCCGCCGTGGCCGGTATTCGACTGCGCGACCTCATGTTTAGCAGCGCAACACCATAGCCACTAAGCAACCACGGCGAGTGGTTGTAGTTGTGTAAGCACCAGCAATGTATATGGACCATGAAGAGTTATGAGCTTTTAGTGCGTTTGCGAGACATGGCAAGAACTGTGGCATTAAGCTTGTATGCGCTTTAGATTAATGTCACGCTTCACAATCGGTACTAACGTTGTTGCCTTCCTTGAAACTTCACCTGCATTTGCTGTTGTTCACATTTAACTGTACTGTGGCCCGTTAAAGGACCCTGGTGGTCAAACGTAATCCGCTGTCCACCACTGCGACGGGCGTCATAATCAGATCACGGTTGCTGCACGTAAACCCCAGAATTCATTTACATTTTAAACTGTCTGTCGTGATGTGCTTTGCTTGTGCTATACGTAGGGTGTTTTGTATAACGACTGCGTGGGGGCTCACATTGATGGTATGATGCAGAATAACGCAGCGTTCTCAATCCCAGAAAATTGAATGTTCCTTCATAATAGAGTGATGTATTGGTAGGGCTACCTGTCAACATAAAATGTTTTCTGGAGTTCTCATATCATGTTCGGCTTTTGAAGCCATATATCTACTGAAACTGTAGACAAACACGCGAGATCCAGCGAAGGTATCGTATGGATAAAAAAGTTGAGATTTAATATATAGCCGCAGTGCTACATCCGCGACTATAGCTTTCAACTTCGAACGATGAAGCCGTGAGCCACGCCTAGATATTTATAATTCCGGTTGTAAATCTAAGTAAGCGTTGGCTTGCCTAGATTGAGGAGTGCGTTAAAAAACCCAGTTGTTGATACTGAAATACAAAAACAGTCGCAGTTTCGCTTGAAAGGCGAAGCAGCGATTGCGATAGCAAATTAGTGGACAGGTATACGAAGTAACGATAGTAGATTTATCGGCCGCATAAACCTGTAAACGTTTTTGTAGGCATACTATAGACACGGACAAATTTGTGTGGCTATGAAGGGAAAGCTACGGGCGCGTGGATGCTGCGCATGTGTTACTGCCACTCCGCGGTTACCGCGCCAAGTAGTCTGGCAGCGTTTGACAGTGCTTTTAGTTGCTCGTAACAGACGGCGAATCAATGCAGCTTGCACGCGCCACGGTTTCGCATTTCCCCAGACGCGGAAGAGGGAAGCCGTGAAATAAGTAAACCCTTGCACTCAAGGTTGTGTTCTGTCTCACTAAAGTGTTGATAATAAGGTGTTTGGGTTTTTGTCTTGCCTAGCCTAATCGAACGTGGATTAAAATTCGAGACTCACTTGTGTGCGCTTTGCCTCCGTAGCTTTCCCTTCATAGCCACCGAAAGTTGTCCGCGAGTATAACTAAATTAAAAAGCATTGTCACACGCGCGCACAAAACAACATGAACACATCTCACTCGGCGATCGCGGAAGCTCGCTGCCAAACGCTGCAGTGAGGAAACGCGGTAGCAGCAGCGAGCGAATTCACCTTCGTGCTACCGCTCGCATCAACGCGAACTAGGTCGGGAAAACAGGGCGCAGCACGGACTCGGTACCCGTCGCAGATTGCTTATATGATACAGCGGCCCGGCTGGGCCGCGCTTGGGCCACCCGGAGTAGAACGCGTCCCCATTACCCACCCTCTCCCCGAAGCCTTGAGCGCGACGAAAGGCGTCGCGCTTCCACCCCGCTTTCCACCGTCGCGCGCGCGGGATTGAGCCGCGATGGCCAGCTCACCTCGCACGCTTTCACTCGCACATGCAGCATATGGCGCGCGGCGATGATATTATTTCACGTGGACTTTATACGGAACCTCTCGGCAACGCCGACGACAGAAATGCGCCTGGAGTGTCCGTATAATTTCTATCCCAATAATAAGTAAATAAGTTTAAAAGAAATGTGGTTAGCTGCACAAGAATTCCGTGCTCTTCTTCGTCGGCCACCGTGCATCGGCTAAAGTAAGTTCACACAACTCACTACATTATGTGGACGAGCTTTACGTGGTTGAGTGCTGCCGAATCGAATCACGCTGCACACAAGGATCCGTGTTGCGGGCGAGCTCCTAGTGTTGTGATTCGTTGCTTCTTAGTCGAGTTACGCTCGTTTGCGGGCCGAATCAGCGATCAGGCGCCAGTGGCGTATCCAGGAATGTTTTTCGAGGGAGGGAAGGGGTGGGGGTGCACGCAGTTGACCGGGGACGGGTGGAGAAGAGGGGTGGCTGGGCAAAACAGCATCCTGGCACACAAATTTTGAGAGGTTGCGAGGGCACACGCTTGGTGTGCCTCCTGCTCCCTGGCTACGGTCCTGTTCGGCATAGTACAAACTGTACAAACTCAATTCAGTTCACTTTGAGAGCCTGTGCATAATATATAGCAGCAGCCCATCTAGGAACAGTCGTGTAGTTGCAGATGTTGTTTCAGTCCCCAGAGCAATGTAAAAAAAAAACGGGCCCTGCTGTTGATTAAGCTTTTTAAAATCTTAGATTTATAAAACATCAAACTGTCGCGTGACATGTTTTGAAACATGCGCGACTTTTCGGGCCGCTTTCACGTGACACGTATAATTGTAGGTGATACTGAGGTGTCATTCGCGAATTCAACTCTCTCTACCTCTCTTTCTCTCTTATTATTATCTTTATTTTGTTCAGTCTCTTATCTATTTCTCCACAGTGACAAAAGAGCTTCGCCAATTATTTCTCTTGTTTCATCTTTCCAGCTTGGCTCCTTGG
Organism: Dermacentor albipictus; assembly: GCF_038994185.2. Taxonomy (NCBI): domain Eukaryota; kingdom Metazoa; phylum Arthropoda; class Arachnida; order Ixodida; family Ixodidae; genus Dermacentor; species Dermacentor albipictus. Next base: position 70,158,696 of record NC_091821.1, on the reverse strand, counting down.
TCTGTTCGTTTGCAAGAGCGTCTCATACCTGCAAGGAGTTTCCGTTTGTGCATCCGTCAACACTCTGATGGCCATTTCAATTGACAGGTATTGTTCTTTTTTTCACTCATATTTTCTTTCAGTTTGCAAGCTGAGCTCACCTGTGTGATAGTGACGTCCGATCAGAGCTTCTTAGGACAGGTTCTCACCCTCTGAAAATGCGGGGTCATAATGCAATCCCGGTGATTCTCCTAATTATAAGCACCCATAAAAACCATTTAAACCATAGCTATAGCGTGGCACATGACCAATGAGTGTTAGTATTTCGCGGTATGCTAAGTTCTATATTTGTTTCTGTTGTGTATATACTGCGACAGTATGTGAAGTTTGGCTATACTGAAGAGCCCGATCAGACAAAGTCGTAGCCGAAGACACACACGTATAAAAAACACTACACGAAAGAACAGTAGAAGCAGAAAAAAGTAGAAATAATCAAAATGTTTCACAATTTCTATGAGTGAAAAAAATATTCTACATGGACTCTACAAATATGCAAAGACTTTGATATAAACTTACAAATTTATGCAAATCACGCGTAATGCAGAATTAATGTATGAGCTATGACAAGCGCGAGTAATATCTGCTCATGTGTATGTAGGCGCATATGCTATGCAAGCAACTTCTCATGTTCACTAAAATGTCAAAGACAATCCTAGAGCACGATAATTGCGATAAAACAAGAGATAAATGATTCCATTAATGCATATAGCTTTATAGATTTCATTTTATCATTGCACTAGTGGGACGCTTATATCCATTTTCTAGGTTGAACTCAGTCATCTTTGATCGCTTCAGGTGACCTCAACGGTGGTCAAACGTTTCTTTCTTTGCTTATTTCCTTTTTCTTTTTCCAGTCGCTGCCTAGAGCAGCGAAATCTTGGTTGTGGTAGCCGCAGAGATTACAGCAAAAAATACATATATGAGTAAAAGGCAGAAGTGCCGAAGCGAATATTTGCGTACGAGGCAATATGTTTGCGTCTAAGCGTATTGAGCGCTACAGTTTGTAGGCAATAGTATTAGCGATAATCTGAAGGTACTGATAACCCTTTATTCGGTTCTCTATACCCCTGAACAAATCTTCGTTGTGTTTGCAGTTTGCCCATAACATTCACAATCTACAAATCTGGAAGTAAAAACGACCCAAATAATATTAGTCCGATTTCTATTTTACCTGTTTTTTCGAAGGGCTTAGAAAAAAAGCATACACAAGCAATTGTATGGTTTCTCATATAAACACTCGCTCATCTCGATATCACAGTGTAGTTTTATCCAAGGCAAATGAAGTGAATTGACTTTACTATCCCAAAAAGAATTTATAACTAAGGCGTTCGATGCAAAAGAACTGGTCTTAGGTATATATTAAGATTCACAAAAGCCTCCCTCCCCCCATTCGATACTGTTCATCATACCACACTTTTACCTAAGCTGGGACAACACGGAGCACGTGGTCACGCAAGCCAGTTATTGTCTTCGTATCTGCAACATCGATCTGAGTACATTTGCCATAATCATTCAAACTCAAAAATGAAACCTTCCCCACATGCATGGTGTGCCACAAGGGAGCATTTTCGGACCACTTCTTTTGATTGTTTACATGAATCATCTTTTTCAGACCGCTGAAAATATCAAATGAATAGGACATACAGACGATACCACCATTTTTTCAGGGGCACAAATCCAGACACACTCGTACATTATGCAGACGTTGTGCTCCAGGATATTGCAAATTTGTGTGATAGAAACTATTTAAGAATTAATGCTAAAAAACACACGCGATCATGTTTCGCCCAAAGCTTAAGGCCCTAAATCTTGAAGACAGGTTGTACTTAAGAAGTGAAGAAATTAAAACTTTAAATGAGGTTAAAACACTAGGAGTTATATTTTCAGAAAATCTAATTCGGAACAAACATGTCGAATGTCTTTGCAGAAAGCTAAACAGATTAACGGGACTGTTACATAGACACCATGTCTTACCTAGGACTATGAAACGAACTGTGTATAACTTACTTTTTCTTTCTACACTAAATTATTGTCACCTAGTCTGGGCAACAACATCAAAACAAAACATCACTAAACTAATATTATGTCAAAAACGAGCAATCCGTGCTGTAGCTAATCTTTCCTCCAAAGAACACACGTCTAAATATTTTTACGAATACAAAATAATGCCAGTTGAATTCATTTATTCATTTCGTCTAGCATGCATGTACAGAATTACGTTGAGAACGAGAAATATTGATTATGTTGATTTGTTTAACCTCAATTGTCGCGAAATTCCCTATAACAAGAGACATGCTGACATTTGGTTAACACGCTTTTGTCGTACTAATTATGGGCAGCAATCTCTATCCTACGGAGAGAGGAAGACGAAGTGCTTCTCTTGCGGAACACATCTCGCCCGTCTCTGTGTTTTTCTGGACTTCTTACTGCACCTGTGGGGTCTACCGCCCCCTCCATCGCGGTGATGGATGTACAACACCCCGAGGATCCTCCCGGTTCCCGTTCACCCGCGGACATCGGTTCGAGGAAGCGAGGAAGTACGTCAAGTGGTAGCGAGGACACAGAGCTGTACTGCGGATCAGGTGACGAGTCCTCGGAGGACAGCTTTCGACTTGTCCAGTACCGCAAGGCCAAACGAAGAATTATCAACTCATCTTCGGCATCCAGCTCGAACACTGTGAAAACAGCTCCTCAGCGATGGCCTCACTCCATCCTGTTTGTGCCACAGAACGCTACCGACAACCTGCGCGTCCTCAACAGGCAAGCACTCTCCGTGTATCTAGAGAACACCGTGCCAAATGAGATCAAGGATGTTAGGATAAATACTAGACGAAACATCCTGGCAATCGATGTGATGAACCCGAGTGCACTGACCATACTACAACATGTAACGCAGCTGGGAAACATCAAGGTCCGATCCATCGTGCCAACGAATGGTGCCACAATAACTGGAATCATCTATGACATTGACAATGAAATATCCAATGCACACCTCCCAATTCTCATAAAACCAGCAAGCGAACACAACGTGATTGTGCACGTTGGTCGCCTCGGCAACACACGTTGTGTGAAGATAACCTTCAAAGGCGACTGCCTTCCACCCTACGTGAAGGTCGGCCACTTTCGCCACCAGGTTCGACCATTTATTCCAAGACCAATGCAACGCTTCAATTGTCAGAAGATTGGACATGTGAAGGGTGTTTGCAGAAATTCGGCCCTGTGCCCTCGATGTGCCGAACCCCACTCAGAAGACAACTGCAGCGCAACCACGTTCAAGTGTCCTAACTGTTAAGGTGATCACTGCGCCTCTTCCAAAGACTGTCCCCAGATCAAGAAAGAGTTCACCATTCTTAAGCAAATGGTGAGAGACAACTCTACCCACAAAGAGGCCGCTGTGAAAGTACGGCGAAGACGACGTCACCGACAACGGTCTTCACGGCGGAAAACATCAAGCTTTCAGGAAAAGTCCCCTCGTCAAGCATCATCATCAGCGGACGTTTCCAGTACTCCGATCACCAATGTTGGAAGGGAGCAAACTGCCAGATCTCTCTCCACAAAGGAATGGCCGCCACTTCCGCGTACACGACCGCCAGAAGAGCCGCAGAAGAAGCCGCCCCCAGTACAGCAAGGTGCTGTATCCGAGGAGTCGCGGAAAACAGATGAGCAAGTGATAGCACTTATTAGACCTTTAATGAATGCCATTCGCGTGCTGCTAAGCAACATGCACACACCGTCTGCCAGAAGTGCGCTTCAAGTACTGGACGCTCTGAGTCCGGTGCTTGCAAGCCTTGAGTAGATCATGGTTCCACAGCCACGCTCTTTTAGGGAAGAGGTCCGACAAGCAGCTATTTTTCAGTGGAATGCCCGCGGACTCAGAGCGCGCCTTTCGGATTTCCGTCGCTTCCTGTTCGCCAATATGTTTGCCATTATCGTCATTTGCGAGCCGAACTTATTCAACAAAATCAGGCTTTCTGGATATGAATCATTTATGTCGTCAGCTGTTTATGAAAACAGTAAGGTTTTGGTGTTCATTCGCCGTGACCTCACCTACACTCATCAGCCTGTACCACCTAATGACAGTAATCAATATATATGCCTAAACGTAAGGAAAAAGAATCTGGCCTTCACTTTTGTAGGCGCCTACCTATCTCCGTCAAGTCGATTTGATTACAAAAGACTACGAGACATCCTTTCCTCAACTTCCAATCCCTGGGTCATCACTGGAGATTTCAACGCCCATCATACACTCTGGGGAAGTCCGATCATCAACGCAAGAGGCAGAGCTCTGGTATCTTTCGCCTACAGTAATGAACTTTGGCTGCTGAATGATGGAAGTCCTACGTTTTTACGTGGCTCCACGTACAGCAGCTGTCTTGACTTGGCTTTCGTCTCACGAAGCCTAGTCAGACATGCAGGGTGGTTTGCGGACATAGAGACGCACGGAAGCGACCATATCCCCACGTACATCAAGATCAGAGGATTGACCGCTTCCAAAATACGGGATAAGATCCAAAGAGTGGACTGGCCTAAATTTCAGTCTATTATGGAAGAACACTGCGACGCCAATCCATTTTTCGACTTGGAAGAGGCAATCAAGAGCGTGGTGCAAGACACTATGCGTACTCTAACATGCTCCTCGAAACTTAATGATTATGATGTGGAACTAGAACGACTTCGAGCAATCCGACGACGTGCTGAATGAAGATACCGACGTACGAAAACAATGGACGATCTACGGACCGCCAGGCGCACGCAAAAGAAGATACAGCGCCGGTTAGACAAGCTCGAATCGCAACGTTGGGCTGCCTTCTGTGAGTCGCTAGATCCACGCAAGCCTTTATCGCAACTATGGAGAATGGTGCGCGGACTGCGGACACTTCCCGTACAGCGATTCCCATTCAAGGCACTTGCCCTCTCTCAAAAGAGATCGGAGATTGACGTGGCAGAGGATTTCTGCGCCAGATTATCCGGCCAACTCACAGCTACCAACATTCCATCGCCTTCGAGCAGCTGTCCGCCACCACGTGATCACCGGCTGGATCTACCATTCTCGATCCACGAACTTAAGGCAGCATTAGCTTTGTGTAGCCGCACATCAGCGCCAGGACCTGACGGAATTTCCTACCGAGCTTTGTGTCACCTGGGGGAGCGAGCGAGAGGGGTTCTTCTTGAGGTGTACAATGAATCTTGGAGAAATGGCACGCTACCCACAACCTGGATGACAAGTCGCCTTGTTCCACTGCTGAAGCCTGGCAAGTCGCCGTTGGAGCTCTCCTCATATCGCCCGATCGCTTTGGCGAGCTGTGTGGGCAAAGTAATGGAAAGGATGATCCTAGGACGCCTGGAGTGGTACTTGGAGTACCACAACACCTACCCAGATGCCATGGCGGGCTTCCGACGCGGTCGATCATCGATCGATAACGTCGTCGACCTGGTCACCTACATTCAACATGAGAAACGCCGTAAGCGTCTCTGCGCATCCTTATTCCTCGACGTTAAAGGGGCGTATGACAACGTTACGCATGAAGCCATCCTCTCTGCTCTCGCAGAGGTAGGAGTGGGTGGTCGGTTGTTTCAATGGATACGGAGCTATCTATCCATGCGATCCTTCTTTGTAAGCACCGAGGAAGACCATACTTCTCTACATTATAGCTACCGCGGCGTCCCCCAGGGCGGTGTACTTAGCCCCGTGTTGTTTAATCTAACACTAATTGCTCTCCTTGAGCACGTGCCAACCACAGTCAGGCTATCAATGTACGCGGATGACATCTGCATATGGACATCTGCAGTAACACGCCTACAGCTGCGAGCGAGAATTCAGAAAGCCGCGACACAAACTGCTGTCTACCTCCGTAATCGAGGCCTCGAAATTTCCTCCGAGAAATGCGCACTAGTGCCATTTACGCGCAAACCCATGGCAAACTACAGTGTAACGATAAATGGCCAAGTAATACGACGGGTCCGATCGTACAAGTTTCTAGGTGTCATAATCGACAGGGACTTGTCATGGAGCCCACACATATCTTACGTGAAAAAACGGTTGACAGGCATATGCCACCTGTTCAAATTTTTCCCTGGCAAGACCTGGGGAATGTCGCCTAGTGCCATGTTACAACTGTACAGGGTGCTTTTTCTGGGATTTCTGCGATACAGCTTGCCAGCAATAAACAACACAGGCAAAACGAATCTACGCACTATACAAAGTTTTCAGGGTCAAGTGCTCCGGATCTGTCTAGGCCTGCCTCAGAGTGCTTCAACAGTGGCTACGATAGCAATCGCTAGAGACCACCTTGTCAAGACCCACATTGAAATTGAAGTACTCAGGACCCATATAAGGCATCTAGCCAGGACTCCTCGTCACCATTTAGCCTCTCTACCAGCGGACAGGCCACACACATCTTTCAGCCAAACGATAACTGCATATGATGAATCATTGCCAGCTTGTTTCACTCCGGCTGCGAGACCTTCGATCCCTCCATGGTGCCTCGCTCAGCCGAAAATCAACCTCGCAATACCTGGTATCTCGAAAAAAGCTGATCTGTCATCACCAGCCCTTAGACAGCTCACGCTACTATATTTGTACGAGAATTACCGTGACTCTACGCATATTTACACTGATGGATCTGTCCTTCCAAGCAGCTCCGCGGCGGCAATCGTCATACTAGCGAAAGCTACAACAATCAAATTTAAGACGACCCACGCGACAACATCGACAGCAGCAGAGCTCGCAGCGCTCTTTACTGCTCTTCATCACATTGGTGATGAACCGCCACACAAATGGACAATATTCTGTGACTCGAAGGCGGCACTGCAGTCTCTACTGTCACCTTTACGACGCGGACCGCACGAACAACTAATATTCCATATTACAGAGACATTACACCATATAAGTGATGCAGGCCACGACATAACCTTTCAGTGGCTTCCAAGTCACTGCGGGATTGTCGGCAATGAACGGGCGGATCACGCTGCCCGCTCAGCCCATACTGAGGAGCGCCACGTCCCCATTCCTCTTGCTAGAACTGACGCTGCACGGAAGCTCCGCCTACTTGCTCGGCAGTGCACCGCGTCGCAATGGAATGAGCCACATTTAAGAAATCCGCGACTGCACTCACTTGATCCAACATTAAGTCTTCGAGCGCCATCACAGCTTCGCCGTAGAGACGCCACGCTTTTATATCGACTTTGGTTGGGCGTTGCCTTTACTAAAGCCTATGACTTCCGCATAGGGATGACCGACACCCCAACCTGTGACCACTGCGGCCATGAAGAATCAATTGGCCATATTTTGTGCACCTGCCCGCAGTACAGTCCACAGAGGGCATGCCTCAGCCAGGAACTAGACCAACTGGACGACCAACCACTATCCGAAAAAAGAATTCTGCAACATCGAAAGGACCTACCGTCACAGAAGAAGGCCGTGCAAGCGCTTTTGCGCTTCTTGCGATCTACCGGCCTGTGTGAACGACTTTAACTGGAACGCCTTTTGTGTGTATGTCTCCATGTGTGCGCGTTCGTGTTTTTTTTTTTTGCGTTTCCCTCTCTGTCATCTTTCTAACCCCTATCCCCCATCCCCAGTGCAGGGTAGCAAACCGGAGACTCATATCTGGTTAACCTCCCTGCCTTTCCTCTTCATTCTCTCTCTCTCTATCCTACCGCATTGCTGATCTTCTAAACACTCTAAATTCAAGTGGATTAAACCGGGATGCTATGTCTCCTCGTTCCTTTTTTACTTATTTCCTTTCGAAAAATCCCGCTGTTTGATTCTTATACTTGTATTTGATTATTGTATACATATCAGTATGCATGAGCATGTGTATTCCGACCTATATATACGTATGTCGTCTATTTATATCAAGTTCGATGCGTCTGATATATTCATTTTTCTTTTCATTTTTTTAGCTGCATTGTCACAGTTTATTTTGTGAAATTATTTCATATGTACCTCTTTGATACCGTTTTTCATTTTTTGTGCTCCACACACACACAAAAAAAAACAATTTACTACCTGTACATCCATGTTACTGTTTCTATTTTTTTCACATTCTCTGTAAAGTGCCTAGGCTTATGTTTTCATGTACCTATGTTACTGCTGCCCATTGTCGAATTGTACCATAGGGGGCCGGGCTTAGTCAAGCTGCAGTAATGCAGCTTTTTCCCGCCACCCCCCTCTCTCTCTTTGTTGAGAGATGAAATAAAGCTTGATTGGATTTAGGTATATTAAATCGAATTTATTTGCCTTCTTTTCTAAGATTTTTCTACGTGCCGAGTGACTTACTCGTATATAATCCTGATTTCCGAGCTGTGTGAATGGTGGCTGGTGGAATGCTATTTTTTAAAGCAAGAATCACTATTTAAATCACTGAATAGTCGGTGGCACATGAAATAGGCAAGCTTAACGTGTTATTACTCTATTGAAATTAACGTTGAAGGCCAAACACTGTCTTCTGACGTGTCTACTTTGTAGTGTTCGGAAATTTGCACGTCACCATTGCGGTCTTGAGCTATATTTACTGAGATCCAAAAGCCTTAAGACAACCCGTCTCGTATTAAATCAGTAGTTTCATTATCGTGCAGGTAGGCCAAGCTCGGTTTTTCTGATGATCCATCAACAGCTTGATCGAAACAGAGCATCTGCCATTGCATGGATGGACAAGCACGCTCGATGGATAAGAAAAGAGTCAAATCGAGGGAAATTAACTGTGTTGTAATAAATATAGCTGTGACCATGGATCAGCTCTCCTGAACAACCAACGTTAATAATTTAAAGTTTAATTAGAATTCGGAGAATAGAGGAGGAACTTTTAGCCCCTATCCAGGAAGCTGTTTGTTCGTTAGTGCTCTTTACCATGAGCCGGTGGCTTCTGCTAATAGCATGTCCAGTATCAGGATCGGCTGGAATTTTTTCTCACAATTGCAGCGTAAGCGCTTGTTGTGAATACGGGCCCTCATTTCCAGTTCATGCCTTTCTGCTTTAGTGTAGGTTGCATCATCGTCCTTTTCAAGGGCAGTATTTCAACAAACAGGGTCTATACCCTGTTTGACACTTGTATATACTAACGGCAATGCTTCAGGGAACTTCCACATATCCGTAAACTCCTACTCGAAAACTGTTCGTAAGAGCAAAATCCGGCCAATCCAAGTCGACGTAAAGCGTACCTGTGACGTAGCTGTGACGTCGCTCATAGTGACATGTGACTTCGAGAATTATTCAAGGCAACATCTGTTATTTGTGTAATTTGTTGCTTCGATAGACCAGTTAAAGTTCAGAAAAATAATAAAACAAGCAATCCGAATGTCTCCGTGTTTTTGTTTTGCTTCGCACCGCAACAAGAGTGATGTATTTCCGTTTTGTCGGCTCGTTCCCACGTCGTGCAGTCGCGCGCACAGACACCGAAACTATGTCATTTTCTACAGTGTTCTAGCGCACGATCATGCTCTGTGAGAGAGAGAGAAGCAACCTTATTTGAAGCCTTATTTGACCAAGGGATTCGGGCACGTAGGCCCCAGGGTCACCGCACAACCCCTCTGCACTAAACGTTTGTGAGTTCATAAAGTCCCATGACGTGGACGTCCCGGTAAGCAGCAATGTTCTGCCTGGCCGGATCCATCGATCCCATTCCTCCTAGGTGATAAGGAGCTCCAGGCCCCGGGCATTCAAGGAGAATGTGGACAAGGGTAGCATAGGAGTGAGTGCATTGAGCACAAGAAGGAGTTCTATGTTCCGGGTGGACGCGGGAGAGTAAGTAGGGATAGGGAAGGCTGCGGGTCTGAAGGTGGCGCCATAGTATTTGGTGATCCACTTGTGTCTGCCTCAATGTTCGTGTAGCACTGACTTATACCGCCAGTCAGGTGCTCTCGGGCACAGAGCGCAAAATTGTACGCTGCACGAAATGACACAAACGCAACAGCTCACGTTTGACGCCTTCAGCGTAAGTGCGCCATGCAGCAAAAAAAGGGACAAAAAAGAAGAATGCGCGGTCTTTGACGTATGCGTCACGCGGTCCTCGAGCTCCGGTATGGGAGAACGCAGGGAAGTGATTTCGCTTGAAGTGGCTAGACGGGGCAAGTGAAGAGACTGTTATGTTGGTGGTGACACTTGCCTCCTGAAATCGTGGGTTCGTGGCACTGAAATATTTTTATCTCGGCTATTAATGAACTGTGCTGTTTAAATCGGGGAACAAAAACGAATTTTCAAATTACAGACCAGTTTCAGTATTACCTGTAATTTCAAAAGGATTAGAAAAAATTATCTGTAAAAGGGTTACATCATTTTGCGAAAAACATTCTATCATATCCAAGCAACAATTTGGTTTTCGAAAAGGAATGTCGACAGAGCTTGCTTTACTGTCACAAAAAGAATTCATTCTTAATGGTTTTGAAGATAAAAAGATAACAATAGGAGTTTTTATTGACTATTCTAAAGCGTTCGACCGGATTAATCATTTAATTTTATTTGATAAATTACGACATTATGGGTTTCGCGGCACTCCATTAGCACTTATACAGTCATATTTAAGACATAGAAAGCAGTGCGTCTCAATTAAATCCCACCAATCAACCCTTCAAAAAATTTTGCAAGGAGTTCCGCAAGGCAGTGTTCTTGGGCCAACATTGTTCAACATCTACATAAATGACATCGTTCATATAAGCAAAAAAACACACTTCATAATTTATGCCGATGACAGCAGCTTGTTTTTCCAGTCAACTAGTCTGGCTTACCTTTCGAACCTGGCAAATAACACCCTGAGTAGTTTACTTAATTGGAGTAAAACTAACTCGTTGGAAATAAATAGTACGAAAACAAAAGCTATTCTGTTTGCTCCACCACAGAAAAAAATTGATAGAAACATAATGTTAACGCTTGGTGCGGAAAGGATAGAGCTTGTAAAAACAGTAAGGACTCTGGGAGTAGTTTTTAATGAGCATTTATTGTGGGATGATCACGTCGCCCGAGTTTCAACGTCTTTGGCCAGGGCTTGTGGCATACTATGCAAATTCAGACATGTTTTACCCCCTAAAATTAAACTTTTAATCTACAACAGCCTTCTTGCTCCTCATATAAATTATTGCAATCTCGTATGGGGAACCACTTCTCAAACGAATCTTCAGAGACTACTAGTCCTGCAGAAAAAAGCCGTTCGCAATATTGTGAATGCCTCTTACGATGCTAATACAGCTGCAATATTTCGCTCCCTTAATCTGATTCCCGTACAACACTCGTACGAAACAAACCTTGTTTTAAAGTGCAAAAACAGTCTTCTATACAACAACACATTTTTCTTAGATATATGCAAATTAACTTTCCCCACACATGTACCGTACAATATGAGGCAAAAGAATGCTTGGCTACTGCCATTTTCAAGAACAAATTATGGCTTTACTAGATTAGAATATCGCGTACCGAAGTTACTAAACGCCTTACAGAATGTTGATATAACCCTAAATGATATTTCAAGGCGAACGTTGACAGCACAACTTTCGGAATACGGCGCATTTACGTGGAACCAGTGACGCAAACGGTTGAGCAATGATTAAAATGACTTATATAACGGTATTTTGCTTATATTTTTTGAGTATCCTTTGTACAAAAGCATGTTGCTGTACTAAATTATACCCTTATAAGTGGCTGTATAAATTACAATGGCGTGTTTTTGAAAAATGAATGTTGTCACAATGTTTAAAGAACAATGTTTCAAGAAAATGTTATAAATGTACTTGTCTTTTTTTGTATTGGTGAATATGTGCGCACTTCTATCTTTTTCTCTCTCTCTCTTATTGACAAATTAACAGAAAGCTTTTTGGTATGAGTGCGTGTATATGCATATATGTACTCTGAATGTCTGTATCAATCTGTGCCTGTTGCCAAGAAGAGGGGCAAGGACCTAGTCAAGCTGCTGTTTTGCAGCTTTTTGTTCTTGCCCTAGTGTTCTTTTTCTGCTGTAAAAAAGAATGCTGAAATAAAATGAAATGAAATGAAACCAATTTGAAAAATGTTTGCGGTAGAACGCTCCCTAGAGGGCGTGTAAAAAGTTTTGCACTAGGCCATTCCCTCGCACACCAATAGCCCATCCCCCAAAGAGAGGCGATTTTACTACTCGAAGACAACATGCACCGCGTGCCTCCTTCCTATGCTCAATTGGACATGCATAAGCTTATATGGCTGAGATAAATATAGAGAGAGCAGCCGATAGCTCATTGGAAGATCGTAGTGTTGGCCTCACCCCACGTCTAGTGTGTACCTCCGACAGCGTGACTTTAGCTCGAGCTACATGGACACTCAAATGGCAACAAAAGCGTGCAGCCAGTGGACCTTTCCCGGAGGTTTTTTTTTTCTATTTCTTTATTCCACTTTCCCAAATTAAACCACCTGTGTTACAATGCGGTGAATAGACAGCGTGAGAACTCTTGTAACGTGATACTGGCTGCAGGATCTCAAGAAAAAAAAACTGCGTCAGCCGTTTCTTCACGACAGCATTCGCGTGTGGCGCCTGCAAGCGTCCAAAATGCCGCTCACGTACCAGTCTCTTCACCGATCGAGTTAGCCGGTCGGTTCACTTTCCGTGCCCAGGGGCAACCGCTGTGGGCACAGCACAAAACGCCAGTGTCACAAGTTGGCTCATGATGTCGCATTTCTACGTGCAACAAAAATTAGTACAGCGGAGTCGAGAGCTTAAGGGTCCGTATAGTGACCGAGACTTTACAAAAGAAGTAGACAAAATAGAAAATGGATTGTGCTATAGCAGTATGAATAGCGGAGAGAGAAACATTTAACGGAATGTACATTTTTAATTGAGTGCTACGAAGGTAGCTCGCTGTCCAGCAATTCGAAATTAGTCGGAAAAATTAGCTTTAGAACAAGAAATTAATTAAGAGAAACGCGATGGGCAACGATGCAGGCATATATCTATTTGGGGCGTATAATTGGAGTTGCTTTTGACCGTAAATCTCATTTGACCCTAATTCTCAGTTTTACGCCGAATTTCCTATTCACTGCAATGCACTGCAATGGCCAGCGGTGTTGCTATATTTCCCAACGGTGCGCATATATCTGATGACCAAGAGAGACGGGTGAACCTCACTGCCTCTCCGACATTGATGAATTTTTATTGGGCCCAATTCACAAAATTTTTCTTTCGTAAGTGTTATTTGCCGTTGTCGAGCCACCTTCATTACTGATATATCAAGCCTCAGAATTTGCAGAAATTTTCTCACTAACAATTTTAGCGAGTCCTGGTTTCCGAAGAACGTCTTCACATCATGTCTTTAGGAAAATGAAATGTCCCAGGCTTCTGCTCCAGCTGTATTTATCAAAACCGTGTCTTTATACGCTCTCCCAACTTATGCTCTGTGCTTATTTTCTCCCAAAGGTGAAAACAGGGCGCACAAGCAAATCCTGATATTCTGCAAGAAGCAAGAGCAGCAAGTGACAGAAATTAAAGATAGCAACGGACGGCGTAGAGAATCTTTTGAGACACAGGCGAGCCGTTTCCGCAGAGCGTATACAAATGCCTATTTGCCCTGCGCTGGAGTTTCCGAGGGCGGTTTCTGGGCTGCTGAGGTTTTGCGTGCAGATCTGGAGCCGCCTGCGCGGCCGTCGAGGTTGGCTGACCAGCTCGTGTGTTTCGACCGGTCCGTTCCCCAAGTCGGAGGCGCCTGGCCCTGTTTATACATCGCGCCCGGTGGGCAAACAAAGCTTACTGGGCCATCTGGTCAGGCGTGTTTATTCCTTCACCTTGGCGGCTCAATTTTCACTTAGCTACCAGTTTCCCTGACGCGTGGAACATTAGGAAACTACACTTTGGTTGCAGGCAGAATTCCGCTATAAGAAGGCTTTGCTTTTGTTCGCCGCATTTTGCGACGTTCTCTTTTCGGCCTGAGGGAAACCGCGCCCGCGCTGGCGGTCGGGGGCCAAGAGTCTTCGAAACTCTTGCTCTGGTTATATATACCAGTGCGCATTTCTGTATGTCTTTACCGTCACTTTGCCGCTGTCTTGCACTTAGACAGAATTTCAAGGCGAGCTGTGGGCGCCGTGTTGACACTGACATATCCAATGTCGTGCCTGAGGCAGTGCTGTCGCAATCCGCTTCTCATGCCGGCTCTTGCTTTTTCGCCTGCGTGTACCTCGTAGTTGCCGCTTGTTTTTCTTGCCAATAAAATATGTCATGCCTTTACCAAGCTCCCGGTAAATTTGCGCAATTGCAGTTGCTTATGTTGCAATAAAGTCATTGCCCGCAGATGTCTGCGCACTGCGAAGTAGAGCAGATTTTTGTAGTGTTGGTTGGCGATGGCTATTCCAGGTTAAAGCAACAATCATCCCCATGCAGGACTCCTATGTTATTGCGAAAGTTTTGGGGTTTTCCTCTTGCTCGAAGTTAGAGCCACTCACTACGAAATATAATATCAAAGTACACATCTAAAAAAAAGCCTCGCTGAGCTAGCATGTATTGCACCCTGAGAAGCAATGATGCAAACCTATGGTGACGTTCAGGTGTCCATAGGTCCAGCACGTTCAACTTCTGAGCTCAACGTTTTCCGCCATAATGAGAGAATGAAGATGGAGCGTTCGAGTTTTGGTGTCCAATTCTTTCAAACAATAATAATAAATCAGTGATTATATACTTTACGGACATGCACAGGGGTAAATAAAACGTACCTGAACCAACAATGAATGAGTTTCTCGAAAATTATATAAACGATGAAAACGTGAATGGCCGCCAACGCATGCACTGTGTTAGCCTCAAACTCGAGCTTCTCACATACTTCGGCAAGAGTCCATGAATTTCTCACGACTTCAAAGCTGTCCTCTGACACCTACTGCGATAGATATTATAACAGTGTTTTATTATTTAAGTCATCACTTTATCATCTCACTCAGCTTTGAATGGTGGCGAAACTGCACTATATCTAGCGTTTTGTGCGACCAAAACGATGATCATTCGTGCGCGCCACATCCTGTGCGCAAGTACAGCAGAGGGCGGGAATGAAATGTGAAACTGCCCATAAAAAGAGAACGAAGATGTTTCTCAATGACTTGAGTGATATTTTGCACATATCGACAAAATCTAGAATTTAACCAAATTTGTTTTTGAAGCTTAAATAAATGTTTTGTTCCTTAAACAAAAAATAATCAAAAGCAAGGCAATCCTAGTTGCCTGTATAGGCCCGACCTTCTTAGACGTTTCACTGGTCTAGGGTGAGCGAGACGGTTTGTACGCAGTTACCTATGACGAAATTGGCGACCGGTGTCGTAATTAATGGTCAACTGCACAAAAATAGAGAAGTGGGCGGGTGAGAAAATGTTTGCGATGTTATAACGCTGAAAGGGACGAGGACGAGGAATGCAAAAGGTGACTTGTCGGAAGTCAGACAGACAAGGAGCCTGTTGCACGAAAATTCAAATCGATCCTCCCCTTCTGCATGTGTTGTGACGGGGTTCTGGCTCTACTTGAATCGATGAGTGGGGCTCGGACGGATCAGTTGCTGGCTGCTTTTGCAAGGCCTGCAGCTAGCAACAACCCTTTTTCTTCGGAAAGACGATACAGGCGTGTGCTCACGTCCACTTTAGCGGTTTAGGATGGCGATGGAGATAATGCAGTGTTGGGGCACGCGATGGTAGAACTGGTGAGTGTTTAGGCATGATGGTGCTTCTGCATTGTGGGAGTCACTAAATAAACCAAATGTCTGCGGTGTCCTTCGTAAGCAGCGAAGATGCCGTTATCCCGAACTTCCATAATACAACACTGCTTGCTTCCTTTTCTTTTTCAGGTACTATGCCATCTGTTATCCCATGAAGCGACAGATTAGCCTGCGCACGTGCCGCGTCGTCATCGGCGTCATCTGGGCATTCAGCCTGACCATTACGTTGCCGTGGACCTTCTTCTTCCGGCTCATGCCCATGCTGAGCGAGAGCGAGACCACGCTGCAGGTGTGCCGCGAGGACTGGCCCACCGAGGGAATGGGCGTGCTGTACTTCATCGTCGCCAACCTGGTGCTCTGCTACCTGCTGCCGCTCTGCGTCATCACGCTGTGCTACGTGTTCATCTGGCTCAAGGTGTGGCGGCGCCGTCCCCCGGGCGAGGCGCACGACTTCGGCGTCGAGAACATCATACAGCGCTCGAAAATCAAGGTGGCCAAGATGCTGCTCGTCGTGGTCGTGGTGTTCGCCATCTCGTGGCTACCCTTGTACGCCATCTTCGCGCGGCTCAAGATGGGCGAGCCGCTAGCCGACGGCAGCCTCGAGCAGTCGCTGATCGAGGTGGCCGCGCCGGTGGCTCAGTGGCTAGGCGCCTCCAACAGCTGCATAAACCCAATCCTGTACGCCTTCTTCAACAGCAAGTTCCGCATGGGCTTCAAGGCCATCCTTTTCCGGCGCAAATGCTGCTGCTGCTGCTGGTGCTGCGACGGCGCCAATGGTGGCCGTCATCGCTCGGCGGCCAGCGTTGTGCGCCACGAGCTGTCCTGCAACCGGCCTTCGAGTGTGAGGACTTCCCAGGCCGTGGCACGCAGGAAGGATTCGGGCCTCTCGCATGTGTTCTGACTCTCGATGCAGAGAAATGCCGCAAAGATGTAGCTGCCAGGTCAAGCACAAAATATTTGTGTTTGCGTCGTAGTATGATATGTACACACACAACGACACACACACAAATTCAGTTCATTGAACTTCCATCTTTGCACAGCAGCTGCGTCTCACTGAATTGTTTAGGAAGGTTTTGTGACACCAGCTTCTTGCTGCTTACAGCGTCTTATTCGGCGGCGTTGTTGTGCCAAGGAAGGGGAAGAGTAAGACGCCGTTTGAAAAGGTATCGGTGCCTCCTGTCGTCGTGTAGTCACACGCGAATATTTGCCAAAATGTATCATAGCGAATATACCACCGATTTTTTTTCAACAGATTTAAAAACATGAACATGCCAGTTATTTTTTCACCTTCTCATCTGGATTTTAGAATATGCGAAAATCGCATTCACGGCAATGTCTGGTAGCTGATTCAAGAGATTCACTGATTACCTTTTCACTTCTTTATTTTAGGGCACATATTGCTAACGCGAAATTGAAGCCTAATAGTATTGCAGTAATTTCTCCTTAAACGGACTGTCTACTGTTATTCATGGACGTTGTGTTCTATAGCGCAATAGAAAGCCTATGATCGGAAGCGTTTAAACTTGCAGTGGTTTCTCTGGAAAGCTTGTAGAAAGTGTAAAACCAGAATTTTTCAATCTGCGTAGTCTCTTATTGAAACCGTGTACAGACGCCGACAACACTGACTACTAGAATGGATGGCAATCTCACAGGCCATGCATCAATGCACCTCTGAGTTCACCGTAACCCAGTTCGTTTGCGTAAGGCGGCGTTACTTTTCAACGCGCGCTGGCTGGAAAGAAGAAATAAATTACTCTCTCACTCAAAGTAAAGCTAGCAGAAGCGCATGAAATACAATTCATACAATATATCGTATAGAAAGGAAATGACTTTTCCTGCGCGGCTTTTTGGTTACGTGGCAATACACCTATTGGTTGCGTTGTTTCACCCTCCACATGTCATTCTTACTCCGCTTTCAGAGGCAAGTTAGAAATATAATTACTTGTTTATGGGATGCAAACATGCTCATTTTTGTCAGTATGAGACACAATGTTCTCATTCTCACCACAATCGAAAGACATCTTCCAATTGGTAGGCAGTCCCTTTAACAAAAATTCCAAAACTAGGAACACATTCAAAATATCTGTCCGTAAAACCCGCTAAAATGATTTGCCATTTTAGTTAGGATTGTTTCGAAGTGCTAGGGGAAGGCTTTTGGAAATCTTTTGCGCGTATGTCTTAGTAACTTTTATTCGCTAATATATGGAAACTGCTGCTACCTTTAAAATTTCTGTTTAGCAGACGTGACTTCACTACTGTGTGGCTTCAGTTTCGCAATTTAAACTAGAACTTTTTAATTAGCCATGTTGCAATTATATGATCGTGATTTTTGTGCATTGCAAGTCGCGCGAAAATTGTGGATCTCTTCATGTGATCTCCTGAATAACCCCAATTGAACTATATGTTCCTTACCATTTTTCAAAAACCTGTCCGAACTAAAAAAAACATAAGAAAACCCACCCTATATAGCAAGAAAACTTACGTGTTTGCTTATGACCATGAAAAAAATTTTATAGAAAAATTTGCTTGGCATGAGCAGTTTTGGATTTTCTAACCGGTAATCTGCACTACGAGAACGTGAACTATCAAAGAAATTGTTCTGCATTTCATCGCTTAGCCTTCAGGAGACAAAAGTTATAATCAATAGAGAACTCATACGCTTTATTATTTTAACAGTTTAGAGAGAGAGAGAGAAAGTGATAGCTAAAAAAGGAAAGGCAGGAAGGTCAACCAGATGAGCGTCTGGTTTGCTACCCTACACTGGGGGAAGAGAAAGGGGAAACTAAAAGAGAAAAGCGGGATAGTCAGCCATGGATATTGTTTTTAAGAAAGAGACCTGTAACGCTTACGTTAAAGTTGAAGCTGCTCATAAAAGTGTTTTGGTATGAAGCCATGTTTCAATAGCCAAATTCAACACCTGCTCGCAAATCTGCACGAATAAAATATTGAAAGTAGCAGGTACAATCAGTGAATGTTTTTGAACCTTTAGCATTGCAAGCGGAGTTAATTTCTTCTTGCACATCTTTTGGAAGTAGGAATTTGGAAGCAAGTGTCGCTACAAAAAAAAAAAAAGGAGCTAGCGTTGCAAAGAGGCCTGTACAGTCCAACATTACGGTCGCACTAGAACTAGAAAATATACTAATTCCCTGACATGGGCGACTTTAGTGTTACATTGATGCTCACTCAGGCAAAGCACAGTGTCATATAGAAATGATAGCAACAACTATAGGGGATACAAGACAAGATGCACTTGATGTTATAATTGGGATTTAGAAAAAAAGGTGATTATTGTCGATTCTTTGTCATAATAAAACAGCTAAAACGGCCCTCACGAAAGCCGCTTGGACAGTAGCGCCATGGCGCCTTGTCATTTTTCTGATTCGTGCTACTAGACGCCGGAAAATAAGCAACCACATGTCGAACGCGATAGACGCAGCCGATAAAAGTGAGTGCTGGAAGCGCGATACGGTCCTTTTTTTCGACTTAGACAAACTCAGATGGAATAATCCTTGCGCTGAATTTCCAAACTGTTCGTTTGTCGTTCCTTTTTGTTTGCCCATGCAACTGCTGTTTGGAGTATAGGGACGTTGAGGGAGCTGGGCAAAGTGGAGTTTGTTAGCCGACCACACTCTCCATCCAGTGCTCTCAACTGCGAATGTCACAAAATGCTCTTGTCGCAGGAATGACACTAATGCGCAGTAATGCTCCAATTGACTTTAAATTCTACTATGTAACAGCGGCATAGGAAACATTATTTTCCTAATGGCCAGTGACCAAGATGTCGCGCATTTGGTGGATGTGTCGTGGTGCTGAATGGTGAGAAAAGAAGGGGGGCCACAAACAAGCAATGTTGTATCTTCCCCGAAAAGGCCGGCGAAAGCTAAACATAAAGAAGGTGGTTGGGATGGCTAAACAGTAACAGTACCAACACCGAATAATAGAGGTAGGAGCAGAGCTCGTGCTCGGGGCTCCTCTCGTCACCATTACGGCTCATCGTTTAGCAGCGAACAGTTTCACAGGGCGTAGCTGCAGACGAAAATGGGCACCACAGTGAACTTGCCAGAAGTAACAATAACGTTGTAACAACGCCAAAAAGAAGTAACGAGCGTGGCACGTTCCTAGTCTATTGGTAACTTCTGCTTTGTTCGGGAGGACCATTTCTGTATGACTGCTCCAGCGTTACTCTCCGGCTACCTGCTGGCATGACGTGAGCTGCAGGTGAACACAACTCCTTTATCTGTGGTCTACTGGTAAGATATTGTGTCTGATGTTCCTGTCCGTCGTAGTAGCCTTGATGGAACTAGTGTGATGAAAAGAGAGACTAGCAAGGCTTGTTAGCATCACGTTTCGGCTATGCGAAACCAGTGAATTTCACACGGAATTCTTCCAGATTTCGTAGAATGACGAAGACTATCGTCCATATTTTTTTGAGGTCCCTATATAGCATGAGCCACAGGTAAACAAAGTTCATGTGACAGGCTAGAGCTTTGACAGCGCTATTTCATTATCCTTCTTATTCTCTTCTTTTTTTGCCGCTCACTTTAATCCAGTTAACTCCCTTCGAACGTTCTGCATTAGCCTTTCTTCCAGGTGTAATTAGAAAACAGAGCTGATGCCACAATGATTGGTATTTGCTGGCAGTAAAAACTCGTAGTGAATTTCCTTCTGACATCCTCCTTTTTCCATGTCAGGGTGCTTCCTGCTTTCTTTAATCGCGTGCGAAACCAACATGCGCCTGACAAGTACAAGCATTAGCTCTACAGGTATACTATAGATTTCTTGCGCAAAGACATGGCAGCAATGAATAAATGTATCTGTTGCCCAGCATTTGCAAAGCAGTTCTCGTCAGTCGGCACAATTTTCTCTGTGTTAGTAGTAAGCTCAATCGCAGGCAGTTGGCGCAAGCTTTGCGAACACTTGCAGAAGTACGTGTGCGACAGCTTCCAATCGGGAGTATTCAAATGACGTCACGTACACCATTTGGTAGGCCTATTCATTCATTCATTTGGTAGGCCTTCCACTGTGCTGCTGGAGACAAGCGAATTTAGATAACACGCAGACTTTCCCCGTGCTTGCTGTGCTACAATATGTCGACCTTGATGACGTCAGTTCATACCCCGTATAGAGGCAGCTATCTGCGAATTCGTCCCAAGACGTGGTTAGTGGTGCCTATATTTGCTTTAACGTTTTTTTTTTCTTTCCTGACAACTTCAGGAAATACTAATAGAGCAGACCAAATGTTCTTCAAAATAAGTCTTAATGCTTGAGTAATAATCTTTAAGAATAAGTCGAAAAGGACAACAAAAGAGAAAATAGTTTTCATTTCAACCTGATTAATACATTTAATGAAACCCGCTTTTTTTATTGTGGACCTTTCCTATATACCTGTATATGGCAGAGTTATCACCAATGGGATGGAGGTTCTCCTAAATTGCCTTCGGTCTTATCATGCCATTACGACCACAGGTACGACGTTACGCCCACTTGTAGGCTCAGCATGCCTTGATTAAGCTATCGTTGACAGAACCGATCTTTAATTATCATTAAGAAGATAGTTCATAGGCTACTCGTAAACAGTTCCAGAGTACTACAAACAGTAGAAGCCGGAGAAAAGCAAATACTTTCAGGAAAAAAAAATGCATCCTTATACAAATAAGGACATCCTGTTTCTAGCTAAAACATTTATGCGATCACCTTTTCATGAAGGAGAACCGAACGAATTATGAATTAAGCAGAAGAGAAGCAATTATTTAACGACAAATTAAAAAAAACAAATTCGCCAAAGATTACGATGCTCGATTACGAGCGCAGCTGTTTAGGTGTCTTGAATTTGCGATATATTATGGCAAAGAATTTGATTCTAAAGAACAAGGTGCTCTCGGCGGCGGCGCTGAGCCTCTGCTCGGGCAACTCGTTTAGCAGTAGTGGCAGACGAAGTATTTCAACCGGTTGCGTCGCTCATTGTTCAGAAAGAAAGCGGGAACGCAGAAACGCGTCGCTCGCGCGGAGCGCATTCTCTAGCGGCTGCTGCGCCGCAAGGCGAAGTAGCGCATGCGCAGTGCGTCCGAAGCCCACGCCAGTGCTTTTGCTTCCGCGCTGGCCGCCTGTCTAGTTATTCCAGCACTCCGCTTTCCTCCTCCCCCTTTTCGCCATACCCTCCTGCGCTTTCCGCTTCCTGGTTGCGTTGCACCCTCCTCTCTGATTTCCTCTTCGCTTCTTTCGTCCTCCCGCTGTACTCCGCGTTCGCTTTCATTTTTCGCTGTGCTCGTTCGCTTAATTACGCCGACGCTCGCCGCAGGAACGAGCGCCTAAGAGCTGCGCTGAAAATAAATATACACAGAAAGCAATCGCGAAGGTGCGGACTGCTCGCTGGAAGGAAATGTCTAGTGTAACTCCGCAGTCTATTCATGTAATAACGCACTAATATAAAGGCAGGACAGTCGTAGTATTTGTTTCAGTATCTCACAGATGCACTAGTAAAAACGCGTCGCAAGAACGAATTGAATAAATAAATTACCAACAAAGAAACATCTCCAATATTTCGCACATTGAAAAATACTTACGAATGCGTTAAAGGCGGTGTTTTTCAAACTAACAGCCAGCAGACAGAAGTCGCAGCAAATATAAAGCTCGACATTAAGAGCTCTAAATTTTACCAGGCGTCAAATTTGCAGACTATATAAATTAGTTGCTGCTTGAAAACGTTTGTCTAAGAAGGATGGGAACTTTGACGACGACGTCATATGTATGCGTCGTATGTGTGTTGCATCAAACTCATCGCAGCTCTTGTTCGAGCTCAGACACGCACACACACAAAAAGAAAGAAAACGACGTAGATGAGAACGAAGACAGACACAACATTACCTTTGGGCAGGATGGTGTCCTCAGTCATGATTAAAGTTTCTGATGGCATGCATGAAAAAATAAAGCACTACATCACACTCAAAAAGTTATGTATATCTAGTGATGACCAGCAAATGAAGGCCAGCAGGACAATGAAGGAACCTTCATTAAGCTCCAGCGAAATAATTTAAGTGAATGTATATTAACTTGCATATAGGCAAAGTTTGGCAGCATTGTCGGCGCGGGCGACAAAATTATATTTGTTAATTCGGCTCGCCCTCGGTGCATATACTGTCTGCGCATGCGTGCGCCCGCGTGCCACCATTTTTTATGCGACAGAACTGCAGCGTTACAAGTCTGGGAGTTTGAGGCACTGTGGTACTGCAGATTGCTTCAAAATATTCTTGCCCAACATATTTAACACAAAAAGCTCGTTGATATTTTCTAATTAGAGCTGCCCATAAATCGACTGATAGGAATCTGTGTAGGTAGAAAGGCTCCTTTTATTTCTTCGGTGAAGAGATGTGCACGTCGAGACATACCACAGGGCGAAATTGTTGTGCAGCACCATAGCGTTACGGCTGTTGGCCTGTTCATTTAGATATCCGTTCTTTTCGTTATGAAATCGAGTTGGAAGGCATACGCTATATATACATATTTTTTCTCAACTTCTTATGCTCACTCACACTTGTGGTTTCGACAGCATTAGGGCAAAACGCTGCGACACTAAAATTTGTGTTTCATGTGTTTCATTTGTCCACTATCGTGGACAAATGAAACCTGTACGAAACAGTTCAATCATACGCAGAAGAAAAAAAAAATTGCTGATGGTTGCATATAATAAAGGATGTGTGTTCCCCTATCAAAGGAACTGAAGGACACGTTAATGATATGATTAACTTTACGAGCACTTCAAGCATGATCTTCTGCTTTCACTGTTGCAAATTGAACTTTTTTATTCCGGTTCCATTTCACCAGAAAGGTGCAAGAAACGTGCAAGGCAGGGAAGAATTTCAGTATCCGTTACACGTGTGATGAAGTGTCCCAAAGAACGTCAGGGAAACGGAACAAAGAAAGAAGATGGCAAAGTTCGGGAGTCAACTTGGAGGAGGATGTGTTCGAAGACCGGACCGGGCATCGCATTTACATGATACTTTTGGTCAGCTGCGAAAAGCTGGGAAAATGAACTTTTTACAGATGAGAATTAATTGCAGGCCTAGGACAAATCTACTTAATGGTTTGGTCATATAAATGTACATGCTTCTCCGCGGAAACACTGTTTTCTGTACATGGTGCGATTTCTGCTTGACAGCAGACGTTTCTATTGTATTTATGCTTATCGTCCTTATATCGTACTGTTTCTTGATGTAAGTGGCTTCCCCTCCCCGTCAGCAGAGAGTAAGAGCATTCCTGTAAAAAAGAGTAATTTAATATGTACCATCTCCTTCACATGAAACAATCAATCCCTTTCAGTCAAGAAATGTGCAATGTATGACAAGCTGTTATATATTATTGCGTGTCAACGGTAAAAGTATATACGTGTAAGTGTACGTGTGTAAAGACAGAGAAGGACTGGGCTCGTCTGGTGGTGTTCAATGACTGCGAACAGCTTTTCCACGCAGAGGGCAGCTAGCGTGCTCTCTTGTGCTATTTCAGAATAGCCAAAAGATACATGCCTCAGTTTGAATATTAGATCGTGCAAATTACTTATGTTACACGCGTGACCAGTGCACGCCCCAGTCATTTCTAAAATTCCCAATTTCGGCATATCCTGGCTTTCCCCATAACCTTTACGCTGCTCAGAAAACTTTGGTAAGCTCTAACCGTTAACTGAAGTCTGAATTTTAGAACGTAATATACTGAACATTTTACTGTGCTGTACATAACTGCAGCAAGGCTTGCACAAGCTTACACATTTTTTCTCCTCATTCATATCAAGCACATGTATATTTGAACACTACAGCGGTCTTTCCTCAGAATCCACTTGCGGCATTACTAACCTTTGTCACGGGTTTTTACACTTCTGTAGAAGCCCTAATGAACTGGTTGGACGAGAGGGTCAGGGAAGCCTGACTGCCTACTGAAACTGTTTCGCTAGCTCAATCCGTATGGCGCGCACTTTGTGTTGGCTTGAAGTGCAAATAAAGATTAGCTTCCTCCAAGCAGAGCTAGCATGTTTTCAACTTGCCCTACATACAACTTCTAGAACGAAGTTTGATGTATCTTTAAAAAATAAAATGGGAACAAGCAGTAGCCAAACCCACAAGTTCAAGCCAACAGATTGACGCGGAACCTTTTCATAACTGATGCGTATATTTATTTTGTCATCAACGTCACTGTAGACGCGGCGTGTTTTGTGCCGCAAGCACTCAATTTGCATTCCTTGCGGTAAACTGATCACAGGAACATATATGCCCTGCCACGATAGTGGCTAATTCTATTCCTTTCCATTCATAGGGAAAGATAGCGTGATGTGTACTTTGTTTATGTTTCTCTTCATGGGTGTATGTGAACAGCACAGCTGTGTGATTTTCTCTGCCAGATTTCATCATCCAAACTTGCAGTGGAATGTCCTGTTGTCTTTTACACTGCGGTAACGTCTGTTGTTTCACTCTGTACATATTACATGCGTTTGTTGTGAACCTAAATATTGTTTTCCGGTAAAAGGAAACGAAACAGAAAATTAAGCGCTTTGATGCTCCTATATCACTTGATGGCATTTCACAGTAAAGGAAATTGGAAGCTGTTGTACGACTCAGACTTTGTCATCTTCGACAGCTTGACTTGCTGTCACTAGTTAAACACACATGCTACCCTTCAATTAGGAAAAATGGTGGCGCTATGAAGCTTTTGGGAAAAACAAACGATCCCCCAGGAGGGGGGATACGCTGTGGAAACGGAGTTAGTTATTTACCCTGTGGTGACGGTCTCCTATTAATATCAAACTGCATACCCCTAGCCTTCCCTGTCGTCTTCCTTACCCGCTGCGGTAGCTTAGCGGCTGTGATGTTACGCTGCTAAGCACGAGGTCGTGAGATCAAATCCCGGCCGTGGCAGCCCCATTTCGGGGGGGGGGGGGGCGAAATGCAAAAACGCCGATGTCTCGTGCATTGTGGGCACGTTAAAGATCCCTTTGTAGTCACAATTATTCCGGAGTCCGAGTTACAGCGTGCCTCAAAATCAAATCCTGGTTTTGGCCTGTAAAACCGCAGAATTCATTTCGTCGTTATCCTTCAGACTGTAGCCTTGCGAGAAGTTGCCGCGCATCTGCCTGCTGTCTGTGCAAGGCAGTTTCTCTGGCTACAACTGAGGTAAGATATGACATTTTATTTATAATTTTTTAGGGCACCGCACTTCTCTGCGGCACTGACGGATCCTGACAGGTGAGCTAAGTCTGTCGGCAAGATTAGAAACGAGGGACAAATAGAAAACGGACGCCAGTAATACCCAGCGAGTTTGAGAAGTGAGTCTCCTCAGGAGGGGTCCACGTTGGTTGGCCGCAGCTGTTCTGCGAGCTGGAAAGCGCGACCGGTGGAAAGCCCTCCAAGCACTCATGCGGCAATGGGAAAGAAACTGGCGTGTTCTGTTCAAGCTGAAGCAGCCGAACACACGGTGGCCGCATCCAGCCTGGCTTGGGTGTATTGCAACTGTTTCCAGGGTGCCGTTGAGCAGCTTTATCAAGTTTGCCCGATTTCCGCTTGGTGAAGCATGCATTACAGAAACCGCTCCCCACAAATCTCCCCTTTCCTGTGCGCCCTCTAAATGCGGCTTAAATAAAACACAGAGCTATGAACGAGTCCTGTGAGGACTCGAGATTGAACTGTTTTGACAACACTGTGTAGTTTGAGTGCACAACATAGTGTGTGCGTGGCTTAAACGCTGATATAGTCTGTGGTTTCCCCGGAAAGCAGCTGC
Source organism: Dermacentor albipictus (assembly GCF_038994185.2). NCBI lineage: Eukaryota > Metazoa > Arthropoda > Arachnida > Ixodida > Ixodidae > Dermacentor > Dermacentor albipictus. The sequence continues at coordinate 70,132,260 of NC_091821.1, read as the reverse complement.
TGCACCTAATCAAGCTCCGACATGCAATGCACCTAACGGACTTGTCTCTAAAATTCTGAAGAGATCTATGGTTGCGTTTTTAGCAGTATCGTCCAGAGTGGCATACGCTAGCCAGCTGTTGCGTTTGCCGCATCGGCTGTCAGGTAGCCCTTGTTTAAATATATACTCAAATCCAACTGAAACATGTTGGTGAGTTGAGCAGTACATGCTTTTGACCAGAACTGTGGCGCAATTTTCAAAATACGGAAGATATTGCGCCTGTCCGTATCGCTTCTATTGCCTGTGTCTCCATTGCTGAGGCATAATTCCGGTAAACAAACGAAAGCAAATTTCTCCTTGATAGCTATGTGTGCAAATTGTTTACCCAGAAAAATCGCGAAAAAATTTGACAGCCGCAACTGCTGTTCAGCGTTACATAATGCGAAGCATTGTTGCAACCATCTTTTCTGGACCCGTATCACCTAGTTCCCCAAGCGAGCTCCGAGTGAAGCTAGGGCGTTTTCAGTGCAACGAGCTGATTTCTCCCAAATAATTAAATGTACAGGTAAATTATTGAAAAACGCAGATGACAGAAAAGATCTAGACGACAACCCTACGATACAAATGTCATGATTATGCTGTGGAAAGCTACAATTTTGTTCCCAGAGCGTTCAAAGATTCAGCAATTGAAGCCTTTCATCATCATCATCATCATCATCATCATCATCATCATCAGGGGCGGCAGCATCCTATTCTTGTGTCCACTGCAGGACGTAGGCTTCTCCCTGCGATCTCCAGTTACCTCTGCCCTGCGCCAACTGATTCCAACTCGCGCCCGCAAATTGCTTAATTTCATCACCTCCTCCCCTGGTTTTCTGCCGTTCTCGACTGCGCTTGCCTTCTCTTGGTACGCATTCAGTACCTCTGATGGTGCACCGGTTATCCATTCTACGCATTACATGGCTTGCCCTGCTCCATTTCTTTTCTCTTAATGTGAATTAGAACATGGAAATGACGAAATTTTGTTCTCCATTATCTAGAGAAAAACGGTCGCTGTGATAAAACTACGACGGCTATCGTAACAACCGGTTCATTGTGCCTAGTTCAACGACTGAGCTTTCGATTGATGCCCATCTCTGCTCTCCAGATATGGCGTAATACTGTTCCCAAAAAGTTTTAGAAACACAGTTGTCCAAATTCACCTGGAATCTTGGTAAACCCAAGTGTATCATTTCTGAAACGTCGGAAGCAGTGACCGAGTAGTTTAATCGCAGGGACCTGTCACCCCACGTCATTCTCGCAGCGGTTCAATACCGTGCTCGGTGATATATCTTTTAAAGCCACATAGGACTTATTTCCACACTCTCCCACCAGAACTCATAAATAGAAAACTCAAGCTTTGGTTTTAGTTTCGCTATTTCAGCGTGGTTCTGCAAGTATTATATAGGGTTTTTCTGCTGCACCAAAGTCTTAAAATTCGTCTGTGGCAGGTAGCACAATTCTAACTGAATTACTCGATAAGGCAGGCCTTACTTCCGCGACTATTCAAATCCGTAATTTACTGATTAATTTTAAAGCATATATAACAATTTACGAATTGTGGCTAGTGAGCTTGCAAGGTATATCGACTTGGAACAAATTCTAAGGAGTGTACTGATTTGGAGATATGCTCTAACTTGCCGTAAGAATGCACCGTTGTTCCATTTACTTTTTTAGCAAAACAATGTTTTATGTGTGGAAGCACAAAAATAACTGGAACATCGTGTATTTTCTCACACACTTCAAAAATGTATACCTCGAAACGGGTGCCATCGTGAGAATTCGTTCCGAGTGGATACGACTTGCGAATTCCCCAACTACAATTCGGAAATTTCAATGTGTGCCATAAAGTAGAGAGAGAGAGATAAATGATAAATGAAAGGCAGGGAGCTTAACCAGGACTGAACCCGGTTGGCTACCCTACACTGGGGGAGGGGAAAAGGGGAGGAAAAGATTAAGAGAAGAAGCCGACGTGGTAACAGTTTTCTGCTCTGTATCACTGGCGGTGACTCAGTCCGGATCACAGATGGTCACTCAATCCAACAGCTTTCAAAAATCGCAGCAGGGCTTTTGTGGCCTTTTGTAGCTGCGATATGCGAGGCCATGGTTTGTAGAGCCCTGGTTATTACGTGCGGTGCAATTTAGTTTTAACTGGACTTTAAATGGAATAAAAAGTGCCATTTAGCTTTGAATACTTCGAAGCGATCTAAGCGCCTCAAGGAAGGCGGAATGGGAGTCGCAGCTGTCTAGAGCCGCGCACGCACTTGCTGAACTCTGCCGCAGGCACCCAGATGTAGATATCCTGAGTTGGGGACTGAACACTGAGCTGTGTTTCTTGGTTACTATCACGACTAATAAGCCTGATAATCAGCTACATAAAGTTTATTATGCCGCCTAGGAAAACAAAAATAGCTATTCGCATTGCGTTTCTTCCGGGCGGCGCCTTTTCTTCGACTTTCGGTTGCCCTCAATGTAAAAACACGATACCCTGCACTCGTAGCTTTTGGCTTGACATAATACCGGCCACCAAGGCAGCAGGCTGACGGTACCATCGTCAGTGACGTCCTCGCGTGTACCTTTGGCATTACGGAACAAAGTAGCAAAGAGGTGTCGACAAATTTTGGTTGTTTCCCTTCGGTTAGTCTGTTACTTCCGTTTGTTCAAAACTATTCCGTTTTCACAGAGCTTTCGTTGCTGTGCTGTAAGGTTGATCAAAAATGCGTTTTTCTTTATCTTTTTTTTTCGTTTTTTTTTTTGCCGCGCAATGCCAGCCGCTTGAGGTGTGGGCAGTGCCAGCGCTCACCTCAAGCCCAGCATGCTACTTGTAGATAACGCCGGCTGTTCAACAAGCGCATCGTAAGGCTGTAATTTTTTTATATATATCTTATACAAAATATCCCTAAAGGCCCTCATGGTTGAAGATATTACATAGGGGGAGAGGGGGGGGGGTTACAGGTAATTGATAAAATATAGGATACACCACAAATTCACTGATAAAAAATTAAGCAAGCATCATGAGACATTAGAATGTCACATGAGAAGACCATAGTCAATTCGATTAAAAAGACTTGGAACACAATATTCCCGCCTTTTGCTACCATAATTAGTGTGACAACGTCATTTAACAAAGCGCTTTGTTGTACGTAATGTTGAATTATTTCTAAAATACATTTGGCAAAGATAGCATTCACTTGATTGATCTAAGTACATTGCGCTTGTCAACCAACCCGGCAGTAGATAGATCAGCTAAATGTGTATAACAAAATTGTGCCCCGGAGTTAATGTATCATCATCACCTGCTACCCATTATTCTTCCAAATTCAACAGTCTTCTGCACGAAATTTAAAAAGCAAATGAAATTGCAGGTGTATAACAGCATCTCACAAAAGCCGGATTTTATAACAGATAACAATGATGTGTTTCTAAAGTAAATAAATAAAAAAAGAAATAAAAATAAAAATAACAAAATAAAAATGTGTAAGAAAAAATAAAGTGTATTTGATGTCATGACAATGCAGCACATGTAAGGATCTTTGTGTTACATTATATATTGACCCCTACAGTCACACACCATTTTCTAGCATTCAAGCTTTCAAGCAATCAAGCATTCAAGGTATTCAACGGGGAAGATATAGGGGTAAGGAACGACGGCGAATTCCTCAGCCACCTTCGATTTGCCGATGGCATTGTTCTATTCAGCAACACTGCAGACGAGTTATAACAAATTATTGAGGACCTTAACAGGGAGAGTGTAAGAGTGGGTTAAAGATTAATATGCAGAAGGCTAAGATAATAATGAATAACGGGGCAAAGGAACAAGAGTTCAGAATCGCAAGTCAGCCTCTAGGGTCTGTGATGGACTACGTTTACCTAGGTCAACTAATCATAGGGAACCCTGGCCATGAGAAGGAAATTCACAGAAGAATAAAAATGGGTTGGATCGCATACGGCAAACATCGTGAGCTCCTGGCGAAACTTATCGTTATCATTAAAAAGGAAGATATACAATCTGTGCATTTTACCGGTGCTGACATAAGGGGCAGAGACTTGGAGAGGGACCAAGAAGCTTGAGAACAACTTAAGGACCGCGAAAAGAGCGATGGAATGAAGAATGCTAGGCATAAGTTGAACAGACTGAAAAAGAGCGGCTTGAATCAGAGAGCAAACGGGTATAAACGACGTTCTAATTGACATTAAGAGAAACAATTCATGCTGGGCAGGTCATGTAATGCGCAGATTAAATAACCGTTGGACCATTAGGGTGACAGAATGGGGACCAAGAGAAGGGAAGCGCAGTAGAGGACTTCAGAAGACTAGTTGATGCGACGAAATGAGGTAATTTGCTGGTGCTACTTGTAATCGGTTAGCGCAGGACAGGGGTAATTGGAGGTCGGAGGTTGAGGCCATCGTCCTGCAGTGGACATAAAATAGGCTGGTGATGATGATCATGATGGTGATGATCGTTACGATAGAGATTGGTAGAGGTCAATAATGACTAGTAATTACTAATAATGACTACTAATGATTTGTAATAACTACTAATGACTCCAAAATGGCCTGTATGTCCAACGACGGCTTGTAATGACCACAATTGATTAGAAATGACTAGAAATGTCCAGTAATTAGTAGTAATGACTAAAATTACTACTAATTACTTCTAATGACTACTAATAACTATGAAATTACCAATATGTCTAACAATGGCTTGTAATGACCACAATTGATTACACATGACTAAAGATGCTTACTAGTGAGCAGTAATGACTAATAATGATTGAAATGACTTGTACTGACTGCTAATGACTATGAAATGATCAATATGTCTGACGACAACTTCTAACGGCTACAATTCGTTGGAAATGACTAAAAATACTTAGTAATGACTTATAATGACTGAAATGACTTGCAATGATTACTAATGACTACGATATGACCAACATGTCTAACGATGACTCGTAATGACCACAGTTGATTCCAAATGACTAAAACTGATTAGCAGGGAGCAGTTATGACTAAAGGAAAGAAGAGAAAGAGAAGAGGAGAGTGATAAGAGGATGAAGAGTAGGCTCGCCTCTTAAGAGAGATCGTAAGAGACTGTAATTTTTTATGGGTAAGTTACTGGTGACGTCGTTCTACTGACTGACCTCCTCCTACGTGACGTCCCTGTCTGGAGATATCAAAGTGTGGAAGTGCCTTTCACTGTGAAAGAAGTGCAAGCAACCTCGGCTGCGTGCAGGCGACCGCCATCACCCGGTCGCGATGGGGCGACCTACGCTGCTTTAAGACACCTATGTTCAACAGCACAATGCTGTCTTCTGGAAATCTTCAATAAATCTTGGCATGGTGGAATGGTCCCCAATGATTGGAAATGTAACCAAGTGGTGTCTCTACTGAATGAAAATTCGACGCTGGACCATACATCGTACCGACTATTGTACTTGCGAGTTGCATCGGTAACCTCACAGAGACGATGTTTCCGACACCTGGGGAATGGTACCTTGAATAATATAACATCTACCCTGATGCTATGGCGGGCTTTCCACGTGAGCGGTCTTCAATTGAGAATGAAGGAGAAAGATAGCGAAGACAGGAAAGGCAGGGAAGTCAACGAGACGAGCACCCGGTTTCATACCTTACACTAGGGGTGGGGGAAAGGGGGATAGAAAGAGGAAAACATATATTCATTGATCTTGCGACCTCCGTGCCGGAACAAAAAGCTATGAAGCGCCTGTTTGTGGCACTCATATTAAACGTAAAAGGTGCTTATGACAAGTAAGCCACAAAGCCATTCTCCAAGCTCTTGAGGCTGCAAAACTTGGAGGCCACGTCTTTATATAGATTAGGAGCCATCTCTCAAGAAGATCACCCGCCGTGGTTGCTCAGTGTCTATGGTGTTGGGCTGCTGAGCACGAGGTCGGGGGATCGAATCCCGGCCACGGCGGCCGCCTTTCGACGGGGGCGAAAAGCGAAAACACCCGTGTACTTAGATTTCGGTGCACGTTAAAGTGACACTAAAGCGAAACAATAAATCAGTTTAGACTAATGGAGCATAGTTTGAGAACCCTGCGGGCAGTCATTTAAAAAAAATTGTTTGATTATTAGATGAGAAAATGAAGGTCCAAGTATCAGTATCTGCATTTCGCGCCGTAACCCCAGCGCCAGTACGTCAGCGTGGCGTCAGGGATTCCAAAGTATGTTTTCGCATTAGGGCCGCGTTGGCTGAATAAAGGTTCCCGAAATTTGCCATGTTTAATATTTGGGGCCCTATAACGTAAAACTATTCCAATATATTTCTATTCCAATTTCCTGACGTCAAATTTGCGTAACCACCGACGCAAGCACCGGGCGGTCACCCGCAGGGTTGTCTGAGCAGACCAATCAAACGCTCTCCTCGTTCATAGGAGGTCACTTTTCTTTGCTTGAAAAACGAATAACATTGCCTACACTGAGCGGCTTGTCGTATCTTATTGGCTGACAAGAGGCGAGGAGAACGCTCAAGTGGAGAGGGATTCACTGGGGCAGAGCCAGTGCACTGAAAATCGATAACCGGATGAAGAGGGTGGTGCCGGCGTCTGCGAGTGGTCGGCTTTCCCTTACTTAGCTTGTGGTGGCTGGTCGAAAATCACGGCGGCATGCAACGGAAGCTTAAGAATCACGCTAAAACTGACCCTCAGCAAAGAAAAGTTGGCAGAATGAGATGGTAAACGTGCCTAAAGGGCTCGAAAACGTCACACGGCCACGCAAGAAGCTTTATTATACGCAATTACACCCATGGTCTCCTGGAGGTGCGAGTAGCCAGCGTCTCAGCGATCGGCGACAGCTATCTTTTATTTCTTTCAGAACGGGGCAGCCTGCGGCTATTCCGAAGAAAATTCAGTTTTGTTCGGCATATTAATGCATCTTTATCGCGTACACGTCACTTTGACGCGGTGAGCTTGTGCGGTTTTGTGACGTCGCTTGACAGGCAGGTGAAGTGGGTGTAGTCCGAAAACTTTTTACCAATAGCCGAGGGCTAATGGCGAAAAGAGGTCGAATCAGGAATAACTGTTTTTCTTTCTTCTGTCAAATCATGCATGATCAGTGTGTACACATCATATCAGATGGGGAGGTATCGCGGTTTTCGTGACGTCGCGTGACAGACAGGCGAAGTTGGCGTGGTCGAAAAAAAACTTTTGACCAATCGTGGAGGGCTGATAGCAGAATTGGAATAGAAAAGTTTGGAATAGTTTTACGTTATAGCGCCCTTGGTTTCTTTAGAACACAATGTAGTCAATCTGTACCGCTATATATGATTAGTAGGCCCTAGAAGATGCCATCAAAATCCAAGACGTCACAGCCCCCAGGTGCGGGAACTCAAGTAGGGGTCGCCTCCCGTATTTCGTTCTTGCGCTGTTTCTGGCTTACCAAACGTCTTATCGTTGTAAGAGTGGTGTTTTTGGTGTTGTAGAACGGTAATTTACTGATGCAGAAGGAATCATATTTCACTTTAGTGTCCCTTTGAAGAACCCCAGGTGGTCGAAATTTCCGGAGTCCTCCAGCCTGCCTCATAATCAGAAAGTGGTTTTAGCACGTAAAACCCCATAATTAATTTTTTTTCATGGAGATTGGTGTTCTTTTCTTACAGAAGATAACCCGACAAATAGCTTTATCTTCAGTGCGGTGTTCCAGAAAGCAGAGTGCTGAGACCGACTTTTTTCAATTTCGTACTAGTAGGGCTCACGGAAACGCTGCCACAGTCAGCTAATGTCTCGCTCTACGCCGATGATATTTGGATCTGGGCGTCCGGAGTGACACGGCCACAAGTGCGCGCCAGAATACGGACAAGGCCGACAAGGTCTGACACTATCTACAGAAAAATGTGCACTAGTGACATTTACACAAAAACCGATGTCTTTCTACACGGTGTGCATCGAAGGCCAGTCAGTTGGGTATAAGATAACTCATAGATTTTTTGGCGTTATCGTGGATCGTGACCTAGCATGGAGTCCCCATGTCTCATACATAAAAAAGAACTCATTTGTATTGAGAATATGTTTAAATTCATAGCTGGGAACTCGCGCTACGTGTTACAACTATGTAGGGCACATTTTTCGGGTTTCTTCGATAGAATCTTCCAGTCTTGTCCAACACATGCAAGACTAATCTCCTTGCACTACAGAGCGTACAAGCCCAAGCACTTCGGATATGTCTTGGCCTCCCGGGATGTTCTTCAATAGCTGCAACAATTATCATTCAAAAGGAGCATATGATTACGTTTTATATCGTCGTTGAGATGCTAAAAGCGCACATTCGAGATCTTTCACGGCTACCACCCCACCAATTAGCCTATTGGCCAGCGCGAAATCCACAGGATACTTTATGTAGTATTGTGATGAGACACCATGACCCTATACGAGCTGGCTTCAAGCCTGCAAAATGCCCAAAATTGGCATTGCGCCGTCTCTAGAAAATTCAAGTGTGCCTCTCAGTTCCTGGGATTACCAAGAAGGCAGACTTGTTACCGCTAGCCCTGAAGCAGCTGTACCTGTTTCTCTTACATGAGTCCTATTTTGACCACATACACATTTACACGAACAGTTACATCAATTGCAACAGCTCTACCGGAGCAGTGGTTGTTCCTTGAGACGCCGTCTCTTGGCAATTTAAATACTCCCACAATACCATATCGACAGCAACAGAACTTGCAGCTCTTCAACGTGCAGTCAAGTACGTGCTCCAGTAGCCACCAAATCGTTATGCCATCTTCGGCTATACGAAAGCAGACCTAGAAACTCTGCAGTTTGTGCTACGTCATGGGTTACACGAGCAGCTATAATGTACGAAAAAGGCCCGCTCAACACCACGCGGTCGAGAAAGGAGAAGAAGAGAAAGGAGAGTGATCGCGGAATTGTCGGCAACAACAGCGCAGATGAAACTGCTCGCTCGGCTCATCAAAAACATTAGCGGTTGCCTATACCACTCTCAAGAACGAATGCTGCACGGAAACTGCAATCACTTGTTCGCCACATCACACTTCTTCGATGTAATTCACCGGGACTCACCGACTCACGCTTGCACTCTCTCGACCCTAACTTGCGACTTCGACCTGGACTCTCCACCGTGGATAGCTTTACTGTGTCGCATGTGGTTGGGCGTCGCATTTACAAATGCCTATTCCTTCCTAATAGGAATGACCAACAGTGCGGCGTGCAATTGGTGTGGTTGCGATGAGACTATAGAGCACCTTCGGTGCCACGGCCCGTCATTTGACGCGCGATGACACACTCTACAAGCTAAACTGAGCCTCTTATATAATAGAGTGCTCTCGGAGGAAAAAAATCCGTGGACCATGGCCTATGCATTCTTGCACGCGAAATGCCACAAAAGCCCTTCTGCGCTTCTTAAAGGCTACTGGAGTGTACGAGCGCTTGTCACAGTGGACATTCCGCTGCGATTGACTATGTGCATGACTCTTTATTTCTTTCTCTCTCCTTCTTATATATTCTTCCCCTTTCCCAAGTGTACGTTAGCCAATCAGGCACGCCTTTGGTGAACGTTCCTACCTTTCGCTTTTAGTCTTTGCCTCTCTTTCTCTTGAAGGCAGTTAGAAATTCATGACACAGAGTTTGCATCTGTTCAACAAAGTCTCAAGAAGCAAGGGGCATAGAAAGGACAAGCACCGGCGCCTTGACGCTTTCGCCCTGGGACAGCTGTATAACGTAACAACCTACACACAGACGACACACAAAGACGAAGAAGGCAACAGGAAAAGCGCTTGTCCCGTTGCCTTCTTAGCCTTTGTGTGTCTGTCGTTTACGCTGTTACATATACAGCTGTCACCGGATGAAAACGCGAAGGCGCCTGTGTTTGCCTTTTCAATAGCTTCGTCTTTGTGTGTCGTGCGTTTGTGCTGTTACATTATGCAGTTTCACCAACTCGCCAACTTTCCATATTATTGACAGCTGTACGTTAGCGAACCAGTGCGAAAATATACTATTCAACTAAATATTACCATCTGGCGGTCTATCTTGCCCCCCATTCTCGTGGCCGGTCTGAAAAAAAATGAAAATAAAGAAGTGCATTCTACTGATCGGTAAATTCACCGGATGTTAATTTAGGCAACTTCAGCTTTGCAGACGTAACAGTAAATTGCGGCAAAGAAATTTGGCAAGGGATGAAGGTAAAGAGCTTAGTACATTCGTGATAGCTTCGTCACTCAATGATTTACTGTACGGTAACTCAAAGTATCACGCAAGCTTGAATAAGTGTCACAAGTCTTGAGTACCATTACCAACGGATAAAAGCGCTCCGGGCCCGCCGCCCGGTTTGTCAGATATTCTCGGTGTGATCTTCACTCCGTCTATCGGAGCAACGACGAAGCGTTTGTTTCGCGAGCTCTTTCGTTGGTCGCGGCAGCGTAGAAAGAGATGGCGCCATGCGTCTACAGACATAGTTCGTTCCTGACGCTGCAGATGAAATGGGATTAATGGCATATTTCCCTTCGTGGTATGCAACCCTCGTAATTATAAGGATGGCTCGGATAATGACCACAAGTTTGACGTCATCGGGATGATGTCATCGCCATAAAATAGGCAATGTTCTCGGAGCAAAAACATTGAGGTCCCTATTTCGCAACATCTCAATATAAACATTTTCCGCAAAACATCTTCCCGATTTGGCTTGGAGTGCTGTTTTCGAGGACGCTACATTTCTAGTACCGTATTATCACAAAGTATTCAGACTGATAAAGCAACAAAATGCTGAATGAAAGGAACGCAGGCACATGAATTAATAGACATGCTCCCAACGCGCCTGTAGATGTCTACACTTTTGAAATCAAACGAAACTTTCAAAGGTGGCGCGCAGTCTTTCGCCCTAATCTGAAGTCTAAATGAGGCGAAATGAATGAATGAATGAATGAATGAATGAATGAATGAATGAATGAATGAATGAATGAATGAATGAATTATTAGGATGTATTTGGAAACGCTGCAACTATATTACCAACAGATTCTACAGAAGCATCAATTTCCTTCATATTTAAAATCTAATCATATTTCCAGTCAAATTTATTTCAACATTTCCACCATAATAGGAAGGCAAACAAAAAATACCTTTAGAAAGGCTTGACTAGAGCTCTGCACCCTCTAGTAAATAATGATAACATTAAGGTAAATGAACTTACTACAGCGATAAAGCAGTATCACGAGTCGCGATTCGGCAAGGAACACAAAAAGGCAAGAAACATGCACTCTTTCCGCCATTTCTCTGATTGAAACTAGGTAACTTGAAACACCACAAATCGAAGTCAGAATAGAAGTAACGAAGATTCAAAAAGAAACAGCAGATGAAAGACCAACAAGAATTGTGAAGATTCCGCAGTAACTGCCAATTTTTTCTAACGTTGGATTTTTTGGGAATACGCCCTAATGGGACCACAAGAGACTTAGGCGGATCGATCGCAGGCCTATTTCACTGGAATAAACCTGCTTATATAGGACCACTTCTAACGCCAGTGTTAGCACACCTTCCTTATCCAAAATATCGATATCTACAAAAAAATATTTTGTTTCGATAATAGACCATCAGAATATGTCTGTTATGTTTTTTTTACCATTCATGAATCGTGCTAAAATCGCAAGATTCTTGGCCGGCATGTGCATCTCTAGCACGCAAAGCTTCTCGCCTCGTGGTCGAATTTCCCCTGTACGCTACCAGATCTCGATCGCGCACACGTTTTCCGTACTTGCTGCTGATGAAATATGCAGTCTTGATAATACGTCAGCTTCTGGCAGCTTGTGCTCTGGTCTGTGGGTCACTTCAAACGTAAATTTCGGCCATTCGTTGATCCAATGCGCAATAATTCTACCTTTGGTTTGCGAGAGATTGAGAATATATATATATATATATATATATATATATATATATATATATATATATATATATATATATATGTGTGTGTGTGTGTGTGTGTGTGTGTGCGTGTGTGTGTGTGTGGGGGTGGGTGTGTGTGTGTGTATAGGCAAGTGCTTTGTTGTCCGTAAATAGTTCGAACTATCGACCTTCAAGGTATGTTCAGAAATACTTGGAAGCCATTACCACTGCAAGCGCTTCATTTTCGGCAGTAGCGTAGTTTTATTACGCTTTCGTAAGTGTGCGCCCTTGAGTTGGTGCCCTGGCGGCTGTGAGTCATGCCGTTGGTAAAAGACAGCTTCCGTTCTGTAAAGTGATGCGTTCGTGCGGAGCTCGAAAGACTTTTAGACGTCCGGGAGTATCAAGACCGGATCTGAAGACTTGATTTTGACAAGTTCTTGATATGCTATGTCGCAATATTCATTCCAAACAAACGGTGTACCTTTCTATGTTACAGATGAGAAGCACTTCCTCAAGGTGGCGTAGTGTCGTATAAAGGCTTGAAAGTGTCCAGCGAGACTTAGAAAAAGTAGCAAGAAGTGCAATTCGTGCGCCCTAGGCGATGTCTTTATCCTCTCGACAAACTCGGCGCTAGTACTTTCCGCGTGGCCATCAAAGACTCTGCGCAGAAATACCACAAATCGCTTAGAGAATTCGCTTTTCCTGACATTTGTCTTTAACTTGACTGCATTGAGTGCTTCCAAAACCTGTTATAAATGATATACGTACTGGTACGTACGTATTGGAACCAGCGATCGCCAACGGTTTTCTGTACTCAGTGAGCCACGCACCCTGGGCGAAGAAATAGTTTTTTCACGCTGATTCCTGAAAGAAATTTTTACTCTCTCTCTCTCTCATCAGTTATGTGCGTTGTGGAGGACATTTCAGCGTTCAACTGCTCGTGAGGAGAAAGGAAAGGGCACATTACCTCCGTATATGTATAATGTATAATGTACAAGGAATGTGCAAGTAATGTATAAAATTCGTACAAGTAAAGCGGCAACATTTATTGCTGCGCTTGGTTTGACGCGCACACCATAAACAGGCGCTCCGTGAAATAGGACACATTTTCAAAACTGCAAACGAAACTCACTCGTAATTTTGTATAACAGGCCACCAGAAAAAACAGGTGCTATTTTAAGCGCATATTCTGTGATGCAAGAGAATGAAATGTTGGTTGGCGTTACAAGTCTAGTTTGTCATACTCGTAAGCACCAACTGTCAGCGACTCACACTGTGCGCTTATCGCTCGACACAATGCTTTGTCATGGGAACTAAGTGTAATTCAACTGAAAAACTACTTGTCGCCCCGAAATGCAAGATTCCATGTCTGACTTCGAGGAAATGATTGTTTTCCTCCGCTTATTCTGAACTTAGTAGCGTCTGCATACCAGGTTGCTCTCGAACGTGCTCCTCGATATTGTATCAATGGTTTTGCGGCTGGTCATTGGTAAATTTGATATCCTGCCCTCAGAACGAATAATATTTTATCTCTCATGAAGCTATTTCGCACTTCCTCTCAGAAAATTAGTAAGAATGCATGCCGGATGGACATCGCCCAAGTCTCCGACGTATCGAGGCGCGAGTAGATATCAGACGCTTCCAAGAGCATAGGAATTCGAGTCCGGACTTAGCTTCGATGCTGCCACTGAGTAAAAGCAGTCAAAACCACTCGTATAATTGAAATCGCGAATAAGGAATATTATAGCTTACCTTCAGATAAAGCTGCAAAACTCACTTCAGCGAAAAGAGAGTCGATAAGATGGCAGTGTTTGAGTAGATCCACAGGAGCCGGTGAAGTTACGGCATGAGGTAATGAAAAGTATGCTTTCTGATATTTAGGTGTCTGTTCTAGTTTTCCCCTCCCGCGTACGCATAATCCTTCCAATCTAGGTTGCGTCCGCAGAGTATCTGGATTTACTGCTCGTAGATTGTCTGTAGATAATTTTCTGCGAACAGTATTCGAATTTTGAAAGCACTGACTCGCGCATCGTACTTGAGCACAGCACCAAAACGCTGCACATATCTGAACAAGATCGTGGACTTACAAGGAAACCAAAGGCATATTTGAAGTCAAGTTGAAGTATTGGATTAGTCTACCCAGATTTCTAAAGCGTTACTTTTATTCCGGCGAAAGATTTAGTAAGCAAAAAAATAACGTAAACGTCGGACGTGAGGGGCGCCGCCAACCTGAAAATGAAACACGTTATCCCATGAGGCATGTCGTCCTGTTTACAATTGTAAAAATCTGGGAAACCACTGATAATAAAAGAAAGTAAATTTATGCTAATATAAAATGACTGAGAAGTCGTTGGACAATTTTATTCAATTCTGCTGGAGAAGAACACCCTAGTGCATCGTCATCGCACTGTTCGATCAGTGCTATTTTTGAGACTAGGAGGCCTTCTTTATGCGGGCAAGTAAACTCGAAGGTGAGGGCAAGGCCCGACAGCGCATGAGCTCTAGCATTGTCGGTTGAGCGTAGCGTTCCGCGCAATACACCATGTTCGTCACGAAAGAGTTGAATTGTAGCTGAGTTTGGGGGCCCTTGGATCACGATTACTTCCACAACAAAGGCATTTTGTGGAGAAAAAAGAGGTGCTGCAGCGTTTTAGAAACGCAATTAAACTGCATAGATTAATTTAACGCATGCCTTTTTATACCTTAAACACGTCTTCAAACATTTCACTTGCATCACCAGAATAAATATAATTACTTAGACCACCATGGCCTTCACAAATGGGCCCCGTCTCGAAGCACAAACTTGACTCCACTGAGTGGGGCACTTCGCCATCACTAGAATGCTGCTCTCAGTAATCCATGCGACGAAGGGTTGTTTGAGAGACACATATTTACTACAGCGCATTCAAGTAAATGTCTGGAGCAGCTGCTAAAAAATGTTTCTTTCACGAGTCACCGTTTACTGCAGTACATTCAAGTAGAAGTCCAGAGCACCTTGCTCAATAATGTTTCAGTCACGAGTCGCCCTTCACTCTTTCTCGCCGCCGGGAACCTCTCCTATTTTCCTTCTCTGTGACCCCCGCTCTGTCCTCATTCACCAAAAATCTCTCCTGCGGGAAAACGCGTGTCATCATCCAAAAGCGTCTCTGCTCCCTTCCCCATAACCTTCACAGGGTGGAGGAAGCCTCTCTCTAGACGCTTGAACCGTACGGCACTTACACTAGTCATCAGTGTATACCATTTGAAGAAAATGACAAATTTTGAAAGCGCAATTACATTCAGCGCGCACAAATAATACGGAACACGAAGGAAAGACGGCACTGCAAAAGAATCGTTCATGCTGTAGGTAACCAGGAGTTGTACTGACTCGCATAAGTTACCACGGGTATACAATATACGAAATGTCTCTGCAGCCAATGCCCATCATCGTCAGACAGTAATGCACTCAAGGATGTGCAGTCAAGAACAGGCCAACAACCTAGCGACTGTGAGTGATGGCTCATAGACATGCACCGTCTCTGCATTAGGCATTATTTGTGGAAATTTTGAATTTTCTGTAAAATTATTTGTATTCTTGTAGAGTGTATGCATTGCGCGCCTTTAACGCTGTGCGATTGTGAAATCTTTTGATTCTTTCCATTTTTTCTCTTTATAGTGTTCTGTCGTGCAGTAGTGTTTTTTTTGTTCTGTTATGCATTTAGTTCCAATTTGTCATAGCGGGCTGTTAATTAGCATATATATATATATATATATATATATATATATATATATATATATATATATATATGTATGACAATGACAATGACAATGATGTTTATTTGCATCAGTACATGACGCGAGGAGCATGCAGAAAAAGCTGCCACATGGACAGCTTGACGAAGCCCCAGGCCCCCGCATTGGCGTTTGCGCGGCGTTAGCGAGCACAAAGGTAGTACATCATTGTTTAGATATGTCCTTTACACAATAGTGAGCATCGCGAACCATGCGAAGCAAATGAAGAAAAAGAGAGATGTGCTCTAACAGGTCATAGTAAAAATCATCTCTAACCAATAAGGATAAAAAACAATGATAGGCACAATGGTATCGCAACTGTTCATATATATATATATATATATATATATATATATATATATATATATATATATATATATATATATATATATATATATATATATATATATATAGAGAGAGAGAGAGAGAGAGAGAGAGAGAGAGAGAGAGAGACTTTCTTACACAGGAAAATATTAGCTGAACTTGTCATTCTGCCGCAGTACAACTCATGGACAATGCATTGCGCAAGTTGCTGTTGTAAATCTGCGTGAATTGGGACTTCATACTACTCTGTAACTTTATTGCCGCAGTAGGCGGCGTGGCAATCCAGGCGAAGAACGTGCCGCGGTTGCGGACAATTCAAGCGCAGAGGTTACTGCAGCTGATGGACAGTGCTGGCATTCACCTATGCTGGCGTGGTGCGTTGAGGGTATATATGGAAATGTTCTACAATAAGGAGGTTACACTCTCCTGTAGCACAAAACCCTACCTATTTTCCTTTCTTTTAATCGCTGATGCGTCCTTGTTGCCCAAAAATGTTTACTTCGGCAGGCTACACATGTCTTCTTCCCGATATGACTTCTGCCTGTTACGTTATTTTTCTTGGTTGGGCATGCCCTCGCACCTCCGAGTCATCGACGTATCTGCGCGCAGCTAGATCTCGAATTCTCTGAGTATCTATAGGACTTCAAAGAGGACTTAGCTTCGATGGAGCAGTACAGAAAGCAGTCGAACCCAACTAATTAACTATAGCTGAAATCTCTAATGAAAAAAACTGTGGGTTTAGTGAACGTAAAACTAACGACCAGGCTCAGCCGAAAATACGAACGCCGGGGGAACGAATATAAGAGTAGTGTAGGATGTGCTTCAGCAGCGGATGCTCGCGATGTGCTTTAGCTGTGCCCTGGAACAAAGAGAGATAGAGAGAGAGCGAGAGGCTGACATGAACAAATGGAAATGCAAGGGGTTTAACCAGGCGGGAATATCCACATTGATACCATGCACAGGCCAATGGATTATTAAAGCGGAGAACAAGAACGTGCAAATATGCACCGTGGGAGTCGATGTTATGCGAAGCAGTTTGCAGGCAGCCGGCAATACAGCGTTCGATGGGGTTCTTGAAATAGGTACCGAATGGACTAAGGTCTTTCTATAAAGCAAGCAATTGTGCGTTACGCGAGTCTCTGTGTGACGACAGCAACAAGACGACGACGATGGCTACGACGATGTTAGTATGACGGTGACGGCGTGATGAGAGTTCGTTTTTATTCCAGCGACGAATCTTTGCAACCTGTTCCTTCTTTCAAGACCTGGGTCAATCCCGAAGGCAGCACAGTGTCGCAAAGCGTCTTCGTAGCATTATCTGCTGCGAGGAAAGAACTGGGGAACGTCGGCTGATCCCGTAGGCAGCGCAGTCTGCATGCTCTCGCTCGTGAAGCGCAAGAAAGGTGGAAAGTTCCGTGGGCGCGCGTTTTCTCACTCGTGCTGTCATGTGGCACACGCGACAGTCGTCTCAAAGAGCGCGGAAAGGTATTTGGAGCTGTCGTATTACCAATTGATCAATCTAATAACTGTGCTCGACGGCTAACCGCAATCTTATGCACACAGGTGCGCCTGTCCGCCCACGTTTTCGTATGTATGCGCCCACACGCACGCAGGCACGCACGTGCACTTGCTAACATTGATGGCCTCGCTCGTTAGGCTCTCTGCGGAAACAATACTGGGACGAAAACATAAGCAAGGCGCAAGTTTATTTTTTTTCGTAAGTGTCGATATCTATTTTTTTTCCTCATGGCATGCAGTAGGCATTCGTTCCCCTCTGCGAGGTTCTTTGGGAATTATAGTACAAGCCACTCGGTTTACACAGCCAAGTTCATCTAAATAATTATGTACTTCAATTAGCATCAAGCAGTGCTGAAAGCGTTTCTGTGTTCGCGCTCGCCGCCTATGCTCGTACTTCTATTTTTAGCCGCGCAATGAACCGCGGTGTGACATAGAGAAATATCAAAAGGCACTAAAAAAAGCAAATATATATGTAACTGGGTCTGTAATGAAGAATTCAGGGGTGTAATGTATGGCGTGATAAAGCAGCCCTCTTTCCGAAGATCATGTAAGTATGTGGAGGGCACATGGGAGCTGTCGAAAAACGTGAGGAATGATTGTACAAGGAGCAGTACGTGACAACACGTAGCAGTATTTGTTTTATAGTTTCTTGTTTTCTTTCTGGAGCTTTACTTCGGCTCACAGGGAAATTGCTACTCTTCCTTCCTTCTAGTTTAACCCTTGGTGAAAACGTGGAAGCAGGAGACAAGATAAACGGTATTTCTCAGAATCAATAAATACAAGTGCAGGGTTCACAAGCTAGAGTACGAAAGGCACATTATATACGGCAAGAACATTGGTCAATAAAAAGATAATGGAAGCTTCAATTAGCTTCAGGGCTGGACCAATGAAACAAGCAATATATCATGTTCTCGATAGAGGGCTCACTGAAGCCACTACACCAAAATGTTCCGATCTCTACTCTCTCCTTTCGAGATGCCCAGATGCCTTTGTGAGAACCTTTACTTCATGGATCGCAGAGAGCTAGTACCTTTTCATGTTTAGCGAAGCCCATACAGATTTTTCTTTGCAGTACTTCTGTCGGGAAGACAATCTTGTGGGTTCTTTCAGTTCTGACAGGGCCGAAGCCGAAAAGCGCCGACGTCATTAACTAGACATCGCCACGCGCTGGAGAGCGCATCTGTAAGCCCTCAATTTTTTTATCTACAAGAAAGCGCGATTATCTTTGTTCGCGTTGAAGGTATTCTTGTTTAAAAATCAGTGTGGCTAAAAATTGCCTGCTTGTATTTTCCCATTTTTCGTTCCTGTTTAACAAGCTACGCACACGGGCCGTATGACTTTTTCAGGGTATAAGTAGCAACGAACTGGAAATAAATATGTTGTTGAACGTAAGCGCTGTGTGGTTGTCAAATGTGCTTTCTGTGTCCCCGTCGTTCAGCTTGCACTACAACTAAGTAGAAGGCGCCATACCAACAAGCCCATATAAGTATACCCTCATCGATTTAATTTCTCGTTCAACGGACTCTATCGTACACGTACTCTGGAATCCCTGCGGTATAGCTACCGTCATGGACAACGCCGTGTGCAGGGCGACTTCGTTTCTGTATCAGGAACAAACTTCTACGAGAGCTGAGACATAGTTACTAGCGCTATCAAGACTAACGGAAAAAAAGTTGGGACAGGACAGAGCGCTAGTAACTGTGTCTCAGCAAATGCATCAACACCAACTAGCTCAACCTTCTGCGGTAATTATTCTGCCACAGAATGGTCGAGCGCTCTTCCGAGGATGTACTCCTTCGAATGGGCATAGGACAATTCTGATAATTCAGTGATACGAATGGTTTCGACAGCCTCGGCTTTCAGAGCCTTTCTGGGGACACAGCGGTGCAGCACCTATGAACCACATACAGTGTAAATGCAAGTGCGAAAGTATCTGCGGCTGACAGACCTAATGACGGAGTTCCACTTGAATTTCCAGCTGAGGCGCCTACGTGACTGGGGGGGGGGGGTAAAATGCGCGTGACTCTGCCTCCCTGATTCTGCGCGTGACGTCTTGGGGCTCGGACCAAGGTTTCCTGTACAACCCCAGAAGAAGCCCGAACATTTATCAATTGTGCGTCAGGTCTCCAGGCGTGCTCCAGAGGACGGCACCACCAGGATCAAGTCTGAAGGTTTTGACGCCTTGAAATGCTGTAAGCCTCCACGTCATAAATTATCTGTGAAAGATGCAGAATGGTACTTGATATAGCATGCACTTTGTGTGCTGCCAGTTGATAAGGAAGGTGGCTTCGCCGTTCTTTCGCATGAAAGCTTCAATGAGAAGGCTATGAGCACTATTTCGGCTGTTTTTAATTAAACAAAAATACATTTCTGTTACTAAGGTCAGAGCAAAAGCACTAGGATTGTGTGAAATGCTGAACTTCTAAGGCGTGTAACAAGCAGCATCGCAAAAAACTATCATAAAGGAAATATTTTTTAACCCGTGGACTCACAAAGAAGGTGCACCCTTCAGTGTGCTAATTTCTGACCGGAACACATGACAGAATTATGTTGCCATGTGCCTGCCAAGAAAACTAAACTTGCTTGACATCAATGACCCTTTCCTAACAAAAAGTTCTGAGCAGGTTTTAAATTTTGTAAGAGCTTATGAAAATCAAGGTTTTAATGCTGTTTCTGCAGATGTTAACGATCTCTATTACTCGCTGTCGCAATCATAATTTCTAACCTGTATTGACAGTTGCACTGATGTGCATGGTACAGTAACGTTTAGTACGGAAGCGTTTACATCCATGGAAAGTTTTTAGAATCGCTTATATTTCATTTGTCGTCGATTGTTATGGGAAAAAATGGTACCCTGTATTTGCAGAAACAAGGAGTGCGTATAGGCTGTTGCCTAGCATCAGTTCTAAGTAATCTGTCTTTCGCCAAACTAGACAGGGACTTCTGAGAGTGCCTTCACGAATCTGATGTTGTAAACATTTTGAGGTATGTTGATTACTTTTTAGCCTTTATTGATTGTACATCTGATTGTTTTACTAATCAATGTGCTTCCATTCTTACCGCTATTTGTGGCTGTCTTAACCCACTAGAAGTGACCTTTGAAATGCCATGTGACGGGAGGATTAGAATCTTTGACATTAATTTTGTGCTCGCACATAACAAAACTTACTGTTGTTACGAACCTAGGGGAAGTAAGCCACTTTACCATTTCATTCCGCGCATACTGAACATGTGAAGTGAGGAATCGCGACGATATGCTTCAGTGAAGCGCTGAAGAAGTCATGCTAGCACCTAATGCACGATAGCTTCGGACTGCAAGTCTCATGTTTAAGCGGTGCTGGATATTCGAGCCACGTACTCGTGCCAGACCCAGAAGGGTTGCTTAAGAAAGTACAAGGAAAATGTTCTGACTAGGTGGATGGTACAAGCACCAACATAAACAAAAGAAATATTGCTGTCATCCCCTATATAAACAGTTCGACCCACATATTAAAAAAAGATTGCTTCAAGGAGCAATGAACGTTAATTGTGAGAAACAGCGAGAAAGTGTTCTTTCTTCGCCCTAGGTGGGCGGCTCTCTTAGTCCTGAAAGCCGTTGGCTAATGCCGCAGCCCGGGCCCGGTCCACCAGACTTCGCTGATCTTCCAGACTCTGTGCCTTTACCATTGCTTCCCACGTTTCTTCGATAGCTTGTAGCGGTTCTGAGGCATCATCCTGACTGTTTTTCTCGCGGTGTGAGCCCACCAACACCATGTGTTGGAGGGTGTCTGGTACATCACAATATCGGCATAGGTATGAGAATTCAGTAGGATGCATCCGGTGCATGATAATTCCATGGACATACGTATTCGTTTGTAGTCTGCGGAGCATGGTGGCCTCTTCCTTGCTTAATTTTGGATGTGGTAGAGGATATTCCCTTCTTTCCAGTCAGTAATGTTGCAATATTACGACGTAGTTGATGGGAATGTCCTCCACCCTCGTCGCTTTCCGGAGATCGTGTGGCAGGAAATCCCGGCAGCATGTGCTGCTTCGCTTCCTGCCAGGTGTTCGTGGCCTGGGGTCCATGCGACGCAGGCTTCGGGGAGTTCTTGCGTCTTGTTATTTCTTTTAGAATCTTCACTGCTGGGCAGAAACCTTTTCGTAGGTTTCTACATGCCGTTTGCGAGTCGCTCAAGATGATTGCTGTGTCTGCATGTGGCGATGCCGAGGACGATGGTCACTTCCTCCGTTGTTTCTGGATTTCTGGCCGGTATGGTGGCAGCGACTAGCTCATTCCCTTGGTTGTTGGTCACGGTAATTGCGTATGCTCTTCTACTTGGGTATTTTGCCACATCTGTATATCTCGTGTTGGGGTTCTTTGAGTATTTCTTGCTGAGCGCTCTATCTGCTGGAAGAAGTAACATACATTTCGGTGCCTAATAAATTTCTAAGCCTGTATAGAAACACAAGGTCCGAAACAATCACAGACACTGTATGCGAAAGGAAACATTACAAAAATTATCGAATGCAACGCGTGCGTTGTATGCCGCATTTTTCTCACGCGTGGAGCGCCCTACATTGCTCAAACTGGTAGATGTATAAATGATAAGCTACGACAGCACAATAACAAAGTAAAGAACGTGGCTGCTGATGGTTTTCTTGCTCGCCACTGCTAAAGATGCAACTACCAACCCGGATTTAAAGAAACTTTTGTCGTTAGTAGAAGCGAGGGTGAAATTACGCGCTTGATAAAGGGAGCTAGAAATATATCAACATTTGGCGGCGCATGCGTCAGTAAGCCTTCAATTTCTTTATCTACAAAACAGCTCCATTAGCTTTGTTCGCGTATAACGTATACCTGTCTAACAATCAGTGTGCCTGTTGGTTCCCGTTCTTTGTTCATGTTTACTCAGATATATACACATGTACTATGACGTTTTCAGGCTATAAGAAGCAACAAGAACTGGAAATAAATCTGTTGAAAGTTAGCGCTGTGTTGTCAAATGTGCCGTCCTGTGTCCCTGTCGTTCAACTTACGCTACAACTAAGCAGAAAGCAATGTGATGTATTGGCAGTGTATACGTGTAACTTCAGCTTTCTTCAGTTATTCGACTTTTTATCGCACAACTTCCTTTGTACTCTCGTCTGTGTCCATCGTGCTGCTGCGAGATTTGAGGAATTAACCATGAAAATGGCGCAAAAACCAATCTGAATTTTGTCGTTCGGTTCAAGAAGCACTTCAAATTCAAATGATTCGGCGAGTGTATGATATGAAGATAACACTATGTCACGCACACATGCGTTTGAGTGACACAACATGTTAAAGAGGGGCGCGAGGAAGTGTAAGATAACTCCAGGAGCTGAATGCCTTGAACAACGATGACTGGTGGTAACATCGAACGGCTAAGGCAGGTGTTGTGTGATGATCGTCGAATAACTGTTCGAATTATCACGAGCCAGCTGGACGTGCAAAATAGGAGTGTTTGGAAAATTATCACTGCGATCTATGCATAAATGGTGGAGAAATGTACCAAGGACTGCCGAATTTTGATAAAAAGAAGTTCCGCGTGCGCCTGTGTCAATACAAGATCGCATGTTTTAAAACGGAACCATAATTGCTTCGGAGAGTCAACACTAGTGATTAAAGGTGTAACATTTACTATGACCTAGGATTCAAACGCCAGAGTTGATATTGGAATTAATCCTCCGGCGTCACTGAGGCCGAAGAAATCAATGCAGTCCAAGTAAAAAGTTAGACATGCTGATCAATTTTTTCCATGGGAAAATCATAGTCCTCACTGAGACCTTTCCACAGAGTGAGACAATTATCCAGAAAATCTACAAAACGATCTTGCGGCATTTGCCTCGCTCAGTGCACCAAAAGAGGCAGGACTTGTGGCCGGGCAAATCTTGAGTTCTGCCTCTAGACAATACAGCCGTTCACAACGCCTTCTGTATCCGGCGGATCCAGTCCGAAAAGAACATCACCATCCTGGAACAATCTCCCTATTCCCCTGATATTACCCCTGTAAGTTGTTCTTATTCCCTAAGTTGGTCATCAAAGGGAATTGTTTTGAAGGCACGGAGGCCATCAAGGGGGCCGTAATGACGGAGCAGCAGAATGTCCCAGAATAATCCTTCCGGTAATAGAGGTGTGGTAAATAATGACGGCAAAATGTCTTAGATTGCAGGAGGATAACCTTAAAGGGGGCACTTTGTAGTTTGCCGCATGGCATATAAAAAAACTGTTAGTGATCCTACTTCCGTTAGACAGACCTCGTAGTTCACAACAGTGGCATGCTTTTACTTGCACATTCGCCAGAAAATGCAAATTCAAGTTAGGAATGGCAGATCACTGATCTCGTTAAAAAGAAAAGTATGCAAGTGTATTCTGCGAATACTCGCCTACAGGGCCCAAGACATTTGAGGGTAAGAAATGAATGAGAGAATACTGGGACTTAATGTTGAGAGAAAGGAAGACGCTATCATAGGTTAGAAAGCAAATGCAAATCGTTCGTAGTGTACATTCCTGTTTAGATTAAAAGGAAAATGTCGAGTTGGTCAAGTAATGTAATGCGCAAGGCAGAATAAATACATCAAATAATCAGTAGACAGCAAGTTCTTAGGGAAGGAAAACGCAGTAGAGAACGGCCGAAGCTTATATGGCTGCATGAGATCAGAAGAAAGAGAGAAAGGGTAAATATATTGGTGTGGAGCTAAACTACATTTATTTCTAGTTGTCCACACTACATTGTACCAGATAGTAATGTGCTCATGTATAGGCTAAGTTTCGGGCAGCATATGAATTACTATGAAACACTTGACCGGGGTTGTTGGAGAAATATGGGAGAGGCCTTTGCCCTGCAGTGGGCGTAAGCAGGCTGATGATGATGATGATGATGATGAATTACTGTCTGCCACAATAGCGTAAGCGTCGAGTCGTCGATTATAGACCGCCGCTGGAGTTATAAACATAGTTTGAAGCATCATCCTATTTGTAAGGCATATTTGGCAGTCGTCGAGGCTGGCTATAAAAACAAGCACATGCAACGGCATCTGTAACAGATATGGACTTGAGGTGGGGAAGTTTCTGCTCAACTGCAACGGCTGACCTTACAAGACGTACTACCTACACAATCAACATGAAGCTGAACACAATGAGTGTTTAAAAGACGATTTCCGCAAATAAATAAGTTATAACCACATTCACAGCCATTTGCGAACAGCAGTTCTAAACTGCGCGCACAAAAGCACAGGAACAGTGAAAAGTACTGGCTTAAAACTGTAATCTAGTGTTCCCTTTCATAATGGCGCACCTTGTACAAGCGCAGATAGCTTGCAAGAACTACAGGTGCTTACCTGTTCTCTCTAGTAATCACAGGATAAACTGATCCTTACTTCGGAGGCCTGCTTAATGTGTCGTGAAGGAGGATAGGTAGGAAGCCATGCAACATAGCTTTAAAAAATCATGGAAGACAATGTTCAGGGCAAACTAGTGATGAAACATATTGTTCGTCATTGCCTCCAACAGTTCGGTGCTTTCATCTTGCGAGCATGAGAAGTTGTCCAGTTCCGCCTTAGGATGGTCCAGCGGTTCTTAGCGCAGCGCGAAAAAACTTCCCTACTTGCTTGTCCTAGTGCACAAATGACTAATCATCCTTCATGACTTCAATATTGGCGACTAGCAAGCATGCAGTGGTGTCAGAAAGAATTTTTTAATAAGAAATTTTAAAGTGGGGAAGTGCAGCACGATAATCAAATGAACAAACTGAAATGTCGGGGATGCGAATAAGGAGCACGAAACATAGGTTGAATCACACTGCAAGCCTTACCGACCCTTTTCTTATATTTATTATTCCATTTTCAATGACGGTGCTCCATTCATGACGGCAAAATGCAGTCATCTTGCTTCCTTTTTTGCTCCCGGACATGGCTATCTTGTTGTGGGGCAAGTGCAAAATAACGCAGGATTGGTGTATCTCGAGACCACCAGCCCAGTAGAGAAAAGAACATGTAAACACCTATAAGAAAAAGCTAATGGTATTCGTGCTACCAATGACATGTTTTACTATATCCACGTCTTACTGCGTGTGCACGCATGTGTTCATAAACGCCACAGTCCACGCACGGCAGCTCGCCTATGAGAAAACAAAGCCGACAGAAAAGCCACTGAAGGCAAAACTAAAACACGTAGCAACCGCGCCGCAGCGTAAAGTAGGAAGTGAACCGTAGCACATGCAAGACAGCAATAGACAGAGGCCGTCACTCGTGGAAGTGGACAGCCGGCTGCAATGACAGCCCCGGTGGACGTCGTTGCTTCGGCCAGAGGAGGGAACGCGCGTGTTGAACCCCGACGACCATGCTCTTCGGCCGGGATTGGGCCACAGCAGAGAAGAGACTTTATTGTGGCTATGGAATGGAGAAAGCTAAACGAACCGAGAAGGGAGAGAGGAGGTGGTGGACATGCCTGTGAGGAATATTTATTTCGGCTTAGAAGGCTAACGGCTCCGTCGGGGTATGCGGCTCGTTTGTCGGACGTCCCGCTTTCTTATTTCTTTATCCCTTGCACTCACTCACCGTAATTTCCCCTTTGCTTTGTGTGCTGAACTAATGAGGCCAGAACCAGGCTTGGGAACCTGTGCGATGAAACGGGTTTTACCTGCCACCGCGCTTGCGCTTGTCTCAATACAGGAAGGCAGCTGTTCGGCGCCCCGTATACTCTCATACGCCTACGCACAGATGCACGCAAGCACGCGAGAGGTCACAGTGCGGCTTCACGCACGTTTGCGGCGGCCGTCGTGTTTGCAATCTAGTGAGTGGCCACGCGTGACCGCGTTGTGTTTTCTCGGAAAGGCGGGGCCGATTAATCAGGCGACGAGCGCCGCTTGCACGGAAGGTCGCAGGGCAGCTGAGCGGAAACGTGCGGGCGTCAGAATAATCGGAGACCCTATACCCACGCTGTTTGCGACACATCGCGACAAGTACATGGTAGCCGTCTCAACGCAACTCTGCAGACTGACCTCTTATGAGTCCATGACTTCTGGGTTTCTTTATATTCTTCAGTTGTTCTGCTAACAAACTTTAGCAGCGAGTATAGGCATGAATACCGCGAGGAATGACAATCACCTTTCTTCGCAAAATCATTGATGTCAGCGATATTGGCGCATTGGAACTCACATCGTCTCAGCAATCTGAGTTACCCAGTCTAAAAGAACGCATTCCCATTAATGCCGATCTGCCCGGCCATCAGAAAGAACATCTACTGAATTTCGTGAACGAATTTTCCGACTGTTTTTTCAACGTCATCCGAAGTATGGTGAACGTCCATCAAAAAGCACCGCATTATTACACGCTCGTCGTTATTCTTTATTTTTCACAAGCTAAGTTAATTCCATGAACTGTGTTTGGCAAGAAATAACGTTCCTAATAATAATTCAGCACTCCAAGGCATACAAACGATGTATGTGTCAGGTATGTTACACTTCGTATTAAAAGCCTGAATATTGGCCCGAAAGGCTGATTTCTCCTCGCACGAAAGAAAGCTTTTCAGAGAGGGCACTCAGCGGCTGCAGCGATAACATGCTAACGACATGCCAGTTAGTTTAATGAAGCATCCTTCCTCAAGATGGTCAGAAACGGGCATGTGTAAAAATATCGCCATCATGAATAAGTAGGTATTTGTGTATGACCGCAATTTCCAAGAAAACATTTAGTTGGGCTTGCCTTTTTAGCACCAGCGAAACAAGGATAAGATTTACGACTGAGTTTTCAGAGCAACGGTAATATGACAGCGCTAAGAATCAAACTATCAAAGACCAAAAAAGCCAAAAAAATTATGGTAACGTGACCCTTTGCAAACTTTATATTTACTTGTTACTTCTTGGTATTGTTAGTGTGGTACAATATACAGTGGTTTGCATAAAGCCGGTGCCAAGCCCAAGATCACGTAAATATCGAAAATAAAGCAAGGATAAATAAAGGAGTATGCTTATAAATTGTCAGAGTTGCACGAAATAATAATACGTTGTTGAGGCTTGCGATCCCTGAGTAAACCAAAAAAGAGAGCGAGAGCGGGAAAAAGAACAAGAAATCAAAGGCAGGGAGGTTCATGAATGAACAAAATATTACTAATTAGGGAATATACGAAAGGTATGCATCGATTTTCTTTCAGGTACACGAGTCCAAGCGGATTAATTATGACAAACCTGTAGCCATAGTCGCATCTTTGCTGTGTAGAGAAGTGTACAGGGTGTTTTTTCAAAGAAAACGCTCTGTTATGCATTGAAGCACACAAGTAACTTGAACGCCAATGCATTTCATTGGACAATTTGAGCACTAATATCTCAAAACTGGCCAGTCCTGAGGAATCCATTCAAAGTGGAAATGGCTTGCGAAGTCCCCGGCTAAAATTTATAAATTGAAGTAAGTGCCGTAAAGTAATTGTTTAAGAAGTCAATTAGCACAGCTATGTTAATTAGTTATTTGTGCATTTCGATTTCTCGTAGAAGTAATGACCGCCTCGACGAGTACCATCGAGCAACAGAATAGGCAATATTGAAAAATTTGGTGCAGCTAAAAAAAAAAAAGACCTGGTCTGATGTTGCGTCCATGTACACTTCCACACTTTTCACTTTTTTTCTCGTAATTTGTGAAAATCATTTTGTCAACGTTTGGTCCAGTCATGACTAAGATATGTTGGTTCTAAGGAGTGGAGGGGGGGGTGGACAACAAAGAGCACGATGAAAAGAAAGCGAGAATAGAAATAACATGCGAAATATGCGAAAACACCATTAGGATTCCAAGATTTCAGGCCGCACCGTGTATAATTCCTAGAGAAATCTATTCAGGAGGTAAAGGTGCCCTAAATAAGTATATAAACATTAAATCGCTGGTGGTCTGGTTCGAAAGTTAACAGGTCGCTCTTTATCGCAGCTTTGGTTGCTCATACTCATATCCTGTCAGCAGCGCCGTGAACATAAAATGGCGCAAAGAAGACGTCATGCAAAAGGCGTTAAAATGAACTCTTGAGAACGAACTGTACATGGTCGTTTATTATTACTGATGGCATGCGGACCCATACGACGTCCACAAACGTTATTTCTCAAGGCGGCTCTCTTAATTTATTCGAAGAAAATTGCTCCGGAAACTCGGCGTCCGCACTCAAGTGATATGACAATATTTTGCATTGTACAGCAAATTTTCTCCTTTCCTTGCGTTCTCTTCATTTAAAGCACATGATGATGATGATGATGATGACGTTAATACGTCTGGCACATACTCACTCACGGGGATTGGCCAACAGTTAGGCATATTCTACATATGTGTTCAAGTAGTGAATTTAGAACTCACTAATTTTGATTAATATATTGCCACGCCCTTCGCATTGAAGTTTGTTACGCCGGCTTTACTATGGTGGGTTTCCTTAAAATTGAGTTAGCGAGCCGAAAAATCAACCCCGTTTGCTGGTAAAATCTAAGCTTATCTTTAGCGTCTTGTGTTAGCTCGTCCGTTCCTACCATATTTCGCATGTTATTTCTATTCTCGCTTTCTTTTCATCGTGCTCTTTGTTGTCCACCCCCCCCTCCACTCCTTAGAACCAACATATCTTAGTCATGACTGGACCAAACGTTGACAAAATGATTTTCACAAATTACGAGAAAAAAAGTGAAAAGTGTGGAAGTGTGCTGAGGAAGTTAAAAAATATATGCGAAAGTAAATACAAGAAAGAAGTGACATGAGGTATGAGTGAATCATTGCCTCAAACCAAACGTTTCCGGAGGAAATTTCAACACTTTAAGGAACACCCTTTCATGAAATAGCAGATATCTTCTAATAATTTTATCATATGAAGCACAGAAGCATCTATAAGAATGTTCGCTGAGAAAGAGATAATCAAGTGAGAGAGGATGTCATCAAGACCGAAACAAGGAGAACAAGAAAAAAGCAAGAAAGAAAAGAAGAAACAACCAGAGAAAGGAAGGAATGAAATGTTCATGCAAATAGTATCAGCGCAGCACATGATAATCCTTGTTCGACTGCTATGTGATCCAAGCACGATTAGGCATGGGGCATCCCCGAGCTCTTCTCCCGAAGTCTTTCTTTCTTTTACGGCACTTATTTGTCCTTTTACTGTCACGTCACTATTTTTCGCTTTTGTTTTCATTTGTTGTTCTTGATTTGTGACATAGCACCTATTCGGTGACCTTTTTTGCGGTCACCTGATAATCCTTTCAACTTTTATACGTTGTGCGTATCTTGAAATGGTGTGTTTGCAAACGCCATTTGTTTAGGCATGCATCAACTGTTCATCAAAACGATTGACACTTATCCTGTTCGCGCATTTTTCTTAGGGTTTTATGTAAACATATCTTCATCTGGTTTATATGCGCATGTGTATAAACTGTACTTACGTCATGCATTGTATTCTGACGAAGTATTCTGACAGGCAAAATAGAACGCGCACAGAAACAAGCAGCACATTTCGCAACAGGAAATTATAATTTTACTATCAGAGGATCCGGAATACGGGAAGGGTTGGGTTGGAAAACTCATTCGTCACGCATGAAAATCCTAAGATTGAAATTCCTTTGCAATATATGCAAAAGTAAAACTGGTATCGACAAAACACTGTTCATCAAGGAGCCGCATTACGTTTTCTCTAGGAGCTAACAAAATTAGAGCTTATCAGTGCCGTACCAATGTGTTTAAGTATTCATTTTTTCCTAACACGATTAACGATTGGAATGAGCTCCCTAATGAAGTGATGGCAGCGTCTAGTATTGAAAATGCTATTGAGAGCCATATTCTTTGATTGTTCGGTTATTGATCTCTGCACATACGCTACTTTATTTGTTAGTTACTTTGTTACTTACTTTGTTTGGTCCTTTGTTAGTTTGTCTTCCGCTTTTGCGAATTGCAGTGCTTAAACAATGTTGTAATTGATGATGTATTCTTTTGAAGTTACTGAATATTTTTCAATAGTGACCCCCTGTATTTCAATCCCTGTACGATAATGCCGTGCAGGTGATGTAGGTGTACCGAATCAACAAATCATATATATATATATATATATATATATATATATATATATATATATATATATATATATATATATATATATATATATATATATATATATATATATATATATATATATATATAGCCGCAAGCGCTTTGAGGCGTCATGTGAAAATGCGCCGTCTTCAGGATCGGCCAGGACGTATCAATCTAGGGGAAGCATCGCGCCTACTTCAGTGACGTGCCATGCGTGTCCAGAAGATTTACCGCTTCTAAGCTGATGAATCATGTTTGGCACTCCATGCAGTGTTAGGCGCCAACGCAATCGAAGCCTCCGCGTCATGCCCGCATAGCCATTTCTTAGCAGGTGTCTGACAGTCTTGTCGGGAGTGTTCTCCCTGCGTCTACTTAAGCGCCGTGAGCGTGTGTGTCGTGTTTCCTCATTTTCATTGCGCTTATTTGTCATGGGACGTACTCGAGTTCATGTTACGTGTTGTATGACTTGTGGCGTTACAAAAGATCGCGTTACAATTGTGCTATATGAGATAGGGTGCTTACAGGGTACGCTTCAGTATGCTTCTGATGGCCCCTGAGTGAGTCACAACAGCGGAAGTGAGGAAATTAAATAATAAAAACTCACCTCGTGGAAAGATATTATTTGAATAATGTAGTTTACCTTCTCAAGGTGAAAGGTGCTGGTGGGCTAGTCAGAAATTTACGACTTATTTGGTAAAACTGACGCTATCAGAAATGTCGCAATGAATAGCTCCGTATTAAATTTGATGACCTGCAGCTGAATAACCAGAACCGTTCTTGCATTCCGTGTCGATGAAAGTGGATTAAAGTGGATGAAAGTGGATGGGAAAATGGCGCCGCGGTAGCTCAATTGGTAGAGCATCGCACGCGTAATGCGAAGACGTAGGATGATTCCCCAGATGCGGCAAGTTGTTTTTCCATCCCCTTTCGTTTCCATTAATTTATCATTTTTTTTAAATTCAGGTATTAAGTACATGCAATTTTCCCTTTGTTGTCATTGGTGTCTTTGTTACCTTCTTATGATATGATTAATGAAAATCGGGCACCTCGGTAACCCCCTTTCTTCTCGTTCAAACATGTAATAAAGTGGCACTATATGCTGTCACACGTATTGGCAAAGCTAACGTTAGAACATGCGTAAAATTGTAGGAACTGGTCAATTTCTCTCGTAAGTGTGTTCTCAGCCAGTATAATTATATTCCCGTCCCCTAGTATTGCAGACATTCTGCCGGTTCTCCAGAAGTAAAGTAGCAGCCTATCCATGTAAGAGAGGAATTCCCTTTTGTTTCCACAAGGTGGTGTATAGACCACTGCAACTGTTCCTGTTTTAAAATGGATGGTAAGGCATCCGATATTTCCATTTATCAGTGAAAAATCTGTAATTACCTCCGAATCAAGACCCTTACGCGCATAGGCCGCTACCTTGCCACCCCATGCACAGTTTTTGTTGAGTTCGTGGTACGTGTAATGTTCCAGCCATTAAGCACTGTGGGTATCAGATAGCCATGTTTCACTAAAAACCAAGGCGTCTAATTGGGTGTCGATCTGTCTGAGTAATTCCTCTATGTCATCGTATTCATTTCTTATTCTTTGCAACTTGAAATTAAAACTTTCAATATGTTTTGGAAATTGGGAAATTTGTTTCGAAATGAATCGTGATCACAATATAGGCTTTCATAGCTATCGATCGAATTCAATTCCGAACAGGAAACTATTCAAGCAAATTCAAAGGAGATAGATTACCTTATCATTTTGCTGATGTCATCAGCACTGAAGATGTGCTGTATGGGCGACGTTTCAGTACGTCCGGCCAAAACTTTCCCTCCAGTGGTTCAGACTTATTTCCAACCAACTTCCTGCTTTCTCTGTTTCGCGGCGCCCAGTAGCTGCTTATTTTGCCTAGTTAGGTGTTCGTAAAGACACACGGGTGAACTTTCCGCCAAGCCAAGCATTCTGGCATCAATTTTTTTTCTTCCGTGCTTTGGCAAGGGAGGCGTTTCTCCTGATGCGTCGCACAAACCGACTAAATATGTTATCTTCACTGTGCTTTGCAGTCGGAACTTTATGACATGCATCAATATCACTGATATACACTTCCTCTGAAATACGTTCACCAATATTCTGGAGAATTGTTATTGGCTAGATATCAATAGGAACTCCCTTGATTTCCAAGTTGCTTGAGCGCTGGTAAGTCTCAAGCTTCTCAAGTCTTCGTGCTAGCATAATAATTTGCGTTTTAAGTCCCTTGTTCTCTGTTACTATCCCCTGAATTACTTCTCTCAAAGCTTGAAGGTCTTTAATCTGCTGCTTGAGTTCTTTCAATTCAAGTAGATTACCTTTTATCTCTTTCAGTTCATCAATTATTTTAGCACGCCAATCATCAACAGCGTTTTTCGCCATTGTGTTTTCGTTGTACGCAAAAAACGAAACAATCAGTCCAATGCAGCCCGGCAGCAGTACATAAATTGAAGCAGCAGGAAGCCAAGCGTGTAGCTCTTACCTGCCAAACCAGATAGCGTTGGTTGTGTGCTCGAGATGCACCGCTGCCGAACTGCAAGCAATGGTCGTCGACCCTCTTCTTTCAAGCCAACCGCGATGCCTATGTGCCCCCTCGTGGTAGAGAAGGTGACAAGAAACCACGTCGCTGTCCAAGGAACGCACTGCGGGGTGGCCTCAATGTGTCTCGGCAATCTTCTTGGATGCGTCACGCTGTTTCGATCTACGTGCGTGACAAATCCAGCGTCGAAAGGAACATCAGCTGCAAAAGCAGATAACTCTGGTTGTGTGCTCAAGATGTACTGCTGCCGAACTGCAGGAATGCCACCTGTGCCTTTGATATAACAGAATGCGGATGTAAATTCGAAGATGTGGGAAAGGCGGGGCCGTCACATCGCGATTAACAGGACGTGAATCGGCTCATGGCGTGCACAAGACGCTTGTGGTCTATAATGACTGCAAATATGACTGCAAATGACGAAAGTGGCGCACAGCGAGATAAACAGTAACTCGCGGCCAAACACGCTGTAGCGAGTTTGCGAAGGCTTCAGCTTCCTGTAGAAGAAAGCGAGAGGTTGCCACGCACTACTCATGAACTGCTGCAGAAAAGCGCCGACAGTGGGGTTGCAGGCGCCAGTCGTGATGGCAGTAGGTGCGTCAGGTTTTGGGTGTCTGAGCAGCGTGGTGGCGGCGAGGGCACACTTGACGCTTGGGAAAAATTGAGCAGCCGCAAAAGTTCACCAATGCACTGGATTACGCATGGAGCCAAGGAAAACGTCTAGAGCAGTCCCAATCCGGGCACAATCACGAACAAAATGTCAGTAGAAATGTCGGTAGAAAAGTCGGTTGGGGAAGTTCTTCGATTACAGGAATCTTGGACGGCAGTGGTCGAATGTCATTGGTGTCGACCAGATGTCCGAATGTGCCCCGGCGACCGAACTGGCTCTTCACTACGCTCATAACAACTCCTCGACCATAAAGGCGAGAAAAAAACCGCAGAGCTTCCAGATGTTACTTATCAGAAGAAGTTGCGACGAGGAGATCGTCAATGTACGTACAAACGGAAAGCAGTACACTTGTGAAGGAATCAGGGAAACCCTGAAACGAATAACCAGCTTTATGTAGGCTGAAAGGCATCCGGGTAAATTCACAAAGACAAAATGGTGTGGTGATGGCGGTCTTGGGGATGTCTTCCTCAATGACATGTACAGCTGGTGATAGGCGTGAACGAGGTCAATCTTAGAAAAGATCGTCGCAATCCGGAACTGTTACGTTATTTAGTTCCCAGTAATCGCCACATGGGCGCCAGTTCCCTGTCTTATTAGGCACCAGGTGAAGTGGTGATGCCCAGTTAATGGAGGAAGGGCGGATGCTGTCGATTTCCAGCGTGTGTTCCTACTCCGCGTGACCAATCTAGTATTTTTCCGGAGGTAAGCGACCGGGACGGAAATGGACTGGGCAGCCGGGGGTGACGATGACGTGACATACGTTATGTTGTACCGCTTGCGCCCCATCCCGCAGCTACGTCAAGCTAGGAAACTCGCGGAAAAAGAATGGTGATGGTTGGGGCTAGTTGGTTTTTCATTTTAGATTGTGTGGTGCACGCGAAGCAGGAACAAGGGACGTAAGAAAGGGGCGCTTGTCCTCGTTTTTCTTGCATGCCTTGTCCGTGCTTCACGCTGTACCACACATAACGCGGAACAACTCAGCGAACAGTGTTTCCACAATAGCAGAAGTGGTCGCGATCGGTGATGTAGTAGATGCCAGAACGTCTGGGACGGTAAGCTGTGTACAACGGAGTCGATGAGAACGGTGGTACTTTACGATGACAAGGAGGCCGTAGTTGTGCAGGAAGTCTACTCCAGTAAGGGCGCGTCGGATGACCACAACCGGAAAAACCCAGCGGAACGCTCGGCGAAGGCCAAGGTTTAGTGCGACACAGCGTGAGGGGAACATTGAAATCCTGGCGCCATTGACGGCCTGCAAAACGACACAGGTGTTGCTGTGCGGTCGGAGCGTTGAGCAAGAATTCCGCTTACATCGGCTCTTGTCTCGTCGGGAACTGCTGTCCCATGACTGTCCATGACATAGAAAAGGCGACAAGTAGATTGGGCCGGACGCCTCGACGCCACTAGAGGTCGGCCAGCCTGTTTCCCTGCCAAGCGCAGGGACGAAGGCAGTGGCGAGCGTCGTTCCCAAAACGGTGATGAGAGAAGCAAAGACCACACATCATTGGTGAGGTTGCACGAAGCATGTCTGGGAGTCGGGATCTGCTGGAACTACGGGTGCGTGAACGATGAGATGGTGCATGACGGTGTTCCACTGCACAAATGATGCGCTCGATGTGGTCACACAGGCAGTCGACAGGAGATTGTGCTGGCGAAGAGTAGGCAATGGTACGTTGAGCGGTTGAATTGTCACTCGGAGATGACGTGGTGGTTGCAATGGCTTTGGTGGCTACTTCTATGACTTTGTCGACCATCGCGGTGAGTCCGGTCAAATCCATAGTGGAAGCTGTCGCCAGGAACATCTGCACGTTAGCCAGGAGCCGTTTCAGAAACAATGCGCGCAAGATCGCATCGTCAAACGATCGCGTGCTGCCTCCGAGCAGCTGTCTCATCTGGCGAAGAAGTTGACTAGGGTGGTGGTACCCGAACTGTTTGGATGAAAAAAGCTGCTGGATACGAGAATGCTGGGAAGCTGGTGTGCTTCGCAAGAAGATTACCTTGACGTCGTCATAGGCGGTGGCAGACAGTGAGGTGTACAACAAATTCGCCATTCCGTCGATGGCAACGGGCGAAAGTGTTGAAGCAAACTGCACACTAAGGAAAATTTCACCATTAAAGATGTTTTTTTGTGTCTATAGCTCCCCACTTAAACACAAAGAAAAGGGTGTTTAAGCGATCTCATACACAGATTTGAAAGGTTGATGTTTTTTCCATTGCCCCCTTTTACCCAATATATGTTTTGCCGAGATGCAGACTACCTATTATATTTACAGCGATATATTTTATTATATCCCTACCTTAGTGGTGGCGTAGAGGTAGAACACTCGCCTCGCGTGCAAGAGGTCCGTGGTTCGAATCCCGGTGCCGCGCAATTTTCCACCGGATTAAAAAAAAACGCGTGTTGATAAAATTGCATAAACAGGCCTGGAGTATGGCGTGATCCTGGCGACCAGAACCGGTAACGCACTCCCTCAGCAGAGCAGGATTGGCCACCCTGGTGCAGTACTTGGCCACACCCTCTTATGGACACAACAATCAAACCCCGGCCCTCAGTCCCCTGCAGCTGCGAAGCAACTGAGCACGGCGGCGGTCAGACCTGCGACGCTGCAGAGGGTGCTAAGAATCCTTGGCTCTGGACAAGCCGCAATTGGAATATGAACCTGGCAACGTTTAACGCTATAACGTTATCTAGTGAGGCAAGTCTAGCAGTGCTATTGGAGGAATTAGAGGGCAGTAAATGGGATATAATAGGGCTCAGTGAAGTTCGGAGGCCAAAAGAAGCATATACAGTGCTAAAAAGTGGGCACGTCCTGTGCTGCCGGGGCTTACGGGAGAGACGAGAACTAGGAGTCGGATTCCTGATTAATAAGAACATAGCTGGTAACATACAGGAATTCGATAGCATTAACGAGAGGGTGGCCGGTCTTGTTGTGAAACTTAATAAGAGGTACAAAATGAAGGTTGTACATGTCTACGCCCCTACATCCAGTCATGATGACCAGGAAGTCGAAAGCTTCTATGAAGACGTGGAATCGGCGATGGGTAAAGTCAAAACAAAATACAGTATACTGATGGGCGACTTCAATGCCAAGGTAGGCCAGAAGCAGGCTGGAGACAAGGCAGTGGGGGAATATGGCATAGGCACTAGGAATAGCAGGGGAGAGTTATTAGTAGAGTTTGCGGAACAGAATAATATGCGGATAATGAATACCTTCTTCGTCAAGCGAGATAGCCGAAAGTGGACGTGGAGGAGCCCGAACGGCGAGACTAGAAATGAAATAGATCTCATACTCTGCGCTAACCCTGGCATCATACAAGATGTGGACGTGCTCTGCAAAGTGCGCTGCAGTGACCATAGGATGGTAAGAACTCGAATTAGCCTAGACCTGAGGAGGAAACTGAAGAAACTGGTACATAAGAAGCCGATCAATGAGTTAGCGGTAAGAGGGAAAAGAGAGGAATTCCAGATTAAGCTACAGAACAGGTATTCGGCTTTAACTCAGGAAGAGGACCTTAGTGTTGAAGCAACGAACGACAATCTTGTGGGCATCATTAAGGAGTGTGCAATAGAAGTAGGCGGTAACTCCGTTAGATAGGATACCAGTAAGCTATCGCAGGAGACGAAAGATCTGATCAAGAAACGCCAATGTATGAAAGCCTCTAACGCTACAGCTAGAATAGAACTGGCAGAACTTTCGAAATTAATCAACAAGTGTAAGACAGCTGACATAAGGAAGTATTATATGGATAGAATTGAACATGCTGTCAGAAACGGAGGAAGCCTAAAAGCAGGCAAGAAGAAACTAGGAATTGGCAAAAATCAGATGTATGCGTTAAGAGACAAAGCCGGTAATATCATTACTAATATGGATGAGATAGTTCAAGTGGCTGAGGAGTTCTATAGAGATTTATACAGTACCAGTGGCACCCACGACGATAATGGAAGAGAGAATAGTCTAGAGGAAATCGAAATCCCACAGGTAAAACCGGAAAAAGTAAAGAAAGCCTCGGGAGCTATGCAAAGGGGGAAGGCAGCTGGGGAGGATCAGGTAACAGCAGATTTGTTGAAGGATGGTGGGCAGATTGTTCTAGAGAAACTGGCCACCGTGTATACGCAATGCCTGATGACTTCGATCGTACCGGAATCTTGGAAAAACGCTAACATAATGCTAATCCATAAGAATGGGGACGCCAAAGATTCGAAAAATTATAGACCAATCAGCTTACTGTCCATTGCCTACAAAGTATTTACTAAGGTAATTGCAAATAGAATCAGGAACGCCTTAGACTTCCGTCAACCAAAGGACCAGGCAAGATTCCGTAAAGGCTACTCAACAACAGACCATATTCACACTATCAATCAGGTGATAGAAAAATGTGCGGAATATAAACAACATTTATATATAGCTTTCATTGATTACGAGAAAGCGTTTGATTCAGTCGAAACCTCAGCAGTCATGGAGGCATTGCGGAGTCAGGGTGTAGACGAGCCGTACGTAAAAATCCTGAAAGATATCTATAGCGGCTCCACAGCCACCGTAGTCCTCCATAAAGAAAGCAACAGAATCCCAATAAAGAAAGGCGTAAGGCAGGGAAATGCGATCTCTCCGATGCTATTCACACCTTGTTTACAGGAGGTATTCAGAAACCTGGATTGGGAAGAATTGGGGATAATAGTTAATGGAGAATACCTTAGTAACTTGCGATTCGCTGATGACATCGCCTTGCTTAGTAACTCAGGGAATTAACTGCAATGCATGCTCACTGACCTGGAGGGGCAAAGCCGAAGGGTGGGTCTGAAAATTAATCTGCAGAAAACTAAAGTAATGTATAACAGTCTCGGAAGGGAACAGCAGTTTACAATAGGTAGTGAGGCACTGGAAGTGGTAAGGGAATACATCTACTTAGGACAGGTAGTGACTGCGGATCCGGATCATGAGACTGAAATAACCAGAAGAATAAGAATGGGTTGGGGGGCGTTTGGCAGGCATTCTCAAATCATGAAGAGCAGGTTGCCACTATCCCTCAAAAGGAAAGTGCATAACAGCTGTGTCTTACCAGTACTCACGTACGGGGCAGAAACCTGGAGGTTTGCGAAAAGGGTTCTACTTAAAGGGAAGCTGAAGAGTCTGTCGAATTCAATAAGACGCTCATATACGGATGCGGGAACCTTATAAACCATGTCGGTAAAATTTGGGTTTTTTTTTTCAATTAGGAGCGACGTAATCGTCGGTTGAAATTGCGCTGTAGCTCCGCCCCCCTTTGAGTGAGCGAGCGGAGCGGAGACCGGAAACCGCGGTGTTGTGACGTCAACTCTGCTTCGTTCCTTCGCAGCGTCCGCGACCGTGCCTGACCGCGCTTGTTTCTGCGTGCGTGCCATCGTGTATCTGCTTCGATCGACCCTGCATTCCTTTGTTGGTGCGTCTGCGTGTATGTAGAGTGGTAGTCAACGTGCGTGGTAGTCAACGTGAGTGGTAATCAACGTGAGTGGTAGTCAACGTGAGTGGTAGTCAACAGATGAAGGTCGCTACACGTACCGCATGAACCGGGAAGCTTTTCGCGCGTTTAAACCGTCTTTGTAGATTGCCGACAGCTTTGGACAGCGCACAAATGCCGACGATCGCATCCCCGCTTACGTTCCACGAGGAAGCATGCAGGAACACAACACTACAGTTGTTTGACCGGAAACTAGCTCACTAGATCACCGAAAGATCGCCGAGATCACTAGATCGCTTTGGAAAAAACACACTCACTAAAGAGCATTTCCAACACGAGGAGATCACAAGGCTCTGCTTTCGTTCGCGTCTAAAGCACTGCTCGCACCAGCATCGTTTGCTTCTTCGAGAGGCCGGCTCTTCGCAATCGGCTCGTACATGTAGGGAGTAACGCCGAACTCTTCAGAAAGACGCAGTCTCTCTAAATTTTCCATTACCGTCTCAGAAAACAGCACCAAACTACCTGGCACCGCGCTTCATGTGTAGCGGCAGCGGCAGAGTTGACGTCACGACGCAGAGTTGACGTCACAGGCGGAAACGAGACGCACGAGCTGGGCGTGTCCGCTGCTGCACTTTTCGTCAAAATAAAATATATTTGCGCTTTCTTTCGCTCAATTTGGATACGATATTCGAATTCAGAGGGTTGAAAACCATTATGTACAGATGTTCACTCATTTTTTCTGGAAAACCTTTCAGCTTCCCTTTAAATTGAGGACGAAGCAACGAGCTATGGAAAGAAGAATGATAGGTGTAACGTTAAGGGATAAGAAAAGAGCAGATTGGGTGAGGGAACAAACGTTAGTTAATGATATCTTAGTTGAAATCAAGAAAAAGAAATGGGCATGGGCAGGACACGTAATGAGGAGGGAAGATAACCGCTAGTCATTATGGATTATGGAATGGATTCCAAGGGAAGGAAGGCGTAGCAGAGGGCGGCAGAAAGTTAGGTGGCGTTGAGATTAAGAAGTTTGCAGGGACAACATGGCCACAATTAGTACATGACCGGGGTAGTCGGAAAAGTATGGGAGAGGCCTCTGCCCTGCAGTGGGCATAACCAGGCTGATGTTGTTGATGTTGATGATGACCTTAGTCTTTCATATGCCTGCCAAAGTAATGCCAAATCATTTTCGGAAGCATTTATAAAATATATATAACGAATAAAAAAAAGCTGCGCAGGTTGCCGGGATTGGAACTGTACCTACATATTGCCAGTCGGTAGCCCTACCTCTACACCACTCTGCGTTTTTTTTTAAATATGGCATTTATTAGAATAAATAAATAATCGATGTACAACAAGTGTTTAGAATATTAGTAGCACCAGGTGGTCATAACCGATTACAGGTATACGAGCAGTACATACAAAGAAAACGTCACACAAAGCAACATCGTCCATCACAACAATAAACTTGAAAGGAGAAGTTAAACACCTAATCAGAAGTTGATATCAATCTGGCTGACATTCATCTTCATCGTAAGTTCCCTTTAAGTGAGTAGTCATTTGAGCGAAGTGCTATCTTGGGAAAATCGTTCTTTCTGCATTTCGGTCTTGCATACGAGTTTTCCATAGACTACGCATGCCCATTAGTAAAAAAAAAACATATCGTAT
The DNA here is from genome assembly GCF_038994185.2 of Dermacentor albipictus. Taxonomy (NCBI): domain Eukaryota; kingdom Metazoa; phylum Arthropoda; class Arachnida; order Ixodida; family Ixodidae; genus Dermacentor; species Dermacentor albipictus. The sequence continues at coordinate 70,091,419 of NC_091821.1, read as the reverse complement.
GATACATCATTGCACGGAACAACAAGATATCGGATACTATAATAATTTAGATCAGAATAGTTTTCCAAATTTCTATGAAGGATATCCTGAATAAAAACATGTGTGCAATCAACAAAGCAGTACGTGTTTAATAGTTTCAGCGCATCACAAAGGCGGCACTTAATTGATGAAACAAAAATGTTCATTTTTCGAAGTCAGGCCATAACTGGCAAACTTTCAGTCTGTAATATGTAAAAAAGATTTTGTAGAAGTGGGAACTGGCATTTTGCGCACTCTTGCAAATGCATCATGCCCTGATAATCTAATATATAGTGATCGAGAAACCGGCAGCGGGAACGACATCGATAATAAATCTTTGTAAAGATTTTTTCCGTGACACAGTGAATAAATACTCTTTAGATAATCTAAGAGTCACAAAAGCAGTAGAAAACTAAACATCACACATGAATCCCAATAAACAAGGTGTAGAGAGAAAATTTGAAGAAACTACCAATTCTAGCAGCACAGGGACCAAGTTAACCTGTAAAAAGTCTCTCAATACCGTATAAGAGCTATCCCGAAAAAAGAGAAAGCGTGAGATCAACTGTCCCACATATATATGTACAAACACTGATCCTCTCGGACTTACTGGTCGAAAAATGTTGTGCCGTCTTATAAGTTCAAAACTAGAAGACTATATAAATGTTGGAAAAATTCTGTTAAAACGTTGAATGTGAGCTCCTTGCGCAGGGAAAAACCTGAAAGACGCAGAAAACTTTGGTTGCTACGAACATGTTGCAGGTTCTGCTCTTAGAAATATTGAAAGACGGTACGGGACAAAGGTATTTGTGTAGCGCTAGACGGCTGGAACGCGCTCTCTCTAGTAGGGTGCACTTAACTTGTCGACATGTAGATATGCCAGATGCTCCTAGATATTAAGGTGGCACACAAGACCATTCAATAGCAGCATAATGTGATGGCGTAGTGGCCCCAGATCAAAACCATAGCCCTGATCTCTTAGAGCTATTCCTTTGTGCACCGGAGACGCTATTAAGCTCTTCTATGACAGAAAGTTTTATCGATGCTAGGCTTATCTTCGCAGTAGAGTGCTACATCATCAGTGTCTGCTAACACCTTTATCTCATTACCAGGAATATTAAAATCATGAACATTGCTGTAGTTCGAAACGCTCAAATATAGTGGTTCTAAGTAAGGGACATAGGACATCCTTGTTTCGCAGAAGAACGGATGTGGATGGAATTTGAGAGGCTACCATTGACAACGAAGTGAGTTGTACAATGACTACAACAAAGTCGAACACCATTAAGCACTTAGAATAAAACATTGGCGTGTTCTTAGAGAGAAAATAGAAAGGAATGCCGGATCTAACCAAATGCTTTTGCGACGTTAATCTGAAGTATAGCAAGTTGCTCCTAAGAAGTGGAACAGTACTCAAGAACCGTACGAGCTACGGGTACGTTAGTTTGTATCGAATGGCCTTCGATACCATATGTTTGATGAGGACCAATAAGAATCGACATCGCTACCTGCAAACCATTTGAGAAAATTCTAGCAAAACTTTTCTACTCAATGTTTGAGAATGTAATCGGTCTATAGCCCTCAACAGAATGTAATTTGTCTCTGTCAGTACTTTTGGGTATTATCACTGTGTGGCTTTTTGTGAAAGACTGTGGTAAATCCTCTAATTCAAAATTCACTAAAATATTTTCAGTAGAGCAGGTGCAAGAATGTAGTTAAAGGTTTTATAAACTTCACCTGAAATGCCTTCAGGACCGGGAGCATTTGACATGGGTAACTGATCAATGGCAGCCTCGGCCTCCTGTTTAGTAATCGAAGCACTGATGACTGAACAGTCTTCGTCGGTTATAGGAGTAATTATAGACGAAAAGTACTGTAGAAACTTGGTATCCTGGTCCCCAGAAACATAACTGAAGAGCACCGAATAGATGACTTAGAATTGAGACACAATGTCACTCGTGTCAGTTGCTTATGCACCGTTCGAATACATTTCGTTAAGAATTTCGCAGAAGCGTGACGGTGTTCATCAATCAAAGCTTGACGGGCCGGCTTCTCAGAAAGTAAGGCGTGGTTATTACGTGACGGAACACGGGCCTCTTTATAGCGCACTGCGTCGAACTTTTGCAAGTCGCACTTCATGTTTGCAATGTCAATGGCGTATAGTACAGGAGCTTCACATTCAAGCTCATAAAGGTTCTAAAAACTATTCAGCAATTTCTTCTCTTCGTATTTTTTTTCTAGAAATGACTTAATAGAGCCAAATTCAATGACAATTGATCCGATTTCTTGCTTAAGAAGCTCCCATGAAGCGAATAGAGGCCAACCTAGAGAGAAGCAATTTTTCTAAGCTAAGCAGACCTATTCAGCAAGCTTTCTATCACAAACAATAGAATAATTTAACTTCCAGAGTGCCCTGTGAGGTCACAAACAAGTAGGAGTGTCTCCGCACAGTCGGGCAACTACAATGCATTGCTCAGAAAAACGAAATAGGGTCAGTTTGGCATAGGAGACCTCGAGAAATCAATGATGACGAAACATATATACGATTGAGTCGATAATGTGAACGTCCTTGAGTGTGTGTATCTAGGTTGGCTTCAGAGGCAGCAGTTGAAGTGGGAGGCAAGGCACCAAGGCAACCAGTAGGCAAGCTCTCCCAAGTAACAAAGGGCCTAATATGAAAATGCAATTATGGGGTTTTACATGGCAAAGCCACTTTCTGATTATGAGGCACGCCATAGTGGACGACTTCGGAAATTTCGACCACCTGAGGTTCTTTGACGTGCACCTCAATCTAAGCACACGGGTGTTTTCGCATTTCGCCCCCATCGAAATGCGGCCGCCGTGGCCGGGATTCGATCCCGCGACCTCGTGCTCAGCAGCCCAACACCATAGCCACTGAGCAACCACGGTAGGCTGAGGACCTAATAAAGAAATGACAAAAAAATAAAAGTGTCCAACTCAAGAGACAAGATAGAATTCGCGGAACTGTCAAAACTGATCAAAAAAAGTGAAAATAAGTGATATTAGAAACTATAACGTGAGAAATACTGAAGAAGCCGTATAAAAATGGACGTAGCCTGAAATCAGTGGGAAAGAAACTTGACATAGGACAAACCAAGATGTATGCACTAAAAGATAAGCAGGGTAATATCATCAGCAATCTCGATTATATAGTAAAAAGCAGCGGAAGAATTCTATACTGACCTGTACAGTACTCAGAAGGGTCAGGATACCTCAATTAGAAATAGTAATGAACAGGATACAGAAATTCCTCCTAAAACCAGCGACGAGTTAAGAAGGGTCTCGAAAAACATGAAACGGGGAAAAGCGGCAGGAGATTGAATAGCAGTCGATTTAATCAAAGATGGAGGAGACATAATGATTGAAAAACTGGCGGCTCATTATACGAAGCGCCTATCGACTTCAAGATTCCCAGAAAACTGGAACAATGCAAATATTGTACTAATCCACAAAAAGGAAGGCGTTGAAGAATTGAAAAATTATAGGCCCATTAGTTCCCTCACAGTATTGCATAAAATATTTACCATAATTATCTCCAAAAGAATAAAGGCAACACTGGACTTTTGTCAACCAAGGGAACAGGCTGGCTTCAGGAAGGGATACTCTACAATGGATCACATCCATGTCATTAATCAGGTGATTGAGAAATCCGCAGAGTATAATAGGCCTCTCTATATGGCTTTCATAGATTACGAAAAGGCATTTGATTCAGTAGAGATACCGGCAGTCATAGAGGCTTTACGTAATCAAGGAGTACAGATTGCTTACGTAAATACCTTGGAAAACATCTACAGCGGTTCCACAGCTACCTTAATTCTACACAATAAAAGCAGGAGGATACCTATAAAGAAAGGGGTCAGACTGAGAGACACAATCTCTCCAATTGGGAATGCTTAGGAGTAAAGATCGACGGCGAATATCTCAGCAACCTTAGGTTTGCCGATGACATTGTTCTATTCAGCAACACTGCAGACGACTTACAACAAATGATTGAGGACCTTAACAGAGAGAGAGTAAGAGTGCGATTGAAGATTAATATGCAAAAGACAAAGATAATGGTAAATAGCCGGGCAAAGGAACAAGAGTTCAGGATCGCCAGTCGGCTTCTAGAGTCTGTGAAGGAGTACGTTTACCTAGGTCAATTAACCGCAGGGAACCCTGATCCTGCGAATGAAATTCGCAGAAGAATAACAATGGGTTGGATCGCATACAGCAGACATTGCCAGCACCTGACTGGAAGCTTACTATTATCATTGAAAAGGAATGTGTGCAATCAGTGCATTTTACCAGTGCTAACATATGGGGAAGAGACTTGGAGACCAACAAAGAAGCTTGAGAACAAGGTAAGGACCGCGCAAATAGCGATGGAACGAAGATTGCTAGGCGTAACGCTAAGAGACAGAAAGAGAGCCGTGTGGATCAGAGAGCAAACGGGTATAGACGATATTCTAATTGACATCAATAGAAAAAAATGGAGCTGGGCAGCTCATGTAATGCGCAGGTTAGATAACCGTTATACAATTAGGGTTACAGAATGTGTACCAAGAGAAGGGAAACGCAATCGAGGACGTCAGAAGGCTTGATGGAGCGATGAAATTAGGAAATTTGTGGGCGGTAGTTGGAATCGGTTGGCACAAGACAGGGGCAATTGGAGATCGCAGGGAGATGGTGATTATTATTATTATTATTATTATGGTGATGATGATGATGACGACGACAATTATGATGATGATGATGATGTGAGCGAGACATTGGCCCCCATGATCCTATATCTGTGAGCCCCGCATTTTCAGTGATGTTAAATAGCACTTCACTACTTTTATCCCTGTGGGTGCTATGTAATGAACGGATGTTCTCGTCGCATACACAGTTAAAGTCTCCTAAGAGAACAACACTACAGTCACAATCCAATAAAGGAGCTAGAGTTCCAAATAAGGCCATCCTTCTTGCGGTATCATTGAATGCATTAACGTTGATGATGCACCATGGTACACTATGCAACAAAATATGGCAACATATCAACCACCCTTCAGTCTACATTGTAAGTGAAGGCGGTATACGGAAGAGCCTTCCGCAGAAACAAAAGGCAACCTGCCGAAAACCCAACAGCATGCGACACACAAACAATGTACTCGAACAAAAGGAGCTCTAATGCCCTTGCAGTGTCCTCATCACTTTTGATCTTTGTCTCCTGAAGGGCAACGAAGTCGAGTCGTTTGCTGGATAGCATTCGGCGCAGCTGCAACTGCTTCTGTCGGTACTGGAGTCCTCGTACATGAAGCGTTGAGAAAGATAGTTGCTGCGAGAGCGCCATGTTGACTAGATACCATTTGATGCCATTACTCCGTTAAGTAGGTGTGGAGGGCGAAGGAGATTCCTCTCCTCCACCAGGCCTCCTAGATCTTGACCGTCCGAGTCTCTCCTTATGTTTGGGCGAACGTCGGTGACGCGGTTGCCTGGAAGCATTTGGCGTGCTGTTCTCCTCACTCGAAACGGATGTTGTCTCGGCACGATACTTCAGCAAGCTTTTGCTGGAGCGTCAATCATCAGGGTAGGGCACTGGTTCGGTAGCTGAGCAGTGGCACTTTCTTCAACTGGAATGTATTCTTTGACATGCTCGCTGCTAACTGCCTCAATGGCCTCTGGCCTCTGGCTTCCACCTTAAGACGGGGGCTCTCCACCGCAACAATATATCCGGTGTTCTTATGGGCAATAGATTGCTCCGCCATGCATATGCTGATGTTTATTCCAACCAATATTGCATGCAACAACGAAAGACTTTCTGCGCATAATACGGCGCGGGGCCCGATGCTACATACAATGAACACGCACCCTAAGAACTATGATTGGCTGATGCGCTATGATTCGCGGACGATTGGTAGGTGATCCATAAAACTACGAAAAGCTGAAACAACTTAAATGAAGCCGTTGGTAAAAAGCGAAAGGCAGGGCAGGAAATTAAAGCTATGCCGCTCCACTTCACGACAGGGAACGCAATGTACATGAAGAATCAGGCATGATATCTGTAACCTACTGTGACCATATAACGTGTTCCAACGATGGCTTGCTGCAAACCGCTCGGAAATAGAAGCTTATGGCTTTTTACTTGCTAGAAATGTCGAAGTCCAGGAGGACCCTCAAACTGTGCAAGAAGTACGTTTGGCAGACAGGACATGTCAGCGGTGTCTCAGACTTGGTCTTAATCGGCCGAACGCTAGCCGGCTGTGGAGCATGCGGAGCGCTGCACACGCGTTGGATAGGATGCGAGCATCTATTCTTCTATTTATGCCTCTTTAATGCTGGTGCGACAACACGTTTACTAAGCAATAACAAAAAGAATTAATACCTCACACACACACACACACACACACACGCACATGCGCACGCACGCACACACACACACACCAACACACACACACACGCACACACACACACACACACACACACACGCAGGCGTACACACACACGCGTACACACACACGTACCGGCACGCTGAAGTACATTTCTATGACGACCAGTAACAGGTAGAATACAGGTGGAAAATTCGTCAAATGTCCAGGTTAAGAACGTCGCAATATCCCTAGGAGAGAAAGGGAGTCTTCCTAATGAAATCTGGAGAGGTTTGCATAGTGTTACGCCTAATATACCTCTCCAGCTGAAGGCCATGATAAATTAAGTGACAGACACAGGACGTACGACACTTGACACACACATACCAGAATCTAAAATGATAACATATCTTGCTTGACCAGTGTTTCTCAGAAAAGTTAGAAGGGCATTTGTAGGACGACATTCCCAGGCGGCACTACTTCATGCTGCAAGTATACGTTGAAGCTCAAGATGCGAACTCTGAGGTCCGCTCAATAGGACAGTCTTTTGGAGCGTAAAGAGGCTGCCGTGGCCGATTGAGGGCGCAGTGTCCTCTCTTACATTACACGCACGGTAGTGCGGCAGCCCTACCGGCCTAATTTTACACAAGTATTTTTTGCAGGCAAGGTTCGGACGAATACGGTGACATGCACAATCACGCATCTCCCGTCCACACGACAAGCGGAAATCGCATATTGGGTCATAAATCCGAATAGATGTACACTGCTGCTCCAGGTAGGTTCAGATAGCACGCTGTGAGCGCCACGCAAGAGAAGACATTAGCTGAAGCATCTGTCCTAGAAAAAGGCACCAGAATTTTCACGTGGGAGTTGCTCTGTGATAAAACCGCAGCGCAGTCAGCATGTACCATGCCCTCTACACTTCAATGAGAGGGAAGACACAGCAGTGCAACACTGTACAGTAACGCTCAAGCCTTGTTGCGCAACCAGTTGATGTCATTGATGAGCTGGTCATTAGCGCACGGTGACTTCAGAGAAAATATGACTGTACGTGAATTTGTAAATATGGCCCAGGCGCTAGCTGGCTGCTTAGGAATGAAGTTCAAAGCTTCACACAGTGTAGCAAGCTCAGTGACAGTGCTAAGGCCCTATGGCTCAGCTTGACTGAGATGTTAGTGATATCTAATAGTGGAACCCGCTTAGCATAGCAGATGAAGTTGGTGGAACAGACTCGTTGGGCTAGATGTGTCATCGTTCTTCGTAACAATACGAGATGTGGTGAAGCACAAAGTACTTAAATGCTGCCACGGTGTTCTTGAGTTCTTGATTTGATCTTTATCCCTGCAACAGCCGCAGTGATTGCCAGGCCGAACGCTCCCAAGTGGGCAGTAAAAGCACGGAACGGCGCTAGTACCGGGGTGGAAGTAGGTAGACTAAAGGTGCATGTTGGGCTTGTGGGTATATCATGATGAAGGCAAAAGGCGTAGCGCATCAGAAACAGGACAAAAGGAAAAAAAAAACACAGACGACACACACGTTTCGCGCCGAATGTGTGTGTCCTCTGTGTTCTTCTTTTGTCCTGTTTCTGATGCGCTACGCCTTTTGAATTCGTCAGGAAGTAAGTCGTTTACTTTCAAAAAATATCTAGATACGTCCCAGCAGGATTGGTACTCTAGAATGCTGGTGACGTGTGGAATACGAGACTCCTGTGCTATTGGATTTGCAGCAACGGGCGCCTACTCTCTGATAGCTGGCCCGTGCACAGTTGAAGTGCTTCTCGAGAAGTTAAGACATAACCTCAGTATTCAAGTTTTCTATTGCTTCCAAGGTCTTCTTCTCTGTTCGGGAGAGGTCATGTAGGGAAGGTAGACTGCATCGAAGGTTACCTTCGCAGAGCGCTGCATATACTACAAGAAGTATATACAGCGGAACATCCACCAGCGTTGCGGGAAACCACGCAAAAAATCTGGGCAAAAGAAGCGACAACCCAAGCTCGCGAGCGAAACCGGGTAATTATTCCCATGTCTATAGGACCTTCTTCGCCAGTGCAGTTGCGTTCCCGTCACGGGTACGGATTTAATGATATCAGCTTCTGCGTTCCCTTCTCTGCCTGCCACCGCCATGTTTTAATCGAGAAATGAACGCATCACGCATGCTTGAAGCATGCATGTGTCATTGTTAGGAAAGAAAGCAAAGGTAGAAGGCAGGATTCTTTACTAGAAAAGCGTGTGTTTGTTACCATACGCTGTGGGAAGGGTAAAGGGGATTAGAAAGAAGAGGAAAAGGGAAGAAGGAATGACGGGGCGAATGCGTGCGCGCACGCAGTCAGCCCCATGCAGTGAAACGCTTTCGCACAGGGCAATCGTCCTCAAGAACCAAAAATCTGTCAATGTTAGAAGCAAAGACGATGGAGCTGCTTGAATTTCCCGCTTTTAGTGACGTGATGTCTCCATGGAGACGCTCACCAGCATGCACAGACGCATTCAATATCGCGTTGTCAACATAAAAAGAGAGGCGTTACATTGCTCGCTCTTTGTGGCCCAGGTGAGACGAGTGTAAGTAAGCACCCTCTGTAGTAGCATTTATTCTTTATCAATAGAAGACAGTGCCGGACTGACGGCACATTTGTGTGGAAGTAGGTGCAAAGCAAAGTCTTATACTCAGAATGGTAGAGGGAATTTTGGCGCTATAGCGCCTGTGTGGCGCCGGTAGTATGACTGTTCACCGAGAGTGGGAATTACGGGCAGTGTAAACTTCGCGTAACCTTCGTCCTTAAGTGTTCGAACAACCTCGTGGATTCTTAAAATAACGTGTTCACTTATTGCCATAGTTGGCATCAATTATCCTACTATTTCTACGAGGTAACTGTTTTCCAAAAAACTTAGAAGGAAAAAACACTTTATGTACACAACTACGCATGGTAAGCGCCAAGGACGATTTAGATTTAGCGACATGCCTACTCAAATGCGGCTTACATATGCACTCAAAATTACGCAGTGAAAGGAATTAATTGCGAAATCGATCCACTAAGTTATTCCTTAGAAACGCTGTTATTATTCAACGCAACATGCAATATAACCAAAAAGAACAATAAAATCTTTCAATATGTCTCATCAGGTAAGAATATTAGCGTGATATTTACATTTATAAATTTTGGTACATAATCCTCTGGCGGAAAGAAATGCGTCCTCTTTCCTGCCGGTAACGGCTTTTTGACCCAGCGCATGCTCTGAAGTAGTTAAATTGGTGTCCCGGCACATAACGCTGAGCCCATGTAAATTTATGAAGAAAGAATTAAATATGTAGGGAGGTTTAATCTGCTTCCGCGCTGATTTTACCCTATAATAATAATGGTAAAGAAAGGTATGTTTTTATTTCTAGTAGTATTATGTATAATATTCCATCAGTGGGCTTAAGTAAAACTTCATCAGACGGTGATCTGCGCAAGCATAAAAAAGTGCTTTCCACCTTCATCGTCCGTGTCACTGTATACGCATGTCCATGTCAATGATGATATCGTTTATTTTCTTCTTTTTTTGTATAAAGCAGTATACTTTATCTGCTTCGGTCTATTCCATAGTAATAAATTATTTCGAATGACCATCACCAGGCCCCGATGTTGCATGTACAATACTGCCTGTAAGGTCTCTGTCATTAACATGATAAAACGTAGGCGATGGCGCACGAATGCGTACCAGCTACACCTCGTCATATGAATTGATAGTGCTTTACACATATTATTACACACCCTTATAAAGTACAACTCTAATGAATTTCCACATGTAACAAATACATATAATATATGTTGCACAAATAATATACTTTAATGCCTTCAGGTAGCACGCGTCTCGGTTTGTTGACCAGTTGTCTTCACCCAAATAGATAACGTACTCATGACGCCTGAGGCAAAAAGGATGTTCCACCCCGCCACGAAGGTTTGTAAGTAGTGGCGCTGGCTAACACTCCCAGGGTTAGTTCCAGTCGTAAAAACATGAATACCCAAGAAAGTAGATGGGGAAACGGCGCCGCGGTAGCTAAATTGGTTAGAGCATCTCACGCGTCATGCGAAGACTTGGGATAGTTCCCCACCTGCGGCAGGTTGTTTTTTCATCCACTTTCATTGCCATCAATTTCTCATTTCTTTAGTTCAATTAGTAAGTACAAATAATTTCCTCTATGTGTCCTTGGTATCTTTGTTTGCCTCTTCTCATTACATGATTAACAAAAATCGGACCCCTCGGTTAACTCCCTTTCTTCTCGTTACATACCTACTACATACCTTCGTGTTACATACCTAGTAACACAAGTTCGTGTCAAATGGGCAGCCTGATGAACGACACACTGTCAGATATCTGTTACCCAAGTTGGCCCTACAGTTCATTTCGAACCCTGTTCTCTGATGACAGACAGACAGACAGACTTGACCGAACTGGACTTGACTGGACTGGACTCCGGAAAGTGCGTGAAATACCCAAAGAATGGTGAGTGCATTAATATTGACAGTCAAGGCCGAGAAACCTTTCCACACCGACATTAAAATTTATAACAGCTACCGGAAGTCTAACCCAGCACACAATCTGTCACCTGCTCTCCGCACTGAGCAAGAGACCGGTAAGATTACCAGCCACAGTAGTTCAGGTACTATGGCATTTTACTGCTGAAAACTGGGTTACAGTTACGATTTTCCACCGCGGCCGTAACATTTGAACGAGGGACAATGCAAAAAATCACAGGCCAAGCCTGTGATTTACAGATAGTAGAGATGCTTAACCAGCGAAGATGAAATTTGCGGCTCCGGTGTTTATCACTTGATTAATCCCGACGGTTCGTTAAACGACGGCTTGGTAGGCTGCCGGATCCTCGGTACCCAGTTCCTGCTTGCGCTAGGCTGCACGATCGGGCTCTTGTGCCCGTGCTGCAGCATTGGCATGGCGTAGACGAGCTCGTTACCGGTTCTGCTCGCGGCGTTGCTGATCGAAAGCTGCCTGCTCGCAAGGAGTACATATGACGCGTGGCCTACGCTTTCGGAGCCGCTGGCACTCTTTGGCCGTTGTTACCCTTGCGCCTAAAACCGTAATAATAATTTCGGAGCCGGATAGAAACTGCAGCGCGCACACTCGCAATCGACGCAGAGCAATGACGTCACTACTGGCGCTGCTAACCGAACACCAGCTAGATAGCACAAGGCCTTTTCACTCCGATTCATGACCCGACCGCCATGGAACCGAATGGGGATACTTCCAAATGGGGATTTTTACGTAACCACTTTCATCACGCCAGCCTTGTCAGTGGAAATCTCGGACCAGGTAGCGTGGCGTCATGGATTGGACTAAACAGGCCTTGTGCTATCTAGGTGTAGTTGGATAATCGCGCGCCTCTCTTTCTCTCTCTTTTTTTTCGCGCATGCGCATGGGGTTGCGCCGGAGGAATTTTCGGCGTACAGGCGACCGACTGACGGACGGACGGACGAATCAGATAGCCATATACAGGTTCGCTGTAAAACGCTCGCCTACTTAGATATAGGAGTACAATAAAGTACGCCATATTGGTGGCGAGCTCCACCACTGGAAATGCTGGCGCCACCGTCGGCGTGACGTGGCATGAGGGATCACGTGGACACAGCCGCCCCGTCGTCTGCTTCGGAAGCGCCGAAGCTAGCTGAAAACGACAGTTTAAAGTCTTACCTGCTCCGCAGTTCTAATTAAGTGGTGAGGTTTTCCCGCCCTGCGTGTCTGCTTGACAACATTTAATATCACTATAATCGGTAGTGGCTGCCTTTGGAGGCGTGCAGCATGGTAGGCTACTGCTCGGTGCCGAAGTGCCGGACGTACACAACGGAGCCCGGTGTCAGCCTTATTGACACGTAGCCGCAGGACAAGGAGCTGCGTGAAGCTTGGCTCGCGAAACTTAGAACTGGAAGACAGCCGAGGAAGATTTCTGCTATGGCGCCGAGACTGCGATTTTCGGCGAGTAGCAGAAAACGCGCACTGAGACGCTCGCCCGCACCCGTTGCACGGCTAATGTCCTGACGGTTTGCTCTATGAAATTGGTGATGCTAGATATTGGCAAGTTCACTGGAACTGAAAGGGAGCGGTAAGACACGCATTAAAAAAAGGCATGGTATATGGTCATGTTTGTGTTATGAACTAATGCACTGGCTTACAAAAAAGAAGCAGAGGGAAATCGCACGATGAGAATACCGATAAACATACAATGTGACGTAACTTGAAAAATAATATTGAAATGTCCAAAAATTTAGACGACAAAGAAAGACTGAATCGTCGCGACGGCATAACACAGTCACCGTAGGCGTCGAAGTCTCTATAACGAAATTATTTTTGAATAGTTCTGACACCGTCCACGCAGCAATGGCTGCTAGGGTGCTGTCAAATGCTCATATGCTGCGGCCTAACGCTCACGGATGGTGCGAAAACGCGCTCACAGCGAAAGCAAAACATTGTGCGCGGACATGCATGTGGACGCGCAGTCGGTCGCTGCGAACCCGTGCGATCACTGCATTGAAGTTTCATTCTGTTATGCCCCATTTGGTTATACAGACAGCCCACTATAAGAACATATTTCACATAGTTTACTCTCACCGTTTGCCTACCTTTCACGCAAGAAGCCTGTTCGAGAGACTCCATCGCGGCGACCACGCGCAGTGGCGTTCATGTACGTATTCGGTAAAGAGACAGCGTCTGTAAACGATTCTGTGCTTTACGTTTGCCCAAGGTTATTATATCGACAGTCAAAAATTCCTTCGTTTTGAGAGTACCTACATAAATGTCCAGTAGGGCTGCCGCATGGTGTCTTTATTGAGCACCGTAAGCGAAACGTATGAGGAGCGCGCCGCGTGATCCCTCGTACTACGCAAGGGAGGCGCTTCCGACAGATGACGACTCCGTAACTCCTCGCCGCCAATAGTGACAATTATTTCGCAGCCGTCTACTACGGCATATCTCATAGTCTGCGTGCTTCCATGGAATGTTAAACCCCATGATTTAATTGAGATCTTCAGAAATAGGTAAAGTAGATATGAATGGCATACACTTACCTTTGCAGCCTAGGTTCCGCGACCATTTAGGTGGCGCTGCTCGAACCCACGTTACAATATCGGTGTGGCACAGCAACTCCTGTGAAGGAGCACGCAATAAATCAAAAGACCTCAAGGAGTTGCGTGGAACGGAAACTGCAAAAGTCGGCACATTTCTATAGGATGCCGTTTAACGTCAGGTGACGCACAAAACGTTCTTTCTTTAAGCGCTTCGAGAATTGGGAATGGAGTGTGGTCAGCCCTGAACGTTGCAAAGCCGTGTGATCAGAAATTTAAATATTCTGAGAGCCTCCCGCGCCCTCGCACAATGGGCTCTACACTGACGACACTCAAATTGAGTGCCGGTGCAATCCGCTCCCTCTCATTACAGGCTGCTTTTCACATGGCTTTCCGATTCCAATTTAGACCCGATGCGGAGAATTCCTTCGACTTCGCGGTCCAAGACTTCGCCTGGACGGGGTCCTATGCAAATGAACTTTGGAGCCGGCTCTGGAATACTTTGAGCCTTATTTATTCTGCAGGAAACCGCGGCAGCATTTCGAAACGGATCGTAATGGTCGAGATCGAAGCCACTTTCTTTTCACTTTATACGGATGACGTCAAAAGAACTGAAATTAAAAGCAAAATAAAAAATTAAGACAAGCGCATGAACGGAAGTCTTGAATAGGTGTTTATCCTGTAGAACTCAGCATCCCGGTCGGTCTCTTATTGTGGGAGCTGCATTAGAGTGATTCCGCGGATCCTTAAAACGCTTTCTTATGGGCATAACTGACACACTGCTTCATACTTTTTTTTTACCTCACCATAATATAAAGAAGATATTGTCGCACGCATTCGGCACCGGTTAGTCCTAGTCCCATGAACAAGTAGTAGCTTACACATATACTCTGTACACTTTTATGCTTAACTCAGACTCTTTTAGTGGCTGGGGGTGGCGATCGCAAACGGTTACTCCTATCGTGTTGGAATGGCCGACAGCCCGATATGCGACTCCTGTACACACGAGGTATCTATCGAGCACCTATCTGTCCTCGCTACGACGTACAACGCGCCTTTCTCCGAACGACTTTAAACTGACTGGACTTGAGACCGTCCTGTGAGTCAAAGATACTCGGACCGTGGCCACATCCGTCAGTGACACAAAAAGCGATAGTACAGTGCTTGGAAAGCACCTGTTTGAGAGACCGCTTAAAGTGTCCCCTTGCGTTTTTGCACGTGCGCTCAGTGCTTCCTCTCTCCCTCTTTTCCTCTTTCCTTTCTCATTTCCTTTACCCCCCGTGTAGGGCAGCAAACAGCTTGTTCATCTGGTTGACCTCCATGCCTTGCCTTTCCTTGCTTTCTCTCTCTCCCTCTCACAAACATACCCTTTTTCTGATGATTTACTGTCGGTGTCAAATGAAGCGCGAACAGCAGAGCGCTTGGCCGAAGCATAATTGAAGTTACAGGTGCGCCGTGCAGTCGTAACCGTTCACAGGCGCGCACATCCTGTTTGACCGCACAGGGCTATATGGTACTGCCCCTACACTGCGATATTTTAGTTTCTGTTCTGGTTCTCTTTTATTTGAAAGTGAGAAAAAATTGACGACCAAGTAATGATGACGGCGCAAGTTATCACACGCACCGCTATTCGCGTTTAATTTGACGCCGATGGCACATATATAATTGTTTCGCTGCACTATGCGATAATACACGTCCTATACTGCGATATCTTGTCTTCTGTTTTCTTTGACTTTTCTTTTCTTGCTTTCAAATAAAAGAAAACCAGAACAGACCTAAGCATTTCGCAGTATATGGGGCGCATCATCACGCGATGCGGTCAAACCGGATGCGCGCGCCTACCAATGGTGATGACTGGACGGCATGCACTATAACGTTCGGTTATGCTTCGGCCGCGTTCTCCACTGTTCACGTTTCGAACGACAGAAAGCTAAGCTAGTTGGTAAGGATTCATAATGCAAAAAAGGGGTAAGGCGTGCAGACAAGAGGAGAGAAGTGGACAACACGAACGATCGAGAAGAGAGTGGACAACACGAATGGTCGAGGTCGAAGTCATTTTCTTTTTATTTGATCCGGATGACGTCAAAAGAACTGAAATAAAAGTAAAATTAAAAATGAAGTCAAGCGCATGAACAGAAGTCTTGAATAGGAGTTTATTCTGTAGAACTCAGCATCCCGGTCGGCCACTTATTGTGGGAACTGCATTAGAGTAATTCCGTGCATCCTTAAAACGCTTTCTTAGGGGCATAACTGACACACACTATTCTCTTCTCTTGTGTCCGTGTCCGCACGCCTTTCCCCTTTTTTGCGTTATGTTCGTGTTTCATTTGACGGCGAGAGTATGAGTTGCAGATGTACAAGTTAGAGCAGCACTGTGGTCATTATGCGAAATTATGCTTAAGGGGGGGGGGAGGTGCTGTCACTACAATAAAATATACCGAGTCATGGTAACCTTCGGCATTATAGCTGGCAGCGAGATTGTCATTTTGTGTGTCTGCTGATGTGCCCATAAGGCTTCGTGATTGCCGGGATGGCGTGGAAAATACCGTGGGGATGCAATAATCATCGTAATATTCATGATACAGTATAAAACATCATTCCCCAATTACACACCCATCATAAGAAAGATCGCTAGTCAAATTAATGTCGTCAAATCATCTCCAAAGAATAAATGAACCCGCCAATGCATTTTCTTTTTTCCTTTTTCTCGTTTTTCTTTTTTCCTTGTGCAAAGCTCGTGATGAGGAGAGCTCGAGGGATACAAGACTTCGTTCTCTTCTTCGTCACGGTTTCCGCAGCTCGCTTCTTCGTCGTTGTTTTAGTCTTCAGTTTATGAAACTCGGGGATGACCGGAATAATGATTTAAACTTCTGAGATTCACTATGCTAGTGAAAGTACAATAGTTAACGTCTAGCTGCTTGGGACTTACTTTTTTAAAAATTTCATAGCTGCTAAGTCTACCTGCAGTTTTAATTGTTGCCAGACTTTCAAGTAAAGGAAACAGCGTTGCCATAATTTGCTGCCCAGGCGCCATTTTCTGGGAATAGGTTTTTAGCAATATTAGTAGCACATGGTCGTCAGAGATTGGCGATGGACTTATTTTGTGTAATTCTTAACTGCTGTAATTTCTGTTTAATTCTGGCGTTTTCTGGGTGGCCAGATTTTAATGCTAGCTACTCATGTTGCCAGAACTTGGTGCTCAATATATACCTTACTCAATGGAAGGCTCATGATTATTTGAATATTTTACTTGTATGTCTGAAACAAAATGACACGTAAATATAAGAATAAGCTGCTTGACACGTAATTTTTAAAAAATCCCGCATTTCTCTCAATATAAGATACGTTCCCCTGAGATTTTAATATATGACATCGCTGCATTTAACTATCCCGTGGTGCCATTTCTAATGCTTGTTGGACCCAATGGAGTATGATGTGCCATGACGTGAACAGATGTGCAAGTGCAAGTTGCTTGGCGAAGTTTTAGTGCAAATAGTATTCTTCGGAAATTTTACTCAATTTGCGGTATGTGATGTAACCTCTTCCACTCGGCAGCTCAATGTCTTTACGTTGTTCTGTGAAAACATTTCGATGCAAGTAAACATTTTGATGCATGTGTGATGAAAATGTGACGAATTCTTTTTTTCTTTCTTCTATTGTTTTGGCCAACTCGCGTGTATAGTTTCCTTTATCCATGTGTAAAAGGCAAAGCGTGTCAATAAAATCATGCAGCTGCTAAGCAGCGCCTTGTCTGTGTTCTCATTGTCTCATCATATGCCGTAGCGCAGTTTTTTCATCTGATGACTAGCCAACTAGTCCGACAGTCAACCTTCGCTGAAGTCAGAAAACGCGAAGTTAGTTTTGAAGAAAGGCTCAGCAACACGGATAAGAAAAATGGGAGGCTTGAGTGCACAAAATTATGTATTTCAAAAGAGCGAACATGGAATGGAGGAAAAGGTCAGGAAAGTTGGCAACCAAGCACAGGGTAATTGAAACTGTTGGTAGACAACCCGTAGTCATTAAAACGAAAGTGAGAGTGACAGAAACTCTACATTTGTTGCAAAGAATCAGAACAAGCAAAAAAGGACCATGGAGATACACAAATACGGAAAGAAAGAAATCAGGAGAGAAAATTTGTCCGATAACACTAAGGACAGTGCATTGCTATTTCAGGTCCGAGCTGGCCGCCTGAAGACCAAAACTCACCGGACCAAAGAGAGAGAGAGAGAAAGACAGGGAGGATAACCATTGCAGGCCTGCTTATTACCTTGTGCGGAGGTAAGAGGTAAAGGGAACTAAAGATGATAGAAACAGACTCAAGCAAAAAGTTGTTGCGCTTTTGGAGGACAAGTGGACTTAATGAAGGAGTTTCAGTAGTGCCACATGCCACATGGCAACCATATACTGGAGCAAATATTGTACGCCACAGGTTGAGGCACGTGTGTGCTGCAAAAAAGAAAGCCCGGAAACGAGTTGGCACATCGTAATTGAATGTCAAGATATCCACCCAGCGGTACCCGTAGGAAGTGTCTGCCTTCAAGTAGCTTTGGGCTTCAAAAAAAGACGGTAGGATTGTCTGGTCAGCAGTCGAGGTAAGTAAAAGACGACTAGAGTAGTGGTGAAAAAGAAGCAGAGAAGAGATTGGTATAACTGGAGTCAATGCAAGGGTAGCTAATGGCGCAATATAGTAATAGAGGTTTTAAATGCGAAGGTTAAGATCGAGATCGGATAGGCAAAATGCTAGATGGCGATAAATGTAGTAAAACCTGTATGGCAGACTTTGAGAAACCTACAATCTTTACGTACAGCATGTCGCACAGTGCATCATCTTTCAATGAGACGCAAGCTCAGGCAGAGTGAAGAATTACGGGCTGGTGGACACCGCCCTTTCTAAGGCTAAGTCCAGAATGATATCTGTGTCGTGCCTTGCACGCAGGCATGAAATTCCAAGGCCACTGCAATGTTGTCAAATCCAGCAAAGGTATTGTCCGTGACAAATTTTTCGCTGCTGAACAGACAAAGAATTGTGTCTGTTTCGCACCTTAGTCACGGAAGGCCACTGCTGGCAGCACCACGTCAGTTCTTTTTTGCAACGCCACCTCAACAATTTGGCACCTCAATACCCTTTCCAGGTAAAGAGGTCGGAATCACTCATGCCTGACCTAGCAGTGGGCTTGTCTGCAGCAGATTATGGTATCTTCATTGACCTATATTAATTATTCCACTCTGTGCCACAATATTAGTCGTTTCTAGCAGTCCGTGATGTCATTGACTCTCACGAGGTATATATAGTTCCCTTTCAAAACGCTTTGCAAAGAAATATGGACATTTTTTAACAGCTGCTGAAGTGTTATGCTTGCTCTACTATTATAAGCTTTGACAACAAGACGTATGTGCAAAAGAGGGGCATATGTATACTCTTGTGCTGCAGCTGTGCTTTGTGCGATTTTTTTAGCCAAATCCGACCTTCAGCTGCAACCAGAACTTGACAAAAAGGCATGTTTTAGGAGTGTACAGATATGGTGACGACTTTTTTCTTCATTTAATTGTGCAGAATAACCAAGCACCCACATCCGCAACTAATAGCGTGCTAGAATTTTTCTTATCAATGTTCAGGTTCATTGTCTTTTACCATTGAACTTCCCGCCAATGACGCATTGCAGTTTTTAGATCCTGCTTTGTATCTGAACTGCGACGACCACATTTGTTGGGAATATTTACCACGCTCTAAGAAAATCATTTTACCATATGACTGCCGCACACAAAGCTTGACGAACGAATGATATCTTCGTCGTGCCTCAATTTGGCATAAAGCAAGTCTTGTTTGCACAAGGTCGAGCATAACTTTGGAATAAAGGTGTCACGTTTGGTCGGCTCCCTTTTCCCTCTCACTGTGGTAGTAGCTGTGGGAGGTTCGCTTTTAAAGGTACCAAAAGTGGCACTCGCCACCATCACACACTAAAAGCGGAAACCGAGAAAGGTTGTGGTGTTGCCATACATACCCGACATTTCGCACAACCTGAAGGAAATCGGACATAAGGATGCCGTGCATGTGGTTTACACAGTCCCTTGTAAACTCTCTAGATTGTGCTTCCTAGTACGCGGCCAGAGCAAAAACAAAAGCGCCAAATATGCGTGTAGAAAGAGACATGAAAAGCACTTTGTGTCTTGCACATTTGAGGTCGTTTACAAGATTCCACTAAGCTGCGGTCAAGCTTACATTGGTCAAACGGATCGGATGTATAAACGACTCAGGGCGCACTCACCGTCTGTGAAAGGTGTAGTGGGATGTATGTACCTACCTGCACACATTAAATATTGTGGTTCCACCGAGCTTTCTCGCAATGCAAAGAGTTCTAGCAAGTATAATGACAGACTAGTCAGGGAAATTATTGAGGTTGGCACAGCCAGCCGCATTATATTTATATAATGCCGCATTATACATATTTATATAATGCGGCATTATACTTATATTTATATAATACGGCCTTATACAAATTATATGCGCACAGTCAGCTGCATGTGTTAGTGTGCCGTTACTAGCCCTGGCGAATAAGGAAATAAGTTATTTTGGTAGGCTATTGGTCTTTTGTTCTAACTTTTTCACGTGAATGTTGTATGAGCCTTGTGTCGGCCTTTGGACTGCACACGCACGCCCCCTCCATTTCCTTGGAAACTATTCAATAAACTTTAGTTGTAAGCGAGCGTCTGCCCTGCCCACATCGTTTCTTTCCCCTCTTATTCCACTCAATGACACAACAAGATGCACGAACTCGCCCTATAGTCAACGATTCTGTTCGATGGCAGGTATAATCTCAACCAGTGTAATGTTATATGCTTAATGACTTCGTAAAGGTAATAATATGGTAATAATATGGTAAAGGTAAAAGGTAGTAATATGGTAAAGGAACAAACTGCGCCGTCGTTCTGTCAGTAAAGCATTGGGTTCCGAATCGAAACGTCGCAGATCTGAGTCACGGATAAGTCATAACACAGGGCTTTTATTTTGCTGAAATTACCGATGACTTGAATCGGACGGAATGTTTTTAGGTGTAATTTTAACAATATTAAGCCAGAATTAAGCTGCGTCTGGATCGATGGCACCAAGGGGCTGTAAATGTCGAAGCGTTGTGATTTCAGGCTAACAGTCGTCCCTTTTCAAAGGTAGTTATTCTGAAGAATAATTACCGAAAATGCATTCTGTAGATGCACCGTTGATATAGTCGCCATTATATGTTCAACAAATTTTTATCTTTCAGGTGAATTTGAGTATTGATGGATTCCTCCGAGTTGCCGCAACTGGGACATCGATAATCAGCCCGACCTCCAGAACGTGACGGTCATGAGGCAGTGGTCGGAAACCGGAAGCATGGAGACAGCCTCCAGACATGGAATTTGGGGTAAAGTGTCACGCCTCATCTTGGGAGCCCTGTTTTTCCTCACGGTTTGTCAAGACTACTGAATAACTTATACATGAGTGTAGTACGTCAAACATGATCAATCATCCCCAGCGGGCGTAAACTATATTTCTGAGGATACGCCGTCGCTACTCTATATCTTCCGGCGGAACGCACGTAAATGTAAATAAGCGTTCGCTTTCAAAACATTTTGTCCCGGTCAGCGGCAGCCACTGCATTATCTCAGTTTCTGTGTAGTAGGCTCTGTGGGAGGCTGTTCCAGCCATTATGATTTATGGGGGGAAAGCGGCCCGATAACGACAGATGCGCGCTCGGGAACGTTCTTTCCGGTTTTTCGTGGAGTTTTCAACGATGTGTAAACTATCGCAACTCGCAGCCGTCGCTGAAGAAAGAATATCAGTTTCACGCCCTGATCACTTCAAAATCTTATTGGAGCAGCGTCTTTCGCGTGCTCTTGCTTGACTGTTCTATTACTTCCTTATATAGATTCTTTTTTACAAGAGTTGAGACTACCACATGGTGCCAGAGTCCAAGTCGGCAAATAAAAGATGTTACCGAACGACAGTGTTTCCAAAGTACACATCTGCATGCGATAAGTATAGCACGATGAAGTCCACTGCTTTCTACGCAGGAAAGAACGTTGCCAAGAAACTTGCCAAGGATTGTGCACATGTCTGGTGTTGCGAAATAAAAGCGTACATCATAGGGACTTCGCCCAGCAAAACGTCTAGGAATACATCCGTCCTGCCTGTTCTAGCCACCCTCTAAAAAAAACTCGAAAGAAGAAACAGCGAAAGAAAGAACGAAAACAAAAGTAAGACCACATTGTAGTTCTTGTCATTCGGAGCAGTCATGTTTATGAAGTAGACTAACGATAACATTACCAAGAATCATGAATGCGTGCGGATGTCAGGATTACCATGCAAGGAAGCCTGCCCTGCTGTGTAAATTTTCTTGAGACAAGCTTTATCAACAAACCTGGATATAAAACGCGAGAAGCCAAATATTTTTTCACATAGGCTTTCCTTGCCTGGCAATGAAATTGTTTTAGCGTGTGCAGTTTTTTATTATAAAAGGCACAGATAGAGGCAGGGAGAGAGTGAGAGAGAGAGAAATAAATAGAAAGAACAACAAAGAAAAACAAGTAACAAGTTCGGGAATCTTAAGCCTAGTTAATACCCTGCGAGAAATACAGAGTGTGTGTGTGTGTGCGGGGGGGGGGGGGGTTGTGAAGAGCGTGGTGGAAGGCAGTTGGGTGTCCTGGTGGTACTCATCAGCGGTTTTTTTTTCATGGGCTCTAATGACGGAAATCACATTTGGGTGGCAGAACAGCACTTTTTGAACTGCTGAAGAGAAGACGAAATAAACGAG
This sequence comes from Dermacentor albipictus, assembly GCF_038994185.2. Taxonomy (NCBI): domain Eukaryota; kingdom Metazoa; phylum Arthropoda; class Arachnida; order Ixodida; family Ixodidae; genus Dermacentor; species Dermacentor albipictus. Next base: position 70,069,211 of record NC_091821.1, on the reverse strand, counting down.
CGCCTGTGCACGTCACCTCCTCCTGCCCCAAACTACACCGCTGTTTCTTCTCCCGAGTATGTGCCAATCGGGCCAAATTAGCACACTGTTGACGCACTGGCTCAGCTTAACCTTTTCAACTTCCTGCAAATAGACTATATGGTACTAAGAGTCTGTTATAAATGGCTCGTAACGAATAACTTCGAGTGAAGCAATGCCACAAAGATTGGAAGCGCCTATAGGAAAGAACGAACAGATTCACACCTCACCCACGCTAGCAGAGACGTGTCTCGTGGAACTTAATTTGTGAACACAACAAACGCACAAGCAATTTCGTCTTTCTGGCGCTGTTTGCTTGTCGGATAATGAGCAGCTTATCCACTGGGCTTGTGTACATTCGACAGGAGCCCTACTCGTGCCAAGGACAAAGACTTTACTCGTGTTTACCGCCTGATCTGCGAAAGCGCTCCAGGCCGCTCCAGTGCTTACGAGTAAAATTAATCGTTCACTGTAGGTATCAGCAGTAAACCCGGGCAATTGTGGTTCCTTGAAACATGCGGCATTACCCTAATGGACAACAAAACGATGTCGTGACTGAGTAAACAAGCGTGAAAGGTGCACTGCTATGAATTTTGTACGCCAAGAGGTAAAACGCAATAATATTATATCGGCGCAGTGAGCGCATATGCCGAGCAAACTTGAAATAAATACTTTTGCTCTGTACTCGTCCGATGCGCTTGGTGAACCCTTGCTGAGCCTAGCGTCTCTTTTTTCCCCGCCTATTTTTTTCATCGATCCAGAAAGTCGGCATAGAGAGATACAAATGAAAAGAGCCTTTCGCCGGAGAGTTGCTTTCCTATGTTCGCTGTGGGAATTATTGTTGACTTGCATGCCATGCTTCCATGTCAACACTCTTAGAAAATGCAAAATTGACACGACAAAAAAACTCACATGATATCAACAGCAAATATTTGTATTGGTATGGATGATTAATCATAAGGGGCGGGTCTGCCTTGGCGATGGCTTAGCGACGCTTGTGTGCGGAGAGCAAGGTCACGGGTTCTATTTCGAACCCTACAGACTGGAGACATAATGCTAGTATTGCTGAACACTACAATTTGCGTCGAAGATGCCCAGAGGCCGTCAGTACCGGCTCCAGTCGTCCAATATGGCCTTTCTCACAGCATGTGGGCCTATGTGTGACAAACGTAATCGATCAACAACGCAAAGTTTATTTAATGAAAAACTTCGTGCAGAAACTCCTCTGGGAGATGTCTATAAATTATTCCTAAGCATTGTGCCTAAGCAATTATTCCTAAGCATTGCTCATTTCTGAGCACCCCAGTGTCATTATCAATGTTATGAAACTTTATCCGACCAGTATAAACCCATGTTACTCCTTGTCGGTCGTTATCAACCTTGTCGGACGACTCCATCCGAGCCTTATCAACCCGTATCGGTTGGTATCAGCTTTATCGCAATCGATCCAATCCTCATAAATGTTTACCTATAGTGATAAACCTTAGCGGGCATCATCCGACTTTGATCAACTGGTAACGGGCCTTGTCAAACTTATATGACTTGATGCGACTGTTAATCATCATCGATAATCGGTTCTTATTAGCCTTACCACCATTACTCCGACCATTAACAGCCCTTATGGCTCTTGAGCACCTTATCCATCCGCGTCGAACCATTATTGTGATGTCGGCGTGGACGCCATGATCGCCTCGCCGGGCACGTTGGGCACGCAGGGACGGCAGCCTGGAAAAGGAGACACGAACGTAGGCGGAGACCGAGGCTGAGAGTGGGTTTATTCAGAGCGCGGTGCCTTAAATAGGTTCAGAGTCACTATCACAGCGCCCCCTGAAGGCTAATAAGTTTCGGTCTCGAAACCTAAACACCCATGTAACAATTATTATCCGTGATTACATCCATGAACCCTTCCTTGCTCCTTATCATTCTTATCAACTCATTGTCTGCCTATCTGTCTGTGTTGCGTGACGTCAAGCGCATCAGTCCTCAGAGATCGGTGGCATTTCTGTAGGTGAAGCAACGCCCCAACGGAAGGCGCATCCCGTTGTGGTGGTCGCGTGGAGGCATAGGTTCTAGGCATAGGTGAGCGTGGAGGCTTAGGTTGGAAACTGACCACCCGCAACGTTTTCCCTTTCAAATTTACTTTGTTTCACAGATTAACTTCTTCATAGGGATTCGTCTTACGTGACAGACGGACGGACGGACGGGTTTCCTCTTTGGGTAGGCATATAGAAACGCTTGCGCATTTAAAAACATGTCGTGCACACAACGTTTCTTTTTTGAGCACAGAATCGGTTTATGGTGGAATTTTGTGCTTGCCGGAGTCACTATTTATATGTCCGTATACAAAGCAGTAGGCTTTGGTGCCACCCGATGCCTATATATGTTGCTGATTCGAGTTGTGACTCGGCAGGAGTTTAGTTGGTACGGAACATAAGGACGACTAAGCGGATGTACACGAATGTTTTCTCCTAGGAAGTTAGAGCTATATATGTAAATTTTCCGTCCGTATTATCGCGAACTTGGTTCCTTGACCGCATTAAGCCAATTAGAGGCACTTAAACACGTAACTACATTGGCCCCCAAATATGTTCTGTTAAATAAATTCGATGTGCCAATATTATTTTGTTACGAACCACGCATATTTTAGCGATCCTAATAATTTACGTTCTGCAAAGTCTCAGCCCCACTGGCGTTTTAATTTTCTTTCCTTTTTCCCCCCATTCCACTTTCAACAAAATCTGGCACTACGGTCGGTAATTCTACCTCCGATTTGATGCCTGCAGTACGACGGGGCGCAATGCATCGCCGACAGAAAAGGAGTGAAAGAAAGAAAGAAAGAAAGAAAGAAAGAAAGAAAGAAAGAAAGAAAGAAAGAAAGAAAGAAAGAAAGAAAGAAAGAAAGAAAGAAAGAAAGAAAGAAAGAAAGAAAGAAAGAAAGAAAGAAAGAAAGAAAGAAAGAAAGAAAGAAAGAAAAAGTTATCGCACAGGGTTATTCTTGGCATTCTCGGAGCGAATGAAAAAAACAAATAAAGAAGCCGTTGGTGGGATTGGGGAATGTCATGACTCACAACCATGGCGCAAGAAGCTGCGGTCGTTGGAATCGGTACGCAACTGGTGTACACTTCGTGAAATACAGGCATACTTGTGCGCATGGACATGTTCGTGAAAGGTTTCTTGCTTGAATGGGCAGCTTGTGCAGTCATCGGCAGCCACGGGGTTGTGTATTGTGTATTTATTTATTTCTTTTTTTTTAGTTCTGTGAGTGTAACGCACGATATTGGGCTTTCATAAGGCCGTTCACTGGCTATCGTGAAATATCCCAAGCGCGCTCCCAGAGTGCGAGCAAACTTTTGCTATGGTATTGTGAAATGTTCTATTCCATAAACGCAAAATAGCTGTGAGAGGCTTAATATTCCATTCGCGTGACCTGAGAAGAACGCAGTCAACTTGAGCTTGCGAATGAGGTTGATCGGAAGCATTTTTTCTGCTTTGGAGCTGTTTGGAGAGATGTGCGAATGCACACTTTTTGTATATCGTCCCGGCTACAGCTATTAACTTATTAGTCGTTTTACTACAACTCGTACGCAATATGAGTTTGGACGGGGGAACCATTGAATATACGTGGTGCTTAATTTTTTTATCATTAAGAGAACTTAAAAGACTATTTCTCTATCATATACAGCACAAATGTACTGATGGAGCCAGATTACTCGAACAAGCGCTTCTTACTTACTCTGGAAATGAAAATGCGTAATTCACCATATAACGATATTTCACTTATCAACTTGTTAACCACTTATATTGGTGCCGATATCTCAATGCACGAGTTGAAGTCAGTGATACTACAAGCCACGTCCGCTTGGAGCGAATTTTGAAACTATCACCCGTGCTGAGGCAAGCGTTGTCAAACTTGCGGTAAAAATGCACTGTTGTTTGCCCTTGCTTTCTTAATAAAACATCTTTTCATAGATGAAGCGAAAAAATTACTGCAAAATCAACGCAGTTCGTCACAAGCTTTGGGTACGCATACCTCGAAACTGGTGTAATCGTCAGAATTTGCTCCAAGTATATAGGACTTTCCAAGCCACCAGCTACGGTTCGTAAATTTCAGTATGTACCATAAAAGAATTAGTTTCAAGGTTAAGTAGCAATGTTTGGTTAATTAATCATATATCTTTATTCCTCGTGGAAATAATGTCCGCCTGAGAGTAATCTATAGCTGAAGAAGTAGAATTGCGCTTCATGCCACTGGTGATCTTTTTAAATTCTGTTATCATTAAATAAAGAAAATCCCCTCACATCTTCAAAAAATTGTTAACCGCGCTCCCTGATAAAAAAACCATCGGCTAGATTTAATACTCGAATTAACGCATTATCAAATTTTTCCTTCTAAAGTTGGTCAAGCGGACCACAACCAGCGGTGCTGTGGAGTAGTGAGCGAAGGTATCAAAGAAAAAAGAATGAATAAATAAAGCCTAAATGTGCGCATCGCTTCAGTGAAATAATTTCGAAGTATTTTGAAGGACGTTGCTGACATGTTAAATATATTCATGTTTTGTTAGCCAGTAAACGCGATGTATATCCTAACTTAGGTGCACGAAAGCGGTTGTGTAAACAAGCCTTATTTAGGCAGTAAATTCACGAGAATTCTTGTTTAAATTAAATCAGCAGCATATCGGAAATGGCGCGCACACACGAAATGTTTCTTTCGTTTTGTTCTGTGAAGAGAAAGTCAGCAGACCCTATAATTATAGGCGACAACATCGGCCGCATACCGGGTGCAGCAAGGGAATGGGTTCAGCAATGAAATGTCTCTGGAGCACGATGGCAGAAACGCACGTAGCCAATAGGATTACCCGCAAGATTTCAAGCAGCCCGTCGTCCCGTCGGAACGACAACAGCGGCTTCACGCTGTGCCCCGCGCAAAGCGGCCGCTGAAACTCACGGTCCCAGCAAAGTGAGAAGACGTATAGAGCTCGTTATGACAGCCTTCTCTATATTTGAGGGGGCGAAATCAACACAGCGGCCACAACAAAAACAAAAGGCCTAGAGTGGGTTAGGAGTGCGCGCGGGGGAGGGGTGTCTCCGAGTCATAACGGACGGCTTACTATTTTCTCCCGTGTTTCAAACTCTAATATCGCTCGGCAACTCCACGTGGCAGCGCGCAAAGCCTCGTCTCCGCGTTTGCAGTTCTTTCTCTTTTTTGTTGCTGTTGCTGTTAGAAACTCCAGAAGAAATAAATCCCGCGGGTTGCAAACCATCCGCACAAGTGTTTGCGAGCACAATGTTGAACAAAAAGAAAGAAAAAAAAAAGAGGCGGAGCTGTCCCGATTGGCTTGATTTGTCGCGACTCGATGCAGCAACCGCACAAAAACGCGCGCTTGTGCACACGGCAAGGGGAGAACAAGCTGGCTGTTTTTTTTTTTTTTTATGTGCGCCATTTGTAACCGCACAGCAGCAGGAGCGCGACGGCGGCCTTCACCGCCTCGTGAGCGTCGCAAAGGAACGCGCGCGCGACACGCGACCTAGGACACTTTGTTCATGCATGCGCTACAGGAAGCATTTGGCCAAGCAGAAACTCAATGACCGAAAGAAAGAAAGGCCACGCGCAAGTAAATGCGTGTTGCTCCAGCGTTTACATTTTACGTTTGATTTCATTTCACGCCAGTATACAGAAGCATTCTTTTGCCATCGACTTTTGCGATCGATCTATCACGCCTTGGTCTCTGCTTCGGCGCCCATCGAGGGGACTTTCTGGCAAAGAAAGCAAGCTTCGAGAACAATGCTTAGTTCCCCTGGGCGCACTTCGTTAAAAGTTCAGGAAATATTTATGGGTTTATTGAGCGACCGCATGGCTTGTCGCCTCGGCGCGAAAGAAGAAGAAATAGAAGTGAAAGTTATCAAGGAAAAAATGAAAAGACGCGTGCGCGAGAGAATAAAAATGAAAACAATAAATAAAAAAAAAAACAGGCCTCGCGTTTGCGCACTGCGTATATTTCCGCCGCCGCTCATTTCACCTTCACGGGTGCTGCGGCGACGCTAACATGGAACTAGCAGAAACAGCGCGTATAAGAATCAAAATAATCGCGCCGCCAAAGTTCCGGCCCCGAGTTCGATACGCTCGATGATTTTCCGAAGCGTTCACCCTGAAGGGCTGTTCTCTGGGCCTTAAAATTCCGCCGGCATGAACTCCTCCGATCGCCCATCTCAATGAACCACTGATCGCCAGTGATTCGGATCGAAATTAACTTTGTATATGAAATAGAGGGTGTCGCTTCGCTAAATACGGTTGTTCTGGCTTCGTTACCTAATAATGACGATCGTTTGTTTGACCATAGGAAGGCAGATATTCACGCCCCGCTGCGAATGGAAAGAAGTACTGAACCTTCAGATTAAAAGAACATCCTCCTTTAGAATTTTCTTTAGAAGTGTAGCCACATTTGTAGATCAAGGTGCATTGAAGAATTTGCAGTGATGGGTAAGTTATTTGACTGAAGAGCACGAACGGTATTGTTTGGGTAGGTTCTGCGAATATTATTAGCAGTTGAATGTTTAAACAGGTGGTCATTTCCGTATACTTTAGTAACACATTTTACTCGTCGGCGTATGTGATTGATGTTATATTTTGCGACGATAGCACACTCTTGCATGCCACTGACGTGCGAAAGTGAAGTGGATCAGTCGAAAATGGTTACAGCCACTCACTGCCCAACAGCATTCCCTAATAATATTCCAGCCACCTGTATTAGCTAGCACTCACTCTTTGGAACCGCTATGTCGTACGATGTTCTTTGTGAAGCAGCCTTCCCACTCACAAATGGTGCTACGTTCCTAGCGCATTTCTAAAGGCACCGCGCATGCCTGATACAGCAGCTGGTGGCTAATTATGTTTAGATCCAAAGTTGCGGTAGGTCTGCTTTGTCTGATGGGGCGTTTCATGCATCCTTTTAGTGTTTAAATTACCTGACAAGCATTAATTAGGTAGTCAATTAGGCACCAGTTCGGTGCTGCGTGTGACGGAACTTATGTACAGAAGGCAAGAAAGCAAGAGAGATGCCACTGCAAGCAGAAATGAGGTCAATAACGGAGTCACTAGAAAGAAAAAAAAATAATCCTCAACATCATCAGATTATTTTATGTCTACTGAAAGACGAAGGCCTCTCCCTGCGATCTCCAATTGCCCCTCTACTCCTCATTAAATTATAGAGTTTAACGTCCCAAAACTACTCACAGGCCATAATAGAAGCCGTAGTAGGAAGCTCCGGGCACATATAGCCAGCTGGAGTACTTTAACGTGCACTGAAAGCATGAGCGTTATTGCTTTGCGACCCCTCCTCGGCCACCTGACAGTCAAGCGTCCCATAGTCTCCCAACGTACGTCCAAATCACGGTAGACAAGAGTTCTTGCGTTCCTCCTTGATCAGAACGCGACCATCATCATCGGCAATCCAACTCGTGACATTGCCTCAGTAGCAGAAATGCTTAGGCATTGCGTCAGTCAGTTGAATAAGTTCTCCAGTTTTCTGTCGCCTCTTATATCTGCATGCACGGACGCATGTAGCCTTCAAAAATTAGGTCTAAATGCAAAGTAATGACGTCGTTCATCGTCAGCTAGTAACGCCATGCAAGGTTGCTTTCTATACTGTCCCCCTCACTGCCGGCTACACGACTTGCTTCCCCTTGTAGAGCCAGGAAACGAATGTACAGAATTGAAGATACCAAGTGCACACCATGTTTTTTTTTAGTGTTAGTCTCATCGTGATATCGCTTCAGTGACTGGAACTAGAAATTCTTTGGGATCTCCTAGTAGTAAGTGGTGAGGAACAGCATTGCTTAAAATCTAAAAAAATCCTGCGCATTTGTGGCCACCACGTCGGCCGTATGACGATTCACTTTGCTCATTTCCATACTCTTTTGATATGTGTTAACATTTCCTTGACACACCGCTTATTCGTCGTCCTATGCCTAAGTTCATCACCGCTCATGCCTGTCCTGTTTCTAAGCAACATATATATATATATATATATATATATATATATATATATATCATTGTTGCAGATTCATACATTATTTCTTCTCAACGTGATCTCGCTGTTGAAGGAACGTCCAAGCTGTTTCAGAAGGCAGAAATTTAATATAGCGCAGCGTATGATGGGTGCGCAGGCTACACGGGACATTGTGATTTTGTTCAAAGAGGAAGACACTCGAGGGAGCACATTTAGCACAATCACAGATTTCAAATTTGGTTTACTTACCGTATCGAGCCCAAACGCTGAGCGAAAAATGGTGCCGGCACAAACTTGAAATATGCCTCACCATCCCAGGAATCCTGAAAAAAGCTAAAATGCCATCGTATGCCTTGAAACAGGCCACATTAGGGCTCTTACATTAGGTGCACAGTGACCGCGTACATTTCTACATCGATGGATCAGTCACAACTACAAATTCAGCTGCCGCGGTAGTGATTCCACCAAGATCCGTCAAAATGGAGCTACAAATGTCACATGTATCATCAACGACAGCTTCTGAACCGGTAGGCCTTCGTGCGACTCTTAGTTTCATTCAGCAGGAACCACCCTATCCACGGTCAGTCTTCTGAGATTCCAAGTAGTCCTCCAGAGTTTACTCTCAGCACAGTTCCATGCATGCATTAAGAAGCTCGTCGCAGAGGTCAGACAAGTCCACCATAGAGTAGTTGACGAAGGACACGATATATCAGTGGTTGCCTTGTCACTGTGGCATACTTGGCAATGATCAAGCGGATGGAGCTGCCCTGTCTGCCCACGACGACGTCAAGTGTGTTGCCATTTCTTTTTCGAGTACGGACGCAACGAAAAAACTTTTCGCATTTGGGCGTAAAATAACATTGGTTCAATGGAATCGATCCGACTTCGCAAGTGTGCGCCCTCAACCCTGGGCCATAATTTAATTTACAGCTCCGTATTCCGTCCGACATTCCACGACGTGGCTGCACATTTCTACTCCATCTATGGCTTGGAGTAACATTTTCAAAGGCGTACTGCTCATAGGAATGGCCAATAGCTCACTTTGTAGCTTGTGCAGGTGCAACGAAACGCGCCCCGCACCATATTTGTGAGTGCCCTCGTTTCAACCCGCAAAGAGCAACCCTCTCAGCCACGCTAGACCAACTTGACAAGCGCCCAATAACGGAAAACAACATCCTTGGAAACTGGCCTACGTGTACATCAGCGCAAGCCGCTATGAAGGCACTGCTGCGTTATTTAAAGGATACCGGACTTTGTGACAAATTGTGATTGTACACTGTGTAACGTAGGATGTATCAGTTGGACGTTAATACTGTGTAACACTATGTAACGCCTTCGCAGACTGCGTGACATTGCCCACAGAAACAGTTTTGTATTGTGTGTGTTTGTGTGTTTTTCGTTTCTTTTCGTATTCTTTCTCTCTCATCTATCTCATCCCTTTCCACCTCCCCTAGTACAGGGTAGCCAACCGTAGAAAATCTCTGGTTAACCTCCGTGTATTTCCTTTGCCTTTCTCCCTATCTCTGAGTAACAAAATCAGCGCTCATGAATGTCTGTTTAAATGAATCCACCTCTACAGAAATAGCAATTAATAGAGCACATAGCTCTCTTTGGCTACTATGCGCGTTTTCTTAGACGCTGTCTCTTCGTACGAGAGAGAGAGAGAGCAACGCGCATCCACGCCGGTGCACTGGCAGCAGCCCTTTTCCTCTACCGCCGGCGCCCCTGCCCACTCCCGCTCTGGCTGCTGCGGGAGAGGGCTGTAGTGGCGAGAGTGGAGAAGTGCAGTCGTGTTCCACGCCGCTGCTAGCTCAACTGGAGAAAACACGAACATAACGAATCGACTTACGTAACTTACGTAGCCACTGTATTATTGCTACAGATGTGCTTGCGACGGCTCTTTTTCTCTATTGAATTTCGCAATGAAACAGTACCGTCGTCACCCTCTTCTGCGACGCCTTATGAGGTCGGCACTGTAAAATGCTTCGTTTGAGCAACGGTTTGGTATTCAACGCGAGCTATCAAGGTCGCGAGCGATCATCTTTGTTCGCTGCAGCATGGACTGTCATGCAGGACATGATCAAGAGTTTACACGCGACCACAGTCATCACACGTTGCGTTGTTGGCTCGTTCCAGTGCTAAAAGCAAAAGGCTGTGTAATGTCTACCTCCTAGCCATACCTGACAGAGCAGGGTAGTCTACGTCAGTAGGGTCCACATCGAAACGTGGGGCTAAGAGTCCAGGCGGTGCAGCCGGTTGCTTTGAAAACTTGGGGTGCTCCACAGGGAGAATGTCATGTCTTGTGCAAGCACTCGAAGTTCTCTAGCAGCATCTGACCTTGACGATGGTACTGATTCCTGTGTGCTGTCATCAAGAGCTGACTGAGCACTATAATCGGCTTACTCATTACTTATGACGCCGCAGTGACTTCAAAGCCACTGAAATGATGGTGAGCTCTTATACCCCCTTCCCCCAGCGCAGGGTAGCAAACCGGACGGGCGTCTGTTTAATCTCCCTGCCTTTCCACTCTTCTATTTCTCTTTTTCCTTCTCTCTGTCTCTCTTCGGCAATGCTATGAATAAGTTATCAGATCTCTAACACCAGTTGTTTGTGTGGTCAGGGCTGCAACACACGTGCATAAATAACTTTAGCCCTATTTGGTGTTCATTGTGCTGCACGTGCCGTGATAGCGCGCGGTGATCTTCACCGGCTGTGATTGTGTGTCTTGCCCTCTGACTCTTTCTCTCTCGCTTTCTCTCTCTCTCTGCTTTACTCTAAGCATTCAACCTTTGGCACAGTCTGGCAGGAGTGCACTTTGGCATCTCACACTAAAAATACTCCGCTTTCAGATACGCATATACTGCCGATACATCGTTGACGCTTCCTGTTACCCCGCAGCTGGCATAACGGGGCGCGTTTCCTGCACGGACGACGAAAGCTGCCCATCATCAGAGGGCAACGGTTCACCGCTGCTACAAAGAGATGCTGCATAAAAGTCGTTGTCCACAGTCCGGTAGCAGTGCACCTTGGCATCTCATACTAAATGCACGCCTCTTTCAGGGGAGAAATTTCCTGTTGCCTTTTGCAGCAGTTAAATTTCATAAGCTGGTACACTGCTGCTCGACGTACTGTTTTGTCTCTCATGCTCTGCTAGTGATTTTATTTTTCTTGGCTAGCTATGTCGAAGGATGTGCGCGATACCGCCAAAGCCATTGAAGACTTACGATGTGAACTGAGAAAAAAACTTCTAGATATAAAAGATGCTTTGAAGGAAGTAAAAGACCTTAGAGAAGGTATTCCGTCAGTAATAAGGGTAACCCAAGAGCTCAAAGCTGAAAATGATCGACTGCACCCCAGGATAGAGGAAGTTGAGCTATATCAGCGTTCTAATAATCTGGAACTTAAGGATGTTCCACCTGATGTTGAACCACTTGTAGCGGTTAAGGAAATCGGTGATCTCATTCAAGAAGACATAACTGCTGATGACGTCGATATCTGCCACAGAGTACCGACTGCCCGTCATGACCAAAGTAACATAATTGTCGGATTTGTGCGCAGGACCAAGAAGGCTGCTGTATTAGGCAAGTCAAAGAAAGTCAAAATTGATAGCAAGGACTTGAGCAGCCAGACGTCCTCTGCAGTATATGTCAATGAGCATCTGACGAAACACGGCAAACGGGTCCTCAGGTCAGCTATAGAGAGGAAGAAGGAAATGCGGTGGATATTTGTTTGGACATCGGGGGACAAGGTCTTTGCACGTAGAAACGAGGGCTCGCCTGTGCCGAAAATCAGAAACACAAATTACCTTGATAAGATGACGGCAGAAGCGCGAGGAACTGCTAGAGAATTAACGCGTTATCGGAATAAGCCCAAACTGGCAGACACTAGCATAAATTTCATGAATACTGTTAGCGCAATGCCTAGCGATGATTATCATGATAGCTACTCTTTAAATAGACTACTTCGGTATGGGCACAGGCGCATAAAGGTATTTCATCTAAACACACGAAGTATACGCCACAATAGAGATTTGATCCTAGATATCTTTGGCTCCTTTTCATTTAGTTTTGGCGTATTGTTGTTCTCTGAAACATGGCTATCTGTGGGCGAAGGTCGACCATACTTTGAAGACTATATTTACAATGACCTAGTGCTTCCTTTAGGAAGAAAAGGTGGTGTGGTTATTTACGTTAAGCAATCACTAAAACATGAAATTATCTCCCAATCTTCCATTATCAACGAAGCTGTTGAGTGGCTTATGACACGCCTAGGTAAAGCATTTGCTGCGGTAATTTATAGACCAGCCTGTGGGAGTAAATATGGGTATGCTAAGTTCATAGAAGACGTTCTGGAATACTTCTGTCACACTGGTTTTCTATTTGTGGTAATGGGTGACGTAAATATCGACATGTTATCACAGGATGCATCGTCACGGCAGTTAACTTTACTGGCAAATTATTTTTCTTAAAAAAACGTAATTTAAAATGCAACCCCATGTGACTGCACCGACTGCGACTTTGTTTGATATATTGTTACATGTAGCTGATGCCCAATGCTATGTACATTTCATTTACAGGGGAGCTAACGGAGGCCAAAATGGTGACGCTATATCAAACGGGCACACACGTCGTCTTCCTCCTCCTCAGTGCAGTCACACTGTGGCGGCTGTTCCGTATTATCACCCCGGCCGTAGAAGCACCGTCCCGGTGCTTAATCTACACATCCGCGGTGAAAAGTGTGTGGTACGGCTTTCGTCTCGCCACGTGAACGATGTCGCTTGCAGCTGACGATGACGCTGAGAGGTCGGCGGTGATGACTTCATACGCGACATCGGTCACTTGTCGCACCAGAATATGTTTGACGAACATAAAACCACCGCATTGCGTTACTGGAGTGTTGTCAGTAGAAGTAAGCGACCATTTGCCGATTTTTGTACCCTTCCCTCTTCCTATGATTGTCGTGAAGCTAATAAAATAGTGCGGTCACGTCAGGTCAACGCTAGGACACTAGAAATATTCCGGCATCTTGTTATTAAAACAGATTGGAATCACGTGTTCGAAGAAAAGGATCCTAACTTGGCATACAACATATTCAACTCTGAACTATAAAATATTAAGATGAAGCTTTCCCGGTATCTATGAAGCATGTAAAACATCAGAAAATTAGAAAAGCATGGATCACAAATACCTTTAAAAAATAACAAGGAAGCATAACACGTGCCACGAACTCATAAAGACACGCGACATAAATTTATTCCTTGTATTCGAAAAGTACAGAAACCAGCTAAAATGTGAACTAAGGTGTGTTAAGTTCAGATATTATGAGAATTTGTTTTGCAAAATAAGTATTGATCCCAGGATATTTGGGAACGAGGTTACGAATCTTTCCGGTCGCGTAAAACAAAGCCCCATCCCTAGCATTCCGGCAATCCCTAGCGGTCTTGGCTACAAAGAGGTTGCAACTGCAATGAATAATTACTTCGTTACAAGTTGTGTTTCAGATGACTTATGTGATGCCGATGGCCCGAAATTACCGTTAAATGACCGTGTTTTGCCTAACTCCATAGTTTTACATACGCTTTCATGTAGTAAAACTGAAGATTTAATAACCAAGATTAAAAAGAATTGTGCGGTAGCACATGATAACAACAAACCAATCCCAATAAAGTACGTTGCTTATGTGATATCGCCCCCGCTCTCACACATTATTAATTAACCTTCTCAAGTGGCATTTTTCTTGAACATTTGAAAATAGCTCGTGTGTGCCCGTTCTTCAAAGGTGGCAATGACCAAGAAATTGCTAATTACCGACAAATATCGTTACTTCCGATTCTGTCAAAAGTGTTTGAAGGTGCTAATAATATTAGATTGCACGTTTTTTTTTCAATAAGTACGATATCATAAATGATGCCCAGTTTGGTTTTCAAAAAGGAACATCCACCGAGCTTGCATTACTCGATATAAAAAAATGAGATACTAAATAATTTCGAAGGAAAATTATACATGCTCGTGTTGTTTGTAGATTTCCGTAAACAATTCGATGCCGTTTGTCACAGCGTTCTCCTAGAAAAACTCAATACTTACAGCGTCCGCGGTATAGCCCAATAAGTTACTACGAAATTACCGGTCAGAGTCATACCAATATTTAGTTATTTTCCAGGAGACATCCTCGCGTGCTAAGGTCAACAAAAGTGTCCTACAAGGATCTATACTTGGTCCACCCTTATTCATAATTTACGTAAATGATCTGCGTCGCATTCCAGATTCTCCTAAACTAATTAGGTATGCCGATGACACTAACATTTCTTTTGTTGGCGATTCAATTTCTGGCCTGCAGTGTATATACATATCTAAGTAAGCTGTCTTGTTGGGTTAAAATAAACAAGTTGCAGCAAAACGCGAGCAAAGCTAAATACATATTGTTTGCATCTGTCAACAAGCCACGGAATATAAGCCTAAATTTTTCCTTGGAGGGCCACACACTGCAGCAAGTTAAGGTTCAGAAATTTCTGGGCGTGTGGTTTCAGGAAGACCTGTCTTGGAATGAACGTATAAATAAATTAGCTGTCAAAATAAGTAAAAATGTCGGGTGTATGTGAAAATTAAGTCCGTTATTAGCACTTTGGCTCATAAAAGCGTTATATTATACACTATTCTATTCCCGACTCAGTTACTGCGCGTTGATCTGTGGCACAACGACACCACATAATTACGCCACATTGCTCACTTTACAAAACAAGGTACTGTGAATATTTGAGGGGCATCATGGTCACCGCAAGGTCCCAGCATGCGTCCGCTATATTGAAAACATTTCGTATTTCAAGCTAACCAAGTATATTATCTCACGTTGTTTGTGTATTTCCAAAACAATAAGCTATACCTCACGTGCAGTTCTTCCCGATGTGTTCAATACTGCCTCCGTATACAAAGTATAAGAACACCCAAAATTAGAACTGCCTATGGTCGGCAGCGCATTCAACACCAAATACCTAATCTGCTCAATAGACTTGATTCTACTTTAGACCTAAAAAAAAATTATAAACATAGGTTTAAGCAAATTCTTCGGGAAAAGTGTATTGAATATGTTTAAGTGCAGTTTTGTGTCGATTAAAACCTGCATGTGTCTGGACTTTTCATATTGCTCAATGTTCACAGTGTGCTTTATCTTATCTATGAGCGCACATTTCTTTCTTTTTGTTGCTGCTTGTGAAGATACATGCATGCAGATTTGCTTCTCGTCTTCGCTCTGTGTTAATATTTTTATAGTTCTTTTCATATCTGCAAAGACACTTTAGATTGTAAAATAACTAACTCACTATAGGTATTGTATATTGCTCCTGTTTTCCTATTTGTTATGTATGCGTGCCGAAGTGTATCTCGGAGCAAACGCCGTCGTGAGGCTGCATAGCCTTTTACTTTTGCTTCGATTTCTGTTGATGTACAGAAAGAAATCAACAAAGAAATCAAATCAAACTTCGCCCTCTTTCGTTCTCTAGGGCAGGGTGGCCAACCGGATTTCTCGTGCTGGTTAACCTCTCTCTCTTTCTCCTTACGTTTCGTCGCGCTCATCTGGCCGCCGAGTGCATAAATAATTTATTAAAGGGACTTTCCTTCTAGACGCTTGTTTTCTAAACCGTACACTTCGCCAGCCTTTTATTGCTTATATATATATATATATATATATATATATATATATATATATATATATATATATATATATATATATATAGTTCTTTATAACAAGTTATGACAAGTTGTTTATATATATATATATATATATATATATATATATATATATATATATATATATATATATATATATATATATATATATATATATATATATATATATATATATATATATATATATATATATATATATATATATATATATATATAAACAACTTGTATGAGCGTTCTGAAAAAGTCCCCGTTCGCCTTGCCAATCGCTTACCCATTTGCTTCACCAGCCCTGTATCGCTTACGCTTGTTTTATTTTATTCTTTTCTTTTAGCAAACTGTTCTGAAATATCATCTGGAGCACATTGGGCCGCTCGGCTTACCCGCCGTCGTGGCTTGTGGCGTTGCACTGCTAAACACGAGGTCGCGGGTTCGGTACCAGACCGCGGCGGCCTCATTTCGTTGGGCGCGAAGGGCAAAAAACGCTCGTGTACCGTGCAATACGTGGCACTCTGAACAATCCCAGGCGATCAAAATTCTTCTAGGAGTCCCCCACTATGGCGTGTCTATCAATGCTGTGATTTTGACACGCATAACTACAGAATTTATTTAACTAATTAAGCCTTTTCAGACACATTATACCTGAAGAGGCACGTTACTTGCGCCGCAAAGCATAATGTCCAGGTGGCTATTTAAGAAGATTCACTGATTACCTTTAGCTAACCAGTATTTGCCTTATGCTATGTTCAGAGTACGTTCGTAAGGCGCCCATTTTTCGTAACATGCATAAGCGGAAGCGCAACAAGCGTACGCGTCTAGTTCAGACTGCGAACGTAAAGGTACCAACGTGCGCAATTCGCGCAAAAATCGTGGGTGAGAGTGTTAAAGGGTCGGCAACATTTACGACTGTGATATTACGACCGTTGCGAGACAGCCAATGACCGATAAGCTTTCGGTTTTCAACAACCGGTGACGACACTTCCGTCCTCCCCCCTGCAGACAGCTCCGGGCGTGGTAAGTGCCATTCCGCCATTCCGTGCGCATGATTAGGTTGTCTGTGTTCGTGAAAATTTGTGCAGTGCGCCTTGCGAGACTGTTTTCAGTTCATCTGGTTTATCCGCGAGGAAATCGATGGCCGCAGATGCGTGCTCCGAACTTCGATGAGTGGTCTCACTAGGTTTTCAAGGAAGCGGAACTGCTGGGGCGACATACGCATGAAGTTATGAAACATCGCAGCGTCACCAACTCGGAGCTTGGCGAAAAGGTTGTGAAAATCGCCGTCCACGGCCCTGTCGAGAAATACTTGCCGCACCCAAACTCTTCTGCGTCGCCTTCGTCGTTTTTGGGCGATTGAATACATGACTATAAGTTTGTTTTGAGCGTGAATTTCTTCGATCTCGGCCAGCGCTCGCATGTTGACAGGAGCCATATTGGACCGCTGGTGACGTCGATTCTGCAGCTCCAAATATGATTGGCCGGCTGTAAAAGCCGTAATTTACGCAGCAGTAAATGTGAACAAAGGTGCCGGCTTAACTGCCTTAACGTTTTTTGCAGCCGTTACGTTCGATAGGCCGAAAGAGCTGTTACGCGCGTTACGACCGTAGTGTGAACATAGCTTTAGGCACATATCTTCTAATTCGGAAGGAGGGCAGGGGGAGTCACGTTTGCTCAGAAGAAATCAAAGGAAGGCTCGCGCCATTTTTGAGATATCCGCCTGCAAAATCTGCTAAAAAACACATTGTCGTTACAGTTAGGTTCATCCGAAAGTGCTTGAGGAACATTTAAAAAAAAACATTCTGGGGTTTTACGTGCGAAAACCACGATTTGGTTATAAGGCGCGCCGTAGTGGGGGAGTCCCGATTAATTTTGACATCGCCTGGGGTTCTTTAACGTGCCCCCAATACACGGTACACGGGCGCTTTTGCCGTTCACCTCCATCGAAATGTGGCCGACGCAGCCGGTACTTGATTACGCCGCCGCGGCGGTACCCGTATTCTGGAGAGTGGTAGCTCCAACGTCCATGTATTTCATAGCACAGTCCATGACCGCATAACTCGAAAGAGGTGCTAGGCTTACGATTTCTGCTACGTAAATATGACTTCGGTACTGCTCACCTGCAGTTTCACAGTTGGAATATGTGGCCTAAAGGTGAATAATTGAACAAGTTAATTAGTACATATTTTTCATTATTAACCAGTACATGGCGATTCGCCGCGTACGTGACGTTCGCCTCTTCCAGATAGAGACCGAAAATCCGGAACAGCGGAAGTTGTTCTTATGCACCAAGTGCATAGCTATGCTCCAAGTGCATATTGTTCACAATATGTTCGCGACTGTGAACAATATCCCCGAACTCCACATTTTTCATAGTCGTAATCTTTTGTGCTGATGCCATTCAATTCATTAAGTAATTCGAGTTAGCAAGTTTCTTTCATTAGTGCTCTGAATGGTCCGCTGTCAAGGAAGAATTTGCAGACAATGGAAAGAAACCTAAAACTGCATGTTATCAGCCAGGCAACAGCAGCGTCCTCAAACACGCTCCACATGAGTTAGTGAGCGCATATTTTCCACGACGCATCAACCACCAGTTATCGGCACCCTTCCCTTGTCAACACCAAGGCGCCGCGCTGTCGCGGACCAGCTCTGTCCCCAACTGCGTGAAGTTTGTTTGAGGGCGCTGCTTATTCACAGGGTGTCCCAGCAAACTTTAGCCAGAGTTAAAAATATACGAATGCCACGTAGCTGGACACAATCAAGGTAATGTTGTTTGCCGTCACTTGTAGATAATAAAATTATATTTTTCATTTCACCTATTTACATAACTAGACTTAATTAATTAATCAACTTCCCAAATATAATAATTAGATGAAAAGTGTCAATGAGAAAGTTGTAGAGCGGCAAGAAAAACTCCCGGTACAGATATCTGTTGCTCAATACGTACTACGTAAGAGTGTTTTTCCAGGCGTGAAAGAAGCCCGCAAACGCACGCAAAATTGACGCGTGATCGGCCGCTCGAGGCACTTTGCGTGTATTCGCCGGCTTCTTTCACGCTCGGAAAAACGCTTCAGTGTAGCACGTATCGAGGAACAGAATGCGCCTTGACTGCGTTCTAAGTGGTACACGAAACACACTGAACGCTCAGCCGTCCCAAAACCCTAATGACCAACTGCGACTCTCTCCTTGTTCTTGCCCTTCTTTTTTTATTTTATTTATTTCAAAATAACCCTAAAGGCCCTCTAGGGAGGGTATTACATAGGGTAAGTGTTACATAGGTGAGGTGAACAGTGCGTAAATGTAATTACAATAGAAAAACAATTTCATACAGGGGGTCTGCAATGAGGCAAAGCTCTCGATGCAAAGCTCTCTCACATGAAAAGACCGCTGTTATTCCATTCACGAGAAAACTCTTGAAATAGTGCAGCCTATTGATATATGGAAAACGTCTGGGTCATATTCGGCAACACAAGGTCTTAGCTATTGTCCTTGACAGAGAACTAACATGGGCAGTGCAAGTAAAATACATGGAACGCAACGGCGCATTGCGGGAACGAAGTGGGGCTGTTCAACATCATCACTGATTCGCGTGCTTTGTGCAATCATAAGACAAATAATAGCGTACTCTGTCCCAGTCCTTCATAATCTATCCTGCTCCTCAAAAGCTTTTGACCGCCTTTTGGCCAGACGTCTGCACGTATATGTGTTGGAGTACCACGTGCAACAGCAGATGCTTTAGTAATAGCCGAGGCACGGCAATCTTCCTTTTGGGCTTTGAGGTTTGGTTAGCCATAGCGCCATTATTTTCGCCTGGCAACGCAGCATGGTCATTAGCACTTCTTCAGGAATTAAACAACAAAAACGGTGCGAATTCACATGCGACAACAAAAAAATGCGGCAGCATTGTCCCAGAGAATATGTTTTGGTCAGCAGAATTTGAGTATCACCCATGGCTGCTATCGATTCCAGAGGTTTCGACCAAAGTACCGGACATCTTATGTAACTGCGACTCACCGGAAATAGCTGCAAAATAGTTAACACTGTGGCATATATACCATACCTACTTAAAAGGAAGAGGTCTGGACACCGACTAAAATGTTTTAAAATAGTTATTTACGTTTCGGCTCCCCCACGGGAGCCTTGTTCACAATCTGCTTATATCGTGAAGATTGTGAACAAGGCTCCCGTGGGTGAGCCGAAACGTAAATAACTATTTTAAACCATTTTCATTTCATTTATTGATACTGTGAATCCCATCAATGATTGTAACAGGAAGGGCTGTATGTGATGCATAGGAACATGGTATAAGGTGTTACATATTAAATTTTATTCAATAAAAAATTTGGGCATATAACAATTTGATTACGTGAGTATACAAGAGAATAACTAGAACGAAGAGGATATGACAACAATAATTGCAGTTGCAGAAACCAGTTACAGGGTCAGTATTGAGGTAATAACAGTCACGCAACAATCGAGGTTACAATAATGCCAACAAGAAAAGAAATGTATTGTATCATTGCCGTAATTATAGTCAAGCACAAACACTCTTAAAAGAACAAGGCAACAAGGAACTACGTAAATAATGAGAATAATTATTGCTGCAATGCGTATAGTTGAGCCGCAAGCAGGGTACCAAACGTATCTAAGGATGAGCTGTCAGTGATACCTCTGTTAAGATTATTCCATTCGCGTGTCACCCTTGGAAAAAAATAAGTATTTGAAAATATCAGTGCGGAATGAAAATTCGCTTAATGTGTGTGTGAGTTTATGACGAGTTAATCTATTCGAGGACGTTGATATGTATTTCATAATAGGTAGTTTAAGTTGATTGTGTATTAACTGATACACGATTTTTAGTCTAGCAAGCTTGGCTTTGTTATCCATGGTTAGAAGTTCTACCCGTTTCAGTAATGCTGTTGGCGAGTCTGTGATGGAGTGCTTATTATATATGTATCTCAGCGCTTTTCGCTGTACCCCTTCAATTTTTTTTAATCAGCTTGTTTGTAAACGGGAACCAAACGGTGTTGGCGTACTCTAGAACCGGTCTCATCGAAGTGTTCTATATGCGAGTAACATTGTTTCAGATGGTGCTAGTTTAAGGCGTCTGTTAATGAAGAATAGCTGTCTTATTGCGGTTGATATAATATTATTAACGTGAGAATCCCACCTGAAGTCAGATGTTAGTGTCACACCAAGGTACTTATGCTCATGAAAAGATGCAAAAGGAATGTTGTGAAGGGTGTACTGGAAGGCTGATGTATGTTTTTTTCTGGTTATAGATAATAGAACGGACTTTTTTAGATTGATATCCATCTACCAGTCCATGCACCACTGGGAAACTGCTGTTATGGCGTTATTTAAAGTTCTTGGTCATCAAGGCAGTTAATTTCCTGGAAAAAAAACGCAGTCATCTGTAAAAAGTTTGATATTCTGTGAAGCATATGCTGGTAAGTCATTAATAAAGATTAAGAATGATACTGGGGCTAAGACACTTCCTTGGGGTACTCCTGATGTAACGTTAGTTGTCGAGGACCTCTCGTTGTTAATTTCAACAAATTGTGTGCAATTACTAAGATAGTTTTTAATCCAATCAAAGATAGGGCCGCTTCCCAAAGTTAGTTCTAGTTTTGCAAGAAGTTTAGTGTGTGACACGCGGTCAAATGCCTTCGAAAAGTCTAAAAATATGAGGTCTATTTGTTTCTGGTTATCAATGCTCTTGCATATGTCATGTGTTAATTCAATTAATTGCGTAATAGTAGAAATGCCTTTACGAAAGCCGTGCTGACAAGGGGTTAAGATATAATTTACTTCTAGATAAGCATTTACGTGTTTTAAAATATTATGTTCTAATAACTTGCATACTGTACTGGTTAATGATATGGGTCTGTAGTTTGAAGGATCAGATTTATTTCCTGATTTTGGCAGTTGATTTTATTTTGGCAGTTTTCCATTACGAAGGAAGGGTGCAGGTGGATAATGATTTGTTAAAAAGGAGGATTAGGAATTTTGCCATCCACTCGGCATATCAATGAAGGAATATGTTAGGGATGTTATCTGGCCTTGGTCCTTTTTTGTGTCGAGATTTAGTAAAAGATTTAGTACTCCTATTTCTGTTATAATTAATGGTTCCATCTTCACACCAGTGCCGGAGGTTTTTCCTGGCAGTTCTCCGTTATCAGATGTAAAAATAGAGCAAAAATAATTATTGAAAGAAGTCACAGCGTTTTTGTTATCCGCAGGAGATATCGGTCTTTCATCTTGTTTTTTTAAATAGCGCCAGAATTTTTCGGGAGCATTCTTTATAAAGTTGGGAAGTGTTTTTGTAAAATAGTGGGATTTGGCCTTCTTAATTTTTGTTTTCAAATCGTCCACGGCGTAAGCTAATAGTTGAGCAGTTCGTTGTGAGGGATGGGATTTTTTGTTTCTTCTGATTCGGCGAACTTTCCTTTTTGCATGAATAACGGTCCGAGTTCTCCAGGGGTTATGTTCATGAGTTTTCTTAGTTTTCAAGGGGACGTAGTTACTGATGCAGTATGATACAACGGACTTAAATTTGTGTCATAAAATTTCTATGTCTGTGTTTCCATCATGTGCGAGTTGATTGAATGACGATAGTTGAAATGACAGTGTATCAATGATGCTTGTATCATCAGCTCTGCTGTAGTCTTTATACGTTTTTGTTGGTTGTGAAGAGGGGAGTGAATCTTGATACGGCACCTTACACAATACTAGTTTGCGATCTGGTCAGTGTCCAGACCTCTTCCTTTTAAGTATGCATCATCCCGACCAGACGGACTTCCGTCATACTGTCGACTTTATACCATACCTAGATTATTACATTCAGGTTACACCGATGGCTCCTGTCAAATTGAAAGTTCAATGTTCTGCATTCTGCGTAACCTCTGAGCGAACAAAGAAAGTTGAAATTATCAAGCGTCACTGCCTCTACTATAGCAGAACTTTACGCCATAATGTCTGCCTTGACCTTCATATGCTTGCAACCACAACCACTCAAATAGCTCATCCTGAGGCACTCTGAAGCATTTTTATTGAGCGTTAATTCCACAAACATGAACAAAAATGATCACGAAAATGAACAAAACAAAAACAAACGTGAACAAAACTAAAAAAGATCATGTATATGAAATTCAAAATATATAGAGGGTGTTCCAACTATCATGCACCAAGAGTTAAAGATATGGAAATGCCACGTAGCTCGACAGAACCAAGACAATGTTGTTTGCCGTCGCTTTGAGATACTCAGATTATTTTTTGCATTCAGCCCAATTAAATAATTAGTCTTAATTACTTATTCAACATCTCATATATTATAATTAGATTAAAAGCGGACATGAAAAAATTGTAGAGCAACATGAAAAACTCCCGACAGAGCTCTCTGTAGCTCAATCCATCCTACATAAAAATGTTTCTCGGAGCGAGAAAGAAGCCGGCGAATACACGCAAAGTACCTCCTGCACAGACATTGTATAATAATAATAATAATAATAATAATAATAATAATAATAATAATAATAATAATAATAATAATAATAATAATAATAATAATAATAATAATAATAATAATAATAATAATAATAATAATAATAATAATAATAATAATAATAATAATAATAATAATAATAAAAAGACAGACATGCATAAAGCGGGGCAGAGAAAAAGGCAAGGGATAAAATGCACCTGACCAAAGTTCCAAGTCGACCGGCCAGCAAGGCATTACAATGGTCAATCGGAAGCCGTCAGGCGAATCGGAACAGCGCCGATGGGCGGCGGCCATCTTCTGCAGCGAGCGAAAACAATCCATCAGCTGGGCCATACATATAGCGACAACATGTGAGGAGGAAAAGCCAACATGTACTGCTGGCAGTTCTATTATTACATGTCGGTGGAAAGGAAGATGGGCCAACAAAGGAAGGAAGCTGCGAAGATTACGAGAAGCAACCGAAGACAGGGGAGAGCGACAAAGAAAGGAAGGTGTCGAAGGCCTACGGGAGCGAAAAGGGAAGTTGCGGTATGCCGGGTAATGAAAAAGAGACCGAAAAAGGAGGAGCTTTGGACGTCACCGGTCAGTATAAACAGCGAACCAGAGCACAACTACGGCCACCTTCTCGTGCATGGCCTGAGGGCTGTCAAGTCGAGATCCCTTCCTTCTCGGATGCTCCTTCCCGTGTCCCCAACCATCCCGACAGGCCAATTTTCGTGATCTGAGTGAGGAAATCCAGTTGCCGCTGTTACCGCTCTGCAGCGACCGACGCTATGCGACGGCTGGCCTCTGCTCGTCCCACGCCGCTCCCCTTGCCCCCGCTTGAGGCGTACGGCTGCAAATCCGAGGTGCCGAAGTGATCATCGCGTGCACTGCTGCGGCTTTTCATCGCAGTCTTCGCAGGCTCGACTAGCTGTATGAAATGATACCAGCGCACATATTTCTCATGTTTGTCTATTATTGGTAACAGCGGGAAGAAAAACAAGCATTACTCAAACATAAGGCCTTGGTTTTCGCCCCGACCACGCTCCCCCTGAAGCCAGAGAAATAACCGAGGAAGTGCACACATCGAGGCTATGAAGTAAGGATGTGTTGACGCTTTGTGTTCAAACTATAGGCTTCGGCTTATTGGATGTCTGATCTAGAGTAGCTTCCGGAATGCCGGTGCGTATAGGCACAGCGCTTCCAGCTACACCGGCTTGGACACATGAAACGCGGCATCGCATTTAGCACTGTATGGATGTCCCAATACGGGCGCGGCCTAAACTTGTCATGTCATACGACTTGATGCACAACCTCATGTATGTTGGTCCACTTTGGTTCAAGTGGGATGTATATCAGCAGTGCAGTAGTCAGGAGGAACTGTCGCCATGAGGGACTTGTGGCGCACTTGAAAAGTTTACTTTCAAATAGCTTTCTATGTCACCAGTCGCATATGTGAGGGCACGAGCTCCAGCGAAGATTTCTGCCGTATAGTAAGTTTGCATTTCGCACAAATAAGTAGCTAATTGATCTTTCTCTTCTTTATGTGCTGTTTACGTTGTTTTGCTTGCATAAACAGTATTGCTATGATTTTACCCCTTGGTCATGTATGGGAGGCAAAGACGTCTTGAGAAGGCCGATCTTCCGAAGTCGTCATGCGGGATCTCACAAGTGTTCGAGAACGAACGACGTCGTGATGGAAAGGTGACCTGGGCCAGAGTTTAAACTGCAAGCTTGACACTATTGAAAGCTATGAGAGTGGTCTTTTGGGGCCTTGCAAAGGTTTGATCGTATTGGAACTATCCTATTCCACCAGTTTAATGGCCGCTCTGCTCTTCGCGAACATTTAACAGTGCGAAAATAGTAAGGACTTCAAGACGAGAAGGGGACATGCCAACTGGACGCCGTTAAACGTTCACCATTATCCAGAAGCAATGTACGAACAAGCAATAGCAATGCTATATTTAGTGATTGCTCGCGCAGACAAACGAGATTATGGTTAAATTTCAGCAGCACCAGTGTCATGCGTCCACACAGAAATTGTAACAAAATGTGTGTACTTGCTTAGGTGACTTCCACGTCTGCACCCGGACTCTGAAAGCAGAGGGTTGGAGAATGAGAACGCAAGGAGACGAAAGGCAGAGGAACTCCACCACACGAGGGCCCCGTTTGCCACCCTGCACGGGCTGACTGGTATTGCGGCCTGGTACCGGGCGCTCTGACACTGTCTGGGATGGTGGACGCCGTCAATTCGGATGCCGTGTGCACCGAGCGGGGTAGGACCACCTCACAGAGCTGACGTCACCTCGCGGCTGCCTGTTTGTTATGGGTATTTTTTTTTTTGGATGCCGGTTGTTGTCAGGGTAGCGACGCTTTAGGCCTAGGGCTTTACGAAGCTGCCTGTCGCACGTAGAGGAACACATCCTGGTGGACCATGGCTTTGAGGTGCTTGGCTTCCCTCATTCTATTTAGCCTCGCACGAATTGAAATTACTAGTTCGACTTGAGAAAGTGAGCTTTGTTCACGTGAACTTAGCATCTGAGTAGCCACCTGATTTTTTGCTACCGGAATGGAACATCGTACCACGTGGGGGATGAGCATGCAGAATTCCTCTCCCTTGCACTACTTCAGTGTGTGCCGAGTGCGTTGAGTGTACGCAGCGTCAGAGGAGTCACCCCTGGTTTGCTGTCACCTGCACGCCGTCTGCGTTGCTTCTGTGGACTACGATTGAGCCACACTGGTCAATGGAGATACTGTGGCCAGTTCAGCGCAGTGATTCGGCGGCCGCCTGTGTCTGGCTCGCAACCCTTGGCAGCGGAGAAAAGAGCCGGCAGTCACCAACAGCTACGGCGGCTCTCGCCAGCAGGGCGCGTCAGCGTGAGCGACGCTTGCTCGTGCCGACTATGGAGCCGCCATTTCCGGAGTCCTGGCCTGGAATCGTGCCGTCGAGTCTGCAGAGCTATTGCTGTGACCAGCGGACGCCAGCGGTGTACCATAAGGACAATGTCGGATCCCATGTTGTGCTCGCACAGCGCGTGGACATTTCCTCGGCACTGCCACTGCTGCGTGTACTACCTCTTGTTCGCGGAGCACGCGTTCATGTTAAGCCATGTGAGATATTTCGCCGGAATATGTACTGATTTAAGGTTGAGGGGATGTGGGGATGCGCGACTCTCACGCGTCCCCTGATATGTTGTTTTCCCCGCATGCCTCGCGTCTCTTGTAGTCTGGTTTCTCCACGTAGCTTAGTGCCGGCGGCGGTCGGCCGGGTTGCAGCGCATTACGAGATATGGCATGAGTGTGGCGCTGCTAGCGCCGCCTAACGGCGGGGTTGGGCGTGCGCGACGGGGTGTAGGCCCTTCTTCTTTGGCTCGGGCTCGGCGAGTGGCGCGGACGTTCCGCAAGTGCGCCGATCTATGCTTCTGCGAGACCGTCTCACAAGGCCTACATTGGAATGGACGAACACGATCGTTCGAACGCGCCACCGTTCGCGGGACCATACAAGCGAACGACCAGGTGTTAGTGCCAGCATGGGGCAAACATATTCGCCCGCTATCCCGTCGCGGTGAGTCGGACTTCCGCAATTTGTCGCGTGCCCATTGGCACGTTTTGTGGATAGCAACACGGCTAGCAGGAATTATTCGATGAAAGGTGCAATAAATGCCCTTGTGATTGTTAGCAGTATACTGAGTTGTCGTTCCTTTGTCCCAAGAGCAAGAGAGAGAACTCCACAACACAGAGGCAACTCTTAATTCCACTAACACTGCTCTAGCACTACGAGGCAAGCCGCGACCACGAACACGGGGAGGGAGCGAGCCGTTTGCAACATGATGGTCTGGGTGCTGCTTTAGGTGGTATCACCGAATTAACACATGCGCTTTGTCAATCATACAAGAAATTTCTGGACAGTCACTCCCGTTGTGAGCGCAGGTTGAGGCGAGGCAATCAGCCTCCTCATTTCCAGCGATACCTACTTGCGAAGGTATGCACTGGGCAATGAAGGACACCCCACGAGAACTAATTTTGGCAGCAGACTCTATTATACTGCATAAAAAGGGCAACACGGGAGTCTGTAAGGATGACGACTTTCGGTGGTCATCAGTACAAAATTCGGCCACCGTATTTACAAAGTCACCTGAGCGTCAGAGAGATCTTCCTTCTAATAGGAAGAAGAAGAAGAGGCTGCGCACGGTTGCACCGCAGATGGGTTCCCCTTTACATCGCTAAACCCTGGATAATTGACGTCAGCGCCGCCACAACCAGCCTCACTCGACTCCTTACGTCGAGCGGAACACGTGGACACCCAAAGCAATACTGTGAGTCGCTTGCTTCACGAATTACCGGACTCTGAACTTCGCAAGAAGCGCCCGCCCAGCTAAGCCTAACGACGGGTACGGTCTAGCCGAAGACCTTGGCCCACTTCGGCGCACCAATGGCCACCAATGATGGCACCGAGATGAATCTCGAGCACGCACAAATACCACTTCCTGATGAACCTGCTGGCGGAGACTGGCTCACTGTTAAGTACGGTCGGAAGAAAACATCGACTTCCACCAATCCACCCCTCCAACCCCGACACCCATTGGTCCCCCGACAAGCCCGACTCCCACCGCTACCCCGAAATGACCTCAAGGTAATCATCCGCCCCCGAGAAGGACTCAACCTTGCCACCTGGACTACGCCACAGGTTGCTGAAGGCATCAAGCTGGCATGTCAGCACCCCACTACTGAGCACGTACGGACCCTTACTGTAAGAATTGACGCAGTACAAAACATCGCTATTGCTAGCACACCAAACGAAGAGCTAGCTATGAGCATCCGTCGCATCTCTACAATTCACCTGGGCGGTCGAGAATTTGCAGTCACGGCATACGTGGCGGCACCCGACAGCTCCGTCAAAGGGGTCATTCATGGCATTCCCGCAGGAACTCCCACAGAAGTCCTCCTTAACGGACTCTATGCACCTGGCCGAGAAATCTTACATGCCCGTATGCTCGGACAAACTGCTGCGGCAGTGATCACATTCACTGGCAAGGCTGTACCCTTCTACGTGCGATACTACAGCGGTGAAGTGCGATGCAAACCATACCGACCAACCACGCATTTCTGCCGCATCTGCCACCAAGTCGGCCACCGGACCGATGTATGCCCAACTCCAGAAGCAATCGTATGCCCCCAGTGTGGTACACGGAACCCCACTCAGGACCACCCCTGTCACCCCCGGTGCGCCTTATGCCAGGGGCCTCATCCTACGGCTTCCAAGGAGTGCCCTGATCGACTGAAGAAGGCATCTTCAGCACCCCAAAGGACCAGCCGCCGGGGCTACTCACGGTCGAGGTCTCGGTCACGTACAGACCAGCAACGAAGGCGTTCCCGCTCCAGGTCTCGCTCCTTCTCGCGGAACCAACAAGGAGGGACCCGGAACCTCAGCGGACCTGCTGTAGCGGGATCACAAGCGGTGAGCTGGTCAGCACGGCTTTTCCCCTCTCACACAGCCCACCAAGACAATACCCTGTCATCGCGTCTACACACAGCACCCACCCCACACAATTCTTCACCCATAAACAATACTGATGTTCAACTGCAAATTCTAGCTGAGCTAAAGGCCATCAGAGAAGAAAACAAACGCCTTCATGAAGAAAACAACAAACTTCGCACGCAGATTGCAGAACTATACGCCACTCGTACTGCCACTCAGCATTCCATACCAATAACCGCACCCTCAATACCATCATCTTCAGAACGTCCTGAACCGATGATTCTCGCGGAATCAGCAAAACCGACAGAAATCGCACAAGTCGAGGAGAAAGTTGATGTACTACAACGGCAGCTCCTAGCAATGCAGCAAAGCATCCAGCAACTGGCAAGTGTTATTGAAGAAACACGGCTCGCAAAAGATCAGCGACGCAAGAAAGTTAGAACACTAGTACGACAGGAAGTAGAGCAGGGACACCCTGCCGATCCACCCGTCAGCCAGGACGAATAGCAAAACCAACCACAGGAACGAAAACCCACTCATAATCTGGCAATGGAATTGCCGCAGCTACAAACGCAAGCAAGGGTCACTAAGACAATACATAAGTAATGCCAAAACGACACCAAGCGTAATCGCACTACAGGAAACAGGCACACACCCAACTCAATCTGGCTACAACACACATACCACCACGCCTGAAAGCCGCGTGGCCACACTTACAGCTAAAACGCTCACAACCACACAACATACAGTAGACGGCAGTGATATCGATCATAACCTAATTGAGATCCTGCCGCTCCAACGAGGCCGAAAGAGCCTTTTCATATTGAATATATACAGCCCACCCAAGCAGAAGCAGGCCAAGTTCGACTACTTGATGACTAAAGCGATTGGCATAGCCAAAAATAATAGTCTGCTGATTGTAGGCGACTTCAACGCGGCTCACCAGGCATGGGGCTACACGACAGCCACATCAAAAGGCACTGCACTCCAGTACACCATACAGCAGCACCGTCTCACCATCCTCACAGATCCCGCATACCCCACACGTCTAGGAAACAGCGTCTCCCGAGATACATGCCCTGACCTCACCCTCACTAAAGGGATACAGCAAGCTGCTTGGCACAACACGGAAGAAACTCTGGGCAGTGACCACTGCATACTTGCCACCACATTGAACGTTACGCATGCACGCAACCCGATAAAAAAGACAACGCTCACAGATTGGACAGCTTTTCGCAAAGAGCGAGCGGATGACTCCTCAACCGGTATTACGGATCTCGAACAGTGGGTACGAGCGCTCCAACAAGACGTAGCCAGACATTCAAAACAGATCACACTCACCACAGACATACCGGCCGTAGACCCGCACCTTCTTCACCTCTGGGAAGCACGTCGAGGCCTTGTTAGGAGATGGAAGCGCCAAAAACATAATCGTAAATTGAAACTACGTATAGCGAAACTCACGGCAACCGCGGAATGTTATGCTGGGGAGCTCACCCGTCACAACTGGCGACAACTATGCAACAAGTTGCAGGGTAATGTTAGCACGGCCAAAACGTGGTCGCTGCTACGCCATCTTCTTGACCCCACACAAAGCAAGGCAATTAGCCGGCAAACAATTCAACGTACCCTCCACAACCATCCGGGTTCTGATGACGAAATCCTGGAGGAGTTGCGGGCGCGGTACATAGGCGATTTCGAACCCCCACAAGGACAACCTCCAACCTACAGCGGGAGCGACAATTACGACCTCGACAAGCCGATCACTATCACTGAGGTGCAACAAGCACTCCATGCACTCACACGAAACACCACCCCAGGCAAGGACAAAATAAATAACAAGCTCCTGCGGAATCTGGATGATGGCACCATTCAATCTCTTACTGACCTCTTTAATCATCACTGGGAAGCGGGTACGCTACCAGCAGACTGGAAGCACGCGGACATCATACTCATTCCGAAGCCAGGCAAACTCTCCAGCTTAGAGAATATGAGACCGATCTCACTGACTTCATGCCTAGGCAAGCTTCTGGAACATGTCATTTTGAACCGGCTTCAACCTTACCTA
The DNA here is from genome assembly GCF_038994185.2 of Dermacentor albipictus. Taxonomy (NCBI): domain Eukaryota; kingdom Metazoa; phylum Arthropoda; class Arachnida; order Ixodida; family Ixodidae; genus Dermacentor; species Dermacentor albipictus. The sequence continues at coordinate 70,038,481 of NC_091821.1, read as the reverse complement.
GAATCCAGCGACCTCTTTCCCGAAACAATGTTCGGATTCCGGCCCCACCTTTCTACCCACGACATCCTTCTTCAGCTGAAGGAACAAGTCCTTGAACGCATCTCATCGCACAACACCGGAGCGATTTTAGCACTCGATCTCAAGGGCGCTTTCGACAATGTGGCTCATCATACCATCCTTACAAACCTAAGCCTCACTAACTGTGGTCGTAATACTTACAATTATATACGCGCCTTTTTAAGCAACCGCACGGCCACAATAGGCATTGGCTCACTCAGAACCCCGACGTTACCTACTCGCAACAAAGGAACCCCACAAGGTGCTGTTCTATCGCCCACCCTTTTCAATATTGCTATGATGAAACTACCTGACAAACTCAATGCAATACCAGGAATTAGGCATGCAATATACGCCGATGACATTACTATCTGGACCACCACTGGTTCCGAAGGAGAGAAACAAGACGCCCTTCAACAAGCGACCGACGTCGTACAGCAATATGCAAAAACATGTGGTCTCCGGTGCTCCCCCGAGAAGTCAGAACTGTTAGTCGTTCGACAGAAATCACGAAGAAACCTCAGTGAACTACCCCACATCAAACTCACCCTCGACGACAAAGAAATACCCACAGTAAACCGCGTCCGCATTCTCGGACTCCACATACAACAGGACGGCGGAGGCGCATACACCATCCAACGTCTCAAGCAGACCACCTTCCAAATCATGCGAATGGTCAGTCGTATCACAACCAAACAATACGGACTGAAAGAAGACGACATTCTACAGCTCGTCCAGGCCCTGATAATCAGCCGCATTGCCTACGCTGCCCCGTACTTGCCCCTCACTCCCAAGGAACTAGATCAATTAGACGTACTTCTTCGGAAAGCCTACAAGCAAGCGCTCGGCCTACCACCGGGACCAGCGACACTCAAGCTTGAAGCCCTAGGAGTCCATAATAATATAAGAGAAATTATAGACGCCCACCTCACAAACCAACGAGAACAACTAGCCCTTACACCAACAGGAAGAGCAGTCCTAGCGCGCCTAGGGTACCCCACACACGGCAAAGGCCACGAACAAGCAATTCATCTGGCCCCCAACTTCCGGGAACACATCAAGGTAGCCCCTATCCCCAGAAGCATGCACCCGGAACACCATGCCGATCGTCGCCAAGCTCGCGCAAAAACTCTACAGACAAAATATGGCAGTCTCCCCACCACACTGTACACAGATGCCGCGCAGTACCCCCAAAAAGCAGCCATGACGGCCAGCGTTGTCGACTATAACCTACAAGAGGTGGTCTCGATGACGGTCCGCACTGCCAGCGCTCTCGTAGCGGAGGAGACAGCCATCGCCTTGGCCATCACCTCTAGTCCAACCAACGAGTACGTCACAATTATTACTGACTCCCAGGCAGCTTGCCGTAGCTACGCGAGAGGCAGAATATCTTCAATCGCCCACCGACTCCTCAAACAAGCCTCCCAATTCCCGGACGTTGAAATAGTGTGGACTCCAGGACACGAGTCCCTCCGTGGAAATCAGCGTGCGCACGCTGTAGCCCGAGCTCATGCCTCCCGGGCGCCACAAGAGAGGGATACGGCCGCATCCATGGAGCCCGTACCTTTACAATACAACGCCATACTACAACACCACAGATTGAACAGACGACAATACCCGCCTCCACACAAGACCCTCTCACGTGAAGATGCCGTAACATGGCGACAACTACAAACCAACACATACCCCCATTTAAGCAGACTACACGCAATACACCCTACACTATATTCATACAAATGTCCCCTTTGCAATGAATACGCCTCCCTATATCACACCACATGGGCGTGCCCCAACGTGAAGGCGGCCCCGCAAATACCCAACCCCACACCCGAGCAGTGGGAGGCCGTGCTGACTAGTTCGGACCCTCGTAACCAGCAGCAACTGGTGCGGCGGGCCCGGGAGACAGCAAGAGCCGCAGGAGCCCTGGACTAAGGGCGCCTCCCGCACAAGCAGAAAGACACCTGCTTGTCCTTTCTTTTTAATAAATGTTGCTCCTCCTCCTCCTTCTAATAGTGTGGATTTCTCAAGGCCTTCGACTTCACATCAGGTTGATCATGAATGCCAATCTAATTCAGACTCTATAGGCAATCGAGATCTAGATATGGACACTTGAGTTTTTAAACGCACAACATCTGCCTAATTCTTCTAACTCTAAAACAAAAAAGTTTGCGAAAGGATCACTTACGAGGACTGACTTTCTGAAAGACAGTATTCTGGACCAAGCAGTTGCGGCTGCTTGTCTACCGTCAACGTAGGGTAGCTAAGAATACTCCAGTCGAACTGCTGATCAATACTTTCTGCAGCTACATATTTATTATATTTAATCTCCCAACTACCTCAAGACGTTATGCTATTACAAGAAACTTCTTTGTCCGCTTACCACATCTTTCATTTAAACAACTACAATTGTTTTCGATTGGAACTACCTTCCGGAGGTGGTGGACTAGCTTTTTTTTCATTTCGTCAAAATTCCGTCATAAAGAAAAAAATTCACATCATACTCCATCATTGGAATGTGGAGTCTTAATGTTAGACATAACTATTCCGGATTGCACCCCGCTCTCTATAATTAACTCCTACTTTCCCGCTGGGGTGCAGCCCGTACGCTCACTTGATGTCGCAGTGGCCTATTACAAAAAAAAACATATAGTTTGCGGGAGACTTCAACTCACATTATGTGTTATGGGGATTCCGCACTTACTCATATGGAAAAAGTTTATGGGATTGGACTAATACTAACAATTTCACATGCTTAATAACTAAAGTTGCCACTTTCGTGCTTTCGCAGTAGCGATCTGTCCTAGTTTTGACATTTGCTACCTCAGGCGTTTCCATCTCTTCTTGGGCTGTGGTTAATGCCACCGCTAGTAGCGACCACCGCCCGATTGTCATTGATACTAACAACCCCCTGATTTCATTAAATAAACATGCGCAGACTTTCGTAATCTATTCAAAATTTCAAAAGTAATTTGCAGTCAACATTGCCTTCTATGAAAGGTATGGAAAAAGATATTAAAGCGATGTGCCTTTGTGAGAAATTGAAAGGTACAATTAAAAATGGCTGTGGCTTAGGTAAGGTTAAGCCCAGGATGCGAAGCATACTAGCCTTTATTTTAGTTGTTGAACCACTGTTTAGCCTGGTGAACTGCTGTTGCTTGGCTATATTTGGTTCGGCTAGACGAAGAAACAACTCATGCATTACTTCTTCGCCTTCAAGAGTGGAACGCGACAGCGTTCCCGTCGACCCGCCAAGGGGTGTAAGACAATGGGCTACAGGGCAGCGACTACGCGCCCCGCATTGGACGCGGTGAGCGTCGAGCAAAGCAGCGTTCGGCGCGGCAACGAAATGTGCGCCTGAGCAAGAGACGCACGCCTTAGAAACAGCGCGTTTCTAAGGCAACACCGCATTCACTAGAGGCGCTTTTGTACCGCTTTGAAGCGTTGTACTCGTGGCTCAGTGGTAGCGTCTCCGTCCCACACTCCGGAGACCCTGGTTCGATTCCCACCCAGCCCGTCTTGCAAGAGTTGAGCCAAAGCCACTTCTCCTCTGTCGTGACGTCACGGTGTCACGTGATTTCATGGTCACCGCCGCGCCTGAGGAGCTGGGTTGAGCCCTCGTAATATGCTTCGCATAAAAATCTGAGTTTGTAGTCTAATCAACAAAAGGGAGCACTTATTGTCCATGGTGAAATAGTGATTGCTCACGAGATTATAGACGCCGAAAAGCAGCATGGAAGAAACTTATTTTCAATCAGTGCTCTACTAATAGGAGTAATTATAGGTATGCTGCTGCTATGTTTAGAAGAACATTTTCGTTAGCGAAGGATAATGATGATTAAAGACGATATAATTTTTATCGAAAGATGATAATCAAAAAGCACTGTTTATGTTTCTCAGGTTTTGCAAGGCCGTTCCAGTGACCATAAATATTTACTCAGTTGTTTTGTCACCAAAAGAATTATTAAAATGATTACATAAAATTGGTAAAGGTTTAGAACAACGCTTCACAACTCAGCTGCAGGTAAACTTCGTAGGGGATCTGTCAGGCGATGATTTCTTAGAGGCAGCAATGGAAGAGCTTCAGCACGTTGTTCAACTGCTCCCTAGCACATCTCCGGGTCCAGATGGCATTACATCTCGCATGTTAGAAATATTGTTTGACCTGTCCCCGCAAGACCTCTCCAATATAGTTAATTACTCCCTCATGAACGCATGGATACCTGCTGACTGGAAACTCGCACAAATAATCCCCCTGCTCAAGAAACAAGGAGTAGGAATGAATATACATAATATAAGGCCAATCACACTAACTTTCAATGTTATGAAATGAATAGAAAGGGTATCGAACATTCGTATCATGAAATTTTTAAACGACAATACATTATTAGGCTCATGTAACATTGTATTTAGGCCTGGATGCTCGATATGGTGCGCACGTAGTACATGTGGATTAAGAGGGACGCATTGAGCTTGCTCGACACAGGCGTCAGTATGCGTCTTTAGTGATCCTTGATTTAGCTAAAGCATACGACAATGCCGGGCATGTCATACTCCTTAAGGTGTAAATAGCATGAGTTTTCCTTGGTGTATATTAAATTGGATATATGAATTTTTATATGATAGGAAATTTTGTTGTTCAAAATGTGGTTTATTGACAGAAAAACATGATCAAGAGAAGTTCCCCAGCGATCTAATATTTGTCCTATTTTGTTTAGCGTTTTATTAAGCTAAATTCCATTGTGCGATACCGTACATGTCTATGCCGACGACATAGCATCCTTTGCGTCTGCGAGTGATATTCACTCACTACAAAGAACACTGCAGTCATACTTAGGAACGCTTGAAGCTTGGTTTGCAGATATTAGAATGTCGCCTAATGTCTAGAAAAGTTCCTCGATTGTATTTACCGTCAGTAAATGATTCCGCAAGTTCACTTTATCAGATATAAATAGGTGTAATATATGACGCTAAACTGACATGGCGAAATCACATTGATCATGCTAAATCTAGGGCAGCACGCGCTGTTGGCATGATAAGCAGACTTGGCCGACATCGCGATAAGCTACGCAGGGATACTCTAATAATGATTTATCCCCTGTACGTTCGACCTATACTGGAATTTGGATGCGTGCCATTTCTCTGGTGGGCCAGCATACATAATTAACCCCTTGGTTCTTCTAGAGCGGGAGGCTCTCTGGAATTGTCTTGGTTGACCAAAATTAGTAGCTAACAATGTTTTATATCGAGAAGCACGACGGCCTGCTCTTCCCTGCCGGTTCTGCATTCTAACAGTAAAAACATATTTAAACATCATGAATCATCTTTGAGACGATCACAGTTTGCATTTATTAGTGAAATCAGGGCATTTCTCGAGGAGCATTGGTCCCGCTTACATATACCTCAGGTTTTGTTTGTAGGAGCTGAGCTAGACCCACTAAACGATAATGTACGCGACAACATTCGTCCACACAAGCATTTGCCTAATTTAAAGATTGAATTTGATGATATATTTTCATCAAATGCCAAACTCCTGCCCACCTACATATTTAAATGGCACGCTAGAAGTTCATTTAACGCTATTGGGAATAGATCACGTGATCGCGACTTATGCGTCAATGAGTGAGGAAAAATCAGGTGAGATTATTTACTCCGAGTCACTATCCTGGTCATATGAATTACGCCTTTTGGATTTCACACCCATATTTCTGGCTGAACTATCAGCCGTTATCTTAGTTCTTCGGAAACGTTCCTCAAATTATTCAACAGCAGTTATAGTGACTGATTCACTGTCAGTGTGCACATCACTCACTTCATCTTCATACACTACTGTAGCAAATACATTTAAATCATTAATACCCCCCCCCCCCCCAACTTAAACCTGGTGCGGTTGTTATGGGTTCCAGGCCATTGTGGTATATTCTTAAATGAAATGGCAGACACACCTGCGCGGACATCGCTTGATGAACCAGCTATGCCCGTTGTGCCTTCGGCTTATGTCACTGCAGCTAGGTTTAGAAAATTTTCACTTTTCCAAGATTCTACAAAACTGAAAAGCCAAACATCGCTATTTAATCATTTGTCCTTTTCATAGGACAATAACTGGTGTGCCACACCTAAATTAGAAATTTCAATAACAAAATTGCGATGCCGCATCCACCATTAAATTTTTACCTATACAGGTCTGGTCCGGCACCGTCCCCTCTGTGTCCTATCTGTCAGGAACGCGAAAACATTGATCACTTTCAACTAGCATGCCGTCGATTTAGAAATCAGACGAAGAAATTAAAAATTTCATTCAGAAAATTGGGGATTTCTTAAACTATTCAAGATATCCTCTCCTTCGGGGCATATTCATTCGGCTTTAGCCACAGCAACATCGGCGTGGCCATTTGCAACTATCTCTGGGACACAAGAAGGCTACCATGGTAATTAACGAAATCAATAATTGAATAGATCATTAAATTGCTGACTGTGTGTTCGAAAATATTTTAATCCCACCAAAAAAACAACCACGAAATTTGCTGTTTATATATAATTACAAATATTTTTATTTCTGTATCTGCCACGTAAACCTATTCCTTAATTAACGTCAACGTTATGCTTCACACCGCTTTACATTTCCGTTTAGGTTTTTCTCTCTCCCCTTCCCTATAACGTTTAACCGCCGGCTTCTTGGCCAATCCCCGTAGTGGGTAAGCGCCACAGGTGAGGATCAAGCAAGCAAGCAGGTTTCTTCGAGCAGCGGTACCTAGCAGGCGCCGCATTTACAGTGACCCATGTCGGCGTGAATGAGGTTCGTAGAAGAGCGGCACGTATGATATACACATTGCCACGTACTCGGTGACCCAAGTTGGTCTGATGGTTGGTTTCGACCCCTGTTCCCACAGCATAGCAGGCCGATACGCTACCTATTCGCCCACGGTCTACCCAATGACGCAGTTAGGCGGAGAAACGGTTAGGTACAACCATATACAAAGATACACGTATAGAGAGGCCCCGCAAACTGCGTCAAGTACGCAAAGAACGCCAACGCATTAATGTACACAATCGGTATATTCTTCATCTAAGTAGCCTATCGTGAGGGGCTCGATCTCAGTAAGCGGACAGGCTATTCTTTCCTTTTTTTTTTACTTTTATCCTAACCTCCTAAGAGGCAATAAAAACAGCTGAAACAATACCTTTGCATTTAGTTTTTTTATGCCAACCGACCATATAAGAACCGGAAAAGCCATAGTCAAAGAGCGCACCTACGCACACATGACAGCTACTCCATGTGCGTGTACACAATGACAATTTATTAGTTTGTTCAGGTAAAAATATGTGTTCGTTAACATAAACATAAGAAAACGAAAAAAAGAAAGAAACAACGACTTCAGCCAGAATATTGTCTCAATTTTTATTTTTCATTGGCAGCGTTACCTCCAGGGATATGAAATGTTCTTCACGGGCGTTGTTCGTCATCAGTAGTAGTATAACGACCTCACAGAAAGTAATATAAATGTTATCGAAAACCGATATGCTGTAACATGCGCCTGGCTTCAAAATGAAACATTTTATTTTTCGCGTTTTTCGCTTCTGATTTATATTTTGGGAAAGAGTGTCGCCCGATTTCGACGAGGGTGAGCACGTGGTTCGATGTGTGGGGAAACTCATGGCGTCGCGTTATTATGGACATGACGTTATCTACATATATGATCCCCGAGTCAGGCGCATATGTCGTAGCGTAATTGCTACGATGGGGCGGATGTTTCATTTTCCCTTAATTATTTCTCTCCACTTTGCGGGCTTCCGCAGCACTATTACGTCAAACTCTAGCCTTTGCTTCCATTTGTTAGCCCCTGCTAGCCGCCTGCAGGCGGCTAGCAGGGGCTAACCATGGTTAGTTCAGATGGTAGAGTGGCGGCCCCGGAAAGGCGGTGGTCCCGGGTCGGAGTCTCAGACCAGGAAGAAGTTTTCTTCAACTGCGAGTCTTTTCTTTCGAAGAACCCGTATGGGTTTCCTTTGTTGCAATTGCTGCGATTGGGTGGATGTCTTATTTTCCACTAATTGCTACTCTCCACCTTGCGGGTTTCTGCGGAACTATTAGGTCATATATTTGGATTTGTGCCTTGGACCATACGTGCTGTGCTTATTTTCTGATCCCTGCATTCTTATTCATTCGTATTGTGTAGAGCAGCCGATTGTAAAGCCGTTGGTATAACCTCCCAGCCCTTCATTTTGGTATTACCTCCCTCTCTCTCGCTGTCATGCTGTCAGAGCGTTGTGTCATTTGAGATAACCGAACTGAAAAACGCTTAATAAACCTTAGCTTGCTGTCATGGTCATAATTGTAGTGTCGCCTTTTAGGAAAATTACGTCAACGCACCATGGTGGTGACGAAGGAAGAGGTGGTTTTCTGTTAAGATGTGAATTTCGCTAAATTTCTGTGACTAACCGTGTTTTCTAGCATTCTTTTTCTTTCTTTTCTTTTTTTGCTCCGCTACCATCGCCGGTGTCACCCTTCGAGAGAGAAAGCTTATATATAAGGGCTGCTATGACAGCGACAAATTATTGCTTACCGAAGTCGACCTGTGGAAGACATGCGACCATATCTCAGGAGTGTCTTGCCAAGCGAGGATGAGTTATTGCGTCAGAGCAATTATTTTAGCGAGAGCCTGCAAAGTCATGAGTACGCGGCAAGAGAATTCTTCGCAAACATTTTGCACGAAGGCAGTTCCACTTTCAGTGCCAGCAGGGCTGTGGTCGTCGATGCGAGCGGCTGCGCGCAGAATAGCGTGCCACGCGCAGCCCATCGCATCGAGGAAACGCTGAATTGAAATTGCTGTGGAAGAGGAGGCTGGAGGTCCGCGCAGATATGACAGTAAAGCTTTACAACCTGGCTGCGGCGATGGAAGCGACCACACCTGCATCGCGTGCGATCATGTTTTTTTTTCTTCCGTATTTTGTGACCTCAACCCCCCCCCCCTTCGTCCAGTAATGTTACGTTTATTCATCCTTTGTCTGAATTTCAAACGCCTTCTATGTTTTACCCACGTGCATCCCTTCTTGTCTCAACGCAAACGGTAAATGTTTCAGTCGGACAAAAAATAGTAGAGGAAGACGCCAGATCATTCGAACAGTTTGTAACGCCAGCGCCACAAGCTAGACACGTGCACTAAACATGGAAACGTTATTATATGCTTCAGAACTAAGCAGATCACTGTACCACTTGGCCCAACTTCACGTAAGCTGGTAGGGTCTCGCCATCGAAAGCCGGTACCGCAGTAACTGACGGAGCGAAAACCCTTTTCAAGGAGGCTTTCGGCAGTCCCCGAGCGAGCAAAATAACTGACCCGTAAACAAGGACAAAACCAAGCTGAACGGTACGGTAAGCTGAAGGGACAAAAACAAGAAAGCTGAAGGGTACCGTAAGCTTCTTGACAAGAAATCCTGCCGAGCTGCTTGCTCGCTGGAGTGAACACCGCGAACCTTCAGTCGTTTCTTCATTTCATTTACTTAGCGATTTTTTTCCTCCTTGAAGCAATGTAATAAAATCGACGAGCTCAACGGAGGGCGTCGAATTGCCTTGTAGAATCCAACTGTGATCCAAGAAAATATGAACTTTCCTAATCTATTTCGCTCTTGCTCAGATGATTGCACCGCGCGCAGCGCCTCAGTTTGGTCGTGCAATGAGGATAAAGGGAACGGGATTGGGCACGATGTAAAGGAGATTTCATCAAATATTGAAGCACTGATGGTACTTGCACAAGTGCTGTAATTGATTATTGCAAATTTCAGCACATTCTCTGCAAGTTATGGCACCTCGTGAATCACTTTCTTTCTATATTATCCGCGACATCTTTGTGCAAGCAAACGATAGAAGGAAGGATTCGATAGCCCTTAAAGCGAGAAAATATTTCTCCTACTGAAGCTGCAAGGTCACTGCGCAATAAATGATCACCATACAGGTTGCCATAAAGTAAGCCAGTGCCACAAAGGTGCGTACGTATAGGAATTCCAGTAAATACTTTCACTTTTACTTAGCTTTGTGTTAGCCGCTATGACGAGGGGCTATTTCTGTTTTATTTCCTTGTGCTGGTCAAGCTGTCGACTGCAACCTAAGTGCAAGACTTCAAAAGAACAAAAGTCGGATTGGCTAGTTCATTTTTGGCAAAAGTGGACCTGTTTTCTTATTTAGAACTGTGCTCTCTACGATTTCCTCATCATTTTGTTCCCTTTTGGTCTTATCACAATAAAGCGTGGAAACTTCCGACGTCATGTTCGTGGTTTATCTGCTTTTCACGTTGAGAGACTTCGGATGCAAACGCGAACATCGGTAGAGAAATAGTCTGACGACGCCATATTTGCTTGAAGCACGTGCCACCTCTCAATTCCAATTGCCGCTGCTCGTTTGTGAAATAAATTTCTGCTCTTTTGACGATACTTATTCCTTTCTATTTCTAGATTTATTGTTCTGTTGGTTTTGTTTTATTAATTTCCGCTCTTGTTGGCGGATTATAATCGTCACAAAGGGGTTTCTGGAAATATCAGTTTCTTTTTTTTCTTTACCAAGTTGTTCGACGAGCCACGGTTGAATGTATCGTTTTCAGTACGAAATTATCTCGCTGTAGGCAATTTGTGATGTCGGAATCTTCAAAGCACTTAACGCTCGAGCAGCTTCCGTGGGTTGCCCTCAACTTCTGGCAGGTGGCATCTCATTGCTATACGAAAGGTGAAAAAAAAATTACAAAATCTCACAAACACGAATCGCTCCATTTGTTTCACGCGTTTCGTGCGCTGGAAATATGTCATGCGAGACTTATAAATGCCCTGTGTCAATTTACCACACTGCGTTGTACTGTGCACCTGCGGCTTTGGCATCCGCACTGTTACATTTTTGCTGCCCTTCTTACCTGCCGATCCCTTTGCCCCATATCCGGCTGTCACCGATGTATACGTGCTCCCTAGCGCAGGCTCAAACTGGGACAAACTCCGAACATTTCGTGCCGGCTCCTTTTGACGTCTCCATCTGGCTTGTCAGAAGCGCCTCTCGCCAGCCCCAGGACGGCGGAAACATTATATACCTCACCGCCAACCACCGCTGAGGCCAAAATCTGCCTGTGTGTGCTTGTGTTTTCTTTTGTCGGATTTTCTTGCTTTCCCTCCGGTCGATAACCCACGCCACAGCCAGTAGCCTTTCTTATTTTTTAGGCGTCTTACTTTCTTTTTCTAATCTTTTAACGTCTTTGTTCAATTTCACCCTTGCTGCGCTCACCTACCGAACGTAAGGTGACGTAACACAATACCATCCAGCTGTCGCAATTATAGGAATATGATTTTCAAATTTCTCTGACACTTGTCTATTACTAATTAAAGGATGGGCATGAGAAGTGAGAGACCAAAGGTACAAAGAAAAAAGAAAGGATAGAAAACAACATATGGGCACCACCTAGCTGGGTGCTTTTTTTTCGTACTGTTTTGTTTTGAAAATTGGGAGAATCTACACGTTTGTTTCGTGTTACTTTATATTCAGCTCAAAAACAAGCTGTTAAAGCATTTTCAACTGGTCAATTTAGAACAATTCTATAATAATAAAAAAGACATAATAAAAATAAAAATAAAATATAATAATAATAATAATAATAATAAAAAGACAGGCACTAAACTTTATTATGAAGATGAGAGGTCAACAATGCCAATAATTAAACCAGGTTATAGCTACTAGAGACGTGCATTGTCGTAATACAGGGTTAATGCTGCCTTACAGAACTGACTTATAGCACTGTAGCAGCGTTCTGAAGTGGTGTCTGTCAGAGAAGAAAGCCATCAGATTTTGACCCATCAGTGTTCATGTGCTGTAGTTACCCGTTTAGATGCTTAGAGATGTTGGGCTTCAACATAAGACAAAAGCTTCCCGACACTATATTGAAAGGGCAGACCATCATTGAAAGGAGCTTTCCTATCGTGGAATGGAAACGCATGCGATTGATTCGTACTGAAGTCTACTGTAAACACTGATAGAAATAAATAAAAAGAGGTTAAAATGTCGAATTCATGATCACTTTCATTGATGCATATAAATGTGATAAGATATCACGAAAATTGTAGGATATAGTGTACCTTTGCCCTTTCTGGAGCCACCACATCATTCGGTAACGGGTCATTTTCTACGTGATCCTCAATCACCCTTTAGCTTCTACGTGCTTTGAACTCGGCACGTTATTATCTGGTGAATATAGCAACCTCCTGATGCTCGTATTTTAAAGATTATTGAGCAGTTAGCGCATGGTTTTATTTATGCGTAGAGGTAGCAAACCACGTGCATCGTCGTCATCGTCAAGCTTTATTGGCTATTTTTTTGCCTATCACTTCGCTCCGTTTGTGCAATAAAAGCGCCCCAGGAGCAGAAACATAAGCCTTCCTAAAATAGTAGTAGCTTATTGTTATATGCAGTGACAGTTTATTTTTAGATGAAAGCATGCCGCAAAAGTGGTCGCAACACTGCGCTGTAGAATTAATTGCACTTTCGTATGCATATTATCTCTTTCACAACATATACTTTTTTTGCCTGGTGGATGGATATTGGAATGTTACATCTTCGTATATGCTCGTGTGTGTCAAGTGAGTCTGATGACTTCGAGCTGAGTTTTGAGGATCCGTATCCTCAAAACACATCAACTCAAGGGAAAGATGCTTTGCACAAGAGAAGAAACGACGAGAATAAAAGTATATGAACGTTATTCTGGCCCACTTCAAGGAAAGAGAGTAACTTAGAGGGTCTTCTCAATGGCCTCAAATAAGAGCCAGTCGATAGCCTATACCTATGACGACTTGTTTTATCCTCGCATGTCGAGTTCTTCAGCACACTCATAGGTAATGGCATCAGCACAGTTTTGGAAAAATAATGGAGCATTAGATTGCAAATTTTTATTCGCTCAGGCACATCACCTCTATCAATGCTGATAATCACTGGGGACTGTCTTTAATACCGCTGAACAACCGTCAGAATTAGTGCGTCCTGTGGCACCATGTTCCTTATTTTCCTTTCATTTTAATCCAATCCCGGTTGCTACAGTTCGGATAGCGCTTTTCCTTTTCCTCGTTTCTTGTTAGCGTCATGCATTTGCATACGTGATGTCCGTAGAAAGCGCACCGAGGACTACGCGCGATCGACATGCGATACCATCATGAACGGCGCCTCTATATTAAACCATAGGCCAGCTATGGCTGCTCGTAGTACTTCACCGCCATGAGCGATATTGTTTTAATGCGGAGGCATTCTCTACTCCTTACCAGTGAGATCAGTAAGTAGGTTCCTATCTCACCTCCTTTGTGGTCTCTGCAATAAGGGAATTACTTGTCCGATAGTGAGATTTGAGTCAGCGTCTCGCGAACGCAATATGGGAACGCAATATTGCTCTACGATAGAACATGCACAGAGGCATTCCTGGTGTCAGTGCCCTTTATCGTACTCCTCTCCTTCCCGGTGACAAACTATAGCGCTTTCAGGTGGTTCGTGGACACGTGACGTCGCATAGCAAAAAAAAAATTGATTATAAAAGCGAGTGCGCCAGTTTCCGCCATCCTCCCTTGTGGCTACCAGCGCTTTGAGACTCTATGTGACATCGTACAGCCTTCGGTATCGGTCCCGTTTACCCGGAGCTCTACATTTTGGATAGGCCTATAATTATAGGCCGCAACGAAACAGAGTCTATAGTTCTTCGCCGGTGTACAATAAATCAGTAGTCCTGACATACAAGTCGCCGTCATATGCTATTGTCGTGGCGAAGACATTGTCGTCGTCGCACCATTGTCAATACACACAAGCTCAAGTCACACACGCACACACTCACTCGCTTACACGGACATGTTGCGCCATCTGATAACACTTTGCGGAAACCCAAACGATGCTACAGATAGCCAGCTGCAAAATAGTTTGCCTAGCATGGATTTGCATAGTACGCGGTGTCTGCATAATTTTAATACGTTTAGCATTCCTAGGGTACTTCACGCTCTTTACGGGGACTAGCTGTCTATCTATGTCTCTAATCAGTTTAAGCGCCATTCTTGGTCACTGGGTAGTTCATGGTCGAATGTGTAGCTTCTCTGGCTGCTGTGCTAAAAGAACAGCGTTGTAAACAACACGTCGGGCCAACTTGGGTCACTAGGTATCTGGCACTATGTACCTATGTGCCGCTCTTCAACGAGCCCATTTAACGCCGTCGTGGGCTATTGGGGATGTGGCACCGGGTGCGTTGCACAGGATATGCACCACTATTCAATGAACCTCTCTGACACCCACTTTCAGCACTGATTAAGTGTCACTCAGTATGGGCACCCTGCAATGAAGTTCGCCTGTACATGTCGCGCCACCTAGCAGCGGCGGTGAGCACACGCGGGTAGGCCCTCACCGTCATTTCACCATTGTCCGCGGTGCGCTCAGGCCCGCCAGAAAGCCTGCTTTTCCAACTTTCCAATAGATTCACCGCAGCCTCTTGGCAGCTCCTTCGTGAGAAGTGTGAACAAAAAGAACAAGCGCAGATACTGCTGCGTTGGAAGACGACGACGAAGTTCGATGGAGGCTTGTGGGCTTTTATGAGTCCGTCTTTTTCGAAGCTTCAGAGCCTTTTTTGGTCACCTAGTGGTGTAAATTTGATATCATCGGATCCGTGAAGAAGAGAAGATTCAGCGGATACCTGATTTTGAGGTGGGCCACCCCTTTCTTGGACTTCATTGGAACTTTTGTGCTCATGCCACGCTGGCCGAGAGCTAGCGTCTGGTAGACCTAGCGCGACATGGCAGCAATGCACGTTGAAGGGGACGTGCTCCCGGCGGAGGACTTTACTGAAGACCTGGGATGGCGGACAGTGTCCAACCGAAAATCTAGAACTACGACGAGGCATGGATTGGGTGATGGCGGTTCGCCAAGTGAGATGCCTGAACGACGGGGCGCAGGTGAACGGCGCGGAGGCTCGGCAATCAAGAATCGCATTGTGAAGGCGTCGCGCATGCCACCGATGCCACAAGAACACATCAAAATAGTCATTCGCCCACGGGGTGGACTGAATTTGGAGAAAGTTAGCTCTACAGCGGTGGGCAAGGCAATGGTAGAGGCGGCAGGCCTCGGTATTGAACAGGTTCGGGAAGATGTTATTTGCCCGAACTTTATGCAAAATATCTTGGTGGCTAGTACGCCAGAAAGGAGCAACGCTGAACGATATGTGAGACTCAGGTCAATCAGAGTGGCAGACAAGGATTTTGAAGTCAGTGCATACGAGACGGCCCCACACACTACGTGTAAGGGGGTCATTCGCAATGTAGACATTATGGATGGCCCCGCGACACTTGAGCGGAACATTGTTAACGATCGCAATCCGCTGGCTATGGCGGTCAAACGAATCAGAAACACAGGATCAGTCATCATTGTTTTCGACGGGTTAAAGGTGCCCAATTTCGTCAGATATGGGCCAACTCTGGTACGGTGCTTCCTGTATCGAAAGCAGTTGGATGTATGTTATGTGTGTGGCAAGCTTGGACATCGGGCGGATGTCTGCCCAGCCCCCGATTGTTTTGAATGCCGAGGATGCGGGGCTCGGAACCCTGAAGAGGATCACAACTGTGTGCCTTGTTGCAAGCTTTGTGGCGGACGACACCTGACCGCGGATAAACAATGCAGACAACGATACCAGCTTCCCTACGTCGTGCGTGTTCGACGACAGGAGAGAGCCAGGGCGGAGCAAACGGCGGAACAGGAGGCAGCCGAGATGGTGCAGCTGGTGAGCGCTCGCCAACGCTCTAAGGGACGCTCGCGCTCTAGGAGCCGCTCCAGGTCGAGGCAGCGGCCATCTTCTGGGACTCGTACGACCAGGAGCCGATCCGTTTCTATGGAGGCGCGGGTGCGCTTTCCTGCAGCTGGTGGCGGCGGCGGCGCAGCTGGAAGCCAGACCACCTGGGCTGACAAGGTCAAGGGTGGCATCAGCGCCGGCCGAGCGCGCGAGCAGCGCCAGGAGCATGTGGATGGTAATAAGGATAGGGATAGGATTGCGCAATTGGAGAGAGAGAATCGTAGTTTAAAAGCAGCCATTGACGGGCTTATCAAAGAGATAGCTGAACTTAGGAACGGCTTACCTTCCGGAAACAGCGATAGCTTAAGTCAGACTAGGAAGCATGATGACTCGGTTGAGGTACCCAGGTCTGTGGAGGTCGCGGAACAGAACATGCCGGACGAAGAGACGCCTGCTCCGAAAAAGAGGGCCTTATCCTCGACCGTACGGATTCAGGGCAAAGTCGGTTCCGAGCTTAAAGCAATGATGGCGACATTGCAAGAAAGTGTAAATCAGATCATTAGTAGACTGGAGCGGATAGAAGAACGGGAAATTATCACGGATCAGAGATTAGGCAAAATTGAAATATATCTAAACGAGACCGTGGTCCCTGTTATGGAGCGGGAGTGCACTCGGCCGCTAGCCCAGCAGGGTAAGTCGCCGAGTGGACTTGAGCTCAAAACTAGTTCACCAAATTTCCGTGGTCAAGATGGCTCTATTAAATAGTTCATTTAGTATTTGGCAGTGGAATTGTAGGGGGTTCAATCATAAGAAGGCGTCTCTGCAGCAGTTTGTTAGAACGCATGGTGTCAAGCCTCAAGTTATCATGTTACAGGAAACACTGACGTCTAACGTGACCTTAACGAATTTCAAAGCGGAAGTTAAGGATAATGAACAGGGCAGAGGACTCGCTACTCTCATTAATAGGAGGTTGGCGTACATTAGACATGATCTTCACATGGCAGATTGCAAGATTGAATATATTATGGTGGAAGTAATCTTAGGTCGGCAAAGGTCATGTCAGAGGAGCGTTTACCTGCTAAACCTGTACAGTAGCCCCTGGGACACGAAGCAGAGTTTCAAATCTCTCTTGACCAAGGCAACCAATCTGGCTAAGGATGCACCGTTGCTTATTGAAGGGGACTTCAATGCACCATATCATGTGTGGAAGTATGCTTATAGCACTATTAAGGGGGAGAGACTATGGCAGCAGGCACTAGACTTGAATTTAACTATGCTTACAGACCCCTCGTATCCCACCAGATGTGGCACGTCGACATGTAGAGATTCGACACCTGATCTCACTTTTGTTCGGGGGGTGGTGGATTCGTCCTGGTCCAATTCTAATATAGATTTTGGTAGCGATCATTACATACTTATGATTACTTTGGTAGTGGCTAATAAAAAGGAGCGCACATTCAGGATGGTTGACTGGGATGCATTTAGGAAAAGAAGAGCGCAGAGAATCGATGATGAGGGAAATGAGTTGACCTTGGAACAGTGGACTAGTCAGCTTAAAAGTGACGTTGAGGCGTCCACTAAAGAGGTTAAGACCGATATTGACACGGAACACATGGATAGTCGCCTGGCACATTTGTTGGAAGCAAAGCAGTCGATGTTAGCGAGATGGAAGGGTCAGAGATTAAATAGAAGGCTTAGAAAGCGTATAGCAGTGGTTAATCAGGAAATTGAAGACCATTGTCGGGTACTGTGCAAGCAGCAATGGGATGAAGTGTGCAATTCTATTGATGGTCGCATTAAGAGGGGAGGCGCCTGGAGTTTGCTCAGACATTTACCAGATGAGACCAACACGAAGTCTAATCAGAGGACTGTGATAGGTAAACTGGTCCATCAGGCGTGTCGGGACTCCACGGAGCAGGAGTTGCTAAAGGATTTGGCTCAGAGATACCTTCCGTTGGAGACCTGGCACGATACACCTGATGTGGTTTTGGAATATAGTGGAGACGAAAATTCAGCTATGGACGCGGAATTTACTGAAAGTGATATGAGGATGGCGCTGCAGAATCTTAATGGTCGATCGGCATCAGGGCCGGATGGCATTACGAATAAAATGCTACGGAATTTAGACGATGGGTCAATTGAGTTCCTTACGCGGCAGATCAATTGCCACTGGAAGGAAGGCTCTTTCCCGGAAGAGTGGAAACTGGCAACTACTGTTCTGATACCCAAACCGGGGAAGGCCATAGGGCTTGAAAATCTCAGACCCATTTCCCTGACGTCGTGTTTGGGAAAAGTCGCTGAGCATGCCATTTTAAATAGGCTAACGCGTTATGTTGAGGGCAATAGGGTCTTTCCGCACTCGATGATAGGATTTCGGCCCGGCCTCTCGACTCAGGATGCTATGATCAGGATTAAGCATCAGATCCTTGACCGGCGAACAAGGGATACTAAGGCACTAATTGGACTTGATGTGGAAAAAGCTTTCGATAAAATCCGACATTCTTTCATTCTACGGGTGCTATCGGACTTGAATTTGGGGCAGCGGCTTTTCAATTTTGTCAAGGCTTTCCTTACGGATAGAAAGACATGTCTCAGGTTTGGGGAGATAAAATCGGAAGTCGTTAAATTGGGTTGCTGTGGTACTCCGCAAGGATCCGTACTCTCGCCTATGTTGTTCAATCTGGCGATGTCGAAGTTGGCTAATAGACTGGACACTGTCCAGGATATTGGCTATTCTATCTACGCGGATGACATTACTATATGGAGTGTCGGTGGTAGTGATGGAGAGCTTGAGGCTAGGCTGCAGCAGGTGGTAACGCTTACGGAGGAGTATCTGGGTCTCATGGGGCTCAAGTGCTCCTCTAAAAAGTCGGAGTTGTTGATCTTCAAATCTAAGAAGCTAGGTCGTAGGCCGAGGGGTTGGGTACCGGAAGTTGAGCCTTGCATTACAATTCATACTAGGGAAGGGTCGGTGATACCCAAAGTTGAAGCAATCAGGGTCCTGGGTTTTGTACTTGAAGCGAACGGATCGAACATTAGAACCATTCAGCGTATTACCAAGAAAACGGAGGAGGCCATAAGACTTATAAGAAGGATCTCTAATAGGCATAGGGGTTTAGGAGAAGAAGGTGCGATGCGCTTAGTTCACGCATTTATTATGTGTCATTTCTCGTATGTGGCAGCTATGCTAAATTGGAATAGGGGGGAGAAAAATAAATTGGAAGCATTAATCAGAAAAGCCATCAAGGCTGCGCTTGGTCTGCCTATGACTACGTCAAACGATATGTTGTTACGACTGGGTTTGCATAACACTTTAGATGAAATTGCTGAGGCTCAACGTGCCGCACAGAGGGAGCGGTTGCTAGGTACACCACCGGGTAGGTATATATTAGAGTCAATTGAAGAATCGGTGGCTGTGTCGCACGATAGGGCGCCCCTACACGAGTTGAACGTGAACCTTAGGGCAAATATCATGGTTCGTCCATTTCCGCGGAATGTGCACCCCGTGCACAATGTAGGGAGGCGGGTCGCGAGAGCTAGGGCTTTGTTGCGAGAGGCAAAGGATCAGGAGGAGGAGTCTGCGTTTGTTGACGCCGCATGGATTAATGGTAAAAATGCTTATTCGGTGGTGGTAGTAGATGGCAAAGGGAGCGTTAGAAATGCTGCTTCCATTTATACCAAAGATCCGGGGGTTGCTGAACAGGTGGCTATTGCTCTAGCACTAATTGATTCTAGAAGAGTTTTGGTGTTTAGCGACTCGCGATCTGCGATTACAGCCTTCTCGAGAGGACTTGTTGAGGAACCGCCTAACAGACTGCTGCAGGGTAGGGATATCACTTCGCATACCGTTGCTTGGTTCCCGGCGCACATGGGGACAGTGGAGGGAGCCCCGCGTAACCTCAACGAGGTGGCGCACAGGGAGGCACGAGGATTAGTGTGCCGTGTACTCCCTGAAGGGGCTGGATCTCCCGCTCCTGAGTACAGGGACCAACTGTTAACCTACAACGAAATCACCAAGCACTATTACTTAGGGCGCAGGGCATTCCCGTTGCCACATCCTAAATTAAATAGGCCGCAGGCGGTTAAATTAAGGCTTCTGCAGACACGGACGTACCCTAACCCTGTCATCATGAATAAAATTAATCCGGACTGCGGGGTTTCAGTCTATTGTAGTAAGTGTGGGGGTTTGCTCGATTTACAACACATGCTGTGGCGCTGCTTGGCGTTGGCCGGTGATGGTTCTCGAGGTGAACAGTGGTGGCAGCGAATGCTGCACAGTGAAGTGCTGGCGGACCAACTCAGGGCTGTCCAGAGGGCCCGTGTGATAGCAGAGGGGCTCGGCCTCTCTGTACCGACGTGGGAGTGGCCCGCATCAGTCCCAGACTGATCCTTCAGGACCTAAATAAAGTTCTTCATACCCATACCCATACTGCTGCGTTAAGGATTGTCACCACCTCGAAGGGAATGTCGATCGGTATCAAAAGCTACCGCTTCCCTTCAAAACCGGGGGAAGCAACCCGGCGGCTGCAGTGGATCATCGCGGTTCGTGTCGGTCTTGTGAATTCTGTTAAAGGAACTAAGACGTAAATGCAAAAACAAGAAGAATAAAATAAAAAAGAACCAGCAGCGGCTCCCGTAAAAACACACAATAAATCGTCAACTGCATAAAAACGCGCGAACTGATTCCCGCTCTTGTAAATCAGTTTAGATAGTTGTTTAGCTCGTCTTGCTCCAAAACAAACGCGCAGTGGTTGTTACGTGTCAAATCTAGCTCCGTAAGCGCTCCATGCTGGAGCTTTGTGCGCCCTGTGTTTCTTCCCGCGCCAAGATCAAGACGCAAATGCTAGAACCGAGCTCATTCGCGCCGATATTTTCTCGCGCTTAGAACAACAGAACTAAAGTTGGAGTACACTGCAGCACACGTTGAGTATTCGGAAATTAGCATTTCTCTTGCAGACGCTAGCGCAAATTTGTTCAGTGTTCGCGTTGTTTGCCCTCAGCTGATTGCTCTCTATGATGCTTTGATCAGCAGTAATGCCGTCTCACATATGAGCCCGAACGGCAATACCAGAATATGCTCGAGGCACTTTGTCAACGGAGAAAAAAGCCCTTACCTGCAAATTCGCGAAAACCTCTACAGTTGTGTGGTGCAAGGCACGCTCCAAGTAATGAAGCGACAAATGACGGTTCAAAGGCGTCCATGGCCATATTTGCTCATTTAAGTGGCCTAAAATCATGATTTGTTAACTCACTTTGAGTTCGACGTCGTAAGCATGCTTGCTTTGTTGTGACAAATGCTTCGGGACCTGCGGTGGTTGCTTAGTGGCTATGGTGTTGGGCTGCTAAGCACGAGGTCGCGGGATAAAATCCCGGCCCCGGTGGCCGAATTTCGATGGGGTCGAAATACCGAAACACCCGTGTAATTAGATTTAGCTGTGGCTTAAAGAATCCCAGCAGGTCCGAATTATTCCGGAGTCCCCCACCACGGCGTGCCTCCTAATCATATCGTGGTTTTGGCACATAAAACACCATGACTTAATTTAAGCACCTCGCTGCGATGTCTGTGCTGTTTACTTCTTTGACATGATATACATGGCTGTAGTCGTTAATTTGACGTCCTTTCTCAAGCGTCGGTGGTCCAAAATAGGCCTCGATGTTTTCGATTGCCTTACAACTGCAATTTAGAACACCCGGACGTCTCAGACGAGCGCCGCAAAAACACGCCTCCGTAGCAGTGGCCGCCTCGGTGTTTCGTGCAACTGACACGGTGGCGCTGACGGCTGAGCCGATCGCTGCGCCGCCTGACCATTGCAGGGTCATTGCATTGCTGTTTAACCAACCTATTTGATGCCAGTTTGGGTCACTCGGTATGTGTGAGTAGGTATGTGGTGTGCCTAAATGAACCTCTCTGACGTTAACTTCGGTAACTAAGTATGGGTCACAGGTCCCTGGCCGTTCTACAATGACAAAAATGATCCTCCTCGAAGGAACGGAACCCGCTTCACACGCGGAGGCTAAGGTGGCGCCGCTAGATGGCACAGCGTGTGCAGCAAGAAGCGTGAGGGAGGAGCCCGGCGGCTTACAAATTTCAGCGTTAGCAATATGATGCGTCGATACATTGCTTCAATGCTTTAAGCACAGTAACGTCCACATCCATCGGAAAATAGTTTCTGCCATAGTTTTTTCCCGTTTCTCTCCTCCAGCATTCCAATTGACCAGACGCTTAACCATGCTACTATAACTATCATACCCGAAGTCCATTTTTTTCATTTCCTCGTAAAATGTCCTTACGAATGCAGACTCTTCTCAAAAAGGAAGGCTGTGAATATGTTCCGCTTGCAGATGCCTAGAAGGCCAGTGACGCTTTTTCCCGAAGATTCACGTCTTTAATTTAAAAAAAAATATACTATTTATTTCTCGCTCCCAAACAACGAGAGCGCATGCGGGCACCTCCTTTAGTTGCAGCGTCTTGGTGTGTGCCTATAGGATGGAAGTATGACTTTCTTTCATGCCCCAAAGAGCTTGCTTTTATGTTTTATACGCCACAGTTGTGTACAATGCGAGCAAACTCTAGAGAAATGTCCCTATACCTAAGGATTTTAAGCCTAGTTTAGGGAAGGAGAAATCTCGCGTTTAGACATTGAAACAGTGGAACGGTTAACGCGACGAGGTGTTTCAGTACCACTCACCGCAAATTACCTTCGCATACACGGATTATGAGTATCGATTGTACTGCAACGCAGTGAACGCATCTCGCCAAGTAAACGGCAGGGTGCCGATGTCTTGGCCATGTTGCGATTTTGCCGTTTGTGCCTACAGCTGGGCTGTCGATGTCTGTGCACTCTTAATAACATGTGTATCTCTAACCGGTGACACATGCGCATTTTGCAACACTAATCAAAGCAGCACTGCGAATTTGGGCGCAGCCAGACACACACATAGCTCCGAGCACGACAACGCGTTCGGAGCGCTAAGCAGCCGACTATGCACGCGTATACAAAAATTTAGCTGGAACGGCCCATTAGCAGAGCAACGTTGGACAGAGTACCAGTACGCAAGTGCTTGGATGAGTTTCGCTTAGGAGCAAAGATAAAAATTTGCCGCCTATCTGCGGTCTTCTCTTAATGATGTGTAAGAGTGTGTGGTAGAGCTGGGCCAGTGCACGGCATTTAAGAAAAGAAAATGTTCACACCCCTTACATTGGCATCGTTAAGTGGCACACTGCTTTGACACTGTTACATTTGATAAGAGAGGCCCGGTGCCCAAATTCCTTACAATGTTAATAAAGTTCCACGGTACTTTGCTCTACAAGTTTTGACAACAACAAAGCATAAACGTGGTGACATCTTCATCTGTAAATATGGGGGAGCAGGAGGCATTCTTTTAAGCACACCAACTTGTGCTGCGACATCATTTCAGCCTGTATGCAGTGACTTTAAAAAAAAAATTAAATCCCTGTGCAGGAAAGTTTGGCGTCAAGGGGGGTGTCTGCGATGTCCACTGCTAAAACAGACCAGTTACTTGTAGTTCACGTCGATTCAGTGTACGCAATCTACCCCACAATATGTACAAGCAGGGTCCGTCAATGCTTTTCATGTGGTCGTTAAACTTGCGTGCAACGCTGTGGGAGAGCTCCACATAGCGCCCACAGTGGACGCACCGCGGCGCTGGCGCAAGTCGGAGGAGGACTGGAACCGGCGCCGAACGGACGCCACAGGCGCTCTGTGCGTGCGCTCGCTATCGCGCAAGGCTCGACGGCCTGCATCGGCGTGCGAATATAGTCGGCAGAACGTGTACACCGCCGCTCTGTTTCTGTACAGCGTTACGAAACTGAAATTTCGAAAGAACTAAAGTGCCTTGTTTCATTTCCAGGCTCAAATGCGTTCGCAACAGCGACTTAATTTATAATTCAAATTGCACTCTTGGACTACTTCGTCGTCAGAAACCGATTACCGAGGAAGTTCACTTAGCGCTTTTACGCAATTGTGCATAAACAAATCTGTGTTTCAAACTAACACAGCCAGAAACTGATTACTAAACTAGTTAGCTAATTACCAAATTAATAAATATCACTCATTATTACTAAATTGCTATTAAATCACTAAGTTATTATTAATTATTAATAAGTTAAACTAAATTGTTAATTAGTAATTACTGGTTACTAATTGCTAAACTAAAAGCTTGCCAACTGATTAACTAACCAAACAAGTAGGTACTTAATGCATGAATTATCAACCCAATAACTAACTAACCTAAACTACTAAGACATCTGAGAACTATATTCACTAACTTACCTTAGTAAAAAGTAACGTAGCAAACTATGCTAACAAAACCAACTCAACCAATAAACTAATTACATAATTATAACCAAGTAATACACCAACTAACTAAATAATTAAGGTAACTAACACAACTCATTAACTAAGTTATCAAACTGAAATCACAAAATTATTAATAACCAACCTAACTCTACCTAAGCAAATATAGCTAAATCGCTAACTAATCAACTAATAACTAACACAGTGAACTAGCTAACGAAATATAACTGACTCATTCAACTAACTAGGCAAAGTGCGAATACAGACAGCCTAAGGAAACAGTTTGTGCAAGGAAGGCTACTAGGGGGAGGGCAGCGGCGTCAATCATAAAACGGTGCCGTGTATAATTTTAACAGGAACGCATCACACATTAAATTATTTTGCCAAAGTTCCCGTTGGATGTTCACTTTACAGACATGCAGAAATAAATAAGGAGAGGCAATGGTTGAGGCGCCTTTCCTCGTCAAATATTTTTATGACCGAGCATTGCTGAACTCTTCAATGCAAGCACTTTCAAGTTTGGCAATGCTTGTGTTAGCCAATCGGCCATGTCATTATCAAAGGAGTTGGAATGCCTGCGAATGCATTGAACATAATAGTTTTTTTTGCCTAGTCTGCAAGTGAGTTATACTATCATTTGCTCTGTTAGCTTGTCAGTATATACGTGCTTATTAAAAAAATAAAAAGAAAAGAAAAACGAGATAAAAAAGTGAGGGTATAAAAGTGGCGTCCGTTTCGGAAATAAATTGTTGTTTGAAGCCAGCGCCTGTGTGTGTCTGTTTTCTCTTCTAAGTCCTTGTGCTTTTGCGCTACAGGAAAAACTGCAAAATGTTCCACCAACACGCCCACATATCTACACTGATGGACATCTTAGCAGAGCACCCTTTTCAGCAGCATACACACATAATCTTCCATACACCGCCCACGTTTCCAACCCTTCGCATTTCCTTTCTTCCTTTTTTTTACATTCTTGCCTTCTTTATTTTTTCCTTGTTCTTTTTAGAAATACCAAGCAGCGCTGAACAGAAACCATTGTTCAAGACAAACGTCTCAGCTTGTTATCGGTAACGAATTCTCCGTCTTCGTCCACTGCCCCTTGTATGGTGAATTGCTATTCGACACGGAAGTTCTTAGTGGGTGATCTGTGCGAGGTCTCAGAGGCAGCTTACAAGAAACAATGTCTCTTTTCGGTATGGCAAATAATAATAACATAACGAAAAGCAGGGAACCCGACTGCATTAACCTTACTTAACTATATCGCGCTGTAATGAACGTGCTGCAAAGTTCAACTTATAATTTACCATTGCCTTCGCTATCGCCATTGTCTTTTACGAGCGATAAGGCACGGCATCGTTTGCGACGCTGATTGGTGTGGTAGGTTGTATGAAAGGGAGTCGCTGGACGCGCCTGTTAGCTTTGCCTTGGGCTGACAGTGGTGGACTCCAGCTCCGGGCAACGGTCCAATATCATCTTGGTTAGAGTTAGGTGGCTTATCCTCAAAGCTAGCCGATAAAGGGCCACTAAGCAAGGACAAAGAAGCAAACAGGTATCTTACACTTTTTAGCATCTACCCTGTGCTGCGCGCTTGTTTCTTTGTTCTTATAGTTACGCTGTTTGAGGCTACTTTGGCAACAATGCGCGGAGGACAAGGGTGACACCCTACCAACTGACATTTCTGATATTTCTGCACTACGGGACTCCTGTGATGCAAGTATAACAGATTACAAGTAGGCGACAACTGCAAAAAAGCCCATAGTTCCAAAGCCCACCTGGCTTAAGGTCTATAGTGCGACGCGCTGTAAGGAGTTTGCCGACTTGCTTTGTCCCCACGGCTTCCTTTAGCACGACTATACGTTGCGCTTTATGCCTTCTTGCCTCAGCCGCAACATACGTTAAATATAGAACGCGTATGTGATTCTATAGCCTCTTGGACACCATCTTCATCTTAGATAGCCGATATTGTTTTGAGCATGTGTATATGTCGTTCTGCACATAAGAAGGACATTTCCGTATTCTCTTGATCGCCCACTGGTTGAACGCTGTTGGGATGGGTCCGCATGGCAGATGTGATATCGAGTTGGTGTCGGGGGGGGGGGGGGGGGGGACAGTCATCAGGACAACTCGAGGCAAGGAAAAACTTTATACAGGTATATACATCATTCAAGGACCTCAGTCAACAAAATGCACCGCTCCTCGGTGCACCGGATTAACTAGCTAGCTTGGGGTCCACCCCAATTTTCCCTTTTTCCACACAGCGGCCTGGATCGCACCTCATTCACGAACATGCATTTGCACTTGGACTGAGAGGGTACCTTTCTCCCTCTCATAGGTCAGTGTTCAGGTGAAGGCTCAGGAATGTCGAGGTTGGGGACTTACAACCAGCAACGACACTTCTGGCAGCCCTTTTAGGAATTTGGCAGTTCGTTGAAACCACCTACTCCGAAGCTGATCGGCGTCTGGCGCCGAAGTGGGCGCCAGACGGGTGCGCGGTGCGCTATTGTTTCCTCCCCCGGGTCGTTTTCGGTCGCTGAGAGGGAGGGGGGACGGGGTGGACAGCGACGGGTATCGGTGGTCGGAGCGTGATTACCTGCAGGGGCGACGTCAGAACTGCGTTCCAAAGATGCAGGTTTGGCGGTTCCAGAAGAACAGTCAGGCACAACAATGCTGAGCCACACCACATTTCTTTTTCGGAAGTTCTGCTGTGGCTACTTTATTTTATCCCGGGTTGGATGTGTTATGAATCTATATTATGGTAAGCGCGTGTTGTGTTAGCAAACACAACATAGCCTTTAATTCCATTTGTGGTATTTAACCTTCAGAAAACACACAGTATAGTTACGAACTATCAGGAACGCTGTCGATGGAGAGCTGCGAATTAATTTTGGCCACATGGGTTATAATTACACGAAATATAATTACACGAACGTTTTGTTGTTTAGCCCCCAGTGAAAGGCACACACCGTGGCCGGGAATCGAGCGCACGACCTCAAGCCCAGCAGCATAACAACATAGCCGTTGAGCCACCAGTCTTAATGCTTGACATAGAAAGATAAGGGCATGCGCAATTTAAAAGTGTACAAACAGAACCAATTCGGCATGCAACAATACAGCTGAATTTCAATACGCACTTGAGCACTCAATGCAACTTAAAGAAATGTAAGAAAGTCTGAATGATAATATAATGTCAATTTGATGTAATAGACAACTTTATGATGCTACTATAGTAATGCATGCTACTTTAGTCCGAGTGGTACCATACTCGCTATAAAAACCTATTTAATTGCAAAACATTTATGAACTTGAAAGCTCAAAACTGTTCGGCATATGTTGTAATTGACGGGAAATTAATCAGGCACCTTGTGATTGTTCAGCTGAAAAAATTTTTCTCCCAACTTAAAGACGTTATCTCTTTTAAATCTTTCCAAATAAACTAACAACAAAGTATACTATACCTCGCTAAATTGACCATATATTTACATGGCCCACTACATTGCGAAAATAAAGTTGCAGTATGCGTCAAAACGCTACATTCACCCAACAGTGTCCCAATTTTGACAGAACGTTTCGGCTTTTATTTGCTCTCAGGATATTTTTATCATATATTATACAGAACTAGAAAGCACATATCCGAATATATTCCTCGTGCAAAAATATTCTTTCTTCTAAAAAACGTTCAAAATGCTGCATTTCACAATTTTCTTCCCTTGGTTAAAAATTATCGAAATTTAAACCAGAAATAATAAAATATAATAGTCATGTAAGAGTGCCGTCTTCAGATAACAGAAAAAGGATTCGCAGTAATGAATTAACACAGTAATTTTGTACAAATTATTCCGCACCGACATAGCTTCCCTCCTGCGCGCAATGTTCAAGGCGCCCTCACGGCATCAGAAATTTTTTTTTGAGGAAGAAATTGTAATCATTACTTCCTTCACTGAGGTAAAATATGATATATACATATATAAATATATATATAAATATATATTGGTAGTGGTTAAGCTTGAACTAATGTTAATGACTAGTTAATGTAACTAGTTAATGACTACATATGCTTCACGGAGTGACTACGAACCTGATAAATCTGCTGAAATGTAACGCTATTATGAGCACTAAACTTAAACTGAGAGCCTCAAAGGGCTCGTTTCGGCAGTTACGTAACATGGTTTTGACACCGATATATATCTATATATATATATATATGTATATCGGTGTCGAACTCATGTTACGTAACTGCCGGAACGAGACCTTTGAGGCTCTCAGTTTAAGTTTAGTGCTCATAATAGCGTTACATTTCCGCAGATTTATTAGGTTCGTAGTCACTCCGTGAAGCATATGTAGTCATTAACACTATAGTTCAAGCTTAACCACTACCAAAAAAAAAAATAAACTGTGGGAGTGCAGTGGATAGCGCTGATGTCAATGCATTTTAGAAAAGGTTGATATACTATCAAGTTATATAGATAAAGGTAGAGTAGTTAAAGGCCGAGTAGAGAGTGATCAGAGGTGATCATAATCCATCAAAATAGCGAACCGTTGAGCAAAAGCAAATTTTAGGATCGCGAAGGATCCCTGCACATAATCGATCGGGCGTTGCGCTGGTATACATGCCGCGTAGATAATGACCAGTCGCAACGTAGTGCGGCTTCTCCTTTCACCCATTCCACATCGCCAGCGCCTGGAAAGTGCGAAGAGTGGGGCAACTTCTTAGGCGTGCTCTGAGAAAGATAATTATTCAAGTCAATTGCGGAAGCATAAGCTCGGGCCTCCTATATTCTAGACCAAACTTGATCGCTATGATCATTTCTCCACTGCGGCCGCGGTCTGCCGTCCGAGAACGCTCACAGAAAGAGAAAAAAAAACATAGTTCCGGAGACTGCCCAGAAAGGCTGTACCTCATGAAGGGACAATGTGTTTTAGGTTCCTTGCTGACCATTCATTTGGCGTGCCAGTTTGGGCGGCTGCTGGCGGCCTAATTACCGTCGCGCCTGGAGCGAGTAGAGTTGCCAGTTCCTTGGAACGCTTTCCTAATCAGTTCGCTCGGAGTCCGTTGAGCAAAAAGTGTGGAAAGACAAAACAATTCAATTGCTTAGCGCCGAGTTTTTCCCTGTATGTCAGGAATGCCGAAAACATTAATCGGTAACAAAAAAGACCATTTAGACTCTGTGTTTTATTAACCGAACCAAGTAAATTGGTTCCTTAAATGCGTCAAGCAGGGAGGCTGCTGTAGCCATGAACTAACTATTCGGTTTGTGAGATAGTACGGCACATTGCAGATGGCCTACCCACTTTCAGTTCGGCGGAACTCTAAGCTAGTTAAAGAAACATGACAGCCCGTTTCAAGCTATGGAAGGCATATTAGTCTTCCAAACCTTGCGAGCGGGCAGTAAAGTTTAATCAACAGTTCGCTGAGCATAATAAATTACTTGGGAACACCAGTATTAAGACGTGCATACCACGTGTACACAGATGCAAACGGATACTCATACAAAGCAGAGTGTTAGAAACACTCGTAAATTTTCAGTGACGCCTGCATACCTAAAAACATGCCTGGTATTAAGGGAAATCTACTCATTACGTGGGAGAAGAAGTATTCTCACTCAGAAGAAGTATTCAAGCTATTAAACTGGGAATGTTTAGGAGTGAGGATCAATGGAGAAGATCGCAGCAACCTTAGGTTTACAGATGTCATTGTCCTGTTCAGCGACATTGGAGATGAATTGCAACAAAAGATTGCGGACCTTAACCGAGAAAGTGCAAGAGTGGGATTGAAGATTAATGTGCAGATGACAAAGGTAATGCTCAATGGCCTGGCAAGGGAACAAGAATTCATCGTCGCCAGTCAGCCTCTAGAGTCTGTACAGCAGTGCGTTTACCTAGGTCTCTTACTCACGGGGGACCCGGACCATGAGAAGGAAATTTACAGAAGAATAAAGAGGAGTTGGGGTGCATACAGCCGGCACAAGCAAATCCTGACTGAGAGCTTGCCACTGTCATTGAAAAGAAGTGTGTACAATCATTGCATTCTATTGGTGCTAACATATGTGGCAGAAACTTGGAGGTCAACAAAGAAGCTCGAAACAAGTTAAGGACCGCGCAAAAAGCAATTGAACGAAACAAATGTTGGGCGTAATGTTAAGAGACAGGAAGAAAGCGGGGTGCATCAGAGAGCAAACAGGGATAACCGATATTCTAGTTAACATTAGGAGAAACAAAATGGCAGGCAATTTACTGCGTAGGTTGCATAACCGGTGGACTATCAGGGATACAGAATGGTTGCGAAGGGAAAGGAACCACACTCGAGAACGGCAGAAATTATGTGGGGTGATGAAATCTGGAAATTTGCAGGTGCAAGTTCGAATAAGGTAGCGCACGAGCGGGACAATTTGAGATTGCTGAGAGGCCTCCGTTTTGCAGTGGACATAAACATAGGATTATTATTATTATTATTATTATTATTATTATTATTATTATTATTATTATTATTATTATTATTATTATTATTATTATTATTATTATTATTATTATTATTATTATTATTATTATTATCGATTACGTATTACGGAGCCAGTATGAAGGTAGTTCATTGCATTGCGTAGTGCTCCTCGTGTCTGCGACTGTATCTCAAGAAAGAGTCTCATTCGTAAGATCTCGTTGCGGGTTGACAAAATAGAGGGCCACAGAAACTGAGCTTTTCTGTACAGAAAACAATTGTGCTCGACTAGCTTTGCGCAGTTAGAGTAGAAATCAAGCGACTGTGCCAGGAGAAGAAATGAACATGGTTATGTGTGTCACAGAAAGAAAGCAAGGTAGCAAACTAGACGTACGTCCGGTTCGCTACCTTGCTTTCGAATCAGTAGCTTAACAGGGTATTAAAAATCATGCAAGACACTGCGCAGCTTTGACGACAAGCGTCACTGGATTCTTTGTTTGAATTCATTGTGTGTCGTCTTCGGTTCATGAGCGTGAAATCAGGGCTCAGAATGCGCACGCATTGTGCTCCATAGGAGGTGCGGAGCTGGCGTGCGAAACACTCGTGAACAGAGAATATTAGACAGAACACCACTAAACAGACACGGAGTATGTAGGGTGCACGTCTCACTTAGCGCAATTTTTTCCTATGCATGAAAGTCTACCAACTTGTACAAATTTTTCTTCTACTGCCCTATTTACGAATCGTCTGAATAAATTTTTGTCTGCCACGTAGAAACAAAAAAAGCAAATGAAAAAAGTTATTTTATGCGTCATTTTGAACGGCATGTGGCACCACGTTAAATGCTGCTCCTTTCTTTCTTTCATTTTTTAAGTTTTTTTTATTCTCCTCCTTCATCAACTGCAACTCCTGTTTCACGGCGTAGAGAATGTCTAGTATCTCCGTAAGATTAGTGCTTCCTCATGCCTCTGAGATGAGAATGTGCGTAGGCAATATCTGGGATGATTCTTAAATCACTCCGCACTATGTGCTCAGTGTTGCAATATGCACTTGGCGAAGGCTTAAGCGTTAGCTATCATTATCAGATAAATTCGTTTACCATGGCCAGTGATTTATGGCGCTACTGCCACAGAGCACTGTTTTTGTTTTATAATGTAGTTTGGCGAACAAATGTTGTGTGGGGCTTCAATAGCTTACACTGACCAACTCCCGGAATTTTAAAAATCTTCTGTTGAAGGAGGGAAAACCCCGGTCGAAACTGCGTACTACCGCTCGATAAAGCATTGCGCGCTCATCAAAAGAGCGTGTTGATGGCCACCCGCTATGAAAGCAAACGATTCTAGGACGCCGTATTCGCTCGTCATCGCAAAAGCGTGCGTTGAAGGCGTGGGCACACTTCGTGAACTTCAACTGGGCTATGTGACCCACTTAGACATTGAGGCCTAGTTTATTTTATGCATCAGTCTGTTTGCACTACCTTTTCCCCTGGAATGTAATGTTCACTTACCACTAGTATAAAGATGACGCCATGGTCCTATTTTTACGGAGCACGAACATTCTCCAGTAGCAACGTCGTCATGTGCTTATGTTCCGTTCTCATTTTAATCCACTACAGCCACTTTTCAAACCACTGGCTCTATGTATAAACACGCTAGAGAACTACACGCAACTATCATGAGTCATGCGCAGGGAAAAGAGAGAAGGTAAGAACAGTAATGGCCACGGCCAATATAACAACGCTGTTCGTACGCCTGAGCGGATTGTAATAACATCGCGCCAGCAATTCGTGATCGCGGCCATAACATTAGCAATGGAGACCGGCCAATGACAAGCGTTTCTTATTAACACTAACGTATATTGAACTTCATTCTTCCTCATTTATTGTCGCACAACTCTCCATGCATGAGATTTAGTACTAGAACGTAGGCTAGAAACAGAAGAGATGTTTTGTGTGATCAAAGCAGCTCAGTGAACGTTTTATGAATACATTGTTAAGAGAGAGCGACAAAGAGAAAAAAAGAACGGCTGCTCAACCTTCACCTCTCGGCATAACGGGCCACAAAAAGCTGCTAACGTGTAAACTACAGATAGGAATTTACCATCTGTAATCAAACTGGATGCGACTGAGCTCATTTCCTGAAGGCAAGTACTGGTAAAGCAGCTCGTGTGTTGGGATGTGTAGTGTGCGATGAAAGTTGTTCCTCGCCTTCGTGAAGACATAACAAATATTTGTGTAAGCTCTCCGCGCAGACGGTCAAAAACGTGAATCTACGAAGTGGCAACGGGTTCAACCGTCACGTAGCCGTAAGCAAACCACAATTCAGACTTCGCATGAACATAAGCGGATAGCGCAAGCTATGTCATTTAAACACTGGTGGCTATCACCAATACAAAAAAAAATTATTACTTGCGATTGAGTTTAGAGTTCGGCGGCACTCAAGCATTCATTTACAGATGATATTGCTTCTCTTTATTGCGAAAGCATTATATGCCCCATTACGCGAAGATCCGGCGTTTCAGTTTGCGGCGTGACCGAACGATTCTATCGAAAATGGCCGACGGCGAAGACTAAAACCACATAAAAAAAGAAACTCGTGACGTCGAATTTCTCAAGGAGGATCCTGTAAACAAACCAAACTAACGCCTTTGAAAATAATGTTAGGCAAATTTACGCGTGGGTGGGAATCGAACCCGGTGTTCCAGAGTGCGTGACGAGCACGCTTCCCAGATGCCACGGCGGTTCCACGGTTATGCTTGACTAAAGATGTGCCTAGTAGGTGCGTCATTGGGCACGTCAAGTTGCAATCACCTCGCTGACTAAACGGGTAGCGTAGTGCATGCGTCGCTGCACACGTGACGGCGAAGCCAGTGGATGGGAGGCGGCGCCACGTCATGAGTGTATAAAATAAAACGCATTAATGTCTATTTGAAGGCTGCTGAGCGGTACTTCTGTACTGCTGAGCTGCGAATTCTTCGCGGGCAAGCGAGGGGTCGAGACGCTTGGCGCGTTTTCATTTGGTCTTACCGAGGAGCACTTAATTGTAAAACGCAAGCACGAGCTTGAGCGCACAAGGAACGCGCAGAAATAAAACATTTCACCAAAGCGACTATAATGCTTTCGCATTCCCACACGTAGCAGCCTTAAGAGGAAGCTTTAGCTCGGGCCCAACTCCGACGCGGCCTATTCAAATACATGTAAAAACGAAAAAACGTTTTTCTGAGATAACCCCTGGACCGATTTTAATGAAATTTGTTGCATTTGAAAGAAAAAGTTAAATTCTAGTGACTGTTGGAAGTGGAATTTTGATTTCGGGCTTGAATTTTGTAAAAAGGATTTTCAAAAATTCAGACGTTTGAAAAAAATAGAAGCACGAAGTTTACAAACTAATAGCTCTGCATCATGAAGAGATATCGCGATTCTGTAAACGGCATCCATTAGACCGGTCATTCAAAGCGGACAAATTTGTTATGTCAGTTTTCATCTTACGTGAATTTGTTACGTTGTTTACGAGGGTTCTGCAAAAGTTGTAATTACACATTTCCCCATTTTTCGAGGTTCATGTGTAACATATCAATTTTGTCCGCTTTAGATGTGCTATCAGGTACAATTCACAAAATTGCGATATCATTTTTTCTTGCTGAGTTACGCGGAGTTATAAACTTGATAGTTTCATTTTCTGAAAATTTGCGATTTTTGCCAAATTTTTATAAAACATTTACGACCTAAATCAAAAATTCGAAACCAACAGTCACTAGATTTTAAGTTTTTCTTTTAAATGCAGCAAACCCCGTCAAATGTGGTGCAGTGGTTGCCTAGAAAAACGAATTCTCCTTTTACATGTATTTAGATAGGAGCACCCGAGCTAAAGCTTCCTCTTAAGTGTCTCGGCCCACTTTTTTAGCAAAATCTTTACTTGCATGTCTTTTTTTTTCATAAATCAAATGGAGTCTGAAATCAACGGAATCAAAAGGATAAGTCTGGATAACAAAGCATAAAACTCACATCAAAATGTCCACCAAAAGGGAAGCAGAAACCTTGGCATGTTCTTGCGAATATGCATTACATAAATGGCCATTTCTTCTCAGTTACTACTGTTGACGGAATTCTGACACAAGACTGTATGCACCTTTTAATCTCGAATCTATCTGCAGTCTGACTCGTCAACTGGTTAGTCAATCCGAAGAGTGCGATTGTTTCTGCACGCTTGGGTATGCACTCGCAGTCTCGGCAAATACTTTATTTGAATTATCTTACGCACTTAATGGCCACCCCTTAGCGTGAGCCCGATTGAATCGACGAGCAATGCACTGGGCGCGACAATGTCTCTGCATGCAATGAAGGCCAAGGGGATTATAGGTTAAGTTGACCGCATTGTGCTGGAGTTCTTTTATTGAAAACTTCGCACTTTCGACGACCAATGCTATGCCACATGATAAAGTAATGTATTATGCTGCTTTCTAGAAATCTAAATGATAGGTTTTATGTGCCAGAAACACAACCTGATCATTAGGCACGTCGAATTGGGGGCCCCGTATAATAAAGACTGTTTGGGTTTTTTTAAGGAGCACCCCATGTCCAGCAGAAGAGAGCGTTTTGACCCGTGACTTCGAGCCCTGCAGCACAAGCACAGCTCATGAACTTACGGCGTCGTTGCTTGTTGCAGATTGGTTTAATTTTCTTTTCAGCGTTGTTTGCGTTACTGAGCGCAATTGTTCACGGTGGTAAGCAGCTTCTCCCAAACTACCAGAATGCACTAGAAAAATGTTATGCAATAAATATATGCATGTATGACTCCTTAATGAGAGTGTACAACGCTTCGGCTTTACTACAAACATGTAAATAAAGCACAACTCGCATGAGACAAAGAGGGAAGGTTGCCGCGGTCTCAGTGTTTCTGGCTCAGAAAATGCTCTAGGGTGCAGCCGGGGTTCACAGTTGTCTGGAGAACAAGGGCTTTATAAAGTTGTGCTGGTAAGCCGATCCACAACGAAAATGTGTTCGTCATTCGTTACATTCGTTCCATCTTCTTCCGCACAGCTGAAGTACCCACTGATGAGAAATGAGAATATGTTTTCGTTAACAAACGAGCTGCTCAGATTAGTCATACACATCCGCTTGCATGAAATATGGAAGTTCTCGCAATCTGATAACTATAGTGATCCATTTAGCGCAAAATACGAGACAAATAAGAAGGACACACACTAACAGAGGAAGGCACTTCGTTTCCGCCACAGTATCGCACAAGAGTACATTATTGTAGATCATGACTCACAGGAAACTACTTCTAAATATTTTAGGTAGTACACTGACCTGCTCTAGACGAAACATTCCATGAAGAACTCAATTCCTGACATTCTTAAGGACATTGCAGGCAACACGAAGGCACTCCTTCAAAACATTTCCGAGAAAGTTTAAAAGTGCTGAAGCATTAAGTTTAAAACTCCCATATATAGCTCTGCACCAAAAGGTAAAATGAAAGCATCCTGAGGTTTCACGAACCGAAACTCCAAGCAGATTGAGGAACGCCGTAGTGCGTGACTCCGGATTAATTTGAACCCACTGTGGTTCTTTAACGTGTACCGATATCTAAGCACAAATGTGTTTTTGCATTTCATCCAGATCGAAATGCACCGCCACGGCCAGGATGGAACCCGCGACCTCGAGCTCAGAAGCACAATGCCATAACCCCTGGAATTCGGCAGTGGGTAATTCTACGTTGAAACATATCACAATGGTGTAACTGTTAGGCTTATTAAGGCGGACAAATATGATGAGCTACTTTGCAGCTTAGCTGAACTTACATTAATCAGTGGCATATTCAAGAATGACGTGCGTATAATGTACAAACGTTCGTCACCTTTAGATGCGACAACTCATACTCTTTCCACATTGCTGATATACTTTTTATTGCTGTGTTACGGAGTGGTCAACCTAATGGCTCATATTTTTGTCGCAATTTTCCCAGGAAC
Organism: Dermacentor albipictus; assembly: GCF_038994185.2. Classification (NCBI taxonomy): domain Eukaryota; kingdom Metazoa; phylum Arthropoda; class Arachnida; order Ixodida; family Ixodidae; genus Dermacentor; species Dermacentor albipictus. The sequence continues at coordinate 70,001,942 of NC_091821.1, read as the reverse complement.
AGAGAGGGAGACGAATAGCCTACAAAATTCACTGCAAACGCTAGAGATAAACTTTCTTTTAAACGCCGCAAACATCACCAAAATCACTTTACTGGGTGCTGAGCGAGACAATTTTTGCTTTTTCATGCATTTAGATGGAACTCCATTGGTAAAGCTTTTTTAATGCCTTGACAGAGCGATGCTGTATATTATGTTATCTGCTTACTACGTCCAAACGCAGCGGCGCATGTGACGGATGAATATTGTGTGTGGGCGATGAAATAATGATATTGTGGGGTCGACGAGGACAATTCTGTCTCAGTGGGGTGCTTCATTTCACTTCCTCAATATCCTATGGCCCAGGGCGACGCTTCGGAGGTGAGCCCCGGCTCTTCCCCGTGCCTTTAGTTTGCTATGCCCCGTACGCGCATCTGAAAACTCCGAAGATGGTGAGAGATGACGATGGCAAATGAGATGGCGATGGCGTAAATTGAAGGGTACTCGAAAAGAACAAAATGAACACAAGAACCTTGTTGCCTTTTCGAAAAACAAATCTGTTTCATTTTCTCTCCGATATAAAACTTTGTTTATTGGTTCGCATTGATACTTGTACAATGAGCCTCCGCACAGCGTGCAAGAACTACCACTGACAGGTAAAACACGTCACTATAGACAGTCGTCTCATTCGAGCAAACTAGCATTTCACCCATTCCTCTCCGCTAGTGTTATTTTTACTAACGTAAGAAGCTTCTTTCAGAAACTTGAACACGTTTCGAACCGTGTATTACTTTCTCAAAGCAATCGTCTTTTACTAACTGAAACATGGCTCACGCACGATATTTCTGATACTGAAGTTGTAGCTGACTTGCCCAACTTTGATTTATTCCGCAAGGACAGGCAGGCATGTAAAGGGGGTGGTGTCCTCATTGCGATTAACAAAGAGTAGTCATGGTGAAAGATAAACATCGCACCGGAACTTGAAATTTTATGGCTGTTATGCCACGCAGCGCCCCGAATAGTCCTTTTAGACCTATGCTATCGGCCTCCCAACACAAACCCGACTCCCACAACAATCTAAATAAGATCCTGAATCAATTAAGGAAAAACGCTCCTCAGTACGTGCATCTTGCTGCTTGAGGACTTCAATTAGCCCGATGTCGACTTGTGTAGTGCATCAGGCAGAAACGAAAGGCATACAGAAGCTAAAGAATTTATTAACGTATGCCTTAATTTTAACCTTGCTCAGCTAATTGAGTAACCAACACGCGCAACGGGCTATTCGGCAAACATTTCGATCTCATACTCACTGCGCATCCTGAAAGTTTATCCCATATTAACTTCCTTCCCGAAGTAAGGGACCATAAACTAATTCGCATCACTTAACCTTACGCCTCCTTTACGTCAAACTCACTATAAGATAACTCGGCTCTACAACAAAAGAAATTAGCAAATCGTGGGTTCGGGCTAGTAGGTAACCCCTACCTAATACTGTTTAAGCACAGAACTTACAAAAGCCACAAAGGGACACGAACTGGAGAGGCGATTGTCCCGTTCGTGTGCCCTTATGATTTTTGTAAATTCTGCCCTTAGACAGCACAAGGAAAGGAAATTACACCGCTATAAACAACGAACCGGTCACATATTCGAAACATTCGAATCTAGTTTTGTTATCCGCTCTAATGAGGAAAACTGGTTGCATCTCGAAAATGAAATGAATTGCCTAGCAAAAAAGTACATTCCATTAATTACCACTGGTGCAAGTCGCAGTAAACCATGATTAACAAAAGTACAAGAAACGCTCGAAAACAAAAAAGCGCCTTTTCCGGCCTGCTAAGGTAAAACCTAGCCCCCACTCCTGTGAACGATACTACGAAGCCGTACGCGCCTGACAGGCATTCGCCAGCGCAAGTGCAGCTTCTTCCACTCAGATTTGCCTCGAACGCTCACTAACAGTGCCAAGAAATTCTCGCAAGTTACCAACCCACCATCACCCCGGAACCGATGACCAGGGTGAAATTAGCGCAAACACTGAACCCGCTAAAATGTTTAACATGGCCTTTTCGTATCTATTTAGAGTGGAATCGATCTAACGGGTCGGTTGCTGCATTTAATGCTCCTTCCACGACCACACTGTCTGAAATTTTTTCAGCGAATAGAATTGATTGCATCATAGAGAACATTAAGTTATCATTGTCAACCAGTAGTGATGACATCGCTTCTAAGCTACCAAAAACAGTAAGCGCATTTCTTCTGCATATTTGACCTTGTCATTCTAGCACAGTCGTTATCATCAGGCAAACTGCACAGTCATGGAAGGTAGGGAAGATAATCCCACTCTGCAAGACAAGTAACAAAGGCTCATCATTAAAGTAACGCCCAATTTCCATAACTAGTGTCCCTTGTAAAATCATGGAAAATGTCATATTCTCGCATATTATACACTTTTTAGATAGCAACGACTTACTTCATTCATCACAGCACGGATTTCGAAAGGGATTTTCTTGTGAAACCCAATTAGCCATCTTCTTGCATGACATTCATTTAAATATTGATGTTAACATCCACACTGACGTTATCTTTCTTGATTTTACAAACGCCAATAATATGGTAGCCCATAAACGTTTACATCTATAAATTTCTCACTTGAACTTGCATCCTGACGTCATAGCATGGATAAAACAATTCCCGACTAATTGCTCAGAGTAAGGGCATGTCAATAAAACCACGGCAAACCCATTCCACGTAACTTCAGGTGTACTATAAGGTTCCGTACTTGGCCATATTCTCAGTATACGTAATGACCTACCCCTGCATGTTTCCTGTCAAATTCGTATGTTTGCCGATTACTGTGTTCATGACCAACCACTTACTAATGTTAATGAACAGAAGTCCTTGCAGGATGACCTAAATACTATCCAAACTGGTGTAATCGTTGGTTAATGGTTTGGAACCGAAACCAATGCGAAGCAATATCAATTTCCAGTAGTCGTAACGCACTGAACTTTTCCTACATAGTCACTGATATGCCCATAGAAGCGGTCAATTTTTTCAATTTTTTGAATTTTGGTGGCCTCATGTAACTAGCACCATTTCATCCGCAAACAGTACTTTAGGGTAATTGAAACGTCGTTCGCGCAACGCCCTCTATTAAGAAAAGTTAGCTTATCACACCCTTATCAGATCCGAGCTCAAGTACTAAGCAACCATTTGGAACCGCATATCACATATACATCATTAACGCCATTGAATCAATACAGAACCAAGTTACTAGGTCTATACGCTCACCATATTCTTATGAACTCAGTGAAACCTTATAGATGAGAAAGCATCAAATGCCCATTGAGCGAAAAGGCCAACGTCTGTAGCAGCAAAATGGCACCTAAATTTCCATTGGCTGCAACGCCATTTCACGAGCGCGCCATGACGTAGTACAGTGGGCGAAACGGAACACCTGCTAGCGGGCATTGATATTGACATTGAGAGAAAGAAATGGAGCTGGGCAGGTCATGTCATGTGTAGGTTAGATAACCGGTGGACCATTAGGGTTACAGAATGGGTGCCAAGAGTAGGGAAACGCAGTTGACGATGGCAAAATACTAGGTAGGGTGAGGAAATTAAGAAATTCGCAGGCGCAAGTTGGAATCGGTTGGAGCAGCACAGGGGTAATTGTAGATCGGAGGGAGAGGCCTTCATCCTGCAGTGGACTTAAAATAGGTTGATGATAATGATTACGACCAACAAAATCATCACCTCAACTTCTTGGAAGCATCAACATGGCATTGCGGTGACCTTCAGACATGGGCATGGCCGAAAGACGTCAATCATCCCTGATCGATCCTAAATACCTTTCACACAGGGGCGCAGCCAGGGGGGGGGAGGTGCTTATGGGGCTTCAGCCCCCCCCCCCGAAATTTTTTCGTGCTGTCAATGCACCGCCGACCAAAGCAACCCCCGGCGCCAAAAATCATTCTGGATTTTGTCTAGAATGCCATTTTCATGCTCGGAAAGACATTTCACCGCGATAATTGCAAACTCGGGCTGGATTTCGTGGCAACGTCCATGCACCGGGAGTGACATAACGCAAGCAGCCCCATCCGAGCACAGAGTTTCAATGGCGTTTTGATATCAAACGGGCTCCACGTGGCACCTCGCGGAGGCCGCGGAATCTACGGAGCGCATGGATAGTAATTCAGAAACTTTATGAGTATAAATCTCATAAACTTTTGATGTGAAAGGTGCATTGACATTTCCATAGTAGTGCTTTAGGTTTTCAATTGCGGAACTTTGTGGGTCGAATGCTGTTATAAACATTTGACGCCAAAGGTGCATTGACTTTTCTGAAGTCTTACATTGGAACATACAAAGGGATAAGCCAAATCAACACACTATTAGACAAGTTGACAAAGCACGCAGTGAGGTCCGATGAGACGAAGCGTTGTGGTGGTTCATTTGTATGTGACAACGGTCCAGCGTTCAAGAGCGAAAAGCTAGCAAGATGGGCTCGAGACCATAATATATCAATCCAGTTCTGTGCGCCATACCATCCCGCAGCGAATGGGCTTGCAGAGCGTGCTATACGAGATGTTAAACAATACATCAGGATGTACGATAGTTTCCCTGGTGGTTGGAAATGCTCTTTAGAAGCAGCTGTAAGACATCACAATCGCTCCTACACCAGCGGCTTGGGATGCAGCCCGCAATTCGCTTCTTCAGGAGAAACCCCTATTCTTCAGGCGGACCGTGAACTTGGGCTGTTAGAAAATCTCCAGATCGTCGAGGAAAGGAAACAGAAATCGCAGGAGGAGAGGTACCGTAAACGAATGAAAAAAAACTTTGACAAGAGACATTGCTCAGATATTCCAGACATTCAAGTCACCGACCTCATTCTAGTTAGGAAAGGAGTAAGGGAATCCAATGCCAAATTTTATGGTCCTTACTCTGTGACAAAGACGGCCACTCAGAAAGGAATATTGAAGACTGTGTGGTACATTGGCGAACGTGGCTCAGTTGAATGTGCTTCGATTGGAAACGTTTTCAAGTATTACCCCAGGAGGGGTTAGCAAAAGAAACCTGGAAGGGTGAAGCGGTATGAGCCTTGGAATAGAAGATGAAGAAGCGCAGGAGTCTGGGTTCAGGAGAAGAGAAGAAGGAAGTGAGAATAAAATGTAGACAAGATGGACGCCAGTTCCACAGCAATGCTTTACGTTTACTGTGTCCTTTAAGTAGGAACGCTACATGGAACATACAAAGGGATAAGCCAAATCAACACACTATTAGACAAGTTGACAAAGCACGCAGTGAGGTCCGATGAGACGAAGCGTTGTGGTGGTTCATTTGTGCCGCCATGTCACATGAAAAAAATATCAATTTTTTTTTCACCTACGCCAAAGCACCCATGTTAAGACACTAAAGCCAGCCAAGGTAACTACGTTCTTATTTATTTTTCCTACTTTGACTTTTATTCGCGAGGACACATTGAGCATATTCAATTTTTTTGGTCTTGCTACCCTACCCGCGGGTTGCCAGAGCCAGCCAGAGCGCATACGTTTTTCTCGTGTTGCCCTGACCACCGCACGGCGCACTTCGGTGCGTGTTCGATTTGCTCTGGCCGAGTGGATTTTCACCTCGCAGAGTTTTACACACTTTCTGGCAAGGCAGACGAAAAAAAGAAAGAATGGTTGCTAGCCGCCATCACTGTGGGGACTGAACGGATTGCACCACGTTCACTTGAGGGCAACTTTTTTCGGAAAGTCTTGGCTCGCAGCTGTAGGATACCGCGAGCAGTATGCGTATGATTCTCTGTGGACCAAGCGTCTCACGTTTAATTCGATATTCCATCGGTGGCTACATTAGGTACGCAAAGTAGGCATTCAGTTGTAGCCAACATATTTTCCTTGGGGTTCTTTAATTTCGGTGCCTCCACCCCACAAAAGGAAAAAAAATACATTGTTGCGGCGCAGCGAACTGCAGCAAGGTGATAGTTCGATTTTCTTACTTCTTCCTTTCCGGAAAGTAATTCAGTTGCCGTATACATACAATTGCTACCGCAATTGTATGGACATCCAAGCACATTCCTGCCGTCACCGTCGCCCTCATGTTTCGTATAAAGCCCAAGGGCGATAACATCGTTACAGAGCGGCCGCATGCTATATGTGCAAGTGAAAGCGTACGGGAAGAGGGTGGGGGGGGGGGCTGAAGTGGGTGTGCCGACGATGGTGACTCAGTCTTGTGTGCGCAAAGGAGAAAAGCGCAGAGCAAGCTAGTCATTTTCCGTCACCCGCGATACATCGAGGGGAGTGGATGGAATGGGGGCGACATATAGGATTCTGCGAATCTGTGATTGCGCAACATGTTTATTTGCTTCGTTTGACGCATCATACACCGTAACTTTTTCTTAGATACGCACACTTATTGGAGACTTATACGCATATTTAAATATCTTGTTGGGAGATTTTGTGTATACGTGCAGTGAACTTTGTTTCCAGTGACACTTTTTTGCCCTTTATCAAGCTCGATCTTCGCATTTGTATATCCCTTTGTATCTTCGCATTTCTAATGTACGAGGGCGAGTCAAATGAAAGTGAGCCTACCCACTCCGTACAATAATGGTTCGGTCCATTATCTACGAGGCATGTGCGTAGAAGAGAGGGATGTCTCATTTACAAAAGTGACACGCAAGTGTGAGGATAAAGGTTCTGTAATGCTCTCATACATTCGGTTGAACATGGTTGCGTGGCATACTGGAAACTCCAAAAGTTGAACAGTGTGGTGCCGTGAAGTTTATGACTGCGGAAGGTAGTTCGCAAAAAGAAATTAGACGCCGTATGGCTGCCATGTACGTTGAACATCGCATTTCATTGGCCACTGCGAAGCGTTGGAGCAAACGGTTCAAAGGAGGACGTGAAAGTTGCAAAGAGCATCCAAGACGGGACTAAAACCATCCTGAAGTCACCCTTAACAACATTGCAAAAGTTGATGAGGGGATGAGACAAGAACGGAGGATAAGCATCGATGAACTGGCACAGAATCTGAACATCAGTCACGATCCGGTTCACGCGATAATTCATGAACATCTCTGTCATCGGCTTTTGTGTGCGCAATGGTTGCCCAAGATTTTGAACCACCGCCAGAAGACGGAGAAGTTCGGCGATGCCTTGGGTCATCTGATCCGGTATCACAATCAGGGTGACCACTTCTTGTCTGCAATTGTGATCGGGGACGAAACATAGTGCCACTACTATGAGCCTGAAACACGACGGCAAAGCTTGCAGTGGAAACATTCGAACTCACCACGCCCAAAGAAAGCAAAGGCCATCATTTCCGCCGGAAAGGTGTTGTTGACTTTTTTTTCGATCGTCAGGGACCATTACGGATAGAATGTGCAAAGTCTTGAGAGACTATCAATTGTTTCCGATACTGTGAAACACCGGAACCGCTGCGTGTTGCAATCAAGAAGAAACGACGTGGAAAATTGACAAATGGGGTCATCTTGTTCCACGACAATGCCTGTCCCCATGCACATCGCTGATGTATTTAATACAACACTGGCAACGTTCAAGTGGGAAACGCTGCAACATCCGCCACACAGCCCAGACCTGTCGCCTTGCGACATCCACATTTTGGGGCAACCGAAAAAACACAGCTCAAGGGAACCACATTCGTGTCGGACGATGACGTGAGTCAGTTGCAGATATTTTGAAGCAGCAACCCAAGGAATTTTATGAGACCGGAATCACGCGATTCGATAGTCAATGGGACAAATGTCTAAATGATCATGGAGACTACTTTTAAATAAAGTACCCCATTTGTCATATATTCGCATTGGCTCACTTTCATTTGACTCGCCCTCGTATGTTTTGCAGAACTCCTACTTTTTATACGTGCTCCCTGTTGCGACAATAATTTCGGTGCAATTACCTACGATACACGACCGGTGACAGCTGCTCCTGCGTAATACATTTGAACAAATGCCAGCGTTATTGATATTTTGCATTGGCCGTTGCATACGTACATTAATGTAAACACGGTTCTTGAATGAGAAAAGTTCATTAACATATTTGTCCTCAATTGGTTCAATTCATGGCCTTTACCTTTTTCATATCAGCGGCATGCACTGCTTTGCTGGTTTGTAACTGATATAGTTCTAAAGTTCGTGTGATATTTTCTTTATTTATTAAATAGACAAAAAACATGGAAGCATTGATATCAATTATTTTGGACACAATTTTTGGCACATACGAGTATATTCTTTTATGAAGAATGATATATTTTACTTGTTTTTATCGTGCGTAGCGTTCAAGAATTCGTTTGCAGCATCTTTGGCAATGGCAATGCAACTGTTATTCATGTATTGATGCCTCGACAAATTGTTCAAGAGGAATCTTTAGCTTGGCCCCCACTCCGACGCAGCCTATTCAAATTCATGTAAAACGCAGAAACGCTTTTCTGAGAACCTCTGGATCACATTTAATAAAATTTGTTGCATTTGAGAGAGAAAGTTAAATTGTAGCGCCTGTTGGAAGCGGAATTTCGATTTAGGGTCTGAATCTTGTTTAAAATATTTCGAAAAATTTTAAAGTTCGAAAAAAATAGGAGCACGATGTTAACAAACTAACAGCTCTAAATCAAGAACAGATGTCGCGGTTCTGTCAACGGCATCTATTATAACAGTCAATGCGGACAAATTTGGTATGTCGATTTGTATCTTACGTGAATTGGTTACGTTGTGCACAAGGGTTCTGCAAAAGCCGTGTTTCGATAATACTAATTTTTTTAGATTCATGTATAACACATCAATTTGTCCGCTGTAGATGTGCTATTAGATGAAATTCACAGAATTGTGATATAAATTTTCATTGTGAGTTAGAGTTTTAAACTTCATAGTTTCGTTTTCTGAAAATTTGCGATTTTGGCCAATTTTTAATAAAACATTGACGACCTAAATAAAAAATTCGAAACCAGCAGTCACTAGACCTCCCCCCCCCCAAGCTTGTCTTTTAAATGCAACAAACTTCGTCAAATTTGGTGCAGTGGTAGCCGAGAAAAACGAATTTCCCTTCTACATGCATTTAGATAGGTGCACTCGAGCTAAAGCTTCCTCTTAAGGAGTATGCCGAGCTGCAACGTAAACCCCCTCCCCCCCTCCCCCCAATTTCTGGCTACGCCACTGCTTTTACACCCTATACTCCCGCTGCAAGGTAGCGCTAACGGATCCATGCCGCAGTACCACTACAAAAAATGGGTGCCTGGTGTCACACTATGCTGACGAGAGTGCTGGCCTTTACACTTTTGCCCCAGAGTGGGCATAGTAGCATTTCAACGAAAGTTTTTTGTAGCCTGACTTTCTTCTACGAGGTGGTTTTTGCTCTGTGGACGTTTTTGGAGAACTCCAGTGAGCACGCGCCCGTTTCGAGGCCACTGAACAAATTTAATTCTCCCGTTGAGATTGCACATTTTTTTTGGTGCCAAATATGCTTTCCTCGAGATGTATCTATGTGGTGCTGCCATTGGTGTCACATTTTGGTTCACATGGCACTAGAGATCTTCGTTAGTGTGGTATTAACACACAAGAGAGGATAGACAAAAAATAGGAAGAAAGAGCAACCGAAACAAAATTGCGAAGACGTTTTTGTACGAGCACACACCCCGACTGGCCTCTAGGTTCCAATTAAGGATTCTTTTCTTTGTGTGCTTTTATGTGGGAGGCTAATTTATAGTCGCTGGAAGATCCCGGCTTCTGGTGCAAGGATAACAAGTTCTCTGCAGGACCTTTTTATTCTTGCTCACGCCGTCGAAGAGGATCAAGGGAAATTTATCTGAACAAAACGGGACAATGGCATCTCTAACTAGATGTCTGATACTACCTGCGCAGTAAGCATGATAGTATGAAAACCTAAGACAGGCAAATGCAAAACAGATGTATTGACATGGTATTCGGGCATGTGCACAGAAAATCAATATGTACTGAAGGAGATTGCAGGAAGTATTCGATGTTTCCAGGTGTAATTCTGTGCCACAATGTCTCCATTTGTCACCTTACCTCCCAATATCAGGCCAACTACTCCAAAATTAGTTTTTCTGCATTAGCCCTTATTTCTGATACAGGGATCTCTTCAATATAAGGCGGCCGCCTACGCAAGGTAACGAAATCGTATACAGCCACAATTTAGGACAGCTGGCGGCATACGCACACAGAGGCATCATAAACGCATTACGAAGGTAACAAGTTACGTGCAGAATGTAGAACTGAACTAGAGGGGAGATAGACACGAGTAGAAAGTCGTGCTGATGCAAGACGCGGCATACATTTTTATAGATCATGCAAGAAGCTCTCTTGCACGTGCCGGGGCTGCATATATGACCTTGCTCTGATCTGCACTTTTTACTCTCTACCGTTGTGCTGTTTCTAAGGATCTGTATAGCTGTTGTCATTGAATCGACGGACCGAGCTAAGTAGTAGTGGAAGCCGCCTGTTTCCTTCTTCGTCCACGTCCATATGGAAGGAACATCATGCATCTTTGCGCCATACGCCCTCGCCATCACGAAGACTTGCGTTGGTGTCCTCGCAGTTCTGCATTCTGGTGCACATACAGCCAACAGATGTGCTTGGCCTCAAGTGACATTGCATTATAGGGTACGATTCTGAGAATATTTCGCAACTTTTTTTTCAGTTTTCATCTTTGAGTTTTTCAGTTTTGAAAACCAGTTGTGTAACCGTTTATCGAACGGCCCGGAGGCATCGGATTTCGTGCTCATCTAAATGAAGCAGAATAAACTTGATGCCACAGTAGTTCCGATCTGCATAATCACGAAGTGGCTTTAAGCGAACGAAACGCTTCTGCTTGGTGTCACCTTTAAAGCTTATGTGGCTCATTTGTGATGTAAATCCTCTGAGATAACATTTATTACGCATGCGTTCTGCTATGACAAGAAATGTTTTTAAAGGAAAGTGAACAAGGACAAGAAAGCTTGCCGAGGCTGCATTTTGAAAGAATTAGTTTTGTTCTGTTTAAATCATTTCTCACCACCCGCTCCTCCGAGTGGACGACACCGGCGATATTAAAGGCGCGGATTTGTGTGAATAACTAACAAAGGGCAAAATGAATTTAAGAAAAATCTAACTAAAGTCCCAGAATTACTTTTCAACGTAGTTGTTTGATCCCGTGGGCTTTCTATTCAGAGATATTCAAAGCTCATGAATCTCTCTTCCAGGCGAATGAGATATAATAGTAGCGTAACCTACTTTGACAGCGTACAGAAAGGCTGTAGCGATGAGAATACATCGACGCATTGGACATGTAGTTCCACAAGCAGCGCTAATGCCTGCTCACGAACGCATCCTACCGTAGATTATGTATAAAGCCATATAACTTTATGACTTTCGAAGACGTATTAGGCCCAGTGCAACCGGATTTTGCTCTTCAATGGCAGAAAAAGAAGCATGAGGGCCGAATACAAAATCGAATTGTTAGAAAGTGGTAGCTTCAGTTCACGCAACATGTAAGCGCGAAACTCGTGTCGAGAATAGTAGAAAACCTAGAAAAAACACTAAATGAGTTGAGGCCACAAAATATTCTTTTCCCTTTTTTTTTCTGTTTTTGAAAGCACTCCGTATATTTGGCTTTGTCTCATCTTTACTGGAGATAACGACAGTTACAGATGTGCTTCTGAAATGAAACGGACTTGCGCATTTGTGGATTACTCCCGTATCCTATGAGTTCTTGAGTGCATTTTGATAGAAACGTTGTTTAGTTTTCCTGCTGTTAACGTTGGCTTATTTAGTTTGTTTGCTGAGATGATGTATCGCGTGGCTAACGACATCTGTGTACCGAAAATGTTTGCGCATTGTCATGCAGTGTTCGCGCCTAGACTTTACGAACTAAAATGAAGACTGTTGAATGGCCGTGAAGGCTTTGGTGAACTGGAGAAAGCTAAGCTCCCAAAAAGGCCCCCTCGAGGCCTGTCTTCCACAGGATTTGCCTGCAAAAATAAGAGCTTTATGGGGACCTTAAAATGGAGGCCTCAAATACGACCTTCAGACATACTGTAGACTAAACAACCTTCCAATAAGACGTCACCGCGTGTCAAGCTATGAATGTTAGACAGTTGTGTTGGCCCGCTTGAATTCATAGAACGAAGGCCATATGAATTTTCGGCATCCCTTCGTAGCCATTCAAGTACAGCTTTTCAGTCAGATGTGCTCTCATGCGACACTATCTACATTATAATGTACTGTTGGCCAAAAATTAAACGGACCCCGGCTTATGTGGCCGTAGCGGCTGCGGGGCCACACGGGGTCGCTGCCATCTTGCTCTGCGCGCTGACGACGAGAGTGCCCCGCGTGACGCCAGACTTCGCCCTTAAGGCCGATCCACACGACGGACCAAATTGCTCTTTCGGACCGCGGTCCGCGCATCACGTGATAGGACGTCACCAGTTCCTGCGTACCGCCGTTGGTCCGCGCAAGACCGCGGCCCTCGCGGTCCAACAAATCGCCGAGGCTTTTCCCGCTTTCGTTTTGGCGGCGGACCGCATGCAAACCGCAGCGATTTTGGCTTAGCCAACGAATGTTGTCCGGCAACAAAGTGTCGTCAGCCAAATCCAATCTAGTTTTCGGCTCAGCAAAAGCCAGTCAAGCCAGTAGTTTCATGTCCGCTGTTCCGCCTACACGTGCGTGCAGCAGACATATTTTTTAAACACCGTGTCCTCTTGGAGTGACGAGGAGGTTTTTTTCATTTTGTATACCTCGTTGAGCAGTTCCCGGCTTTGTGGGGCTCGAGCCGGAATGATAACAATAACACTCTGGCCGAGAGTGTAGCTGGTTGGTCTGCTTTGCTGTCTGCTATGCGGTCCGCCGTGTGGATGTGCTCTGCGCCGGACCGGACCGCGCCGTGACGTCGCATCACGTGACCGAGCGGCCCGCGGACTTGGTCCGTCGTGTGGATCGGCCTTTACTGTCACGCGGGGACTCGCCACGCTTGATAAATTTTTAGTCCACCGTTCCGTTGCTGTGCTGCTGACGGTCGCGACGAAGGGGACCGGGCATCGCCTGTAGTCTAGCACATAGCGCTGTCGCACAGTAGCGGACGGCAGCGGGGCATCAAACCGCGGCACTGAGAAGAAACGAAGACACGTTCTGATGGTTGTTTTGCTTATATTCACCTTATCTTTCATATTAGTGCATGTCGCCGGCGTCCACGGCTGCTCGATTTTAGGCAGGTAGCCGCAACGCCGGCTACGGTGACACGCGCTCTTTCACGCCGGCACGAAAAGTCACAGGCGCCAAGCTTTACTAAGGCAACGACTTTTCTGTCGAAATTAGTTTTCCGGCATGCTCGCCAGCAGTGGGTTTAATATTTACATCAGCGACGCCTCTGAAAACTGCTTTAATTAGCTACTACAAGGCGTAGGCCGTCATGAAACTTTACAAAAGTACGGCTAGGAAGAGATAATTGAGAAGACGAATCGGAACGACTAGTCAGTCGTGAAAGTTCATTCACAGAAGCATTCCATGGCTTGAAGGGGTCCTCAGTGCGACGAAAAGTTGCCGTCGGCCGCGATGACTTGGCTTACTTGCCCTTGCATCGAGTCGTTGCCGCCGCTATAGCTTCACCCGTCCGCGCAGCACTTCCAGCTCTCTAATGTATCCCGCCGACGTGAAAGAGCGCGCGTCAACGTAGCCGCGGTTGCGGCTATTTGCGTGATGTTGCATAAAATCTAGCAGCGGCGGACACTGTCGACATGCACTAATATGAAAGATAAGGTGAATATAAGCAAAACAAGAATCAGAACGGGTGTTCGTTCCATCTCAGTGCCGTGGTTCTATAGATGCGCTGTGGCTGCCCGCTTACTGCACGACAGCGTCATGTGATGGACTGCCGGCGATGCCCGGTCCCCTTCGTCGCGACCGTCAGCAGCAGAGCAACCGAACGGTGCAATCGAAATTCATCAAGCACGCCGAGGCCGGCGTGAGAGTGAGGGCGAAGTCTGGCGTCACGCGGGAAACTCGTCGCCAGCGCGCGGAGCAAGATAGCAGCGACCCGGTGTGGCCCCACAGCCACGCCGGCCACCTAAGCCGTGGTGCGCTTACTGTTTTTGGCCGGCAGTACATTGCCTCAAATCCTCTTGAAGGCAACTTGAGAACGACTGAGTAAAACATTTATCTCGATGATAAAGTCTGACGTATTCGGAATTGCATGCAAGTTATTTAAGCATATTTCTGGCATCAGTTCTCGTGAAAATTGACACCAATTCCATCTAGACCCTCGTGTCGTTTCATTCGACGAACAACATCCAGAAAGCGCGTTTCAAATCCCGGGAGTTGATATGAAAATTAAAAATGCACAATCAACGTGCCAATCTACCAGACTATATTACATATTCACCTCTGGAAAGTGATCTTAGAGGGCAGCTTTGAGGCGCCCTTTCCTGCGGCGAGCGTCGGCGTTGCAGTCGGCGGCGGCGTAACAGAGTGTACGAACACAACGAAAGGTGAAAGAGAACGCGGAGCACAGACGGGGATGAAAGACGCGAGGGAGAAAGCGGATAGGAGGGTGTAGCGAAACCGTCAGGTGGAAAGCGGCGTATCTCGAAAGCGCGAGAATAAAAGCGTAGTGCGGCGATGATGCCTACGAGATGGCGCCAGAGCAGCGTGCACCGCCTGGAAATCGCGCCCACGCGTCACCCACGCGCTGGCTTTTGAGATTTCCAGTGTAGCGAGGCACTTGCGCCACACTTCGCTCCGTTCGCAACGTGCAACACGAGACAGACTGTCCGCGCCAGCCAATATATCGCGAAATGAAAACACGTATAGAGTTGTGCTTAAATTTCACGTTAGTGAGCAACATAATCGTCGGTGAATTTTCTTTAGGACAAGTAAGAAAAGCAGACCGTAAAAGCCGCAGCTATACGCCGACGTAAAGCGCGCGCGTGAGCGCGTCGACCACTGCGACGTCACGGTGGCGATCAACCGGCGTACTCCAACGACACGACGCATCCGGCGCGCCTGGCGCTGTCGCGCGCGTTCCAGCGTTGCTGGCGCGTGAATAGCTCCGTTCCAATTTTTCGCCCGCCTTCGCCGAGCCGCATCGGCCGCGCATTCCAGCATTCCTCGTGTGTAGCGGGCAGAATGACGCAATGCCGGGAGCGCTGAAGAGCATGCTCACCACCGCGGCTCTCTGCGCATGCGCGACGTTGTCGCATAGCAACGCGAAACGTCGGCGCACTTACCGCCGGTTGTAGCAACGTCACTAGACTAGGTTCAGTTTTCAAACTCCCGTGACTGCGTGGACCCACCACCGATTCTCGCATCTCGTGGCGCTGCTGTCGCACTTTGCTCGATCAGCACAGCGAGGAGGGGGCGGCGATGCGCTGTCCGCGGCTGTTCACGCGTTTTGGCGGTGTTCGTTACACGCGTGTTTTGCCGCAGTCTCGGTGCCTTTTGCGACACTCTTGTGCGTTTTCAATTCCGTGTGCAATTTGACGAGTTTACGGCCATTGTCATCCAATTTTATTTGGTGACGCGCATGCATATTTACGCTCCATTCCTGCAGCGAGAACCTGCCTTGAATGCGCAAGTATGCTCGCAATCGAGCAAAGCTCAGGTAGGTTTTAACATTGCACTTGTGAATGTGGTGCTCTGTTGAAAGAAAGGGCGCTAGCTTTATTTTTTTTTTCAACCCGGGATGAAGTTCTGAGAGTTTGTATGTACAGGGTGTCCCAGCTAACTTTAGCCAGAGTTTTAAAATATGCGAATGCCAAGTAGAAGAACAAAACCGAGGTAATGTTGTTTGCCGTCACTTGGAGACGCTCAAATATTTTTTTTCATTCCGCCTAGTTAGGTAATTAGTCTCACTTATATAAATAAATTTCTGAAATATATAATTATATGAAAAGTGTCAATGGTAAAATTGTAGCGCGACATGAAAAAACTCCCGACACATATTTCTGTTCCTCAATACGTGCTACACAAAAGTGTTTTCCGAGTGTGAAAGAATCCCGCCACTCGAGGCTCTTTGCGTGTATTCCCGGCCTGCTTTCACGCTCGGAAAAACATTTATGTAGCACGTACTGAGGAACCAAAAGCTGTGTCGGGAGTTTTTCACGTCGCTCTGCAACTTTCTAATTGACACTTTTAATCTAATTATAATATTTGCGAAGTTCATTAAATTATTAGGACTAATTGTCTAATTAGGCGTGATAAAATACTAATTTAGGCGACGGCAAATAACATTACCTTGGTTCTGGCCAGCTACGTGGCATTCGCATATGTTTAAACTCTGGCTAAAGTTAGCTGGGACACCTTGTATATCGAGGGAAGGTGCCTTGGATTTATTCCTACTATTTTAATAGTACACGGATCGACCTGTTGACCACTACAACTGCTGATGAGTAGCAACAATTAGTACTAATTAATTATCCGATTGACCTGCGGATAGCTACAACGGCTGATTATGCAACTTTAGTACTAATAAGCTAATTGTTTTTACATATTCAAATAATGAAAATTTGAGGGGCACTGCGTTGACGAAATATCTTATTTGTATATCTTGTGTTCTAATAAAGAAAGAGTTATCCTTACGTGGATGAATACGAAAGCATTACCACCACCAAAGGTTGAGGGTTCGACTCTCACGAACGATCGTGGGTGCGAGTGCCTTAATTAACTCAATATAAATTAACTTCGTCTTAATTATCCCAAAAGTAAGTGGGTTCGACTCCTACCAGTGATCGTGAGTTCGAGTGTCAAAATGAACTCTATCTTAATTAAATATGCGCCTTAATTCGCTCTGCTTAATTAAGTTCGCCTTAATGAACCCCAAAGGCACTGTGTTGGACTCACACTAAAGGTCGCGTGCTCGAGTGCCCTAACTATATCTTAGAAACTGGTATTAATTTACATCGCCCTAATTAACCCAAACCATCACGGATTCGACTGCCACCAATGGTCGTGGGTTAGAGTTCCTTAACTTTATTTTAGTTAACTTTGCCTTAATTAGCCTAATTCACTCTGCCTTAATCCACTCTACCTTAACTGGCGTCGTCAACTGCCTCGATTGGCTCACTTGGACTCCCTTGACTTTTGGACCATTACGTGCGGTCGCGCTAACGCCGCCTCATGAGTCATACAGTGCCTTCGCATTAATAATTAATTAGCACTAATCAGCAACAGCTGATTACAGTTACTAATCAGCTACTTACATTTACCCATCAGCAAGAGCTGATTAGTACAGCGCAGTGGACGGCCGGGGTTGCTGCGGCCTTGAATTAAGGACTGCAGATCGCATTCCGGGGGAGCGCAGCAGCATTTGCACAGCTACGTAAAGTTAAATCAATCGGCTAAACGCAAGACTATAAAGACATTAAATAGCGTATCGGTTAAATTACTTGCTGCGTTCGTAAGTTGCGCAGTCGGAGTACCCAAGTACCTTCGCCAACGCAGAGCTGCACCCGACTAGAGCTACCTGTGGCGTTCCCGCCCTCTGGTGGCAAACCAAGGCTCGGGGGCGCCTACGGAGAGTTAAACAAGTGAACCTAGTCTAGTAACGTTGGGTTGTAGTATACAGTGTCCAACTTTTGCTTACCTCACCATCGCCGACGCGACGTGGCTAGCTTCGGCCAACGTGGTGCGGTGCGCTGAAAACGCTGTAGTATATATAGGGCGCTTAAGTTCTACGAAACGATGATTCCTTCGGCATCCAACCGAGGTAAACAAGCTAAAAGAAAAAAAAAACGTATTTTAAGTTCGTAATATAACACATCGTAATAAAAACCAAATTTAAACGTATTTAATAACATGAGCGGTCTTCTGTTCCTATTGGTATACCTCTAATCAGGAGACAGTTCTGCAGGACACTGCAACACAGACTACTCACTTGCTCAAATTTGGACCTCGTCAAGATTGCTCGCTCAATTTTTCGTTCGTATCTTTTGTGCCAGGCACCCCCGGAGTTGTGTGCGCATATCGCGATAGGCGAAACACTCGAAAAATACGAATGCCACAGGGATAGTTCATAGTCTCGAAAAGAAATAAGTCACCTCGCTATGCCGCCACGTATGTAGAACAGCTTCAAGTACGCTGCCTAATGAGCGCATGGTCCCCTATTATGTCAACTGCTGCTCCTGTGTAGAGATGTCTTATCATGCGTCAACACAACACCCAGGTCACCATAGCCGCCTAATTGCTTCCCGGTTGGGTGGAATACGCGTACGCAAAGATGGCATTTATTTATCATCATTATTGCGTTGCTGGCACTGCCATTTTAAAACAACAGCGCAGAAAACAAAACTATGGGAAGACGACAACACGGTCTCTGACTGTCACGTTGTCGTCACGGCGTAGAATAAGACATTGTTTAACTGCGCGAACAAACGGACCACAAAGACAGCATGGTACATGGACGGGCGTAGACTTGCAACTAATGTTTATTCCACAACGACCACATATAAGTACACCCCGACATACACCACTGCGCGTGCGCGAAAAAAGGCAAAATAAAAGAAAAGTAAAACCTTGTATAAGCAAAACGCGAACTACCTACGCTCGTCAATAAACCTCATCTCACTGTTGTGTAAATAGACTGAGGTGTCACTGACACATTCTTGTCCCTTCTTTCTAATATGGTACGCCTCGAGTAGCTCTCTGGCTCGGCAATCTCGGCAGCGGCACAAAATTTTCACTTCCTTCATGATCGGCTTGCACGTGCCCTCTAACCAGTGGGCAGGCAGGTGCCCATTCGTTTTATTTCTAATTGACAATTCATGCTCACGCAAGCGCACATTCACACACCTTCCTGTTTGGCCTATGTAAACTTTGCCGCATGATAGAGGTACCTGATAAACTACTCCAACACTGCAATCTACGTGGGAAATGGAGTGTTGTTCCGCACCCTTGGAAGTTATTTTTACTTCTTCTTATGCGCGAGCATAGCCCAGCGAGCTTGCCGGGAGCCGAGAACGCTATCTCAACTCCATACCGTTTCACAACCTTTCTAAGTTGTGGGAAGTCTTGTGAACATAAGGCACAACCTCAACTTTACGTTTCTTATTTTACCGTGTTCCGTGTTACCGTGTTCCGCTATGTTGACGATTTTCTTGTACTTTTAACAAAGCAAGCCAGTTACACATATGACGACGCCATCGCAGGTGTACTAAACATTTTTCAGCGCCTTGGCAAAGGTTTAACATTCACCCATGAACTAACAAAGGATATTAATATTTCGTTTTTAGACAACGCTATTAGCTTCTGTGACGACCATGTGTGCTGGATATATAACCCAAGATCCCAAAAGAAAGTGTTGCGCTACGATTCGGCTCATTCGAAAACGGTAAAGCGGGCAATAGCCACCCACTGTATCGTATCAGCCTTAAGAAAGTCCTGCACGCACAAAATACAGGAAAGCTTTGGCAGGCAGATTGTAAGGTTGGAAGAAGCAGGTTTCCCGCTATCAGTCGTTTCAGCAGTAGTGTAGGCAGTGCTTAAGAAGATAAAGACGGAAGACGCAAGGAAGCGCAAAAACTTAGAAACGTAAAGTTGTGCCTTATGTTCACAAGACTTCCCACAACTTAAAAAAGGTTGTGAGACGGTATGGAGTTGAGATAGCGTTCTCGGCTCCCGGAAAGATCGCTGGGCTATACTCGCGCATAAGAAGAAGTAAAAATAACTTCCAAGGGTGCGGAACAACACTCCATTTCCCACGTAGATTGCAGTGTTGGAGTAGTTTATCAGGTACCTCTATCATGCGGCAAAGTTTACATAGGCTAAACAGGAAGGTGTGTGAATGTCCGCTTGCGTGAGCATGAATTGTCAATTAGAAATAAAACGAATGGGCACCTGCCTGCCCACTGCTTGGCCGGCAGGTGCAAGCCGATCATGAAGGAAGTAAAAATTTTGTGCCGCTGCCGAGATTGCCGAGCCAGAGAGCTACTCGAGGCGTACCATATTAGAAAGAAGGGACAAGAATGTGTCAGTGACACCTCAGTCTATTTACACAACAGTGAGATGAGGTTTATTGACGAGCGTATGTAGTTCGCGTTTTGCTTATACAAGGTTTTACTTTTCTTTTATTTTGCCTTCTTTCGCGCACGCGCAGTGGTGTATGTCAGGGTGTACTTATATGTGGTCGTTGTGGAATAAACATTAGTTGCAAGCCTACGCCCGTACATGTACCATGCTGTCTTTAATAATATTTGGGGTTTTACGTGCCAAAACCACTTTCTGATTATGAGGCACGCCGTAGTGGAGGACTCCGGAAATTTTGACCACCTGGGGTTCTTTAACGTGCACCTAAATCTAAGCACACGGGTGTTTTCGCATTTCGCCCCCATCGAAATGCGGCCGCCGTGGCCGGGATTCGATCCCGCGACCTCGTGCTCAGCAGCCCAACACCATAGCCACTGAGCAACCACGGCGGGTCATGCTGTCTTTGTGGTCCGTTTGTTCGCGCAGTTAAACAATGTTCGCTAATACCTACCAACTCGCCCGACAACAAGTTCTTCTAAACTACAAGTAGAATAAGACACTGTCAAATGCGTGACTTTTAAAAATCGCGACTAATAAATTACCGGTAAGCGCTGAAAATTTTTGTTCTCATATTCTTCGTTTTTCCACACTACATTTAAGTATTGTTCAAGTTCGCCGAAAATGTATCGTATATCTAGCAGCGTTCATGGCCGCATGCGTACGTGTGACTCCGAAACCACGATGTTAGAACCATTCAGCAATACTATGTCGTGTCACCTGCTGGGAACAGCAAAGCCCCTATTCGGTGGATAATTCAGCCATGTTTTCAAGCATTCGAGATATACGAAATTGACTTAGACTAACTGGAAGCGAACGCATCGTGCACGATTTTATTATTTTTAACGCGAGTCGGAGTCGGCTCTATAGTTTTTGACTAGCCTAATTCACGGCCTCCTGCGCGTGTGTGATTGCGCAAATACGAGGCCAGAACCCGTTAGAAATCGTTCTATATCGAGTTACCCATCGCGATCAGCAAAGCACATCTACAGCGGATAAGTAAAAAGTTTTTAGGCATGCAGGTACCTCTGGGTTGTACCTGTCGACGAGAAGATAGCCTTGCCGCCTACGGGATTATCCGGCTGAGATATATCGAATGCTCGGTTGCATTAGTCGAAAGTTAGAATTCCCTTTTTTTTCTTTTTCTTTTTAAATCTGATGGCTGGGAGCCTGAATTTCAACTCCTTCAGTGCACTACATCTGCAGGCTTGGAGCGACGCCCGACTCCGACAAAAGATGCCGAGAGCGAGTAGGGTTATACTAATCCAGGTACAACCAAATTAGGAAGGCCCACAAAGCTTCAACAAAGACACTCCCGCACCAGAACAGGAATTGGCCTCCCTGGTGCAGTGTACAGCCACTCCTTCCCGAATGATTCCAACCACTAAACCATGGTCTTCAGTCCCCAGCAGCTGCGGAGCACCTAGCCAAGGCGGCGGTCACACCTATAACGCAGCAAAGGGTGCTAGGAATCTCTGGGTCCGGACAGGCAGCCAATGGAAATGAACCCTGTCAACCTTTAACGCCCGAGCTCTGTCGAGTGAGGCTAGCTTAGAATGGCTCTTTGAGGAACTTTCAGACATTTTTTGGGATATCCTTGGCCTTAGCGAGATTAGAAGAAATGGTGAGGCTTATACCGTGTTGACTAACGGCCATTTGTTCTGCTATAGAGGTGTCCCAGATAAGACGCAATACGGTGTACACATAGGACTCCTAATCCACAAAGACTTAGTAGACAACATTGATGAATTCTACAGCATTAATGAGAAGGTAGCAGTAGTCGTAATCAAACTTATTAAGAGGTATAGATTAAAGATAGTTCAAGCCTATGATCCAACATCCAGTCACGATGATGATGAAGTAGATCAGTTTTATGAAGATGTTGAATTAGCGATGAGAAAAGTGCAAATTCAGTATACTGTAGTAAAGGGCGACTTTAATGCAAAAGTGGGGTGAAAACAGGCTGGGGAAAAAGCAATTGGTAACTGCGGTGTCGATTCAAAGAATGCTAGGGAAGAGATGTCGATAGAATTCGCAGAAAGAAATAAGGTTCGAATAATGAATACCTTTATCAGGAAGCGTTGCAACCAAAAGTGGACCTGGAAAAGCCCTAATGTTTAAACAAGAAATGAAATTGATTTCATACTTTCTGCCGAATCCAGCATAGTGCAGGATGTAGAAGTAATAAGTAGGGTAAAGTGCAGTTATCATAGATTAGTGAGGGCTTGGATTCACCTCAATTTGAAGAGAGAAAGAGTAAAATTGGTGAAGAAGAAACAGGTCAACCGATATGGGAAGTAAGGGTAAAAGCAGACAAATTCAGGCTGATAGTTGTCAACAAATATGCAGCCTTAGAACAGAGAGATGAAGATGACATAGAGGTAATGAATCAACCAGTAACTAGACTGGTTTCAGAGGCAGCAATTGAAGTGGGAGGCAAGGCACCAAGGCAACCAGTAGGCAAGCTCTCCCAAGTAACAAAGGACCTAATAAAGAAACGACAAAAAATGAAAGCGTCCAAGTTAAGAGAGAAGATAGAATTCGCGGAACTGTCAAAACTGATCAAAAAAGTGAAAATAAGTGATATTCGATACTATAACGTGAGACAGACTGAAAAAGCCGTAAAAAATGGACGCAGCCTCAAATCAGTGAGAAGGAAACTTGGCATAGGACAAAGAAAGATGTATGCACTGAAATATAAGCAGGGTGATATCATCAGCAATCTCGAATACATAGTAAAAGCAGCGGAATAATTCTTTACTGACCTGTACAGTACCCAGAGGAGCCATGATATCGCCATTCGAAGCAGTAATTAACAGGTTGCAGAGACTCCTCCTATAGCTAGCCATGAGGTCAAAAGGGCTTTGCAAGACATGAAACGGGGAAAATCGACAGGGGAAGGTGGAATAACAGTCGATTTAATCGAAGATGGAGGAGACATAATGATTGGAAAACTAGCAGCTCTCTTTACGAAGTCTCTATCGACTGCAATGGTCCCAGAAAACTAGAAGAATGCAAACATTATACTAATCAACAAGAAGGAAGACGTCAAGGAATTTAAAAACTATAGGTCCATATAGCTTA
Organism: Dermacentor albipictus; assembly: GCF_038994185.2. Lineage (NCBI taxonomy): Eukaryota > Metazoa > Arthropoda > Arachnida > Ixodida > Ixodidae > Dermacentor > Dermacentor albipictus. The sequence continues at coordinate 69,978,862 of NC_091821.1, read as the reverse complement.
CTCCCAGTATTATACAAAATATTCACCAAAATAATCTGGAATAGAGTAAGGGCAATACTGGACTTTAGTCAACCAAGGGAACAGGCTGGCTTCAGAAAGGGATACTCTACAATGGAACAGATCCATGTTATTATTCAGGAAATCGAAATAGTCCGCAGAGTACAATAAACCTCTCTATATGCCTTTCATAAATTACGAAAAGGCATTTGATTCAGTAGAGATACCAGCAGTCATAGATGCATTACGTAATCAAGGATTGCCCAGAACGCTTACGTAAATACCTTTAAATACCTTTGAAATACCTTTAATGCCTTTGAAGATATTTACAGAGGTTCTGCAGCAGTGAACAAAAACAGGCTGATGATGATGATGGCGATGAAATGCGTGCCTTCAAAACGTTATTTCTTCATTGGGCGAACCTGTCCCCAATAAACTAAGTGGCACTCAAATATCAACGATGGCGGCGAGCACCATCAGCGATCGTCGCAATCTGATCTGCGGGTCAAGTGCGACGTCTTTTATACATCACTCGTCGAAGGTTCTAGCCTAATCGCTGGTGTGCGCGTGCCTTCCGGAAAGTGTTACACAATTCACGTGGCGCATACAATCTGATTACACAAGGTTCCATGACAACAGACAACGGATAGCACTATCGATAACATTCGAAAAACTTCCCAGATCTGCAGGCGTGTCCTGCGCCTAGCGATTATTTTTAACATTTGTTAGCCGAGGAAATGTGGTCACCGGATAAAGATAAACAAGTACACGTGTCAATGCCCCACCTCTTACAAAACATCGCCCCGATGTTGCAAACACAAAAGTCAAAAAGAAAAGCGCCCGTAATTGGGAAAAATAAAGAAAGCAAATCAACAAAGAGACAAAGCCTCTAACTTTGTGAGCGTGCATAGAAAGGTTTCAGACTCACCAGGTGGACTTCAGACGGTGCGCGAAGACGCTGTAATTGCGAAGTGCCATCCGGCAAGACCTCATAGTCCAGTGCGCGAATACGTCGAATGATCTTGTAGGGCCCGAAAAAAAGTCTCTCACTAAGTCCTCGTCGGCGTAACCGGGTAGAAATCCAAACGCGGTCGTCTGGCTGGTATTCCACGTAGCGTCAATGATTCTAGTGTGGGATTGTAGCCTAAATTGTGGCAGAATAATTACCTTCCGCTTTCGACAGCGACCGGCTACCGTAAGCAATGCCCATTTCAAATCCCACCTTCTTATGTATTAGGACGGCGCCGAGGCTTTAGATACTTGAATCGGTCTGGATAACGGAGTCTTCATCGAAGTGGGCGAGTACTGGTGGCGACTGCAAGCGAAGTTTAAGCTCTTGGAATGCTTCTATTTGCGGCGTTTCCCATTTGATCTTGACGTTGGATTTTGTGAGATATGTGAATGGCTTGGCGATGCACGTGTAATAGTTACAAAGGTCAAGGAATCCGCGCAATCCATTTTTGTCGGCTGGCTCTGGAAAGTCAGCGATGGAAGATATCTTCTGCGGATGAGGACGGACACCAGATTTCCTGATGACGTGGCCCAGGAACAGAAGCTCATCGTAAGCGAAGCGACACTTTTCTGGCTTCAGAATCAGCCTAAGGTGATCGTCAAAATTCCCAGCGTAGACAAAGACGTTGTCGAAGTAGACGAGACAGGTCTGCCACTTCAAGCCTGCTAACACCATGTCCGTTATGCGTTGGAACGTTGCAGCTGCCCAGCACAGTCCAAATGGCATCGCCTTGAACTCGTAGAGAATGTCTGGCGTGATGAAGGCGATCTAGTCGCGATTCCTCTCGTCGACTTCTATTTGCAAGTAGCTAGTCTTGCGATCTATCGAAGAGAAATACTTGACGCTGCATAGCCAGTAGAATGCTTCATCTGTCCGTGGGAGCGGGTATACGTCCTTCTTGGTGATCTTGTCCAGCCAACGATAAATACACAAAACATTCCACCGACAATTACGATACTCCCTAATGCGAATATCGTGCGCCACTGTTTAGGTGTTTTGGATTCGCGATATATTATAGCACCTAATTTGATTCTGAAGAACAAGGTGCTCTCGGCGGCGGCGCTGAGCCTCTTCTGGGGCAGCTGATTTAGCAGCAACGGCAGACGAAGCATTTCCGCCGGTTGCGTCGCTCATTGTTCAGAAAGAAAGGGTAAACACGGGAACGCGTGGCTCGCGCGGAGCGCATTCTCTAGTGGCGGCGGCACCGCAGGAGAAGTAGCGCTTGCGCAGTGGGTCCGAAGTCCACGCCAGTGCTTTGTTTCTCCGCTGGCCGCATGCCTGGTCGCGCCGGCACTCCACTTTCCTCCTCACTCTTTTTACAATACCCTCCTGCGCTTTCCGCCTCCTGCTTGCGCTGTTCTCCTCCTCTCAGCTTTCCGCCTCACGTCTTTCGTTCCCCCGTTGCGCTCCGCGTTTGTTTTCATGTATCGCTGTGCTGGTTCGCTCGGTTCCGCCAACGCCGAGGCCGACACTCGCCTAAGGAAATGGCGCCTAAGAGCCGCGGTCTAAAACGCAGGGTTCTGTCGTTTTTCTTCACTAAGACAACAGGAGACGCCCATGGTCTCTTCAAAGGCTGGATGGTTTCATCGCATTGCAGTTAATCGACTTGTTTTATGGTTTCCTATTAACGCGTCGAAACTCGGTAGGGGCTCTGACTGAGTGGCCGAGCGTATTCTTCGTTTCTTATCAGATGCTTAGCAAATGATGTTTGTAGAATCCTCGACGACATCGAAAAGGAGTCTTTGTATCATCGGAGAAGACATCTGAGCTGTTTCAGCTTACTCATGTGGAGACTCAAATTAATGTCGAACGCTGGTTCTGGAACTATGGCTGTCGAGGTTGATGCAACAGAATCCGAGAGGACAAACGTATTGATGGCTTCTACAAGTTCCTCGATGTATGCGATCATCGTGTCCTTATTGAGGTCTTTGTATTCTTGGCTGAAGTACATCAGCGTTACTTTCGCTTCTCCTCCATACAGTCGAGAGATTCCTCTTGCGACGAAAATTTCGCAGTTGTAGATGTTGGTCGCCCTCACCAATGCTTTTTACGTCTTCCGGTGTTTTGATGCCGACGGGAGTGATGATATTGGAGTGAGGCGGGATGCTGACTTTATCTTCATGTACACTCAAAGCATGGTGATTCAGAGAGCTCTCCGGCGATATCACATGATCTTCGGATACCATTACCGGCTTGGGATTCAGGTAGCTGATTGCGCCATGGGGGCTCAGGAAGTCCATGCCGAGAATTACGTCTCGCGAGCACTGTTGGAGGACGACGAACGTCGCAGGGTAGGTCCGGTCATGAACTCTAATTCTTGCCGTGCAGATTCTAGTTGGCGTTATCAGGTGTCCTCCAGCTGTCAGAATTTGAGGGCTGTCCCATGCAGTTTTGACTTTCTTCAACTTGGTGGCGAATAATCCACTGATGACAGAGTAGTCAGCTCCAGTGTATACAAGTGCGGTTACTTCGTGGCCGTCGAGAAGCACGTCTAGGTTGATGGGTCTTCGCCTTGCGCTGCAGTTAGGCCATGACGTAACGTCACGGCTGCGTCGTGTTCTACCAGTGCTGTGACGTCGCATCGTTGGGATTTCTTAAAGAGGCGCCTGATTGTCTTCGAGGCATCATCTGGAGGAGACCGTTTCGTTGCGGCATTGTCGAGGTGGTTATTGCAACGTTGTCGGCGGCGGCGGGGAATCTTCGGCATTTTGACGACCAACCACCACACCTCCATCGTTTGCTGCTTTTAATTTACCGGATATGGGCTTACGGACCGGCCACGGGCTGGTGGTAGCTGACGGTGTTGTAGGCGATGTCACGTGGTCGCTCGTCAAGCTGTAGACGTGGCGCGTTAACGGCCAAGCCTCGTAGTCCTGTCTCCCGGGATAGGCATCAGCTGTAGTCATGACCTGTTTCTCCATAGTGATAGCAAAGCGGGCTTGGTCGGGGGCGCGCCAAATGTCCCTCTTCCTGGGGACGATGCGCGGGCCGAGAGGTGGGCGGGCGGGTTCGCTGCAGCGGCAGCGGCATTTGTCTGGCGACGGAATTGCGGAGGGGCCTGACGTGAGTATGGTTTGGGGATGCGGCGGCGGGTGGCAGCGGCGTAGCTCAGCGCTTCTGGCTTAGGCTGCGGTGGTTGAGGGCCTTTTACCGACGGCTTGATCTCCGCGCGTACCAGGTCGGCATTCTGAACCACTTGAGGCAGCCATGAAGCAAACAGTTTCTGAAGCTCCTCCCGCACGACCACTCTGATGGTCTCGGAAGGCGGTGCCCAAGAATTGAAACTTCGGCGTAGTTTATCGTGAGCATGTGGCGTTGGATCTCCTGTTCCGCATTTCGAGTGTTTTCTCGATGCTCCTACCCTTACAAAGAACCTTTTGCATGGTCTTCGGTGGGTTTCGTATCATTCCGGCGCAAAGTTCTTGCTTGACAGCACGCGTAGTAGGCGAACTTTCTTCTCCTTGAATATTTGAATAGACGGGTCATTTCTTCCTTAATGATCGCAACGTTCTCATTATATGAATTCACTCAGGTTTGCAGTAGGACTTCCACCCTTTCTTTTAGTACAACGCTCATGAAGTTCCTAAGGAAGTTACTGTGGAACATGTTCCACGTTGTAAAATTGGACTCCCAGTTCTCGAACCAAGCCCTCGCGGTATCTTCGAAGGAGAAGTACGCATGGCGCAACTTATCCTCAGAGGTCCAGTTGTTGAAGGCTTAGATACTTTCGACAATCTTGAGCAAGGTTTGCCGGTCTTGCGACAAAGCTCCACGGAAGGTAGGTGTGGCCCTGGGCTGCTTCAGTACGATGGCTGCGCGGGATGCTTTGTCTCTCATTGTGGCAGTTGACTTGACCACGATCTACCTGGTCGTCTCAGGTAGAAGCAGAATATCTTCTGCAAGGGACAGCGCAGCTAGTACACCGTTCCCAAAAAACGCGATGATTGAGATTGCGTTAAAGTTCCTACAACTGTTAACCTGGGGCGCGATTGGAGGTCTTTGTTCGAAACGCGTTCTGTTCAGTTGCTGAAACGTCCCAAGGTAGGCAGTATGCAAAATTTGGGAAAAGGGAAAGGTCAGAGCAGCTAATCAGCAAGCGTGAATTTCCCCGGAAGTTTATGCCCCTCGTTTGTCGTCGCTTGCACATAATATGATACAAAACTAAGCGTTTCTCGTCTTCCAATGAGTAATATCTTTTTATGCAAAATGTATTTTTTCTTCCCAAGCTTAAGCACGTTCTGAAATAGTAATACGTATGACTACTACAGTTTAGAACTATTAGTTTCTCTGCGCAGTCACTAGGAGGTGTCGCGCACAGCGCCAGACAATAAACAATAAAAAGAAACGATAGAAAGAGTGACGTGCATTTCTGAGAGGCAACAAGAACATTCCACTGGCTCTCTGGCTCCCGATGATGGGGTCGAGTTCATCGCAAAGCCAACGCACTGTTCGTTTCTAGAAACGTAGGCGACGCCGGAATTCGCGCTCTGCCATCTCTTTAAACGCATTTCGCATCGCCAACCACTGTGCTGCCTCCCCGAGCAGCGCCAACGCAACAACCGAAGCTCCCATTGCAAGCGCCATTTTCTCAAATTAGACTATGGATTGGATCCGAACGTGTCATTCCGTAGACGTAGTCACCGTTTGGATCCGATCTAATCCACCAGACGTGCCATGCGAATCCGGTTTCGTAGGAGGCGCATGACTGCTCGAACTTCCCACCTCTCGTCGCGACGTGCTCGGTTGCAAAATGATTGACAGGAGCGTGTTGCCATTTTCATGCCACCAAAAACGCGGCCGCGCCCCGCGGCTGACAACGTCGGCGCTTCCCCGGTTATTCACGCGCGGCGTCACCGAACGCGGGCTCCGAACAACGATCGCTGATCGGGCCCCTGTATTCCTTTCACAGTGACATAGTGGATAGCGATTATAGGGCGCAAGTTCATGGCGCAGTTGGCGGCATTGAGCCGGCCCCATCAATAATTTCATGGTGCAATACAGTAAGGCACAAAAGCTTTTAAGACTGCTACCTCACCCCTTTTCTATTATTTTTGTTATCCGTGAAAGGCTCTGAAATGTATTGTTAGTGCTGCAAATCCTCAGCGCTCTTAATTCTTTAAGTTATACTGACAAATAAAAAAAAGAAAGAATAGCGTTACAAGAACTACACCCACATGCCGAAATGGAGGAATTCCAGAATTCTGTAGTGAAAAAAATTGGAGGACGCTCAAGCTTCGCCTTCAAGAGTGGAATGCGATAGTGTTATCGCACCCCGCTCGCACCGCCCACTCATTCGCTCGGCATGCTCTTGAGTCACACAAAAACGAAACATGCGCCTGAGCAAGAGGAACGAACCAAAGAACTCGGTGTCTTGGAGGGAGAAGCGATCTACGCGAGCCAAACGTCGTGATCGGCACGGACAGCCGGGCCGCGACGCGCCATGAAGGCGGACGCGATCATGGGGAGGACGCCTCGATGGGATCGTCCTCTAGAAGCGGGCGGGTGGCGCGCCAGCTGTCGGGGCGGTGCCGTACACTGCGAGGAGGGGGACTTCTGTGTTTGCCGCAAGATGGCTCTGCGTGCGCGCCAAGCGCAGAAGAAATGTAGCGGAAACGTACTTCGCTACGCGTTTAACAGCGACTTCTGTAATTTACATGCTCATAATTACCCATATACACCGCCGTATAACTTTCTACGGCACGTTTCTAAGGCGACACCGCATTCACTAGAGGCGCTTTTGTCCCATTTTGAAGCATCGAACTCATGACTGATTAATAAAGATAAAAGGAACTCATGGCTGAGTTGTAGCGTTTCCGTCTCACACTCCGGAGACCCTGGTTCGATTCCCACCCCGCCCATCTTGCAAGTTGTTTTTATTTCTGAATTGCCTTCGGCCATTTTTCGCCCATGGCCAACGGCGTCGACGACACCGGCCTTTCTGTGACACGAGCTCAATAACGCTATTGCGTTAAAAGCACTGAATTCTGCCTGCATGTATATATACATAACAAGTGCATACTCTGGTGAATAGCATGAGCGTCGGCCGGGAAGTCAACCGGAGGCTTGTCTGGTTGACCTCCGTGCCTTTTCTCTCCTCGCTTTCTTTATCTCCTTCTACTCGGCTGAAGGAGAGGCTTCGGGGACAGAAATACTGTAGAAGGTGAAGTGAAGGAAGGCCTTACGCTCTAGATATAGACCGTTTTATTGAGGGCGCCACCATCTTGCGATCACCGCGCCGTCTATCGCCCGGCGCCATGCTGGTATGTGGGATCGCGCCGGGGGGTGCACGGTGAACGTGCTGTTGACGATGAGTGGCAAGTTTTCGCGCTTTCCCAAAAAATGTCAACAAGTTGTTTGGATTGGGAAACTTCTTAGCGTGTGGTCACCAAGCTTGTAGCTTCAATGTAGCCACAATATCGAACGGCGATGGGCCTAGAGGCGCTCCCGTAGCTCTGCCCACGATCCGAATAGGAGGCCAGTCAAGTCTGAACATTGTCGATACGTAACATAACACGTAATTGTTGTATCTCTAGCCTTGAACTCTATTAAGGTATCACTCAGGACGACAACAATTAGAGGTGCCTCCATGTGTAATGCGGTGGGCCGCACCAGCGTACATCCCAATCCAGGTAACTGCGAAGCTCCGAGGAAACACGTTTTGCTAGCTTTCGTGCTCCTAAAGTTTTCCCGGCACGATTTTGTAAACGTTGTTTATCTCGCACCAGGGCATCAACCTTTACACACTAAAGAACTGTAAAATAACTCGCTCGAAAGGGCCGTTAACATGGATAAATTAGCGGATGATAGTGCCCGCGAATATTCCACGATCAACCAGACGCATGCGACGCGCTGAAAAATTATGCGCACTCTTAGGTCTCGAATGGTGCCTGTGCGTGCAAGGACACCTCATATACTCGTGAGAGCTGAAAAACGAATAGTTACTCTTTGCAACAGCAACTCTGTTTTCTGCGCTAATGCAGTGCGTGATGAGTGGCGTCGACAGATTGCCGGCGAGATTCGGAAGCACGGCATAGCCTATGCGAACTAGGGCCGGCTGGCACACGGTAGGCATGGCTTTGGTTACAGAATGGAAAAGAACACAACTTCATTTCTTAGTCGGCACGTTGTTTTTATAATACATCCTGCGTCAGCTTCCGCCAGAACGTTTGTTGCCAAGAATGATAATCTTAGAACACGTTCGAACAGAATAAGTTTAATGCGCGTGCACGGAGAAATAGTTAACTTCATCCATTCGAATAGTTGACCGACTCCAATGTGCACCTTTCTTTCATATCCCAGTTTGGTCATGGGTGCCGAATTCCGGGTTCGTCTCCGAGCGCTCACTGGGAACAAAGCCTTCTGAACATTACACGCGTTGGCATCAAGTGGTTTCTGTTTATGCTGGCAATACAAAGCGCACGCGTCTCTGCTGTCGAAAAGGTGGTGTCTACGAAGTCGCCGCGGCTGAAGGTGCACGTCACGCTTGCTTCCGAAAGTTACTTTTGCCGCTGAATACAGCAGAGTGGCAGCCCGTCGACCTTGAGTCATCTGATATCGCAGAAATCCCAGACAGAATCCGTTAGAATGGCACTAATTCGCAATGAAACCGCTACCTTTCCAAACGAATCCGCACGTACCAGTGCGAGGAGGAGAACGGCGTGGCGCGCTGGCTCAAGGCTACGTTTCTTCTCGCCGATAAAACGGTCTATATTCATGTTCGGGGTATTGCAATGTCAGCTTCTGGGGAAAATATCGTGCACGCAAAGGCAACCTTCGTGCGAATAATAGACGGAGCCGTTTGTACACGAAATGCAATCTTTTCACACCAATCTCATAGGATCGAATAAGGTATATTTACAACACATGCAAGAGCACTCAGGAGAAAACATTGTTATAGCTGGCCAGAACAAATAAACAGGGCGCGATCAAAGCTGTAGAGTTGCTCTAAATGTTTATCTACTGCGCCCACTAACGACGCGATAAGTCATAGAGTCATAATGATGGTACAAACATTCACCGGGAAAAAACTGCGTCGGCCCAGATGACGGGGCAGTTGCCGAGGATGCGCCAGTGGATGAACCGCAGGGTCCCTTGTCGACGCTGACCTCAACGCGACGCTTGGTAGTCGCGACTAGCACAGTCGATGAACAGGTGCCAGTTGCGTTCTCCAGGAGAACGCAACTCCAGGCCGGGTGCGTTCTCCAGGCCGGGTGCTGGATCAGCGCTTAGGAAGGGTTGGCGCACGGGTCGTAGCCGCGCTCTTCGGGAAGCGTCGGTCGGGCCGGGCCGTGGGAGCAGCACTCAGAAACGGTTAGCGGGGCCCTGGTTGTAGGGCAGGCCCGGGTCCTGTCGCCTAGCCGGCTAGTCGGCTCCATTCACCACGCTCCGGTCGACCGTGGACCATCGTCCGCGGGTATACCCAGAACAGTCCGGTCGTTGTTGTGGTGGTTGCCTGTCACGCGTGTGGCTTCTACCCATGATGAGGGATTGGCCAAGAAATGGGTGGATTATTCCAAATTAATATGGGGCATAAATTTCCCGATTTCTATGGCATTAGCATTTAATAGCCTAGAATTACGGGTTAAAATAAAATCAGGAAAGTCATATTGATTGAGTAATAATTAATTAAAAAGTAAAAAAATAGAATTTAGCTGGGCGTTCTATTAGATTCTGTAAGAAATATTTGGACTTCGAAGAAACCACCTTTGTGGCTCAATCCCAAAGTGGACGCCCCGAACGAAAGAATAGCACGTTCTGTCAAGTCCAGGCCAATTCTTCGAAAATGTATTTCCAACAATCTTTTTCTTGCCGCAGTGAAGCGGCGACAAGATAGAAGAAAGTGCTGTATGGTCTCCTCCTCATTACAATATGAACAGAGCCGTGAGGGAACCAAACCCGACCTGTGTAAGTATAAATTCAAGGAGGGAATGCGGCAACGTAATTTGGTGAGAGAGGCCTCAAGCATCTTTGTGATACAGGATTCGCTACGCCAGGGAAATGCCAGGTGCTTATAATCTGGAGAAACAGTCAGAATTGAGTTTGATAAGGCTATTCTAATGGATCGCATCCGAAATCTTGCCGCCATGATCTGTGCTGTCACTGGCAGAATAGGAAGAACAGGGCCGGAAAATGATGTCTTTGCCGGTATATCGGCAGTTTCATTAAATAACAAACCTTTATCACCAGGTACCCAAATCAAATGAACACATTGCACGTGGGCAGGAACTAGCAAGTGGAATAGATTTAGCATGGGTGAATCATTAGTAGCGCTAAGGGAAGAGCATACAGAAAGGGAGTCAGTAAGAACAGCAGCTGTTGTAATAATTTGGTATAATTTACGTAAAGCCAAGATTACTGCTAAAAACTCGGCCAGAGAAATGGGCACAAAATCAGACAATCTTAAAGAAAAAGTCTAGTCGAGTACAAGACAAAATATTCCAATGCCAGATTTTTCCTCCCACTGTGATGCAGCCGTTCAAATGATAATGTTTGTTTCTAGGGTGCTTAGGTGGTCTTGCAACATGGCGTTTAAGATGCCGTAAGGGAATAGGTTGGCGTGATTTGGAAAAATGCCATTGAACCTCATCTCAGGATAATTTGAATGGCCTATTATTAGGAAGCACATCGCAAATTTGCACACTTAGTGCTTAAAGTAATGTTTGCACAAATATAATCTGCCTTTATGAAACGTGGGCCATTGAACGGGAAAAACTAATTCTGGATCGGAGATGAAAATTATTTCAGGACTGTTTAATGGTGATTCATATAGCCTTAAGAAAGTATGAGCGGTCAGAAGGTGAAGTCGGCATAAAATGGGTAAGATTCTTGCTTCCAAATATAATACGGCGTTTGGAACGTATTCTTGAAGGCCTAAGCTTAGACGTAGCGCCTCTCGTTGTAACGAAACTAGCTGCTGAAGCTTGTATGATGGAGCACCTGAGAATAAAACACATCCAAATTCTAAAACCGGACGAGCGGACATTTTATTTACCATCAAGAGGGATTTTCTTCGCATACTTGTTCTTCGATTGCTCAACTTGCGCAAAATGCCCATTGTACGAGCTCCTTTTGTCGCACTATATTAAATATGCGGCCGCCAGTTAAGATTTCCGTTGTAAATAACTCCAAGGTACTTGAGCGACTCTACTTGTGGGATATCTTCGAGGTGATTGTTAAGCGATATGTATACTAGGTATTTAACGCCAAAAACAAGGATAGCACACTTATTAGCATTCAGGTTTAGGTGTAAGCTATCCAGCCTGCCTTTCAGTTCCCTAGACAAGACTGCAAAATTTCCTAAAGAGATTATATGTCACTAGCCATACCAAAAAAGGCAATGTCATCAGCATAAACGTAGGTACTGACACCTGGTTGAACGTGGATTCTCCCCTGCTCAGTAAAATATTAAATAATACTGGTGAAAATACCGATCCCTGAGGCACATCTCTTGTTTGCTTGTGTTTACTAGAAGAATAACCGCTTCGAAAACAACAGAATTCCCTGTCTCTTAGGAATTCATGCACCCATGCTACTATATAGCCTGTAAAGCAATGGCCGTGCAACCGATCTGTTAAAATTGTATGTTCAGTGCTGTCATAGGCTTTACATATATCTAAGGTATCTAAAGCCGCATATTGTGTTTTCTGTCTGGCGACGGTAATACGACTTTCAAGGTCTACATGCGCGTGCCATATTGAATAGCCAGATCTAAATCAAATTTGACAAGGACTCAACAATTGATTTTCGACAATAAACTCTATTATATGCCCGTGAAGCACTCTTTCAATAAGTTTCACTATGTTTGATGTCAACGCAATTGGTCTGAAATTGGAATAATTTTGGCGATTCCATTCTTGTGGAATCCATGCATTACTAATAGAGTAGTTTAGCAACTTCAGATGCTCACTTGGAGCTTCTTGAAATAAAATCTTTAACATTGCATTTGTTATTCCGTCCTGGCCAGGCGCTGTAGTTGGCAATCGCAACATGACCTGTGCTAATTACGAATACAATATCTCTTTGTAGTTCTAGAATGCAGGAGTAAAAACAGAAGCTAGAAGGCGCGTTGTGAACCGGCACTCCAATCCTTTAGCCAATAGCTCTAAGGACTCCTGCATTTCCTTTGAGGTATAGACGATTGAGTCTACATTAACGCTCACTGAGTGTCTGTTTCTAAAACGAAGGAAATAAATAAAGCACGTTTGTTTTTTGATTTATATAGATAATCGAAATGTTTTTATCGTGCACATCTTTGGCGTGTTTAATAGCACGTTTGAAGGTTGCCGAAATAAATTGATAATCTTTCCAATTTTGTGGACTCTGATTATGTAGAAGTTTTTTCCAAGCAGTATTCCTTCTTCGATAATCTCTTGTGCACTCCGTGTTCCACAAGGGACTAGATTAAGAACGCTTAGCTGCCTGAATTACGAATTCAGACTTTTGTCGGCACATCTGTAACACTGAACAAATATTCAAGCCCATTTCTACGTCATTACTATTAGTTAATGACGCAATGGTGGAGCGCAAGCAGTCTTTATATTTTTTTCCAATTCCCAAATATTCTGCCTTCTCATTGAACTGATGTTAAAGGGCATGCAATTTCAAAGTTTACCGGGAGATCACAGCTTGTACAGAAATCAATTGTAGTCCAAGATGTCACGGCGACACTTGTGCTAGAAAATGTCAAATCTAACACTGAGCGAGGTTGACCACGGACAAATGTAGGTCGTCTGATATTAAGGCATGAGATATTTTTATCTATGGTCCAGTCCCATAGACGTGTCCCACATGCATCTGTTCTGTAAGCCCATGACACGTGATGCGAGTTTAAATCACCAGTAAGGAGGACTTCATTTTTCCACCTGGCAAGCGCACTATCCAATCGGTATGTACTGCGTACGCCCGTAGGGAAATAAGCACTTATAATCGAAAATTAACGGTAGCCTGGGATGCTAAGCTGCACTGCCAAAAATTCACATTTCCGAGACATTAACTTGAAAGCTATTTTCGCCTTATGACAGAATTTAGATGACAACAAAATCATTAATCCACCTCCCAGTGAAAGGCTATCTAATCGAAATGATCGAAAATCTTTAAAATGAAAATTTTTCTCAGGAGTAAGTCAGGTTTCTTGTAAGATTATGACGTCAGGATTAAGATGAGTTGTTAAGCAATTTAAGTCTGTTGAAGCAGAAATCAAGGAACGACAATTCCACTGTAGCACTTTCAAAAAAGCTATGGTGTCGATCTAATTGATCTAATTACTTCAGCGACCACCATCGCAATGTACTTTCTTGGATGCCAGAATGAGAAATAGGATTACCGTTTTTGTTTTCGGTGTATGGACAAGACGCAGTTAGTGGAGACCCAGTTCACTTTTGCGGCCTGGTATCATGACCTGTTTCTATGTCAACCTGTGAGTCGGACTGACGCGAAGGACAAGGATCGGATCCAACAAATGTTGGATCCGATCTAGCACTTGGTGCTTTATCTGAAATGGCTACCTCTTCTGCAGCAGAAGCAATCGATTTGGTGATTGGTGTTGCAGCTGTTTGCAACAGCTGTGTCATCTGCGCAGTAAACACTTGGGAAATACATTCGGTAACACTTCTGACCATATGTTGCGTAGCCTTAGTCATCGTTTTTTCTACTGCGGATTCGATGAGTTTAGACAAGTTGTCTTCATGTAAAGTAGATTGCCTCGCAGTGACGCCAGCGTATCCAAAGGATATTTCCTGGACGACTGCAATAGCTTCTCGCCGCGAACATCCTCACCTGTCAATTATCTCGAGGACCTGTATTTCATTAGCTTTTGCCGAGCAGTTACCATAGTCAGCCGCATGGTTTCGGCTTCAGCTTTGCATTCATTAGGGGAATGATCCTCACTACAGACGCGACTGCGTGCATTTGACTTGCAGCCTCCTGCACTATGGCCAAAACGCCAACAGTTCCGACACTGAAGTGGACGGGAAGCGAGAGGTTCTACTCTAAAAATAAGTGGCCACACTTTTAGTTCAGATGGGCAATACATGCCAGCAAACGTAGCAATAACCGATTCAGTGGCAACTTTTCACCGTTAACCTGTCGGTTACATCGGTATACAGCTATGACGCCAACATCAAACAGTTTCTCCAGAGCCTCAGTTGGGCACTAATCGATGGTCTACGCCCCGGACAATCTCTTTAGTGCATGCTAGGTGAGGAGGAATAAACGCACTCACCAGGACAGATGCGAAAGTCTTACACTTTAAGAGGTTTGCAACGCAGGTCGAATATGATGACCTACCATTATCCAACCTCTTCCAAATTGTCGGACATGGCTTATCATCTGGAAGTGACGCGTCATGGCTTGGAGCTCGGCCTGAACAGCTTGTGGGTTGTTCCAGTGCGGTCCGTTGGAGTAGACGGGCTGCCCCTGGCTCCGCCTAGGCGCGCTTTTCTTTCCTCCGCTCCACGACCCGGCACCGCCTCCTAGTCGCCAGCCTTCCGAGGTTTGGTTTGGTTTGGTTTGGTGCCTGTGGATATAGCACAACCCACTACGGGGGGTTGGCCATGAATCGGGCGGCAGTGGGTCGAATAAGAATAAATACCTAAACAGGATTGTTTTTTTACAGAAAATGAGATAATAAATGAATTCTAATCGTTAATAATAATTTTCATGCTATAGTATCTTAAAATTAGAAGTTAATGTTTATGGTTTCTTGTTGAGGAAAATAAAACGAGCACACGCAGCACACGCCCTCCTCTTCTTTCTGTCCCCCCTTCTTCCGTTCGCCGCCACCTATTTCTCCGGGCATGGCTTGTTCCTTATTTGGCTTATGTTGCATTAGTCAAGGACGTCTCACAACAGAAGAACAACATGAAGCGCTTATCACAGGTACCTACAAGTAACGAAAAATGATGGTGTGGATGATGATCAAGTGAATGAAGATATATGAAGAATGTTAGACGCTTTGAAGCCATGCGAAAAATAAATCTAAAGCATGGAGTTGCTTTGAAGCGCAAGCTGTGCGAACTGAGATTGTTCCTAGCTCTAGTGGTTCTCGAGGAATTGAGTACATGCCATAAAATAGTATCACCTTTCCTCTCTAAACTTGGAGTTTTCCTTACACTCGTTCCGCGGTTTCTGTCGCGCCCCGGTTAATGCAGTAATGATCGATTGGTTACTTCAAGACGCACAGGTAACTGTTGATAAATGCGGCTTCAATATAATCCCAAAATTAATCCCAAATCCCAATGGAATCCCAAAATTATTTAGATTGGTTGCCAAAAACCTTAAAAAAACTGTTACTTTTAATCTATACGAAAATGGCAACGCACACACTGCTGATACATGCCAAGCAAACACGGCCTTTCATGCAATTACGCTAGCATTTATTGAACTATACGTCTCTGTTTGAAAATTCTTGATGATAACACAATTTCGAGATATATACGTGAAGCGTGTCGCGAGAATTTCACTACACATGTGGCGCAGCATTCATAGCGGCCGGATCAAGCGCCACGAAATGAGATCTACCACACTGGCTGACCAACACACACAATCCGCTTAGTGGCAGCTCAGTATCAGGTTTAAAAGTAGTGTACTTCCTTTTTTACGCACATCAACTATGACGTTAAAATAAACAAGCGTGAACAATCGCTTGCCGCAAAACATTCCGAATAGTAGAAGCCATAACAAGAGCGCATTATCAAATCATGCAAACGACAAACGGATACTATGCCCGAATCGCCTGCGCTACATGCAGCCGGTTCGCGTACGAAATGCGCTCACCTAATCATGATCTATTGACGCAAAACATCTTTGCTAAAACTTATCGTTCAGTGTAGTTGACGTGAGATGCCACAAAGAAGACACGCATACACAGGCACCAACGTCCAGGCAGACACCGCAAACCGCTACAAACGTTTACGTGCCTGGCGCACTTGTTGAGCATGCAGACTGACGCGGACAGATGTTTGTATGTGTGCGTCGTGTGCTCGTGTGTTCATGTGTGCGTGTGGGTGTGTGTGTGCATGCATATATATATATATATATATATATATATATATATATATGTGCGTGTGTGTATGCGTCAATTTATCGTGTAGGGGTGCCTGTGATACGTGCTCTATACTAAGTGTTCGCGCACTCCTTCAAGCGACATTAAATTCAAAAACAATGTTGACTTGGACTATTAAAATGCCATTCCAGAAACCTCGCAGCGCTTGTTTCGTGCCAAGAAATGACCTAGTTTACAAGAAAATCGCGTCTGAAGGGTCCGCATACGTTTAGCGAAATTAAAGTAACGCGCCCTCGATCGGGGACTGGAGAAATTGCGTACGCCATCAGCGCCCTTTACTGCCATTGGGGAATAATATGGCACCCGACAGACGGCGCTGCGGTTTTTTTACGCAAAACGCAAACGCACGGCCATGGAGAAATGGAGTCAAGACTGCGTTGGACTGGCCGCTGCAGCTGCTCTTAGTCAAAAGGCGTGGACCTTTCGGAATCCCGCGACTGCACATGGACGTCGAATTTTTTACTACTTGCAGTTTGTGTGAGTTTCGCAAGTCAGAAGAACCAGCGCAGCACTACGCTATGACAAAACTACTTAAACGCGAAAGCAAGGGCGGCGCAGAGTGGAGAAAACGAAACCTTGTAACCACCCACGTCGTTGTCAAAGGTAGCATCAATGAGTTCCTTTTTTTAAAGGTCGAAAAGAACTAAACAAGCAGCATTCTCGTTGGTCTTTTAATGCAATACAATTATCTTTTTCAATTACGAGTGCTTGTCTACTAGTGACAATTATAATCAGGAGTACCTTAGTCGTCGGACTAGTATTTGAATGTCCCGGGGGCCTCTAATCATGTCCCGCATTTACCTCAATTTCTAGATTAACAAAACTCCGTTCAGGATAATATTGACGCTTTCGACGTTCTCGAGCCTTAATCTGTAACTTTAGCTTGACTTAATATTTCGCTTTAGTGCCTCTTTAACCTTGCGGCTCTACAGTCTTTTTCGCTCCGTTCCTTGAAAGGCACCACGCGGAGCCTGCACTCCGCGCCTGTGCGAGGGACGTAAGGAATCACGCTGTTTATCATAAAAGGGCGAGAAAGCAGAAGGAGTGTACCTTTATTTCCGGGACTTCCGCAGTATTGATTTGACACTCAGTTATAGTAGCCTTCATTACTTCAAGAGTATTTCGATTATTGTACACGCTCATTCTGAAGGACATAAGGACATAACAATTTTTTTATAATTTATCACAGCCGTGTGCTGCTCCCCTGTTCGATCTTCAGTAGTGTCCCTTGCCGTTATTAACCTGTTCACAATAACACTTTCAGGCTATTTCTCAATGTATACAGGACTAATGTACCCTAAGATGCCGTTTTGTACCCACGTTTTAAAGGACGTGCCGCCATTTCTTGATTGAAACTGCATTTCCCACTTGACGGGTAGTGCACCAAATACGTTCACTAAGCGAAAGCTGAGTCATTTCAAGCGCGTGCATTGAAACTTGCTTATAAAAGCGGCCAAGTACATCGATAACGCCGCCAGATGACTAACAAGGAAGGAATTAAAGGAACCTCGAATCAATAACAAAACAATTTATTGCAACTACGAAGAAAGTAGGCAGGATAGTTAACAATATCTCAATATTTTTATCTTATACAGTCTCTTAATCTGTTCAGAGTAGCACAAAACAAGTTAGGCTGTTAGAGGCGTATATACTACAGTCTAACAATAACGCACTGGGGCTTAAGTGCACCAACGGTCCACGAGCACTCTTCCTTCATAAATGTATAACGGAAACAGTAACGGATCACTACGAGGACATCGAACACGGTGGCACGGCATTACTGAAATGGACGGCCCTAAGCCAGTCAAAACACCGAGCGATATCCGGGAGCACGCCAGAGCAAGCAGAGAACGCAAACACGGGCACATTGTTAGACTCCTCTAATCTCTCGGCCCGATGGACCAGAATAAGCTCTGCAGATGAGGCATTTGTACAAGAACAAAGCCATGGTGCTTTTTCTTAAGTGCTTTCGTATCTTTGGCGAGTGAGTTCATGCGTGTCAGTGCGCACGACGCTTACCATGGCGGAAAAGGAGATGCGAATGATTCTGGGGAATTATATCAACCCCAAAAATGTGATAACGTGCGTTCAAGAAGCGAGCTTTACTTACTAACGTTTCTACTTTACTACTTTACCAAAGGCCGTTCAAATAGAGAAGATTGGACGAAGGCTCGTCCGCCGGCAAAAAATGTTAGTGAAATCTTATCTTCATCCGCCGTCATCACAGGTATCGGCGAAACACACATGCGCCTAAGAGATATACTGCATACGTACCTATGCATGTGCCTATGCATACGTACAGCTTTATTGAAATAGCAATTATATGGGCATTCCAGGCGCATTTTGCGTCAGCGTTGGCGTCGGCGTCTCCGTGATATTCCGTATAAAATACAAAGGTGATAGCACCGTCACCGCGCGCCGCAAGCCGCAGGGGCGAGTGAAAGCGCGCGAGGGGAGCCGACGATCACGGCTCAATCTCGTGCACGCAAGAAAGGAATGCGGGGAGAAAACGCGCCGTTTTCTGTCACTCGAAAGGCCCCGGGGGCAGGGAGGGGGGCGGCGTTGTATTTCGCCAGCAACTGCGCATTGCACGGTCACGCGCGCCTTATCTTGAAAGCAGTCCGCATCGGGGGCTGAGTCTAGGTGTGACGGCGGCTCACAGCTTTGTGCGTGCGTGCGGCGATCTCGCCGCAAAATTTGCGTTGAAGTGATACACAACACGAAGGTTACTTCGCTTGCTGCTGCTGCAGTGCTTCCTCACGCCAGCGTCTTAACCGGAAGTGTCCACGGTTACCAAGTGTGGTTTTCTCGTGTTTGCCTGTGCGCGCTGACATCATGTTTGTTAATTTAAATAGTAAGCGCATTTGAAAAGGCAGCAGCACTACAAAGAAAGACACGGACGGTGAGATGGCGACAACGCCAAGATCTGAACTTCCAACAACATGATTGTGATTGGTTCACGAAAATATACGTACTGACCGAGCCGGGGGTCATCATCTAGGCATCCGTAAATCTGCTAGAGAGATGGACGCCATGCTGATACATCCCTCCTCAAGTCTAGAGATCCGTTAAGATTCTACGATTACCCGTGTCAGGAGCATTTTACTCCTCTTGATAACGAAAGTGTTATCTAGGTTGGGCGGACAGTCCTTGCAAGTCAGACAATCACTTACCAGCAAACATTCAAAATATTATCCTTCTCGCGCACTTTTTTACGTTGTTTTCGTACTCTCTTAATCTAGCGTTGACCCATCTCCCAGCTTGGCCAACGTACACTTTTGCGCACCTTAAAGGACAGTCATAGACCATACCTTCTGCGCATTAACCAAAAGATCGCCTGTGCTTTGTGCAGCAGCCACGCTGCTGGGTTGCCGCCGCGTCGGTGAACCTGCAAAGCTTTGACATCTTGTGGGGGGACAGAGAAAACGACTTGTACGTCGTAACGCCGGGCCGCTTTTTTCATATTGTGCGATAGCGTGTGAATGTAAGGTATTTCAGCTACCTTCTGCCTACGTTGTGCGCGAGGTTCCCACGTTTGCAGCTTTGTGCGCATATTTTTGAGAAGTCCGTCTGCGGCCGATGTGAGCAGATGCTAAGTATACCCGGTGCTCAGCAGTCTTTCGCTCTGATGATTGAACGCATCTGATATTAAACTGAAAGACTGCTGAGCACCGGGTATACTCAGCATCTCCTCACTTCGGCCGCAGAGGGACTTCTGAAAAAGATGCGCACACAGGTGCAAACGTGGGAACCTCGCGCACAACGTAGGCAGAAGGTAGCTGAAATACCTTACATTCACAGCTATCGCACAATATGAAAAAGACGGCCCGGCGTTACGACGTACAAGTCGTTTTCTCTGTCCCCCCACAAGATGTCAAAGCTTTGCAGGTTCACCGACGCGGCGGCAACCCAGCATCGTGGCTGCTGCACAAAGCACAGGCGATCTTTTGGTTAATGCGCAGAAGGTATGGTCTATGACTGTCCTTTAAGGTGCGCAAAAGTGTACGTTGGCCAAGCTGGGAGATGGGTCAACGCTAGGTTAAGAGAGTACGAAAACAACGTTAAAAATGCGCGAGAAGGATAATATTTTGAATGTTTGCAGGTAAGTGATTGTCTGACTTGCAAGGACTGAACGCCCAACCTTGATATCGTTATCAACAGGAGTAAAACACGTCTAACACGGGAAATCGTGGAATCTTAACGGATCCCTAGACTTGAGGAGGGATGTATCAGCATGGCGACCATCACCCTCGCAGATTTACGGATGTGCAGATGATGACCCCGGGCTCGGTCAGCACGTATATTTCAGTAAACTATTCACAATCTTGCTGTTGGAAGGCCAGCGCTGGTCCTTGTCGTTCTGCCTCCGTCTGTGTCTTTCTTTTTAGCGCTGTTGCACTTTCAAATGTGTATCCACATGCTCAATTCGCCACGTTAATCAAGTAAGCAAATGTTTGAAAAGCTAACAGCCGATAAAACTTACTATTCTTAGTTCGTATACAGCTGTTTATGCATTATAGCAATTGATAGTTCGCCTTTCAGGCGAAACTGCGACTTGTTTAGTGATGTAACCCAAACAACGTGGCATCAACCAACAATCCATAGCCAATGAAAGTATTCGAAAATTAACGTACACTCGTATTATTATTTCAAGGTTTAATTTGCGACTGGTCTTCAATTTTCTTCGAAATATAAACAATTAAAAAAAACAAAATGAACATGGTCAGTGCTTCAAGCTGAACTCGCAGCGTAGGCTCAATATTCCGCGTGTGTAACTATTGAACTATAGTAATATATCCATTCATTTGATTCAAAATTTATTTACCTGTAACTCTGGGCATGTTAGCCAGACCAGCTAGCACCCATAGTGGCGGATGACGCATTATGCGTTAAACCAAAGCCGTCTGAGCCAAAATATATATAGAGCATGAACTTCTCCATTGGTAAGCTTGTTGCGTGGAACAAAGTGGGTTTATTTGCGGGTGCCGCTAAAATCGCAGCATAAAAAAGAGCCGTACGACTACTTTTGCTACTGGCCGATTATGTATGTATGTATGTATGTATGTATGTATGTATGTATGTATGTATGTATGTATGTATGTATGTATGTATGTATGTATGTATGTATGTATGTATGTATGTATGTATGTATGTATGTATGTATGTATGTATGTATGTATGTATGTATGTATGTATGTATGTATGTATGTATGTATGTATGTATGTATGTATGTATGTATGTATGTATGTATGTATGTATGTATGTATGTATGTATGTATGTATGTATGTATGTATGTATGTATGTATGTATGTATGTATGTATGTATGTATGTATGTATGTATGTATGTATGTATGTATGTATGTATGTATGTATGTATGTATGTATGTATGTATGTATGTATGTATGTATGTATGTATGTATGTATGTATGTATGTATGTATGTATGTATGTATGTATGTATGTATGTATGTATGTATGTATGTATGTATGTATGTATGTGTCTTGCTTTTTCCTAATGATTCTGCATGAGCGACAACGTAATTTCGCCCTAGAGTTTCCTGTTACGGATAGCAATTCTGGTCCATTAAACTGGCTTTATATGCGATACCAAAAAAAAATGAATCTCCCGGGACAAAGAAAAAAGAGCTACGTTTAGTGATAAAACGAAATGAGCGAAAAGCTCCTATCCACACTTTCTGGCTTTTCATGCAAAATCGCCCCAGGCCAAAAGTATTGATTATCAGGGCATTACGTTCCGGGGCAATGCTTCTAATTAGAAGGCCTTCATAGTTATTTTGTTTTCTCTATGCCCTCGTGTAATGCTAAATCGTTCACTGCCTTCCTTATCGTATAGACGCGAGACTTCGTCTCGAGCGGAATGATATACATTCATCCGGGGATTAT
The DNA here is from genome assembly GCF_038994185.2 of Dermacentor albipictus. Taxonomy (NCBI): domain Eukaryota; kingdom Metazoa; phylum Arthropoda; class Arachnida; order Ixodida; family Ixodidae; genus Dermacentor; species Dermacentor albipictus. The sequence continues at coordinate 69,956,885 of NC_091821.1, read as the reverse complement.
GTGCGGACAAATTTAGATTGGGTCTCTGTTGATTTCGCGAGCTTCAGGAGGACTTCTTGATTAATAGACAAGTATCTTCCAGGACCAGGTCTTCTTAGAAGCTAGCCTCTTACGAACGACGAAGAACGGCAGGCTTCCATCAGGAACTGGTATGACATTTCTGAACTGAAAACAACCATTGCTTCTCATTTTTTTCTACACCCTGTCACTCCCCTCTAGCCTGCTTTCACTCTCTCTCTCTCTCTCTCTTTCTCTCTCTCTCTCTCTCTCTCTATATATATATATATATATATATATATATATATATTGTTACGTAAGAAGACGCAGATATTTACAGATATTTAAGACGCAGAATATTTACAACGTACTACGCCGCACTTGGCCAAGAGGCAACAGCCCGCGCTAGCCTCCAATCGTCGTCGTCGTCTTCTTACTGCTCGCCTCTTCGTCATCGGAAATACTATTCCGTAGCAATATATAGCCAAGGCCACCACTTATAAACATCGGTGGCGGATGTGGAGCATCCTGTGGCAGAAAGGATGTTCCACATCCACAGCAGATATTCTGATGAGAGTATTGGATGTGCTATCCCAATCGTATCGTGCCCTGTCAATGAATACATGATCAAATTGAAATAGGACAGATGAGCCACTATCTCTATGAGAGCAGGACGGTTCCCAGAGCTTTTCGCGAATATTGCGAACCTGTGGTAAGAAGTCTTCTGAAACACGAAAGCTAGCGTGTTTTAGTTTATAGCAATTCCTCACCACCAGCCCCTTATACTGAAAATCAAGGAGCTTCACAATAATGGGATGTGACTGGCCTCTGAAATTGAAGGAAATGGGGCGGCAGGCATTTTTGGTGACTGCGACAGATAGGCTATTGCCGAGTGTTTGCTCCCCGTCACCAGGATTTTCTGGTAATTCTCGCTTTCTTTCGCGAAAACCGTTCCCTGCTCGACAGGAATGGAAGTGGAGCCACCGCACTCCCACCTGATTTAGCGGCGCCCGCGTCGGCAGCCTCAAGGAAGCGGAACTGCCTCTCGAGCGACAGCGAGGCTACCCTGATAGACTCGACCGAGAGCGACGACAGCTCCGACGAGGACTACGTGACTGTTCTGAGTCAGAAAGCAAAGCGGCGGATGCTTAGGGCCTGTGAGGACACATCTACTACGAGGATTCCGCAGAGTTCGCCGGAGTACACCATCCTTTTCTTACCTGTGCTGCGCTCCGACAACATGAGGTTCCTCAACAGGCAAGTTGCATCGGTTGAACTCGAGAGACTGCTGGCAAATGGCATTGAGGACGTCCGAGTCAACCTTCGGAAGAATGTTGTTGCGGTAGACGTCGCTCAAGCGTCGGCGTTAGATTTTCTGCGTGCTGTCACTGTCGCCGGCGACATGAACATTCGTACCACCCTACCGATGGGAAAAGAGACTACTACAGGCGTCTATATGACATTGATGCGGCCACCTCAGGCGAGGATTTACCACTTTTGATAAAGCCTGCCAATAATGGGACCCAAAAACTACAGGTGGCCCGTCTCGGATATTCCAGATGCGTCAAAATTGTCTTTAAAGGTGACTGCCTTCTGTCGCATGTGAAGGTAGGTCATTTCCGACATGCTGCCCGGCCTTTTGTTCCCAAGCCGCTTCAGTGCAGAAAATGCCAGAAATTCGGTCACGTGAGCGCCATCTGTGGAAAGTGTATACGATATCTTCTCGCTGTGCAGCACAACACTCGACAGACAACTGTGTCCAAACTGTCAAGAGCCCCACGACGCCTCATCAAAGGAATGTCCAAGAGTCAAGAGAGAACTCTCCGTCTTGAAGAAAATGGTGAGGGGCCGGTCGATTCATCGGGAAGCAGCTGCGGACGTCACGCGACGTCGTTCTCGTCGCAGACGCTCATTAAGGAATTCTGCACTCCGCACACAGAATACGCGTGCCGCATAGCCTCTTTACGAATCGATCCCCTATAGTAGTAATTTGTGAACCGAACGTTTCAAGAGCGCTAAGACTCTCTGGGTACGAAGCCTTTATGGCGTCGACGGGCGGGCAATTCAGCAAAGTAATTGTTTACATCCGTACAGAACTTACTTTCCCCACTTGGTGCAGCCTCATGATGGAAACCAATACGTGTGTCTCCGCATTACAAATAATAAAGTGGCCTTCACCCTTATCGGTGCCTACGACTCCCCATCTAATTGGTTAGACGGTGATCGACTGCGAGACATCCTGACGGCGACTTCTGAACCCTGGATTATCACGGGTGACTTTAATGCTCATCACTTGGTTTGAGGAAGCTCCAGAATAGATTCCAGGGGCCGGAAACTTGTGGAATTTGCTTCCGACCACGAACTCAGCATTATGAACGATGGCAGTCCAACGTACTTGCGTGGTTCGACCTATGGCAGTTGCTTAGATTTGACTTTGGTGTCACGGCATCTTGGTCAAAATGTTCGATGGTTCTTTAACATCGAGACTCATGGCAGTGACCATATTCCCGCGTACTTAAGAATCACTGGATTTGGAACCTTCTCCTTTTCTACTTCCCAACAAGTAAGGTGGTCTACATATATGACAAAGGTGGAAGAGGCACGCAAAGAAGGATTTACCTGCACCATTGAGAACCTTATTACAAGTGTACTGGAATCGTCGAAGTACACCTTTGCATCCGCAAGAAAACGTACAGATTTCGACTTGGAACTTGAGCGACTTCGAACGGTTCGCAGAAGGGCCGAGAGGCTATACAGGCGAACCAAGTCAATTCATGACCTTAGAGTCCCTCGACGTATACAGAAGAAAATCCTACGTCGTATCGAATGGCTGGAGGAACAACGGTGTAAGACGTTCTGCGAATCACTTGACCCCCGCAAGCCACTGTCCATCATATGATGGGCGGTGCGCGGCCTTGGCTCACCTCCAGAGCAACGACACCCATTCTGCACCCTAGCCCTGCATCAAGGCCGCTCGCAGGTTGATATAGCCAAAGATTTCTGTGTGGAGATTGCGGGCAGTAGGGTCACGATCAATAGCAAAATTCTGGGTGAGGTTCCTGTGACACGCTTTCCAGAATTGAATGTGTTCTTCTCACTTGAGGAATTGTACGCTGCTCTGGCCACATGCAGGCGCTCATCGTCGCCAAGACCAGACGGCATCACCTATGCTGCTTTGTGCCACCTAGGTAAAGATGGCCGAGATAGACTTCTGGAACGTTACAACCAGTCATGGAATGATGGCGTCGTTCCTGAGCGATGAAAGTTCAATTGCTTGATAGCACTCCTGAAGTCTGGAAAGTCACTACTTGACCTAGCGTCCTACCGACCCATTGTGCTGTCCATCCGTGTTGGGAAGGTCATGGAAGGAATGATTCTCACACACCTAGATTGATATATTGAGCGCCACAACGTATATACCGAGGATATGGCTGGATTTAGAAGAGGCCGTTTCTCTATTCACAACGCCATGGACCTCGTGACGTCTGTACAACAAGAAAAACAGCACAAGGGTATATCGGTTGCACTTTTCTTCGATGTAAAAGGCGCCTATGACAATGTAACGCATGAAGCCATCCTTTATGCCCTGAAAATAATGGAATTGGTGGACGCATGTTTCGGTGTATTCGGAACTATCCATTCAAAAGATCCTTCTTTGTGGGCAGTGCTGATGGGCGAACCGCTGAACATTACACTTGCCGTGGCATACCCCAGGGTGGGGATCTTAGCCCCACTTTGTTCAACCTTGTAATCCTTATACTTGCGACGTTTTACCACATACAGTCAACGCTTCCATATATGCTGACGACATATGCATATGGGCCTCGGCAGTTACACGTCCCCAGGTGCGTGCGCGGCTCCAAAACAAAGTGACCTTAACATCATCGTACCTCCGTGCTCGAGGCCTCAGCACTTAGACCGAGAAGTGCGCCTTAGTCGCCTTTACCCACAAGCCCATGACCTGGTACCCCACTTCTATTGACCACCAAACAATTTCATACGCAAAATCTGACCGATTCCTAGGCGCTATTAGTGACAGAGACCTTTCATGGAGCCCCCACATCACATACTTGAAAAATAGGCTCACTTCTATCACCCATATACTAAGTTTTCTTGCCGGTAAAACGTGGGGCACATCTGTGGCATCTATGCTTCAGCTATACAGGACGCTCTTCCTACGATACTTGCGATATAGCACACCAGTGCTGTCCAATTCTAACAAAACTAACATCCATGTCCTACAGAGCATTCAAGGCCAAGCTCTTCGAACATTTCTGGGGCTACCTCGAAGTTATTCAACCGTAGCAATGGTTGCCACCGCGAGAGACCACCCATTAATGACCTATATAGCTATCGACTCACTCCGGGCGCATGTTCGCCATATATCCAGAGTCCCTGACCACAATCGCGCTCGCTTGGCTGAGAAAAGACCCAAGGCGGCGTTTCCCGATCAGTTGCGGTTAACCAGCACTCTTTGTCATTGAGATGCTCGTCCGCAACAAGAACGCTATCCCCTCTGTGGTGCCGGAAAAAGCTGCCTGTGTAACTTGCTGCTCCAAGTATTGCGAAGAAGGCTCGCCGGACCTCTCTCGCTCTCAAAGAGATCACATTGGAGATTTTGCATTGTTCGTACGCTGACCGAATTCATGTTTACACGGACGGTTCCGTCTCGGAAAATTCGACGGGCGCCATTGTTGTAGCATCTCAATCGGTCATCATCAAGTTTAAGACTTCACACGTAACGACATCTACGGGTTCCGAACTGGCCGCTCTTCACGCTGCTGTCGAATACATTGAAAAGGAACCGCCTAACAAATGGGCAATATCTTGTGATCCGAAAGCAGCCCTCCCGAGCTTGCGAGGTTTAAGACGTGGCAATTATGAATAGCCGGTGTCTAAAATCAAAGAAACATGCCATTGCACTTCTGAACGAGGACATGATATAATCATTCAGCGGCTGCCGGGACATTGTGGTATCGTTGGTAATCACCTCGCCGATGACGCTGCCCGACGTGCCCAGGCTGGCGCACCGACACTCCTTATATTTTATCGAGATTCGACGCTGCAAGAGAGCTTCGCAGTATCGCTCGTACCATCACGTTAATTTACTGGCATACACCACAGAACTATAAGTGTCGTTCATGCAGCCTCGACCAATCATTCAAACTTAAATTACCAGCAAAACTTTCACGGCGTGACGCAACACTGCTGTGTCGGCTGTGGGAAGGAGTAGAATTCACCAACTCCTACAGCTATCGCATTGGAATGGCGGACTCACCAATGTGCGCTGAGTGCAAATGTTAAAAGACCATAAGTCATTTTCTGTGCCACTGTTATCGCTTCGACAACCAACTGTCCAGTGTCCAGTGACAACCAACTGTCCAGACTGTCCAGTGTACCTTGAAGAGACTGGATGACAGGCCATTTACAGAAGCAAAGATCCTGGGAGCCTGGCCTCACAGTTCATTAGCCCAGGAAGCAGTTCGAGCGCTTCTTCACTACCTGAAGGCAACAGACTTGAGTGCCCGACTATAGACAACCTACACCTAACTTAGTGCATGTGAATAGTCTGGTATAGACTCATGTTTTCTCTCTCTCTCTCTTTCACTCCCAATTCCCCTCCCTACGTGTAGGGTAGTAAACTGGACTCAGTCTGGTTAACCTCCCTGCCTTTCCTTCTTTCCTTCTCTCTCTCTCTCTCTCTCGACAGCTAATTTTTGTACCTTGGCCTATATTCAGTATAAAATGCCAGGCGTTCTTTATCTATGCTGCGACAAAAACTTAGTAAACCCACGTGGTTTCACGATCAGGAAAAGTCCCTTTTATTCAGGATTAGCCTATTGGAAATCAAACTTTTTTTTACTGTTCCTTTTACTTTCCACTGCTGTTGTTGCAGCTGCTGCTGATGTTGTTTTCTTTCACGCCGCATTGGAAGGTCGTTGCATTGCAGAAAGCTTGCAGAAACTGCAGCGCTTACCTTTGTACTAACGTGCAATAGGCCATGCAAGAGGGGAGGTATATAGAATGGTAGAGAGGCAGCAGGTAATAGTACAACCGATGAAGTCACGAAATGAGTGAATAAACACTTTTGCCACTCTTCGCTCATCCCTCTCATACAGTGGGGTAGAGCGGGAGAGGGGAAAAACGACGTAAGAAGGTAAGCGTCGTACGCCGAGAACGCCGAGAACGCCGAGCGTACGCCGAGCGTCGTACACGTCACAAGCGTCGTACGCCGAGAACGAGCCCAAGCACTACTAGAAACCCGAGTGCAGCTGCCTAATGAGACCTCCGCGATTGTCACAGAAGATATGAGCCGCCTAGTCCGCCACGCCGACCCGGAAATGTCCGAGGAGAAGAAAGTCCGCCTACTGATTCGTGTATAGGAGGAACTTTTCGCCGGAATGGTACCGAGCCCACCGAAGACCGTCGATGAGTTTCTTCGCGAGGCCACCAGCATCGAGAAGACACTGGAATTGCGGAACCGGCAATTCAACCGCCGCACGAACTCGACAAACTACGCCGGAGTTCATTCACTTTACACCGACGATCTGCGGGAGACTGTCCGAGCGGTCGTGCGGGAGGAGCTACAGAAGCTGTTCCCTTCATCACAGCCTCAAGTGGCTTCAATTGCCGACGCCGTCCGTCAGGAGCTCCAGCAACAAATCGGAGCAGCCCCTGAATCGCCGCAGCCTCAGCCGCAAGCGATGACATACGCCGCTGTAACCCGCCGTCACGTTCCCTCTCCGCACCCACGGCAGGGCCCAGTGACGACACAGTTCCGTCGTCCACCACCACCCCCGCCGCAAGCACGCAAACCCGTCACTCCGCGCAGCATTCCAAGGAAGTCTGACGTTTGGCGTGCCCCCGACCACCGTTCGCTTTGTTTCACTGCGGAGAAGCCGGGCACATCTACCGTCAATGCCGATACCGGGAGATGGGACTCCGAGGGTTCACCGTTAACGCGCCGAGGCCACAGCTTGGCGAACGACTTCGCGATATCGCCGACTACCTCGCCACCACTCAGTGGAGCCCTCGAGCCTTCGCCATCACTAGGCCGATACCTGTCGCTCAGCGCCGACCATACACTGGCCCAGCCCGGGGCCGCTCTGCGAGCCCATACACGGAAAACTAAAAGAAGCAACCGATGGAGGTCCGTTTGCTGTTCGTCGAACTGACGAAGATCCTCCGCCGCTGACGAAGACGCCGAAAAGACTACCTCGACGACACAATAACGACACGCCGCCGTCCCGACGAAGTCCGGAAGCAAAGAATACGCCGACGAAAGGAAACCTGACGACGCCACGTACCAGCCACAGGTCAACGCGACGCAGCCGTGATCCGATGCCAAGACCTAACTGTAACGCAAGACCAAGAACCACCGACCTCGACGTGCTTCTCGACGGCCACGCACTCACCGCCTTAGTAGACACAGGAGTCGATTACTCCGTCATGAGTGGACCCATTGCCGCCCAGTTGAAGGAAAGTAAGACTACATGGGAAGGCGCTCAAATTTGAACCGCTGGAGGACACCTCATCACACCGACTGGAATCTGCACGGCAAGAATTACCGTTCATGACCGGACTTACCCTGCCACCTTCGTTATCCCCCAACAATGTTCACGCGACGTCGTTCTCGACATGGACGTCCTAAACCAACACGGCGCAGTCATCGACCTGAAGTCGAAGTCGATAACCCTGTCGGAAGATCAAGCGATACCACCGGAGAGCTCTCGTAGCCACCATTCCTTGAGCGTGCTCGAAAGTCAAGTCAGCATCCCGCCCCGCTCCAGCATTGTTATTTCCGTCGGCACCAAAACACCTGCCGATGTAGAAGGCGTCATCGACATTGACCAACGCCTACAGCTAGACCATGAAATTTGCGTCGCAAGAGGGATCGCTCGACTGCACGGAGGAAAAACGAAAGTGTTGCTGACAAACTTCAGCCAGGAGTTCAAGCACATCAACAAGGGCACGACGATCGCGTACATCGAGGAACTTCTGGAAACCAGCAATGCGTTGGCCTTCTCGTATTCTGCCGCATCTACCCCGACGACCATAGTTCCCGAACCATACTTCGACGTAAATCCACGTCTCACCATGAGTAAGCAGCAACAGCTCAGAAGTCTTCTCCGACGATACAAGGACTGCTTTTGGACGTTATCGAAGATTCGAAAAACACCAGTTGCAAAGCATCGCATAATAACCGGAGAGTGCGCTCGACCACGCTCGACCACGCTCGACCGCCAGAGTCCTTACCGAGTTTCGAAGCGAGAACGTGAAGCTATTAGGCATTAAGTTGACGAAATGCTGCGTGACGACATTATCCAGCCGTCGAAAAGTCTGTGGGCGTCTCCTGTAGTCCTGGTGAAGAAAAAAGACGGAACCCTACGTTTCTACGTCGATTATCGTCGATTGAACACGATCACGAAGAACCACGTATACCCCCGTCCACAGTATAGACGACGCATTGGATCGGCTCTGCTACGCCAAATACTTCTCGTCAATGGACCTCCAGTCTGGCTACTGGCAAATAGAAGTCGATGAGAGAGATCGCGAAAAGACCGCCTTCCTCACGCCAGACGGCCTCTACGAGTTCAAGGTCATGCCATTCGGACTATGCTCGGCGCCTGCAACGTTTCAGCGCGTCATGGACATGGTGTTAGCAGGATTGAAGTGGCAAACGTGTCTTGTTTACTTGGATGACGTCGTTGTCTTCGCCGGAAATTTCGACGATCACCTCAGGCGGCTTGCGACAGTATTAGAGGCCATCAAGTCATCAGGGCTCACTCTGAAGCCGGAGAAGTGCCGCTTCGCTTACGATGAGCTTCTGTTTCTAGGCCACGTCAGGAGTAGCCCCCGACCCGCAGAAGACAGCTGCCATCGCAAAGTTCCCGCAGCCTACCGACAAGAAAGCAGTGCGTAGATTCCTTGGCATGTGCGCCTACTACAGGCGCTTTGTCAAGGACTTTTCCCGCATCGCTGAGCCGCTAACACATCTAACCAAATGTGATGCCGAGTTCAAGTGGGAAACGCCATAGGCCAACGCATTTCAAGAACTCAAACGGCGCATGCAGCGGCCGCCGGTACTTGCACACTTCGACGAAGACGCCGATACCCAAATCCTCACTGACGCCAGTAGCCTAGGCCTCGGTGCTGTCCTAATCCAGAGGAAAGACGGACTTGAGCAGGTGATATCTTATGCTAGCCGGTCGCTGTCGAAAGTGGCAGGCTATTACTCTATGACTGAAAAATAATGCCTCGCCATCATTTGGGCTACAGCAAAATTCCGCCCTTACCTATATGGCAGGCCAGTCAAAGTCGTCAGCGACCATCACTCGTTGTGTTGGCTAACTTAAAGAACCCTTCAGGGCGGCTGGCGCGGTGGAGCCTCAGACTGCAAGGATATAACGTTACGGTAATCTACAAGTCCGGACGCAAACACTCTGACGCCGACTGCCTATCACGCGCCCCCATCGATTCTCCGCCGCAAGACGACGAGGACGACGACGACGCCTTCCTCAGAATAATAAGCGCGGAAGCCTTCACTAAACAGCAACGAGCAGACCCGGAGCTAACAGGCCTCGTCGAGTATTTGGAGGGGAACACCGACGCTGTCCTTAGGGCATTTAAGCGCGGATTGTCTTACTTCACGCTACAAAACAACCTGCTTGTGAAGAAGAACTTCTCGCCAGTCCGCGCCAGGTAAGGCTTCTTGTTTCGTCAGCGCTGCGTCCAGAAGTACGCCACGCCCTACAGGACGATCCAACCGCCGGGCACCTCGGATTCCCCGGACGCTGTCGAGGATACAGGAAATGTATTACTGGCCGCGTCTGACCGCCGACGTCGCCCGTTACGTAAAGAGATGCCCAGACTGTCAGCGACGCAAGACACCACCGACAAGGCCAGCTGGATTACTGCAGCCGATCGAATCTCTTTGCCGACCATTTCAGCAGATCGGGATGAATTTGTTGGGACCATTTCCAACATTAACATCCGGAAATAAGTGGATCATCGTGGCGACGGACTATCTCACCCGCTTCGCTGAAACTAAAGCTCTACCGAAAGGCGCGGCGCAGCCGAAGTGGCGAAATTTTTCGTCGAGAACATCCTGCTACGGCATGGTGCCCCAGAAGTCCTCATCGCCGACAGAGGAACAGCCTTTACAGCTGAGCTCACCCAAGCCATTCTGCAATACAGCCAGAAAAGCCACAGTAGGACAACTGCCTACCACCCGCAGACGAATGGTCTAGCTCACGGAGCGCCTGAACAAGACCCTCGCTGACATGCTAGCAATATACGTCAACGTCGAACATAAGACCTGGGATGCCGTCCTGCCGTACGTAACCTTCGCTTACAACACGGCGGTGCAAGAAACAACACAGATCATGCCGTTAAAGCTGGTTTACAGCAGGAATCCGATGGCTACTCTCGACGCCATGCTGCCGCACGTCTGCGACGAAGAGAACCTTGACGTCGCCGCCTATATCCCGCGCGCCGAAGAAGCCGCACAGCTCGCCCGCCTGCGGATCAAGAACCAGCAGATGACCGACAGCCGACCCTACAACCTTCGACGATGCTACGTCGAGTACCAACGCGGCGACCATGTTTGGGTTTGGACCCCTATACGCCGACGAGGACTGAGCGAGAAGCTTTTACGTCGCCATATCGGACCATACAAGATAATCCGACGCATTGGCGCACTCGACTATGAGGTCGTGCTAGAGGGCATTTCGCTATCACAGCGGAGCCGCTCGCGACCTGAAGTAGTTCATATTGTGCGACTTAAGCCGTTCCACCAGCGCTAATGAACGTTGGGGACGTCGCATAGCTGAACTTTGGACTTCTTTTGGACTGTGTCACCTCAGACTTTCTTTGTTGTTTTGTTACTTTGTTCAACAAGTGTCCTTTTTTGTTTCACCTCCAGTTTGTAGCATCGGGACGATGCCTTTTGAGAGGGGGGAATTGATACGTGAACTCATTTATCTTTTACGGGTGAGCGCTTTTACCGTCTACGAAGTGTTATCACTCAGCGCAGGACGCGTCTACATGTATCGGAAGTTTATAGAATGTTATCGATGCTTCTATCCGCTGTCTGTTGTCGCCGAACCTTGCGTAATCTGATTGCATGCATGCGCGACGCGAATGGCGTAGAACTTTGTGGAAGGCACGCGGGTCCCAGCGATTACTCTGGAACTTTCGACGAATGATCTATAAAAGACGACGCGCTTGACACGCTGATCAGATTTTCGACGATCGCCGACTGTGTTCGCCGCTATCGTTGTACTTTAAGTGTAGCCTTTTTTGTGGGTGCAGGTTCGCCCGATAAAAGTAAGTTTTGTCTTTCACGGTATTGCTACTGTGTTCTTTAACGTCACTACCACGTGACAATATAATGTGCTGTGTGAGTCGCTGACAATGCTAACCTTCTAGGAGGTTATGAACAATGGCGCACGATAACGCCTCAAGCAAGAAGGGGTGCGATCGGAGATGGTTGTTCGGCGCGTTCGTTCGGTTACCGGCGCGCGCGATTGGCCTACTCCGCGCCGACGTCGCCAGCCGCGGGGCGCCGCCCCGTATTTGGTGACGTCAAAATGACGACATGCCCCTGTCAATCATCCGCCCACCGAGCATTTCGTCCGAACGCGACGGGAGTTGAGAAGCTTGGAGCGATCATACGGCTTCGCATGGCGCGTCTGGTGGATCGGATTGGATCCAACAGGCGGCCTTTTCGGCTGCGGAATGGCACGTTTGAATCCAATCCATAGTTTAAATCTAGAAAATGGCGCTTCCGTTGGAAACTTAGGTCGTTGCGCTGGCGTTTCTAGAGGAAGGAGGAGAGCGGGTGGCGGTGCGAAACGCGTTTGAAGAAATGGCAGAAAGTGAATTCCGGCGTCGTTTTTGTTTCTCGAAACAAATAATTCGTTGGTTGTACAGAGAAATCGACAACATCATCGGTGCCAGCGAGCCACTGGGATGTTGTCGCTGCCTCTTGAAAAGTGCGCCACTCTTCCCGACGTTTTTTTTTTTTCATTTTCCTTCTCGCTGTGCGCGACACCACCTAGGGACGACGCAAAGAACCTAATAGTTATAAATTGCAGTAGTCACACGTACTACTATTTGAAAGCGTGTTTGGGCTGGAGAAGGAAAAATACATTTTTTTTAGATAAAGATTTCATTCAATTGGAAGACGAGAAACATTTGGCTTTGTAGTATACTGTTTGCAAGCAGACGACAAACGACGGAGGTAAACTTCCGGGGAGGTCACCGCTTCCTGATTGGCTGCTCTCTCCGCCCCGCTGTCACAAATTTTGCATACTGCAACTTTGTGACGTTGCAGCAACTGAACAGAACGCGTACCGAACAAAATATCTCCGATCGCGCCCCAGGTCTCGCTCTGTGTTCGGTGTGCTACGCACAACAGCAGTGGTGCATGCAACGTAACGCTTAACACCGACTCAACACTCTCGTATTGCATTAAACGCTGAAGAAATTAAAGATTTGCCCTCAGTATCACTGCTAGTTATCATTAATCAAAGCAAACAAAACAGAAAGCATCGCTGACATAGATTCGCACAGTGGGTAGGATCCGCATAATTTTTGCTCATCAGTACATACCAACACATGGCTTGCACTTTTGACCCGCTCATAGATAGACTACTCCTGGAGGTGGCCTACACACGTTAATTCTTACATAGATTCAAGAGACGTTGGCACATGCCTGCATTTACTGTGACACCCCGGATACCTCTATGGAATATCTGATCATGGAGTGTCCGGGATACGTGCACCCGCGAGAGACGCTGCGAAGCCGCTTGAACTGCTTGTATAGGCGTCCTTTATCCATGGAAGATTTTATTGGTCCCCGCTTGTCAAAGACAAGCTGTCACAGCTATGTATGACTCTCTGATATGATTGCGATCTTTTGCAGATTCCTTGAAAAACAAAACATTGTTAATGTGCCTACTCAGTATCGGACTTTGTGGATGTTTACGCACCCCTGAACCTCTGACCAAGAAAGTGCAAACGCATTATACTGCAGCATTGGTTTCTTGCCCTTCGCTTAGCAAAATGCTGTTTGTGTGACGGTAATACTGCTGGGGCCTGTTTTCCTGGAAAATAATTGGCCAGACCAATTCACACCGGAGCAGATCATAGGGAAGCAACCGCGTGTATCACCTATTGACATCATTCAGACGAAAATGAGGCGAACACAGGCTTAACACGCGTCTCCGGGCCGCTTAGTTCCTCCTTGGTACGCTCCTGCGGCTTCGCCACCGTATTATGACAGGCGCTCCGGCGGATCAATAGCGTCTTCTAGAGTTGCAATGATCTTTAGTACCTTCTTGTCCTGGCTTGCTGCGTTTGCTCGTTCATCGGCGCTGTAGTCAAATCCTCGTAGAATGACACCAGTCAGGCGAGGAGTAATTTCCTGAGTAAGGTAGCGTGAGGAGATGAGAAAAAAAGCGGGAAAAGAGCAAACGAGTTGATTTCGCTCCCCAACTGATGCGTTAAGTTCAGTAAAACAAAAAAAAAAAACGCTCCAAGTTTTATCGAAGAAACGAATGGTTGCTAGCTTGTTCTTTTCTGTTTTTTTTTTTCTACGAAAGTATGATGAGCGAAGAACAGTAGTCTGGCGGAAAGAACGCGCTCACTTAGGGTAGCGTCAGCCCGAGAAAGAACCCGTCAGCCGCACCTGCTCGGCTTGCGCTTGCCAAGGGCTGGTCCTTCGGGAGCAGCTCGAGAGTCGCCCCGAATAGGTGCCCGTGAATATTTGAAGGCTTGTGGTGTAGAGGTGAGCTCCTCGTGGCTCGTGGAAACGCGCGAATCCCTCTGCCCCTTTTCTCCGTATACCTCACTGTTTCCCTCGCCCAAGTCCTGCGGGCCATTTGTCGCGGTTGCCTTTAGCCGCCACTGTCGCAAGCCGGCACCCTAGCATCGCCAGCGTGCGGGCCGCATGATGATTCGATTCGTGCACCCGTACGTACAATAGCGTACACGAAATCTACACAATGAAAAAGGAAGCGGGACCAAGAAAAAGAAAGAGAACCTTATACCTGAAATGTACTATAGCAACATTACGAGAAGATTTCAGCGCACTGAACGTGCGAAAATGAAATTCAGTTTCCTTGTAGCTGCACTAAGCTGGAAAAGATCGTGGGAATTCACGTTTTGAAAAGTTATGGGTAGAAAAATGGACCCTAGGGTAACGAAGGAGACAACGCATACGCTCACTTTCAATTTAAAGGTTGCAAAGGGGCGTAAAAGGACGAAAGAACAAACTAATGGAGCACGATTTGAGGGTGGCAGTGCCAAAGGGTCAGTCATGGACACACACGAATGGTTAGGGAATCGGGCGTCAGAATGTTTTCTGCATAAAGGGTAATCGCAGGCTGGTTTACACAAGTGGTATCAAATTCTAATGAGACGACTCGACAATAGACACACTTCATTCTGGTGTCCGAATAGAACTTATCCAGGCCACGGCGACCGCATTTCGATGGGGGCGAGATGCGCAAACACCCGTGTAATAAGATTTAGGTGCACGTTAAATAACTCCAGGAGGTCCAAATTTCTGGAGTCCCCCACTATGGCGTGCGTCAATCAGATCGGGGTTTGGCACGTAAAGCTCGATGTTTATTTTTTTTTCGTATAAAACTTCACCGCGTTGAAAATTGGGAGCACATTTGCACTTGACAAAAGCACAACGAGAGCTTAGAATGTATTACACAAGTCGAAGACTGTTCGCACTCATTTATTCTCTGACGGCGGAAATAGACTGTCTGCATGCCGCAGATCTTTCACAGCTTGTTGCCAGTAGTAATCACACCGTTTTCTCCGTAAGGTCTCCCTATTTTCATAGGTCTGTGCGAGACAAAGTCAATATACTGTATATTCATGGCTATTCTTATTACGCCGCTCGCGCACACTCCTTATTGTCTATGGTTTTTCACCTGCCGCGGTAGCTTAGTAACTACGGCGCCTTTTTTCTTCACATTTTACAATGAACGATCAACAAAAAGATGCCAATCGCGTCTTTTGGTGCTCGGCTCCTTGCATTAACAAACAACATAAATTGCGTGTCATATGACTTATGTTACCGGGCTCGCAATCTTTATGGCGGTTTCACACTATTTAAGAAAATGTTTAGCCACTTCGGTTGACAAGGTCCGTCTTCCGCGAAGAGGCTGCTCGAGTGAGGTGCGTTATACAGGGTGTCGCAGCTAACTTTAACAAGAGTTTAAAAATATGCGAAGGCCACATAGCTGGATAGAACCAGGGTAATATTGTTTGCCGCCGCTTGGAGATACTCCAATTGCTTTTTTATTCCACCTAATTAGATAATTAGTCCTAATTAATTAAACAACTTATCGATATTATAATTAGATGGTAAGTGTCAATGAGAGAATTGTAGAGTGATATGAAAAACTAGCAATACGGCTTTCGGTTGCTCAATACGGGCTACGTGTTTTTCCGAGAGTGAAAGAAGCTCGCGAATACACGCAAAGTGCATCGAGCGATCAGTCGCGCGGCAACAGTTTTTTTTTTTTTCATTATCGCGTTTTACGTGCCACAACCACTTTATGAGGCACGCCGTTGCGGGGGACTCAGGAAATTTCGACCACCTGGGGTTCTTTAACGTGCACCTAAATCTAAGTACCGGGTGTTTTCGCATTTCGCCCCCACTGGAATGCGGCCGCCGTGGCCGGGATTCGATCCCTCGACCTCGTGCTCAGCAGCCCAACACCATAGCCACTAAGCAATCACAGCGGGTGCGCGGCAATTTTGCGCGCATTTGCGGGCTTCTTTCATGCTTGGAAAAACACTTTTATGTAGCACGTATTGATCAACAGAGAACTGTATCGGGAGTTTTTTATGTTGCCTTGCATTTTTCTCATTTACACTTTTCGTCTAACTTTAATATTTGAGGAATTGATTATTAACCAAGACTAATTATCTCATTAGGCGCAATGAAAAATAAATAATTTGAGCATGTCCAAGCGACGGTGAACAACGTTACCTTGGTTCTGTCTAGTTTCGTGGCATTCGCCTATTTTTAAGCTCTGGCTTAAGTTAGCAGAGACACCCTGTATAACACCGCGTTTCAACCTATTCCTGAGTGGTTGCACTGCTATACACATGTATACATGGGTATTTTCATTTTCTGATGGCTGTTGTAGTCTGTGTTACTCTTTTTTGTGATACTCTGATTTCGGTAACATTTGCCCTACAACTGTGTCATTATTTCCATACAATAAGGAAAAAAAAAAAGGGTGTGCTATAAGTCAGTGGATGCAGGTGCGTCCAGTTATAAACTGCATACTACCGCAGGTGGATGAATTATATTTCGAGTGGCTGCAGCGGGCGTCAAAATTTCTTTTTTTTTTAAACGAACCCTCCTGATCGTGTTTTTCTGCGTGCTGCTGCTGTGTTGCCGAATAGCTCGCAGTTAAAGAAAATTGAATTGGTGCCTGACGGTGGGATCGAACCTCGATCCCCCTGAACAGCAGCCCGATGCTGTCTTCATTGTTGTGCCTTAATTGTGCGCATGCTTCTCACGTGCCAGCGCCAACTAGATCTTCGAGATGATGGTCGCGTATGTCAAATTTCGCAGCCCGGGTGCGTGAGACCACACAGACGCAGGACTGAAATGGACAAATTTATACAATTTCATGTACAGCTTGACAAAAGTTTCGTTTTACATAGATTCGAAGATGTGCGTTGGATCTGCGTAATTAAAAAAAATATTTTTTGCCATGGTGAGGGCGAAGTTGAGGGTGATGAAGTGTCGCGGTGAGAGGGTGGTCTGACAGTGTAACGGCGTAAGGAACAGGACGGACGCAGCAAACCCACTTTCGCGCTCTTAAGCGTTGTTCGAGTAAAAGTTGTCAGAACTGGTGTAGCAGCAACAGCAGCTGCCGCTTATCTGCTACGTACGACAGGGTACACATTTATATTTATATTTGTATTATATATTTTAAATATTTAGCGCGAAATTTCAAGAGAATTGATGTTAACCCTGCTAAACAAAAACAGCGTTCCCTCAATTACTGCGTTACTGCGTTACTCAATTACTGCGTTCCCTCAATTTAGAAAGCCTATGTGCCTCAGTAAAAAAAAAAGCAAAGGGCCTGCATCTTGAAGTGTTTTTCTCATGTAAAACGCACAAACCTGGAGAGCCGTTCAGAGCCATTGTTACTGAAAGAAGCACTTGGCAGCAGCAGGTAGCATCGTTTATCCAGAAACAGCTTTCCTCGTTAAGAATCCCCGATCCGTTAGCAATCTAATTCTGAGGCTGTTGTACAATATTTGAGGGAAAACAAAACAAAGGGATGCAGCGCCTTCAGTGTTGACGTACAAGATTTTTTTTACTCGATTCCCCCCACAGAGCTGTTAAAAAATGTTAAATGTGTATTTGCGAAGATAATTATGAAGTAAAATTTAGAAATTACAGCGGTGCATCCGTGGAAAGCTTTATGGAAATACTATCGTTTTATCTTAGTTCTACGTTTGTCGGTTGGAATGAAGCAATGTATGTGCAAAAATTAGGTATATGTATAGGTTCCAAGGCAGCGCCAATACTAAGCGACATTTTTCTAGCTCGTGTAGACAAAAGTATTCACAATGCTTTAGGAAGCTTGGCAAAAATTTTCCGATTTGTTGATGATTTTTTGATTATTTTTGATGGGAATGAACATGGCTGTAATGTGGTTAATGTACTGAAAGTGTTCCATGAATGTGGCCTAGGCCTTAAGTTTACCCATGAGATTGCTAAAGAAAACAAACTACAGTTTCTAGATCTTTCTCTGCGATTGCTACCCTATCACACATGCTGGATGTACAGGCCTAGATCAAAAAAGCCCATATTACAGTACAAATCAGGACATTCGATGATTGTAAAAAGCGGAATTGCGGTGTCTTGCCTTCGGGCTGCTTTAGTAAAATCTTGTTGCCACAGAATAAAAGAAAGCTTTGCCAATCAGACAACAAGCCTAGCTTCGGTGGGGTACCCTGAACACATTATAGTCAGAGCGGCCGAAAAGGTAATAAAAATAGTAAAGGGTGTACAACCCACAGATTCAAGGAACAGGCTTAGCACGAACAAAAAAAAAAGCACCTTGCAGTTGTACCCTGCGTTCATTATTTTCCCCATGGGCTAAAGAATGTTGCCAGACGGTATGGCGTTGAATAGTTTTCAGCGCTCCTAACAAGGTGCAAAAACTGTGCCAAGCTATTTCCCATCAGTTAGACAATAGGGTAAAAAAATGCAGCTCCGGCCTAAAAGACGATCATGAACTGACAAAATGCAGTATAGGTGTTGTGTACCGGCTTCCGTTGACCTGTGGCAACATGTACATAGGACAAACCGGTCGGTGCATAAACACCCGTCTAAAAGAACGTGAACGTTCTCTCGGTAAAGAAAACCATTCGCACTTGTCGAACCAGTGTAATTTATGTCATTGTGATCCGGTATTTTTCAACACTGACATTTTGTTTTCAGATAAAAACAAACCAACACGTGAAATCACGGAAGCATTTCATATCAATAAGTGCGCTGGAAAATGTATAAGCCAACCATCGGTTGCAATCACTTAAAATGAATTTGCTTTTTTAAATACTGGATGAACCTTCTTAATCTGTTTTAATCTGTTTCTGTTTTATTGACCGCTCTTGTTGCACATGCTCAGCGCTGATAGCTTGGGTATATATGTTCTGTATCTTTCCGAAAATTAAAAAGTTGTGAGTAAGCGCTTGTGTGTTTCCCTTCACTGTGTCCTTGTCAATTGTGCGCGCTAAATATTTTATTATGTCTTGATCTTCATACAACACTAATCGTGTCGTACGTGCTATCTGATAAAAGATTACTGCATCTTTATCGAATTGTTGACAACACTCCTGAAATTTCGGATAACGCAAAGGCCGTCCTGCAGCGAGCGATGGCATATAACAAAATTAAATTATGGGATTTTACGTGCCAAAACCACGACCTGATTTTGAGGCACGCCGTAATGAGGGACTCCGTAAATTTGGACCATCTGGGGATCTTTAACGTGCACCTCAATCTAAGTATACACGGGTGTTTTCGCATTTCGCCCCATCAAAATGCTGCCGCCGTGACCGGTATTCGATCCCGCGACCTCGTGCTTAGCCGATGGCCTAACGGCAATGGTTCAGTGATAAAAGCGACCGACAAGAAGTAAACCGATAAGAGATATGTGAAATTCTACAAGTGCGTTTCTTCACACACCTAGCTTGACTTAACAATGATGGTGGACCTCGGATTGGAATCATAATTTGGGTGTCGACATGCGGGCTGCTGACACCATTCGTGCTGCCTTCCTTCTTTCGTTCCATCCAAGCTTTGAAAACGCGTGTCTCAGGTTTAACAGTGCTGCTAGCTGGAACAGCGGTCATCTTGGTTTGCGCAAGTTAGCTGTGTGGGAAAGCCTGCTTGCGGAATTTTGCATATCGTCCACTGCCACGTGGCATTATGAGCAGACACACTCTTAAGCAAAATTACACCCTTTTGCCACACAACGATAATCGTCATCTGGTCCGCATTTCCTTTCTTTAACGCGGCGAGACCGGTACTTCCCAGTAACAAACGACATGCGCGTTATCAGCATGACATAGCATTCCCGACAGGAAAGTAGTGGGCGCGGCGTTTTCGAGAAAGGAAACGCAAGCAAGGCAGATGACGATTATCGTTGTGTGGCAGATATACACCCCGAAGGGTGTGCTTTTGCTTAAGAGTGCAGAGCATGACACATTAGGGACCGTCATTCCGTGGCCCGATAACACGGCCTGTTCTAATTTCAAGTAATTCAGGGGACATACGTACAGTCGACCAAAAAAGTTTACGGACCAAGAGATCTCACAAAAAGCTGAATATCTCCTCAGTCTCAAGACGCAGCCTGTTATTCCCATTTCCAGCCTTTTGCGGCATATGCGAACAACATTGTGATGCACAATTTTAGTGGCTGCTTTTAAAGGCTACTGGTATATTTTGAATTTTCTGAGATCCCTTGGTCCGTAAACTTTTTTGGTCGACTGTACGTATAGGCTGCCTGGTGCGGCGAGCTGTTAACTTCTAAAGACTGAAGGTCAGAATGACATATTTACTTTCTATTTCTTATGCTAACTTCACTTTCTTTTTGAAATAGTTAACTTTGTTTTCTCTTTGCTAGTTTTGAGTCGTTAACTGTTTTCACATATTATGCTATGGCCATAGCGTCCACAAGCGTTGCATCTATGATCGATGACACTTGAAACCAGTAAATAAAGGATAAACGTATGCGCGTAAACACTTTCAGTCACTGCTTTCGTTTATATACCCCCACGTATGCAATGTAGTCAAAGCAAGTTTCATGGAGATCTAAAACTGCCTAAGCCAAATAGACGCCGATAGACCAAGGCAACGCATAAAAATGGGTTCGGATGAACGAAGGGATAATGTCAAAGCTGATTGCTCTATTCACGCATGTTATAGGTATATCCCTGCCGACACTACTATTGTGAAACGCTTCAGCAAATTATTGCACGTGAATGCTGGCAAATGTCTAGGGGCATGTTAGCTTTTATACGCATTTCCACTCCAAAAACGGATACATTTTGATTCGTCGATAGCTTCTAACAGGGGCTTGGATGCTTTGGATGCTCCCCACCCATGCTCTCATATCCCGAAATTTTGTATAGAACAAGGGGCACGCTGTTCAGCAGTGATCCACGGTAGGAAACATGGACGTAATGCTCGCGGACATTTCTTGCCTTCAGGGGCATAAAATATGCCCTGAGACATCCAAGTTAGCTGCATTCTTTGTTTGATAGTGCTTTTTTGTGCAACGTAAACGGAGAAATGAAAAAAAAAACATTGTTGAAGTGCTCCAGCACACTACACCATGTTCTTTTCTTCTACATTGTTGCTTCTTCTGTTTCGCGAAGGGTCATTTGAGCAACATTTCGCTAGAATACGCTGGACCTTACATTCAAAAGGGCACAGATGATGACGTGCGTCGAAAGCAGCCAGAATGAAAGAAAAAATAGCAGTTGCGAAATCATGAGGCCATAGAAGTGCAAAGAAGCCAGCAAAAACACTGCGAAACAAGGAGCCCGTAAGTATACTCGAACGGCTAGCCGGCTCATGCTGTATTACGCATTCCACTAGACCGATGCAGCCATTTCCTTCCGTATGCATGTTCGCATATTCTGGGTGGAATCAGGCCAAGGGTCGAGGTACCTCGTACGTTTGCCATACAAAGCAATTTTCTTATGCGTCGAGTGACTGGTTGCACATAAAAGAAGGTTATGACTCGAAATTATTCATGCCGCTATGGCTTTCGCAGGCAGATGGCTATTGAGAGCGCCAGAAAACCAAGGAAAGCTATCACAGGCGAGTAATTTAAGTAAGCAATATTTCCTGCGGCTACTCTGGCAAGATGACAAACAAGCAAACTGCATTACTTTAACTCGTAGAAGTTTGAGCTGTGCACCATTTTAAAGAAGAAAGTCATAGTTTCTCTACGAGTCCTAGTGTAAAAAAACAACAACAACAACTCTCTGAGCTGCGCATAGATCTCCGAACGCTAGAGGGCATCCACATTTTGCCGCTATTGCAAGAGTAGGGCTGAGCTTCTTTGGTTGTGATACAAATAGGCTGTTCTAGACCAACAAATTATTTTGCTGAAAGAAGCCTGTATTACACAAAACTGAAGCAAGAAGTCTCTGGCTCTGTTGTTATGCAATGATATAATATTAAAGCCGAAGTACAGATGAATGAGCATTCAGGTATTTGGGTCACTGCCTTAAGCATGCGACATCTAGCGACAGTATTCCATCCTGGCAAAGCATTCCTCTTCATTTCCTTTCAAAGTCATGCATTGTTCACGCATATGTCGTTTCGATCACCGTCGCAATCCTGCTGCTTACTTGCCTACTTACGCGTTACACATTATCTATTTACCTTATTCCTCTCGCGTAACTATGTTGCGTCAGAACATTCTGTACTTTAAGAGAAGTGAAATGTGCCCCCCAGGCTTATGTAACCGATCTCGGAAGCCATTGCGACCATGGCCAACAGCTACTCTTCTAGAACGTTACCTTGTTTGTGGCTGTTAAAAGCTTTCGAGCTTTAATCACTTTGTCGAAAAATAGCAGGTGAAACGCGCCCAAACGTGCACGTACATCGTCGCCCATGTCAAGTGGCGTTGCATACCACCGCAGTAGCTTAGCGGCTATAGGGTGTTGCGCTGGTGA
Source organism: Dermacentor albipictus (assembly GCF_038994185.2). NCBI lineage: Eukaryota > Metazoa > Arthropoda > Arachnida > Ixodida > Ixodidae > Dermacentor > Dermacentor albipictus. The sequence goes on along the minus strand of NC_091821.1, from coordinate 69,934,637 downwards.
GCATGTGGTGCGGGTTCGATCCAAGGTAAGTCTACCTGGTAGCGAAGCTTTCAAAAAAGCCAACACCATCCAAACATTAAAATTTAAAACAAATAAGTTATGGGGTTTTACGTGCCAAAACCACTTCCTGATTATGAGGCACGCCGTAAGGGAGGGCTTCCGGAAAGTTGGACCACCTGGAGTTCTTTAACGTGCACCTAAATCTAAGTACACGGGTGCTTTTCGACTTTCGCCCCCATCGAAATGCGGCTGCTTTGGCCGGGATCATCCAAACATGGCGGTTCATCGGCGGTTCACTTCGCGCAATTCGTGTGACTAGAGAACATTGCCGGTGCAGGAAAAAAAACGAAGTGACGCCGTGTCCATTTAAAACATAAGTGACGCCATTTTGTTCTCAAAAGCGCGAAATTTGTATATGTGGCCTGGCGAGCTGTGTATTCCAGTGCCCCGCCATTCCACTTGCTGGGCGTTTCGAGCTTTGAGCGCGGAAAGCGATGCAGCAGAAGATCAGCCGTACCGGTGTTGAAATGGAACCCCTGCACAGAACATATATTTTCTTTGAGGCCGACGAAAGCTTTATGTGTAGAGTTCTGGTCCCACCTTCAGACGCCAAGCCAATCGGTCAGGGCAGCCGCACGAGAACAGCTAAAGTAAATAATTGTGTGGTAGTCGTAACTCACTACTTCTGACCGAACAGGTTAAGTAAGGATGAAACTACCCGCGCCACTAAATTTAGACAAACATCGACAAGCAAAATAACACATCGTGTGAGGGGGCATATTGTAAAAGGTGCACTTTACGAGAGCTCCTTTCAGCGCAGTTCAAGAGCTGCATTACATTGCAAGTGATAGCGGCGTCACGCTGTAAAGAGGTATTTATTGATAATGATAAAGTAAAACACAGTTGTATTTTTTTTCCGGCACGCGTATACAAAATTGATTATGCATCTTTATTTTTGTTGAATGAATCCAACTGTGTCCCGTTTTAATTAAAAAAACACTTTTTTTTTCTTTCCCAATGTTCCCCATTCACATGGCCGCGTTTCAATCGCTTCTTCCATAACGAACGCTGATTATGTACGTGACAATTCGTTCTGAACCGCTTTTCGCCCGAAGCTTCACGACCTATTTGGGTCGTCCTTGTTCGATCCCGACCGCGGCGGCCGAATTTTGATGGGGCGTAATACAACAATTAAAATATAATTCTGGGGTATTACGTGCCAAAACCACTTTCTGATTATGAGGCACGCCGTAGTGGAGGACTCCGGATCAATTTTGATCAGCTGGGGTCCTTTAACGTGTACCTAAATCTAAGTACACGGGTGCCTTTCGCATTTCGCCGCCATCGAAATGCGGCCGCCGTGGAAATACAACAATGCTCGTGTACTTAGATTTAGTTGTACGTCAAAGAACCTCATCTAGTCAAAACTGATCCGGAGTCCTCCATCACGTCGTGTCACAAAATAACAAATAAGTTTGGGCGCGTGAAACACCAGACAATAATTAATTATTAAATTGACATTGTATGTAATAAATAGTGTTGTTAAATGACCAAATGCTGCGCAGTGGGCTATGAGGGACGTCGCAATGAAGGGCTCCGGAATGATTTTGACCACTTGGGATACTTTAATGTGCACCCGAAGCACAGCACACGGACATTTTTCCATTCGGCACTCTCACCGGAACGTGGCCGTCGTGGCTGCTAATCGAACCGGTGACCTCATGCTAAGACGTTGCAAAGATGCAATTTATGTATGTGCGACATTGCATGCATTTTCGTGTAAAAGCAGTGACATGTGTAAGTTAGCATTTTTTAGTGTGACGTATTGAAACATTCTCTGCGTAGTTATTGCATTTGTAATTTTTACATTGTTCCTTTTATGTCTAGACTCTTGTCTGACATGTAATTTATTTTTATACTTATTTATTTATTTATTTATTTATTTATTTATTTATTTACCCACAGCGCCACAGTGGCATTACAGCGGGGGGGGGGGGGGGTTGTACAAAAGAAAAAAAAATATTGCAATGGCAGTCACAATGACAATGCAAACACTTCATTGTCAGTAATATTAACAAGAAATGAAGATAAAGCATTCCATTCTCGAACAGGGTGAGGGAAAAACGACATCTTGAACATATCGGTTCTTGACCTGAATTCACGCACTTTATGGTTATGATCAACCCGCTCGGATCTGTAGTGTGGTTGAAAAATGTACTTCTCCCTAGGAATAGCAATCTTATCGTAATATATGTTATGAAAAAATTTAAGCCTTAGCTTTCTTCTTCTTACTTCAAGGCGTTCCCATTCTAATTCCTGTTTTATACCAGACACACTAATGTATCTACTATAATTCCCAGAAACGTAGCGGGCTGCTAAGTTCTGGATTCTTTCTAATTTTTGTCTGTCAGTCTTTGTCGGCGGGTCCCATACAGTACAAGCATATTCCAACGCGGACCTAATATACGTTTTAAATAGTAAATCCCTAGAGTCTTGCGGAAACATTCCCGTGTTACGTCGCAAAAAAAACAACATTTTGCAAGCTTTCCCAGCAACATAATCAACATGTCGATGCCAACATAGTTTTGAGGTGATGTACACACCTAAATACTTATATTCGAGAACAGTTTCCAATAAGTGGCCGTTTATGTTATAGACGTAATTAGGTACATTCTTTTTCCTCGTGAAACACATGTGCACTGTTTTTTGCAAATTTATATTCATGTGCCACTGTTCGCACCACCGGTGCAATGTATTTAGGTCTTCCTGCCCCTGTGGGACTGACCCCTGTGGGACGCCTGACGTGACGGAAGTTGCATTTGATTTGGCTCCGTTTATTGTGACATACTGACACCTTAAACTTAAATATTCCCTAATCCATTCTACAACCTTCTCATTCACACTTAAACAGCGCAACTTGTGGAGTAAGAGACCATGACCTACTACGTCAAAAGCATTTTTAAAATCAATGAATATGCAGTCAATGATGCTACAACGATCCATAGCTTCGCTCCATAGTGAAAAGTAGTAGCCGGCAGTTCTCTTGGTGCCAATAATTCTTTATTTAATAATAATAATAATAATAATAATAATAATAATAATAATAATAATAATAATAATAATTATAATAAAGTTGCGTAGCCTGAAGTAGCATCGATTGAGCATAAATTTAGAAACTAATATTAGTTTCGGTATATTCGTCCTAAAGGTACCCTTGGAGTTGCAATTTAGTTCCTGCCCAACATCTTCAGGGAGGGCTTTGTGAATTAATCAGTAGAACGCCTATGTATTTCGTAGCCCGTTTTGGAGACCGACATGTATAAACTATTGAAGTGCTAGTCTTAGAATATTCCGGCCGCCATGCAACGCATGAAATTCTCTGAATGCATTTGTCTGTGGTAACCTGCGCTGTTCGAAAATATTTGCACGCTAAGCTTTACTATTTCACCCATGCCCCCCTCCTCCCCCCCCGGCCCCTTAAAAAAGAAAAGAAACATTTTATTTGGCATGAAACGTCTTTGAGATCGGTTACTTGTAACGAAAACATGCTACTTCATTATTACTTATATATTTGAAACCGTACTATCCAAGCGCCTTACTTTAATTGGCATCCTTGTGTAGCGAAAAGCAGCCATTGCTTTATAATACACGTGTGGCGTGCACAGATGGCGCCGATGCTGCGCCACACATCACGCAATCGGAGCTAAATTCAGCCTCTCGCTCGGCGTTGAGAAAGACAGAGGTGGGCAGTATGTTTGTCGGTCTGAGCTGGGGTGGTCGCATTTCAGGGAGCTAACTAAGCCATAATAGCTGAAATGCATTAAACTCAAACCAGTGCTCATCAGAAGGTATAAGACCGACAAGTCTGGAATTTGTTCCATAAGTTTCACACTTGCTCCGCTATGGCTAAGAGACCCGAGCAGCGAGTCTCTCCAACCCTTTTACCATCGCGAAATGCTCCCGTCTTCATAAGGAGTGCACGCGCAGGAGCACTAGTCATGTACGAGAGCGGCGGGTTCAAACGGCGCAGGGCAGTCTCGGGAGCCGCCAGTAGGGGGCCATTTCTTTACCCGTAGTGCCCAAACACCCCCTGCAAAACAAATTGGCCCACTATAAATAGGGAGCGAGCATGATTGCATAACCAGACCGTGCGACGCCCCCTAGCTGTAACATAAGTTCGGCATATAAGGTTTCTAATGCGTTAATAACTATGAATTGCGCATTTGGTATACGTCATTTCTGTATCTGTGCCATAATGCCCACACACCGTCTGCAGTCCGCACAAGACGCTTCACGTACACCACTGCGGCTGCGTTCCTGACACAGCCTATCCAATTTTTCTTCTTTATTAGCTTTTCGCTGAGCTTCAACTGCCTCGTAGGTAGCGGACTTATGAAAAACGCTTCTTTTCTTCTCCGCAAAGTTTTAAAAACGTCGTTGTAATGAAAATTTTGCGACTGCCGCAATGCCGTAACTCGGAGCGCCCGCGGGACGCATCAAAATTGACTCTACAGCAAGGGGGAATAGACGGGCGCGCCATGCCGTTCATGTCAACATCGGCCCGCAGGCATATACGTCTCCGTAGACATAAGCACAGGAAGTTTACAGTAGTGACTAATATCGGTTCAGTCTTACCACGGAACGTTTAGTCATGAAATAGTGAACAACAACAGTGGGAGTAGAGACAAAAACACGGACATCGCGATATTTAAACAAAAAATGAAGCACACTGCGAGTAAGCAGTCGGTAACGGAACTCGGAAGAATATTCGACGTTTAATATTTAGACACAGAATAGCTTCAGATGAATAATGCACCTTGCTGTTATTCCTTATTTTTTTTTAAATAACGACACACAAAAAATCCTCTAGGAGGGTGGACTGATTGCTCCGGGCTACAACCTCGCTCAGCACGACGCCATGTTTGCCCCGTTATTCATGAGCGAAAGAGACGTCTCGCGTGTCAGCGAAAAATCGCTCGCGCTTCAGAGAAGCCGACATTGAAAGGCGCTCCTCCACCATTTCTTTTACGAAAAGGTCAGCGAAAAATCCACGCGTGAGCACTCAGAGCCGCCAGTTATTGCCTCCTTGTGGGGCCCGGTGTGCAGTTGACTGAGCACCCTCACCTCCACCCCCACCCCCCGGCCCCCGTCCCACTATCTCCGCATCGATATCTCTCCTGAGGTGTGGCGCGTGGTTGGCGTTGTTGCCTGTAACCTTTAAAATAATGAAGCTGGCTGCCGGTCCACGGGTGGACAGGGAGATCCCAGATATATCTATAGAAACATATTGAGTTTATATACAAGAAAGGAAACCAATACGCTATCCAAAGTTGCGTGGTTAAAGGGTTAAGACCCCTAGTAGCACGCACTGTTGCCATAATAATGAGGCAGCGGTACCTCCTAACATTGTTTAAAGGTGGATAATGTGTGCTTTTGCAAGCATTCCCACAACATTCAAAAACGTCGTTGATGTAACATTTTTGCAATGCTATTTGAAATTTCCTACAATATCCGGGCAACTCTCGAATAACATGCCATGTAAACCGATTAACATTCAGGTGCATTCACGTCCACGCTTTGGTGTGGTCTGTTATTGCTTGTGGAGAAGATTTTTCACGCTCATGTTTCGGGCATTCTGGTCTTGCCATCGGCCACTGCTGCGACGGGCAGAGGGCAAAATAAAATATCGCTTCCACTTTACGGTGCTAAAGCTTACATGGTGCACCAAAGAAGTGTAACAATGTCTCACATGTTAATCAACTCAGCTAAGGCACAGATAAAGATTCAAGTTTTCTGAAATGGTAACAAAGCCAGCCTTACCTAAACAGCCGGTGTTTAATGTGCAGACATACTTGTTGCCGGTCATTGGTTACGACTGTAGTAATATTTGTAAAAGCTGTAAAGAGCGCTCTTTTTACGAGCTCTATGTACATCATAGTTCCAATCAACTTCTCCATGTTTTGTATGCAATTAAGACACCACATGATTCTTTCTTTGCAGCATCTAATTTTTATTTTTTTAATTGGGAGTTTGCTGTTACAGAACTACGATCTGATTATGAGGCATTCCGTAGTGGGGGACTCCGGATTTATTTTGACTAACTAGGGTCTTTTAACGTCCATCTAAATCTAAGTACATGAGTGTTCTTGCATTCCGCCCCCGTCGAAATGTGGACGCCGTGGCCAGGATTTGATTTTGTGACCTCGAGCTCAGCGACACAACACCATAACCACTAAAAACCACGGCGGGTTCTGAACTGCATGTAATATGTTGAAATATGCAAAATAGTATTACAGAGCAGCAGCAGCTTTATTCAATAGTTGGGATAACAAGGGGCTTTCAAGTCCCATGGTGAGATGTTCTTATGCATACGAGCACATAACTCAGAGGGAACAACACCCAATATAGTGGAAATACTTATTGCACAGCTTCTGCAAATTTGGTCGCTTTACTTCACAGAACTGTACAGGCACATTGTAAGGTTGCCTTCCTGGCTGAAAGCAATGACAAAAGAGAGAGAGAAAGAGAGATAAAGAGGAGAGGCAGGGAGGGTAACCAGATATCAGTCTCCGGTTTGGTACCCTACACTGGGGATGGGAGATAGGGGTTAGAAAGAGGACAGAGGGGAAAACGTTAAAAAAAACGCACACACGCAGGCACGCACACACGCAGGCACGCACACACAAGAGGTATTCCAGTTAAAGACGTTCACAAAGGCCGGTAGGTACAGAAGAAGGCCGTGCAAGCACCAAAGCAATGGCAAAAAAAAAAAGAAATTTGGGGTTACCACAGGGATGGGTGCACTACTTTTGAGGCAACACGTAGACGTTTCAGTTGATGTTGAAGGCCTCATTGGCGGGAAAAACAGTAATAGTAAACTCCACTACAGATCGACACTGGCTCAGTTTCCTTCAAGGTCTCCAGTAATGTTCTCGCATACGCAAGTAGCTCGCAGTGGAAAAGCTTCAGCACCTAGAGGAAAGAAGTCAGGTGGGACACTGGTACTTTACTAGAGACTGCCCACATGCGCACGTCGCTCTCAAGAGACGACTCGGTACTGTGCGCAGTTGCTATATACGGACTCGTCCCGTAATCTCCAGAGCTGTTCCAAAACACATGTTCGGCGTTAGACAATACGAAAGCGTCTCCTCCTGTGTCCGACGAAGGAAAGCCACGCGCGTCATCCTCGTCTGTGATAAACTGCGACATAAACTGACCGCGCCGTGCGACGAAGAGTGCGGAGAAGTTGACTCGCTAACTCGCACTAGCGGAAGTTTCCCCCATCGCTGTATTGTCTCGTTTGCCGAGTGATCGTCGCTGCGACAGTCGTCACTTGACCCGAAACAGCTAACGAGCTCAGAACGTACAGCGTCAGCTATCCTTCGATGTTTTTGCCTGCCGCATACTTCACTTAGTGCACACTCAAAGTGACACTAAAGGTTACTATAAAGTCAAGTTAAAGTGATAAATCAATGCTCTAGAACGTCTAAGGCGTCAATATAATCACGAACAGAGCTTTAGTAACCGAGAAATTGAGGTAAATGCAAGACACGATGTGAGACCCCCCAGTGACCTTCCGGTACTAGCCCGATGACGAAGGCACTCCTCACCATAATTTATGTCACTAGTACTCAACTACTCGTATTAAAAAGATGATTTCATTAGGTTATAAGGCGGAAGAAAATGCTACTTGTCTGCTTCTGTTCCATTCTAAGAAAAAACAACATTTTGACTTTGCCCTTCAGTAGTACGGGTGGTCGAAAGGTTTCGTTTTCACTCCACTCTGCGCCGCGCGCGCTTTGGAGTTTCAGTTGTTTCGTTATCGCGTCGTGCTGCGCTGGTTCTGCTGGCTCGCGAAACTTGCATTTGGAACAAGCAGCGAGAATGCCACGTCCATGTGATGTCATGGGATGCGCGAACGGTCCGCGGAACTTGGCCAAGGGCAGTTGCAGCTTCGTATCCAACGTTACTTATCCCTCTGTGCCAACGAGAGAACCTCTCCGTTCGAAGTGATGAAGTGCCGTAGCTGTGCCACAGCGCGATGACAAAAGCCGAAAAATTGCATAGTGTGCTCGCTGCGCTTTCGTCCAGAGGATTACGAGTTCAAGGCCGACTTACTGATGTCGTAGGGAGTGCCTTTCAAAGCAATGCTTTCCCGTAGCGCTGTTCCGTCGGTCTTGCCTGCATTCTCCGAAAAGCAAGAACAACGCAGGTCGAAGACCTGCGTTGTTCTTGCGCTTGTTCTTGAACTTGCGACGTTCTCGAACGTCGCAAGTTCTGCGGACATTCTTTTTCTTTGTCAAAAAAGGGGCAGTCAGTATTAGTAGCAGAGGTATATGCCTCAAACAAGAAAGCAATATATTCACAGCTTGTTCATTTGGGCCAGTTGGTACGTCTTCTGAACAGCAGATTTAAGGAGTGCCACACAGGACCCAGTAAAAGAAACACAGGACAGAGCACTCTGGCTTGTGGCTCTTTTGCAGTCCTTGGACCCTATAACGTAAAAATATTCCAATTTGTTTTTATTCAAATCTCCTGAGGTCTAATTTACGCAATCGCCGAAGCTATCATCTGGCGGTGACACAGCGTTGTTTCAACCGGCCAATGAGACGCCCTCCTCGTTTATAGGAGCACTTGTTATATTTTTTTTTGCTTTCAAGGTGAATAGCATGGCGGCCTTGACTGTATTTATTGCGATACCAATTACATGAACCTTGTCTGCGCATTTCTGCCGCCACCGTGATGTTCCGTAGGAAGTCCAAGGCACCTGAGGGGGGGGGGGGGCTGCTGCGTACGGCGCTGCGGCGCGGCAGCGTGAGCGCTATCTAGAAAGCGATCTGCGATGGAGCCGCAGTGTGCAGAATGCTGATAGCTTCGTGTGCGCTGTATTGACGCGACAGCGTTAAGGAGCTCGTGTCGCAGAAAAGCTGGTGTCGTCAATGTCGGCGGCGTTGGCCGTGAGAGAAAAATGGCGGAAGGCAATTCATAAATAAAAACAACTTGCAAGATGGGCTGGGTGGGAATCGAACCAGGGTCTCCGAAGTGTGAGATGGAGACGCTACCACTCAGCCATGAGTTCAATGCTTCAAAGCGGGACAAAAGCGCCTCTAGTGAATGTGGTGTTGCCTTAGAAACGTGTCGTAGAAAGTTATACTGCGGTGTATATCAGTAATTATGAGCATGTAAATTACAGAAGTCGCAGTTCAACGAGTAGCGAAGTACGTTGCCGCTACATTTCTCTGCTCCGGGTGCACACGCACAGCCATCTTGCGGCAAACATAGAATACCCCCTCCTCGCTATGTACGGCGCTGCCCCGACAGGTGGCACGCCACTCGCCCGCGTCTCCCCTTCCTCTCGTTTGAGCGCATTGGGGACGTGCGGGGACCGGTGCTAGGATGCCCCAATACCCTTGCGTTTAATACGTTTTCTCACTCTCTCACCTTTCAACTTCCAGCGTGCGTCACTCGAACCCTCGTGTTTAGGCGACGCGGCTCCTCTTTCCGCTCACAGCGCGATTCCCATGTGCAACGTCCTATGCGGGACGCCTCTGACGTGATCGCTGCGCCGTAGAGCATCTGGTGGACGAGCGTCCCCTGCGATGTGTGCCGTGCTGCTGGCGAGGAGTCGTGCGTCTGCGTGATGCTCCCAAGCGGGATAGAGGACGATCCCATCGAGGCGTCAGCCTCATGATGGCGTCCGCCTTCATGGCGCGTTGCGGCCCGGCTGTCCGTGGCGATCACGATGTTTGGCTCGCGTACATCGTTTCTCTCTCCGAGACACCGAGTTCTTTGGTTCGTTCCGCTTGCTCAGGCGCACGTTTCGTCTTTGTGTGACTCAAGAGCATGCCGATCGAATGAGTCGGTGGTGCGAACGGGGTGCGATAACGCTATCGCGTTCCACTCTTGAAGGCGAAGCTTAAGGGTCCTGCAATTTTTTTGTTGCTTAATTCTGTAGAATCGAGAGGCCGCACGAAGGTCTATCCGCTCGCTGTTGCTGCCACAATTCCTCACTCCAGAGTTTTGAAAGCGAGTGCCAGCGTTCATCGAATGAGATGTCTTCATGTTTGCTTGGGCGCGCGTGACACCATGCTTGTTAATTTCGTTAGTAAGCGAATGTTTACAATTGTATACGGCCGATCAATCTACTACCCTTACTTCGTATAACTGTCTACTAATTTGCTATCGCAATCAATGCTTTGCCTTTCTGGCGAAACTGTGACTTTCTTTATTTAATTGGCTGACCAGAGGCGAGTAGCACAGGGAAGTGGAGAGAGATTTGGTGGGGCCGGGCTAGCGCAGTGAAAGTAGATAACCTTGTGCGGAGGGCAGTGCTGGCGTAAGCGATTGGCCTGTTCCTCCTTGTGTCTGGTTCTTGCCTCCTTCTATAACTAGCGATGAGGTCAAAAGCACTTTGCAAGACATGAAACAAGGAAGAGCGGCAGGAGAAAATGGAATAACAATCGATTTAATCAAAGATAGAGGAGGCATAATGCTTGGAAAACTGGCGGCTCTACATATGAAATGTCTATCGATGCAAGGGTCCTAGAAAACTGGAAGAATTCAAACATTATACTAATCCACACAAAGAGAGACGTTGAAGAATTGAAAAATTATAGGCCCATTAGCTTACTACCAGTATCATATAAAATATTCACCAAAATAATATCCAATAGAATAAGGGCAACACTGGACTGTTGGTGAGAAAGGAAACAGGCAGGTTTCAGGAAGGGATATTCAACAATGGATCACAGCCATATCATTAATTATGTAATCGAGAAATCCGCAGAGTACCATAAGCCTCCCTATAGGGCTTTCATAGAATACGAAAAAAGCATTTGACTCAATAGAGATACCAGCTGTCATAGAGGCATTACGTAATCAAGCAGTAAAAATTGCTTGCGTAAATACCTTGGAAAATATCTACAGAGATTCAACAGCTACCCTAATTCTTCACAAGAAAAGTAGGAACATGCCTATAAAAAGGGTCAGAGACGGAGACAAAATCTATCCAATGCTATTCAGTGCGTGCTTGGAAGAAGTATTCAATCTATTAAACTGGGAAGGCTTAGGAGTAAGGATCGACGGCGAATATCTCAGCAACCTTCGGTTTGCCGATGACATTGTTCTGTTCAGCAGCACTGCAGATGAGTTAGAACAAACGATTGGGGACCTTAACACAGAGAATGTAAGAGTCGGGTTAAATATTAATATGCAAAAGACAAAGATAATGAGGAATAAATTGACAAAGAAACAAGAGTTCAAGATCGTCAGTCAGCTTCCACAGTCTGTGAAGGAGTACGTTTACCTTGGTCAACTAATCACAGGGAACCCTGATCATGAGAAGGAAATTCACATAATAATAAATATGGGTTGGATCGCATACAGCAGACATTGTCAGCTCCTGACTGGAAGCTTACCATTATCATTGAAAAGGAAGGTGTACAATCAGTGCATTTTACCGGTGCTGACATGAGGGGCAGTGACTAGTAGATTGACGAAGAAGCTTGAGACCAAGTTAAGGACTACGCAAAGAGAGATGGAACGAAGAATGTAACGCACAACGTCAGGAGACAGCAAGAGAGCGGTTTGCATCAGAGAGCAGACGGGTATAGCGGATATTCCAATTGGCATTATAGAGAAAAAAATGGAGCTCGGCAGGTCATGTAATGCGAAGGTAAGATAACCGTTGGACCACTAGGGTTACAGAAACGGTTCCAACAGAATGGAAACGCAGTCTAGGACGGCAGAAGACTAGGTGGAGCGATGAAATTGGGAAATTCGTGGGCGCTAGTTGGAATCGGTTGTCGCAGGACAGGGGTAATTGGAGATGGCAGGGAGAGGCTTTAGTCCTGCAGTGGACATAACATAGGCTGCTGCTGCTGCTGCTGATGATGATGGTGATACTACTGCGAACAACAAAAATGCACATCCCTGTCACTTCGTGCATAATCCGATACATACTTCTCGCAGAAAAACAAGAAAAATCTAGGGGGGGGGGGGCATCTCAGCGTTTTTTATGATGTGTAATCCGAGGTCATTACTTGTCACTGAGTGTGTAGCTGAGTTGTGTCGCCGAGTTTAATGCGATGGCGAAATGTTGCTCAATTTAGTGCTGCCGCGTATATGGTTCTGAGTGTAACGTTGCTGCTTACGAGGTTGCAACAACGCAAGATGACAAACCGGCCACATTGCCATCTCCTAGCTGAGTTTTATTTTGCGGAGTTCTCATTGCGGTAGAGTCTCACGCACATTGCCTTGAGTGTTCTTTCTCGATGACACCCCTTTTCAGCACGATGACAACAGTTTGCCGAGTGATGACAGTACTTTTCCGAACGGCGCCATGATGTTGACACTACATTTCTTCATCGGGTTCGTAGGCGAACACCACCTGATACCCTGGAGGGATGTCGTATTCGTCGTCCGACGGTTACCTGAAGCGCGTTGAGTCCTATTCGTCGTCGTCGTTCATGGGCTCCGGCAATGAAGTCTACAGGCCCCCGACAATGCGAAAGGCAGTAGAAGGCAGCTGCAACTCGCCGTGGTCGATCCGCAGCCGCTCGCTCAGCCATCTAATGAATCGCCCGTTAGGCAGAGCTCAACCACGTGCACAAGCTCGAAGATATTCATTACTCTCGCACGTTGCAAGGGTGGCGCAGTGGTTGGCCCGCTAACCACCACTGAGGATCGAATCCTCGACGTGACCACTCCTTTTTTCAGTTAGATGGAGATGTAATTTCTGTGTCGTTTTTCTGCCACAGCTGCCACGGCTTTCTGATGCCGGTGGGTTTGAACAATGAGCCAAGTAATGGTATCATGTTAAGGAACAGTAATACCACAAAAGACCTTCATTCCGAATGTGCTCGTTGTGGATGTGCTAGCCAGATGGACAGAAACTTTCATTCCCCATAGCCAACGAGTTCGAGAGGAAGTTTAACATGGCCACAGCTCCCCCGCTTGCCCGACCTATGTCTTATGTATTGTCTTGGATACCAAGCGTGAGTTTGGCGCAATTTATCTTTTCTAGTTATTTTTGGAAATCTGCAACATTTCCGCTTTTCGATCATCATTCTTATGAAACATTTCTGTCTCAATTGAGCTTAGAACACCAATTAGGACACTTGTTTCGAAAATCCCAGGTTGCGGGTGTGCGTCCCACAGAGTCATACATTGTCTCACTACTTTTAAAAGTATGAAGTCTGCTCAATGTTCGAAACTGGGACACGTAGGTGGGACACAGACTTTTATCTGCGCATGGCAAACTGCATGCGTGCTCGCGGGCTTGCCTGCACTTGTGAATATTTGTACGTGCCCTTTGCCAGCTGCAAGAAAATTGAGCGTGATAATAGTGTTAACCTCTGGTTGATAGTTTTCGTGTTTCTATCTTTTTTTCTTTTCAATGCCTCCTTCGCGTTTTGTACGAATAGAAATGCAACTGGTAACTTTCTCCGACAAAGCGCTACTCTACGCGGGAGCACCAGAAGATCATGGACATGTCCCTGGCCGTGTCAGCTTGTGGCTGATCTTAGAATCCCGAGTTGGGTTCACTTAATGCCTCTTTCGGAATGTCCCAGTCCGAAGGCCGTCTACTTATTCACCGCCGTTGCAATATTGGGGGACCTAGAGTAGCACCGCAGAGTGCAGCCACTGTGTCGGAGGTTATAGGTATCGTCTCTTTTGTTGTTTTCTAGTGAACAGCATAAGGAAATTCACATGGAAAGAAGAGGTTGATACAAAACGCCGGAGTGCAGCGGGGCTTACTCTTTCCAGATCAAAGCGCCGTCCTTTAGTGGCGCAGCCCTTTGTTCTCGCATTCTCGGCCCGGTGGAGACCGCGCCATTTGCGCTTCACTCGAGCCATTGTCTCGCGCCCTCTGGCTTTTAGTTCCGCTTCCTCGCAATTCACTTTCCGTCAGTGTTCGCTTCCCTTCCTCTTCGCGCCGACCCAGCCGGTTGGCTTTGGTATAACTGCGCGGGCTCTAGCCACCTCTCTCTCAAGACCTGTCGCTCTAAACCTTTCTGTTTGTTTTTACGCGCGTCAGAGTGCATATTTGCACTCGGAGTGTTCACCCAGCCGCCTGCCCGCTTAGGCGATTTGCCTGCGCATCTTCCCACTTTTCTCCCCCAAGCACTCCCTTCCTCCCTTGGCCGAGAAAGGGAGAACACACGACGGCGGCCGGCCACTGCGCTCGGGGCTTTGTGGAATGTGCCATGTCGCCTTGAGTAACGGCCGCTCCAATGCAGAGCCGACCCTTTGGTCCCTGTCAGCGAAAAAGGCTTGAGGCATGCGCCCGCTTCCTTTACCCGCGCAAATAAAATACGATTTGAGCGCGCTTTTTGTTGTCGTCGTACCGGTTTTTCAGCGTTGCTCAGGCGCATCGTTCTCCGGACCCCCTTGCCCTCGCCGACACCCTCCAACTGCCGCCTGTATAGACGGCCTCTCCCTCGCGGATAGCCGGCGTCCCTCTTCTAGTGGACAAGACAAGTGGAGCGACACTTTACTCCCGAACTAGCGACCGACGGCTGCTCCTATTTCCACGCGTTACCAGAAAATAACATTGTCGCCCCAATCGACAGAGTCCGGTAAGATAAATTTGCTCTAAGTTCTCGAACACGCTGTCGTTTCAAGTATCGCTTGACTCGTAGAGCGAATGATTCTAGTGCACGTGTGCTACGCCACTGAGAAGTGCGTAGGAGGCGACTGAAGATATCGCCCACTTACCAGATTTTCTCCTTCTCGCTTATTTAAGTTCACAAGACAGCTACATTCAATGAACAGTTTTCAAAGCTCACCGAATCTCCTTTGAACATGCTGCGGCCTTTATGCTGTCTGCGGCAGCATGGACAAAGAAAGTATATCTACTTTATATTAAAGAGTATATAAAATCTATTTTGCACCAATGGCTCAGCTAGTAAAAACGAGCTTCTAAATGCCAACCTACTTTTTCTCACTTTTTGCATGATCTACTGGCCCATTCTAATGCTTCTGTAATAACGTTTTGTTAATAAATGATATTATTATAAAATTATTTCACAGTAACTCTACAGATTAAGGACGGAACACGTATCGTGACCACGTACATCGCCACACAATTTTTGTAATACTGCCGTAATAGCAATGTAGTGCTAGGCTCAAGCGTGCGTGAATTTTTTCTGGGCCATACGGCCAAATTCTAGACACTTGTGTTGAATTTTCCTCTTTTGCCTCCACGCGGGGCACCGCTACTTTGCCGCTCCTAGGACTCCAACATTACAAATCCCCAACATCACGTAAGCGACGATGTAGATAATGGTGCTCGATGTGTCGGTGAATTTAATCAGCGATACAGTGAAAGCTTAAGTTCAGTGCTGGCATCTAGACAGCGAATTCATATTCGTCTTGTCGCAAAATGTATGTGAGATAAAAATTATTCATCCACACCATGCTCGTGTGTTTCTTGCTGTGGACATGTTTATATGTACCGACTTATATCTGTCCTGTGCCAGTGCATGACGAAGACCTGCGCAACCTTCTGTGGATATGCAAACCATCCGTCGACGTCACCTACGATCTTCATCGCGACCAGCCCATGGATCACATTACCGCTATTTTTTAATTTATCTGGGAGACTAGGCTTCGCTGTCACGTATAGCGAAATTTATAATATGAAAAGGGAAGCTGAAGTAAATAATATATCTACAAACAGGTTATATTTTGTTAGTATGCATTAAAAAATAAGAGTCTTGAAATTTTTTTCAGGCCCTTTGGCGATGCGCTGTTTGTAGAGAATTAAACGCCGGTGGAACAAACCCGGAAAGATTGGAGGGGAAATGTTTCTTTTGTTGTTTTTAGCACTGCAAAAGGAGGAAAAACATTAAAGTGTCTACATGCATGAATACTTGCCATTCTCTGCTCTGCAGCATTCCATTATAGAAGCGACGACAACGACGACAAGAAAACGGCAGCACAGTTTTCAAGCGTATTCGTTGAATACTTTCAGTTTCGTTTTGAAAACGTAGCCTAGCTTTCAAACGTAGCGGAATACAGGACGCCTTCGGAGTTTTGGTCAAGGACTGGCGTCTGGAACACCGCAGAGCAAGTGGAACCGTCAGCCTGGCGCCAAGGCTTTTGCATTAATCAGCATCAGACACGTACAGCTTTTAGGCTGCCGCAGATACTTTCGATCGTGATCTCTAGTTGTGAACGAAACTGGTCTTTCTTTGGAAATGTTCATCACAAGCTTCGCAACAGACGCACAAGTAAACGTGTTCGAAAGCTCATCGATGTACAATCAAATTTGAATGTGGAAGCAGTCGCGAGTGATTCTAATGTGAACGTGTCCAGCGGAAGTGACTCGGACACTAAGTGACCTTTTTCTCAGTTATCAGATTGTGAATCTTTCGTAGAAGAGATTCATGGTCCTCGCGTTATCTGCGCAATTAACACAAGTATTCAAGGAGAAGTATTTTTTACAGAAATAATAGACATAACCTATTTTTAGTTACGTTTCAATTTTTCTCTAAATTTTCGAAGTTTCCTGAAAAAAAGAAATTCGGAAAGAAAACGTTTTTTTCTCCCGCTCAAAATATCCAGTAATTGCGGATCTCTAGCTGTTTGCAGAACATGAAAGTCAAGTTATAAGCAGTCTAAAGACAAGTTTAGTTTTCAACCCTCGTATTGTATCGTTTGCAAATCTTTTTTTTTTCTGAGTGATATTTGGCGATGCCCATAGACATATTTGAAGCTTCGCATGCATTTGGCGAGACAAATTCACTTCAGTGTTGATGGTGATAACAATAACAATAAGAGTGTCGTTGCATGAACACCTTATGCGCGCATAGGCTTGTAGAATCCATTCACTGCAGCACGAAGATTATTCTTATTACTTATTCGTAGATAGTGGTGTTCTAGCACATCTGTCCAGCTCACGGAAGCAAAAGGCGTTGGTTGTTTATGCCCAGACGTTCTTATCTTACACTTCTTAGTATATTTTTTTTCGCTAACCTATCTGGCAGTCATTTCACAAAACATCTACAGCTTCTTAAACAAGAAAGAAAAAATGGCGGTGAGAAGTTGTGAAAGTTCACTTGAAAGAACTGGGCTGTATGGAGGAAAAAAGTGAGGCCCTGGGGTCATTCTCCACAAAGCCTGATTAGACCTGCACCTCCAACCTACGGGTGCACTCTTCCTCTCTACACGTCCTTTTTCTCTTTAGAAACGTGAACATCACCTGCGCGCATCGCGCCTGTCCGGCAAGAGCCAGGTTACAGGGAGAAACCAGCTTGCTTGGCCACCGTTGCGTTTTGCCCCTGCACACAGCGCTCTTATGTTCCATCAACTTTTCGACATGCGGCGACGCCAGCTAAGTGAACACGGACCGCCCATGTATCCCCCATGCTATCCAGCCCCACGCAATGAACCAAAACCCAAGCCTCAGAATCCCACCTCTACAGACCTCAGTGATCAACTGTGGTATCTAGGGCACCTATGGATGAAGCGACACCCTCATTCCTTTTTCACCCTTTCATTTCCCATTTTTCTTCCTGAACCTTGTTCCCTCTGTCTAGGGTAGCAAACCGGACACACGCCTGCTTGATCTCCTTGCCTTTGCTTTTTCTCATCTCTCTCTCTCTTTCTGTTGCCTCGTAGACGAAGACAGCGAGGCCATAAAGTAACTTGTTTTAGCGCTGGCAGACACGGAAAAATGAAAAAGCGCGACATGACATTCGATGCGCTCAAGCGTATTTTTTTCACGTGTCCATATCTGTAGGATTATAACAAGTTCACCATGAGTAACCAATTTGCCGAAACTAATTACTACACCCTCAAGCCTAAAAACCCATTATATTGTTGGGACCGGCCCTCTATTCTTTTCCTATTCCTCCTAGCCAAACTATAAGCTATATCCTACTCACAGGTGTACTCCTGCGCCCATCGGGATCAGAGGTCTACGCCGAAAAAATCCCCCTTCAACTACTCATTTCGATAACGTGTACTAATACATATGTGCAGAATGTCATATATAGGGTGTTTTTTTTAGCTACACCAAATTTTTTAAAGATTGCCTGTGGAAGACCGCACAATTCTAACCCTTGATCTAAATTGCTCAATGAGGCGGCCATTACTTCTACGAGAAATCGATATATTCAATTCAATAATTAACGTAATTACGGTAATTATTTCTTAAAAATAATTACTTGCGCCACATATTTCAATCAACGCATTATAGCCGCAAAATTCGCATGGCGTATCCTCTTGGAACGAATTCTCTGGACAGCACCAGTTCCCAGGCATTAATTTTCAAAGTGTCCGTCGAAGTTCATTGGTGTTCCAGTTATTTTTGTGCGTCAATGCATAAAACAGCGGCTTCATAAAAAATGTAACTGGAACGCCGGTGCATTTAATCGCACACATTGAAAATTAATATCTTGGAGCTGGTACTGTCGAGAGAATTCGTTCCAAGTGGATACGCCGTGCGAACTCGGCGGCTATAATTCGTAGACTGAAACATGTGGCGTGAAGTGATTGATTAAAAGTTAATTAGCGCAACTACGTTTTCTCGTAGAAGTAAAGGCAGCCTCATAGAGGAATTTAGATCAAACGTTACAATTGTGCTGTCTGCCGTAGGCAATCTTTAAAAAATTTGGTGCAGCTGAAAAAAAAAAATTTATCAGCCCTTCCACTCTGTGAAGGACAAGCAGCAAAGCTGTGGTGTGTTCAACCTCAATCGAGGCATCTATGTATATATAGGTATTATTATTATTATTATTATTATTATTATTATTATTATTATTATTATTATTATTATTATTATTATTATTATTATTATTATTATTATTATTATTATTATTATTATTATTATTATTATTATTATTATTATATGGTCGCCTACGCGACTCTGATGTAACTACAACACATAACGCCCACTGGTGCTAACAGTGCGTATATGACGCAGATGGCCGTTAAACCGAGCCACGAAGCTAGCGACGATATGCGTCGACCGGGGCGCAGCCAAAGGAGCGCACGAAACAAAACACGTTTGTTTGTAATTTGCGATAGAGCGTACTTTCTAGTTAATTAGCTGAATGAAACTTGGAAGGAAAAGAGTTTTATTCTGGCGAACAAACATCGGGCTTTCCGTTTCCCTCCCCTAGAAGCGCATGTATTGACAGCAGGCGGGAATACCACAGTATTTACAACTTCCCTGTGAACAACGGAAATATGGAAAGTAGATGAAACTCGGCCTAATGTTAGAGTTGTCTTGCCGCCTAATTGTCATATAATTTGTTTTGTGGTAGTTTTGGTAAAACAAGAGTTACAGCCGTTTTCTGTAACCTTATTGTCTCCGTAGACGGCCATGTATTGACAGCAGACGGGAATGGTGTAACGTTTACAATGTCCCTGTGAACAAATTACGGCAAGTAAATGAAACTCGGCGTAATGATAGAGTCGTCTTAGCGGCCAATTTCAGTATAATCTTTTCCAAGATACCTGCATTAGATTGAGAGCTACAGCGCATTTGTGAGAAACTGCAAACGAAATTTTTTTCGTGTCGACGAGACGCTTAGACGAACGGACATCGACCCCCGTCGCAGGGTAGCTACATGCAGCTTCCCTGTAAAGAAACTCACTGCATACCCCAGAGTAAAGCTTCTCGGAAACCTTATGGTGTTCACCTTTCTTTTCCTACGTCAAATAATAAAGTGTTGGCCATATATACGGCCGGCTATCCCAAAACCTTAGCTAATGAAATCAACAAAAAGAAGAAAAAGAAATGGTATGAAATTATAAATTACAGTGTCAATACCCTGTAACAAACTGTTGTTTGCAATTACAGCAAGCTTATAATTGCTGCATCTTCTTGCGTATCAAATTCTTTAATGCACGATTAAAGTACCCTCCAAGATTGGTTGGTGCTCGTCGCTTTCAGACGTAACGCTATACATAGTAAAAGAATACTAGAAAGAAACTCACCTCGACATATCGCAGCTAAAGTTTCCAGCATCGGTTCAACGCAGCTCCATTCATTCCTGGTACCATTATCGATCTCCTAGTTCAAATCTTCGGCATTTGTAAGCCTCTCATTTGCATAGCTCATTATTCTAATTTCTCATCTTCATTTCACCCCGCACATAGTATACCCGCTATAGGGAATAGGACGAGAAACTTGTTTACTTTTTCTCTGAACAGGTCATTGCTTCATTTATAGCAGTTATCATCTCGTGCCCTTGCGATGAATTTTGAAAGGCAGACATTTCAGCTCTAGATTGGCAAGCACACAGTAAGAATCTTAACACCTTTATAAGTGTAAATTAAATTTGTCACCAGACAAGCACTCTTAAGGTGTTATATGAGCCCACTAATGATCGAGACTGTCACCCTTACAAGGCATTCAAACAGTAAATATTTCAGTATAACTAGAGTTGGTCATAAGGGGCCAGAAATTCAACCTAGGTTCTCAGTGATGGATGACAATAAGATGACTTGTTGATACCAGGAGCGTATCACTGCGATTGATACTAATATTCAAGCGGTAAAGCCGCGTGAAAGCTTTAGTGTGGTTAGCTGAAAAAAACTGCCGTGCAATCCACTAAATATACTGGCACGCAAAAACATTCTGGAATGTAATTGTTCGCTATCATGGAAATTAGTTATTCGTAAAAAACGTTGTTTCTATTATAACCTGCTTCATTTTATTAGAAGTCTTGTATCAGTCGAAGATGGTATATGAGGGCTTCAGGCATCGCTGAAAATAAGCTCGTAAGAGGTGAAGCATGTCTTTAACACCCTTGTGGTTGCAAGAACATGTACAAAGGTTATTGAACACCGCAATGGATGCAAGAACACCCTTCTTATATAGTGCATATTAACATCTCGCATATGGTGTGCTTCAAGAGTGCGACAACGGGTGTACATAATAAAAAAAAACACTCCTTTATTTCTTGTATGGGTGTTAATATGCTCAGTTGTAACACCACAACGTGAACAGTCTTTTAAAATCGCGTTTCAATATTGTGAACTTCGTTTCGTGGCATCAAACAGAACAAATCGTAATAGATTCTTGTATGGAAAGGGGATCCGCCGGAAACGATCAGGAAGTAATTCTCATGTCGTGGTCGTTATAGCACGCGCCTTCGCGTGCATTCCCGTCATGGCGTGACTTCCGCACTGCTGCGGTTCGATCACCTTTGAGACCGGCGCGCTACTCGTCAGAGCTACAGGATGTGCTGCGATGGCTCATAGCTCCAGCCCCGTTCATTCTTTTTTTTTCTTCCATCCTGCTGTAATCCTTGCCTTTGTCAACATTCTGAGCCCAGGTGGTTGTGTCTGATGTGCCGTTCGCGTGTCAGTGCGGGTTGCTACTCTCGCGCAGCTTTAAAAGTGCATGGGTGTGGGCATGCTTGTAGTCGAAGCTTGTGTCCGCAACAGTGGTGTGAAATAATGATGGCGTGCTCGCAACGTCTGCGGGACGCTGAAGCACTGTGTTCCCATCTGTAGCACAATGTACTGAAGCCCTAGTAATAGGCGCTAAATGCACTTATATGCAGGGTCCAGCTGCAGCAAGGCAGTTTAAACTGGTAGGGGCATTATGTAAGGTGGCTGAAGGAACAAAGCATGGCGGAGGCTGGCAAAATAATGAATGCACTTGGCAAAGCACATACAACAGGAGAGCAGACGGAAGGCAGATTTGAGGGACGAATACGTGCGCTCGCATTGTAAGGTTTTCCAAGGTTAGCATATATGTACATGTCGTTGCTCACTATTACAGGCAAGTCAAAACACCTGTATTCGCGGTGAAGACAGTAAGCAGAAACTTTCGTAAGTGATAGCCTTACCACAAGGCATTGGCTACGTAGTGTGAAACATGGTTGTTAGATACGTCAAGCAGAAATTTTGTAGAAATGAATTTAATGTGGAGAGATTAAGCTTTCTTTTGGCACATAAGCAACAGTCGGTATATATGCTAGCACTATGACTACTAGCATGCCATATTATCCTTATTATATGTGATTTGAAATATAAACTATGTAGTTATTCAATCGCCAGTGACAAGACATCGTAAGAGGAAGGAAACACTGGTGCTAAACACTTACAGCCAGGCACGTACCCAGGATTTTTTTTCGGGGGGGGCCCACCACCTCCATCATCATCATCATCATCCTGTTTTATGTCCACTGCAGGACGAAGGCCTCTCCCTGCGATCTCCATTTACCCCTGTCCTGCGCCAACCGATTCCAACTAGCACCCGCGAATTTCCTAATTTCATCGCTCCACGTAGTGTTTTGTCGTCCTCGATTGCGTTTTCCTTCTCTTGGTACCCATTCTGTAACCCTAATGGTCCAACGGTTATCTAACCGGTGCATTACATGACCTGCCCAGCTACATTTTGTCCTCTTGATGTCAATTAGAATATCGTCTATACCCGTTCGCTCTCTGATCCAAACCTCTCTCTTTCTCTCTCTTAACGTTATGCTTTGCAATCTTCGTTCGGTCGCTCTGCCCATATGTCTCTGCCCATATGTCAGCACTGGCAAAATGCACTGATTGCACACCTTACTTTTCAATAATAATGGTAAGCTTCGAGTCAGAATCTGGCAATGTCTGCCGTATGCGATCCAACCTATTTTTATTCTTCTGTGAATTTCCTTCTCATGATCAGGGTTCCCTGTGATTATTTGACCTAGGTAAACGTACTCCTTCACAGTCTCTAGTGGCCGACTGGCGATCCTGATCTCGTTCCTTTGCCCGGCTATTTATCATTATCGTCATCTTCTGCATATTAATATTCAACCCCACTCTTACACTCTCTCTGTTAAGGTCTCCAATCATTTGTTGTAACTCGTCTGCGTTGTTGTTGAATAGAACAATGTCATCGGCAAACCGAAGGTTGCTGATATATTTCCCGTCGATCTTTACTCCTAAGCCTTCCCAGTTTAATAGCTTGAATTCTTCAGCAGCACGCAGTGAATAGCTTTGGAGAAATTGTGTCTCCCTGTCTGACCCATTTCCCTATAGGTATCTCCCTGCTTTTCTTGTGTAGAATTAGGGTAGCTGTAGAACCTCTGTATATATTCTTACGCTAAGGACGAGCCAGTAAGACGAGAAACTATTTACAGATTATATTTACAACAACGGTTGCAGCGCTGACCGGTTAGATTCACAGCGCGAGCCCAGTTCGTTCTTCTTCCTCTTTTCTGCAGTGATGGCGCCCACGCACCTCGTTCAAACAAACAAATACCACACGCATGTAGCAATATTTTTCAAGCTTTTTACGTAAGCGTTCTGTAGTCCTTGATTACGTAGTGCCTCTAGACTGCTGGTATCTCTACTGAATCAAATGCATTTTCGTAATCTATATAAGCCACCTAGAGAGGCTTATTGTACTCTGCAGATTTCGCGATAACCTGATTGATGACGTGGATGTGATCCATTGTAAGGTATCTCTTCCTGAAGCCAGCCTGTTCCCTTGGTTGACAAAATCCAGTTTTGCCCTTATTCTATTGGAGATTATTTTGGTAAATATCTTATATAATACTGGGAGCAAGCTAATGGTCCTATAATTTTTCAATTCTTTAACGTCTCGTTTTTTTTTTGGATTAGTATAATGTCTGCATTCTTCCAGTTTTCTGGGACCCTTGCAGTCGTATACACTTCGCATAAGGAGCCGCCAGTTTTCCAAGCATTATGTATCCTCCATCTTTGATTAAATGGACTGTTATTCCACGTTCTCCTCCCGCTCTTCTTCGCTTCATGTCTTGCAGCGCCCTTCGGACCTCATCGCTAGTTATAGGAGAGTTTCTGTATCCTGTTAATTACTGTTTCTAAGTGAGGTATCGTGACTTTTCTGGGTATTGTATACAGGTCAGCTTAGAATTTTTCCGCTGCTTTTACTGTACCTTCGAGATTGCTTATGATATTATCCCTCTTATCTTTTAGTGCATACATCATGGTTTGTCCTATGCCAGGTTTCTTTTTTACTGATTTCAGGCTGCGTTCATTTTTTTACGGCTTCTTCAGTCTTTCACATGTTATAGTTTCGAATATCAGTTATTTTCGCCTTGTGGATCAGTTTTGACAGTTCCACGAATTGCGTAACGCTGTGCGGCCGCCAGTCCCATACAACCGCGTAGAGCGTAGGACTCTGCGATTCTGAGACGTACTGTGCTCACCGAGAAAGGTTAGGAAAATACCCACATAAGCACAGCAGTGGCTACGTGAGGCGGTTCGACCGATAATTGTAGAAGCGTCATTCAAGGCAAGTAATTATTCTCCACTTCCGGCGGCGTTTTCTCTACTTCCTATTTAAATGAAAAGATGTTGATCCCTAAATATTCTCATAAACAACGGTTAACATTTTTATTATTCGCTTTTGCTTCTAGTTTGGTTGTTGCGTTGGCTCTCTCCCTTAGTAGATCGCTTAATTTCTCAACTCCTTGCGATTTTTGTTTCCGGTTTCCAATTTTGCAGGAAAAAACAGACGAGGTAACTGGCGACAGTCATCTTGCTTATAGGTTTAAGGGTTATTGCAGGGTTTCATGATGGACGCTCTTTCACATCATATTATTTCCAACCTTATCTAACCCATATCACGTGTATATGGTTCCGGGCATCTGCCAGCGTCGCGGCGAGCCGTAACTCAAGGAAATAATGAAGCAAAGGGAAAAGTTAAACGCAATTGGTGTTTTCTCCGGCCGCAACTCGTTCCATGACAGTACAGACCAGCTGAGTAACAGCCGCATCCGTCTCCTGGTCCCAGGATCAGCCTAAACATAGAAGGTTGAACTAACAAAAGCAACAGCTATGCGCGTGACGGTTGAATAGATGGTGACAACTGAGCGCATCTCGAGTTAATCGCGCGGGTGCGGAATCTTTAAGAAAACTGTCATTCACATTACAAGAGATGCCGATAACTACCGCCATCTAAAAGGAGTGAAAAAGGCAGCATAAGGCTGACCGATGAACAGCTGCCAAGTCTCAATATTAATCTGGCGGCGCTTTAGGAATGTGTGAGGAGTGGTGGCGTGGGTGGGGAGGGGGGTATGCCACTTAATTTCGGGGGGGGCCCGGGCCCCTTCGGGCCCCCCCCTGGGTACGTGCCTGCTTACAGCTATGGCAGAGCCTGCAGTTTGTGGATTCAAATACCGTGGCACTGCATGCTTTGCAGTTTTGAGTGACCCTGTGATAAAGCATTCTCGGTGCTTGCACCTAATGCACGTGCGTGGCCATTTCTGCGATAAACAAATGTGCCATCAGGGTGCCGAAGATGGACAGAAAATCACACGTCATTTGCTAACCAAATTGTGTGCTCCACTCACAAAAAGCACTGCGCTTCTATGCTGCTGCCAATTTCCCATCGCAAATTCGCTTTCTTGTAGAATGCAACCAAACAGAAGCTTGCACTCACTTTGCCCTTCGCTGCTAATTAGTTCAAATAGGTTCTCTCGTTGCAAATCAGTTTTACTTGGAGAGCTATGGCTAGGCGTGCCTCCTACAAAGGGTTTATTCGGTTCTTATCCGAATGTCTAACAGTAGCCCGTCGACCTCTTGGTAGTCACGACAAAGAAGACTTTCTTCTTCCACTGCCGCTTTTTTCGACGAGCTGATGCAGTTCTGCAGTCCCGCCTTGCTGGTCTCGTCTAGTCCCTGCGCTATACTTCATCCTCTTTCTTAGCCGTGAATCTCCTCCTGCGTGGTTCATGGCAGCAGTTCCGACACAGGGCCAGTGCTGTTACAGCTTAGGTCCTGTGTGTAAGTGTTCTTTGTCGTCGTCAGTACGCGCTGTTTAAACTTGCTGTATGTCAACATTGGCCCTAACCAGTACCAACTTCACCGAGGTGCATGACGGCTTCGAACTAAGCCATCCATGTCGGCGTAGAAGGCTTGTCTTGTATGTAAACCAGTTTAGCAGTTGCTGTTCGTGTGCCTATAGCTTTAGAGCCGCTAACGTTGATTCCGATGTTTTCCGTCCTAGGACACTGGCCGAGAACGCCCTCAGCACAGAAGGCTTTGAAAGCGTTGTTGTGCTTTTTACAGAAAACTGGTCTTACACGCAGACTTTAAGCAATGTCGTATTCTCCTTTCCTTTCCCCTTTCCTTTTTGCTCTTATTTTCTTGTTTTGTAATATCTCTTTTCTATTATCTTTTATTCCTCTTACCCCCTTTCCCCAGCACAGGGTAGCCAGCCGGTCTGACAACTGGCTAACTTCCCTGCCTTTCCGTTCTATTCCTTCCTTCCTTCCTTCCTTCCTTCCTTCCTTCCTTCCTTCCTTCCTTCCTTCCTTCCTTTCTTTCTGGCTATGAACTGGCTTATTTGTTTCGGATCATCCTGCTCTCAACTTCAGCCTCTTTCTTCGCCACGATCTGGATATGAGTGTCCTCTAGGGCTGCTGATGAGAGTAGTCTTGACAGAACAAAGCTTCTATGCGCATTAACATAGCTCGATTATGACAGTGCACTGTTCATTAAGCCTCTATCTTGAAACCTCGGCGTAATTGCAAGTTATTCTAAACCGTCAGTGTGTTAGTGGCTATCTCATGCTACCACAACTAATACTCACAACATACAGGAGGTAAAATGTAAGCGGCAATATGGTCAAAATACATATAACAGCAACGTGTGACAGAAGTTTGTTAGACCAATATTTGTGCCAACTTCTAGTAAACCTAGCAGGCAAACATTCCCCTTATTGCACGGTACGATAGGGCAAAATGCATTTGACAACTAAAAACCTGCACTCGTATGCACAAAAACTTCTTACGCTAGAATTGTCCATAATAGCGAATTCCAGACCTGATGCTGGACAGATTAGCAAAGGCGGCCGGCCAATGACAAAGAGCACTTACGACCGAAAAGCTTTGCAAATATCGCCACTGAGGCGCAAGATTCACTCTGTTATCAGTGGCATTTCTTCGCAAGAGCTCTATTAGAATAACTGGCAACTTGTATTTTAATATGTCACTTCCGTAGCTTACCTCGCATCTGTGAGCTCATTGTTGTGCAAACTTACGAGTTAAATAGGAATGTCAACTATTCTAATAAACTAAATTAATACATTTGAACATTCGTTTCCAATATGTAAAGCGTCATAACATGTACGAATATCAAAAAGCGACGCGGGCAAGCTTATGCTTGTTAATTTGGTAAACAACCGCAGCTTCCGCCCGCGTGCAGATTTGAAGTATAGTTACTTTTGGTAAACTGGCTCAACAATTCGTACTCGATCTTGTTGCCCGTATGTTCGAATTGGTATTCCACCCAAGCTACAAGAGCAACTAACATACTCTGTGATTACGGATCTAACCAAGCCGTTGCCATTGAACACTGCGGAAGTGCCATGTGCATGTGTTCACAGTAATGGAACAGTTCCGTGTAGTGTATAGTGTAGTGTAGTGTATAAATGTAGTGTTAGTAAATGTAACGACGCAAGAACACGTAAAACATCGTGGTGCAATTAATGAAAATGTTTTCTTGTCGGGCAAAGAACCCGTTTGTTTCCTGACTGATAGCAGCTCCATTAACTTCTCGGAATACTCGTAGTATCAGGTCATTGAGTATAACATAAAGCACTTAGGGGCTCGTTCTGTATCCCACCTTAGCAGTTCAATCTAGTTAGTGCGTGGGCCGTTTTCGTACGAAAGCGGCTGTAGTTATGTTCGCCCACGGCGTTTACCTTACAGCACGCAAAGAAGTCCTTCAACAGCTCCACCTATTTCAAAGTATGCGCTCAAGAGCTGCTCATGGCGTGCCTTAGCCCATTAATAAAGCCTTTTCCGAGGTTTCAGAACTCCAAAGTTGCAATTAACTCCAGCAACCTCATTCGAAAGTTTTGGTATTGTTGCTGCATTCTTTGCAGCAAGTTGAGTAAACATACATATGATGTGTTTTATTTGCTAACTCCTTTTCTCCGCTACAGATCTTGTACTAAGAACTTCGTAGCACTATACAGAAACCTCTAATCAATGTTGATGTTTAGTCAGGGAACGCAGCCACCTGCATGGTCAAACATGTCTTCAGTTTTCTGCTTAGTGGGCGGGGGGGGGGGCAATCTTAAGGCGTTGCTGTTATGACGTATCATTTATTTTATGACGTTGATTTAAGAGCCACGAGCTTTTTTTCCTGGAGATATAACCGCAAAGAGAACGGTAAACACAAATTCCAATATTCCACAGTTTCTAGATTTTTGCGGAAGATTTATGTGCTAGCCATATTAACTGATGTCCTTGAGATGACTGCGATAATAAGGGATACGTGGCCCTCACACCATACTGCGATGCTGCTGTCTTGTTGGGGTTACTAATGTCATGACGTATGTAGTGTTTTGTGCACCTACGCGTGATTCTATTATCTTTTTTTGAAAAATAATTTAGTGTACGTGCACTTGAAATATACTACTACTTTTAGCGAAGTCAATTCTTGTTTATGGAACAATCTTTCCGACTTAGATAATGAACCTGATCTCTACAGACTGCCGATTTTTATACGGAATTGCCTGTAGTCACGCTACCTTAGTAACTACTCCACATATCAACGAAATTTCTAGCGCATATTGAGAAAATGAGAAATCCCTAAGAAGAAGTCAAATGACAACATGACAGAAAGGACGCAGTCTTCAACTGCAAAAAGATTTAGCAAAAAGGCCTAGCTTTCTGTCTGAAGAGCTATACTTCGGAATTTTCTTTAAGCACTAGCGTGTTACTCGGAGCGTCTCAAAACTAGGTGGACGGACACAGATTTCACTACTAATTAAATAACGTGAACAAGTGAAGGTAATGTAGCCGTAGCTCCGGGAGACAATGTCCATCTGGCTGATCCAGTTCATGTCATTCAAATCATAAATCACAAATTCAAATTTCCTCTAACAGGGAGAAACGTGCATTATGAAAGTAAAACCAAGTGTTTCCTTATTTCTATAACTGTGCCGTTTATGTGGTTCTTAGTCTGCCACCACAGCGTGATATGAAATACCTTTCGGGCCGTTCTATTTAACGACTTGAGGTATAGTGTTCCGGATCCTGTTCATCTCATGCACGGAAGTTCCTTACGCCATTTTTAAGCACATGCGGATGGATTAAGTGGCACAGCTTCCCGTTCCCATCTAGCAAATCTTTAATTTACATCCACTCACTTCCCATTTTCTGCCAGCTCACCCGCATCATCAGGTCTCCGGTTCACGCTGCAGAAGAGTCTGCGCATTGCAAGTGTGTTGCCCACTTGTGCCGAGTATTACGAAGCATTACAGGAACTAGGAAGTTTCAGAGCAACATTCATTTGGGCTGGATGGTGCATACTTGAACTAGGAAAGACCAGCGCCAACTAAGAGCGCTCGTCCTGTGTCGTTCTCCCGCCCATGGTTATCTTACTCCGCTGTGTTTTGTGCTCGGCCAGCCCCAGTTTTGTGATAATCTCGGCCATAATCATGCATTGTGGTCGGGTGACGAATCCGTCAGCCACTCCTCAATGGGTGTGCTCATTTTGAGTTTGGCCTTACGCGTCCGGATGGCGAGACAACCTCTTAGGCGATTCCGTAATGCGTGGGAATCGTCCGTAAACCGGCCGCATGCCGTAAACATATCCTTCCCAGATGCCCCGTAAGTTGTGCGTGAAAACAGGAGGAGGGGGAACAGGAGAATAAGAGAGAGTGCGCTTTCCTGAGCCTCACTAATAACGCCTACCTTAATTCGTCTCATGTGTTTGTCTGATTCTGAATATCCTATGTAAGAACAAACATTTACAAGTGGCGACGTAATGACTTCAATAAAAAGAACGCTTAATTGACCCAAACATAAGTTGATTAATTGTAAATGAATGTTGCACTGGACAATCGCACTATCTCACATAGATGTGGTCGCAAGAAACCATTGTTCCACACGATTCTCACGTTGATCGCCACTAACTGCACTACTATAGCTCAACAAGAGCAGCTAACGCTGTTACACAAACAAACTAACATCCTATAAGCAGCGCAAGACTTCTCTTCACTTACAGAACAAGCAAGTAATGCCAGTTTGCGCCAGTTTATTATTATTATTTTTCTCCCTGGCAAGTTTTAGTTGAACCTTAGAACCTGTAAAACTTGAAATGAGGTTCGCCTTGCTGGCGTTCCAGCGATATCTCAATCCTAGGGTCGCAAACTGTCAAGGCTTCACTTTTGACTCGAAATAGGCACATTGCAATTTTCTGCAAACATTAATATCCATTGTTAATCAGATAATTTATATAGTGCTCATTTGCTTGTGTTTTGGGGCATCTTAGCTATACGTCGTCGTCTTTTCTGTCATTTCCGCCTTATTGTGCCTAGCAAAAAAAAAAAAAGACAATGGGCTGTTGGAATCGCACCGATGGCACCGGCTATTGGAATCTCAGCGCTGCCACCAGCTGTTGGAACCTCAGTGCTGACACCCGAGGTTGCAACCGGACCGTTGGCGCCCGTTGTTGCAAATGGGTCGCAAGCCCCAAGGTAGCGTTGGCCTGGCGGCCTGGGGCACACTGGAAGCATCCGAAGGTCCCAGCAAAGCATGAGGCGACTGCTAACAGAACAACTTGTTTATTCTAGCATCGCAAAGAGCGGGCGGTCAGGTCGACCGAAGTAGAGAGACGGGAGAGCACGTTACTCAACAGAAGAAATCGGAGCCTCTCTGTTGGCGTCCGGGGGCAGCTGCTCTTATACTCTTGGCGTCCCGGGCAAGAAGGAAGGTCACGAGATGACACCACGTGACAGCGAGGCACGGACGGACTGAGAGACATGTAGAGACAAGGAGGTGACGCATCAGCCGGGCCGGCGCCGGTCAGACCTCCTCGCTTCACACTGGGGGAGCTCCTCTCCCCAGCTGCCGCGCTTTGACAAGCGTGGGCACACACACACACACGCCCACACGAAGACACGTGGCACTGAAACATGCCGGGACGCGCTCGGAGGGGATGCGTCGCGGCCGCTCCGAACGGGCCAAAATGTCCGCCGCTTTGAACGAAGCCCCGGCGTAGGTTGCATCCACGCCGGCTTTACCGCGCGTCGTAGGCGAAACGTAACAGGGCGTACGTTGATCTGTAGCGTGCATACCACTCTTATTTTCGCTGGCCAAACTGAAGAGAGACACAACGCTGAAATTGAAAGGGTTCCAATAGTTGCGCGACGATATTTGGCGAAGGAAAGAAAAAAAATCAAGCCTTTCAAATAAAAGGGGAACTCTTATGTAAATTGAGATTACTGAAATGGATGCTTATACTGACAGGACGTCTTCGCAGTTTAACGTGTTGTTTTTCCTATAGCGCAGATTCTTCTATTTCCTGAGCATTGAAAGCGAGCATCGACGTCATTTTCTGCACTGTCCCACCACATATTTACATACATCACATCACTTAGAGAAAAGTGAACGAAGTGAGGAGCCAGGGTTGCACACATATACAAAACAATCACGAGAAAGGTGTTCAACGGTGGCCGATGTAACACACAGTGTGGCTATTGGTCACATTGTAGTGGCCTCATTATAGACTTTGTATAGCAGCTTTAAAAATTGTTTTCTTTAACATGGATCGCATTCACGACAAATGTAAAGGCGCGAAGGTGTAGGTGCTGCGAAGACCATCTTCAAGCACAACCTCGCTGAACGGTCGCAAACAAGCCCGCTTACGCCGATTTTGCATCTCTTATATGCGCCATTTACTGACTCGGTTGCTGCACCATTGCCACCTGCTTTTGCGAGGGCACTGCAACACTTGGCTCCGGCGTCGTTGTTTAGCTGCTCTGCTGTAGTTGTAGCAGTCGCACTGAATCGGAACTGATGCGGCGCGAACGTCGGCCACGACAGTAGAAATTTATGAGCAATGGTGAGGAGCGTCTTTATCTTCTAGTTTGTTACTTACATAAACTTCAGGACACATTGGCGCACCACATGGCGCCGGTTATCTAAGCTAATTGGCCGGTCAGAATTTCTATTCTCGCATTCAGACGACTCGCAGACGCAGATGTTTGGCTTGTGGCAGCTGCGCGCAGTTGCATGCAGGTGCCACAAAGGTGCCACTTTATTTGCCAAAGTTCTGAAGCTCCCTATAGCGGCTTATCATTTTTAATTACCACTTAAATGTGCCATGAAAATTTAGCGCGCGGTGGATACGGATACAAAAGCCCCACGCGCTGATAATAGCAACCTGCTACTTTGTTCATCAGAACATTCGTAGTATTCTCCTGCAGTGTAGGAACTGGCCAAGAAAACAATGTCTTGTTGTCTGCTGGGTAGCGCATTGATGAATTCCGCAAAAATGGGCCATAAATTAAGAATCATCACCTGGATTAGGGAATAATTTCGGTTTCGCAAGTTTTCTTGATGAAACGTTATAATTGCGTCTCAGTGCACTGAGATTGTTGCTGGCGGGGCACTACCAGCTGTAATTTGAAAATGTAATAAATATGCCCTTAATGGTATCCCTATACAATTTTGGCACTTTAATCTTGTAACAGTTTTTATCCAACTCGAATTTCACGGACAACTCATGCCTTTCGACTCCTCACATAATATTTTATTGTTGATAGCTGTTCAAATTTTGTCGCGCCCTTTTTTCGCTGTCATCTCAATTAATGCCACGCGATTGCGCTGGACTTATACAGCATAAAAGAAGCGACCACTTTCGGCAATCTGTCTTGTCCTCGTGAGAAGCCCCACAAGAGCGAAGATTAGCGCGCGCCGTTCCTTTCTTGTTTCCGGCACGCTGATTCACGCGCTTCTCATGGTGTCAGCGCTGCTTTTCGTCCCATCAGAGGCAGCACGATAACCATCAAGCAAGCCCCGAAGTATACAGTGGTGATTAACCAAGCGGTAGAACAATAGGTGGCAACCCGTAAATGGCCGGAAAGAACCTAGCCGAGAAAGTTCCTTAGATGATACGCTGGCCTCGAAAGCGTCGCCTTACCCTGATGTCTACTGCGACTCAAGCTGATTAGGCACAGTCGTTTCTCCCCGAAGCTCCATGTCATTTAGGCCGAAAAAAAGATAGTGAAGGCTAACATCACGCACAACGTTCCTCTGTGTTTAGTTGACATGTAAGCATGCCACCGCACTAGTGAAGCATACCATTTATAAGACGTTCTTGAACGTTCACTTGTGTTATTCGTAATGACTCTGCTGGACGAGCTTTTTTAGAGTTAGGAGGCATAGTAATAGCAATCTTTCACAATTGCCGCAGTGCAGAAGGTAGCACTAAAAATATTTTTTGAAGATATGTTTCTTTACTTAGTAGAGCAGACTCAAATAGAATAATCAAGATGTTTGATCGCAACTGCTAATACATCGTGCGTATGTCTTTCACGAACTTCAGGATGGTGTATTCTTGTTGACATTTTTTTTGTAAGCGGCAAGAATCCTTACGTGGTACCTCTTTCCTTCTTTTTTTTTTGTTTCTGTGATCGATGTTTTATCTAGACGTCATCTTAATGCCTCTTTGCATCCGCAGAAATCTGCGATATTTGACACGTATGTTTATTTGAACTACCTGACACTAAGTAGGGTTTACGACACCGCGACGCATGCGGACCACTCTTTTTCTACCTAGTTCCATCTAAAGAAAGAAAGATGGTGCCGTAAGTTGCTTTTCCCACGTAACGCGCCGCAATCTCTGGAAAGCGGTGACTGGCTAGGAGAAAGCGCCAACGCGCAGTGTTTCTTGATCGGTCTGCACTTGGGTAGTTTTCCGAAGTCACGAAAAACAAAAGATTAAAACATTTTACTCAGTGAAATTTTGTGAACTGTAGCAGAGTAAATGATATAGAAAGCCTGCACTGACCGTTGTATTGTTAATTTAACCCGAAATAGCAGCAAAAATTTTTGAATAATATTTACGTTGCCCAGGCTTTCCAGCGTGATGTTGCGGAGAGGGCCTGATTTTTGGCAGTTAACTGCTTACAGCATTACAAAAAATTTTCTCACTCTCACTCGGCATGTTTATTCACCATCTCGCCGCCATATGAGGTTGTATTCAAAGTAATGTGGGCCTGGATGCGCTTAAATTACTAATATTCCTTAGGTACCACACGAATACCGGAGTTCACCAAGCGGCGCCTATATGGCACGGACCCAAATATGAGATTGCAACTTTTAACCGGTTTTAACCGATGGAAAGAAACGTTACTGTGCTCCCTGCGAGTAGGAGTTTCTTTCACAAATGCCTACTGTGTCACTGCCCCACATACGAAGACTAGAGGAGTGTCCTTCGGGCAGCTTACGACACATCTTACACCGAGGAGGAGATCTTGGGCCCTTGGCCTCGTGCGTCTGCTATGTGCAAGGTCACAAGGCGCTAATGAACGTTTGTGTAACAGCGCTAAGTGTGAACTTCTCTCTTCCTTCTTTTCTTCCAATCCCCCACCGTACTGGGGAAAAGGCGATTCTACTTTCTCCCTACCGGGCTTAGCTTGGTTAACCTCCCTACCTCTTCCTTATCACTTCTCTCTCTTTCTCTCTCGCTCTCTCTCTCTCTAAAGAAAAGGCGTGATGTGGGCGCTGAATACGAACTCCATACTTTAATGTTTTCCTGCAAATATTTGATGACGCATGCCCGACTCCCCTATTTTCTTCTTGCAACGCAGCAGCTGGTGCTTTCCGGTAAGAGAAATAGAATGCAGGTGATCGAGAAAATTAATATAGAATAAAATGTGATATTTGACGCTTTGCTCTGTTGCAGTTATGCATTTCAGTTACCGGTTTTTGTGATTGTCAGACTTTTATTCGAAACTTCATTCGCAAAATGCTGGCCTTTCAACCCCACGCCTTCAGTTCGATTTCCAATCTCGCACAGTTAATCCTGCCCCGATCTCCAATATGACATTCTGCCCCACCTGCTTCCCGATTCTTTTGTTATGTGCGGGGACTTTTTCGCAGGTTTTCACTTTTGTAATGAGACTAGCACGGTGTAAGGAAACGTTGAATGGCCGTTCTATGTAGTACTTCTGAGAAAATACACCTTTGTATTGGTCAAAGGACACATGTTTTATGCACTTTCCTCTTTATTGAGCTGTTTTTACGGCAGTTATACTACGGCGTTTATGTTTGCATTACATAGGATAGGATAGGATAGCATAGGATAGGATAGGATAGGATAGGATAGGATAGGATAGGATAGGATAGGATAGGATAGGATAGGATAGGATAGGATAGGATAGGATAGGATAGGATAGGATAGGATATTAATAAGCTTTATTTTTCCGACGGTTATTGATGTTGGTTCCCGGAGCTAGGCTGCCAGGGGTCCATCGCCCGAGGAAAATCTTTCGAGATCTTTGGCAACGGCCCTGGCCCGCTGGATGGCCCCCTCCTGGTCTTCGGGTGCCTCGCTCAGGAGGGCGGCTTGCCATCTCTCACTGAGGCGCCCCGCTTCAGAGGGTCCTGCTGTTGTCTTCCCCCTTCCTCCTTGTCCTTCTTCCTCAAGGCGTTGGCATTCCCAAAGAACACGGGCCATATCGGCCCGTTCGTGCTTGCACCACGGGCAGCCGGGCCAGGGGTGCAGCGCGGCCACAGGCGGTGCAGGTGGTAGGGGTTGGTGAAAGTGCCCGTCTGCAACCATCTCAGGTCGGCCGCCTGGGACCTGTCTAGGTGCCCGTGGGGTTTTGTATATTTTCTTCGTTCTTTCCTATAGTGGCCAAGCACCTCTCTGTACGTCGCCGGAAACTCCTTGACATCGCAGTCCGCGTCTACATGATCCCCAGCTCCGTCCACCGCGATTTGTGTTGTGTTGGTAGACAAACACAACAATTTAAACAAACAATTTAAAGGGGTCCTGAATCATCCCTCGGGCTTGGGGAAATAACACAGTCCACCGATAGCATACGCTGCTGTGAAAATCTCAGTCCAATTTTGCCATCGTGCGCGGCGCGCGGAGCTTGCAAGCGGAGTGCGAAGCCAGCTTGCTCTCAAACGCTCTCTCTTCAAGATAAGCCTGCTCCTCAAAGCTCAGTCACACCGGTGACTTGGGGAGGTGGCGAGACCATTTGCGACTGGCGACCAAAAAGCGACTGAAGGCGACCGATGGTCACACCGGCGAGTGCGACCAGCCAGTCGCAATCTGCGCACAATTGCATATCAATTGCAAATAAGTATCAGCGCATAGAGACGTCCTCTCCCAGCGCGTCTGATTGGTTCAGCCTTTTTTGCGACTGCACCCGCGTGACTGAAAAATCGAGTAGAGAGCGACTGGCCCAAAATGATTGCTTCTTGAGAATAGTGACCATATGCGATCAACTTGCTCGTACGACCAATGTCAGTGGCTGATGGGAATGAGCCTTCACACTTTTCTGGACGCTTTCTTTCGTAATATAGCAGATTCCCATACGCGGCTGCTATTGGCTGTCATCATTCAAGATGGGTGATTGGATCAGTGCACTTCTACCTCCCTGCCTTTCTACGCATCTTTCTCTCTCTCTCTGTCCCTCTTCCTACTGTTATTGTGTATGTTTACTGATGCAGTTTAATAAACATGTTGAAGTAAGAAAAAATCCGGTGTCGAATTTCGATAATAATTACGTACTTCCGGAAGAAGCAGTCTATCGTCTACTCACACTCAGCCGCGGCCGCCCGCAAAAGAAATATACTTTGGCCACCTTGCTTATCGGTGTCTTATACCCATCGGGTTCCGCCAATTTAGACTAGTTTTGAATATTCAAGTAGCCTCGAACCACGCGAAACTTAAGGCTAGACCACACGCATGCTTGCCAACGCGCTCTCACTCCTGGCCACTCTTGGTTAGACGCCTTCACAGACTTTGCTTCGTATTGAGCTATTGAAAGCGCTTCAAAAAGTGCGAGTTGGATGTGGCTATTTATCAGCCAAGCTGGTGCAGTACCAAGTCGGTCCACGACTTACATGCGCTCCGGACAAATGCATGCAAAACGAGCAAATAAACTTCTCCGTAGTACCTGGGCAAAGAGTCAGATATTAAAGGAGCAAAAGCGTTCACATTTTCTCTCTCGCAGCCGATCTTACTCCCGTCTGTGCACAAACATCGGGCGCCTCCTGAAATGCCGCGCCCCGCCTAGCAGTTCCAAAGTCGCAGCCGATCTGCACCACGTAGCACGGCCAGAGTGGAGCATATGAGCGCGAGCGTCAGCTCAAGCCCTGTCGTGGACAGAGAAAACGCTGTGCATACGAACTGCAGTTGCATGTAGCTGCGGTCTGCTACGTATAGCGTCGATTCTGCGGCCGCCGCAGGGCGCCGAGATCAGTCTCTTGATTGAGCGCACTGCGGCTCGCCGAGGACATGTGCGTTTGGCGTGGTTGTCCTCGTTGAAATTTGAACTGTGCGCCATGGTGACGTTCAGTCAACGGAGCATTGCGGGCTCGCCCCGCTCCACCGCAGCCTTCGCAGTGGAAGTCACTAAAGAAGGAGCGGAAGCACCGCGCAGGCGACCGTTTTATTGCCAATAACTCCGCTTCTGCCCAACGCATTGAAGTAGTTCTTGCGCCAAAATATTTCTGAAATTGGCTATTCTAACTTCAAGGGCATTTCGCTACTTCGATAAAAAGCGGCTCAGAGCCCCTTGAAGACAGCCTAAACACTGCGTTTGCATGACACCACCTCTCTATGCCAAGAGCTCTTGTTAGCTGTCATATGTTTGAATATCAAGTCCTTTACGACCCGCTAGCGCTATATCTGGAACTACTTGGTACGCACATTTAACTCTCGCAATAAATCATTAAATAAATTATTATGAATTATTAAATAAATAAATAACTTTTCAAATTGTTACGCAAGTTGCTTCCTACTGTAACTAAAGCTGAGTTCCAGGGGCTGCCTTTGGTTACGCCGTGCTGGCGATCTTTACGGGGAAAATAAGATATGCATGAAATAAACACCTTTAAAGAGTGGAAATACCTGCACAACTTAAAGGATGTGTGTAAAGAGAAAGTGAAAGTGGAAGGGAAGGGGCACGACATAGCGTTGACTATGTTCTCACACCCGTTCTACGCACAGGTCTTGGCGCTGTCCCTCCTGAAAGCTTCTTTCGGGGGCTTCGCTACGCCGGGCATTCCCTTCCCGCTGGTGCGGCCTTCGTCAACCTTCATCAATGAAGTTGTGGCAAGTGTCTAGGTGGCAAGTGTCTTTGAACCCCAGTAAGTGTCAATACGTCTCTTCTACACGTAAACAAGATCCATACCGGTTTCATTACACATTAGACAATCTCCAGCTATCGCGAGTAACCGAGTATAAATATCTTGGTGTTTATTTCTCATCGAATATGGCTTGGACTAAACATGTTGAATATGTTACAGCGAAAGCCTGTAAAATGCTAAATTTTGTTAAACGCAACTTCCGGTTAGCTCCTCCAAAATTTTAGAACTACTTTACTTTTCGAACGTAAGACCCATATTAAAGTATGCTTCCATGGCCTGGAACCCGCAAACTAACACTCGGTCTACTATGCTCGAGCATGTACAAAACCGCGCATCCCATTTTGTCTGTAGTAATTATGACTTTACTTCTAGCATTACTGCCCTTAAGGATAGCTTGGAGTGGGAATTATTAGGCACACGCAGGCAAAACATGAGATTAGAAATACTTTTTAAAATTTCTTTTGGTTTAGTTAAAATAGATAAAGAAACTTACCTTTCACCTCCTCATTTCTTATCTCACAGAAATGACCACTTTTTAAAAAATAAGAAAAACATATTTTTAACACAAACGTCTTCAAGCACTCGTTTTTTCTACACACAATATCACAGTAGAATCAGCTACCACAGGAAATTCCTGATTGTCGCACTGAAGCATCGTTCAGAGCATTTCTGTTGAATTTGTAGCGGAGTGAACCTTTTTATTGTTGTGTTATTTTTGTTTGATCAGTTATGTCTTTTATCGAGCTTATGTAACACTGTGTATTCCCGCTGAAATAATGCCTTCGGGCGCTGCAAGTACTTGAAATAAATAAATAAATAGATAGATAAATAAATAAATAAATAAATAAATAAATAAATAAATAAATAAATAAATAAATAAATAAATAAATAAATAAATAAATAAATAAATAAATAAAGCTACTTCGCGAGAAGAAGGATGGGCGCGCACTTTCGAGAATATGTACCGAACTATTTAATGAAACCACAAATGACTGATCATGCGAACTACACAACCCCAGCTCTGCCTTCGTTCCACCTAGCGCCCATGATGGATGACGACAAATTTCTATTGCGAGGACAATCACACGACAACGCCTGGTGCTGTCGATCGTACCTATTGCTATGCCGAAAAACATTTACGCAAATTTATGCGGCCCTAATGGAGCCTAGCGCCTTCAATCATTCATATACAATGTTTTCTTATGCGAACTTGCCATCACACACGACTGACAAGCAATGTTTACCAGCAAATAAACAACAAACGAATAAGGAATGTGAATAAAACGATCCTGCTGCAAACGGCGAGGACACACAACTTTGAAGTGCGTGTAGTGATTTCGCTTCAGTAATGGGATAAAAGTGGGTGAAAAAAATTCTCCGACTATTACGATACTCCATAATGCCAATACTGAGCGCAGCTGCATAAGTGTTTTGAATTCGCTATAAATTGTGGCAAAGAATTTGATTCTGAACGACAGGGTCCTCTCGGCGGCGGCCCTCTTGGGCAGTTCGTCTAGTAGCAGCGACAGACGTAGCATTTCCACCGTTTGCGTCGCTCATCGTTCACAAAAAAAAAAAAAAAAAGCGTGAGCACTGGAACGCGTGGCTCCCGTGGAGCACATTCTCAGGCGGAGGCGCAGGCGGAAGTAGAGCATGCGCAGTGGTCTGAAGCCCACGCCAGTGCGTTGTTTCAATATATGGTATCAGTGCACGTGCTCGCCGCGTGCCTGGTTGCCGTTGTGACGCATGTCTCGTGCGGCCCTCCGCTTTCCTTCTCGCCCTTTCGCCATACCCTCCTCCTCTGCTGTCCTCTTCATGCTTCCGCTGCGCCCTCCTCCTCCACTTTCATCCTCGCGCTCTCGTTGCGCTCCGCGTTCGCTCTTCCATCCTTCACTGTGCTCGTTCACTCGGTTAACCGCCCTGGTTGCTCAGTGGCTATGGTGTTGGGCTGCTGAACACGAGGTCGCGGGATCGAATCCCGGCCACGGCGGCCGCATTTCGATGGGAGCGAAAACACCCGTGTACTTAGATTTAGGTGCACGTTAAAGAACCCCAGGTGGTCGAAATGTCCGGAGTCCTCCACTACGGCGTGCCTCATAATCAGAAAGTGGTTTTGGCACGTTAAACACCATAATTAATTTTTTTTTCACTCGGTTACGCCGAGAGGCTCCGAGGACGCCGACGCTCAAGGCAGGAATGGGGGCCTAAGAGCTGTGCTCTAAAATTTTATTGCGTCGTCTTTCCTTGACCTTCGTCGCCTTTACCTGACCTGGCTGAGAAACCTTATTAGCGTGGCAGTGATGAGAGTTTTGGGGAAAATAGGCTGTGAGCACCCTTTGTTCATTGGCCCAATGCTGATTGTAAGGTGGTAATGTGTGTTTTAGGATAGAGCACTAAGGTGCATTTTCGAGATGGTCCCTACCATCAAACCTACCTCATAGATAACATCGAATCCCTGCAGAACCGTGCTGCTCGTTTCATTTTTTCAGATTACTCACGTTTCACTAGCGTCACATTGTTAAAGGCTCGTGCTGGTCTTGATAACCTTTCCCATCGTCGCAAACTTGCTCGCTTAACACTTTTTCACAAAATTTACCATCATCCGTTGCTTCATGACGATTTCTTTCAATCACCATCGGCGGTCTTTCCACGCCGTGACCATCCTTTCAAGATCAAACGCATCATTTGCCGCATTTCATCTTTTGCGAAATCATTCATACCCAAAACAATTATTGAGTGGAACCAGCTGCCTGCTTCAATCGCAACTGAAATGAATTCGTCCAAGTTTCATGAACTTCTAAAAAAATGAATGTGATGAGTAGCTTTTTTTTTTCTAGTTTTGTTCCATTACCGCAATGTGTTTGATTTTTAATATATATACATTTTTTGTGTTTTGTTTACTACGATGCGTTTTTTCTTTCATTATGTCTCATTGAGTGTTGTTCTGTTTTTTTTTATTCTTTGCCTATTCCTTGAATACGCTTCTCTGGGTTGCTTGTAGAATTTTTGTCACCCCCTATGTAATACCCTCGTTGTGAGGGCCTTTAGGGGTTTCTTGAAATAAATAAATAAATAAACCTGACACGCTGAGGATGACTTCTCGTACCAGTAACTCGTGTTTTAAGGCAACATTGCACGCGGTCTTTACGAGTGGGGCTTTTTCTTCACGTTGGTTTAAGCATGTGTCTCTTTTATTGCGTTTTCGGTTTGCGTGATATACACACGCGACATCGAAATTCTATTACATCATGAATGGCATGGCTGGCATGAACAGGTCAACAACACGCATCTGTTCATGGTCAATAGTAGCACATGTAAGCAAGCATGTGTGCACTATGAAATTGTCGCGATGGCCAGTGCTAATGCTTTTTTTTTTTGCAGGTAACTGTTTTATTAGATTTGATGAGTTGACGTCCTGAAATTCATTCACACGACAGACCAAATTCCCCAGACGACCACCTTAAGTGTTTCAGTTCCACTCAATCATGCCGCACACAAGGACAAAGCAGATCAGCGCATTTTGATGTGGTTCTGTCAAGTCATGCACGTCCGTGGAAGTTGGTATCCAACTTAATTGAACTGGAAACATAGGTGCACAAGTTCGTATTTCAGCATGCTTGCCGGCGTGCCTGCCTGACGTCGTGCGAAATTGAAAACGGATACAACAAAACTCACCCGTCCGCCATGATTTCAACACCTAAGCCGAAACTAAAATGCGTACAACTTGAAATAAGCATCTGCAGGCGCCAGCAGGGCTTAAGACGCGAGATGAGCAAAAAAACAACAACAACAACAAATGTTTGATGCAACATATCTTTTCGAATTTTTGTGAAGTGAATAATTAAATGCGATACAAGGAAATGTGATGACTAGAATTGTGTTTATTTTCACTATAGGAAACGCATAACCTCATGCAATGTTTATGTTTATGCACTATAATGTTCACAGGCGATGGCGAAATGCGAACACCCAATCTGGCAATTGCACAGTACGAGACCTCGACGTCGATGTCACGAGGATGATGACAATGTAGGATGCTTGTCGAAGAAAGAATGGCGATGACAGTGTCTGCACAGTGAATATCGGCGCACATGTAAAGACATTTAGGTATTTAAAGCCCTTGTTGTCACAGTGGCATATAGTACACCCATTCTGGGCTCATAGTTACGGATGATTGTCCATGAATATGCACATATCGAGTGTCACTCATCTGACTGATAATGAAATGGCCAGCCCAAATATAAGATAAATCAGAAAATTAAATAAGCTGTTGAATATCATCTGCGCAGTCCATGTGCTTTAGATCTACCTATGAGCCGAGCCGATATTACATAAAATAATTTTATTTTATGATTTATTTATTTTTTTGGCTGAACACAGGTGCTCTCACTGCGATTACTAATTCCATGCTCTGTAGATGATCTACTAAGGACGATACACTAACAACAGACATGTGGTATGAAATCGGCGATGCACACTAGTTAAGAGCATTCCATGGTATATTTCCACTGTCAATTCTCACGACTTCGGGGAAGGGGTAACGAGGCTTCGTGCGTAGAAGAAACACTCTAAGTTACTGCAGTCCTAATAAAAGTCAACTTGTGACCCGAAAAAGAAAAAAAAAACTATTCAGTTTGAATGTCGCTGTAGAACTGACAGTCTTCGTGTGTCAAGATACAGAGAAAAAGGTGGCGATCCTCAAGCGAGCAATCCCTGCGCAGGTGAAGGAAGCCTAATGGCTTTGCATACACACTGGTCGCTGTCGATTCGGTTCCGCCTTTTCTTGAGTTTCGCAAAACAAAGAACTCGCGTCAAGCCAAACAGTGCCGCCTCACCCCTCGCCCCCACCCCCTCTTCGCAGCTATCCTTCTCCGACGTGCGCCCTATGTTTGTCTTCTTTTTGCCGTTCGTATGTAACTACACGATTGTGACACAGCTTAAGCCGCGCTTCCAGAAAAGGAAGCGCTCGAGAATTGGCCCTGACTAGATTGCGGTGCACGGCAGCGGGACAAGAAGACACCAGGAAGCCGCGAAGGCGTAGGGAAGAACGGTGGTGCAAAGAAAACAGCGGCGCCGAGGAGGCTTGCTTCTGGCAAAACCACGGTCGCTGGAGAGAGATAGCGAGTGGAATGGTTGTCTCTTCCTCCGGCATCACGTCGGGATTTTAGTCACATCCACGAGCGCCATTAGCAGCGTGTTCTCACGGCTTCACCGATGCGAGCGGACAGCTCCGACAAATCTAGAGCTCCCGTGTAAGCGCTTGCCAGGACCAACTCGAATATGGCCCAAGACGTGCGAACGCACGCGCCGCATAAGTCCGCCTGTTTAGTAAAAAGTCTTGACAGATAGGCTCAAGAGGTGGGATTTCGAAAAGTCTGCCGGACAGCTAACGAAAGCGCGAAAGGGCGCAACAGTGTAGTTTTGAAACAAACAAACGAAGGAAAATTGCTGTTTGCGTATACAGAATATTTCTGTGATTCAAACTGGCATTAGAGAAACACGTTGGCGTAAACGCCGAAGATTGCAACGTTCCCTTTTTAGCGACACAGCCTAGCAAGCGTGGCAGAAAGTGGAGCGCTGCTCCCGTCAACTTTGCACGTTCTTGTCCTGCGCGTTTCTTGCAGTTGGGCATTCAGGCAGCGCCATGCCCTGATTTGTTGCGCTTTCCATGTGAGCATTGCAGGACTCAAATGAAAGATGGAGATAAAATGCTCCTTAATTTGAGTCTAAATTTTACTCAACAACGCAAAGACACGGGGACTAAAGTAAAAGTTGGCTTAATCGGGTTTTTCTAAATTGCGTTGCAATAGCTTTTTTTCCCCTTCTTTCTAGTCATTCTGTCGCTTTATCATTCTGTATACATGGTTCTTTCGATTTTTCTTCCATTCTTCCCCACTGACCGCTCTTCTTGTCAGCTTCAAGCAGACACGACCACAGCATCGCCAACAGGATTTTCTTGTTAAAAGCTAAGCTTTCATGCCGAATTCGAGACACTTCTTCGTGGGTACCTCGCTAGAATGGGGCCTCCATCTAGGAACGGGGCAGCGGAGTAGTGGTTCACCGTTCCAAACATAGAATTTCCTACAGTGATACTTGAAAAAAAAAATTATGGGGTTTTACCTGCCAAAACCACTTTCTGATTATGAGGCACGCCGTAGTGGAGGACTCCGGAAATTTCGACCACCTGGGGTTCTTTAACGTGCACCTAAATATAAGCACACGGGTGTTTTCGCATTTCGCCCCCATCTAAATGCGGCCGCCGTGGCCGGGATTCGATCCCGCGACCTCGTGCTCAGCAGCCTAACACCATAGCCACTGAGCAACCGCGGCGGGTAATTACTTGAAGGAACGGGCGCTGCAAGTGAGGTGATTCAGCAAGCATGGAAATGATGGTTAGTCCATGGATTTGCCTATACTTCGTCCTTTTGGCTTTAAGTAGTTTTGCGACTTTGCAAACTCATCATCAGCGTTTTAAATAATACATAAAAATTAACAAAGTTGTCCAATGGCATGATTCAACCGGGGAACCTCTAGCACCGAAGCCTGATATTGAAACCATTACGCCACGGGCTCATGCGTCGACGAATGGCATAAAAT
Organism: Dermacentor albipictus; assembly: GCF_038994185.2. Taxonomy (NCBI): domain Eukaryota; kingdom Metazoa; phylum Arthropoda; class Arachnida; order Ixodida; family Ixodidae; genus Dermacentor; species Dermacentor albipictus. The sequence continues at coordinate 69,889,971 of NC_091821.1, read as the reverse complement.
AACCTTTCTGGCGGGAGGCCAGCGCGTTTCAATCTACAGTTGCCCTAGAACACTAGAAACCAACGCGTCAGAAACACCAAGAGTTAAACAAAATACTGTGGACACTGTCGAAAACGTAAACAAATTATATATATATATATATATATATATATATATATATATATATATATATATATATTTAAGGATTAATGGACTCTGTGGGTCTTTCTCGCATAGTGTCTTGAAGGTAAATAGTTCTTTTTTTCGAGGAGCTAGGTTACCCTCACGGCAAGAAAAAAACGACTAGAAAGAAGCCTATAAATATTAACGTAATCCGCATCATGCTGTAAATTTAGCCAGGCTCAGTAATTAAGGCCGTTCTGACTCCATTTGCTAAAGTCAGCATGACGGCGCTGCGGAGGCCAGAACATCTGAGCAAGAGCTCCCGGATAGTTCTTAAGCCTGGGTAAGCCGCAACAGTGGTACACATCCGTGTCTTCTGGCAGGGTTGTACAGTTTGGGCAGGTGGCGTCGTCAATGGGGAAGCCCTTCCGTTTGCAGGTGACAGCAGGGCTGAGGGCTGCACCAGCCCATGTCCACCTCAGGGCCACTTCCTCCCCCCTTGTGAAGTCGCGGGGAAAAAAGCGGGCACTAGGGGGGATAAGAGCACGTGTGTCGCATTTGTGGGAATTTTTTTGGACTAAGAAAGTCGTAAGTAAGTCTTGTACAAGTTTTGTCGGTGGGTGCGTGTTCTCCTTCTTGTCGTGTGCATGTCTATCTACCATTGCATAGAAAGGGTGAGAGATATGTCCTTGTATCCAGTGTACGTGAACAAGGAAAGGTGAATTTTTGTGAAGCTTATCGATCTTTTGGTAAATTGATGTAGCTCAGCTGATTCAATTCTGCTGTTGCATGGCACTCAAAGGATCTTTGCTAAACTCAGCTTGATGTGGCGTAGGGTTGTTGTGCGAGAATGACTGGTAAGCCTGCTACCACCAATGACGACATAAGTATGATCCCGAAGGCTCGAGTACCAGCAATGGAGGAGCCCCTTACAATGGAAGAACTCGAAGCTGCCCTAGCTGTCCGCCACTAAACGATCAACCTCTCCAGATCGTGACGGCTTCACCTATATTGCCATTGAACATCTTGGACAGGTGGCAAGAAGAGCGCTAGTGACCACTTTAAAAAAATCATGGCATAGAGGTACTGTTCCCCAGCAACAGGAGTCAAGTGGGCTGGTACCATTACTAAAGCCAGGAAAATCACCATTTTGTTGGACGGCGTATCGCCCCATTCCTCTGACACACTGCATCGAAAATTGACCTAAAGACGTTTGTTCAACATGAGAAAAGTCGCAAGTGCAATCAGTTGCTGTCTTTCTCGATGCGAAAGGCCATATATGACAATGTTGGGCATAACGCCATTCTCAGCATACTGGCGGTTATCTGAATCAGAGGTCGCATATTTCGTTGATAATGAGACTATATAACTCAGCGGTTGTATTTTTATCCAAACAGAAGATGGCCACACAGCTGAAAATTACTCGCACTGTGGCTTGCTTCAGGTAAGACTACTAAGCCCCACTTTGTTTGATCTGACATTTCATAGGAGGTCCCGCCTATCGTTTGTAACCTTGGGACCTCCTTCTGTATATTTACCTGTATTCTATACTTTTATTTTTACCATTAATAAAGACTGATAAGATTGCTAAGATAAGATTGATTGGCTCCAGCTGACAGTTTACTAATGATGGTCGGCCTTCTGATATATCCAGATGACATTTGCCCTGGGATTCTGCGCTTATTACCTTCAGGTGCAAGTACGATTGGAGGGGACAGCAACCCTGACATCTACCTACCTTGAGCACAAGACTTAAAGGCGCTGTCTACACCAAATATTGCGCGTTGATTGCCTTCATGTGCAAACATATCAAGTCATACCCCCTCTTCATTAATGAAAATGCCATCAATTCTGAACAGGTCCATCAATTCTTGGGTACGAGGATGGAGTGAACTCTTTCGTGGAGCCGCCATTGCGCTTCTACGAAAAAAGAAAGACTCGCCGACCACCCATCATTTGAGATTCATGCACGGGAAAACATGATGGACATCTGTACATTCCATGCTTTAGTATACAGAGCTCTATTTCTGGCCATTTTATGCTACAGCCTTCTAGTGCTGTCCAATAGGTACAAGTCGAATGTTCGTTCATTTGAGGGCACATAGGGTCAGACATTGCACACGCATTCGCAACTTCATCCTTGTGCTTCAACATCTGCAACAATCGTCTTCACCAAAGATCAAGTGATCCAGACATAGGAAGGAGGAAGGAAGCGGAAATAGACAGAAAAGCAGGGAGGGAGGTTAGCGAGTTTTCAGACCGGCTGGCTACTTTGTGCTGGGGAAAGGAGGAATAAAAGATAAGAAGTGACAGGAATAAAAGATAATCGAAAAGAGATATCGCAAAAGACGGAAAGAAGAGAAAACACATGCAGAAAACATGGCAAAGAGACTACGGCACTGCTTAAAGTCTGTCTCTAAGACCAGTGCTCCGCAAGAAGCGCAACAACGCTTTCAAAGCCTTCTGTGCTAAGGGCGGTCTCGGCCATTGTCCCAGGACACTTTCCTCCCATAAGGAGGGTTTATCAAGACTATCCAAGCAAACGTCACTGTTGATAGACTCAGGGTGCACATTCGTCATCCTTCCGGCATCCTCGATCACCACTTGGCGCTTTTGTCCTCACAGTCGCGTGCCACCTTTTCGCAAGTTATTGCCACCCATCAAGGGTGTCGGTATATACCACCAGCAAGGCTTTCATTTCCCTTGAGGTGTCTTTAACAGCCTCAGGTGGGCCTGAATATTCCAGATGTAACGAAGGAGCCTAATCCTCCAAGAATATGATTGAAACAGAAGACGCGACTATTATTGGACCACACATATTCACTCCAAATCATAAATATACTGATAGGCCAGTCTCACCTACCACCGCTATGCAGGGGCCGTCGTCATTCCCGCTACAGTACCTACCATCAAATTCAAATGGTCCCAAATGACAACATCAACAGCGACAGCGCTTACTACTCTGCGTGGTGCTGTAAAATACCTCCAGTAAGAGCAACCTCGAAAATGGGTAACATTTTGTGACTGACTCATGAGCAGCTGGCATATGTTTAAAGAGGGGACCACCATCAAGTTCTTGATGGGCGCATGAAATTATACCTTTCAGTGGCTCCCTGGAGACACCAGATTTGCTAGTAATCCACTCGCCATGAGGCCGCCCAGTCTATCGGGTCTGCCCTTGAAGGAGACTGAACAGTTCCGATCCCCTTATCCAGAACCGACGCTCTAAGGCAACATTATTTTGTTGCTAAAGCGCCATGTCCCACACATATTCATCTTCTTCTACTATTAAACATATCTTGCGCCTCTGTCCCCAGTACGACGTCGAGTGCGAACCTTTCCGTACAGCATTAAACCGACTGGACTTGATCATTTTCGGAAAGGAAGCATGCGCTTCGATGGCATAGAAAGCCACGTAAGTGTTATTGCACTATGCCAGTGTAGCCAGGTCTTGGCGGCCGTTCATAGGCTCGGTGTGCACATTCAAATGTGCGCGAAACTGGGCTCTCTCTCTCCTCTTTCAGTTTGTCCCTATATCTTCTTTCCCCAGTGCAGGATAGTAAACTAGACGTGCGTATCGTTAACCTCTCTGCCTATCCTCTCTTCTGCTTCTCTGTCTATCTCTATCCTCTTATGGGATGCCGGTTCTGGGTCGACACCTTTCGTCTGAGTGCTTGATCGCTCATGTAACTATAATCTCGTACAGCTGCTGGTGTGTTTAAGTCGCTTTATAATATTTAGAGTGTGTTGGTTTTAGTGTCCCAATTTTACACTTTCGTGTTAATGCCCTGTGGTGGTAATTGTACATTTCTGTAGCAATCAGTATAAGATTTAAAATCTGTTACCGGTAAAACAAAGTTAGACAAACTGTAACCGGAGCCGCAGTGCCAGGCTTCTCCAGCCAGCTAGCCAACCCTTTAATTCATTGTGTTTTCTCCTTCTACGTCATACGTGGAAAACACCTACAGTCCATAGTCTCGAAGTATTCCGTGGGAAGTATTTTCGCCATGTCACGTATTCTTTGCGGTGATCTGTCACTGTTTATTTCACTGTAATGTCAGTCCATTGTTAAAGGAAAAATTATGATATGCGACTATCACTTTGCTGACGCTCTGCCTGCAAGTGTGGGCTGAAGCGATGTCAGTGCGCTTCACAAGGGTGTAGATAAATACTAGCGCTACCAATTACATGTCATCTGCTACAAGGCCCTGCGATCGTATGCATACTACAGGAAAAAAGACGCACATGCACTAGACTAATCTCTTGCCTTTAAAAGTGGACCAAGCTGTACACTGTTAAAGATGGCTCCTTCCCTTCCGCCTTCACTTCTCCCCACCGTGATTTTTCTTTCAGTTTTTTTTTTAGTCTGATGCAGTGACGCAACTGCTGATGCACTCCCCGAGACAACTCAGTAACCAATGGTTAAGAGCCAAGGGCCTAATTTACCAAACTCGTAAGGTCGAAGTTCGTAGAAAGAGTGCCATTGGCCGCCCGTCTTCATTAGCTTGTCAAACACAATGACATTGTGGAATCTGCTGTTGAAGCTAGTTCTGGCGCAAGAATGAGCGCAGTCATTCGGGTGTTGGACACATTATTAGTGAAGGCGGCTGAAAAATTACAAACTAGTGTTACTAACAAAAAAAAAGATGGATTGGGAACTTCGCTTCAGATTCAGGAAGCTCGCGTTCACAAGCCATTAGCGTCTCTGTAAGGCGGGTTTGCAGTGCAAGCAGCCTGCCAATTATGATATCGATAGAGATAACAAATAAATACCTGTTCAATCGCGTATTATTTTCACGGGAGAGAAGTTTCGCGCACTCTTATCGATTGTCCTGATTCAACGAAATTTTCATCCCTAAGAAGCCTTAGCCAGCGCCTATGCGTCTTCGTACGATTAACTGTGCACTGGCCGTAGTTTCGACAAAAATTCGTTACAGTTCTATCACGCATGACTGCTTTGTTCCCTTTTGTGTCGCAGGTACGACAAATGCTTCTAGTACTAGTGACATAATGTAGTTAGCTTTTATCACTGTCTTCTAACATCAATTAGGTCTCTTGCATAATAGCGCCGCGCTAAAATGGTCGTTGCGAGTGCTTTCTGTAGGAAGCGGAAGTGCCTGAACTGAAAGCGCTGCTTGAGCTAATCAAAGGGCGCTTTACACAAGACCGTGTCGGTGTCCTGGCTTTGACTGCGAATTCGAGGCCTTCTTTTCGAGGTGATCTTAGCATCCCGCGGTATTGTGCGACGCCTCTGCGTGATGGGTAGTCGAAGAAGCAGCTGGAGCAACAGCCGTTCTGAAAAATCTAATTAGGGCGACGGCTCTCTCCGGTACCGCCAACCTGGACAAGGGCTTCTAATTAGAGCTGAAAGGGATGTGTTGGCGGCGCTTCGCTTTCGGAGTCTAAATTTAACCAGAAGAGGCCAGAAGTTCAACTATTGGGCTAAGAGCTCCTTCGTGTTTGTACACCTTCGAGTGTGTGTGTGGCCTGGAGCATCATTGGGTAATGATGAAACTATCATTTGCTTTAATCTTTCGGCGGTCTGAGCCACACAAATACGAGCTCCACGGCAGAACTGTGGCTACGCAGCAGCGCACTACAACACGAGGAGTCATTACGATGGTGATGCGGGAACATTTCACCGAAATTCCTGCCATCTTTACTTGAGTGCCTAGGGCTGTAGATACATATACGTTCGGTGAAGAACCTTGATCAGTCAGGCGAGTCTTCATTTCAGTCTGATGAATTGATATTGTTTGCTGTTTTTAGCCCAGCTAATCCGCTGATTGCATGTTTTTGACTACGTGGTCCAAGGAGGCTCTGAACCCTCCTGGCGCCGAAACCACTATTTCGGCAGGAGCTCCGTGACCCAGCGGCGTCTGCGAATCCTGCCAAACCAAGCTTCCGGCAGGCAGGCCTAACTCACCGCATTCGCAATACCGCAAACGCCACGTTGCACCTGTACACCACGCTTTGTTTCTACGGCTACATCACGGACCCATCGAGGGTTGTGGTTTTCAGCGACCTGTAAACCATACAGACGGCCTCTACTGACTATGACGACAACCTCAATCCAATACACCCGCTCCGTTTCCACTCGGCGCCCGGTGGCTCAGCCTTTACTTAATATGTCTCGGCCTTTTCATCACGTCGGGGGCGAACGCCTACGTGTGTCTCCACCTAAACCGTTCCAGCTGCATGAACCATGAGTGACAGAAGCATACCTTTCATCAAGGCAGCTGTTACATCCCGTCAAGTATATATCTTGAAAGGGTGGCGGCACTAGAACCGAGATAGCAGACTCTGACTGTTCTGTGTTGCAGTCGAGGTTTGCTTATCAAGCCTAATTTTACATATCTCGCTTAAGGAATGAAATCAATTAGAGGTGGTAAGTAGACGTGCAACGCGAATTTATCACCTCTTGACTACGCCTGACCCTTATTGCAACTCTTCCCCCCAGACGAATATTTCCTTCAGTGGTGCTCACCACGTTACGTGAAGCTTTAAGCTGGTCCAGTAGTTCAATTCATCCAGTATTATATGAGACTACATGCATATCCTCCGTCGGACGGCCATGACGCTTACCACCATGATCACGTGACCACATGACCACCACCAAGCCTGTTGGTCGGAGTACAAACCAGCAACTCAGTCTACATCTGGCAAGTGTCAAAAAGAGAGTGGCCAAATACAGGCTTTTATCTATGCTAGCGTCGCCGACCCATGTGGTGTCTATACTGCCCTCACCTGTCTTCCGATCATCGTGTCCCAAACGTCGGAATTCTACATTCGGTTACGGCCCTCTCTCAATTGGCTGAGCATGATGATCACGTGCGAGTGCGACGCGTTCACTCATTATCGCATTGTGAACGCTGAATTAGCCTAAGCAGTTAAAAACCTCTCCAAAGTCTTGAAGCGATCACATCGCCTTTCGCAGCTAAAGTGCGCGACCAGTGTCGATCTCCTCGTGAACTGTGCTAATTGTATAAATAGCCTGTATTTATTCCCCAAGACAGATACAGGCAGACGCCCCCGCTATATTCTCAAGTTAATCACATATCCACAACCGCTCTTCCCACAAAACCCGGCCCTCGCGTGGTTTTATAAAGGCAGCACACTTCAGCGATTCTTTCACCTCTGAGCTTATTTACTGCGACAGCAGCATTCTCTTACAGTGGAGACCTTTATCTTATTCTCGTTTGCCTTCTTTTTTCCGAAATGATAGGGGATATTCAAAATGCATAGTCATCTAGGAACACTAGCCGCGTCTGCCATCTTGGTGATGGCGTAGTGGCGAGGTGGCCGTAGGCAGCTGTATGTCGTGAGCTTCAGTGATCGTCGCTGCGCGGCTATTCAGGGCTCTAAAGCGCAACAATTCCTTTAATCGTTCAGGGATTAAAATCCTGTGAACTTAATTGCGCTGCCACGAATCGGCGTAACGGCACCAGCAGATTTTTGCATACTTGGATATCTGTTCGGACGGCCTTCTCGAGAGGCATGTTGCCTTGAAACCGATACGTACGTTTTGCCTTTTTTTGTGCGAGGACGTAAGCTTTAAACCTTAACTACGCGCACTGAAATAATGCTCATTCTTTCTTGAATTTTCGAGCCAAGCCCCTAAAGCAACCATGCGTTGCAATACAATGCCCCAGGTTTGTTGCGTCAGCAAAAACATCCGTCTGAAAAATCGAAGCTCCAATCGAAGTTGTTAGCCTCATGCACGGCACTAATGAGAACTGTGGTTTCTCTGTTCGTGTTGATTCTCGCTTCGAGTGCGTGAGCGGAAAGTGTGCAAGGTCAAGTACACGACAATGTCCTATGAAATCGGGGCACAAACGTGATCGGCATCTTTAATGTCAGGACTTCCGTGCTCGACTTTCTTCCGTTCGCCGCAGCACATAATAAGTTTTCGTACGAAAGGGCGTTGCGCGTACATTCTGTCGCTCGTGTTCTCTGCACTGGTCAGTTAGCGTACTGCTTTATTTTTGCATGCAAATTGAGAACTTCACTTTTCGCACACGTCCCGGCTGCAAGCACAGCGCAGTAATATGAAGTCCGCTTCAAGTTTGGGGCTAAGCACTCTAGTGAGGCGTCTCAAAACAAGGGCCGAAAACGAATAAACACAAGCTGCATAAATATCAAAAGAAAGTACATAAAATGAACGCGTACGCAATTCAACAGCACGCTGCATGGTAAAGCAGCGACATCTTGGGTATACAGCTCGCAGGCCTTACCTATCCCTACTGTTCGTACGCTGCTGTGAACATGTGCAGTAGCAATGTGCCACCAACGTGGTTACCACTTTTCAATTTTGCCCGTATGGCAAAATCTGCTTCAATGAACTTGTCTGAGCTGTCTTAACTTTTCACTGAATAAATTGCAATTATAAATGTTCTACCTACGCCTTTATAATAACGAATCAAAGCGCTTGTTTTCTCTGTTTAAATACAATTTTCATGAACATGGCGCTGTCTTCTCAGAAGATTTTTATTTTCACTTGGTCTCGGACACATTTACAGCAATATTTATGCCGCAACAACCGGCAAGGTGCTTTTTTATTCCACTTGAAAAAACATATTTTATTTCCTAAAATGCCTAAAATACTTAATGATTTCGAAGTATGTTGTTATAAAAGAGCAGTTCCTTCACAAAAAAAGAAATGTAACTATCGTAGGCTGAACAGGCATTTTTAAAATAATTTTCCACACGGAAGCTAGCTTTGCCCTTGAGCGCAAAAATAAGCGCAAAACTGGCGTGATCAGAAATATTACAGGAATAATAATGTCTTTTAATTTATTTTTTCCGAATGGCGTTGGAGGAAGGAGGCTGCTGTACTAGTCGCAGTAAAGTCACGAGGGAACAAAGTACAGCAGCGCTCGGTCCACAACGTCGTCTGCATTAGCCACTGTTTAAAGTGTGGATTGGATTTTATTCGCTCATTTTCTTGGGCACAATTATCAAACTATTCTCTCGTACGCTGTTTCTGGTGTTGCCACGTATCCCTTGCTTCGCCTATAGTCGCGAACATCAGTGGGAGGACAGCACACAAGAAGGATGAAAGCAGCAGCTATGCGTGTAGCTGTGCTATCGGGCAAGCAGTTTCATTTTGTCGCACCGTAACCAACATGGCGCATGACCTTAGGCAAGTCGATAGATGACATTTAACATTTTTTTAGTATCCCCTGTTGGCTCACCCACTACGGGGAAGAGACCAGAAGCCAGCAGTTGCGACGTCTTTGGTCAGAGTGTGACGTAGGTTCGGACATAGAATGAAGCATTAATGTTAGCAAGACTCTGCACTGGGGGCACGTGCACTGCGGTCACATGCACTGCGGCGGACACTTTCCGTTCAAACAGCGTTCGCTTTGGTGTGCATGTGCTGTCTGAAAATTTGCGGTTTATTGAAGAAAATGCGCATGAAATGCAGTGCTGATGCCCGTCTGCTACTGCATGCAGACGGCACGCTTCTTCAGATTCTGAGGGGGCCCCTTAGTCTTTTGCGCGTGTTCCACAAATGAGTTTTGTCGATGTTTTCCGGGAACCGCGGTGGCTTCTTCTCAATATCATGTCGGAATCTTCAAATGCATATCGCGTTGAAAACGCACAACTGCTGTTGAGCTTTATCAATTCTGCCGCATTCAGTTAAGTGAATTGAAGAATCACTGGAGTATGGAGTATCTTTTGTGCACAATTATTTATGCGGCTCACTCGCAAAATACTATGCGCTTGTCAATCCGCCCTGCCCTGCAAACAACGTGCTTATAACAAGTTCGGCACCGCCATACGAACGTCCAAGATTGTGGGTGCCGCAGCATGCGATCAGATGAACCTGTTACTTTGCTCAAAAGAGCAGCTTGGGCTTCTTGGTACATTGCTCCGATGTTACCCTTGGGTAAGTGGCCATTGCTGTAGTTTGAGAAATGTAGGTAATCCCAGTTATAAAACGTTTACGCAACCGATGTCCAGGTTGTACTCTGTAGAGTGTTGCGCCTGGTGATCCCTCGGAGCACAGGATACTTCGCCGACAGCATAGCTGTCACGGGTGCTTATCACGCCTCATCATTCCTTCAATTTAACTCAACCAGCGTCTACTTCGTCTTACGGACAAGCACTCATGTTCCAGATTTTCGGCTTTTCGAATGCCCAGAAATGACAATTCACTTCAAAACAACGTCGCCCTCCGACTACCGCGAAGGCCGATCTCCCGACCCTAACAGATTGATCGCCATGAAGAGGCCACTAATTGATGACAGGGTCATTGTCAAGTACTCCCCGGGAAAGGATGTCAATGGTGGGTGCACAGTTTGCCACGTGGTTGCCTCGTATTCTGCAACATTGAATATAAGAGAGCCGGCAACGGTGAGACACTGGAAACAGGCGGTGGTGAACGGTTCGGCGTTTGTGATTGGCCATTGAATTCCCTCGTTGAGTGAAAGAGGGAAATAAATGGCACAAAAAAGCAAATCTGGACGGCTGGGAGGGGGAAACTCGGACGCGTAGAGATTAGCATGCAGTTTGCTCTGCGAGTTTGAGCCAATTTTGTAAAAGTAGATGATGTAATTTTATTTATAAACCTTTTTTCTCATCTCTTGAACATTGCTTGGACCCTTTCTTTCACCCAGCATCTGGCACGGCACCATCCATGGACCCTTCATGGCCGCACGGACACCCGACTTTATAACAATAGTAAATGCTTGCATTCTGTGTACCGATCTGGCGATGAAGCCTGCGAGGAAGGACTTCAGGTTTGAGCATTTGCCATGCGATAGCTGTGGTGCAAGACCTTTTGATTGCGAAGGGTGAGAAACATTCCATAATGGATGCTGAAGATATTTGCCTGGCGGTAGCGCATCCAACAGCAGATGACGGTAGTGACAGATGAAGTGCCACATGCACATTGTCAGATGAGCCAGTTATTGAGCCAGTGTTACGTATAATAAGCTGTTGACGTGTATCGGACCAAAAAAATGCGAAGTGTGACCCAGTCCGCCATATTTGTTGAGGCCCCGCTTGCCGCCTTTCCATGTAGTGTAAATAAACGCCTTGTGTGAACATCTCGCCGTAACATTTTTTGTTGAGACGCTGGATATCGGGAGATCCATTCGGCATGCTGGCGAATACGACCAGTTTTAAAACGATGGCAAATAAATATTATTGACGCCGCCGTGCCCAAGAGCCAAGGTGACCTGTGGGATCGTTCATTGACGACAACCAGCACAGAACATGGTGTTCACTGATGGTGGTGAAGAGTAGGCCTTACACATAACGACGAATAAGCATGTACAGTGTTGCACATAAATGACACGGACACAAGAAAGAACGGTGGGACACATAAGGCGCAATCGTTCTTTCTTGCGTCCGTCTCATTTATGCGCAACTGTATGCGTACTTATGGCATACCAACATGATACGGACACAGGAAAGAACAATGGGACACACAAGGCGCAATCGTTCTTTCGCGTGTCCGTGTCATTCATGCGCAGCTCTGCGCATACTTATGGCATACCAACAGGACCAAACAGATCAAGTATAACAAGTAAACAGTCCAAGTAAACAGACCAAGTATAACGACGAAATTCGGCAGTGGCCCAAACAATAGCGTGACTTTGTTTTATTTATTTATGGTAAAAGAGTTTCAATCAGCCGATGAAAGTAAGCGGCTGGCATACGCAATAAAGCAGTCTTATCATGCTGAAGTTCGGCTAGAACGGTGTTGATTCCGTGTCCACTGGCCTCAGTACCTACCTATGTAGAAACTGATTCATCAAAATGAGCCGGCACATGTGGTGATGTGAGTAGTTTAATCATTTATGAGAAGGCGCATGCTTGTTCAGAACCCCTGGAAAAAGGTATGGCATTCTTAATAAAGCAGATGAAGGGCCGTGCTATATCTGCAAAGTTTTTCGCGAAGCGCCGGCTGTAAGCCCAAAGACCAAAAAAAACGAACCAAAACAACGTAACCAATTCACGTAAGACACAAATAGACAAACCAAATTTGTACGCTTTGACTGTTATAGTAGATGGCGTTTACAGAAGCGCGATATTTGTTCTTGGTGCAGAGCCATTAGTTTGTAAACGCCGTGGTTCCATTTTTTTCGAACTTTCGAATTTTCAAAATATTTTATTCGGAATTCAGGTCCTGAATCAAAATTACGCTTTCAACAGACACTAGAATTCAAATTTCTCTCGCGAATGCAACAAATTTTATTAAAAGCAATCCAGAGGTTATCTCAAAAAAAGCGTTTCTGCGTTTTACATGTATTTGAATAGGCCGCGTCGGAGTTGTGCCCGAGCTAAAGCCTCCTCATAAACAATTTGTCAAGAGATCAAATACATGAATAATAACTGCATTGCCATTGCCAAAGATGCTGCAACCGAATTCTTGAACGCTAGACACTGTCAAAACAAGTAAGATATGTATTTTTTCATAATACAACATACCCGTATGTGCCAAAAATTGTGTCCAAAATAATTTATATCAATGCTTCCATGTTTTTGTCTATTTAATAACTAAAGAAAATATCACACGCACTTTAGAACCATATCAGTTCGAAACCAGCTAAGCAGTGCATGCCGCTGATACGAAATATGCAAAGCCCATGAAATTAACAAGTTGAGGACAAATATGTTAATGAAACTGTCATTGAAGAACCTTGTTTACATTTATGTACACATGCAACGGCCAGTGAAAAATCGCAATGACGCTGTCATTTGTTCCAATGTATTACACAGGAGGAGCTGTCACCAGTCGTGTATCGGGAGTATCGCGAGGTTGCGTTTCACCGAAATTATAGTCGCAACAGAGAGCACGTATAAAAAGCAGGAGTTCTGCATAATATCCGAAGGTGAGTCAAATGAAAGTGAGCCAATGTGAACACATGACAAACGAGATACTTAATTTAAAGGTAGGCTCCATGAGCATTTAAATATTTGTCCCATTGAGTAACGAGGTGCGCGATTCCCGTCTCACAAAACTCCGTGGGTTGCTGCTTTAAAAAGTCTCCCACTGACACTTTCACGTCATCGTGCGGCACGAATCTGGTTACCTTGAGCTGTTCCTTCAGGTGCCCCAAAATGTGGAAGTCGCAAGGCGACAGGTCTGAGGTGTATGGCGGATGTTTCAACGTTTCCCACTTAAACTTTGCCAGTTTTGTATTAACCACATCAGCTACATGGGGACGGGCATTGCCGTGAAACAAGATGACCCTATTCGTCAATTTTCCACGTCGTTTGTTCTTGATTGCGACATGCAGCCGATCCGGCGTTTCACAATATCGGAAACAATTGATAGTCTCTCAAGATTTAGCAAATTCTATCAACAATGGCCCCAGACGATTGCAAAAAAGGCAACAACACCTTTCCGGCGGAAATGACGACCTTTGCTTTCTTGGGGGTCGTGAATTCGAATGTTTCCACTGTAAGCTTTGCCGTCGTGTTTCAGGCTCGTAGTAGTGGCCCCACGGTTCGTCTCTGATCAAAATTGGAGACAAGAACTCGTCACCATCATTCTCATACCGGATCAGATGAGTCAAGGCAGTGCCGAACTTCTCATTCGTTTTGGCGGGGGTTCAAAATCTTGGGCATCCATTGCGCACACGAGAGCCGATAACCAAGATGTTCATAAATTATGGCGTGAACCAAACCGTGACTGTTATTCAGACCCTATGCCAGTTCACCAATTCTTATCCTCCGTTCTTGTCTCATCAGCTCATCAACATTTGCAATTTTGTTGGGGGTGATTTCCCGTTGGCTTTGGCCCAGTATTAGATCGTCTTTGCAACTTTCACGTCCTTCTATGAACCGTTTGCTACAACGCTTCACAGTGGCCGATGAAATGAAATGTTCAACGCACACGGCAGCCATACGGCGACTAATTTCTTTTTAGGAAACACCTTCAGCTGTCAAAAACTTCACCGCACCACGCTGCTCAACTTCTGGGGCGTGCATTACGTGACGCAATCATGTTAAACCCAGTGTATGAGAGCATTAAAGAACATTTATCCTCACACCTGCGTGTCACTTTTGTAAATGAGAGATGCCTGTGTGCTACGCGCATGCCTCGCAGATAATGAATCGAACCGTTATTGCGCAGGATGGGTAGGCCCACTTTCATTTGACTCGTCCTCGCACATTATAAATGCGGAGATACAATTGAATATACAAATGCGAAGATACAGCTTGATAAAGGGCAAAAAATTGTCACTGGAAACAAAGTTCACCGCACGTATACACAAAACCTCGCAACAAGATATTTAAATATACGTATAAGTCGCCAATAAATCTACTTATCGAAGAAAAAGTCAATATATATAATGCGCCAAACAAGGGAAATGAACATGTTGCTCAATCACAGATTCACAGAATCCTAGATCCCGCCCCCATTCCATCCACTCTCCCCGATGTATCGCGTGCGACGGAAGGCGGTGCGTTTCCTTCCCGCTTCTCTCCTTTGAGCACAGAAGATTGAGCCACCATTGTCGACAGTCGCACGTACAGCATGCGGCACGCGGTCACGATGTTATCGCCCTTAGACTTTATACAGAACATGAGGCCGACGACAAGAATGCGTCTGGAGCGTCCATATAATTGCTATGGCAATTATATAATAAGAGTGTTCGGCAACTGAAGTGTCCCACGGCCCATTACTTTCCTCAAAAGAAGTAACAAAATCGAACTTTCACCATGCGACAATTCGCTGCGCCGCAACATGCTTTTTATTTCCTTTCGTGGGGTGGGCGCACCGAAATAAAAGAAAAACGCAAAGGAAAGTATCTTGTCCACAACCGAATGCCTACTTTGGGCACCTAATGTGGCTACCGAAGGAGGAATGAGGAGGAGTGAACGTTTATTGTGAGAAACAGCGAGAAAGTGTTGTTTCTTCGCCCTATAGATGGGCGGCTCTCTTAGTCGAGAAACCCGTTGGCTAATGCCGCAGCCGGGGCCCGGTCCACCAGACTTCGCTGATCTTCCAGGCTCTGTGCCTTTATCATTGCCTCCCACGTTTCTTCGATCGCTTGTAGCGGTTCTGAGGTATCATCTTGACTACTTTTCGCGTGGTGTGGGCACGCCAACACCATGTGTAGGAGCGTATCTGATACATCACAATATCGGCATAGGTATAATAATTTAGTGGGGTGTATCCGGTGCATGATAATTCCATGGACATATCGAAGAAAACGAGAGCCGCTTGGTCCACCGAAAACCTTACGCATACTGCTCGGTATCCTGCACCGGCAAGATAAGTCTTTCCGGAGAGGTTGCGCTACAGCGAACACGGGCAATCCCTCGAGTCCCCACAGTGATGGCGGCTAGCGACCATTCTTTCTTTTTCTCGTCTGCTAGCCAGAAAGCGACCGAAACTCTGCCAGGCGAAAATCCACTCGGCCAGAGAAAACCGAACTCTCACCAAAGTGCGCGGTGCGGTGGTCGGGGCAACACGAGAAAAATGCATGCGCTCTGGTTGGCTCTGGTAGCCCGTGGGTAGGGTAACGAGAACAAAAAAAAAAGATTGAGAAGGCTCAATGTGTCCTCGCGAATAAAAGTGAACGTAGAAAAAATAAATAGGAACATAGTTACCCTTGCTGGCTTTATTGTCTTCACATGGATGCTCTGGCGTAGGTAAAAAATAACGTTGATAATTTTTGTGTGACATGGCGCAAGTGAACCACCGCAATGCTTTGTCTCATCGGACCTCACTACGTGCTTTGGCAACTTGTCTGATAGTGAGTTGATTTGGCTTGTCTTGTTGTATGTTGCGATGCACAACAACAACAACAAGTACCGCAATTGAAAATCTAAAGCACGGCGGTGATTACCAACGATGCCACAGTGTCCCGGCAGCCACTGAAATATGATGTCATGTCCTCGTTCAGATGCGCAATGGCAGGTTTCGTTGATTTGTGACACCAGCTGTTCATAATTACCACGTCGTAAGCTTCGCAAGCTCTGGAGGGCTGCTTTCGAGTCACAAAATATTGCCCATTTGTTGGGCGGTTCTTTTTCAATGTATTCGACAGCAGCGCGAAGAGCGGCCAGTTCAGAACCTGTAGATGTCGTTACGTGAGAAGTTTTGAACTTGATGACGACCGATTGAGATGGTAGAACAACGGCGCCCGTAGGATACCTCGCCGATGACGCTGCCCGACGTGCCCAGGCTGGCTCACCGACAGTCCTTATTCCTTTATCCAGAGTCGACGCTGCAAGAGAGCTTCGCAGTCTTGCTCGTGCAATCACGTTAGGTTGCTGGCATACACCACAGAACTCTAAGTGTCGTTCACACAGTCTCGACCCATCACTAAAACTTACATTACCAGCGAACCTTCCACGACGTGACGCAACACTGCTGTGTCGGCTGTGGGTAGGAGTAGCTTTCACCAACTCCTGCAGCTACCGCATTGGAATGGCGGATTCACCAATGTGCGCTAAGTGCAAGTGTGAAGAGACCATCAGTCACCTTCTGTGCCACTGTTCTCGCTTCGATAATCAACGTGAGACTCTCCAGTGTGCATTAAATAGACTGGATGACAGGCCATTCACGGAAGCGAAGATCTTGGGAGCCTGGCCTCACAGCTCATTGGCCCAAAAAGCAGTTAGAGCGCTTTTTCGCTACCTGAAGGCAACGGACTTGAGTGCCCGACTATAGACAACCTACACTTAAGTTCTCTCTCTTTCTCTTTCACTCCCCATTCCCCTCCCCACGCGTAGGGTAGCAAACTGGACTCAGTCTAGTTAACCTCCCTGCCTTTCCGTCTTCCCTTCTCTCTCTCTCTCTCTCTCTAAAGCACGGCTTTGGAAATGCCAATGCACCTTTCACATCAAAAATTTATCAGAACTTTATACCCATAAAATTTCGGAATTGTCATCCATGTGCTTCGTGGGTTCCGCGGACTCTGCGTGTTTCCGCGGCGACTCAGTTCGCCATCAAAATGCCCTTGAAACTTTATGCTCGGATGGGGCTGCTTCCGTTATGTGACTACTGGTGCATGGGCGTTGCCGTGAAATCCAGCCCGAGTTCGCAATGTTCGCGGTGAAATATTTTTTCGAGCGTGAAAAAGACATTTTAGGCAAAATCCAGAATGATTTCCAGTACACTGGTGTTTCCACATTTCGCCCCCATCGAAATGCGGCTACCGTGGCCGGGATTTGATCTCGCGACCTCGTGCTCAGCAGCCCAACACCATAGCCACTGAGCAACCACGGCGGGTATTCCGTGTTTATCCTTAAATTCCTGAAATACACAAAAAGTCTGAACAGCCTGTTCCGGCGCTATTCTAATTGGCGCTGTCACACTTATGTAAAAGATTTGGACATTATGTTAAAGTATTTACAGACGCGTCTGTACACAGCGATGGCCAAGATGCCCCTGTAGGTTTCTTGTGCCCTTCAAGCGACATCCGATGGGTGTTTCGCGTATCACATCCAGCCTTATGAACAACTGTGGAGTTGGCAGCGATTAATGTTTCTCTGAAGTACGTGCAAGAGGAGTTAAGCACACTGAAAGTTGTCATGCTTACAGACACCCGCGCTGCCCTGAGCAGACTACAGAGAAATGACGCTGATCGCCCAGTTGTGCGTATCATCATTCAGTGTGCCAGTAGAATTACATTTGTGGAGTACATATCGTTGGTCAGTGGACGCCTTCGCACGTAGGTGTCGCCAGTAAACGAAGAGGCCGATTGACTCAATTCTCCATTTGTTCCATTTCCATTTCTCCATTTGTGCTCAAAACAAATGCGACTGAATGAAAATGTTGTGTAGGTTCGACAACGTTCGTCTGTTTGTTTGTCGATACCTCCTCAAGCAGTACCGAAATCAGTGTATTACAATATGATCTCTTCGTCCCTGTGTTCGTGGTCCAGTCTTGCGTCGTTGCGCTAGAGCTATATTGCTCAAGTTGAGGATTCGCCCTGTCCTGTTGTCTGAACGTTTATATCGACAAGGACGTGTAGACAATCCGTTGTGTGCTTCTTGCGGTTCCTGCGAGACACTTGAGCACCTTATATTCGAGTGGCCTGCTTGGCGGGCCCAGCGCACGACGCTACAAAGAAATCTTAATCTACTTGGACTGTAGTGCACAACTCTTGATCGTTGCCTGTATTCGAGTGGCTGTGGTTGTGGAAGGGACCAGGCTCATAAAACCTTTCTTACTTTCCTACAAGAAACTGTCCTGGTTTCCCGTTTGTGTGAGAAATTGCGAGGAATTATTTTTTTTCCTAGTTTTGTTCTTGTATTTTTATATTCTTTTGTAGTTAGTGCGACCTGCTTTATTTTTCTCGTCCTGCGTGTACGTTCTGTTCCTCGCTTTCGTGTTTTATCGATGTGGTCATGTCTTCAATGTTCTTTTGGTTTGCTTTTCTAGTGATAGATTTATACAGTGTAGCGAGAACTGTTATAAAATATTTAAAGGCTATGTTGCTTCCGCGCACTCTTTTTCCGCTCGATTTTGTTTTATTAGGGCATCGCGGGCTTTAACTCCGCAAGGTGCCTCGGTTTTCATACAAGAATTATCGATAGCACAGAATGAAACTCTATACATGTTAAAACTTGGTTCCGTATGTACGACGCTTTTGTTTTGCTTTCTGTGTACTGTCGACTGACCGATGCGCCAACAACGACAGCGCATAGTTTTCTCCGTTTCACAGATAAAATATTATTTTCGGAAGGCGTGCAAATAAGTTGAAAGGAAAGCTTTCTTTTCAATCAGCCCAATGATCAATATTAGATTCCGCCTCATGATCTTCTAGTGGCCTGCCCTCTGCTGTCCTGTTTTCTCTTCATTGACTCCCGTTACGTGTAAGTATGCCATCGCTTTTTTTTTTTATTCACTGTTGCTGCTTTCAGACTTCGTGCCTTACGGAACCTTATCGAGGAAATGAAGTGTGATGTATTGGCTACTGCCCTTGTTGTCGTTACGCATAAGTTTGCACTTTCTATACGAGGCCAAAATAAATAACATGTTTGAAAAGGAAAGTGTAGTGGCACAGTTGGCTGGAGTATCACATATCATATGGGAAGGTTAGAGTTCTGAATACAAGTTGCCGTGTCGCTGTTTGTTCAAACGTTTCTATTTTATTTAATTGTCGCCATGACGACGTGATAATCATTCTTTGTGCACTGGACACGGCAAGAAGGCTTTCGTGCGGACTGGGACACTAGAAGGTCTCTTGTGTTTGGCTGCACTTCTCGAACAACTTTTCAAGGAACTCGGGCGCGATGACGCAAGAGTTCTCATCATTGGAGTGCAGCGCAAGCAACACCTGCGAGATTCCTGGTGCTTACAAATTGAGTCGAAAAAAGTGCAATGATATACGGATTATGTCGTTACGCCCCCTTCTTCCCCTCCCACCCTTTGCCTTCTGCGGGACGTTAGGCGTTAACATTTTCCTACGAGTGTGTGTGTTGAAATGCTGCGTACAGTGCTTTCCTTTTTTTTATCGCAGTGATATCTGTCAGTGCACTACTGCACGGTGACATGTAACTTTCAGCCGCGAACGCAATGTTATCGACAGAAAACGCATACCAAGAGATAGTTCTTCAAAAGAAAGGAATTTATCATTTTACAAGCGTTTACTATCGTGTCTTGGCGAGCATCCAGTCATCATACTTGTAACTCGTCTCTTGGTGCGAGCTAAAAATTAAAATTAAACTATACGGTTTTACGGGCTAAAACCACGATCTGATTATGAGGCACGCCGTAGTGGGGGACTCCGGAAATTTTGACCACCTGGGGTTCTTTAACATGCACCTCAATCTAAGTATACGGGTGTTTTCGCATTTCACCCCCATCGAAGTGCGGCCGCCGTGGCCGGCATTCGATTCCGTGGTCTCGCGCTTAGCAGCCCAACACCATAGCCACTAAGCAACCAGGGCGGGTTTGGTGCGAGCTAGACTTACTACTGTAACCAAGTGGGAGATATCTGCATCCGCGCAGCGTTAACCACCTATAGCGCTGCGCCGTGTCGTTTCTTACCGAGAGCTTGCATGACGTCTGCACTTTTAATGTAACGAGTGCATGAGGTCTGTGAACTCGTAATGAACTGGTTCTTGCACGACGTCAAATCAAAGAGCACGGAGTAGGCGGCACGGCCTGCACTGTCAAATCGAGAACAAAAGTGATACACTCACTGAACTCGTGCCTAAGACTCAACCAAATCGAAGAAATATTGCACAAATATGCAGAAAGGTAGAGAGAGGATCGGCGACAGGCAGCTGATTTATATCTCCTCAAGCACAGTACACTGAGAGTGATGCAAACGATACAGGGGACTTCAACAATTCCTCTGCTTCTAAACCCACTTACTGCGACGACAGCATGGGTCTCACGACCGCATACCGCCATCATATCTCAAGAACAACTTCTTCGTTGAGAGGCGCACAAAATCATCTCCATCCGCTACAATATTGCCAGCTGTGGCCTCTGAACTACACAGGCTCCACCACTCTCAATGTAAGCATAATGCAAAAAGCCCCCGCACAAATTGGCGCACGGTCAACGCTCAGCGGTAGCGCAGTTCGTGCGTCCGGCTCCCAAATACACATTGCCACCGAGACATGGGCTCGATATACAGTCGCGACTCGTGAAAATCGTACAATCGTGAAAAAGCAAAGATTTGCTTTTCCTCGCAATATCAAAAATGTGAACCTGAAAAGGTGGCCTGAACACGTGACAGAAAGGACAAAGCAAAGCTGCTTTCGAGCTTTCAACTGTTGTCGCATGAAATGATCCTGGTTCCGTTATACCGGTATGCGCAGGCGGCGTGTTGTCGGACTTTGCTGCTTGCGCTCACTGCATCTACATTCAAAATACACAACTAAAAATTCGTGCCTTAACCTGTTCAAATATTTATTCCGAATATTTAGCCTATTATTTGAACGAGCACTGCTTTCCGAGTTTTAAAAAATTAAATTATGGGGTTTAACGTGCCAAAACCACTATCTGATTATGAGGCACGCCGTAGTGGAGGACTCCGGAAGCTTTGACCACCTGGGGTTCTTTAACGTGCACCTAAATCTAAGTACACGGGTGTTTTCGCATTTCGCCCCTATCGAAATACGGCCGCCGTGGCCGGAATTCGATCCCGTGACCTCGTGCTCGGCAGCCCAACGCCATAGCCACTGAGCAACCACGGCGGGCTTCCTGAGTTTTGTAGTTCTTCCAATTGTTTCCCATTTCTCTGTTTCTCAGCTGCGAGTCCCACGCTATGAAACACACATTTGTTGTTGTTGTTGTTGTTGTTGTTGCTGTCGTCGTCGTCTGTAACATGGCACGTACCCACGAGAGTGGATTGACCAAGGTTCGCCACTAAAACATAAGTCCTTGCTTCCCGTTAACTTAGTGGCTTTTACAACCAATATTTAAATAAGCTGCTCGTAGAGCCTTTTCTATGTTGCCGTCGCTCACTCTGGTCACATCTTTACAACTTAACAGCGAATGCCAGTTGCCAATCGTCCCGCAGCCCCCCATTTTTTTTATGAACTAAGAAAAAAGAAAACGAAACAGGATTAGTTCCGGCGTGGCGGTGGCGACTCCCAAAACCGCGTCGAAAATAGACACGTAAGCGAATTCGCGGCGAGCGATCGATTCGTGCCTTACTACTCTTCGTTTCGCAACAAGCACCGTTGTACCGTTTTGCTTGTTTCTGTATATGCTGTGAAGCGGGGGCACAACTAAAATTTTGAGAATGTTTCGCGGAACAGGCGCACGGGAGGACGGTGTCCTCTAGGAAACACCGAGCTTTCTTTAAGGCGTAAGCCTTTAGTGGCGCGTGAGTGTCCGGCACAGTCCGTGGTGGACGCAGGAAAGCGGTGATCGCCGGCGACGGGAGCAAGGAGAGGGGGCGCCATGCCAGCAACGCTGCGCGAGTGGCCGCGTGGGAGAGCGCGGACACGCGCTAGGGTGTGCGCGCACATCGGCGACAAACCTTGCAGCCATATGGCTGTGATTGCATCCCATGCTCGCGGCCACGGCGGCGTCCGTTCGAAGAACAGTTCAAACAACAGCAACAGAGGCAGTCATAGACAGGCTTTCGCCTATCGCAGTTGAGCTCAGCAAAGTGCCCATAGATTTTTTTCCTTCTTTCTGCCTTTCTGATCCTAGCGGGAATGACGAGCATACCGGCCTCGGAAGACCTCCTAGGCGGTGAAATCAAAACAGGGAGCCGCAAGAAAGAGACCACTTTAATGCGCCGTTCTCGTGCCACACGTACGGGCCCAGGTTTCTCTCGAAATCCGTCCGTCTCTCCCACATCGTCTTAGCCCACCTAATAGGAGGAGAGAGCACTTCCGTAAGAATGTCACCATTCCGGCCGGCCGTATTTGCCTAAAAGCAACAATCTTTTTTTCCTCTGTTTGCAGCTCGTATTAGTTCTACTTAGTCCCTCCTCCTCGTTTCCCTTATCGCCTGAGGAAACGCGTCTGCCTCCCTTCGCTGCTTGGACAAGCAGATAATAAAAGAAATGCCGTTTCCAGTTAGAGGAGAGGAAAAAAAGAGAAACGTACAGCTCGTGTGTAAATGAAGCAAAGGAAAGCAGCCAGCCGGCTTCAGTGGCGACTTTGTTTTCTCTCTTCTCTTTTTCGGCGCGAGACACGCCCGCTAATATGGGGCACCTGTCGCCAGTCGCCGGCAGCGGTTCCCCCTCCCCCTCTACGCGTCCGTGCTCCCGTCAGCGCCAGATTGACTTTGTATTGCGCACGTGTGACGGAGCGCGCGGCACGTCATTTTGAGCTTCGCAGCTGCAGTTCTCGCCAGATCGGTGGTGAGGACCCCTATCTTTCACGTTGGCGCTGACGTTGGGAGGGGGGAGGGTCGAGGTTTGCAGAGAATCGACGTGGGGGGCTATAATGCCGCCGGATGTCTGCGCGCGAGCTACTCTGTCGTCGCTCTGCCCTGAGGCCGTTGAATGGGGGGGGGGGCTTCTTTTTTCTTCCCTCCAAAGAAGTTGTGTGCTTCTGCATGATGTCTTCCTTTTTCTGGTACTTTGAGAAGCGCTCCTGCGCCGATGTCTTGATCTGCGTGAATCAATGCGGAAAAGGTCAATCGCAAGCCGATCCCACTCAAGTGGCTTTAGAAACAAAACTATCGTTACTGTGGAAGCGGGTGACTTGATAGAGAGAAAGAGAGAGAGAGAGGCCTTCAAAGGATGCACGAGAATTCCGCGCCGTGTTCTTTCAGGGTGGAGAAAAATTCCCGAGAAGGTGTGAAAGTATTCGTGAATAGTAATGTCGAGTATATGATGGCGTTATATGATAACGAATAGCGTTTGCAACCAAACGTAAACGCATTACGTGCGTAAAAATATAGCGTCGTCCTCACGGCACATCATCCGATGGTTATAAGGTTTGTTTGGTTTACGTGCGCTATAGTAACGTACCTTATTCGGCAATATTAGGCAGTTTTAGTTGAGCGTCCGCAACCACCCAAGTGCGCAGGGCGCGAGGTTGCGCGTGCGTGGCGTAGCGCGCATGCACGATACGGGAATAGTTGGCCAAACGCAAAAGCTGACAAGGGGATTGCTGACTTGCACGCGTAGGAACCAGTAGTGTGCTACTCAGCGCCGCCATATGCCGCCTTCTGAAACTGTGTAGCCAATGTCAGCCGCCACGAAGTCAAACCACAAGCCGGAGTCATATCTTCGCCAAGAGGGATATAATAAATTATGGGGTTTAACGTGCCAAAACCACTTTCTGATTATGAGGCACGCCGTAGGGGAAGACTCCGGAAATTTCGACCACCTGGGGATCTTTAACGTGCACCTAAATCTAATGCTATCTTCGGCTGGTCGTTTCTGAGCGCTCTGGAGCGCTCTCGCGAGCGGCGTTGTCTTCGGCTGGTTGAAAGAGAGTGCGCGCCCTGCGTTCGGCTGGTTCTTCTCGATTGCTCTCCTCCATCTTGGAGCGCTCTGAGGCGCTCCGAGCCCTGTCGTCGGAGCAGTCATCGAGATTGAAACGTCATCGCAGCGCCGCGTCGCTGCTGTTGGCGACGGCCCACCGTAACCTTGGCAACCTAGGCTACTGCATGCTGGCGTCTCGACGAACGCTCGTCCCGCCGGCACGTCCGCCGGTTTTTCCGGCAGCGCCGGGAGCTTTGGATAGGCGAATCATCGGACGTTGGCAGTAGTCACGTGATTTCGCATCGGCAATTTCCTCCTCCGAGAGCGAGTCGCACGTTCGGCTTGCGCGCTTGTCCTCTACCTTTGAGCTCGGGAAACGCCCGATCTACCTGACTCTGCTTCGGGGCGTACAGGCGACCAGTCGAAGATACCATAAGTACACGGGTGTTTTCGCATTTCGCCTCCATCGCAAGAGCGATATCGAAAAATGCGCTCTCGTGGACACGCGAGAACGTCCCGCGAAGCCCGCAGCGGACGCTACGCAGCTTTTGAAAAGCTGCGGGCGCACGCAAGATACCGTGCGTGCTCCTGCGTGCTGCGCATGCGCACTGACGCCTCCACGGGTTTGCTGCGTGCGCAGAGCTGCTGCAGACGTCCAACTAAAATTGTCTATTCACGTTCGTAATAATTTACGGACGCTGATAAATAGCGTTGTCGAACATGATGGCACCCATGGCTCCCGCTTTAGCGTCAATTCTCGTGATGGCTATGCTCTCACTCGCGTTGATCGCCAACAGCTATTGAAATGAGCTTTCGCGTTCTCTAAAATCACCTGAAATTTTAGCTATGAGCGCATAGCGCGTCCAGTTTCTGAGGTCGTTCGGTGATTCCGGCGCCCATAGGCCTTACAAGACGCATCCACATAGGAACAACAGGATGGCTGCTAATGAAATGGCTTGGATACGTTTGGCAAGAGGCACCAGATGGCACCTGGTCTTCCAACATCTTCCTTGCCTTCACGTTCCCTTACTGGGAACAAAAAGTCCTGAAGGACGCGCGCCGTAACGTGCACCAAAGGTTTGGGTTTAACGCACGTAAAGTGACAAACGCTATTCTAAATCTGGCTATTCTTTTGAATCGGTCTACCGCATACTTGTACAAGTAACGAAAAGGCTTCGCATTGAAGGAAGCTTCACGGCCGAGAGTCGCAAAGGCACTGCTAGCGATAGGAAAAAAGAAAGAGAAAATAAAAACGACATAAGATTTATAACATTCTGAAAATTTAAAAAAATAGTAAGATACCTTGTTGTGTTCCGGTGCATTAAAGCGAAAAAAAAAATGGCTGTGGCTTAGCTAAGGTTAAGCCCAGGATGCGAAGCATACTAGCCTTTATTTTAGTTGTTGAACCACTGTTTAGCCTGGTGAACTGCTGTTGCTTGGCTATATTTGGTTCGGCTAGACGAAGAAACAACTCATGCAGGCGAGCGCACGAGCTGAGACCCGGCTATGTAGCTACGCGGCCGCAAGCGAGCGCACGAGTTGAGCCTCCGCTTTTGCAGCTGTTATGACGTCATATGGTAGCTACGCGGCCACACGCGGCGCAGCAAGGAAGAGCGTGGTTGTGCGCCCAGTATGCTTCGTAACTAGCCGTAACTAGCCGGCTAGTAACTAACAAAAAAGAGTACGAATTTACCTACTAAAATGAGACGCATTGAAGTAAATCAAGCGAACGGTTGTAAAAGAATGCCGTAAAAATCGAAAACCATGGATAAATTATGAGTGTTTAAAAATGATCAAAAGGAAAACGAAACTCTTTAGTAGGTTTTTAAGAACTAGAGACATATCAGACCTTAAAACATTTAAAGAATTCCGAAATAAAGTAAATGCGTTTATTAGGAAAGAAAAAAGAAATTATTTAAGTCAACAATTCGATCCAGACTTCTGCAATGGGAGTGCAAACATCTGGAGGAAGCTTAACACGTTACTTCACAGGACCCCTATTTGCCCAGGAATTACGGAAATAGAAATAGATGGCCGCATTGTTAAAGATCTAGAGCTTGCTGAAAAATTTAACCACTTTCTCATAAACGTTGTACAGCCAACGCAACAATTACAGCCAACGGTAACTCGTGCACAGACTACAGAAACGAACAGCATCTTTTTCGCACCAACCGACGATCAAGAAATAGTCTTAACGTTCTCTACACTAAAGAACACCAGCGCACGTGACATAGACGGTTTTCAAATATCTCCGATCAAGCATGTAATCCATATTATAGCTCCTGTGCTCACTCACATTTATAACCTGTCTTTATCGACAGGCTGTTTTCCAAAACAAATGCAAACGTCTGTTGTCACTGTGCTACATAAAAAAGGAGACAAAAATGACCTTGGGAACTACCGAGCCATCTCCATATTACCGATATTTTCAAAAGGCTTTGAAAAAATTATTTTTAAAAGAGTTATAAACTTTTGCACCAAATATCACATAATAACAAAATCGCAATACGGTTTCATGAAGGGCAGGTCGACTGAGACTGCTTTATTAGCCCAAAAAGAAATAATTCTAAAATCTTTTGAAGATAGGAAACTCTGCATTGGAATCTTTATAGATTTTTCCAGGGCCTTTGAT
This sequence comes from Dermacentor albipictus, assembly GCF_038994185.2. NCBI lineage: Eukaryota > Metazoa > Arthropoda > Arachnida > Ixodida > Ixodidae > Dermacentor > Dermacentor albipictus. The sequence continues at coordinate 69,863,409 of NC_091821.1, read as the reverse complement.
CGTCTCTGTCACTACACTTTAATTGGAAAACTAGAAATGTATGGTATTCGTGGCATCCCACTTTCACTCTTGAAATCATATCTTAAGTACCGATCACAATGTGTAAAAATTAACAATTACTGCTCTTCTCTTCAGCCGATAATCACTGGGGTACCACACGGTAGCATTTTAGGGCCGCTGCTTTTTAACTTATACATCAACGACATTGTAAAAATTAATGATAAACTTAAATATATAATCTATGCCGATGACACTAGCATTTTCTTCACCGGTAACGATATGAGTGCATTGACTACACTTATCAACACTACATTAGAGAACCTATATGCATGGAGTGAGCAAAATTCATTAGTCATTAACGCATCAAAAACAAAAGCTGTTATTTTTCACTCGCGGATGCAGCTTACTTCTCCACGCGATGCCTTACGCTTAGGTAGCGCGACGATTGAAATTGTAGAGATGGTTAAAACCTTAGGAGTGTTTTTTAATTGTATAATGTCATGGGAACCACAAATTAATAAACTAATAACTAATATTTCCAAATGTGTAGGTATACTTGCACGACTGCGTTCCTTGCTTCCAGTTTCGGTTAAGATAACACTTTATAACAGCTTGTTTTTATCGCATGTCAGTTATTGTTTTCTGGTATGGGGAAGTACAACAGCAACGAACATTAATAGACTATACAAACTACAGAAAAAAGCGATTAGGCACATTGCTAATGTTGACTACTATGCACATACGGGTGAATTATTTAAGCGGTTTAACATTATCCCAATTCATCAGCTTTACGAGTATTACCTGGCAATAAGATATAAAAAATCGGTACTCCATAGCAATCGAGCTTTTTTGGATATTTTTCAACTTGAACCATACACTATCCCATACCCTACTCGTCACCAACAACACTGGATCATTCCATTGTGCAGAACACACTTTGGCCGACAAATGCTTCGCTTCACTGTTCCTGTATTATTAAACAAATTCATTAAAAAAAGATAATAATTGAAGAATGTGGCATACGTGTTATTAGGGAAGCCTTTTATCATGAAATCAACGCAATATTGTTTATCACTAACTAAACTTTCAGTGTATATTGGAATTTGTGTTCATGTATTATACTGTATAATTTAACCGTAAAGGAATCTGTATATCTATATTTTCAGTTCATGATGAATCTATGTGTATTACGACTTGTAAACATTAACCCCTTCTTGCTATGAACGAATTTTGTTCGTTTGTCCTCAATGCACTCCATGTATCAGGGAGGCTCGGGTTCCCCTCAAGTGACTGATGTCACTTTTATCCCGAGCCTGCCCTCATCCTTGAGATGAAAAATAAACTGATTTGATTTGATTTGATTTGAACGTTAGGTTCTCACTTTTTACGAGTATCAACGTTCAAGCGCCATATTATTTGAGTTTGCGCAACGTGTTCGATGTTGGCGGCGCGCGGAATCTCCACCATTTTTTGCTCAGAGAGCGAACCTCAACATGCACCATTTATCATGAGACATAGGATACCACGTTTTACAGATGAATAGCGACATTGAGGAAAGTCCTAGTAACGCTCTCATCCACAAAGATCTAGAAAAACTGGCTTTAAACGCCTCCTCAGGTCTCTGTTCCCAGACTGCCCATTGACATCTGGGTCGATATGCGTAACATAATTCGCCGTCTCTTAACCTTGTGCGAAATTTAATGTGAACCGAGAAATTGGCAGTTACGGGCAGCATTTTTTTAAAAGCTACTCTGCGCTAGTGTTGATAGGCGTCAGAGCAAGTTCCCCATATAACAGTCATTTCATATGAGTTTCTACCAGGATGGCACAAACGTCTCACGGTTTTGCCACAAAGGTGAAACATTGACAGCTATATCAAGACTTAGCGTCGCGCTTGAACTCCTCGGATGGTGTTCTATTTTAGCTAACTCGTGGAAAGCTTTAAATAATCCCCGTGCCCATTACGAGAATGCAACCAGCCTTTATATTGTCCGCTGTCCTTTTGAGCTACACAGAGTATTTTTTTACTAAGCTTAGGTAATAAGTAACAATAATTAACTAGCCAACTTTTGAAGTATTGCTTGAAACGCTAAATGTTCAATGAAGAAGTTGTGGAACCTGCTGACAAATGTTCAAATAATTTGTTTCCACAATGATAGCTGCTACGCGCGCCGTGGTTGCTTAGTGTCTATGGTGTTGGGCTGCTAAGCACGAGGTCACGGTAACGAATCCCGGCCACGGCGGCCGCATTTCGATGAGAGCGAAATGCGAAAACACCCGTGTACTTAGATTTAGGTGCGCGTAGTAGAGCCCCAGGTGGTCCAGTTTTCCAGTGTCCCCCACAACGGCGTGCCTCATAATCAGATCGCGGCGTGCCTCGTAATCAGACCCCCTAATTTATTTATGACAGCGGCCGTGGTGCTCATTTTTCTGGAGATGCAAAGTAAGTGCGCGACATGTGAAAAAGTACCACGTCACTAAGCGTTTACTAACGGTGGTTGCTTAGTGGCTTTGGCGTTACGCTCCTAAGCCCGAGGTCGCGGGATCAAAGGGGCCGCATTTCGATGGGGGCGAAATCCAAAAACGCCCGTGCACTGTGCATTGGGTGCATGTTAATGACCCCAGGCGATCAAAATTATTCCGGAATTCCCCTCTGCAGTGTGCCTAATAATCGAATTGTGGTTTTGGCCCGTAAAGCCCCAGAATGTTTTCAATGGGCGCGTGCGCGCAACATTCTGGCCCTCTAACATACTACGAATGAACGATTGAATGAACGACTGCGTGAACAAGCCTTGAGCAACAGAGATACATCGAATACAATAGTCTTTGGTTTATAGTTTTGCCGTGATATCTTATCTGTTGAATCAATGAAGCTGACGAGGCCATGCTAAATGCGATGAAAAAGGCATAGCAATTCTTGAAGCTCTGCCATCATTGTTGCTGTTGACAGACAGCGTAAAGAATGAGAAACTTTTAGCGGTAGATGGCGATGTGTCGGAGACGATAGGTGGGGTCATCGCGCATCACTTTTCACTTGCGGTCTATTTATGGCTTCGGTCTGTGTGCAGTATGGATTATGCCATGGTAGCATGTTTGAGGACACTAAATTCAGTGCACGCAAATGCCTAGTCACGTGGTAGCTGTTCAAATTTCGCTCGATATTTTTGAAGCTCGGAAAAATTAAAGCCCCAGCAGTTGTCATCACGCAAATAAATTATCGAGATCTTTGTCAATTGAACATGCAACTTCTCCATTGAAGATCTTGCCTTTAAAGCTTTCGTAAGTTGGTTAATTAAACATTGTTAATTATTTATTCTGCACTCACAGCAAAAGTTCTCTTAGTTGCTCAAGACGCCAGTGAACAATGCCAAGTCGACTACATTTTCGTAATGCGCATGCACATTTTTTGAAGGCTTGACACGTAATTATCTGAAACGCCCTATATACGCGGGAGCGACGTATTGGTGTGACGCAACACGCAGGCCAACTCCTGCTGGGCACAAGGAACAGCGCTCGATGACAGCTGCCAGGCGTCAAACGACGCTCGTGCGATAAGCGCCGCCAGTGACCAGAGACGTTGCAGGCGTCACACCTTGACGGCGCGCGCCGGCGCTTGTCAGCATGCAGTGAAATATCAGATAACGTTAGCTTGACGTTTGCTGCCTGTTCTGCTCAGAGCAGTGCATGCGCACAGCATGAACCAACAGCCTGCGCGCACCTAGCTACGCCACTGCCAGCAGCAGATGTCTGGACGCTGCCCTTGCCGCGCCATCGGAGCGTTGGCGGGGCGCCCACTTCGCTTCGTCGTTTTTGGAGCCGAAAGCACTGCGCGTCTCGGAAGACCCTGCAATCCTGTGGGACAGCACGACAACGGTGGTGGCGGTGGCGGCAACTATGGCGCGAATGTGCCTCGAGCGTTCGCATATTGGCTGTCGCAGTGCATCCCATCTGGGTATTTGGAACTCATTTCGCCGCGGTGGCGGCTGTTTTCTTTTTTTTTTCTTTTTTTGTAAAGAAACAGCACCGCTGGTTACCCGCCTCATTCTAACTAGGAATCTGTCTTGACATTCTAAAGCAAGCCTTGATGCTGTATGTCCTCTTGCAGTGGTGGAATATCTGTCTGCACAACTTGAGTTGACAAGATTTTTAAGCAACATTTTGAAAATGTTGCTTCCCGATAGATAATTTCATTCACTAGATTTCGTGTCAGGCTTACAATTGTTAGTCTTGTAGGTACACTAAAAAAACGTCCAATGAACCAGCATTAGTGCATTAAATTTGACAAGTGGCAAAGAAGTTTAATTTTACCATGACGAGGAGGCTTGATGAGGCGAAAAAACACAAAAAACAACATCCAGGTGGCGACCGTGCCTTGAAGTTTCGCGCACTGGCTCGTCAAGACGTCATGTATTCGACGGCGCTCTCGTGGATTTATCGTAAAACTATTCTCATTAAAACAGTGCATTCACTTCTGGAGGAACCAAATGCCAAATATAGCAAGCTTAAAATCTATATAGCTGCAAAACGCCCCTATTACGAGAAAAATAAGTTGAAATGCTTGATATCATGTACACTTAGGTAGTTACTGAGTTTTCGCAAAGAAGTTCAGGAAAGAGAGTTTGATCTTCATTTATATCAATTATTTAACAAAACATTCCTCCAGGATAAATAAAAACATCTTTGTAAGAATACGTTACCCTTTTAAACTGGTTTCAAGCGGGTTTCTCACTGTTCCGCAGGCACCTACGTGTTTGACCGAGCTTTCGTCATAACAAACCCGTAACATGTATATGTCCACGTAGCAAACACAGTGCATTCACAAACTGTAAAACTAAAGTTATTCTGGAACAACAGCCTGCCCTCCATAGCGAAGAATAAGAGGATGGGGAGCCGAGGGGCCCGATTTTCGTTAGTCACAGCCATATTAAGACAACAATTATTGAAGTCGCGGAAAGCATAGGGAAAATTATTTGTTATTTTAATTAAAGTGTAGAAATGATAGCGATGTGTGTTCGGCTCACACCGGCCGCAAGTTGCTTTTAATGCGAATAGCTTTGTTTGACTCTTTCGGCCGTTTTCGTGGTTGGTCCGTGGTCGGACTCGGCAAGGAAGACTTTCGTTCCTCTCTCTCTTTCTCTCTCTCTCTTTCTCGTTTGTTTATTTGTTCGTCTACGCTTTTCGCTTATATTGGCAATCATCGTCGATGGCTCGGAACAATTTTCTTTTCTACTTTCATGCCTTATTATCGGTAGACTTCCATTAAAGCAACAAATAATTTCTCCTATGCTTTCCTTGGCTTCATTAATTGTTGGCCTCCATAATGAAGCCAGAGAGCATCTTTGATGGTCAGTATATGACAAATCCGAAAGCTAACGAAAATTTCCGGACGAGTGAAAAAAAAGTTGTTTATTTATTCCAGAATGTCCACGCCATAAGTTTTGGAAACGTGTGTGTGTAGTGAACTTCTTCACTTGTTGTTCTTTCTACTTCTGCATGCTAAGAGAGTTTAAGACATCGTCGTCGTCTTTATCATGGCCCAACATTTTTTCAGCGTTGCTGAAATTCACAGGAAAATGCCCTTTTTTCATGGTTTTCACTATTTCAATCTTTCTAGAAATCACGCACGTCTATAGTCACTGCGGAGCCTTGCGTTGACAAAGAAAGTATCGCTTTGAAAGATGGACCCTCTTTTTAAACTATTCGCAGCTTCGCCCACACGTCATCGCATGAGTAAGAGCGGGATATGTACTTAGCTTACAATTTTATGGCAACGACGCTATTGTGTAAACGCTGGTTCATCACTGCTGTGACCTTTATGCTCTTCATTACGAAATAGCAAATCACTTGTGCTTTTTTTCTGACATTAATTAAACTGCTGAACTCAGTCATGTGTTGGAAACATCTTATTTCAAACGTCCATATGGACATGGTGCTTTGCTTTCTAAATTCAAAAGCTCGGGAAATTATACAGAAAACCTAAACCACCGCGGTCCTATAATTAACGACATAACGCATGTAAGTTTAGCAATTTAGAAGAATTTGTAGCGTTGTAGCGTAATAGCTTTGTCTTAGCACTGAAGCATCCAGTAGCACGGCCAGCAAGGACGCTGTTTCGCTTACATGAACAGAAACGTGCAACTCTAAAGATGTCAGTATATTAGCACGAATATTTTCCCTCATTGTCGTTAACCACTATCAACTCTGCGTATTGCTTTCTTTCCTCTTCGTAAAACAGGGAAACTTTCTCGCTATGTAATAAGAACCAAATGCACTGTAAGCAATAAAGCAACATTCAAAGCATAAAGCTGCAAAATATCCTCTGTGGATGGCCCTCCACCTTCCTCAACAAAGTCGACGTCTATCTTCACAAACTTAAATCAAGGTTCATGGCTACAGCAACAGTCGGCACTGAACTAATAAATAAAGGCTAGCAAGTAAGAAGATGGAGGGAGACGCCCATTATATCGTCAGAGGCACTGCTTAGACGCTCCCAATGGTCCAATCTTCGACGCACGGAATTCCGTGGGCCGCCGAAGTGAGACCTCTGTGATGGCAATAATAATCTGGCTTGGAATCCAAGGCGAGACAAATTCTCCGGAATAACCAGCAAGTTATTATGTGCTCTCTGTGCGTCCCCCCCCCCCTCCTTACCCCTCCTTCTCCTTTCTCTGCGCACACTCGGGCTTTCCATGCCCAAGGCAGCTGAGATGAGGCGTCCTGCCCACGGTAAGCTTTGACGGGTTATGTGGTGGCGGTCGCCGCTTCTTGCGGGGGTGGTTATCTCGAGAGCCGGTCGTCTTGCGTGTGTGCTCGCCCAAGTATGGAGACGACAACAGCTGCGAGCTGAGATGGCGGCGGCGGCGGTGACGGGTGGAAGAGACAGCACGTAGTTTCATAGGGTGAAGATCGCAGCGACGGCGACTGATTAAGTCGACCACTGCTCCCGAACACTTCGGAGGTCGTTTGTCAGTGGCCGTGAGAAGTCGGGGCTTGCGGAGAACGAGAGAGGCGATACTCGCGAGAGTTGTCCGTCTGACAGCGCGGCCGTTTCGAACGGCCAATGGAAATCAAAGGCGCAGAAGGAGCCTCTGACAGATTATATGGCGCGCCATGCGGTGGCTGGAGGCTCTGTTGTTTATGTGCGTGTCCTTCTGTGCGTACATCTGCGCGCGCTTCGTTGCGAGTGTGCGCGAGAGCGCCTTGTTATGGCGACGTCTTGGCTCATGCTCAATTGGACTTTCTCGTGTATATCTCTTCTCGAAGTCACTGCGTCTAATAGACTCAACGACCCGTGCTTTAGTCGTCCTGGTACGCCTGGAAAGAAAAGAAATATACTTGAAATTAGAATCTGCCTCGATCGCAAATGCTCGCCAATAACAATGCACAAATAAACATTCCAGACATATCGAGAAGCTTGTGCTATGGTGTACTGGAATGGTGCTACCTGTCGTCCGCACAGCAGACGAACAGGAAAAGCGTGGTCACTCTTGCGATGACGCCACCAGAGAGGCGCTCTGAGCGAATGATGTGCTTGGCGTGCGAAATTGAAATATGTAGTAAGAAATTTTCGGCATTGATAAACTGGAACACTCTCAAAACAAAATTGGCACAATATAATTTTCAAAGAACGTATAAAACGAACTTTAGAATATATTATTGCCGTAAGTAGAGACGCTCTACGCCGTCTAAGCTTCCGCGTTTATAATCACAGATTAGTGTCCCCAGTCATCTGTTTGTGTTTTGACCAAAGAAGGAATAAAAAGAAAGAAAGGCACTCGTCTGCTAGTTTTGTTAGTATGCACGCTGTTTTTTTTTTGTTATCGAAGTACTTTCAAGTTATACGAGGAAACACGCGAGGAGGAGATAGCCAAGAATGAACCACTGTGCCAGGTTGGTTGCACCCGAGCATCCTTTCACCTGCATCAGCCAGAAAAGCGGTCGCCAGTTTCCCTTAAAGAAAAAAAAAATGTTGCTCTATGAGGAATGCTGCCACCATCGTTTGGACTACCGGGGTTTTAACCATTTGGACAATTCACCCCGGGAAAGGCCTCCGAAGGGAATGAATACAGCCAAAGTACCCGATGTGCCCGGTCTACTGGTTCTGCCGCAACCACGATGCCCAATAAAGTAAAATTCGCAAACATTGCGTCTTCCATTCACATGAAACATTTGCGAATGCGCAAGAAGAACAGCAGCCGGCCGTCGGCGAACTCCGCACGCACATGCGCGACCTCCGCGACAACTGCGCCACTCGTCCCGGAAACCCTGCCATCCACATATATGACTTTGCTTACCAACAGTGACCCCAAGCTGCAGCGACAGATGACTCTGCAGCTGACTGCTGTATAAAACCACCCCAGGCCGTCATCGCCAAAAAGAGCCAAGTTTTCACCGCCCGACGACACACTGCTCTTTTCTAGTGCACCCCAGTTGTGAGCTGAAATTCCTACGTACTTTTTCATGTTCACGTCTAGACTACCCGATGAAAATGAAAATGGTTCCATGAATCATTCACTCTTGCTTTTCTGCTGTTCTAAAACGATTGTTCTATTTTTCTGAGATGTGGACACACCTTCCTGCTATCGAAATGATTATTTTGGCATTTCGATATTTTTCTCGAGAGAACGGGCCGAACGGATTTACGAGCCGATCATTTATAGGTTTTCCGGTATTTTTTTTTTATTTTTGAAGATAGCCTGTCGCAGATAACATACTTCTAGTACTTGAGCTGGATTGTTTAGGGAAACCAACATTATACGCACCAACTTCCTTGACAGAGAACCGTCCCGGTGCACAGGTACACGCCATGTTTCAAGAGTATAAACCACGACTTCCACGATAGCTTTTTTGGTTCTCAGAGCTCTGCTACCTACGATCGATGGCTTCTGGAGGCACCGAAAAAAAGAAATGTCAATCGAAGCTCTTAAAAATAAAAGCGAAGTTTGCACATAAGCTGCGAAACAATTGCCTTTACACCAGCTATTTGACAAGTACCAGGAATCTACTAACGTCTACACGGACGGTTCTGTAATCCAAAAAAGTGCGACTGCACCTTATGTTATACCATCCTTACAGTAGAGAACGTGTGTCGGCTGGGACGCTCGTCGTCACCAACTGCGGAATTAGTGACAATTCTCCAAGGAACCTATTTTATCAAAACATATGAGGCACCGAAAGCGTGGGTAGTTTGTTCTGACTCCTTATCGGCGTTAGCATGTCATGAAAATATTGATGACAGCCAACCACACGTACGAATAACATACGCAGTACTGAACAGTTTAATTCAGGCTACTGAAAGAAAACATGAAGTCATATTATAGTGGGCGACGGGGCATGCTGGTATAGCAGGCAATAAATTAGCAGACTCGTTGGAAAATCGTCCATAATGATGGAGAAATTAAACTCATCCCTTTATTACCAATGGAAACGCAACGCATATTAACAGTACTAAAGAAGGACTTGTGCATGTCAACCTAGTTCAATGAAAACACTAAGAAATTAATTGTTTACGAAGTGGACCCTCAACTTAAATAGCGGCTGGAAGTAGAACTTTCGAAGAGTACCGAGACGCTAATTCATCGACTGCGCCTTGGGACAGCATACACCAAACATTATCTGTATCGCATAAAGCGGTCTTCTTCACCGGCTTGCTCCTGTGGCCACGACGATGAGGATGTTCACCATCTACTCATCGAATGCCCCATTAACGCGACGCCAAGATGGTAGCTAGAACAGGAGTCGCACTCCACTGATCATCACCGACTTTTCTCATTCGCAGAATTGCTGTGCCCATGGCCATCGAATATAGTACAGCGAAAAGCTTTGAACGCACTTGAACATTTTTACGAAGACACAGGCAGCCTTAGAAAATACTAGATGTCACATTGAATAATCACACAATGTTACCACAACGTGCTTCTATTATTTGTAATTATTAGTATTCGCTATTACGTGTCATACAATTTTGTAATCTATGTATTCTTATCTGTTTTCATGCTCCTCACAGTCTGGATCACGGCCGCTTGTCAGTGCCTCTGACTCAGCTTACAAGCTCATTAAGGTGCGACTTTCCTTTGCCTGTTATATTTATATGGTCGTGGGCGCATAGGGCTCAGTGCCGTGAAATTCTGGCTCTATGACGTGGTTTCTTTTCATTTTCTTACTACATATCTTTTTGTTTTATTGTTGTTTCTGCTATGCGAGAAAGAATAGCCGTCCCCATTATAATGAGACTACATCTCTGTCTTTTATTTTTTATTTCAACAAAAAAGGAAAAGAAAAAGCAGACATTATTTTCACGAGAAATCCAAACGCATATTCAGTTAATTAAGAACTACACTAATTACTTTTGAATTAGTTACATACCTGAACATACTGCAATTAAGGAATTGTAGCCGGTGAGCTTGCAAGGCATCTCCATTTGGAATGAATTTTCATAATCTCACCAATTCGGAGCTATGCGCCATCAAACTGCGTAAAAATGCACTGTTGTTCCGTTTACTTATTTAACAAAACGTTCTTTCATGCACTGAAGCACAAAAGTAACTGGAACGCCAGTATGTTTTGTCCACCACTTTTGGAATTAATATCTTGAAACTGATGTCACACTGGAGATTCATTTCAAGTGCACACGTTTTGCAAACTCACCGCGGCTACAATTTGTAAAATGCCATACATACCATAGAGTAAATAATTACGAAGTTAAATCATGAATGTTTGTTAATTAGTTGAGTATCTGTTTCGATTTCTCTTTCTAGTAATGTCCGCCTCTACGAATAATACACCTCAAGGACAAGAAATATGTTACCTGCCACAGGTGATATTTACAAATTCTGGAAAGTTTAAAAATGATAACCCCGCATATCAATGTGTCTCGGGAGAACGGCATTTGCAGCATCTTGGTGTGGTGAATTGGGAATGTTGCGAACGCTGTTCTAAAATCATGTTTATGGGCTTGCGCAAATGACTTGTTTTACTATAAGCAGAAAGAGCTTTCGCTTGCGCAACTTGCATAAGATAAGTCTGGTGTAGCGGGGACCTTGCCTGTCAAAAAAAAAAAAAATAACGATCAGCCACAGTGTGGAGCTTAAGCCAGACAGTCGTGTGAGCACCGTCGTTGGGAAGATGAAAATCCTCCACGACCGTAAATGATAAGACGGCACGCCGGTGATAAAGGCGGATCCCAACGCTCTCGGCCCCATTTTTTACAGTGAGCTCACATTATGAGCTCACACCTTCCTCGTTTAGTGTTCGCGAGAGACGCTGTTGATCATCGCAGGAATCCCAAAGTGCCTAGAGAAGCTTATAAAGAAACTATAGTTCAAAAAAGATATCTGCCGTGCCTAGCGACAATTCAAATTCGTCCGCAGAGTGCCAGTAGAGTCAGACCTCTTACGCCCTCTTTTCCTTTTGTCTACCTTTATTGCCTCATTTGCACATACTCCCATATCCAAACGTGAGTTCACTAATTGCGATGGGTTATGTGTCTCTTTTCACGCAGTGTTTCTTTCAACCACTGCGCCAACGCTCCAGCAAAGAACGGTGCGCCCGAAGAGTGCGCTCACCGCCATGGCTGCCTGACGCGCTACGATTGGACAACGCCACCTCGGCGGTGTAAACATAAACCAGCACCGAGGTTACATTTTAAGCGAAGCCCACCGATAGGAAGCAAAATGCAGCATAGAAAAAGGAGCAAGAAAAGATGAGGTACAAATACACTTGGTAACTACATCGACTTCGCGACTGGTGTGATAAAGAGCAAGGGCCATGAAGGGGCACCGGTGCTGAGGACACCTCCAACGACTTCGTGCAGCCTCATGTTAAGGCTGCTTGCATAGATCCAGTCTTACGCAGAATCGTTTCGAAGAGCCAGGCCTGGAGTGTACTAAGAAGTCGCTGAATGTTCTCTTGAGCATTCGTGGCCTCTTGAAAATTGTCTGAACTTCGCGCTCCCGCGGATAGCTCGAAGCCGTGATAATTGCACATCGAACTTCCTAGATTAGGGCAATTACTTAAATGTACATAAAGCGTCTTGCATAGTGCTTGCTATCCGATTTTCCCAGCAGGAATGTGGGCCATCTTGGCATGCTTCCTGCATAAGCCATAGGTGAGCTGCTGGTGCAAGGTGTTCAAAGTCCTGGGTGCGCCATTGTTCATAGGTTATGTGTAATGTCGCACAAGCACGGGCCCCACACAGGGTGTCCGACATAACTTGAGCCAAGAATTTTAAAATGAAAGGCGCGTCGGAAGCGAATTGAACCGAACGCATACCTTTCGCAATAGCCTATGTAGTAACTCGTTTTCCCCAACATAATTCAATATTTATTAAGTTTAATTACCCAACTTTTTTAGTTATTGGCTGAGTGCCCCAAGTATACATGACACGTAGATTTGTAGCGCACATTCAGAAACCACCGATCGACTTGTTTGCTTTACGATACGTTTCACGTGGTCCTTTTTCCGGGTTGCAAAGAAAGCCCGCAAAATATGAAAAAAATAACACGTGATAGAGCGCTTGCGCCGTGGTATCGTTCTCAAGCGTGCGTTCGGTGGACAAGGTCGTCTCCCATCCAATGACGGCGAACGCACGCTCTCAAGCGTGCGTTCGGTGGACAAGGTCGTCTCCCATCCAATGACGGCGAAAATGCACGCTGCTGGCCGAGCGCTCCCGATGAGATAAAGAACGCCCTGCCGCTTCCTCGTCGCCAGTCACGATGCAGCCGACCTGCTAGTTGTTCGCCCGGCAATTAGCATTACTCGTCGTCGCCAAGCCACCCCGGTCGGGATCAGCATTGGGGACAAAAATGGCATACAAAATGGCTAAATGGTCCATACTATCGCTAGCTCATGTCCTACATATAGGCAGTCGATTGAGACTATCATATGAAAAGTCTGACGCTTTGGCCCCGTTCTCTTAATAACGCGTTCTTAAATTCCTTGTAATTTTTGTTATTAAATGTTCGTGCAAGTCGCCCCAGATAATAGGCGACAAAGATGATTTTTTTTTGTGCGCTGATGAACATGCACTCAGAAATTTCAGTTCGCGCGTCTGAATTACCAATAAATTCAAGTTTCCGGCAAGCCTATGGTCCGTGTATTTCTTCTCACGGAGTACTTTAGCAGCATTAAACATTTTATAAGCTCTTGCCGTCCATACAAGTCACCCTAATTTTTTCATCACTTCCGGTTCTCGTCCTGCACACAGCTTCCGTATCAGTCTCACAATTCATTATACATTGCTCCTACATTGGACAGCGTTGTTGCAAAGCCTCCTAGCCTACGAACTGCTTACGTCAAATATCCTTTTATTCCAAGTGCCTACATAGCACAGCAGCGATTACACCAGCCTGACCTAAAGTTCTTTGACAAAGTTCTCCGATCGAAGGAAATGCCAATTTTTGCGGGTTTAAACAGAAAAGACGAAGCGAAGCGAGTTTCCTGACTCGTTATAACCTCTGCTGTTTTATGGCCAACTATAATATTGGTGTACTTATTTTTTTCTTGTTCGACCTACTTTTGAGTATTGCTACAGAAGGGTCATAGCCTCCTTGAACGCCAAGATGGCTAGCTGAGGACTTAGCCTGTGATTTCAGATTTTACCGGCCCGGTTTTAAAGTTCAAAGGCCCTTTTCTAGCTTTGTGATGTCGTAACTCCCCGATGGCGCCTGCATAACACATCACGCGAAGCTCTCGCGGCTTCTGGTTCGGCAAGGCCCTTTCCAGCTCAAGGCTGTTTTGACATGCACAGATGGCTTCCTTTTCTTTCTTGAACAACATTATATTCCGCGAATACAGAGTTTACTAGTAAGCTCAGGGAACACCGCTTTCGCGTAAAAGTTTGGCGCTTCCTTTTCTGTACAATGCAGACACTATATATATATTTTTTCCTAGCTAAAGCGGAGACGAAAGCTATAGTACCAATTTTAGTACACCTCATTTCCTTTCGGCTTATTGTGTTTCTCCCGGGAATGGGCCGGCGGTAAGGGTGCGCGTTGCATTTTTTCCTACGGAACTGGCCTATCTCTAAGCCTGATGTGGACCATTCCATTCTAACGCGAAGCCAGACAAAAACAGCCTTCCCTCTTTATGCGACATCAGCAAGCGAAAACTGACCTGAGGGTATCCGAAAGACCCACGACATAGAGAGTGAGGCAACGGGGCAGCGCAAGGAAAATGGAAAGCACAGCTGAAAGCGATACTTTGCCCTCCAGCCGGCTAATAGGTGTTTGGGCAGCCTACAACCGACACAGGCGGCAACGCAAGTCGCAGTGAAACTCGGGTAATCCCGTGCGCCACTTTTGGCCAAAAACATGTTCTCTGCCCTAGTAATGCGATAAGCGGGTCTGCCTGGCTGCTCTATAATGCAAGCTCACGGCCGTAATCCCGACCTGTGCATCACATGTTCCTTTCTGGCGCTCTTTGCCCCCGAGTACCTATCTTGAATACTCGTCCGGAGGCGGTAAACGGCAGCGCGGAGGCTGCTGTTGAGAGGAGGGCTGGAGGTCGGCAGTCCCTCCATTTGCCCAGCTGTGCAGGTACTCGACGAACAAGAAAATAAGTTAAAGACACGGTAGAGAGAAAGGAATGTTTCCGATCAAAGAGGAGACAAATACTGTGTAGATCTAGACCTACCGCCCATAAGACACGACAGCAACGGAGTATGTTAGCCGTGAGAAGAGGTGAGGAGGGGATGGAAAGGGGGGTAGTTACGAGCATAAGCTCCGGAAGGCTCTGCGAGCCGCACTTCGGCGCCGCGGGTTGCTGGGTGCCATTTGCCGTGGTGTTTCCTGTCCTGTTCAGAGTTGGCGTCTTATCGCTCCTTCTGAGCTCACTACTTTGTTTTCCTCGCGCCTGGCGTCTTGCATTTCCGTTTTCTTTTTCTGATTTTTACTCCCGTTCTCTATATTCGACCAGGCCAATGGCGCGAGTATGAAATGAGCTATAAGACATATAAGAGAACGCCCTACCGCGCTAGTCCATGAAAATAACTTTTTGACGAGCTTGAGGTAAAAAGGAAAAGAAAGGGTTAGAACGTGGACTGAAGGCGCTTCGCCGCAAACAAATGCAAGCGAGAGAGAGAGAAAACAAGGGTAGGAAAGGCAGGGAGGTCAACCAGAACAGCATCCGGTTTGCTACCCTACACTGGGGGTGGAAAGGGGAATAGAAAGAGGGTGAAAGGGAGAGAGTAACCACTGAGTACGTGTAGGAGGGGCACCATACACAAGGACACTATAAACGGTCTGTTAAGCCCGTGCACTTCAAGTACCACACTAGTGCACGAATCGCTTTTCGAGCCAGTGACGGGTGTGGCCACGGTCCGAGTATCTTTGACTCGGTGAAAGGCCTCGAGTCCAGTCTGCGTAAAGTTGCCCGCAGAGAGAGGCGTTGGACATCGTAGCGAGGGCAGGTACACAATAGGTGCTCGATGGTCTCCTCGCACCCACAGGAGTTGAGTTTACAAAGCTTTAGCGCCAGTTGGTGTTCGCTTTATACCGTGAGGCCTGATTTGGTAACTCTATTCGTACTCGAGTGGCAGGCTCTTGCAAGTAAAGGCTCGGCTGTGATTCTTACCGATACAACGAATTGAAGCACGATAGATGTTTTTTTGAATATCGACACCTTTATTTTTCTGCTATTCGAGTAGTCGCGGAGAGAGAAAGGCAAGGATGGTAGCCCGTCGCTGCACCTGAGGATTCGCTGAGGATGCTTAGCTGCGACGCTAAACGCCTGAGGATTCGCTGTCAATTAAGTTAGCTGTCAAACCGACACTTCTACCGTTCACGGCAGGTCGTCTGATAAAACTGGTTCCGAGATAAGGGGACGTCCTGTGCGGTATTCCTACATCGCGTGCATTCATTTTGTGCCATGAATCTCAATAACAGGCATGGTATATGGTTCAGGAGAGTCGTGCCTGAGGCTCTTCAGAGGTGCGTTGGTGAACTCGATTAAGGGCTGTAATTCGGACGTAGGGACGTAGTGATCCAAGCTTCGCGTTACCCGATACCCTTACAAATGCAACTTCCTCAAATTTAAGAAAAGGTTTGATGAAGTTTGGAGCACAGGAGCTAAGAATCACTGGCTCCGGACAGGCCGCCACTGGAATATGAACCTGGCAATGTTTAACGCTAGAACGTTATCTAGTGAGGCGAGTCTAGCAGTGCTATTGGAGGAATTAGAGGGCAGTAAATGGGATATAATAGGGCTCAGTGAAGTTAGGAGGCCAAAAGAAGCATATACAGTGCTAAAAAACGGGCACGTCCTGTGCTACCGGGGCTTAGCAGAGAGAAGGGAACTAGGCGTCGGATTTCTGATTAATAAGAATATAGCTGGTAACATACAGGAATTCTATAGCATTAACGAGAGGGTGGCAGGTCTTGTTGTGAAACTTAATAAGAGGTACAAAATGAAGATTGTACAGGTCTACGCCCCTACATCCAGTCATGATGACCAGGAAGTCGAAAGCTTCTATGAAGACGTGGAATCGGCGATGGGTAGAGTGAAAACTAAATACACTATACTAATGGGTGACTTTAATGCCAAGGTAGGCAAAAAGCAGGCTGGAGACAAGGCAGTGGGGGAATATGGCATAGGCACTAGGAATATCCGGGGGGAATTATTAGTAGAGTTTGCGGAACAGAATAATATGAGGATAAAGAATACCTTCTTCCGCAAGCGGGATAGCCGAAAGTGGACGTGGAGGGGCCCGAACGGCGAGACTAGAAATGAAGTAGACTTCATACTCTGCGCTAACCCTGGCATCATACAAGATGTGGACGTGCTCCGCAAGGTGCGCTGCAGTGACCACAGGATGGTAAGAACTCGAATTAGCCTAGACCTGAGAAGGGAACGGAAGAAACTGGTGCATAAGAAGCCGATCAATGAGTTAGCGGTAAGAGGGAAAATAGAGGAATTCCAGATCAAGCTTCAGAACAGGTATTCGGCTTTAACTCAGGAAAAGGACCTTAGTGTTGAAGCAATGAACGACAATCTTGTGGACATCATTAAGGAGTGTGCAATGGAAGTCGGTGGTAACTCCGTTAGGCAGGATACCAGTAAACTATCGCAGGAGACGAAAGATCTCATCAAGAAACGCCAATGTATGAAAGCCTCTAACCCTACAGCTAGAATAGAACTGGCAGAACTTTCGAAGTTAATCAACAAGCGTAAGACAGCTGACATAAGGAAGTATAATATGGATAGAATTGAACATGCTCTCAGGAACGGAGGAAGCCTAAAAACAGTGAAGAAGAAACTAGGAATTGGCAAGAATCAGATGTATGCGTTAAGAGACAAAGCCGGCAATATCATTACTAATATGGATGAGATAGTACAAGTGGCTCAGGAGTTCTATAGAGATTTATACAGTACCAGTGCCACCCACGACAATAATGAAACAGAAAATAGTCTAGAGGGATTCGAAATCCCACAGGTAACGCCGGAAGAAGTAAAGAAAGCCTTGGGAGATATGCAAAGGGGGAAGGCAGCTGGGGAGGATCAGATAACAACAGATTTACTGAAGGTTGGTGGGCAGATTGTTCTAGAGAAACTGGCCACCCTGTATACGCAATGCCTCATAACGTCGAGCGTACCGGAATCTTGGAAAAACGCTAACATAATCTTAATCCATAAGAAAGGGGACGCCAAAGACTTGAAAAATTATAGACCGATCAGCTTACTGTCCGTTGCCTACAAACTATTTACTAAGGTAATCGCAAATAGAATCAGGAACACCTTAGACTTCTGTCAAGCAAAGGACCAGGCAGGATTCCATAAAGGCTACTCAACAATAGATCATATTCACACTATGAATCAGGTGATAGAGAAATGTGCGGAATACAACCAACACTTATATATAGCCTTCATTGATTACGAGAAAGCATTTGATTCTGTCGAAACCTCAGCAGTCATGGAGGCATTACGGAATCAGGGTGTAGACGAGCCATATGTAAAAATACTGAAAAATATCTATAGCGGCTCCACAGCCACCGTAGTCCTCCATAAAGAAAGCAACAAAATCCCAATAAAGAAAGGCGTCAGGCAGGGAGATACGATCTCTCCAATGCTATTCACAGCGTGTTTACAGGAGGTATTCAGAGACCTGGATTGGGAAGAAATGGGGATAAAAGTTAATGGAGAATACCTTAGTAACTTGCGATTCGCTGATGATATTGCCTTGCTTAGTAACTCAGGGGACCAACTGCAATGCATGCTCACTGACCTGGAGAGGCAAAGCAGAAGAGCGGGTCTAAAAATTAATCTGCAGAAAACTAAAGTAATGTTTAACAGTCTCGGAAGAGAACAGCAGTTTACAATAGGCAGCGAGGCACTGGAAGTCGTAAGAGAATACTTCTACTTAGGGCAGGTAGTGACTGCGGATCCGGATCATGAGACAGAAATAATCAGAAGAATAAGAATGGGCTGGGGTGCGTTTGGCAGGCATTCTCAGATCATGAACAGCAGGTTGCCATTATCCCTCAAAAGAAAAGTGTATAATAGCTGTGTCTTACCAGTACTCACCTACGGGGCAGAAACCTGGAGGCTTACGAAAAGGGTTCTACTCAAATTGAGGACGACGCAACGAGCTATGGAAAGAAGAATGATAGGTGTAACGTTAAGGGATAAGAAAAGAGCAGATTGGGTGAGGGAACAAACGCGAGTTAATGACATCTTAGTTGAAATCAAGAAAAAGAAATGGGCATGGGCAGGACATGTAATGAGGAGGGAAGATAACCGATGGTCATTAAGGGTTACGGACTGGATTCCAAGGGAAGGGAAGCGTAGCAGGGGACGGCAGAAAGTTAGGTGGGCGGATGAGATTAAGAAATTTGCAGGGACGGCATGGCCACAATTAGTACATGACCGGGGTTGTTGGAGAAATATGGGAGAGGCCTTTGCCCTGCAGTGGGCGTAACCAGGCTGATGATGATGATGATGATGAGCACAGGATCGAAGACCAGTGTATGGAGTAACTTAATTAACCATTGGGAGATTGATCACGTGAGATGGGTTTTTCACATCGGTAGAAACAATGTTCCTGTGAGCCTCACTGCGGGCTGTTGACGGTTATTGGAGTCTGTAGAGTCTGCTGCCAGCATTCGTGTTGTAAATAATTGTAAATAGGTTGAAGCCCGCCTGGCGTGAGTGCAGGAAATTGTTTCAGAACGACAGCTGTCAGACGGAGCGCATATGCTGAAAAACCAAACAAAGACACAATTGCTTGGCCTGACGGGTCCTTCCTAGGCATGCTTCAGCATAGCAAGACAAATAGATAAGAATAAGGATAAGGATGATAGTATAATAGGAGCACTATGGTTAAGCTGTTCCATATAGCCTCCCACACTTACTGTCGTGCCACACTCCGTGCCTATCATGGAGGTCACGGGTGCACCCCCATGTTCTTTTGAAGTAGTTGCCCTTGTGATACGCTTCAAACATCCACTGACTGCTTGCCACCTCGAGGTCCTTGTCTCTGTTCCACAGTTTGGGCCTTCAAAGTTCCATTGAACTGCTGAGCCCTACTCGCGAGTATAAGTGAGGGGCATGGTGACACCCAGCACCAACTTCTCCCGTGACGAAAAGAATGAGGCGCGTGACGCTAGCACCCGACCCTCCTCGTTCCTACTGACTATGGGTTGGCAGGGGCAGCACCGTCCACCGCACCATTCAGATAAAAAAGTCCCCACCAGTCGCCCAGTCGGTCTGGGGTGCTCTTACCGCTGCGTGTACGCTATTTTCTGCTATATTTGTACGATTTGTACAAACCATTTCATTTCTTCTTCGTCTGCTTCGACAGTCCGTCTCTCGTCCTTCACCCCGATGTCGAATCAGCCAGGACCAAGAATGAACATCGACGCACTCATTAACACTCACTTCATACCCAGACGTTTCATGATCCATCCAATTTAAGTGTTTTGTCTGCGTGCTATAGATGCACCTTATAAGCCACACGTAATTGATGCAATATTAACGCGATAAGTGTTAAGGGCGCCGTATCGCAGAAAATCTGATGTCGGTGTCCGGCGCCGGCGCCGAACATCTTGTGAGCGAAAAAGCATTCCGAACCACGCATACCGACCCACGCAGGCCCTTCGTGTAGCTCAGAGGCGTTACTGAACTAAGTGAGTTTTTCAAAGTAAAATCCGTCAGAAAAATCGTAAGGTACGACAAGTAATCCGCTCTACGAAAAGTCGGCTTACTGGAGGACGGAAAACAACCGGCTCTTAACTTGCAGTTACTTTTACGTTGTACGCGTTGCCCGTCACTGCCGCCATCGCCTGCCATCGCCCTCGGCCTGGAGTAACGGAACCTGACGTCATCCTGAAGGCAACACTCCAGGTTTTCTCCTCACCGAACTACATCCATAGATTTCTGATGCCATCGTTGTGAACTCCAGGTACCGCCATATACCACCACCCCAACGGCGTCGATCTCCATTGCTGTAAGCCCAGTGGTCCTCGTCCCCTACACGGCCTGGCACCTACCTACGCTTCGGAAAACTGCGCCGTCCACCTTCACACTATCTTTATTACTCGGTATAAAAATTATTGCTTGACAGCAAGGGCGTAATCAGGGGACGGGGTGGGGGCGGGGCACGTTCCCAGTGTTTATCACTTACCGTGTATAGACGATACATTCGACCGGCTTTACAGTGTAAAATTGTTTTTGTTTATTCATGACCCCTTAGGTTAAAGGTTAATGGTAGATTGCTCTTGATCAATTGAACCGGGAAAAACGAATTTCTAACTCCAGATGACCTCAATAAATTTAAGGCCATGGCCTTTGGTCTTTGCAATGCACCGGGCACATTCGAGCACCTGATAGATTCGCTTCTTCGTGGCTTCAATGGGACAACTTGCATGAGCTACAACGACAATGAAGTGTTTTTTTAAGCCACATTAAGCAGCTATCTTCAGCACCTATCCCCCATTATAGAGTTATTTCGCTATACTGACTTCCGGCTGAACTCTTAAAATTGGCGCTTCGGACGCCGTGAAACCACTGTATGTGTGCTCTGCCAACTTGTCAACGTGGCAGATATATGCAGCCTCATCTAGCCAAAGCTCGCTCCGTGAAGAATATCCCCATTTCCTGTTCGGATAAAAATATCCACAGCTTCATCGAGTTCTGCTCTTAGTACTGCCATTTCAACCGCGATTCCGTTTGATGTCAGGCCTCCCCTCTCTGCGCCCCTGAAAAAGCCAGGACATTGCTTTTACGCGGGTCTCGCCCCAAGATGCGGTTCTTTCCGCACTTATCGATGCTCGCGTGACTTCTCCAATTTATACAGTTGGATACAATGCACCGGTCGAAGTTCGCACAAATGCCAGGGGCCACGAAATCAGTGCTGTCCTGTAGCCAAAGTTTAACTGAGAGCCTTCGAGGCGAGATAAAACCGCGTTATCGGCCACACAAACCGCTGTCCAGAACGGAGCGAAATTACTCAATTAAACAAGGAACATGCCTTGCTCTTGTTTAAGCTGACGCGAAATTCGGTCCCTACCTTTTTTGACCGCAGCTTTACTGTTGTAATTGACCCCCATACTCTCTGCTGTTTTCATTCAATTAAATACTTTACATGCCTCTCGAATGTTGGGCTCTTTCCCTGCAAGAAGTTTTGTTTTCACTTGTATACAGGTTCGGTCAGCTACATTAGAACGCCAATTACTTGTATCGGCACCTCGTGAATTTCCCTGACTTTGTCGGAAACGCCTGCGTTTTGTCTACCTCGTACCTTCTTATTATAGGGGACGAACAACGTTGTGATCCGGCTTCACGTTCCATTGTCGACCGTCTGAGCTCTGCAACACCCGACACTTCACTTTACCAGTTCTGCCTTCACAGCGGCACCTTATACCGGCATATATATGCACCCCGACAGCCATGAGCGCCTTCCCGTCGTGTTGGACTGTCTGCAGTCAGCATTCTTTCGCTTGCTTCAGGATCAACCCACTGCCAGACACCTTAGTTTCATCCGCCGGTAATGACCACTTCAGGTGCCGCACCTTCTGGCCGCCTCTGTCGCTTCGTACAGCGGTATGTCGGTGGCTGCAACTTAAGCGGGCACCTAAAGCAGCCAGGAAGGCTTCCTGTCGGTCAGCTACATTCTGTTGTCATCCATGCCGAAGGATTCTTCTGCGTTTGGCTTGACCTACTTGGCCCTTTTCTCATCTCAGCATTACAATTGGGTCACTGTCGCCACACGCGCTCTCCCCACTGGCTACGCTGCGGATGTCGCTGACTTTCTTCTTCATGACATCATCCGGCATCATGGCGCTCATCGTTATCTCCACACTACAGGCCGTAACTAAGTCAAAATGTCTCTTTTTCCTTATGTCCGTATCGTGCTTATTCAATATGCATGTATAAGCTCGAACTGGGGTTCTAGCACCATTTTAGTGACATCTTTATCGTCCCTATGCATGCCTATAAATGCCTATTTCGATGTTGGTGCCTATACTAGATTTTCAGCGCCTAAAAATGCCTTCGTACGCGTTTTTCCCTAGCCCGATTTTGTTTTTGATGGTATCACCTACTTTGAAACTTGGTCGAAAGCACCAGGAAATTAGTAAATTATGAAACACACAATTTCTCGCTGTAAAGACTGTCATTAACAGTTTTGCAGCCGACGAGTGAATTTCTCTGACAAGGGCTCAAACTTATCTACGCGACGGTACAATTGAAGGTGAACTAGCGCACTTGTGCGCTCATTTCACGGTTTTAGCTGACGCCACCGAGAAATTGGAATGTTCAGACGTAATTCCCACCTAGAATGTGGGGCTCATTTCGAACGTTCAGGAATGTTCGCCAGAATCCGCATTTTATTTTTTGATGAGAGTTAGTTCAACTCATAAACTCTGAAAAAAAATCTTGGGCTTTCGCTACTGAAAGATACATCCGTCGGTCGAAGGTTCTATCAAGCGAACATTCTGCGATATCAAAAGGCGTTGGACAATTCAATGCTCCGAAGTACAAGTATGTGCTGCTAATTTCAGTGGATGTTGAGTGTCTTCCTTTGATCAATACAAATTAATATGCTCCGTAAAAAACGCACTATATGAGCCCCGTAATTTATAGATCATAATTTTTCTCGCGGTGTCTAGTCGCACTATATTTTAGAGCAAAATTGAAACCTACGCAACTAGCCTCGATCCTTTTTATCTAGAAAATAAAATTAGCATCACAAAACCGGGGTTTATTGGGCTGTGTTCTTTAGAAAATTATAATTTAACTTCAGGTGCCCCGCGGAAGTTCTTAATTATTGAGCCTACACGTGTACGTAAAGAACAGTTTGAGGCTCCTATATCTGTACATGCCTTAAATGACAGCTTCATTGCCTATTACAAGCGCTTAAAATAGCATTTGTAGTGCCCTAAACGTCGAGTCTCTACTCCTCACCAATCAAGGCCCGTATATCTAATGCGAGCGCATTTGATGACGTGGTCCGTACACGTGCGCACATTCACCACCTTCCTGTCTAGCTTCTTTCGATTCCTCTTTCCTCTTCTCTCAGTGTGGTAGCCAATCATGCAGGTTCTTTTATGCTTAGCATCCCAGCCTTCTCTCTTTTCTCTCCCTGGCTGTCTGCTATACCCACCACAAGCTCACAACCGCTTAGCAAGTAAATACCAATAAACTGCGTTAGTGCATAAACGCAAAGCCTCGCCGATTCACACCCGCGGGCAAAACTCAACAAACTACTGGCTACACACACACACACACACACACACACACACACACACACACACACACACACACACACACACACACACACACACACACACACACACACACACACACACGCGCGCGCGCACACACACGCACACACGCACACGCACGCACGCGCGCACACACACACACACACACACACACACACACACACACACACACACACACACACACACACACACACACACACACACACACACAAATCGTCCGGGCAAGACACCACCAGCTATTCACCGTTTTATCATCTCTTTCGACAGGAACCTTCTCTGCCCCTCCATACTTTACTTCCGCCACTCTAACCTAATATTCACTACGCACACTTCACAGCGCGGGCTATGCACCGCCCTTCGACTACTAGTCAGCGTCTCACGGTGTTCAATGCTTCTTAAAATCCCTGTACGATTTACACCGCAGGAACGTCTGTTATTCTCCAGGCTCCTTTCTGTTGCTATGGTGTCTGTTCCACTACGTCGGTCTTTCCGAAAAACTCCCTTCTCGCTACGACGCTCAGGGTGTTACCCAGTCATTGATGGTATTTGCGAGATTGAACCAGGGCTAGACCTAGCGCGGTCCGCACGGCCTCCTATTGCTATCGTGCACATGATGAGAGTTAATCCGTATGTGCCGTCGACCTATGTTATGTCACCACAAGTGCCGGCTCGGCGCTCGCTCCAGGGGTAGTGTCACAGGACAGAAGAGGGACCGGTGTAGTAGGACGGAGTACGACGAGAGAGACAAAGTGGCCGGAGGCATGCTCCAAATTTGAATCAGTCGTGTCTAGTTCTCGTTTTCGCCTTGTAAGCAATTGTAAATATATGGTATAGTCCTAACAATAAGTAAATATATCTATTATAAGGAAGCTTGTTGCACCAAATAAACCAGATTGATAACTCCGGAGAAGGTCCTAGTGGTGTGAACACTAAGAGCTACACAGAGTCCGAAAATGAGCGTTGCCTTTGTGAGATGCGCGTCGGTGAGGGCAGTAGCTGTGAACTGTTAACCTTCCCAGCAACATCCTACAGGGGAAACAACAGCCAGTGGCGTGTGAAAATTTGTGCACGACAAAGGGTATTTTTAAAGTGATAGCAACTATATGGACACACTAGCCAAACTTTTGTCGTCGGCGTCGTCCCCGCAATCCTAAAGTACGACAAGATCGTGCCCTGCGCGCCGTGTGGTGTGGGCACGAAGAAAGGCGTGCGAGCGTAAGCCGAATTAGGATGGCTGCTTGATGCGGTCGGTGTTCCCGCGCGCACCATGTGGGAAATCACGTCGTCAAGCGCGCTCTAGAGGACGTGATTGCATGTATCCTCCTCTAGGCCTGCCATTGTTGCGCGTGGCATGATCGCACGTGAATGCGAAAGAGCCATCGTACTTAAAACTAACTTTGGGGGAGAGACCAGAAGTCCATGGGAGGGCGACGTTAGCCACACCAGGGAGTTATGAGAAAAATCAGGCGTGGTGTGATATATCCAACGAATACATTGTTGCAGATACATTCTCTGCAGATATATCCGCATAGAATTTGATGTGGCAATGAAGGGAAAGCTAAAGGGGCGGAGCCTCTGCAAATATGTTATTGCGCCAAAAATTCCGGCAACGTTTGGCAACGCTTTCGGTTTCTTGGGTCAGATACTGGGAATAAGCGTGGCGTCCAGGTGCAGCAGTTTCATATTTGCCCAAACGCGAAAGAGAAACGTGTGAAAATAAGTCAAACTTAAAGACACACTAAAAAGAAAAATTAGGTGAGCTGTAGTAGTAAAGCATCCTTCCACAATACCAGCAACGTAACTCTTACCGTGACAAGAATTTTGGTGAGCCAGAAAAACGACAAAAATGTGAGACGGGTGGCGACGCCACCTTGAAATTGCCGCTACAGCTTGCCATGACGTCAAGGATTTTGATGGCGTCTGCTCGGCCCCAGTTAACTTTTTATCGGCAAAGTGGTACGGTATGCTTTTCTAAAAGGCCAAAAACTAAGTTGGCAAGTTTCAGGAACTTTCATTGTTTCAGGAACTTTCGTTGAGCTACAATGGGCCAAATACAAGAAACGTAGTTTCAAGTTCGAGACGTCACACAAGAGTGTGCACGAGGTTGCCCCGTCATCGGCGTCCGCCAATGACGCGGTTGCCACGTGGGGAGCATTAAAAGAATGCGCACGGCCGTTTTGGGACACAAGTAACACTAAGCAGAAACACCTATTCATTTGAGACTGATAAATTGCGCTTTCAAAACAGTATTTCCGGGAATTTCGCAGTAATAGGCTGATGATTAGCAATATATATATATATATATATATATATATATATATATATATGTCACTTTTTTTTTTACGGGGCCGACAAAGACTGTGACGGGCAAACAAAGAAGCTCGCTTTGAGGCGACAAGAACCGCCACCTTCCGTGGAAGGGGTAACGACCGCGAAGGCCAGTCTCATGACGCTGGCAAGTTGACCGTTACGGAGAGCAAGGAACCACTGTCGACAACTTTCATAGAAGGAACGTGAACCCCTGTTTCCACATTGCCGCGCGCTTGCTTCCAAGGTTGGACATCAGATGCGGAGTTTAGCAAATTGTTGCGACCACGGGTGACATTTTGCGAACACTTCGACCATTATGATAGGCCGAGAGAGTCGTCAGACTCCCTTGTACAGTTACCAAGGGAAAACGACTGTTTTAAAAGCGGACACCTTTCGTGCCGTTAGGTAGGAGAAAGAGAGAAACGACAAATCAATTTGAAATGAAAACAGACAAACCAAAGAAAAAAGAATGAAGAATATCGCAGAATTGGCCGTGTATTATCGCACAGTGCATCGAAACCGGATAAGTGAATCATTTATTCATCAGCACATCCGGTTTCACCCAACTGTGCGATAATACTCACCGTATACTGCAATATTCTAACTTTTTGTTTTCTTTGAATAATTTTCTCGCTTTCAAATGAAAGGGGACTAGAACCGAGAAGAAAATGTTGCAGTATAGGCGAAGCATCGTCGTGCAGTGCGGTCAACGCCTGTCAATGGTGATAAGTGGAGTGCGCGCACTATATGCTCAGTTATGCTTCGACCATGCGCTCTTCTGTTCATGTTTCATTTGACGTTGATAGCATATATTGTGCCACTACTAAATCTCAAATAGACCAGCATAAGCACACTATGGATAGATATGGAAGGAGACGCAGATTTCAGGGCGGGAAGTTTTAGGTATGACGGGGAGGCATCTACGATTGTCTGGCGTGTAGTCATACCCAAGGAATTCTAGACATTACCCCTGCGACCATCTGTCGAACTTGAACGCAGGGCAACAGCATAACTCAACAGGCTGCATTCTCAAAAAATATTTCGAAAGACCGCACAAATTTCGGCAACTTTCAGTTAGCAGCGTCAAGACGGTACGCCCTTCTAATAAAATGCGCATTTACGGTACTCAGTGTTCGTACCTTTCCGGCAGCGTTGTAGAAATCTTTTAGTCCTGAGAAAAATGCTGCTATAACGCAGCAAGAATGTTACGACTACGTACCATAAATGATGTGCTAGTTATTGGAAGGGTGGATTCTCTCGACGTTCTTAACTGAAAGTTGTTGAGATTCTCGCGGTCTTCCGAAGCATAATTTTTGAAAATGCTGCAGATTTAGTTACGTTGGTGCACTGCGGCGAAGGTCGACAGATAGCTGCAAGGTAACTTCCAAAATTATTGGGCGTATGCGGTGATAGAGGAGCTGATTGCGGATGTCAAACGCTGGAGTTGAAAAAAATGACAGCCATTCCACTGTGTGAAAATGGAATGGCAGCGAAAGCACCTTGCTTTTCGTTTGAGAGCTTTGAGTGTCGTCAGATTTCGCTGCCATTCCATCTTTGCAGAGTCGAATAACGGTTGTCATTTGTTTGAAGTGTCTGATGATTGAAGTTGATGGGCTAGAATGGATGATTTATTAAAGATTGTGGTTGATGTTCGACTGAGACTCTTTATTTTGTCAGGGTAGTCACAATTGCTTTATGATCACTGTGATATACACTCAGTGGTTCGACAGCCACCCTAGAGAGGTTCTTCGCTAGAATCAAATCAATGCACGTCCCGTGATGCGTGGTAGGTATCATGTAGTTAGAGCTACATTGCAGGCCAAGCTCATCCAACATTGTACTGCATGAACCAATTCTCCTCTGGCTTAGAAATGTCCATATTGAAGTCTCCGTTGATGATCACAGGTGTGGTATCATCCTTTCTAACCCACTTTCTTTTCTTTTCTCCTAGCTTACCCACTTTCCCGCTCTTGTCCCTTCGTCTTGCGAACGATGCTCACAGACGTCAGGTGACAGCGCTCATTACCTCTGAAGTCTCGCTCTTTTTAACCAACCGCCACCGACGACAGACGCACGTGACGTCACTGCACTAACCCTTTAAAACTAACATACTGAGGACGACGAGGCCGCCTTTGACGAAGATAGGTCCAGTCTATCTTCGTCACGTTGGCCAGCCTTTCTGACGCACCTTATCCCTGTTTAAAAACTTTATACCACAGTGTGCTATTCCATCTGTCAACCCCTTTCTTGATTTTGGATTTTTAACGCACTGGAAATGCGTGGTCATAAACTCTGATTTCGGACTTGGAAGTAGTGGGAGAGATGTACACCGTTAAGATCATGATTCCTTCTTCCGTCTGTATAGCGCAAAATGTTTATCCAGAAAGTCTCGTCGGAACCTGGCATCCGCTCCTCTGAAGTCGTTTACTCGGTCCATCCTGTACCTCTGCAACCGTATTGCGTTGCGAATGTGACGTCGTTGCATCACGGGAACGTTCTTCGTTGGCGGTCGTTTCGCGCCGGCGCCGTTTACATTCTCGTTGCTGTTCCCTCCGGCGCTCCTCGTACGCATGCTGTTCCTCGGGTGTACGAACTAGTGTGCGCGCCATCGATAACGCAGCTGTTGAATGGCTCACACCCCCATAATCAATGGCTCATACACTGACTCCTGTGGCAATAAAGCTTGGATTCTTTCTGCACTATCACCAGGATCGGCCCACATGATGCTTTTTTCTGTCGCCGGACACCGAAAAAATTACGGAAGGTCAGCCATACGCAGCTTTCGCTGCGATAAAGTCTGTGTGTATCATCCAGGAGCCACGTCGCTCCTCGGAATCAATAGTGGCGACATCGATGGAGGACAACATGGGGTCAGGTGTGGAAAAGCAGTCAGTGGAATTAGATGACAGTGACGAGCGAGACCGAACGTCTGCGTGCGAGTATACGCAATACTGACCGTATCGGCATCATAGAGGTATGCCGTACATCTGAATTTTTAGAGGCCGGCGAAAAGGAGACTTAAAAGGGTTTTTCAAAAAGGAGAGCCAGTAAAGAGCCTGGTGGTCTGTGACCACGTCAAAAGGGTGGCATTAAAGGTGAATTCACTAAAAATCATTAGAAATGCGAACCTATTCCCTCCAAACTTGTCAGACCCCATTAAAAATAATAAATTATGGGGTTTTTATGTGCCGTAACCACGATTTCATTATGAGGCATGCGGTTGTGGAGTACTCCGGAAATTTAGAGCACTTGGGGTTATTTAACGTGCAACTAAATCTAAGTACATGGGTGTTGTTCTACATCTTGTCCTTGGTGTGTATACACTAAGGACAACATAGAGAAATTACTTGTGCTGACTAATTGAATTAAAGAAATGATAAATGAATGGAAATAATTGTTGATGAAAAAAATGTTAGGCTTCCTTAATCTTTGACTTAGGCGTCTCTTAATGGCACTCGCACTTCGGCGTTGGTGTTCTTTCGGTTAAACGAGCGAACGCATTTCCCGTATCACAATATGCGGGCGAGGAACGAGGGATAGCGAGGAGGTAGCGCAGCGTGCACCAATGGGCGGGGCGTAGTCACATAGCGAGCGGCGTACGAAGTGCACACGCGCCCTCTCCGGTGCTGACGTCAGAGCATGTAGCGGGTACGTGCGCGCAGCTGTTGCGAGCAAGCGAGAGAGGAGGTGAGCACTGGGAGAGAAAAAGCGAAATAGGAGGGAGTGAAGTCACATCCGCTCTGGTAGGCAGATGTGTAGTCTATGAAAGGCAACTGTTTTCCATTAATTAGCTGGATAAATATCATGCCGCCTTCTCGCGTGCGACATCATTAGTGACGTCATTAATTCCGTCTTAAACTTCCCGGTTTTCAGGAATTTCGCCAAAGTCCTGCTCACGTGGCCAGTCTCTAAAGACTACGATTCTGTGCTTTGGTATACTGTCATCAGTGATGTATAATTAATTCTAATTATTCCAGAGGCTTAGGTAACTCAACTTGTAAGAAAACTTGTACTCTAATATCATATCAATAATGAAAACCCTGAATTTTGTTCTCTGCTATCTTTTTTTCTCGTTTATTTTGAACTTCGTCTTCGATCGATTCAGCAGGCGAACCGGAAGTGCTGTGCAACAAACAGGAGTGTCACTCGATGCTCGTTCCACTAAAAACAATTGGCCGCCGGTTGGATACGAGCCCACATCTTCGAATTACGCGTGCGATGCTCTTACCAAGTGCGCTACTGCGGCGTGGTTTCCCCATCCACTTATTGGGGTATTCATATTTTATTACTATAGAACCAACCCTGGGAGAGAAGCCAGCGCCACCACTCACAAACCTTGGGAACTGATATGGAACATCCTTTCTGCCGCAGGCGTCACGAATGCGTCGTCTTATTTCGGTGACGGCAACTAGTCAATAAATCCATACATTCTACCTGAAGGCATCGAGGTTGCAGGATTGGAGACTCTCGTATGCTATGAACGAGAAGAAAGGAAATTAAGGGGCCCGATTTTTTAATAATCATACCATAAGAAGCCAACAAACAATGACACCAAGGACAACATAGGGGAAATTACTTATACTTACTAATTGAGTTAAAGAAATGCTAAAAAAAACGGGAAAGAAAGTGGATGAAGGAACAACTGGCCGCAGGTGGGATACGAACCCGCGTCTTCGCCTTACGCGTACGATGCTCTAACCAATTGAGCTACCGCGGCACCGTTTTCCCATCCTTTTTCTGGGGTAATTATGTTTTACTACTAGAACTCGGTTCCCTTTTTTCTCATTAATTACATTACGGTGGTCTCGAATCCGGCAACATTGATGCTTTCAGGAAGCATGTGTCGGTTTATTGACGCGTTGCCGTCACTCATGTAAGATCACGCACTCGTGACATCCGCTACCAAGGTTTGTGAGTGGTGGCGCTGGCTAACAGTCCCCGGGTTAGTTCTCTTAGTAAAAAATGAATACCCGAGATATTGGATGGGAAAACGGCACCGCGGTAGCTCAATTGGTAGAGCATCGCACTCGTAATCCGAAGACGTGGTTTCGTATCCCACCTGTGGCCAGCTGTTTCTTCATCCGCTTTAATGTCCACTAATTTATAATTTCTTTAATTAAATTAGTAAGTACGAATAGGGAGAGAGCGAGATAGAAGATGGAAAGGCAGGGAGGTTAATCAAACGCACGTCTGGTTCGCTACCCTACACTGGGGTAAGGGGTATAGGGACGAAGAGAGAGAGAGGAAAGAAGAGCTTGGCGCACATATGAAGGTTCGCAAGTAGTCTACACACCATTGCCAAGACTTGTTGGCTTGAGGTATTTCAACAACATTTTCATGGGTTTCTGTGCCATCGACGAGTACGGCCATGGTCCAAGGGTCTTCATTTCCGAAAATGGTCTAGAGTCCACCTGGCTCAATGCTGTCCGCAGAGCTTCACGCTCGACCTCGTACAGGGGACAGAGACATAGGATGTGTTCAATGGTTTCTGTGGTTCCAGAAGTGTCGCACATGGGCCCATGCGTATGCGGAACGAGTAGGCTTTCGTAAATGTCAGCCCGAACAAGAGGCGGCACAATGCTGTCGCCTCAGAGCAGGAAACTGATGATGGCACTTGTAGCTTTAAGGATTGATCAAGATGGATAGATGACACTTGGGGAGGTTGGGAGAAGACCATTATTTGCGTGTCAAAGCTTTAGCCACGATATGAAGGTTTTTTTGCTGCGTCTGTTCTTCATAAAGGGATTGGAACTGGTCGGGCTTCCAGATGGGCAGACCGGGCGGCTTCGTCGGCGAGGTCATTTCTAGCAATGCCGGTATGTCCAGGTAGCCACTGGAATATAATTCCATGCCCTTTAGCGATAGCTTGATTGTGGTCTTCTCTTATTTCATATGTCAGCTGCTCATGAGTCCTATGATATAGGGCAAAATGCAGACTCTGAAATGCTGCCTTAGAGTCGCAAAAGCTGACCCATTCCTAGGATGTCTCGTTGAGGAGGTATCTGAGGGCAGTACGCAGGACAGCAACCTCTGCTGCCATTGATGTTGTCACGTATGACAGTTTCAATTTCATTGTGGTTTCGTAGCCGGAATGACAACGGCACCTGAAAAGCTGGTCGGTGAGACCGAACCATCGGTATAGATGTGTATTCGGTCCCCGTATGTCTCGTTGATTAATAGCAGCGTCATCTGTTTCACAGTTATTTTTCGGTGACTGGCCTTCTTCTTTACACCCGGAATACTTAGTCGCACCTGAGGTTGTTGGAGACACCACAAGGGCAATGAAGACCTTGCTGCTGGTATGTATCCTAACGGAAGACAATTTGTGTGGGTGAATATAACTTCAGAAATCGTTGCACAAGGTCTCTGCGATGGCAAAACTGCCAAGTGATGATCGGGGATGCGGGAAAGATGGCTGATATGCGTCCTGAGACAGTACACAGCAACGTACGTTTGGATGGGATGATATTTGGTGGGCACGATTGCTACAGCTGTTGACGCAGAGCAAGGAAGTCCTAAACACGTGCGTGGTGGTTGGCCCTGTAAGCTTACCAATAAGCGAATATTTGACTCGCACGTACTGGACAAGGCTGGAAGGCTGTAGTGTAAATAGCATAGGGATAGAGCTCTCTACAAGTGAAGCATGGAGCGTACAGATGTGCCCATGTTTTCCCGCACATGAATCTCAGTACCTGAGCAATCGACAGCAGTTTTTTCTTCAGGTACGTGCAGTGAGGGCTCCATGAAAGATTTCGGTTGATTATTACACCCAAGATTCGATGGGCCTTTCCATTGGTGATAGCGTGCCCATTAATGGAGACTGGGTATGGTGTCATAGGTTTACGTGTGAATGCAATCAATGCACATTTCTCCTTCGATACAGTCAAGCCTTGTGTTTGAAGGTATGCTGATGTCAAAGTTGCTGTCCGCTGCAATTGCGCGCGAACCTAAGGACGAGTGACCGCAGAAGTTCAAAGGCAGGTGTCATCTACGTATATCGAGAGGCAGGTTGTTTTAGGTAAAACTTCAGCTAGTACAATCAGTGTCACATTGAACAACGTGAGACTCGATACTCCTCCTTGAGGCACACCGCAGTAGGTGTAATATTCAGCTGTGGGGCCATGTTCTGTTTGTACGAAGAACGACCGGCGAGTTATGTAGTGGGATAATCAGCAGAGCATGCGGTCACTGATTCCAATATTCTCCAGGGAGTTGATGAAGGCGTCATGTGCAACGTTGCCATGCCCGCCTTTCACGTCGAGAGAGAGCGCAGCTGATATGCGCTTACGCATATCATATTTATCCTATGTTGTCCTAGGTGTCTTTGTTTGTTGTCTTCTTATGATATTAGTAATAAAAAATTGGGCGTCTCAGTCCCCTTTCTTCACGTTCATTAAATATATACATTGCACCACGCGACTGGCCGCCTCAGGCACTTTCCGTGTATTCACGGGCTTCTCTCCTGCTTGAAAAAAAAAAAAAACACTTTATGCAGCACGTATTAAGAAACAGAAATCTGTATCGGGATTTTTTCGTGTTACTCTACAATTTTTTTCATTCACACTTTTCGTCTGATTATATTTGAGTAGTTGATTATTTATTTAAGAGTAGCTGATTATTTATTTAAGGCTAACTATGTAATAAGGTGGAATGCAATATATTATATGAGTATCTACAAGCGACGGCAAATGACATTAGCTTAGTTTTGTCCAGCTACGCGGAATTCGAAGATTTATAATGTTTGGCTCAAGCTACGTGGTACAGCCTATATATAGCTGCACCACCATCGTGCGTTGTTTTAGAAAGGCAACAGTGGAAACAGGTACATTTTATTGCCGAAATTCATGCTGACGAACCACGATAACCCTATTAGCCGCCATAGTAGTATAATCAAAACTTGGTCGTATGATCACCACGGCAAGTTCCTGCAATAAAGATGAAACGAGCTGCTGTAATTCTGGAAAAAGCCCCACGACTAATTTAACAATTCCACTCCTCTTGTTATTTCTCCGAGTTCACTGGTATTCTTGCCAATAGCTATGCTTTAAGCCTCATTTTACTGCGCAGATATTGAGCTAGATTTTGACCCCGTTCCTGGTTTAAAGGTTGGTAGGCAGAGACTTAGACATTGTTGCAAATATGTTCACTTTCTTGGTCATCTTATGTATAGCGCACACATACATCATTTGAACACTTTTACTGTTTGGGGCTATTTTCTGTCAGAGAGATACTGTTTTTGGTCCGCTTGGAAACAAGAGCGGCTGTCATATTTCAACACTCTTGACGCGCTCATAATGCCCTGATAAGTCCTGGCTGCTCATCTTTTGCTTAGGCGGAGGCGTGCCGTTTTAATAGGGAGCTGCTTAACTTTCGAGTAAGAGGCTTTATAGACTGAACGCTTGGAGCGAGGCAAAAGAGGGCTTGTCGTTTAATTAATTATTTGCGCTACTGAAAGTAACTTATTTTCTTTCACGATTGCTGTTCTCGCGAAGCTCGGCTTCAAGCTTTGCATATGTACAGCCGACAGTGTTTTACAGCTTGAATGCCCACAAGATGCCGAGTTTCCCCTTGACTTGCTTCCAAGACTAATTTAGTCTCAGCTTGAAGAACAACGAGGGAAGGGGGCTGACATAAGCTCCCTAAGCGAATTTATTACGCGGTGATCGGAAAAAGACAAAGGACGCCTCGAGGCTGCCTTCACTGAGAGGGCTATCGATTCTTTTACCCTTAAGGCAGGCCTGCGAAAATTGTTTTCTCATTCATGTTTTTGACGAGAAGCCTCCCCCTTATATACATGGAATACTTCAGCCTATACACGTCGCCCATATCTCTAGTCTCCATGCTTGCTTGCCTGCACGCGACTGTTTAAGTTTCCGCGACGCTGTGAGCGAAGCGCTTGCCTGCAACTAAATATATTCAGCGATAGAAGGGAGCGGTGGTAGGGCGGACATTCGTTTAACGTGCTCCGCGGTAACTTACGGTAAAGAATGGCCTCATACGTGAGCGCCAGCGTTCTTATTTTTTTACGCCCCTAGTGATGAGCTTTTTCTACTCTATAGAGTCCGGAGGGAAGCTAATGAAAGCATAAACGCGGTTGTTCGCTACGCATCATTTACAGTGTAATCGAATTCTGCTACTCTGACGTCCTTTAGTTGAACCACGAGTTTAAAAACAATCTTATTTTGAGCTTAGCGGGACACCAAAGAGCGGTTAGCTGCCTTAGTAAAGTATACGCTTTCGCATTGTTGAAATAGCCACACTTGTGGTGAGGGGAACCAGAGAAACAAGCAAACTTTTTAGGTGGGTGGCGACTCCAATCTCGAAGTCGTCGCATCAGCGCATCGTAACGCAATAGGTTTGCACACCGTCAATCTGCTCGTGTCTGGTTAGTTGTTTATTGATAAGGATCGAAGGACAACGTTGCATACTAAATGTGCTAAAGACCCGGCATAGCAAGCTTTGATGACTTTTTCCGTGCGACAGCGGAATAAATAGGCGAAAGTACTTTAAAATTGGTGTCGTCACAGTGACACATTGACGCTGAGATTTTATCGCGAAATTCAGGAAAAGGAAATTTTGCCACCATGTTGTCCGGCAATGATAAGCATTATTTTCAAACAATAAGTTGTGAGTTGTGAAAGAATAAATGACCAGTATAAACTGAATTTACGTTGTACTTTAATAATCATTTCGTGCGTTCAACATGGACCACTCAAACTGTATTCAATAGCCGACAAAGCATCGAGAATGGCATTGCCTGGTGCTGTGCTGACTTCAGTTCTGAGCTTATACGTCTATTAAAGTCAATAACTAAACAGCTATTCGTAAAATTTTCTTCAATAATAGACGTGTTGGGGATATACATGTATGTATATTTATATACACACACTTTACAATTTTAGAAAAGCGGGCTACACAACGCACATGTTTTGTCAAAAGTATAGGGACTACGTTGCATGCCATCACGCGGCTGACTACAGGCTGTACAAGAAAGTTCCTTTGGTGTGCCATATCCAACGGCCTATGGAATAAAAATAACTTTAACACTGACCATCCAAAGCTCTAGCGTGTAACAAGAGCCAAGGGAGCCATGCCACGCAACCGAAAAGGCGCTGAGAAAACCCACATACTTTTGAGAAAGCTTGTCTCTTCGAATAACCTTGAAGCGGCTGGGCTCGGGACCACTTTCTGCGTCTGACATATGTCACGCACGTAGTCCCATACGTCGCTGGCGTGCGCTCAGTCGGCCAGAGTGAGCACTTATATTGTCCCTGTGCATCCTCCCGCATGCACGCAGTGCTCATCTCCCTCTTTTCTTCTTTCAGCTCCCCCTTACGCCCAATGTAGGGTAGAACACCGGACGCGCTTCTGGTTGACCTCCTTGCCTTTCCTCTCCTTGCTTTTCCTCTTTATCTCTGTGTACTCGATTTAAATCAATTGCAAGAAAAACAAATTCAATTGAGTCATGACTCAGTAAATAAACTAATTGCGTCAGAACCTTCTTCAATTACAAACTTTATGATGTTTATATTAGAAAGCTGCAAGGAGCAGTCATAAAAGTCTAGCTCCGTGCTTTAGCATTTCAGACTGTTCGCCTAGATGGAAATACTGCCATCGAATCGCTTCTTCAATTCAGCTCATTAGGCACGCGAGTTGTCAAGTGAAGCTGCCTCCGCGCTCCCCTTCATTTGATAAGGCGAAGGTGACTGCCACATGCGAGTACGCGCAATTCGACGACATCTTTATCTATCTACAGGCAACTTTGAGCTCGTCTCCCCAACAACGGCATCCATTCTACGCCTTATAGCCCTCCACCGAGGCCGTTTGCAGGTTGTTATAGCCGAAGATTTCTGTGTGAAGATTGCGGGTAGTGTGGTCACCGTCAATAACAAAATTCTGGGCGATGTTCCTGCGACACGCTTCTCAGAATCGGAGGTCAGGATGAACTGGACGCTTCTCTGGCCACATGTAGGCGCTCATCATCGCCAGGGCCGGAAGGCATCACCTACGCAGCTTTGTGCCCACCTAGGCGAAGATGGTCGAGGTCGACTTCTGGAATGATACTATCAGTCACGTAATGATGACGTCGTTCCCGAACGGTGGAAGTCCAGCCGTTTGATACCACTTCGGAAGCCTGGAAAGCCGACACTTGACCTAGCATCCTATCGACCCATTGCGCTGTCCAACTGCGTTGGGAAGGTCATAGAAAGTATGGTTCTCACAAGCCTCGAGTGGTACCTTGAGCGCCACAACATACACCTCGAGGCCGTGGCCGGATTTAGAAGAGGCCGCTCCTCTGGCGACAACGTCACATACCTTGTGACGTCCGTGCAACACGAAAAACACCTCAAACGTACATCGGTTCCGCTTTTTCTCGATGTAAAAGGCGCCTATGATAATACAATATATATTTTATTAACTCTCTCAAGGTTACATCAGGTTACAACATACGTTCATGCAATGCATGAATAAATTCATTCATTCAAGAATACATTCATGTATTGCATGAATGTATTCTTGAAGCCCTAGAGCATAATGGAATTGGTGGATGAATGTTTCGGTGGATTCTGAGCTATCTATTCAAAAGATTCTTCTTCATGCAAAGTGCGGATGGCCGAACTGCTCACCATTACACTTGCCGTGGCATCCCGCAGGGCGGGAATCTCAGTCCCACTTTGTTCAACTTTGCTATCATTGGACTTGCCGAGATTCTAGCACATGCGATCAACCTTTCCATTTATGCTGACGACATATGCATCTGGGCCTTGGCAGTTACACGTCGCCAGCTGCATGTACGGCTCCAAAAAGTAGGGACCCAGACATCGTCGTACCTGCGTGCTCAATGCAATCAGCATTTCGACTGAGAAGTGCACTTTAGTCACTTGTACTCACAAGCGCCCATGACCTGCTACCTTGTTTCTATTGACCACCAAACAATTTCATACGCACCCGCCATGGTTGCCTACTAGCTATGGTTCTGGCCTGATAAGCACAACGTGGCGAGATCGAATCCCGGCCACGGCAGCCGTATTTCGTTGGGGGCGAAATGCGAAAACACCCGTGTACTTAGAGTTAGGTGCACGTTAAAGAACGCCAAGTGGTCGAGATTTCCGGAGTCCCCCACTACGGCGTGCCTCATAATCAGAAAGTGATTTTGGCACCTGAAACCCCATAATTTAGTTTTTAATTTTATACGCAAGATCTCGCCGATTCCTAGGTGTTATTATTAACAGGGACGTTTCATGGAGCCCCCACATCTCACAAGTGAAGAACGGGCTTACATATATCGCTCATATACTAACGTTTCTCTCCGGTAAAACGTTGGGTACATCCGTGGCATCTATTGTTCAACTATACCAGATGCTTTTCCTGGGATACTTGCGACATAGCACACAACTGCTGTCCGATGCTAGCAAAACTAACATTCGTGTCCTATAGAGCATTCAAGGCCAAGCCCTTTGAATGTATCTGGGGCTACCGCGATGTGCTTCAGTCGGAGTAACAATTGCCATCGCGAGACACCACCTAATAACGACTTATATATCTGTCGACGCACTCCGGGTACATGTTCGCCATATATCCAGAGTTCCTGACCACAATCGCGCTCGCTTGCCTGAGAAAAGACCTAAGGCAGCGTTTTCCAGATCAGTTGCGGCTAAGCAGCACGCTTTGTCATTGAGATGCTCGTCCGCAACAAGAACGCCATCCCATCTGTGGTGCCGGAAAAAGCTGTCTGTGTACCTTGCTGCACCAAGTATTGCGAAGAAGGCTCGCCTGACCTCCATGGTTCTAAAAGAGATCACATTGGAGCTTTTGCATTGTTTGTACGCTAACAGAATCTATGATTATAGGGGCAGTTCAGTCTCGGAGAAGGTTTAACGGGCGCCATTGTTAAATCATCTCGATCGGTCGTCTTCAAATTTAAGACTTCACACGTCACGACAGCTACAGGTTCAGAATTCGCCGCTCTTTGCACTGCTGCGAGATACATCCAAAAAGAACCACCTAGAAAATGGGCAATATTTTCTGACTGCAAAGCAGCTCTCCATATCGCGCAAAGTTTAGGACGTGGAAACTACGAACAACTTGTGTCCCAAATCAAAGAAATGTGTCATTGTGTTTCTGCACGAGGACGTGAAATAACCTTTCAGTGGCTGCCGGGACAATGTGGCATTGTTGCTGATCACTTCGCCAATGACACTGCCTGATGTGCCCAGGCTGCAGCACCGACACTCTTTCTACCTTAATCGAGAGTAGACGCTACAAGAGAGCTTCACAATCTCGCACGTACCATCACGTCGGGTTATACTCTGCACAACTCTAAC
The DNA here is from genome assembly GCF_038994185.2 of Dermacentor albipictus. Taxonomy (NCBI): domain Eukaryota; kingdom Metazoa; phylum Arthropoda; class Arachnida; order Ixodida; family Ixodidae; genus Dermacentor; species Dermacentor albipictus. The sequence continues at coordinate 69,824,060 of NC_091821.1, read as the reverse complement.
CGTCGATTATAGAGGCTCGACCTAGCTATCACTGAAACTTCAATTACCAACAAATCTTTCATGAAGTGAGGCAGCACTTGTGTGTCGGCAGTAGGTAAGAGCAGCCTTCACTAACTCCTACAACTATCGCATTGAAATGGCGGGTTCCCCATTGTACGCTAAGTGTAAGTGCGAAGAGACCATCGATCACCTTCTGTACCACTGTTCTCGCTTCGATAAACAACGGCAGACTCTGAAGTGTGCCTTGAATAGACTGGACGATAGGTCATTTACAGAAACAAAGGTCTTGGGAGCCTGGCCTCACAGCTGATCAGCCCAAAAAGGCATTCGAGCTCTTTCACAGTAACCGAAAGCGACAGAATTGAGTGCCCGACTTTAGATATGCTGTGCCAGCTTAGTGCATGTGAAAGTGTGATAAAGACTCGTGCCTTTCATCTCTCTTTCTATCAATCCCCCATCGCCCTCCCCACTTGCACGCTAGCAAATTGGATAAAGTCTGGCTAACCTCTTTGCGTTTCCTTCTTCCCTTCTCTCGCTGAAACACGGAACCAGACTCTTATGACGATTTCCTTCAACTTTCGAATAATAACATGCGCCTTAAGGTTTGTAGTTACACGCTTAGTGATGTAATTATTTCCTTTTGTATACAGAATGCTTTCATTTTTTTGCAAATATGGTGTTCGCTCGGACATTTGTAAAGATTTCTTAAAAATAAGATTGTTTGGTGTAGAAAAAGAGAAAACGCCAGTATGTATGTGTGTATGTATGTATGTATGTATGTATGTATGTATGTATGTATGTATGTATGTATGTATGTATGTATGTATGTATGTATGTATGTATGTATGTATGTATGTATGTATGTATGTATGTATGTATGTATGTATGTATGTATGTATGTATGTATGTATGTATGTATGTATGTATGTATGTATGTATGTATGTATGTATGTATGTATGTATGTATGTATGTATGTATGTATGTATGTATGTATTTTTCTCATTTGCGGAAATATACATATATTCAGTCAAGTTTGCTTGGCTAACTTTTCAAGGAAGAAGCTACTGGAAAGTACTTTCTTTTTAATTATTAGTGCTAGAGATTTCAAAATACTGCCATTCATAGAGCTTTTTGGGTAGATTGCGAATGTGTCATTAGTTTTTGTGTAACTTTTATATTTCTTTGGTTATGTCCTACTAAACTGCAAAATATAGTGATCTTTGGAGGCACTTCCTCGTGTACAAAATTATCCGAAAAAGCATCGTGCTCTAAGTTATTTAGCTCGTTGTAGACCGCAGAGTGCCGATATCCATCCAAACAGCAAGTACATTTACTAGAACTACGCAAAGAAAAAAATACGGACACTAACTAATTTTTTTTTCACAATCCTATAAAATACAACTGTGTGCTTTCACAACTACTGCCGATAAATGTTGAAATTTCAAATAGATGTCAGCCTTCTACATATATTGAAGAGTATGTAAGCCGAATTTCCTTACTATAGGACAATTATAAGGGAACAAGGTTATTCTCATGGGAGTGTGAAAAAAATTAGTTGGGGCGCTAATGTTTTCTTTTTCTTTTACCATTGTCCCAATAATTATGCATGCAGTTTGGATAGATATCGGCTCTATGCACTTATGAAGAGGTAAATAAGTCACTACATTATGCTCTTTGCGAAAATCTAATACACAAGGAAGTGCCTCCAAACAAAACTGTAATTTTTCGTTGTATAGGACATAACTAAAAAAATATAGCAGCTAATATAGAAGCTAAAAAAATCTAATGACATATTTGAAATCTACATGAAAAACTCTATGAATGCCAGTATTTCCAAGTCTCTAGTAAAAATAATAATTTTCCTTCGAGTAGCATCTCCCCTTAATCGATAACGCGTCAATGCAAACTTTGTGTGGAGGATGTCGAGAAATGACTGATAACTACGTCCAAAGCAACCTTAGATCTTGTGTTGTCCTTATTTCTGCCTAAAAAACAAACAGCCCACGAAATTCTTAAAAACGTACCACGTGGGAGCGCGTACACGCGCCAGCGGAAGCAGTGGTCTGAAACGAAACCCTCGTCCCTTCATCAACTAGTACGCTAGGCACCTTACGCACGTACAACGCCGGCGGGCTTGGCGTTTAATAAGGCCCGAGAGTGCACGCCGAAAGCTGTTGACGCACTTGCGAAAGAGCACGGCGGCTCGTTACCAGCGCCATGGGCAACCAGCGCGAGTGGCTACAGAAAAATGAAGTCCGCCTATAATGATATCGCATTAAAAGCAAACGGCATTTCATTCCAAATCCGCTACACCTGTTGCCAACTGCGACTAAGCGACCGTGCCGTTGTAAAACCAACCAGCTGCACCTGTCAACAGGGAGAAATTGTTAACTAATGAGCACGTGCGTGTTCATTATTTGTGCGTGCACCTAGCGATGGCTCTGCATACAGTTGTTGAATGGTTCCCTCCTTGTCGTTAAATAAGACTAGCAGTCGTTTTCGGTTCCTATAACGAAGTATTTCTACTCAACGCCCGATACTATATATGCCCTGATATATGATCAGACTGCAGGGGAATAATGACAGAATAAGGGCATACTTCAAACCACGATAAATACGTGGTACAGGCAGCAGGCGTTTATGTTTTCGCGTTTCGTCGTACTGTAACCAGAGCGCACAATTTTGTGTGCCATCAGGAAGTACCAGGAATCTGACATGCTCTCAGGCTTCCTTTCCGAGCGGATTCCCGTCGAGACGGATTCCCGGAAGGTCATACGTGCGGTTCAATCAATTTATGCGCTGAACGGCACGAGCTCCTCCTGTGTAGTTCTATCGAGAATAATCCTGCCCCAAAGAGGCGCGCTGCTGTCGGCGAATACCGACTCCGCAAATTCTCATGTGCACGCGGTACGGACCCGCTGCGCTCGCTTTTGTTTTAGCTTGGTATGCGAGCATATTGCGAGCGCTAAGACCGTGGGTCGTATTAAACATGCGGAATGCTCGACGCCCAGGACGGCGGGAGGGCGGGGGGGGGGGGGGGGTCATGCGTTATCTCGTTTACTGTGAACAAAAAGCAAATCGTCAAACTTAAGGGCCCGTGCTTAAGTCAACTTTTAGGCTGTCATTCCTCATCTCACCCAAGTGTAGTCAATACAAGTATGCGGCATTCCATACTAACGTTTATATGAATTCGGTGCCTTTGTAGTCTTGGACGATCTTCAAAATAATAAAGGAACATTCAATATAGCATACTCGGTGCGTATTTCAGGCATCTCGGTTAACACACTAAAAAATAATATGCCTCGAAAGCCTGCCTTGGCTCGTCTTATATTCTCAATTACGCCTCAGAATTTCCCGCCAGGATAACGTCAATAGGAAGCAGTTCTCTGCGCTGCAGAAAGCAATAATGCGCATTGCTGAGGTGGGCACAGATCGACCATTCGGGGTATGATTTCCTGACTTTACCTCCCCTTTAAGCACGCCGCAAATATTTGTCATCGGATGGGCAGGGTTAGGATTATATTGTACGATCTGTGTTAAGAGGTAGGCCCGGACGTTTGCAGGCTGGCGACTGAGAACAATGGACCGCAGTTGTAGCTGTCTGGAAAACCTGCGGTGGCAAGTTTTGAGTTGGTGGCTTGTAAAAAACAGGTGGTCCTATATTATATCCTCTTCAGTCACGAATTGCGATCAACTGTCGATAAATGCGTGAAATTTACATATTTTTATTCCAAGAAGCTGGAGACTCCAAAAAAACCAAGTCAAGGTGGGATGGGAATGACTCTGCATTTTATGTAGACCCATCATAATTACATAGTAACTAAATTTCATATATTGTACACTCAGTCATGCTACGTTTGTTCATTAAAAATATTTGATCACCTACAGGAATTACATGCGCAGGTTAATTATTGGGTGACAGCATTGAAGAAAACGGACAAAATATTTTGCAATAACTACCGAAACGTCTTTCTCTCTGTATATATTTATATATACAGTAGCAACTGGATTTTTCGATCCGCCAAACGTGGTTAGGAAAATGAGAAGCAGAACTTCGCGGTTAACTTTGTCTCATTTGCCCAAGGGTTTCGGTTGGTGGACCGAAAGTGAAAACCGACCGAAACTGTTGGGTAAATCACTCAAAATTTATCGCCAAGTTGTTCTTCTCACCTTTATATATATATATATATATATATATATATATATATATATATATATATATATATATATATATATATATATATATATATATATATATATATATATATATATATATATATATATATTAATCTGACATGCTCAATACTACGTAAAAAATATTTTGAGGTGATATAGTGACCTTTAAACTAGTCATTAGTCTTTATGCAGTCACAGTTTTAGCCTTATCCTGAAAGGTATATAATTAAACAGGCATTTTTCTCAATCCGGATGTGCGCTTTCCCGCGTTACACACTCGGACGTCATGTTGTTGCTAGTTACTGTTTAAATGAAGACGAAGTACGAGCTGCACATACTGGTTGTACTCGTTTGTTATACATTATATTATCATGAGAGCCACGTCTATGAAGTGAAGGAGAAGGGAACTGAGGGGCTCAGTTTTGTTAATCATGACCACGTAAAGCCACAATGAAGCACGTTCGTCGGCAACAATGAAGCCAACGAAAGCACCGGGGAAATTACCTGCGGTTTCAATTGGAATGTAGAAAATAATGAAGAAACGGGAAATGAAAGTGGACGAGAAGATCAATTTTCACCGATGGGAGCCGAATCCACAAACTCCGCATTGAGGTGATAGGTTCAACTCCCACCGGCAACAAGTTCTCTTTTCGTCCGCTACATTTCCCTTTCCTTCATCATTTTCTACATTCCAATTCAAACCGCTGTTAATTTCCCCGATGCTTTCCTTGGCTTCATTGTCTGTTGGCTTTATGTGAGCACGTCTATGGACCGCATCTCAATAAAACCCAAATTTCACGCACACGTGCTTAGAGTAGTGAATGTGCAGTAGCTAGCTTGGCACATTCTCTTGCGGAGAAGGCAGCAATGCAGTTCTGAAAAAAATGTGTCGTAATATTAGTCAAACGCAAGACGGACCTCAAATCAATATAAACGTAGGAATTTTATGTACTGACGGTTCTGGTATGTTGGTATGTGGCGGTCCAAACGTCGTGTATTTATGCAAACAACGCGATTAAGCGAATAAAACATAAAATGCCCTAAAACTTCGTCATGCCTTAAGTTTCTGCCACTCGTATCAAATGTTGAGAATGAAAAAATATATTGCGAAATTTACGTGCCAAAACTACAATCCAATTATGAAGCACCCCGTAGTGGGGGACTCCGCAATAAATTTGACCACTTGGGGATCTTAACGTGCACCCAATGCACGGTACACTTGCGTTTTTGCATATCGCTCCTATCAACATTTGGCCACCACGTCTGGGAGTGGATCCTGCGGCCCCTTACTTAGCATTGCCAGGGCATAGCCTCTTAGCCACCACGGCAGGTCATCAGCTGGGAATCCTGATGCGCACTTAGGCTCGGTTCGTGAATCAAAAGTGCTTAGAACAGTCGGCGCGTAATTACTGCACTCTATTGCCCATAAAAGTTACTAGAATGATACTCGTATGTCTGCGCAGGTTGTACAGAGCGTTCTCATGTACACGTGGGTGCAACTCCAATATCATTGCTTAGCGGTTGCTCTGCGTATGCATTCATAACTGGAACACGCTCAGTAAAGGACACCGGCCATAACCCTTAAACATTTAATGCGAGAGCGGAGCTCGTGCTGCCTGAACCTCTACTACATTAATTAGAAGACGTTTTATCTCGAAGAAGCGATCACAACTTTATTCGTACAGTGAGATCACGTTAGCAGGGCACAACTTGACAAGACAACTTGCTGTGCTGTTCGGGAACGGTACTACATCAGCGCACAGCGCAAGCCCGACTCCTGCGAAGAGCCAATCGAAGGAGAACATGGCTCGCCTTCAGAAGCGGTGGAACGGCTCCATGTACTAATCCCAGTGTCTGAGTTCGGTTCCGTGAAGGTTATCCTCCTGCATGTTTGGTACTTTATTCCTGTACTCTTCGGGTTTCTCGGCGTTCTACCAGATCCAGATGGAGTACCTTGGAAGTTTTCTTTTATACTTGGGTTGTTTTCTGTGGTCTTCCTGTTTGTCCAAGCCGGTGGAGTTTTCTTGCCCTGACTGGCGGTTGTGCTTGTGCGCAAGCAACTTGGAACGTTTGACTTTCTCATGTCAAATATTGGGCTTCCACGAGACTCAGTCCCAACCAAGTCGAAGTGTAGGAAAGGTCGCTTGCTTTTGGGTGTTCCATAGCCTTCCACCCTTTCCTTTTCGCTCTGAGTGCCACCTGATGTTGACTGTCGAAGGCTTTCTCTCTTGGTCCAGAATATGTCAGTCTCGCGGCACGACGACGTGATGGTCGGCGATTGGAGCTTCGCGGACCTAGTTTTGCTCCCGCCGTTGTCGCAGGGACGCCTTGCCTGGACACCCGTAGGGTTGTTCATTTCGCCGTCGCTGTTGACCGAGGACTCGTTAATCGGTCGACGCCGCTTGCTGGCACTTTGCTCTCTCCCATTCCTTGATGAAGAGGGACCAGGTGCCCTTGCGTTGGCCACACTTTTTGACGTTTGGGTAAATGCGTCATGAACAGGTCGCCCCCCAGTCCTCCTGGCTTGGGGTATGCGAACGGTACACTCAGTCGGTGGGGCCAGCCCGGTAGATGACGTCACCTTTTTGCTGGGCTCCATCAACGCGAGTTCATTTGCTTGACTACGCATGAGCACACGCGAGGTTGATGGAACGCTCACCTGCGTCGGCGCCTTGAGTCGTCCCGACGGCATCTAGGTTCGCTTTGTGGGTAGCGCCTTGTATCGAACTTCTTCACTACTCGGTGTGCCGACGGACGACCTTCACAACTGTTCAACCCAGGCTAGGCGACAGCGTCCACACAGTGCTGTCGTCAACCAAGGGGACGTCGTGCTGGTTTCCGAAGAACACTGGGCAGCCGCTCGTCCGTGGAAGTCCGACCGTTCGAGCAGCGTCCGCGAGCGCCTCTGGGCATGCAGCTCGTGCACTCGCGCACTTCTTCCTCGACACGTGGCGTTCTCTTGCAGGTATGATGATGACAGCGGTCGTTTTTGCTTGTTTTCTCCCGAAAACATGTCGCTTTCCCAATACGAGGAATAGCAAAAAAAAAAATGGCAACATTTCACTCTGTGAAGATGAAATGACAGCAAAAGCACTTTGCTTTGTGTTTGAGAGTTTTGACTGTCGTCAGCTTTCGCTGCAATTCTATCTTCACAGAGTGGAATGGTTGTCATTTGTTTGTATTGTCTGATGATGGTAGTTGATGTGTTTGAATGGATTGTTTAGTAAAGACAGTGGTTGACGTTCGATTGAGACTTTTTATTTTGTCAGGGTAGTCGCGATTGCTTTTGATCATTATGATATACACTAAGTGGTTCGACTGTCACCCTAGAGAGGTTCTTGGCTAGAATCAAATCAATGCACTTCCGGTGATGCGTGGTAGGTATCATGGGGTCCGAGTAACTTTGCAGGCACAGTTATCCAACATGTATAGCACGAACCATTTTTTCTCTTACTTAGAAATGTCCACGTTGAAGCATAGAGAAAGGAATACAACAAGAGCGGACACTCCCATAGAGCCCAGCGGCCTATTTGACTGCAGCGCACCAAGCCGTCGATGTTAAAACCTGAAGCACACTTCCGGTTTCGGTTTTGTGCGCGCGCGTGTTGAATTCTAGCTGGTGCGCGTCACGCCGGCTCCGTTTTTTTTTCTTGCTTTTGCAGCAAATATTTATTTACATATTCATTTTTTATTTATTAAATATTTACTTGCAAATTATTTTATTAAGTAAAATTGATTGCGAACGATCTTCACAAGCCTCTATTGAATATGTGCCACGTGCAATTTCATAAAGACGCAAGGCACCTTGTGAAATGTAGAAAAACTTAATGTTTATTTTATTCTTTGTAAATGCTCGTCGCGGGCTTTTTTTAATTCATCCAGCGTTGTGGCACAAGGTAAGCAGCAGTAGTTTCCGCAGGAAGCTCCACCAGACGACGTGAGCTGAAAAAATTACAAGTGTTATTTTGGTATTAACATCTAAGAATAATGCCTGTAGAGGCGAAGCGTGCGAAAGTGGTGAGTGGGCGGCATTACAAACAAAAGCAGTTCGTATTTACACACACGGCGTAGGAAATAACCGACTCGTCCCAAGCAATACCGTACATAACACAAACACATTCTAATTCCAAGCATTCCCCTCTTCCCAATACTTATTTCCTGCACTTTAATAGCACGAATGCGCGGGCAACGGCGCGTTTAGCGAACTTGGCTACAACCGACGCGGTAGTAGGCTACGAATACGCAGAGGTGGCCACAACACAGGCTCTCAACCAGAGCATGCTGGACGCTCGCAGAATTCCTTCTACTCGCACTTCAGAGAACATGCGTGGGTGCCGTTTAGAAGACAGAATTTTCCAGTTACTAGTTCCTGGCGTTTGATCTCCTTGGCTTATCACTTGTACGTTCTGCAGGCGTAAGCAACGCACTCCCGTGTTATCACTCTTGACGATTGCTCGTCACGTTTTCGACAAGCGTGGGTACCGAAAGAAGGCTTAAATTGTTGCGGGGACATAAAAATTGCGACAAATTTGTCGCAGTAAGATTCAGTACCCGCCAAACTAACTCACCACGGCCGAGCTGCTTTTCGCTGCGTCACAACAGGCACGGCGAGCGGGCCTCATAATATAAAAGTATCGAAAATAATTTTCAACACTATTGGGCGTCAGAGAAAGAAAAGCGCCATGAACTTGTCAGTGCATTATAGCGAGGAACCGCGCACCACGGCCGAGCTGATTTTCGCTAACCGAGTCACAGCGCCAGGCGCGCCCACTGCGCTCGAAAGGTAGCCCAAAAAGTAATTAAATTAGCTTCAATAATGTTGGCAGTCAGAGAAAGCGCCAAAACTTGTCGCAGTAAAATTCCGTACACGCGAAACTGCGTCACAGCACCCTGTGCGACTAGCATGCCCAAAAACTACCGAAATTAGTTAAAACAATATTGGGGCTTATAGGAAGCGTCGCAAACATCTCCCAGTACGATTCATTAATTCAAATTAACTGCTCCACTACGGCCACGCTGTTTTTCGTTAACTGCGTCACAAGTCTGGCCTAGTGGCCGGGCAGTAAGCCTAATTGCTTGAAGTGCGTCGCACAGACTGTCGAACAATGTTTCTCACCTTGCCGTAGTCCAATAGTGCAGTGCTGCCATGTCGAAGTTCCGAATGAAGGCAATAATTCGCCGGGAGGCCACCAAACCAGGCTAAATCCCAATATAGAAAAACAGGCAGACGGGTGCCCGAACAGTCCAACGCTCAGATGCACGGCCGGTCTCTCCCGCTTCGGCGGTGTGTCCAAGGTCGATTCAAATAGGTCGCGAAGCTTCGGGCGAAAAGCGGTTCAGTACAGATTGTCACCGACATAAGCAAGGGGGGTTATGGGAGCAGCGATTGAAGCGCGACTATGTTTGGCGGGAACAAACATTGGGAAAGAAAAACGCGTTTTTTAATTCAAACGCGACACAGTCAGATTCATTCAATGAAAATAAAATTCCAAGTCAATATTATATATTCGTGATGAGTTAGGAAAATACGTTTAATTTTATAATTATTAATAAATGGATTTTTTTTCAGCGCCCATCGCTACAGGGGGCGTTGACGCCACTATCACTCGCAGTGCAATGCACGTCTTGACATGGGCAGAGAGGCGCACTCGTATCACCTGTTGAAATACGCCCCCCTCGCAATTTGTGCTTTCTTGCTTGTCGAAGTTTGTCTGAATTTGGTGACGCGGGTAGCTTCATTGTTTCTTAATCTGTTCAGTCAAAAGTAGTAAGTTACGACCGCCAGATAATTGTGCAGTTGTTTTCGTGCGACTGCGCTGGCCGACGGGCTTTGCATCCGACAATAGGATCAGTACTCTGCACCTAAAGCTGTCGTCGGCCTCCAAAGAAAGTATGTTCTGTGCAGGGATGCGATTTGGACAACCGTACGGCTGGCCTTTCCCTGCATCGCTTTCCACGCTGAAAGCTCGAAACGCCCATCAATTCGAATGGCGGGGCATTTGAATATATAGCTCCAAAGGAAGAACAACAAAACAAATTTCACGCCTTCGAAAACAAAATGACGTCACTTCTGCTTTTAACGGACATGGCGTCACGTTATTTTTTCTTCCGCCGGAAGTGTTCCCACCACATACAGATGGCGCTAAGCCCAGTGAACCGGCGATGGACCGCCATGTTTTGAACGTACGGGCTCCTATGGAAGCTTCGCTACCAGGTACATTTACCTTGGTGTGTCTGCCGAATGACGCGAACATCTGGCTGATGTCTGGCTCGTCATTCGCCGGTTCGCCTGTCGCTAGGCAACGGAAGTAAGCCGCAAAGTTTATTTAATTTATACGCAGATATGTTTAATTTTTCCGGGTAAGAATAAAAAAAAATAAAACAATTTCTGTTACTCTCATTTCACATTCTTCTTTTTTTTTCGATGCTCGCGACCCCAATTCGTCGATGTTAAAAGTATAGCGTGACGTGTTTCCTGTTTCCAATTTTCGCCGAGTGTCCGCTCTTGTTCAATCCCTTTCTCTTTGGTTGAAGTATCAGTTGCTGACCACAGGTGTGGTATCATCCTTTCTAACGCATGCACTGGATATACGTGGTCATAAACTCCTTGATTTCGGACTTGGAAGTAGCGGACTCAATGTACACCATCAATATCACGATTCCTTCTTCCGTTTGTATAGCACAAAACGTTTATCCAGGAAGTCTCGTCGCAACTTGGCATCCGCACCTTTGAAGTCGTTCACTCGGTCCATCCGGTACCTCTGCCACCGTATTGCGTTGCAAATCTGACGTCGTTGCTCGTTCGGAGGTGCCCGGGCTCGCGATTGTCGTTTTCGTTCAGCATCACGGGAACGTTCTTCGTTGGCGGTCGTTTCGCGCCGGCGCCGTATACATTCTCGTTGCTGTTCCCTCCGGCGCTCCTTGTACGCATGTTGTTCTTCGGGTGTACGAACTATACGTGTCCGGCCCATCAATAACGCAGCTGCTGAATGGCTCACACCCGCTTAATCAGTGGCTCAGGCTCCGACCCTCGTGGCACATACCCACAGGGGTATTTGCCATTGAGCTTGGACCCTTTCTTCACTATCACCAGGATCAGCTCACATGATCATTTTTTTCGATTGCCAGACGCCGGAAAAACTATGGAAAGTAAGTCATATAGAGTGTTCGCTGTAATATATCGACCGTTAGAGGGACCAGTCCAAGTGAACCTCAAAGAAAAAAATCCCCCTTATATACACGGAATTCTTCAGCCTATACACGTCGCCCATAATCTCTAGTCTCCATGCTGGCTTGCCTGCACGCGACTGTTTAAGTTTCCGCGACGCTGTGAGCGAAGCGCTTGCCTGCAACTAAATATATTCAGCGATAGAAGGGAGTGGTGGTAGGGCGGACATTCGTTTAACGTGCTCCGCGGTAACTTACGGTAAAGAATGGCATTGCGCATTGCTGAGGTGGGCACAGATGGACCATTCGGGGTATGATTCCCTGACCTTACCTCCCCTTTAAGCACGCCGCAAATATTTGTCATGGGATGGGCAGGGTTAGGATTATATTGGACGATCTGTGTTAAGAGGTAGGCCCGGACGTTTGCAGGCTACGACTGAGAACAACGGAGCGCAGATGTTTCTGTCTGGAAAACCTGTGGTGGCAAGTTTTGTGTTGGTGGCTTGTAAAAAACAGGTGGTGCTATATTATATCCTCTTCAGTCACGAATTACGATCAACTGTCGATAAATGCGTGAAATTTACATATTTTTATTCCAAGAAGCTGGAGACTCTAAAGAAACCAAGTCAAGGTGGGATGAGAATGACTCTGCATTTTTTGTAGACCCATCATAATTACATAGTAATTTAATTTCATATATTGTACAGTCAGTCATGCTACGTTTCTTCATTACAAATATTGGATCACCCACTGGAATTACATGCGCAGGTTATTGATTGGGTGACAGCATTGAAGAAAACGGACAAAATATTTCGCAATAAGTATCGAAACGTCGCACTCGAAACGTCCCGTCAAGACGGTTGTGCCTTCACCAAAGCGGTCGTCTGAAGCGATACATTTCCCTCAGAAGTGAAATGGGTGCACTTCAGGAAAGCAGAATGTTCAATTTACCGAAAGTTTATTGTTCGTTGTCTATTCCTTGCAACCACTGCACAGTAACGGCGAAAATAGGTCGCGTCCACAAACGTGTACGCCGTGACTGAAGGCGATATGCAAGCAAATTACAAGAATTTGTTCCGCCTGAGCTCTTTATTACAATGCTGTCTCTTTTACCCGGCCCTATTGGTTAAACATTTCGGCAGTGCCTCTGTCACAACGCTGCATTCTATTATTTGTGTACGATGGGGCGCCATAGTTTCTGTGCTCTGCAGTAGCTGAAGGTGCAACTAATTAGCTAAAGGTATAAAGGTTGGGACAGTAATACCTACAAGCTCAACGTCGGCGTGTGAGTCTTGTACATCTGACCTGCAAGATTGCGCGCGCGCGAATACAGCGCTCATCAACCCATCATCCTTGCTGACCCTCCCACCCACAGCATATCGGGCGCGGGCACAACATCACGGGGGTGACGAAGGTTGAAATTCGCCTGGAGTGTCCGTATATTTGCAATCATAATAAAACTATGTATGTCTTTTTCTCTATATATATTTGTATATACAGTAGCAACTGGATTTTTCGATCCGCCAAACGTGGTTAGGAAAATGAGAGGCAGAACTTCGCGGTTATCTTTGTCCTATTAGCCCAAGGGTTTCGGTTGGTTGACCGAAAGTGAAAACCGACCGAAACTGTTCGGGTAGATCACCGAAAATTAATCGTGAAGTTTCGCACCGTTCTATATATATATATATATATATATATATATATATATATATATATATATATATATATATATATATATATATGAATCTGACACGCTCAATACGACGTAAAAAATATTTTGAGCTGATATAGGCGCCCTTAAACTAGTCATTAGTCTTTATGCAGTCACAGTTTTCGCCTTAACCTGAAAGGTAAATAATTAAACAGGCATTTTTCCCAATTCGGATGTGCGCTTTCCCACGTTACAGAGTCGGACGTCATCTTGTTGCTAGTTATTGTTTAAATGAAGACGAAGTACGAGCTGCGCATACTGGTTGTTCTTGTTTGTTAGACATTGTATTATCATGAGAGGCACGTCTATGAAGTGAAGGTGAAGGGAACTGAGGGGCTCAGTTTTGTTAATCATGACCACGTAAAGCCACAATGAAGCACGGTCGTCGGCAACAATGAAGGCAACGAAAGCACCGGGGAAATTACCTGCGGTTTCAATTGGAATGTAGAAAATAATGAAGAAACGGGAAATGAAAGTGGACGAGAAGATCAATTTTCACCGATGGGAGCCGAACCCACATACTCTGTATTGAGGTGGTAGGTTCAACTCCCACCGGCAACAAGTTCTTATTTCGTCCGCTACATTTCCCTTTCCTTCATTATTTTCTACATTCCAATTTAAACCACTGTTAATTTCCCCGATGCTTTCCTTGGCTTTATTGTCTGTTGGCTTTATGTGAGCACGTCTATGGACCGCATCTCAATAAAACCCAAATTTCACGCACACGTGCTTAGAGTAGTGATTGTGCAGTAGTTAGCTTGGTACATTCTCTTGCGGAGAAGGCAGCAATGAAGTTCTGAAAAAAATGTGTCGTAATATTAGTCAAATGCAAGACGGACCTCAAATCAATATAAACGCAGGAATTTTAAGTACTGACGGTCCTGGTATGTTGGTATGTGGCGGTCCAAAGGTCGTGTATTTATGCAAACAATGCGATTAAGCGAATAAAACATAAAATGCCCTAAAACTTCGTCATGCCTTAAGTTTCTGCCACTCGTCTCAAATGTTGAGAATGAAAAAAATATATTGCGAAATTTACGTGCCAAAACTACAATCCGATTATGAAGCACCCCGTAGTGGGGGACTCCGCAATAAATTTGACCACTTGGGGATCTTAACGTGCACCCAATGCACGGTGCACTTGCGTTTTTGCATATCGCTCCTATCAACATTTGGCCACCACGTCTGCGAGTGGATCCTGCGGCCCCTTACTTAGCAGTGCCAGGGCATAGCCTCTTAGCCACCACGGCAGGTCATCAGCTGGGAATCCTGATGCGCACTTGGGCTCGGTTTGTGAATCAAAAGTGTTTAGAGCAGTCGACGCGTAATTACTGCACTCTATCGCCCATAAAAGTTACTAGAATGATACTCGTATGTCTGCGCAGGTTGTACAGAGCGTTCTCATGTACACGTGGGTTCAACTCCAATATTATTGCTTAGTGGTTGCTCTGCGTATGCATTCATAACGAACACGCTCAGTAAAGGACACCGGCCATAACCCCCTTAAACATTTAATGCGAGAGCGGAGCTCGTGCTGCCTGAAACTCTACTACATTGATTAGAAGACGTTTTATCTCGAAGAAGCGATCACAACTTTATTCGTACAGTGCATCACGTTAGCGGGGCAGAACTTGACAAGACAACTTGCTGTGCTGTTCGGGAACGGTACTACATCAGCGCACAGCGCAAGCCCGACTCCTGCGAAGAGCCAATCGAAGGAGAACTTGGCTCGGCTTCAGAAGCGGTGAAACGGCTCGATGTACTAATCCCAGTGTCTGAGTTCGGTTCCGTGAAGGTTATCCTCCTGCATCTTTGGTACTTTATTCCTGTACTCTTCGGGTTTCTCGGCGTTATAGCAGATCCAGATGGAGTACCTTGGAAGTTTTCTTTTATGCTTGGGTTGTTTTCTGTGGTCTTCCTGTTTGTCCAAGCCGGTGGAGTTTTCTTGCCCTGACTGACGGTTGTGCTTGTGCGCAAGCAACTTGGAACGTTTGACTTACTCATGTCAAATATTGGGCTTCCACGAGAGTCAGTCCCAACCAAGTCGAAGTGTAGGAAAGGCCGCTTGCTTTTGGGTGTTCCATAGCCTTCCACCCTTTCGTTTTCGCTCTGAGTGTCACCTGATGTTGACTGTCGAAGGCTTTCTCTCTTGGTCCAGAATATGTCAGTCTCGCGGCATGACGACGTGATGGTCGGCGATTGGAGCTTCGCGGACCTAGTTTTGCTCCCGCCGTTGTCGCAGGGACGCCTTGCCTTGACACCCGTAGGGTTGTTCATTTCGCCGTAGCTGTTGACCGAGGACTCGTTAATCGGTCGACGCCGCTTGCTGGCACTTTGCTCTCTCCCATTCCTTGATGAAGAGGGACCAGGTGCCCTTGCGTTGGCCACACTTTTGTACGTTTGGGTAAATGCGTCATGAACAGGTCGCCCGCCAGTCCTCCTGGCTTGGGGTATGCGAATGGTACACTCACTCGGTGGGGCCAGACCGGTAGATGACGTCACCTTTCTGCTGGGCTCCATCAACGCGAGTTCATTTGCTTGACTACGCATGAGCACACGCGAGGTTGATGGAACGCTCACCTGCGTCGGCGCCTTGAGTCGTCCCGACGGCATCTTGGTTCTCTTTGGGGGTAGCGCCTTGTATCGAACTTCTTCACTACTCGGTGTGCCGACGGACGACCTTCACAACTGTTCAACCCAGGCTAGGCGACAGCGTCCACGCAGTGCTGTCGTCAACCAAGGGGACGTCGTGCTGGTTTCCGAAGAACACTGGGCAGCCGCTCGTCCGTGGAAGTCCGACCGTTCGAGCAGCGTCCGCGAGCGCCTCTGGGCATGCAGCTCGTGCACTCGCGCACTTCTTCGTCGACACGTGGCGTTCTCTTGCAGGTATGATGGTGATAGCGGTCGTTTTTGCTTGTTTTCTTCCCAAAACATGTCGTTTTCCTAATACGAGGAATAGCAAAAAAAAAAAAATGGCACCATTTCACTCTGTGAAGATGAAATGACAGCAAAAGCACTTTGCTTTGTGTTTGAGAGCTTTGACTGTCGTCAGCTTTCGCCGCAGTTCTATCTTCACAGAGTGGAATGGTTGTCATTAGTTTGTATTGTCTGATGATTGTAGTTGATGTGTTTGAATGGATTGTTTAGTAAAGACAGTGGTTGATGTAATGATTGAGACTTTTTATTTTGTCAGGGTAGTCGCGATTGCTTTTGATCATTATGATTTACACTAAGTGGTTCGACTGCCACCCTAGAGAGGTTCTTGGCTAGAATCAAATCAATGCACGTCCGGTGATGCGTGGTAGGTATCATGGGGTCCGAGTAACTTTGCAGGCACAGTTATCCAACATGTATAGCATGAACCATTTCTTCTCTGACTTAGAAATGTCCACGTTGAAGTATCAGTTGCTGACCACAGGTGTGGTATCATCCTTTCTTACGCATGCACTGGATATACGTGGTCATAAAATCTTTGATTTCGGACTTGGAAGTAGCGGACTAAATGTACACCGTCAATATCACGATTCCTTCTTCCATTTGTATAGCACAAAATGTTTATCCAGGAAGTCTCGTCGCAACTTGGAATCCGCATCTTTGAAGTCGTTCACTCGGTCCATACTGTACCTCTGCCGCCGTATTGCGTTGCGAATCTGACGTCGTTGTTCGTTCGGAGATTCCCGGGCTCGTGATGGTCGTTTTCGTTCAGCATCACGGGAACGTTCTTCCTTGGCGGTCGTTTCGCGCGGTGCCGTTTACATTATCGTTGCTGTTCCCTCCGGCGCTCCTTGTACGCATGTTGTTCTTCGGGTGTACGAACTATACGCGTCCGCCCCATAAATAATGCAGCTGCTGAATGGCTCCCACCCGGTTAATGAATGGCTCAGACACCAACCCTTGTGGCACATACCCACAGGGGTATTTGCCGTTGACCTTGGACCCTTTCTTCACTATCACCAGGTTCGGCTCACATTATGAGTTTTTGTATTGCCAGACGCCGGAAAAACTACGGAAAGTTAGTCATTAGAGTGTTCGCTGTAATATATCGACCGTTAGAGGGACCAGTCGAAGTGAAACTCAAAGAAAAAATGAACGAAACAAAATTGCAGCAATATATACAAATATAATGGAGAGAAACTATAATTTTCAAAGATATGGATATAAGTGAGAAAAATGTATGGGTTACAAAATTATAGTAAATGTGTGGGTACTAAATTGATCTTGAATGCATCCAGTACTACTGAAAAGAATATGCAGGTACCGTTTTAGGAATATAACATGGTATTCCTTCTTTTGTTTTGTTTTTCAAGAGGCCACCGCCAATGAACAAGTAAACGTCGGCGTTACTGGAGTAAAATTCGCATGTACCGATGAAGAGAATAATATGAAGAAAGTCGCAGTATCCCCCAAAAGGTGAAGCATTGAAGCGACCATCATCATCATCAGCCTGGTTACGCCCACTGCAGGGCATCTGCTCTTTTCCCAATCTGTTCTTTTCTTATCCTTTAACGTTACACCCATCATTCTTCTTTCCATAGCTTGTTGCGTCGTCCTCAATTTAAGTAGAACCCTTTTCGTAAGCCTCCAGGTTTCTGCCCCGTAGGTGAGTACTGGTAAGACACAGTTGTTATACACTTTTCTCTTGAGGGATAGCGGCAACCTGCTGTTCATGATTTGAGAATGCCTGCCAAACGCACTCCAGCCCATTCTTATTCTTCTTATTATATCCGTCTCATGATCCGGATGCACGTTCACCACCGGCACAAAGTTGATATATTCCCTTACCTCTTCCAGTGCCTCGCTATCTATTGTAAATTGCTGTTCTCTTCCGAGACTGTTAAACATTACTTCAGTTTTCTGCAGATTAATTTTTAGACCCACTCTTCTGCTATGCCTCTCGAGGTCAGTGAGCATGTATTGCAATTGGTCGCCTGAGTTACTAAGCAAGGCAATATCATCAGTGAATCGCAAGTTACTAAGGTATTCTCCATTAATTTTATCCCCGATTCTTTCCAATCCAGGTCTCTGAATACATCCTGTTAACACGCTGTGAATAGCATCGGAGATATCGTATATCCCTACCTGACGCCTTTCTTTATTGGGATGTTGTTGCTTTCATTATAGAGGACTACGGTGGCTGTGGAGCTGCTACAGATATCTTCCAGTATTTTTACACACGGCTCGTCTACACCCTGATTCCTTAAGGCCTCGATGACTGCTGAGGTTTCGACAGAATCAAACGCTTTCTCGTAATCAATGAAAGCTATATATAGGGGTTGGTCATATTCCGCACATTTCTCTATCACCTGATTGATTGTGGAATCATCGTCTATTGTTGAGTAGCCTTTACGGAATCCTTCCTGGTCCTTTGCTTGACAGAAGTCTAAGGTGTTCCTGATTCTATTTGCGATTACCTTAGTAAATAGTTTGTAGGCAACTGACAGTAAGCTGATCGGTCTATAATTTTTAAGTCCTTGGCGTCCCCCTTTTTATGAATTAGGATTATGTTAGCGTTCTTCCAAGATTCCAATACGCTCGAAGTCATGAGGCATTGCGTATACAGAGTGGCCAGTTTCTCGAGAACAATCTCCCACCATCCTTCAACAAATCTACTCTCACCTGATCTTCCCCCGCTGCCTTCCCCATTTGCACATATCCCAAGGCTTTCTTTACTTCTTCCGGCATTACCTGTGGGATTTCGAATTCCTCTGGACTCTTCTCTCTTCCATTATCGTCGTGGGTGCCACTGGTACTGTATAAATCTCTACAGAACTCCTCAGCCACTTGAACTATCTCATCCATATTAATAATGATATTGCCGGCTTTGTCTCTTAACGCATACATCTGATTCTTGCCAATTCCTAGTTTCTTCTTCACTGCTTTTAGGCTTCCTCCGTTCCTGAGAGCACGTTCAATTCTATCCATTTTAAACTTCCTTATGTCAGCTGTCTTACGCTTGTTGATTAACTTCGAAAGTTCTGCCAGTTCTATTCTAGCTGCAGGGTTAGAGGCTTTCATACATTGGCGTTTTTTGATCAGATCTTTCGTCTCCTGCGATAGTTTACTGGTATCCTGTCTAACGGAGTTATCACCGACTTATATTGCACACTCCTTAACGATGCCCACAAGATTGTCGTTCACTGCTTCAACACTAAGATCCTATTCCTCAGTTAAAGCCGAATACTTGTTCTGTAGCTCGATCTGGAATTCCTCTATTTTCCCTCTTACGACTAACTCATTGATCGGTTTCTTATGTGCCAGTTTCTTCCGTTCCCTCCTCAGGTCTAGGCTAATTCGAGTTCTTACCATCCTATGGTCACTGCAGCGCACCTTGCTGAGCACCTCCGCATCTTGTATGATGCCAGGGTTAGCGCAGAGTATGAAGTCTATTTCATTTCTAGTCTCACCGTTCGGGCTCCTCCACGTCCACTTTCGGCTATCCCGCTTGCGGAAGAAGGTATTCATTATCCGCATATTATTCTGTCCCACAAATTCTACCAATAACTCTCCCCTGCTATTCCTAGTGCCTATGCCATATTTCCCCACTGCCTTGTCTCGAGCTTGCTTCTTGCCTACTTTGGCATTGAAATCGCCCATCAGTATAGTGTATTTTGTTTTCACTCTACCCATCGCCGATTCCACGTCTTCATAGAAGCCTTCGACTTCCTGGTCATCATGACTGGATGTAGGAGCGTAGGCCTGTATAATCTTAATTTTGTACCTCTTATTAAGTTTCACAACAAGACCTGCCACCCTCTCGTTAATGCCATAGAATTCCTGTATGTTACCAGCTATATTCTTATTAATTAGGAATCCGACTCCTAGTTCTCGTCTCTCCGCTAAGCCCCGGTAGCACAGGACGTGCCCGCTTTTTAGCCCTTTATGTGCTTCTTTTGGCCTCCTAACTTCACTGAACCCTATTATATCCCATTTACTACCCTCTAATTCCTCCAATAGCACTGCTAGACTCGCCTCACTAGACTCGCCTCACTAGATAGTCATTGAAGCGATAGCAGCGTCGAGCTCATTTCAGCTCCATCGTGATTATCTCGAGGGACATCCACGTGGTGTGACACGGTCAGCCTTCCACTAAAGGAGTGTCATGGAGCTATTTGGTCAAGGGAGATCGTCGATCTCCCTCAGCAGCCGAACGGAGTACTCTCACGCCCATACTTGTTTTCGTAAAAATGAGAATATAATTATGGTTTGCATTAAAACTAATGGCGAGCGCTTTCTAAAACAGTTCTATTGAATTAAACGCTCAAATACGATTTAGCAACATTTGCGGTTGCTGCTGGACTGTAATCTGGACCTATAAGCCGCTATAAGTCTATTACCGTGCTAGGCGTGCTGTGTGTGACTATATTGTAGCTTTCTGCACGCGACATGGAGCGCGTGACAGAGGAGGTTTCAGCAAGGCTGCCTCCGCCACCGAGAGCACTATAGATGAAAAGTGAGACAAGGACTAATTCGTCTCCGGGAGTATTACCGGCACTTACTCAGAGGTGAAAAACCCAACACGAAAGTCTACGGTGCAACTGTTGACGCACATCGCGAAAGCGGCATTATTAAAGCCAAGAAGCAAGTCTAGGCAAAAGTGGACAACTTGACACAGCGATACAGGTAACTAGCATCGCGTTATGTATTAAGCGCACGCCACGAGAAAAATTCTATTGTTTTCTATGTACCACTTGCGGCTATAGTTGCAAAATGTGCGAGCGGCATAGCGGCATAGAGCTACTTTTGTCGGTTGCACTCTGCAAGTACTGCCGAATACTGCCGAAGTACTGACAGTGGGACTATGAAGCGAATGCGAAGGCGCGTCCGCTAGTGCTGACCATACCTTTTTTTCTTAATTTTTCTAGAGGGGGGGCGGGGGGTAAGTTGCGCGCGCCTTGCTCGCCTTTCTGGAGCAACTGCTTACCAAATATACATCAACATATTCCTGAGCGCGAGAAATATGAACGCGAGGCTGTTCGTATGCATACCTCTGGCTAATGATTCTTTATTACGTGTGTCACTCTTTTGAAGGTGCTTTCTCTGTTCTTGCAGGAACGAACTTCGTGAGCAAGGCACAGGCTGGGCAGCAAGATCATGGATCTTCTTTAGGGAATTGCACCGATTTTTGAGTTGTTTGCATTCTGTTGACAGGTCACAGACCCAATGAAGTGCCTCCAGCCCAGATGAAGCAGTCGAAAGAGTAAGATTTTCCATGTGCAATGCAGAGCACTGTTGTGGAGAAAATATTTGCACGAATATTGTTTACGTTTTCTTAGTGACATTAACGGTAACATCCGGAGAAGTAAATGCAGCACACCATTTGCTGTGTTAACGTACTCTGCATGCCAGGCATCACCAATTTCGCTTGTTGTGTAAGCAGGTGTGCAAAGTCATCTCGATATTTTAGCATGTTTTTACTGAATTCATCGCTACTTTTCTAGCTTTTACTTGGTCAAGTGCAACAAACCACCAGCCATCAGGCAACACGATTCGCCAATTCTTTGCCGCGGCCGTAGATTACTTCCAAGATAAGGCGCGGTTGCCAACGGCTCATCCAATTCACCGACCGCCACCTCTACACCCTTCCTTTCTTCGCGAACCCTTGATCACGATACCACGCGCTCGCCTCTTCCCCCCCCCCCCACCATTTTTTTTTCTTGCGCGCGCGAGGTGTTGCGCATCAAGCCACCATTATTCTAGGCCTACCGTCGCACACTTCCCCTCGAGCCTACAACATACGATGCGTGGGACGCGATAGGACCTTATCGCACTTCGACTTTACACAGCACATTGACGCGCCCAACGAACCAGAACTTACTGGATGTTCGCGTCTACAGTGTCCCTTTGACGGCGTTTGATACTGGAACCCAGGTGTCCATAATCAGCGCTAACCTACGTTGTCGACTGAAGAAGGTTCTCACACCTGCTTCTACACGAGCCGTACGCGTCGCCGATGGCAGCCCTGTTGCCGCCACTGGACTATGTACTGTCAGTATAAGCGTCGCCGGCCGCCACGTCACAGTTCTTTTTACAATGCTGACCAATTGTTGCTATGACCTTATCCTCAGACTAAACTCCCTTAGGGTGCATTACGTTCTGGTCGAATGTTCTGCCGGTACCCTTTGTCTCGAACTTCCTTTTCTCCCGCATACTCGTACCGAACTCCCGATTAACCCTTGTAAGACCATTTTCGTCCGCCTACCGCCTAGCACCTAAAGTTTTGTCGATTTGATATCATCTGTCCCTGGGCCCGATGAAGATTACGTCGTGACACCTCCTCCTGATGTCCTTTTGCTGCGGCATATCATTGTACCCTACTCCGTCGTACACGTTGCCGATAACCGGACGTGCCTCCCCGTTATCAATTTTGGCCTGACAAAGTAGGTTCTACACCAAGGTATATCGGTTGCTACGCTGTGTGCTATAGCAGATGAACACCTCCCAACTTTTTCAGTAGACGTTTGCGTCTATGCTTCAGCATATCCACAGGATGCAGTTTGCCTCGATGTTACGTTTAGTCTGATGATTGCTACGGAGCTAATGCCTGAACAAGCAGCAGCTCTAGGCTCATTTTGATTTCCTCCAGCGACAACTTCGACCTCAACAATCGACCATTGGGTCAGACTTCACTTCTTAAGCATCTCATAAATACTGGTGGTGCTAGTCTCATTCATCAACGACCATATCAAGTTTCTGCATCAGAATGTAAAGTTATTCAAGATGAAGTGAACGAGATGCCTGCCAAAGGCATTGTTGAACCCCGTCAAGCCCTTGGGCGTCGCTGGTTGTGCTCGTTAAAACTAATGATGGTACGTGGCGTTTTTTTTTTGTAGATTATCGCCATCTAAACCGAATTACCAAAAAGAACGTCTCCACGGTGCCAACTACTTTTCTTCAATAGATCTTTGGTCTGGTTATTGGCACATTTCTGTGGATGAAAAGGACCAAGAGAAGATCATGTTCGTCAACCCTCATGGTCTATATCAATTCAAATTATGCCATTCGGCCTATTCAACGCCCCAGCAACATTCGACTGTAAGATGGACTCTTTGGTCGAAGGGTTGGAATGGTCAACATGCCTTTGCTACCTAGATGACGTTCTTCTATTTTCCCCTACATTTAAGACACACCTGGAGCGCTTATCAGCTTTTTCTTTGGGTATTCGGCCAGGCTGGACTCCAATTCAATTCATCGAAGTGTCACTTCGGTCCCCAGCAGATTACAGTGCTGGGCCACTTCGTCGACGCTTCTCGTATTCAATCACACCCGGAGGAAATTCGTGCTGTCTCGTTTTTTCCTGTACCTCAGCCTGTGAACGACTTCCGAAGTTTTGTAGGACTTTGCTGCTATTTCCGACGGCTCGTGAAAATTTTCACAGCCCTTGCCAGACCATTTACTGATATTCTGAAGAAGAATGTGCCGTTTACGAGGGGTCCCTCTCAAGCCGCTGCATTTGCCCACCTCGCTACTATTGTCACCACGCCACGTATACTGGCCCACTTTGAAACATTCTTTTTTACAGAGGTCCGTAGCGATGCCAGTGGTTACGGGAGTGGAGCTGTCTTATCCCAAGGCCAACGTGGACACGATCGTGTCTCCGCCTATGCTAACTGCCTAGTCACAGCAGCGGAGCGCAGCTATTCGATTACACAGCGTGAATACCTGGCTCTCGTCTGGGCGGTTTCCGAATTGCGCCCATATTAGTATGGCACTTACTTCTCTGTAATCACGGACCATCACACGCTTTGCTGGCTTTCGTCGCTCGAAAATTCTACTGGCCGGCTTGGTCGCTGGGCTCTGCGGATACAATAATATTCATATATCGCAGTGTACAGTGTTCAGCGACTGAAACGTGATACTCGAACAGCGTGGCGGCCAGTGATTCTTGCGCCGTCGGTGAGCGCTCAGGGGACCCAACTGCGTCACGATGCATCAAAATTACTCTCGTTTTCATGGGACGAACAAGTGCATCAGCTCAATGTACCCAGCATCCAACGACGGCACAAGAAAGTGCAGGCGACCATGCTGTCTGAGTATGGCGTTTCAATCACGGAGCAGTGTACAAGTCGGGCCATCTGCACCAAGACGCTGACTGTTTATCACGTTATCCAGTGGATGTACCACCCGTCATCCCTGACACCGATACAGAGGTTTGCGTTTTCTCCGTTTCTCAACTGCTCCACGTTGCCGATGAGCAACGCCGTGATGCCACCTAGCGGGCCATCACTGACCGCTTGGAATCTTCGCCTTCCGTTTCGTCCCTTCACTTGTTTGTCCTCCCGGATGGTGTAATATACCGGCACAACGTTCACACCGACAGTCCTACCCTACTTCTCGTTATTCCTAAGCGTCTCCGTCCAACTGTTCTCCATGAAGTTGCCGACGCCAGTCACCTAGGCGTCTCCCGCACTTACAACCGGATTCACCGACGCTTCTTTTCGCCAGCGACGGTGAATGCCAGCGACGAAAAACACCATCGACGCTCCCTACCAAGTGCCTTCAAGTGCTCGATGTCCCATCAGAGACCTTCTTTCGCGTTGGCTCGGACTTATTTGACCCTTTCCCTCTACCAACGTCTGACAACAGTTATGTCGCTATGGCAACAGATTACACCACGTGCTACACCATCACCAGAGCACTTCCACAGATGTCGCCGATTTTGTGCTGCACGACGTGGTTTTACAACATCCAACTCCACGCAAACTGTTTCCTGACAGTCACCGGACATTCCTTTCAAAAGTCATCGCCGGCATTCTGCAGTCCTGCTCAACCAAGCACCTGCGTCTTACCAGCCACAAACTAATGATCTCACGGAGCATCTGTACGAAACCCTGACAGACATGCTTGCAAGGTATGTCTTGTCCAACCACACTGATTGGGACCTTGCTCTGCCCTGTGTCACATTAGGCATACAATTCTTCGCGCCACGGCACTGCCGGTTATTCCCCGTTCTTTCTGTTGTATGGCCCAGAACCCACATTACCACCGGATGCATACCTTCCATCCACCGCAGCAGAGGCCAGCGAATATGCCCTTGACGCCATCACTAGGGCTGCCCAAGCATGTGCAAATTGCCCACGCTCGCCCCCTGACCTCCCAAGTGAACCAACGGTGTTTGTGAGGATCGTCAACGCAAAGACGTGCACTTTTCGCCTGAGTCTCTGGTATTGCTATGGTTGGGCTATCAGAAAAACTATTGTATTGGTACATAGGCCTTTGCCGAGTGCTGCGTGCCGTTTGTCGAGTTAAGTGTTAAATTGCCCCAATCCACGCCAGTGTCTGATCTGCACCGCATTCCACTGACGTCGTGCATGATGCGTGCCTCAAAGCCTATTGCTCTCCTATGTTTAAATTCAGTGTTTAATCCCTCGTTCGCATAACAATATGATTGGTATCGCAATAAAAAGTGAGAGCTCGCATCTCGTAGCTGGCAATTAAGAAAGACGTTTCGGGACGCGGTCGTACCCTGAGTTCACTGCGCGTCTTTCATCGTACTGCGGCGCAGTGGCGCGTTCCCACAAGGCCAAGCATGTCGTTCCTTCTCATTGAACACGTTCTAATGCTGGATGCAAGTGCTGCTTGCTCTGTACATCAGGCACGTCGCATGGCAACAGTGTTAGGCGTGTCGCATAGTGGCAACTTACTTTTGAAAAATTTAGCATGTGCCTCTCATAGCTGACGATGAAGAAAAAAGAAGCTTTTTAAAGTGTCTCAATGCATCTCGCTTACATTACCAATGGAACGCGCATAAGTTCATATCACGTCAACGCGAGGTTACGTTAACCAGCGTCCGATGCAAGGTCCCGCTCCTAGATTTCAATCGTTTATTGGTCTGTACTTTCCATTTCTAAGCATTGCATCTGTTACGAACAGAAAACTATTTATCGTTATCTTCTTTCTTGCTGCCCATTCATCTCCTTGCGCAATATTTTCCTTTAATTTCCTCTCTGTGACTTTGTATTCTCAATGACTATGCGAAATTTCTAATCATTTGGAACTGTGCTGTTAGGCCGCAATCACAGAGCAATTTGCAAAGCACTCCGTGGGTTTATAGAAGCATCAAGCCGGTTGCGTTGCTAGGGGCTATATCTCCCTGCTGTAATATTATTACACGTTATTTTCATCACAAGTTTTTGAAAAGTGCTCTATATTTTATCAATAAGTATATCTACTTTATCTGTTTTTCGCAAATCCTATTTATACATACTTATTTAAATTCTTTTTCGTAGCTAGTCCTCCTCGTAGATATGTGCCAAGTTGAAATGGAATCAACATGAACATCAGAGAGAGAGAGAGAAAAAACATTTATTAGAACCATCGAGGTGGTTGCTCTTGAGGTCGAGTGGGTGGTGTCCTCATTCCAGGACTCCACTGGCCATGGCTGCTCGACGTACTTGCTGGACGAGAGCTTCTTGTCCCGCCAGGGTATCGCCGGTCAGCTGTACCTCCCACCGCTCAAATTGCGTGCTAGGCGTCTTTAAGTGTTGAGGTTTGCCCCCGCACCCCCACGAGATGTGGAAGAGTGTAGGGCGTGTGTCGCCGCACCAGGGGCAGATGCCGCGATATGTATGTGGGAACATTTTACTGTATTTGTGTAGGTTAGGAAATGTGTTTGTCTGAATAAGTCGGAGAGCTACGGCATCTTCAGTGCTGAGCTTTCTGTGAGGCGGAGGATAAATCCTGCGGTTGAGTCGCTGGATCTCGAGTCGGTCGCAGTAATTGGACGGCAGGGGCATGAAGGTAAATGGTGGGGATTGATGAGACGATTCGTCGTGCCCCGCTCGGTTGATTAGCGCTCGAGCTAGGGCGTTCGCCCTCTCGTTCCCCTCCAGACCCGCGTGGCCCGGCGTCCACGTGATTTGATGGTATTCTTGCAGCCTCGGGCCTAGAATCTGAGCCGCCAGAAGCGGTGTTCGTCCATTGGTAAAGTTACGGCAGGCCTGTTGCGAGTCGGTAACGACATGGACTTCCCTGCCTACCCTGTCTTCTTGCTTTATTACCAGTGCCGCGGCTATGGTCTCAGCCGCAGCTGGGGTCTCTGCCCTTACGGAGGCCGCGAGGGTCAAGGAGTGGTCTCTTCCGTTCACGGCGGCTACCGCAAAGAGGCCCCCTACAGGGTACGCCGCCACGTCCACGTACGTTACGTACGGGTCACCCTTGAATTGTCGGCGCTGTCTGTCGACGCGAGCCTTGCGTCGTCCTTCATGGAGTTCATGGCTCATGTGCTTCGGTATCGGGTTCGCCTTGATTTTGCCTCTGACCTCAGGCGGGAGTGATCGTTGCCCATCGAGGGCACGGAGCTCCGTTGCCGTTCCGGTCCGGTGGAGGATGGCTCTGCCCGCCGCCGTCTTCTGCAGTCTGGTCTTTTGCGAAGCCATAACCGCGTCCGACAGCTCAGCGAAGGTATTGTGGATCCCGAGGGCCGCTAACTTCTCGTTTGAGGTGGTGACAGGGAGACCCAGGGCCGTTTTGTACGCGCCTCTGATGATGGCATCGACTTGTTCTTGGTCGCGTTTGTTTAGCGAGTGATAGTGATACGGCATGCTATACGTGATTCTGCTGATCACCAGAGCCTGGACGAGGCGAAGCGTGTCCTCTTCTCGCATGCCCTTGCGGCTTCTTGTAATTCGTTTTATAATCCGCGAGACCTGGTTGGTGGCAGACCTTAGGGTTTGGATGGTGTGGGAGGCTTTCAGGTTGCTCTGGATCCAAAAACCCAGAATCCTAGTCTTATTGCCCTCCGTGATCTTCTGGCCCTCAAGATAGAGGTCGATAGGGCCGGGAGACTTGTAGATTCCTCCTCCGTGCACCCGGATCACCTCGGACTTTTCTGGCGCACAACGCATCCCGCTCGCTGCCGCAAATCTCTCCACGGCCGTCGCGGCCTCTTGAAGGGTCGCCTCTTTTCGCGCTAGGGAGCCCTTGGTGGCCCAGAGCGTGATGTCGTCTGCGTACAGGGCGTAACCTAGGTCGGGGATCTTCCGCAGCTCTTTGGTCAGCGCTAGCATCGCGACGTTGAATAGAATCGGGGAGATTATCGCCCCTTGCGGTGTTCCTTTGTTCGGCACGTCGATCGTATCCGATCGAGTCTGGCCAATTCCGATGGTTGCCGTCCGGCCCGTCAAGAACGATTTAACGTAATTAAAGATGTGCTCCCCGCAGCTGATGTCGTTCAGTCCCTTGAGAATGGCCTCGTGAGAGATGTTATCCAAGGCCCCTTTTAGGTCGAGTGCGAGCAGGAGATGTTCTCCTCCCTTCGGGATGCCCTTAAGAACTTCTTCCCTTAGGATTAGGAACGCATCTTGCGCAGAAAGTCCCGGCCTGAAGCCAAGCATGGTGTGCGGGAAGAGGTCACCGTCCTCTATGTAATGTTGGAGGCGGGTTTCGATGACCCTCTCGTACAGCTTGCCGAGGCACGAAGTCAGCGAGATGGGACGCAGGGCGTCGATCGCGGGCTTCTTGCCGGGTTTGGGAATGGTCACGATTTCCGCGTGTTTCCACTCGTTCGGTACGTGGCCCTTGCTCCAGAGTTCCTCGTTTAGGTATTCGGTGAAGTCCTGGATGTGCATCGGGCTCAGGTTTCTAATCATGGCATTGGTGATTTTGTCAACTCCGGGAGCAGTGTTGCGCTGTGAGGCTCGTGCCGCGGCATACACCTCTTCCTCCGTGATGGGAGCGTCCAGTTCTGGTCTTGGTTCTCCTTCATATTTTAGGAGGCAGGGTTGTATGGCGTCGCTTCCAAGATATCTGGTTATTAGGGTGTCAATCAGATCCTGGTCGTTTCCGGGGAACTTGTGAGCGATTTCTAGGAGCGTCCGACTGGTTGTCGATTTCGCCTTGTCGGGCTCAATCAGGCAACATAGGATGGCCCACGTCTGCGCCGTACTCAAGGTACCCTTGAGCGAGGTGCAAAACTGTACCCAATTTTGATGCGTCAGCTCGTTTGCGTAATTTCTGGCTTCGTCTGTTATTTTCTCGATTCGTAGACGTAGCTTCCGGTTTAACCGCTGTCGCTTCCACCGTTTGAGGAGGCCCCCACGGGCTTCCCACAGGTGTAAGAGCCGGCGGTCGACTTCGGGCGTCTCGACCGTGCGCTGGATGGTTTTAGTGGTTTGGATGTGGGCGTCCCGGAGGTGCTGCATCCATTCCGCTATGTCTGTTATACCGTTTTCGGGCGGGGGGTACTGCCTGAATGCCTCCCAGTCCGTAAGCCTAATTTCGCCAATTGTTCTCTTGAGTTTCGGCGTGGATACCGAGATGCTGAGGATGTAGTGATCGCTGCCCAATGTTTCGCCCAGGTGCGCCCATGAGTATTCCCTTACGTTTTTGACAAATGACAAGTCCGGAAACGTGTCTCGACTTACACTATTGCCTACTCGGGTTGGTTGGAGGAGATTGGTTATCAATTCGAGGCCCATTTGGTCAACCGCATCGAGGAGCGACCTCCCCTTTTGCGTGTCTTGTTGGTAGCCCCAAGTCGTGTGTCTAGCGTTCATGTCTCCCACCACAACCAGCTGGTTGCCGCCAGCGGCTCTCACGCTCTCGTAAATGATGTTGCGGAAGTCGTCTTTCTGAGCCCTCGGTGGACTGTACAAATTCAGGATGAAGGTGCTACGTCTACCCCTCTTCTGCGGGAGGACTTCCACTAGCACGTGATTAATGGCATGATGTTGATAATGTTGTCCCACGGCCGTCACCGTTTTGTGAACTAAAACCGCGACCTTCGGTGATCCCGCGTGTTTAATTACGTAGTAACCCCGCAGTCTGATCGGCTGGTTCCCGACCTCCTGAAGGCAGATGACGTCGGGGGGGTATAGGTGATTTTGGATGAAAAGTTCGGGTGAACTTGCCTTCTTGTTGAAAGAGCGACAATTCCACTGCCAGATCACGAGGTGTTCGGGCGCGCTGCGTGTGGTATTAGCCATTGCTGACGTTCATGGCACCGCCGTCACAGTTTTCGGCGTCCCTGACGTCGCCCGTGTTGTTCATGCGCCTGTACGCCTTCATGCGTGGGTTGCTGCTCTCGTCGTCGACCCGCTTGCGCGAGCCAAACTCAACCTTGCGTATTCTTCTTTCAAGGTCTTCATGGCTAAGTGTGTTCTCCTTGACTTTATTGTTTAATTCACCCATCTGGTAAAGCATCTGTTGTATTGTAGCATAAATGCCTTCGAGGGTGACTACACTTGACTGGCCTGCCGCTGCCGAGGCCGCACCGGGTAGCGATGAGGGCGTGGTGGTTCTTGAGGGGGCAGGAATGGAGATGGCGGGCTGGTGGCCTTTAGTGCCGCTTTGCTGCCCTGCCTGTGTGTTGTTGCTTGTTTTGCTTAGCAACGCTTCTAAGCGTTGCATGCGTTGGTTTAGGTCGTTAACCTGAGCCTTCAGTTTTTTATTTTCTTCCCTGATGCGCGTACATTCTGGGGAGCATTTACTATTTTCACTGCTATTTTGAGCGGAGGAGGTACAAGACTGATTCCGGCTCACCTTCTTGTTGTTGGCTTGGTTCTTCTTGCCCGATTGGTTCTTCGGCTTCGACGTGGATGTCGAGGTAGAAGGCTGGCGCTGCGCTCGCTGCTCTCCTGGCTTTGGCCACTCCGAGCGGAGTCGGGACCTGGACCTGGACTGGGACTGGGACTGGGACCGGGATCGGGATCGGGACCGGGACCGGGACCTTGACCTGGACTGGGCCCGGGAACTTGAGCGGCTCGCCGAGGATTCCGAGCTGAACCACCGCAGGCGGCTTCGTCTTGGCCTTCTTCCATCAATGTCGTCGTCTTCCTTCCTCCTTCCGGGCGGAGGATGCTTTTTGGTGGTAGTGTTGTGTTTTAGCTTTTGCTTGCACTCGCGAGACCCCGTGGCGTGAGCTTCGCCGCAGACGGCGCACTTGAGCAAGCACTCGTGGCCGTCCGTCGGGTCGTGCGTCCCGCAAGCGAGACAGATCTTGACGTTCGGGGTAGGACAAACGTCCGATCGGTGTCCCATGCGCTGGCACACATAGCAGATTTGTTTTGTGGGCTTGTAGGGGTGGCACTCGGTCTCCCCTCCGTAGTAGTAGACGTATCGTGGAACTACGTCAGGGCTGAACGTGATCACGGCCGTCTTGGTCTTGCCCAGCATGCGGGCCTGCACGATTTCAACGCCTTGGGTCCTCACCCTTAGGTGAGTCATAAGCTCCTCGGGCGGGGTATCCGGGTCGATTCCATGAATGACGCCCCGGGCCACTCCGTCTGGTGCCGCAACGTAAGAGTTGACTTCGTGAAGGTTGCCGCCCAGCCCAATCCGCGTGATCTTGCGTGCCATATCAGCGACCTCCTGATCGGGGGTGCTAACAATAATTATGTTGGAACCGGGTCTCAAGCGCACGATGAAATGCGAATCGTCAACTTTCCCTCCGCAGGCGGCCGAGACGGCTTTCGATATTTGGTGGTTGCTGAAACTCTTCACCTGAAGGCCTTTCTTGGGTCGAATGATGATTTTGAAGTCGCTACGTGGCAGTGGGGGCAGCCGTCGCCTCTTCTTAAAAGAAGGCTTCTTTGATGCCCCAGCGCCTGCAGCTGCGTAGGATGATGATGATAACGCGGTGGTGGAGGAGGGCGATAGCGGAGAGATCACCCTGCCTGCCACACACACTTGCTCGCCTCTGGCGAGCTTCTTCTTCGTTCTTCGCTTGAGGTGTAAAGACCAATTGGAATAAGGACATTCCGATGGCGTCCCTTGCGAAAGGTCCTGTTCCATAGTGGCAGGGTCGTCATGGCGATCTTCCGAGATATCTTGGAAGTCCATGGCTGTAGTTTCTTGCGACGTAGGCCCGGCGCCAGCTCCAACAATAGCACCGGGGGCGGGTGGGGCTGTAGCAACAGCTTCACCTCCACTCCCTCCGGTAGAAGTAGAAGCGGCCGGCTGGGATCCAGCAATGTGCGCCATAGTGAGTCTCGAGTAATCGTAGGAAGCGAGCGGCGGCAAACGCGGCGGAGCGCCTCGCCTACCTCCGCGCTGCTACGTACGGCGGCGTCAGGCTTAACATGGCTGCGCCACCCCGGAGAACTTCAAAGTCCAAGAGCGCAAAATAATATGCACTCACGGTCTTCAAACTTCTCAAGGGGGTTCCGGATGACTTCACGAAGGTCGTCCGACAAAGACTTCGGTCCTCCGATGTGAACTTCTTAAAAGAATAAGGAAAGTCGACAGAGCCCATGCGAAGCACGTCTACGCCGCTCGGCTCTTCTTCTTCTTCTCTGAACATCAGCAGTCATCTGCTGATGACGCGTACTGCTGAACATCAGCAGTACGCGTCGCGAACGGTTCTACCGATAAAATAGATACGCGTTTTGCGGTATGTAACAGTGGCCCTCTATGGTGCCTTTTTCTCAGTCACCTGCTATGGATCAACCGAAGGACTCTCCCGCGGATCTGGATGAAAGCAAACGGCGCCTGGCGCAGGTCGTATGTATTTGATATGCCGCCCAATGAGAAGAGAAGAGAAGAAAAGGAGTAGAATTGCGCAGATCATGGACGTGCCGCCGAAGAGGCCACCTTGAATACGGTTGTCTCCCGTGTTACGAAACCGGGGTCGTGACATATATGTCGACGATAAATACTGGATACCTTAAGGTCGACATTTCGAAACCCGAAAAACCATGGTTCGCCGATTTTGTGAAGAACGTCCTTGAGGCAGAAAGGCTAGGGCGGTCGGATCAGTTTGTACCTGCGTGCCGAACCGGAGTAGTAATAGATCACGTGTGTCAGGAGGGACATAACTTTTATTTGGGTACCGGCCCATGAAGAAGTCCCAGGCAACGAAGCCACTCACGAGCTCGCCCGAGCACTCTATACCACCGGGTAACTCTAGAGCAGCCAGTTCCAGGGATAAAAGATAGCATGATCACGTACAAGGAAATTGTCGATCACTACAAAGCCGAAAGAAGAATCTTTCCGCCTCCGCATCGGTCTCTCTCTCTGGAGGACGCTCGCATTTGGCGACACCTCCAGGGAAACAATTATACATCACCACATTGGATCTACTTAACACAGACGAGGGACTATAACGACGCCCTCTGCAAAATTTGTTAGCAAGAAGGTACGCTAGACCATACAATATGGGAGTGTGCTGGCTACCCAGGGGCCAAGGAAAACATTGACAGTAGAGAAGTCTGGGAGGCCTTGCTCCAGAGCGAGGCTGAAGACTACCAGCGTCGAGCAATCCGCCTGGCCGTTGAAGCCGTGAAGACTCACCGTCCTCAACGCGCGGGGACTGCTACGTCCTCCCCCCCTACCTACGTGTAGATTAAGAGGCGGGCACCCCAGCTCGGTGGAATAATAAAGTTTTCAATCAATCAATATATCAACCATTTCTCCCAACACAGGTATCTGAACTGTGCCATCTCCGGATAGAGCCGCAGCAGTAGTGAAGAAGAAGAACGGCAATCTCAAGGACCGGATTGAAGAGGTTTCAGACGGCAGACGGAAAAGATGAAGTTATGAATATTTAATGAAAACTATTGTGAAAACAAATAAACATGTACTTATGTAGATATGTAATGCACAAATATATGTGTGTATTACATAACATATGCTGAGGGGCGCTTACAAAGCTATTATTTACGAAGCTGTTAACCCAAGGTTCTTTCCACGGTTCTTTTATTGTTTGTTTTTCTTTTTTTTTTAAGGGAGACGCCTTACATGGCTCATGGGTCGAAAAATTTACCGTCCATGGTTATGGCACCAAAATTCAAGCGCATGCGCCAGTATTTATTTATCAATGAAAGGAGAGATCGATTATGTCTTCGTGTTGAACGTACACCCTTACAAACAATCACTGTGGCTCCAAAAGTGTCTGCGTGTGGTTTTTCCCGGTTTTGTAGTTTGCCGAGCAATGTACACGTATTTTGTGACGTTTTAAGGAGCGTAAGCACACCCGCGGGAACTGTAAATAATCCGTTGTTGAAAGTTAGCGTGGTGTATTGGTCCAATTTATCTTTCCGTGTCCTTCTCATTCTGTCTGCGCTACAAGAATGTAGACGGCCCCATATACCCAAGCCCGTGTAGCTACCCTAGTCTATTGGAGTGCTAAAATAAAAAAAAAAAACATTATTCAGCCTGTCTTAATAGTCTTCATAGATTTGCCACGAGCGTTCTAACGTGCCATTAACCGCGCAGAACCAGTGACGATGTCTAGGCGACCGAAATATAGAACACGTATAGAGAAAACCAGTAATAGGAAGTAACAACGCATTCTACTGAGAATGTCGAAATATTTTAATGAATGTCTCGTGAGCGCGCAGGCTCTCGCCTTTATCCTCTTAGCGTATATTGTAAACTGACTGTCAACTTTTATTGTGATCGCAGTTACACGGACCCTTCAAGCAAATTTTCACCGTCGGCGTTTCCGTGAGATACCGTATATATTTAGGTGTATGTGTGCTATATGCGACGCCATGCTATAGGGCATGCAGTATATGCGGGTTATACTGCCACACCATTCTAACACTAAAGTTGCTGACGCCAGGTCTTCCATTCTGGACAAAATTATTCCACAGAATTTCGACAACGACAGCCTACAAACAAATGTCATGAAACAAAACACCCGCAGCACATATGTTTTATCTAAAATCTACTCAGCCTTAAATATTAAAATTGCGAAAGAATAACAGAGCTCGAACCTGAAACTTATGTGTTTTATTGGCGTGGCTGTGCACTGCCTCCGGGATCGACCGAGGAAAGAGGTTTGAAACGCACCCGATAAGGAAAAGTGATTAACATGGTATTAATTAGTAAACCGGGAAAAGAATGCCTTGCTGCTGGTTCGTGTTCTGATAAAAAAAAATGGCTGTGGCTTAGCTAAGGTTAAGCCCAGGATGCGAAGCATACTAGCCTTTATTTTAGTTGTTGAACAACTGTTTAGAATGGTGAACTGCTGTTGCTTGGCTATATTTGGTTCGGCTAGACGAAGAAACAACTCATGCGTTACTCTGCTTCGCCTTCAAGAGTGGAACGCTACAGCGTTCCCGTCGACCCGCCAAGGGGTGTAAGACAATGGGCTACGGCGCAGCGACTACGCGCCCCGCATTGGACGCGGTGAGCGTCGAGCAACGCAGCGTTCCGCGCGTCAACGAAATGTGCGCCTGAGCAAGCGACGCATGCCTGAGCCTTAGAAACAGCTCGTTTCTAAGGCAACACCGCATTCACTAGAGGCGCTTTTGTACCGCTTTGAAGCATCGTACTCGTGGCTCAGTGGTAGCGTCTCCGTCTCCCACTCCGGAGACCCTGGTTCGATTCCCACCCAGCCCATCTTGCAAGAGTTGAGCCAAAGCCACCTAGAAAATCAGTCTCTGTAGCACGCCGCAACCTTCGCTTCTCATTCCAACGAGCAGCTCTGTCTCCAGGAGGCATCTCACCTCGTGAGTGTCTAGCAGAGGCAAGCGCAGCTGCTTATATACCGCCGCGACGCCGCGAGCGACGGCCCGAGTTGGAGCCCCGTTTCTCCTCTGTCGTGACGTCACGGTGTCACGTGGTATTGAAGGCGACACCGCCGCGCCTGAGGAGCTGGGTTGAGCTCTCGTAATATGCTTCGCATAAAACAACCTTGATGGGTGACGATAACTACCGAAAGTGTGGTACGAGGTCTCTGCGAAGGAAAGAGGGCCGAGTGGTGATTGGGGGCGCGGGATATATGAAGAATGTGCGCCCTGAATCAATTCGCAGCCACGTATGTTTTGGATCTGGTTTATCTTTGCAGATGTTGAAGCAACAGCGAGGAAGTCCAAACAGGTGTGCAATGCTCTACCATGTACGTTCTCTAATGAGTGATCTTTGTAATTGCACGTATGGGGCAGCACTAGGAAGCTGTGGCGTAGAAATTCCAGAAAAAAAGTCACAGTTTCGCTCGTAAAACTAAGTTTTTATAGCGATAGCAAAATGTTAGACAACTACGCAAAGAAGGTTCGTAGGTTTATCTGTCGCATAAATTGTAGTAAAAATTCAATTACTAATTACGTTAACATGCATCGTTCTCTGGCAAAGCTGAACGCACCCCGAACACTCGCTGTCACAACGTTGGTTTGTTGTGCTGGCAGCCGGAAGCGAATGCTTCGGGCTACCTCTCGCTTCACCGCGTTTGTAAAATTTCAGATTACGTGGCCTTCACCACTAGGCTCGCGGGAAGCAGTGTGTCTGAAGCCACCAGCGTTCTTGGCTCACCGTCGTACTTTTTCACGCATCCACAGCATGAGGCGTGCAGGGAGCGATCTTATCACACTTCATCTTTATACGGAACATCACGATGACATCGACCACAAAAGCAAACATTCGCCTGGAGTCTCCACATAATGGTCACCGCAGTGGGAGACCTCTGTATAACTTAAGTATGAGATGTCCAGATGTGCCCAATATTTTCCCGAATATGAATCTCAGTACATGGACAACCGAGCACAGTCGTTTCTTGAGATCCTGGGCGCTCCCCGAAGGATCTCGGCCGATTATTAGGCCCAATAATCGATAGACATTTTCATAATTAATAACGTGTGCAATAATGAAAACGGGCGTCGTAAATTTCCTTATGAAAGGCTAGCTACACGCATTTCTCAATAGACACAGTCAGCCTTTGTGCTAGAAGGTTCGCTGATGTCAGGGTTGTTGTCCACAGCCATCACGAATGCACCTGAAGGCGAGCAACCGTAGAACTTCAAAAAATTCCAAGCTGGACTGGCTGCCTCTAAACGATCATCCT
This sequence comes from Dermacentor albipictus, assembly GCF_038994185.2. Taxonomy (NCBI): domain Eukaryota; kingdom Metazoa; phylum Arthropoda; class Arachnida; order Ixodida; family Ixodidae; genus Dermacentor; species Dermacentor albipictus. The sequence continues at coordinate 69,787,286 of NC_091821.1, read as the reverse complement.
CTCCAGGCCCTGACGACGTCACTTACGCTGCCTTGGGACATATTGAACCGGAGGACAGAAAAGCGCTACTGTACAGTGTCAACAACTCCTGGCATAGCAGTACTGTTGCCCTTCAATGGAGGTTAATTCGGCTGGTACCATTGCTAAAGCCGGCAATGTTCCTGCCGGACTCGGTGGCTTAACGCTCTAGTGCTCTGGAAAACTGGATCAGAAAAATGACAGAAACCATGGTCTTTGCGCGTCTAGAATGGTATCTCAACCGTTAACATATCTAGCCCGCCTCCATGGCAGGCTGTCCTCGCAACGTTTTCTCAGTCGACATTGTTATTAACCTCACAACGTTTTCTCAACAAACAAAAAGCCACAATAGAGAAGTCCGCAGAACAATACCCGCCTACCATGTAGCTAAGTCATTAGCACTGATCCCTCAGAACAGCATCGATTATGAACCACGTACATTTCTGTCGATTATAACTTCCGAAATCAGCACTATAAGTTCGACTATGCGTGTACATAGACCCGGTGCCGGATTCACAAAACCTTTTTTTCCGTAAGTTTTCGCTGATATTGCTCGGCGACTATTGTTATTATTGCCCAGTGTCAGGATTGGCTGGAATTTGCTCTCACAAAAAATTGTAACGTAAACTCGTTTTTGAACACTGGCGCAGGACTGTGCCGTTCGATTGCCACCATTATAAATCATTGGGGGCCGGATTCACAAGCGGTTTGCTTCGTAGGAGCTGTTGAACATTGGCTAGCCAAATTTGGTAATAATATCGCTTCCAAAATGTGTGTTTTAATTGGAAATTATTATAAGGCAAACTTTAGGACTAATAACGATGAGCTTGAACGTTTACGTCACTTTTCACATATATTTGGCAATGCTCCTGTCATGAAAACTTGTCTCTGCTTAGAACCAAAGCGAACGATTTAATCGACAAATTTGTGCATCTTCTTGTCATTTCTTTTACCAAGCGTGAACCCTGATTCAAGTTATACTTACAATGGCCCCCAATAATAAAGGTGCCTTTACTGTTGCTGGAAGTTAAGTCACATTTCTCAATGGCGTAGTTATCTTTTCGTTGCAGCAGATTACACATGCGGTAAACGTCAGTCAAGGAAGCCTTTTTTTTTAACACATTGCCTACTTTGCTTTCTGCCTGACAAAACAACATATTCCATGCTCGTACCCACTTAACGGACCTACTAAACACACGTAAACAGCTGAAAGTGGATTGATCTCAGATTTAATGCTAACCGCCCCTGGAAGACACATACCGGCTATATTACTAACAATGCCAACCACACGTTTGATTTTATACGTTGGAACCTTTCATCTAGACCTACCCCCATAAAGGTAGCATTATACAAGTGCACCCGAAATTAGAATATGCTTCTTCTATAGTGGATTCCCCTAACAACACATTTAGCCTTTCACTTGAATCAATACAAAATGGTTAATAATTTTGTTAACAATTCCCGGTATGCTAGCACCTCACAAATGAAAAGACGCACTTAATCTGCCAGATTTCGCCACACAGAGTCGTATCTCTCAGTTATGGATTTCCCATCAGATACATTATACAAAGCACAATTTAAAGAAAAAAAAACTCTTTGCTACTCCAACGTATTTTTAATCCCACAGAGACCACAACACCAAAATTCACATATCACAATGAAAAACTGACCAGTACCAAAATTGATTCGTTCCGAAGACCGCGTTAGACTAAAACCACCAGCCCACTTCTGTCGTCTCCATCGCGGATCCACTAAAGCTTAAAAGGCTAGCTTCATATCAGCTTTCGTAAACTCGCACGTAATATAATTTATTTGCCTAGTTTTGAAATTCATCCTCCTGTAGCACCTAATCGGGCGAAAGATTAAAAAAGAAAGAATAAGACGAACTGAAATCAGATATGCCTAATACAGTGGATCCTTCACGGGAAGCGGAAAATAAAACCTATCATTTGAAAACCGTATTGTCCTTGTAGGCTCCAAAAAGTATGAAAATAGGCGTAGTCGGTAACAAACTCAATTGCAAAGGTTCGTGTGGCGTCGAGTGATAATGCTTCGCATAAAACGTTGTGCGGAGCAGCAGATCACTTGACGCCACACAAACCGCAGTCAAGGCAGTTTATTCAGCAACATTGAAATAGGTGGTCAGTTAGCACTCAACCTCGTCTTCTAAAACGTTATTGTGGTAGTAAAAAAAAAAAAAAGCCGGCGTCACCTCACTCAATTGAGCTGTGGCGCGCCGCCCGTCAGTGTGGCTGCACCGTCGCAACAGCGTTGTACCGCCGGCGGCTCACTGCGTGCGTGATCGTCGTGGGTCGTTGGAATGTTATTTATGCTAGTACACTGGAATATAAAGCTGTGATCTTTAGAAATACCAGTAAAAGCCCGCTTCAGCCATCGTATTATCCAATTTCACGTGAAAAATGCGTCAGAGACACTTAACGCTGCTTACGTGTGGGAATGCGAAAGCATTATAGTCGCTTTGGTGAAATGTTTTATTTCTGCGCGTTCCTTGTCCGCGCAAGCTCTCACCTGCATTTTAACTGCGCCTCGGTATTGGGCAAATGGGAACGCGCCAAGCGCCTCAACGCGCTCGCTTGCCCGCGAGGAGTCCATAACTCGAAGGACCGCTCAGCGGTATTCAGTTGAAAATTTATGCTCTTTATTTCGTTCACTCATTTTATACACCCCTGACGTGGCGCTACCTCCTTCTCATTGGCAGCACCGTCACGTGCCCAACGACGCACGCACTAGGCACACAATTAGTGAACCGCAACCGTGGAGTGGCGTCGGCGAAGCGTGCTCGTCTCGCACCCCGGAGGCCCGAGCTCGTTCCCCGCCCGGACCGAAATTTACCTAATATTCTTTCCAAAGGCATTAGTTTGCCTTGTTTACAGCAACCTCTCTGAGGAATTTGGCGTCCATTCGAGTATTTTTTTCTGTGGGTTTGCTCTTTCCCGTCGACCATTTTTTGGTACCATCATTCGGTCACGCCGCCGACTGCAGCGCTGGATTTTTGCGTAATGCGGCATATAATGCGTTCGCATTAAAACACGATCGCAATAGCCATACGAATATACATTGCTCCTGTGGCACCACGGCTTCGAAAATAAACAAAAATGCTATTATCTCGAAAAACGGATAATGCAGATCCGTATCAACGAGAATCTCCTATACCACGGTTGGTTGGCGCGCGCTCGCACGAACAGTTTAAACGTAAGAACTTTTCCTTTTTTTTCTTCTTTGTGAGTACAGGTCCCGAGCCCCCCCACCGAAAAGAAAGCGACCTCGATGCCTTACCGCAGCTCTTTGTGGTGTAAACAATGACACCCGTTATCAAGTCGTGCATCGTAGGTATTATTGGTACCTTCCCGTCGTACTTCCACACAATCCCAGTCTAAGCAAAACCAAATAACGAGTGTAAAAAAGCAGCAGTTAAGTTCTTTATTATCTTGTATACGTATACTCTATTTCTGAAAACGAAATGGAGCCCTATTAGAAAATCCAGTAGCATATATAGAGAGCCAAGACTAACCAGTGCCGCAATGCGTCGGCAGCATATTTCCTCTTTAATCTTGCTATTATATCTCGTAACTCAAACTCGCATCCTGCCCGCGTGTTTTGACCCTAGTTGCGCTTGTGATGTCTCAACTCTTCTAACGCACTTTTCATGTCCACTCAAGTTTCCTGCCCTAAAGCAGCCGTGCTCGCACTTCGCCCGCAACGAAGGCGCTTTCAGCCTTCTTCCGTGACACTGACTTCTGCTACACTCTGGTTGCCTGTGTGGGCTAGTGTTTGCCAGTTGCGCGTGTACTGTCTATGCATGGATCATTTCACGCATCATCCTTGGCATCTAGAGTTAGCATGCAAGGCCGTATGGCCAGGCAAATTTTCATTAAAGATGTCTCTATTGTTCCTTTCACTGCTACTGCAGTTAAAACTTTGAAACTCTGTGTGTGGTGTACATACGTCCGTGGCTTTCGGTGCGCTGACAACAACGTCACTTATCATCTTCCGGCCACGGTATCAGTCTCACTGTCACTGTAATTCGAAAAAAAAAATGCGCCACTGAGATTTGGAGTCATTCCTCTGTGACGTTTCGGAACTGAACGCGCCAACCACTGTGCTATCGCGCACTTTCGGCGGTTCTCCATTTCAGCGGCATTCGGCGACCCACACGAAAAGCGGCGGTGTCTGTTCGCGTGTACTGCGAAGGCCACAACAGACAATACATTGTGGGCGGACAAGGACGCGATATCAGTGCGTCACAAAAAAAATTTGAATTCGAGGAGATGACAGTGTCTGCTGTGAATGCCTGCTATACTGTTGCAGTAAATGAGTTCAGCTATGGAGAAATCGGTGAACCTTGCTGATTCTTTCTTTATCCTACGTAACCATGTCTTTTATTCGTGTGGTTTCTTTTTCTTTCTTAATGGTGCAACTGGCCGGTGCTTGACGTTCTTCTCGTCATCGGAGACAGAGAGAGAGAGTAAGCATTTATGTCAAGGATCAACGTGAAAGAGTTCTTTCTTTACCCAGGGTGGGCGGCTCCAGAAAGCCGTTGGGGACCGCTGCTTCACGTGCCTCGTTAATGCTTTTTTTTTCTTTCGCGGATAATCTCCATACCCATTTCACCTTCCACACTTTCAGTCTTCAAGTTTTAGTTTACAAATTCCAACTGCAAAGAAAAGACAGCCAGATCATATCTTGTTTCAGAGTTCTTACTTTCTCCTAGCTTAAAATCAAAGGGTTATTTTTTCTTCCTAACACTTCATATCTGATCAAAGGCCGTATTTTTCTTCCTAACGCTTCATATCTTAGTGCTTTCTCTGGTAAAAAAAGAACAAGCACGTCAACTTACTTTACGGAAGCGCACGAGGCAAGAAAGTGCTACCAAAAACTGAAGACGTACTTGAGTTAAGTGACCGTTGCTATTTTAGAAGATCCCGAGAGCGTAAATTAGAGCGATCTTGTGCCTACAAGTAGAGGGTTGCTGTGGAGAGAGACGGGGAGAAGAGAGGAAATAAGCTGAAAGGGATGTGCTTGCTTACATGTATTATATTCGTTTCATTGGTGGTGATCGCCCTCTGATTTGATGCAGATCAGACGACGGCGCACTAAATTAGGTTTGCAAATAAACGTGGAAGCTTGTGTAGGTGCCCTGGCACTAGCTCACGGAAACGACGGACTCCTGGTGTTGATGTGACATGGCTAGGATGATTGCATTAGTCTGTCGGTCGGTACTAGGGCAAACTCGCATAGTGTTTTTTCTGAAGTAAGAATGTGCTAATGAGCGTTTCTGCACAATTAGTCCTCCTGCACGTCAGTGGCCCTGTTTAAACTAAGCGCTAGTCATGTCTGAACCAGTTGATCATCCTTAAACAAGATTAGAAGTTTCCAATTATGGAACCAGTATGACTGCTTCTTAAATAGGTGAAAAGGTTGAGGGGGGGGGGCACACCTATTCGTCTTACTAGGCGTGGAAAACGCTTTCTTACAGTCCAAAACTATGCATTTACAACGTTACAGTGAAAAAAAAAAGAAATGCATCCTTTCATTTATATCATGTCCCCAATAACACACACTGACTTCTGTTATCGTTTTTCTTATGTAATTCGAAAACCGTCTTTTTAATTTAATTCACCAAATTCTGCGTCTCACCCAAATGATAAACGGTCTGTTTTGCCGAGTGTCGTAATAACACTTACCAGAGTTACAGCGTGTTTCGCGCATGCACGAATACGAATGCGACACCGAAAGTATAGTATCACCCCCATGTGGGGTGCTGCATCTGCAAGCACAATAAACTAAACTCCCTCAAACGCTCGGCACGAAGCCTGTAATTTGGAGCTGCAGCCTGTAATATGTCCGATCAATACACGGCGCAAAACTTTTTCGAGGCTAGGTGCCCAAACAACGCCGAAATTTAGCTTCCGCGCAGAAAACGCCCCCGAAAGCTTTGGAAGCCGATACTATATAAGAGTGCTCTCCGAATGAAACGCGATAAGACTATCAAGGACTGGATTCAGTTACATCGCATGACGCTAAATAGCAGACGCATTTTGGAGACAGTAACAATACCCACGCACGAACACACGGACACATGCAGGAAGCAATCATTTTAAGAGCAAGAAAGGCTGGACTTACGTGCCGAAAAGCAAAACTAAAGCCTTGTAACATGAGCTTGCATGTACAGGAAAAGCATTCTGAAGGACAAGATAATGGCTTCATTGTCTTGTCCACACACACACACACACACACACACACACACACACACACACACACACACACACGCACACGCACACGCACACGCACACACACACACACACGCACACACACACACACACACGCACACGCACACGCACACACACACACACACACACACACACACACACACACACACACACACACACACACACACACACACACACACACACACTGCTCAAATGTCAGGTGCTCGACAGCGGTAAAGCACTAAAATTAGAAACAAATAACAAATGTTACGGAATGAAGCTGGTTGAACCAATTATCTTGTTTACTTGAGATGCTAAAATTGTTATGATCAGGACACTTATTCCCTATTGTTCCCCACTTATTCCCCCAACCCCTATTGTTATGATCAGGACAATTATGTTTCTAACATCAAAGTATTTCTCCTGTGGGTGCAAGCCACACACACACACAAATAATGATTCAATTGTGCGGTTTTACGTGCCCAAATCATGATCTATATATGAGGCGCGCCGAAGTGGGAAGTCTGGATTAATTTTGACCACGTGATGGTTTTAACGTGCATCCAATGCACGGTACAAGGGCGTTTTTGCGTTTCGACCCCATCGAAATGCAGCCGCCGTGGCCATGATCTGATCCCGCGACTTTGCGTTTAGCAGCGCAATGCCATAGCCTCTAAGCCTGTGGATGCCTGCAAGCTCGCAATTAAAGACTCTGTCTTTCCTTTCTTTTTGGCACGTAAATTTTCCATTTTCTGCTTTGAAGACTTTTGTAAGTCTTCCATTTTATTCCAAGTTGTTGCTTCTTCATTTTCCTACAATGACCCCTGTCGAATTATAAGAACATCTCATCGGCAGAAAAATTTGACTGCACGTCTAATGCAAGCCAGTTGTGGGCAAATATACAATAAAGTGATCCTAGGAGAGCAGCTCCACTACGAATTAAAGTTGCGGAGTCGGGTCTTCCAGTCCATTCACACACCATTCCGGTCAGTGGAAATCCTCATTAATTCCGCTCCTTGTAACTCTTGGAATGGCGAGATAGTTGAACCAATCGCACTTCTGGAGTGACTAAACTGAACCATTCCATTCCTCCAATTGCAGTAAATTTAACACTTTATCTAGGATTGTTTACTACTTGCGCTAGCGTACCTCGTAAGTATAACATTTTTGAATTCTTAGCAATGCCGTAAATAACGTCATATACAATTTTTTTCTCACGGGCAACGTGTTTGTGAGGTGCTAATTTTTCAGCGTGTAGTTGCCCGTATTATCTATATTATCTATTCTTTTAAAGTAACCCGGACTTTCCTGACTGTAGCTAAGTGCTGCTGCATCGCCGAATAGCTGACACTTAAAAAATATAGAAAGAAAAGTTAATTATTACGCATTCAATGGCGCGATCGATCCTCGATCCACCAACACAGTAGCCCTATGCTCTAGGAATCAGGCCACACTGTTTTGTTCTCCTGTATTGCCTGTCCATTCGGGCCACAGTCACAAGGCGACATCCTCATGTACCCTTCTATCGTGCCAGCGCCAACTAGCTCCTTTGAGCTGATCACCGCATGCGTCACATTGCTCAGCAGGCACGGGATCACGAGAAAAGTTTTCTGTACCAGTTTCCAGTTTCCTGTAAAGTTTCCAGTTTCCTGTACCCACAAGACGCGGGAAAGAAAGGTGCAATATAACATCATTTCTTTAACCGCTAGACGAAAGCTTGGCTTCACAAAGATTCGAACGTGCCCGTTGGATCAGCATAAAATTTTGAAAGAAGCCGTTGATGAATGTTGCTTTCCGCAAAAGAATTTATCTGCCTGCCCGCTGGGAAAACGATCACGAACCCCAAAATAAGCATTGCGTGAACACTGACGGTATAGAGAACATAACTGGTCGATACAGTACTCATGCACAAGGAACCTTATTTCACAAACGCATATGCAAAATCTGCACTCAAGACAATTATACATGTAATAGGGCTAGACAAAGAAATGCCTATAACATATGCGCATAAATTTTTATGCCTACCTTGTCAAATAGCGACAGCAAACATACGCTACTTGCGTTATTTAGAAGCCACAAGTATGTGATGTGATTGCCAAATATATATATTTAATTCTTGCGAACAAAATATCTCCAAGACACGTTAAATCGTGGTGACAATCTGAATTGCGGTCCACTTTTCGAAGCCCCTGCCTCCTTACACAAAATAAATCGAAAAACATAACACAGGCCACTCTCTAGCGTACTTCAAAACCATAATTTCAAAAATAGTCTGTAATAATCGAGGCCTTCAGAAGTGTAATTAGGCCTCGTCGTGTCTACGCAGTCTTTCTTCAATTTAGGATTAAGCCTAACATAACACTAATTTCTGACATCATGGCGGACCAATTCTTCAAATACTATTGTCTACAACTGTCAGTTTGCGACCACTTAAGTTGGTTTCAGTTTTGATGTACACGTGTTAGGTGGTTCACACCCATATCGCACGCATCGACACCAAGCAAGGCTTGCGTTCTAAATAAAATCCACCGTTTCCAAAAATATTTCATCCACCGGGAACTTACTCGCGGAAAGCGAAGAAGAATGTACTTTTGGAGCGTTGTATATGTGATGCACCTAGCAAGATTATTGTCACTTTTAGGGCTGATATAAAAGATAACGCATTCATGTGTTTGGCAAGGTCATCTGCTTTGTGTCGCATCTACGGGCATAAATATGGGTACAATATTTTTTTTTTCAGGACACCTCTGAGACTTTTTGTTATTGCATTTAGGGGATACTCGACTGTGTGCCAAAAAAATGACGCGCGTTTGAAATCGCCGTAGACTCATGCAGGGTGCAAACGTTTGCGAGGCAGCTTTTGGTCTCCATTCTTATGCCGTAGGTCTAGTGTGATCTTACTTAACCGAATCATAGTTCTTGACATGTAGAATTTGCTGTTTTTAATTGCACTTCATTCTTGTAACGCAGAGAGGTTTCCATGCCTTCGAAAGTGTAAAATGGGCAGAATACAATGTTGTTTATATTTATCGTGGCGTAGGTAGTCACCTATAGGTAGAAACTAAAATAACCCGTAGGAGAAGTACAATATATTAGCCAAGTCTAGTCCAAATGGCGAATTTGCCAATTTGGTTTTCCTCCGAATCATCATTCACCGTTCCAAGATCATCCCAACTCAATTCTGGAATCTCGGACTCACACTCCATTCCCATTCCATCTATATTGTTACGGGAACTTTAGGAGTATATAAAGACTGTATTTACAATATATATACAAGATGAGTCAGCGTAGACAAGATGGCTTACCACCAACAACATGCAGCAGCCAGCGTCTCGCGATCTTCTTCCTTTGTCTTCTTTCATCCTTCCGTAACAACAAAATCTGTGCCATTGTTCCATTCCCGTTCCGTTCCGGGTGTTTCAAAATTTGGAATGATTCAGAAATCATTACAACTACGGAGTTGCCCCTACGCAACCCACCTACCGATTCTCGATTCACGTTTCATAGCAGCGCTATTTAAATATTTCCCCACTTACCACGGCAGTCGCGTAGAGAAAATATCGGCCTCATCCCAGCTGGTATATTTAAGAAACGAATACTCACAAATATTAATGTTATTTGAATGCCATAGAATACAAAGCCAACTTTATTTTTATAACTTGCGCATGTATTGATAGGCTGTTTTACCAAAGACTGCTGTATTGAATGATAGCAAAGAAATCGAATCCCTTTGATCTCATCAGTCACTTTTGCAACAGTACTCGGTGAGTTAACTGCAGCTGGTAACCCTGCGGTGAAGATCTGATTCATTATAACAGGTTTTACATTTCATTATAAGTGCCACTGTGAAGGACTATTTATTTATTTATTTATTTATTTACTTATTTATTTATTTACTTATTTAGTTATTTATTTATTTATCTTGTTTATGTCGAAGCAGTACCTTCCTTGTTGGCGATCTTTCTTGAAGGTGCACGTTGCCGATCATGACGAGCGTGGACGTTCGGCCTTGCTGGTATGGCTTACTTTGAATTGTTTAAGCTATGACTACGACGGTAAGAAACCAGACACATACAAACGCTAAATTTAAGCAATGCTTTATTGAAAGCAGGAGCACATATATATGACATATATATATCACACTAATGCGGAAGCAACGATGTCATGTGCACACAATATTACATTATAAAAACAAACTTCCTTTCTTGAAGAAGAAAGCGAAGGCATGCATGGTCATGCGCTTATCGTGCACCCTTGCTATTTCGGCTGCTTCAGTGATCAGCCTGGTGAGTTGATCTTTGTGTCAAGATATGACAAAACATTTTTCAAACAGTGGCTCGTAACAACACCTGCTACAGTGCAGTCATCCAACCATCATATCCGTTGTTTACATTGTGGCTTTGTTCTCAATATACGCCGAGGACATTTGCATCTGGCTCTCTGCGGTGACTCGTCCACAGGTGCGGGCCAGGCTTCAGCGGACGACAACGATGACGGCGTCTTATTTTCCAGAACTAGGCTTCAGTGTGTCTACCGAAAGTAGGCATTGGTGAGCTCTACGCGCAAACAAATGTCATTGTATCCAATTTCAATCAACGGTCAAGCTGTGTCCTATGTTCAGACGCATCGCTTCCTGGTTGTCCTCATTGACCGCAACCTCTCTTGGAGCCCTCACTGCGTCTACTGAAGAAGTTAATTGCCATTGCTCAAGCCTTCAAATTTCTCCACGGGAAACACTGGAGCACACCATTCTATGCTGCGTCTGTACAGGGTCCTGTACTCCTACCTTAAAAAGTATAACGCAGGAGTCCTGGGATTTCTACGTTACAGTCTACCAGTTTTGGCAAATACATGCAAGACGAACATTCGCGCTCTGGAGCGCATACAAGGACAAGCCCTACGCACGTGTTTAGGGCTGCCTCAGTGCACCTCAGCAGCGGCAACAAGTACCGTCGCGAGAGAACATTGGATCCAGACACACGTAGCTGTCGACTCTCTCAGAACGCACATTCGCCATCAGGCAAGGATCTCCGACCATCACTTAGCTTCCCTACTAGCCGAGAGACGCCAAGCGACCTTTTGAAAAGTGATTAGCGCTCATCAAGAGTGCATACCGTCAAGTGAATTTTGCTATTCACCGGATATACAAAGACGGCCAATCATTCGTCGCTGGCTCTGAAAAAACTGACGCTCGTATTACTGTACCAGACATATCATGACCGCATACATATATATATACCAACCGTTCGACCTCAACTACCAGCTCAACTGCCGCATTCGTCGTTCCAGCTAAGCAGGTTACAGTTAAATTGAAATTATCACACATGGCATCATCTACGTCGGCAGAACTTATAGCCCTCCATGCCGCTGTGACCTACGTCACCAAAGAGCCGGCACAGAAATGGGTCATATTTTGTGACCCCAAGGCAGCTTTTCACAGTATCAAGTCTGCCTTACAACACAGAACATACCAGCAGATGATATCCGACATCAGGGAAGTACACCACCAAGCTCTGGAAACAGGGCACAACATAATCTTTCAGTGGATTGCTGCTCACTGTGGCATCGTCGGCAACGACTCTGCCGACAGCCCTGCCCGTTCTGCCTACGAAGGCACCCAGACGCGTCTAATACCTTTGGCCAGGACGGACACCGCCAGGAAACTTCACCTGCTTGCACGCAGAAAGTTACAAGCTTACTGGATTTCAACTGCCTTGAACTGCAGATTGCATAAGCTGGACCCCTTGCTATGGCTACAACTGCCATCTAGCCTTTCCCGCAGCGAAACAACCTTGCTATTGCGCCTATTGCGTACCTGTCCTCGCGAAGACATACAGTGCCTCTCTCTCAAGACAACGTTAAACGGCTGGACTCCAGACCATTCTCTGAGTCAAAGATGCTACACCCGTCACGGGTACAAAAAGCGATTCGTGCACTAGTGCACTACTTCAAGCGCGGCAGTTTAAGAGAGCACCTATATTGTCCCTGCGCATCATCCCACGTGCACTCGTTGCTCAGTCTCTCTCTCTTTGCCTCTTTTTTTCCTCCTTCCCTTACCTCAGCGTAAGGCAGCAAACCGTGCGCTCACTTGGTTGACCTCCCTGCTTGTCTCTCCTTGATCCCTCTCTCTCTCTATCTTTTCTCTTAATTTGTCATTTAAGCAGCGTCCCGTCTGGTCTACATGAAACATTCCGCATGAAAGAGGAATTTGATACACGATACAATATCTGCAGTTTACAAAGCGCGTTCAATGGCGCTTGCTGAATTATTGAATTGAATAGAATTTATTGATAGGAAAGACAGAGAGGTCGACCTGAGCTAGTGCGCTCTAGTCTGCTACTCTGCACTGGGGAAGAGGGAAGGGGAGTAAAAGTATTGGGATGGATGATGATGATAAGAGAAGTGGTGAGTGCTTATGTACATGAGACAGTTGTTCTCCCTAGAGCCGCTCGTCGAGTTTGGTGTCCTGCAGAAACTTCAACAATACTTTTGTTGCACGCATTGAAATTGCAGTGTCAGGCCATGGGACGAGGATAGCGTCCTCCGACAGTGGTTACCTGCCAACGCTGGCTAGGAAACTGTCTAACGTCCTTCGCTCCAGCATATATGCTGGACAGCCGCACAGTACGTGTTGCAGTGTTTCGGGCATCTGGCAGTGTTCACAATCAGGGCTGTTCGACTGGCCGATGAGTTGTGCGTAGCGACGGGTGAAAGAAACGCCGAGCCGAATCCTGTATAGCAATGATGTGTTGCTCCATGTAAGCTTCGGGAGCAAACAGAACTTACCGTCTGGGTCAATCATATGTAGACGTCTGTGAATGTTATCATAGTGGGCTCTGTAAGCCTTTGTAAGGTCCTGCATGAGTGCCTTGATCATGTAGTTGGTGCCAGGTGCCGAGTAGGCAATCCGTACTTCATCAGAGGGCGCTTGCTGAAAGCAAACTCCTGTGTCAGTAGCGGAGTTACTGATTCTATGTAGCTTATCTAACTTGGAGGGGTGTTGTACTAGCTTTTTAAAGTGGTCAGAAATCTTCTGTAGGTGAGGCGTGAAAGCAAATCTTTTACAGTTAACTTGGGTGACCAGAGCGGACCGGAGTGTTCGCACTGACACAAAAGCAACTTATTAAGAAGGGACTGCGCCATGCACAATTGAACGTAAGGGGATACCCCGCTTCTGAGAGGCGAGTAGCCTGGCAGAGGAAGCTTTTCATCGTGCAATAATCACACAATTTCCTTAGAGCATTATCAAAGCACAGTCAAACGCAATCCTACGTTTGACCAGATTGGAATGGGATGACGTAAGGGGTAAGAGCTGTTTGTTGCCACGTGGTGAGTACTGCCAGCGCGTAGGGTCCAAGTGATATGTGAACAATGTAATTTCCTTCGTACTTTGATGCTCTTAGGAAGTTATGTGATCAATGCGTGATGGAAAGCTTTCTATGCAAAAATACTCGCCTACCGGAAGCGGGGTACTCCCTACCCGTTGACCCGCCGTGGTGGCGTAGTGTCTATGGCGTTGTGCTACTAAGTCTGAGGGCGCGGGATTGAATCCCAGCCGTGGCGGCCGCATTTCTATGTGGTGAAATGCAAAAAGGGCCCATGTACCGTGCACTGGGTGCACTTTAAGGAACCCCAGGTGGACGAAATTAATCTGGGGTCCCCACCATGGCATGCTTCATAATCAAGTCGTGGTTTTAGCAAGTATAACCACACAATTTAATTTTATTACGATAGTGATTATATCGACACTTCATGCGCATCTCTGCCATTGCCGTCACCGTGAGGCTCCGGGTAAAGTCCAAGGGCGATAAAATAGTCGCCGCGCGCCGTGTGCTGTACGTGCGAGTGAAAGCATGCGAGGGTGAGCCGGCGATAACGGCTCAATCTCGCGCACGCAAGCGAGGAAAGCGGTGACGAAGCGCGCAGTCCTCCGTCACGGGCAAGAATCCGGAGGCGGGGGGACCTGCCGTGGCGTACTTAGGGGCTGTGGAGTTGGGCTGCTAAGCACGAGGTCACAGGATCGAATCGCGACCATAGCAGGCACATTTACATGGGGCCGAAATGCAATAACACCCATGCACTTTGATTAAGGAGCACGTTAAAGAACCCCAGGTGGTCCGAATTAATCAAAAGTCCATCACTATGGCGTGCCACATAATCAGATCGTGCTTTTTGCACGTGGAACCACATAATTTACATTTCAAGGTCGACGTTGCAGAAGAACTTGTTGCTGACGTGCGAAACACTTGGCGTTTGTAATTGTGTCTTATGTCCACATTTTATTTGACATCCTAAAATGACAGGCACAGCAGTCTTGTGCAACTGATTTCAATGACTTTCCATACAGTGGTGACATATCCCACTAGGCCCAATCACTATTAGAAAACTGCGTCCCACAAATTTCTGTTGTGAAAAAACAACGTCACTGCGGGTTTCTTTTAAAAAAAGGAAATGTTAAGGCGCTCGTACTTTGGATCTTGCGTTGTTCAATAACGATTAGCATTAATTAGTAGGTGAACGGCATTTTTAAGTATAATAAATGGTCTTTGTTTCGGAGACGGTCACGACCAATTATTAGTGCATGACTTACACAGGCTCGCAAAGACTAAACTTAGTGACTTATAATAAAAAGTGCGCATATAGCGATTCTGTCAACTGATACAAGTGTCATTCCGTGACGCGACCGCCTCACAGGTTCGCAGACCACGTGTAGAATTTCAGAAAACAGCCATGACATATTTGCCCTTTTCATTGTTGCAAAAACTTGCTATTGCATTTACTGCGTTGCCGAAGTGCGCACTTAACCACAACAACGTTTCTCATCAGCTGGTCGTATACAACGCACTTCTTTCCAACAGTGGCCAGCATTGCGTGAACGCGCCAATATGAATACGAAGCTATCCCAAACTATGTCGCTGTGCACGTAACAGACACTGGATTTATCACACGACACTTATCAAAAGAAGACACGCAAGCAGAAAAAAAAATGTGGGATTTCGCTCTGTACAGCGCGGCGCTTGACTCCTCTGCGAATTTCCCACCGATAAGCAATTTCGCGAACTGGTCTCAGTGTTCGGTGTTTTCCATGCTGTTGTGGACAGTGAGTGACACAAAAACACTGTGTACTAAGCTTGCGGGATGACGACGACACGCTCGCCAACGAGTAAACACAATCACCGGTCGCACGCGCCCCAACGCAAACGGACGCTTGCTTGCTCCGACGAGAAAGGAGGCAACCATCGACGTTCGAATCAGCTCGCTAGGGAACGTGGCGGGATGTGAACTTTGCATGACTTATTCTTTATTTTTCATGCACTTTTTCTCACTTCTGCCAGTGTTCAAACGGGTTCGAGGGACCCTTCACGCCGGCAAAAAACGGCTTTTCCTCTCGCTTCATTCGACATTATAATGGGATAAACAAAGTAGGCGATCATGCGGCACAAAAGGATGAACTGATCAATCGTGTTTTCAGCTTGAATTGGCGTGGTCCTGAGAAGCGTAATTGCTGGTCCAGTCTGTTCGCATGCTCAACATTTGGATCAACCCCCATTTTTTATGGAGTTTTACGTGCCGAAACCACCTTCTGATTATGAGGCGCGCCGTAGTGGAGAACTCCGGAAATTTAGACCATCTGTGAATCTTTAACGTGCACCTAAATCTAAGTACACGGGTGTTTTCCCCTCCATCGAAATGCGGCCGCCATGACCGGGATTTGATCCCACGACCTCGTGCTCAGCAGTCCAACACCATAGCCATTCAGAAACCACAGCGGGTACACATTTTGCACTGTTCCCGGTTATGGCGTTTTCACATACTCGCACTTCGAGCATGCACGACGTGCTCTCCCTCCCTGCTGCACTGACAGCAATAAATATAAAGGGCGGCTAGGGGCCCTATCGTGATCTGAAACTCAATCGTGACGGCTTCTGGAATCACCATCTCATCATCAATGAACGGCACATTTGGTTTCACAGTGATTAAAAAAAATAACGATAAATGAGCAAAAATACTAAAAAATGTTTCACAGTGGCCAACTTCATTACGGCACTAAAGACAAGTAGCCCCACTCTGTTCACCTGGAATATGCTGAGGCTCAACTGCATTCAGATTCCGCAAAGCCCTCTTGCATGGGGTGCCATAAAATCATACTCATGGAAGCTACTAGGTACGGACGTTAAGCTATTTTCCTATTTATAAACTCTGCCGTTCTTCTGTAGAGCTTCGTCATCTTCGTCGTCTTAGTACCGGTGGCCATGGGCACGGTTCATGTACTGCATTGAAGATCACTGCACTAAGCGGCGCCGGTGCTATCAGTATGCCAAGTGCATGCGCAATACGTTAAGCGCAGAAACTGAAAGACATGCTGGAAGCAGAATGTTTTGGACTGTTCCAGTTCTCCTCCTTGAATGCAAAATAATGCAAAACAGCCGCAGTTGCCTTATGCATTGTGTCATATGCGCGTCTAATCCGAGCCTGACGGATTCTGCATTCAGAAACGATTATATAGCACATTCAATGACGGCATTAACAAAGCGCGTTTGCTATTCTGTGCTTTTATTCGAATCCATACTCGGCCAGTCATGAGGATACAGTTAAGACTGTTGTAAACAATGATGAACTGCTAAACTTTGGCTCGACCAGACACACGATAGGGTGCCCTAATCCGGCGTTTAACTGTAGGTCAGAAATTTACTTGATTGACTGAATTGGAGTGAATTGAAAAGGCGAGCAAATTATTGGTGGCATCAAGAAACAATTCATTGTTTCAACATTAAAAATTATATTTTTTCTTATAGACGAAATGAACTAGCAGCAGCTCCAACTTACATGCAGAAGCCCCTGGTTAAAATTTGACATTTAAGCCGTTCTGGTTACATGTTTCCTGTAGGGATCATGTTATACAGGAAATATCTCACACCGAGAAAATCAAATAACAAAATTACTTTCTGAAATGTGAGTGTTAGCAGTGCTAATTACATAATTTGTTGACTTTTTCCACAGATAACTATGGCTCTCCGTGAAATTCCAGAAATGTCCATGCGTTGCATGACGCTGTTGTTAGGCCGCCACGCTCTATTTTTGGAGCCTGCTTCTAATGTATATAAGTCTCTTTCGGTGTCACAAAATTAGTTTTCAAATAACCTGTCGCCATATGTCACATCATTATGATTAGGAATTAAGAAATATGAAGAACCACTTGGTGCTTATAGCAAATTCATTTTTTGGCAGTTAGTGAGAGGAACCTTCGATTTATTGTTAACAGATGTGGGGTAATTTTTTCTGTATTTTCACCTAATCTTTTATTGATATGCAGGTAATATGAAACTTTCAATTTTTTTTCAAGTTCTTAAAGCAGCTCGGAAAGAAAAGGGTTATATTCTCTCTCTCTCTCTGTGTGTTGTTTTTATTTATCTTCTTCTTCTTTTTTTCTTCTTTTGATACCGTAGTGGAGAGCCCAGCTGTTTCGAACGACTTGTGAAGGTTCTTAAAGAATTATCAGAAAAAGGTAAGATTAATTTGTGGTAATTTTTTTTTATTTCTCTTCAAATCTGCGCCGTTCAGAGAGCTTGCCCGTCCCAACGCGGGAGCGGCCAGCTGCGCAATAATCGCGTATCTCAGGACTGCCAATAATTTTTTCCATCTAACCATCCATTCAACAAGCTACTTGTATCGAACGTTAACACAAAAAGAAATGGTATCCGCTGTGGCCGAGCAGTAAACGGGTGATGATGTGGGTGGAATTGGCAGACTAGGCCATCCGAACGCGTCTCCTTCGATGGCGCAACTATATGTCACCATCAGTAGAGCAATTCAGCCCCTCGCAAAGTGCAACTAAAATGTGCGACACTTCCTTGCACACTAGACACGATCCATCTGGGAAAACTAACTTTGCTGCACATTAGAGACGAAACGTTCTCTAATGCAAGAAACAAGCGTCTTCCTTCGAGAACCGAAGCGCCTGCAGAACCATATGAAGTGTTCTGTATCGCCCACTGCGTTGCATCGGTAAAGGCTTTCGGAGCTTCAATTCCGTAACAGCACAATTATCGCCTGATATGTTTTTTTTTTACTGAGAAAGAGCTTTTTTTACCTTTTGATATCACCCTAAGAAGTCCGATGACGTCTCACAATGCCATCGGAGCTCGCGTTTCTCACCCTGTGGAGCTTATTCTCTAAATTTAGTTAGTTTTTACCATTTAGGAGTTACATTTGTGGATTTCGCGAATAGCTTGAGATAACTTTGTATTTCGTTTCTTTTATAGATAAAGCGATGTTTTCATGAGATTTCCACGTAAGGTGAGCGCAAATTCATTAAGCACTTCTGCACTGCACTTGGGACTTACGGACTCACGGTGGCTTGGTGACGTCCTTGATGGTTTGGTGTCATTCTCGGACTTCTGATCGCTGAATGCGGTTGGAGGCGAACCCACACGGGAAGTAGTTCTGGCCTTGCTTACGAAGAATGAAAACATCCAGTGTTGAGCAAAGTCTTTATTTACTTATACTTCACACACGCAGACATACACATACTTACGTACAATACGTACAGGCCATAACCAAGTATAAAACAATAAATCATGTTGTGTTCGCGTTGTGTATTTATTGTTTCTGTCTTGGTGTCTAAGGCGCCCTATAAATAAATGTTGAGGGTGCCTCCATTCTCTCAGATTATAAGCTATACAGGCTTCGAAACATACGCCGACCGGTGCAGTCGAGCAACTGCTGACAGCAACGAGCTATATTACAGAAAGTTTATTGAAACTTCATTTCTGGTTGGACAATCACAAGTAAAAACAAACGTGGCCACGATGAACAACCATCTTCATGAGCTCACGGACACATCTAGAAGGTTCTGCGTATCACCCGAGAGAGATTTACAGCGTCATATATTACATGGGAGACTGGGAGACAAATTGAGTCAAAAATAAAGAGAAAGGAATAAAAGCAATGGCTGACATCACATATTACAGATTACCAGAGGACTAACAACATGAAAAACTACGAACACAGAGACGATTGCTACAGCGCTGAATGCATTTTGTTTAGAATTAACTGGGACATTGTTAACCATTTCCTCAGCAGGAGGCAAAGTGATGAAAAGATGATCAACTATTTTCCTTGCTTTCTTCGTTTCTTTCTTTTTAAGCGCTACGGCTGAGGGTAACGCTATCGGCAGCCGAACATTATTCTCACCAACATTCTTTCTTTATTTTCAAACCCCTTTTGTAATTTTCTCTGTCTCTCTCTCTCTTTCATTTTTTGCTTGGCACGAAATAGTTAAAGTAAATGGGGAGTGAAACTGCGGAACAAAACCTCTGTTTCTGTTTTTTTTTTACTTGCTTTACAATTGTTGTCAATAGTCTCGTGCCATTACTGATGCAATCTAGAATCGGTCATCGACGAAGATGCAGCATTATCGTCCTTAAATGGGCCATACCTACAGTTCTAAAGACGGCGAGTAAAGCTCGTTACAGAGGCGTATATTACAATACTTCACGCCTTAAGCCTCGCGATTTTTTAAAATTTTCTTTTTGGTGAGCATTCATGAAAGAGCGCTCAGTAATAGACATACGGAACTGAATTCACCAATATTTTTGCTCGTAAGACATGTTTGCGCACCATCTCCGTTATCACCTCGTCCGCCGTCGCCATTCGATGCTGCTCTTTCTAACAAATGCTTTTTGTTCACCAACGGCTCCGTGGATTAGAGCCCGGAGGACAGCTACAGAAATTCATTTCGATCCTATACAAATGACAAACCACCGCGAGGGCGACTTCGCTTCTATAGCTAGAAATTGTTTCAAACGTTGATAGTGGGAGGGCAAGAAAAGGAAGTAATTGCATAAATTAAGGGTTTACAAAGCTCACGCTTAGCCCTGAGGCTAGCCCAGGAGTTCGCCAGAGGTGCTCGCTGCTGTCAGCGGCGCGCAGACCACCCCCAAAATCGACTTCAGAAGCATCGGCCACCGCACTCCGGCGAGACATGGTGTTCCACCGATGCACGCACTTTTGTACACTGGCAGGCGCGACAGGCCGCGCAGCGGAAGCACAGCGGGAGCAGGGCGGTGCTGTTGGTGGCTGCGGGAGTGTGTGGGTGGGAGCGGGCTCAAGGGCACGGAATGGGTTAGGCTACCAGGGACACCTTCGCGTGCTTTTCTTCGGCGTCCGTCCGGCCATTGGTTAGCAACGTATCTTTTTTCGCGCTGGCTCGAGGGTGCTCTACGCACTCCGGAATCTCAGACCTGGGATCACAAACAACGCAGGATGTGTTAGGGCACAAGCAGCAGTGCAGTGGTGCGCATGCGCGCGCTGCAAGACACTCTCGCAGCGCGCACGTGCGCTGATTGTTCTCGCGTTTCGCGGGCACGGGAACAGAAAAAAAAAATGAATTCCATACATAAAATCTAGTGTCTCGGAAGTCTATGAATTAGGTTTTCAAGTTGAGCTAAGCATCCGCTTATTTTGATGGGTACGCTATGCTTCCATCTTGGTGAATGGGAGGTGTAAAAAAAGAAGTATGTAATGAATGAAATAAATCATGCAGGACATGTTGCTAGTGAGACCTGCTAACATATCTTGCAACGAGTATTTTCTTCAGATTCCATTCATTTCTTATGATCCATCCCATCGAATGGCTACAATAGCAGGGAAGCCATTCGTTTGAGACACAGACAAAGGGGAAGATGAATGAAAAATAAAAATAATTGTTACGGAATACGCACCCTGGTGTTCCTTGTACTATCGTGGGCAAATAAAACACGAGCGAGAAAAAATGCACCGGTGTATATTACGGCAACGTCAAAAGGATTAGCTGTCACCACTGTAGGGTCGCTAAATCTGCTTCATTTTAAATAATTACATGAAATAAGTTGACGTTGATAGATGTACAGTTTGTTTACTTTTAAAAAGAACGCTGTATGGTAGGTCACAATTTTGATTAAGTGTAATAATATGCCTCCAACGCAGCCGCATCTACAGTTTTTCTTTGTCTCCTTGACATTTTTTTCGTTCGGGTTTCAGTTAACCACGATGGTACGCCCGTCACCGGTCAGTCTTGTTGAAAAAGTATGTTCCGCAACGCTTTGGTAACGAAAGAAAGCTATCTCTATTACACAAAACATTTTACCATAGCCCAATATCTCGATATACTCTCTATATAGATATTGAGTCATGTAGATGTACGCCTACTTTAAACATGAAACCAAATTGTTTTTTTTTATTAACTAGGAAAGTCTCTGTCAGGTGAAGCCGTTAAAAGTAAAGAAAGTGCTGTTCTTTATTTGCTTAGATCAAAACCACTTTGGCGCCCTGTTCATAAAATACGTAAAAATTGACTAGTGAGAATATTTACAGTCACTGTTAAAGGAACATATTGTGCTGGTATTTAAAATTCTTGTCTTCATTCAGCCTGTAGATGGGCGATTAGGTCGATATCTGAGTGCTTCCTTCATTTATTAATCTTTCTCCCCCTCACTGCTTATTTGCAAAAGAGAAATTTAAAAGGAGCATCGCATACGAAGTAGTGCGCACATGTAGAAGGCAACCATCATGAAAAGGTCTGTGCTTGGCGTTTTAAACAATAAGCCGCGAAAAAACACGTACTTCAGAAAAAACAACTTTTATTCACTTTTTAAAGCGTTTCTAGCTTTGATATTTGCCTAAATATTACAGCGACCCGTCATCCTGACACATGTGTCAAGAAAGAAATTCGCGACATCAACCCATTTCTTTATCGCAACCGAGAAGGAAACATTAACACATAAAGAAGGCAGGCAAATTGGCGGGCCTCTGTTTCTGCTACACACTGGCCCACTCGAGTGAGCGATAAAGTCCCAGCTTTACAGCACACCTGCACATTTATATCTTACGCGAACACGCCGATACTGGCTTTTATTCTTACCCTCATAACTTGGTATAGCATCTTCGAGAAATCGACACACCTGATGTCATATTCACAAAGCTTTGGCCAGCGGCCTTCGCTAATACGTTGACCATCAGGATCGGCTGTAATTTGCTCTTATGAATAATCCTGGTGCCCAATAGCGTTTTGTGAATACGAGGCTCCCGTTCTGGAGCAACTTGTTCCTCACCTCACCACAAGATAGCCGCGAAGTAATCCCTTCCCGTTAATAACAGGTCCGCCACGAAGAGGTGTCAACTCTTCGGGCTAGGCGTACTATACGGAGACAGCCGGCTGGGCCGTAAAATGGAACAGCAAGGTATGTGCAGGATAGTTTCGAGCTTGAGTGTAGTGACTGGTGATTGAAAGCCGTGGTGACTAGAGGCCACGCAATTGCTGCTGCTGAACAAGCTCGACTGCTCAAATTGTTCCAGCATGTTGCATGTTGTAGATGCCGCCTGAAAACGAGCTACACGAGCAGTCAGGCAGGCAGCTGACTATCGCGCATGCTTTGTCATTTCTCCCTTGCGTCAAAGCCTTAGTCGCTTGCCCCGAAACCATCCAATAATATTTCACTTGTCCTACAAGCTTTTCCTACACTCTTTGTAGTCGTGAGAAGTTTTGAATAAACTGCGTGCATGAGAGGACCTGCCGATGAACAGCGTCATCTTCTGTAGAACGTTCGTTTCTCCGGATCCACAGAAACTCAGAGTGAGTGCTCTTCACTGCAGTGAGCTTGGGGGCATCAGTGGTACTATAAGACCGCTGCAACATTGTTTCGCAACAGATCTTGCCACTGCTGCCGTGACGTCAAAACTTTTTGCAATGGAAGTTGCGTTTGATAAACCCACTAAGCATATATGTAAGTTTGAGATCCAGTTAAGCATATACACGGTGTCCCAACTATCATGAACCAATATTTAAGATATGCGAATGCCGCATAGCTTTGCAGAACCAAGGTAATGCTGTTTGCCGTCCTTGGAAATACTCTGATTACTTTTGGCATTCCGCCTATAGTTACATAATTAGTCTTAATTAATTATTCAACTTCTCAAATATTTTAATTGGATGAAAAGTGTCCATGAGACTGTTGTAGAGCAACATGAAAAACTCCCGATGCAGCTTCCTGTTGCTCAATAGGTGCTACATAAAAGTGTTTGTGCGAGCGTGAAAGCAGCCCTCAAATACACAATAAATTGCCGTGAGACTGGCCGCTCGGGGCACTTTGCGTGTATTTGTCGGCTTCCTTCATGCTCCGAAAAACACTTTTATGTAGCACGTATTGAGCAACAGGAAGCTTCATCGGGAGTTTTTCATGTTGCTCTACAACAGTCTCATGGACACTTTTCATCTTATTATATTTGAGAAGTTGAATAATTAATTAAGTCTGATTATGTAACAAGGCGGAATGCCAAATTACTTTATCTTCAAGCGACGGCAAGCACCATTCTTGGTTCTGTCCAGCTACGTGGCATTTGCATATTTTTAAACATTGATGCATGATAGTTGGGGTACCCTGCATAAGAGAGGAGCGCCTTTTTCTTTCCAAAACAATAAGCACTAATTGATACCAAACTGAACCTTCTGAATAGGTCTCAATACATCTGCGTCTGTGTGAACAATTTCGGAGAAGGTTGGTAAGCAAATGTCCACATTTGTTATCGGTATCACATCTGCAATACATCGCGTTTGTGTCCATCACATGTGTCTGATGCAGATGCAAGCTTTCGGAATATTGGGCAAAGTTTATTTATGCCTCGACGGCTTCTAACGTCAGAAGCGCAAAAAGGGAGAAATGACAATTTCGCTTGTATATGTGGGCACATCTGCACTAGACGACGTAAGCAGAAAGACATGCGAAGGAGTACGGAATGGTTGAAAACTGAACTGGAGTGTGTTATGTGCAGCGTAAACACTTAAGGCATGCAGACTAAAATTAGCGCAACGGACAGAAGCAGCCGCAGCAGCGAAAGCAGCGCTAGCATTTAGCAAGTGACGAAGCAAGCATAAAGAATACTTTATTGAAATGTAAATGTTTGATCACATCTCAACACGTCACACCAATACACATCTCTACACATCACACACAAGCGACAAGAGGATGCCAAGAAAGTAAGACAAGAGAAAGTATGTCAACAGAAAGCACAAACATATACCAGAAAAAGCGCAACGAAAGAAAAACTAAAGTCTCATTCTTTCAAATGATTTTCTGTGCATTCAATTCGCTCGTGACGTCATATAAATGCTGTACAGGTGCTTTGTTCGTTCCGTTCGTCCTTTATTCATCGCATGCCCAGGAATTAGGGACAACTGGGTGCAGCTCGACCTCCGCAAGGCTCCGCACCATCAGCTCTGATATTTGAAAATTATTCTATGACGTTAGCAGTTACGTATGCCAGCATGTGCAGCAAATCCCAATGATGAGTAGAGCTGGGGAGAAAAAACGTTCACCAACGAACTCACATTCATCTGATCGGTGAGTTTGACCTCCGTTCGTCGAAAGCGCTCGGCCGCGGCTTAACTGGCTTACCGCGCTTACGCGCTGGCTTACCGCGGGCTTCATTTTGCGCTTAATTTTGTGACTGTGCCATGAAGACCTAAATTTTCAAAACCCTCTTGCTCATTTCGAGACGCGAAGTTACGAGGAGCTGAAAAAGGGAGTTTATGAAATTTTCAAAACCTCCGGAGTATTCCGATCTACGCCGTGGTTTCCGCGAAGATAGCTTTTGGTTGCGCAATATCGCCTCCGAATTTAGACGGCTTCAGGCGGCTCACGTCCAATCCTTTAAGCTCGGCACGCAATTTGGAAGGAGTTTTCAGCCACATAAATCAGTACCGCTCATTTATCATCTGTGGCAAGGTGGGTGGAATCTATCACCTCTGGATATTTTGAAGGATGTCCGTTGGAAAAACTTTCGAAAAACTGCGCTCACCCATAAAAACTGGACGTGCTCCCGCTTGCGGGCACAAGGGCGCGTTAGTAGTTTTTGTCCCTAATTCCTGGCTTGTTCTGTTTTGACTGTTTTTGCTAATGCAGATGAAAAGTTACATGCTTTGCTCATATAAATGTTAGCTCCACCGGAGAAGTAATTTAAGCCTTGTCACAACGAAGCATAATTCTTTATCTACGCCGCCACTCCTCCTATGCAATTATCACCACACCCTCCAGTACGCCATCTAAGCTGGCTCTCTGAAATGCTCTTTATTTACGGAATTTAAGCATCTGTAAACGAGCGTAAGAGCCTGATGCCTTGCGGTAAATTACAGCAAAGCTTACATTGCTTCCAGTAAGGCATCAAATGATCCCAAGTGAGGACACTGGAAGCGGCTCGTTTTTTGTTCCCACAGCAGTTTCCTGACCACGTATGTATGTTATAAAGAAGCATGTTAAAGTTAAGCAGTAGTATGACAGTGGCAGCTGAAATAACGAATAACAGCAACGAATCTGAGGAGATTGGTTCCTTCAATGAAGTTCTACGTTTTTACCAGCAGTATCCATCTTCCGTCGCGCAGTCGTGTCCCCATGGCCATCTGGTTGAGGAAACGCAGAAGCAAGGTGGGGCCACGGGCTCATATTGAGTGAAAGCCTAATCTGCAAGCCATATAGCGAAACAAACTGCCGCGAGATATTTCAATCGTTCGAGCATTCTGGAATCTCCCCAGTGCTGCAACGGGCTTTTAGGTGTTGACAGGTTCATGAAAAGCGCCATCGGATTGAAACTAATATACAGGGGGAAAGGTAAAGCAGCGTGGCATATTAAGACTCCATCAATGCCGACGTTCGCTTCTTGACTGCTTACAGATTTGCGATCTCACTGCACCATGCTCCGAGGGACGTTAAGCGCGTCCGGCCCAGCCATACGCAGTATACCCGCGGCGCGGAACGTTAGCGATGCAAGTCCTTGACGGCCTCAGACGGCCGAAGTGGAGAGGTACTCGCACTGCGTATCGTACCTGGAGAGGCCCCTGTGGGTGGCGGCTCCAGCGCCTCCGGCGGCCGAGCGGATGGTGGTTCCCCGGAGCGAACTTGGCTCACGCAGGGTGCCGCAGCAGCTGCGGCTCTTGATGATAGCCACGAACCCGCGACGGAACTTGCGGTTGAAGTACGCGTATAGCACCGGGTTGATGCAACTATTGGAGGCGCCCAGCCACTGCGCCACGGGCGTCAGGATGACCATGAGGTTCCAGTCAACGCTGCCTTCTTCGGGGGCGCTTCCCAGCTTGAGCCTCGTGAAGATGATGTACAGTGGCAGCCAAGAGAGGACGAAGATCACCACCACCACTAGCATCATCTTCACCACCTTGAGCTTGGACTTCTGCACCATCACGTCTGTCTGCTTGCTCTCGCCCGGGATGTTACGCCGCCACACCTGCGAGGAAGCATCAGCAACGGCTCTACAATGTCTACCGAATGCTGATGGTTCGTGGTGGGAGAGTGTAGGTCATGCATTGTGTTGGGGAATCTTTGTAGAGACACAGAGAGTAACGTACTTTGAGCTGTTACGCGTCGCGGCATTTGCCGCTAGAACACATATCTGTGGGTTTAGCGCATTGAGCACGGCTTCCTTTCGTGCAAAAGAAAAGTTTCACTGAAGTGCACTGAAAGCACAACATAGCAGTTATAACACAACAGCCCTCACGTTGAACAAACGGTTCAAGCGCACATAAATTATTCAGTTGTGTATTGTCCCCAGAGTGAGAACCCCAATCACAGAACGTCTATTCATTTGGTCCAGCACTTTTATATCATCGGAGAAGACAAATGTATTATAATGTGCTAAAGAACAGTAGAGGCACACGAGAGGTCATTAGTCACCATCCCATTTTATCCCACACACCTAACGTCACTGTGAGTGATACAAAAATCTTTCTTACATTTTAATCGTTTTTGTGCTAACTAAAAATCTCTAATTAAATTTTCTCGCGTTTTCTGCTCACTGATACCACTCGGACGTTACGTTACAAGCAATGGCGTAGTCAGAAATATTTTTTTTGGGAGTGAGGGGGGGCGGAGCTTAGCAGGCTTCACACAAACACAGAAATTTGGTGGGCACGTGCCTGGGTATGCCTTTCCCAACTGCTTCTTGCTACGCCACTGCAAAGTGCAAGTCGTCGGTAGTAAACTGAAGAAGCGTGAATGTAAAATATATAAAGTTGTTTTATAAGGCATGAGTCACATAAAGAATGCCATGAAACACTGCAATAAAGTAAGTGGAATAGTGGCCTAACAGACGACCTCACGAACCGCGTCTCCAAATTATTCCGCTAACTTTGAGTTCTACCGCTCACACTGTAACAAAAATACCAGATGTTTAGGTAAACCGGTCTCATTACGATATGGTTGTCAACTTGTTCCTAGCATGCAGGCACCTCCACCCTGAAAATGAAGGTTATATCGTTAAATCGTGCTATAGGCGAGTTAAATGTGTTTTGCTACGAAAAATCAAACATCAGGGGCTTATTTTACGTTGAGAATAATCCAGGAATAACTTTAAGAGTTCTGCAAGTGTTCTGTAACTGTGAGAGTTCTTCAAGTGTTCTTTAAGTGTTCTTTAAGTGTCTGTAAACAGACATGAACAAGGCATCAAGAACAAGACATCACCTCCATGGCTGGAAGCGGCTCTGGCTAGCACACTCGCCTATTTAAATACGCAGAAATAACTAGCATCGAATATAAAAGACACGGCAGTCACCGCCATAGCCCATTTTGCAGAGCCTTGCCGATGGTAAGGCGCTGGGTTTGGTTCGAATGCAACTTGTCGTGGGTGTTGTCCTCTATAATATTTTGCTTCTTTCTCTTTCATCTGTGTATACATCAACGCGATATATATATATATATATATATATATATATATATATGCTGCATTCCTGCAGCTTAAACCTACCTTGGCTCTGCTTCTGCTGCATAACGCGAATTTTGGTTAGCGGATACTTGAAATCTCCGGTCATTTTCTTACAGCAGACACCGTGATCACTGATATGTTATGGCGTTCCGCTGCTGATCACAAGGTCGCAGGCTAGATTCCTGGTCCCAACGGCCGCATATAAATGGCGACAGAAAGCAAAAAAAAAAGACAGAAGAAATGCTTGTGTACCCTTTTTGAGTGTACGTCAAATAATTCTAGGTGATCATTATTAAAGGGGAAATTCACACTACGGTGTCTTTCATAGGTAACTGTGACGTTAAACTCAATTCAATTTACTTTTCATTGTTCAATGTAACTACCAAGAACCCACTTGAGAAATAAATTATGAGGCTTTGTGACCCACTATATTGCACTTTGGTCTCCACCAGACGCACCAGAAATGGACTCTAGATTAAGTTTGACAAAATTCTATTGTTCTTGGGTCTAAGAAATAAGTAGGTGGGGAATTAGGATTGGCGTCCTAATCGCAACGCATCTGGCTCAGCCGCGAATGCAACCTGCTACTTCGTGCTTAGTAGCAGAACACGACATTCGTTGATGTCGACTTCAGTAAAGAAGGGAATAAGGCGTCATTCGACAGAATTCAGGACCATTGCCGAGGCAAACAACCGTGCACTTAGGTTTAGGTGCACGTTAAAAAACCTCAGGGGGTCAAATTTTCCGGAGCCCCCCACTACGGCGTGCCTCATAATCGGATCGTGGCTCTGGCACGTAAAACCCCATGCTTTATTTTTTTTGGACAGCTCTCTTTTATTCCTAAAGATTTTGAGTCATTAGGCGCCTGCGATATCCCAACCTTGAAAGATAAATAGGCTTGGGGCGACGTTGTTTCCTTTAACGAGAGCCACAGTTAGGAGGCACCAGCTTTTAAGGAGCGCAACGACGCACACACCCGTAAAATATTACACGCAGAGTCTCCTGTGGGAGTTATCTAAATGATGCGAAAGCATTTGCCACTAATCACCTGCTGTTTCGTCGTTGTATGCTGCTGTGCTTGTTATAATTGCGAAAAATACCGCGAAAGAAGAATTGTGAGACAGAGAAGCGCGGTTACAACACCGAAATGTTAACTGAGACCAGCATGAGACAACGAACAGGCGAGCACTAGCAATGTTCACTCATGTTATAGATAACTCTCAGAGGATGTGGATGCGGGACGAAATAATGAGAGAGATATTGTAAATGAAGCAAATACAATGAAAGCTTATTATGTACACTGTCTCTTGTTTGGTTCTTCTTGTTGCGTTTCTTCTCCATGTTCAAATTAGATGATAGTGCGTTTGCATGATGCCGCTGCTTCGTGGAAGATGAGCACTGGCCGATGTGCGCTCTAGTAGGTGACGTAACTGAACAGTGTCAAGTTTGGTAGACCGCGTACGTAGACGTGGTCGATGACGCCGCCTCCTCCCAATGCCAACCATTATCAATCGCGATCAAGTGCGTACGCCGGCGGTGGCTGTGCATATATGACGTGGCCACGAGGGCCCTATCTTGAAAGGGACCTGGATGGGGACAGAGTGGGCCGAGGGCTGATAGCTCCGCGTGCGCTTTGTCCTCGCCGCTTAGTTCACATTGAAGGGAGAGGCAGCACGAAGGTCAACTCGCTCGGTGATGCAGGCCCCATCTTGAAAGCGATGATCTTACGCGACGGACAGAGGGGCGGACGGACCGCCGTCTAAATGCTTACTCATTTAAAACACGCACATAAAGACGCAAACTTAGTGCCCGGGGAAGCGCCCTTAAAAACGTGGAAAACGTTACCGCGCCCCGCGTACACAATTGGTGAAGCGGCACCGCGACAACGCAACGAGCTGAGTGACCGCGGAGCACCCAACAGCCACGGGGTCAGCCGTATCGTGACCTATGCGGAGCAGTTACGCTCCGTCAGTTCCATGACAGGTGCGCGACAGCAGTCTGTGGCAGCTCGCTGCTCGATCGTCGGCACGATTAGCCCACTGATGCTTGCTTATGCTACACGAAACCAATAAAATTCTGCAACGGACTGCGCCGCCGATCCGCGGCTCATATAACCGTGGGTTCCCGTCGTACTGTAAGAAATATTGTGTGTTTCGCCCCGTTCGAGCGGCTAGGCGAAAGCAACGTCAAACTTAGCTACCTCACGAAGGCGGAATTTACGATACAGAGGACCGCCGACTGCAGCATCTCGCAAAGTCCGGCGCCTTTTTTTCTGTTGCAGAATGTGCTGCTAAGAGTATACGTAATGCGACCAGTGTGCTGTTTTTGAGCTTTGTTAATTGCTTAGCTCGCGTACTCTATTCTTGGCACCGTTACACATCTCTCGGTCAATTCACTCTTCGTCATGGCTCTCATGGGAGAACTTCTCGGAGTCTCCATAAAAGCACGAAACAAAAACATCATGCGTTGTGAAGTTGTTAGCGCCAAGCGAACCACACAGCCTTGCAGGACAAGGTTACGTCACGAAAGTAATGCACGTTGTCCAAGAGATATGATGTGTTCGCCGTGGCACCCGACGAGTACACAGAGGTGCTGAATGCAGATATTTACTTTCGTAAGAAGACTTAGTCCTTCGCTGGGCCACCTGCACTAATAATATGTTCGCTAAGATGATTGGCCGGCGGCTTCTCATACGAATCGCACGAAGTCATTTCTAGAGCTTGCTGCTGCGGGCTCTACAAAGAACATCAGATGCTACTCACACTAGTCGTAAAAGGTCAATTGCTGTCTTACTCTATTTTTGTAGCGCTGCTAAAGCGTCTTGAAACGACGTGTCCGGCGTGTTATTATTTACATCTTTCGATCGAATTTCCTGCCGCCTTTGACAGTAGATTTTTTGGCCTGGCACACATTGTGCAACGTGAGAAGTTATCATTTATATGTTCTACGCATTATTTAGCCTGCGAAAGTACATTTGTTCCCCTTCATCTCAAGTGAACACATCCACCTGCGTCATCCCTAATCGATACTGTCTTTCGATCTAACAAGGTTACTGCGGTGATTTCACTCTTGATCAATTGTTCCACTGCCCTTAGCTTCCTCCCAAGGTTCGTTTTTAGCTTCTAAGCTTCTGCTCCATCACTCACAGGCTAATGCAGTTAGATATGCTAATGTTTCTTTGTATGGGAAAAGTTAAGAAAAAACCCGTATCTAGTCTACTGCAGTTATTGCAGACACTATGGGATGGGCGGACAATAGCGTCAAGAAAAATTTCAACAATGTTCTAGCTACTTAGATAAAATATACGAATTAACTCTTCAATTACTAACTTTAGGACACATGTTGAAGCCGAGTGTGGTGACGTCACGCCAGCTTAGCAGAAATCGTAATATTAAGCATACTTTCGAGATATGCGGCCTTAAAATGGGCTAGATATACATTGGCGTTCCACTTAACAGCTTCCCAAAAGCGTGCCTCCTACAGTACCGAACGATCTTAATTGGAACACCGAAGCACCTTTCAGAAACTTTGGGGACGGATATCTCGAAAGTGGTGCTAGTGTTACGATTTCTGCTAAGCTACATATGACCTGCCTCCAGGGCTTCAGAGCCAGTAGACATAGCCTCCATAGCCGCCAGGCTTAGCAACATAAGCTTGTGGAACAGAATATTTAAGGGGCCTGTCGTATTTAACGAACCATGAGGTATAAAGAAAATTATTTAACGAACAGAGGGATTGTTTCGAAGAGCCGCCATGCTCGAGGGAAAAGGCAAAAGGACTAAATAATTTGGCAGTAAACTTTGGCAGCAGCGGTAGCGAATCTGGCACATTGGCTTACATTCCCCTGTTCTACGCAGATTCTTCGACGGCCCTTGTGTCCCCGGCGGTAGCCTGTGTGGAGCTGCCTACCCTTTTCATCTTTGGTGCTGCATCGTTCCCGCGTTACCTACACGTGCGGATTCCTGAGCCCGGCCGCTATCTGCACCTGATAGCGTCGACGATTTCTACCACCGGGTGCCACTGCCGTCCCCATTCCTCGCTATAAAAGCCGCCGACGTGGAAGACAATGACACTTTGGCTGCAGCGGTAGCGAACCTGGCACATTGGCTTACATTCCCCTGTTCTAAGTAGGTTAGTCCACGCCTTCTAACATATTCGCTCTTTAATTCATTTCATGTTGTCTACTCTACCGCTGCTGCCACTCGAGTCTGCTTCCTTGTTTTTTCGTATCCTGTTCCCATGGCAACTGTAGGCACTTGTTGCTCAAGTAATGAAGCTGTTAGCTCACATGGAGTGTCTGTGACATGTGGCGAATGTAAGGAGCTCTTTCACATTGGGAGATGTGCTGGCTTATTGGATGAACAATATAAAAAAATCTGAATCGGCTAAACAAAAGTGGACTTACTCTGCGTGCAGAGTTGCAGGAAAGGATAGTGAATTAAGGCTCAAGCGGGAAGTCGTCAACTGACAAACTAACTGATATAAGGTCGCTTTTAGCGAACATAAGTCAAAAGTTGGATGAGTTGTTGCCGCTTAAAGATAATATGTGCCAAGCATTGAGCGGTCGGTACAACTAATGTCTGATAAGTATGACGAGATGTTGGCACGATTTGCCGCGCAAGAAAAGGACACGAAAAGAAATCCGGAAAAGGGTTGAACCCCTTGAACAGAGCTCTCAGGCTAGTAACTATGAGAAAAAGAAGTTAGAGGCGTATCTAAATGAGCTCGAATGGAGAAACCGCAGGTTAAACCCAGTGCTGCTGACAATGAAAATTTGTTTGAGAAAGTGAATTCTTTTGCCACTTTGAGGTCCCTGTACTTACTGAAACCGATGTCGCTGCCAATCACCGCCTCTCATGCAAAGCCGGCCGCATTCCTGGTATAATTGTGAGGTATCTCAGGCAATCTGTTCGAGACCAGTGGCTGGACAGCCGCTCAAAGCTGAGGGAAAAGAAATCTAAGGTGTTCTTTCAGGAAAACATGACCAGTCACAACCGACAATTTCTTCGAGAGGCTAAAGACGACAGGCTAAAGTGCACGGGTACGAATTCGCCTGGCACAGGAATAGAAAGATCTTGCTGCGAAAGACCGAAGGCGACTCTGTGATGGTAGTGCGTGACAGATCAGACTTTCCTTCCTGAGCCTGCTCTCTTGTGAGCGTAGTGAAGTTGATCTTTCCCGCTTAAAGATGGCTACTGATAGTCCCTTGTTTCCACACGAGGTAGACAATCTTGTCTCAAATCAGCATGCTGGTTCATTGAAGCGTCTTCACCTTAATGTTCGTTCGCTCTATAACAAAAAAAAACAGATATAGATGAATTTATCAATGGTGTTCATTTTTTGTTTGATGCTGTAATGCTCAGTGAAACTTCGTGCAGAGATGGTCGTGACGTGCCTAAGTTTAGACATTATCAATCGTTTTGTGTGAACCAAACAAACTGCCGTGGTGGCGGTGTTTTGCTGTTGTTGAAAGAGCATGTAAGTTGTGAACTGCTTCCCGACCTTTGTATTTGTTGCGACAATTTTGAAATGGTAACAGTTCGTGCGAATGAGTACATATTTTCTGTTTCCTACAGACCTCCAAATGGAAATCTTCTTCAGTTCCTTTCTTTTTATGAACACCTGTTGTCTTTTACTGCAGAAAATAGCAATTACTTGGTGTCCGCTGGTGATTTTAATATCGACTTGCTGACCACTTCTGTAGCACAAAAGGCTATGTTAAATATTTTAGCTTCAAATGGTTATGAAAACTTAACGCATACGCCAACAAGGATAACAACCGAAAGTGAAACATTGTTGGACTTGCTCATTACAAATACTGACACTGAAAATGCTACTGCCGGGGCGAAGTCACACGATCTTAGTGCTCACCTTCCAGTATTTCTCTTATTAAGAAAACGCAACTTTAGAAAGAACCGGAAGCATGAGTATATAATTTGTCAAAGTATTACTCAAACACGTCTAGATAGTTTCAGAGACGAACTTCTACGGTGCGACCTTAAACACGTTTTAGAAATAGATAACGCTGAAATGGCGTATGGCAAACTCATCGATGAAGTTTCTCGAATATATAAGAACCATTTTCCTGAGAAAAAGCTCAGGCTCGGTAAAAAATTACGGAAGCCGTAGATAACCCCCGAATTACTAAAACGAATTTATTATAAAAATGCGCTCTATCACAAGCTCATCAAGACTAACGATCCAAGTACATTGAAAGAATACAAGTCATATAGAGATAACCTAAATAAGGAACTAAAATTGCATAGGAAGTCCTATTTTCATGCAGAAGTTGAGGGTTGTTTGAAGAAACCTGATACCTTATGGAAAAAGCTAAATGATGTCTTAAATGGTTGAAAGTCAGCTCCGCGAATAGAAACTCTATTATATGATGGAAACGAAGTATCGGAAAGTGCCATTGCAAATGTTTTTAATGATTACCTTGTAAACATTTCTGGTGGTAGTGCGTCGTCCGATATTAGTGGATTTATGCCAAACAGAGATGCATCTTCACTCTCTCTTCACCCCTTTACTGAGACCGAGGTGGCACCAGTTTTGCTCTCACTAAAACATAGCTCAAGTTGCGATGCAGAAGGCATACAGGTTCGCCCTATCAAGTACGTGCTTGATATCATTTCCCCGTGTATTACCTATATTGTTAATTTGTCTTTGTCAAGCGCTATCTTTCCTAAACGGATGCAAATAGCCAGAGTGTCGGTATTGTTCAAGAAAGGTGACGTTAATGATACTAAAACTTGCAGACCCATTTCTATATTACCTGTTTTTTCGAAAGGGCTAGAAAAACTAATACCAACGTAGGTTTCAAAGTTTTTTGACAAGTACAACCTAATTTCTCCAGCCCAGCTTGGATTCAGGAAACGACGGTCTACGGAATTAGCACTACCCCATCAAAATGAATTTAGTATATCGCAATTTGAAATTAAGAACATTGTCCTTGGTATTTATATTGACTTTAATAAAGCATTTGATTGCATCTTTCACTCTGTTCTACTTGATAAGCTTGAAACCTACGGTATTCGAAGTCCCTGGGTAAGCCTTATAAAATCTTATCTTGATAAATGCTATCAATATGTTGAAATAAACAATAGCTGCTCAAATTTCAAACATATCACCAGAGGCGTTCCTCAGGGTAGTATTCTTGGCCCGTTCCTGTTTATTGTATATATAAATGACTTAGTAAATATCTATAAAGATGCGAAATACGTAATGTACGCAGACGGATTCCATTATATTTTTTTCATCACCGGACTCTATAGTAGCCTTCAGAATAAAGCTAACACTGCTCTGAAAATTCTTCATGTATGGTCAGAACAAAGCTGTCTGCAAATCAATATAAACAAAACAAAAGCCGTAATCGTTAGGCCCAAATCTAAGCAAATAATCAGTTCCATCAACCTCGTTTATGACGATGTAAACATAGAAATTTTATATAGCTTTAAAGTACTTGGAGTTATATTTCCGCAATATATGCTTTGGACATGCGCATAGAAAGGATATTGCGTAGATTATCTCGTGTAGTTGGCATGATGGTGCGGCTGAGACCTCTTTTACCTTACAGAATCAAGGTTTTTGTTTATAATACCCTATTTTTCTCTCCACTTTATTACTGTCTGCTCGTGTGGGGTACCACATCACGCACGAATCTAGAGAACATTCATACACTTCAGAAAAAATTTGTGCGAGCACTATTTAACTTACCTTACAATGCCCATACATCAGATTTATTTCCGAAAGCAAATATAATACCTGTGTTTAACCTTTATAATTACAATTAAGTCGAGCTTTCAAACGGGAGGTAAAAGAGAACTTAAAGTTTCTTCATGAGTTATCTAATCTCACCAGGAACACACATTCTTACATCACAAGGTGTACGGAACAGTGGAAGAAGGTGGTCACTCCGCGAGCCAATTATTCTACCCAAAAGATATGATACACACTACCAATACTTTTAAATTTGTTTCTGAAATCAAATCTTGATATTTATATCGCTGATGTACGAGCTTTACCTGAACATTTTGTCACTAATTCTTTCTTAAATAAATGAAGAGCGTCTTTCAGTAAATTTGAGTTTTTGCGTTTATTTTTATGCATATTGCACGTGCAGTCAATTGCTATGTATAAATATCTCCTGTTCAATCGCTGTTCGCCTTGTAAAGGAGGCTACGGGCTCTAGTCAAGTCACTTGCCTCTAAAGCGAATTTTACCCGCAGTCTCCTCCATCACTGATGGAAATAAAGAAGTTGTTATTAATTTGTCAAACTTAATGAAGCCCAGTCATTTCAACTGGGATGCCCATACGTTCGTCGAGGCAAATCGTTGATTGCAAGAAGAGCTCACCACGCGTTGTTGTAGTGCATGCTGAACTACTAGGACATTCGCGCAAGCCGCCGAAATAAGTAGCTGAGTCTGTGTTTTTCATCGTTTTAAAACACTCCAAATTCCTAAGAGCAGATGCTTGTGCCAAACATAGAATATGAGGATAGGAAAGGTAGCGAACCGGAAAGACGTAGGGTTGTCTACCCTAGAGAGAGTAGAAGGGATGATGGAATAGCAAGGTTAGAGAGAAACATATGGTTACTTGAACACATATCCGCGCGCAATATTCTAAACTTTCTGATATAAGCAAGTGAAAGGGACATACCTTGACCCAAATACAGCCGTAGCAGACGACGATGAGCAGCAACGGGAAGATGTAGCAAAGCACGAGGTGCGCGAGGATAAAGTACAGCGTTGAGGAGCGCTCGTCCGGCCACTGCTCGACGCAGAGCGTGACACCTGGTATGCTGGGGTGGATGGGCTGCAGTGTGAAGTAAAGAGCCCAGGGGAACGTGATGGCCACCGAGAAGGTCCAGATGACCAGAAGTATCTTGCGCACGCTTCGCGTCGACAACTGGCACTTGAGCGGATAGCAGATCGCCAGGCATCTGCAAGGACAACGCACACGGCTTGTGTTGTGCCCGTCGCGCTGATTTATGTATACACTGAGACAAGATGAATGACGTTCAAGCTTTATACCCGAAGACATGTGCAAACGTAACGTTTCTCCAAGTGACGCAGGGGAAGAGTGGTCGCCGTTGTCCCGTGAGGAGTTCGAGTGCTACTGCGGATAACAAGACTCGTTTTCGTGTCTACCCGAGCGAGAAAGTTCCCAGAGAGAGACTTGGGGACATTTTGCTGGGAAATCGTGCTTCTGAATGCCCATTTGCCGGCACTACGGAGGACGACACGCTTCGCTCCCGTTTAACCGCCTTTCAATCTTCCCCTCCACACGTGGCTACGGAACTTTCTTACAATAAAAAAGCACTTGCTTTTTTTTCTTCTTTATGTTGAAAGACAAACACCTTTTTACTTTGGCAAAACTGGTTCTTATACAGTAAAGTAAGAAAAAAAATGGCTGTGGCTTAGGTAAGGTTAAGCCCAGGATGCGAAGCATACTAGCCTTTATTTTAGTTGTTGAACCACTGTTTAGCCTGGTGAACTGCTGTTGCTTGGCTATATTTGGTTCGGCTAGACGAAGAAACAACTCATGCATTACTTCTTCGCCTTCAAGAGTGGAACGCGACAGCGTTCCCGTCGACCCGCCAAGGGGTGTAAGACAATGGGCTACAGGGCAGCGACTACGCGCCCCGCATTGGACGCGGTGAGCGTCGAGCAAAGCAGCGTTCGGCGCGGCAACGAAATGTGCGCCTGAGCAAGAGACGCACGCCTTAGAAACAGCGCGTTTCTAAGGCAACACCGCATTCACTAGAGGCGCTTTTGTACCGCTTTGAAGCGTTGTACTCGTGGCTCAGTGGTAGCGTCTCCGTCCCACACTCCGGAGACCCTGGTTCGATTCCCACCCAGCCCGTCTTGCAAGCGTTGAGCCAAAGCCACTTCTCCTCTGTCGTGACGTCACGGTGTCACGTGATTTCATGGTCACCGCCGCGCCTGAGGAGCTGGGTTGAGCCCTCGTAATATGCTTCGCATAAAAATATCATCAACACCGCAAGCGAAATGGCATTTCTTCGTTTCTTTACTATCCTCAATAACATTTGAGTGCAGCTTCACCAGCCATACAAATATAGACAGAGCTCTCGTGTGCGCGAGCCAATTGGTCTTCCTTGCTGAAAAAGCTACAGCTTCTCTCCAGAATGATGAAACAACCATCAACAGACAATGTTTGTTAAACTACAGAGTAAGTTAGAAACAAAAAAGGCGTGTTCCTAAAAGTGCCGTACTTTTTTATGTTTTTCTCACAAGAAATTTGTTACAGCGTAGCGCGCTAGAAGGGGAAACGGCAAGCGGGTGCAAGGGCGCAATGCCCCGCTGGCCCCGCGGAAAGGCTGAACGTCTCGGCGGCGAGGCGGCTCGTGCGTCAACCCTGTGACGGGCGCGGTGTCTGCGCTACTTTTTTCACTTCGGAAGCCACGCACAGCAAACGCAGCAGTGCGTAAATGTCATGTTTAGACCATCAGTGCAAAGCTGAAATGGTTTTCAGCTATTTTCGATATCGCAGACCTACATATTTTCCGTTTACTTCGCTGAAGTCAGCAATAATTGTATTACTGAGAATGTTCTCGCGATCCCCAAATCAGCCGACAGCTGTTGTGGGTCCAGCTGCTCGCGATGACGCTGGATGACAGCATTGCTGAAGTGGAAGCAAGCGAAATTTCACTGATTTTGATGCCAGATTGTAAATTCCCTGTCGTATGCGCTGAAATACCATTTGGCTCACATGTTCACACGAGCCTCTTTAACAGATCGACAACGTTTTCTTACCATGCCCAAAAAGTGTTTCGGGGCACTTTTCAACGAACGCACTCACATCGATAAAAAAAACAAATAGCGGAAGTTAGAACTCAATCAAACGTGCAAGTTCAGCTAATACGGCGAGCCAGTGTGACGGCTGAGTTGCGCTCTCCGTTGAGCTCTGCAGGACTCACGGATGTATGCAACGTTTTTAATGCTGCAAGCCCGGTACTTCTAAGTGACGAACGGCATGCGCATTATCAGCATGACAGAACATTCTCGACAAGAATGTAAGGAGCGCTGCGTTTTCAAGAAAGGAAACGCAAGGAAGACAGATGACAATTATTGTTGTGTGGCAAATATTGGCGGCGAGGAGTTACGGAGTCGCCATGTATCGGAAGCGCCTCGCTGGCGTAGTATGAGGGATCACGCGGCGCGCTCCTTATAGGTTTTGCTGTCAGCGCTCACTGAAAACACCACGCGCGAGCTCCCCCGGACATTTCTGTAAGTACTTTCGAAACGAGAGAAATTTCTTACTGTCTAAATAATAATTTTGGGCAAACTGAAAGCACACAATCGTTTACAGACGCTATCTCTTTACCGAATACGTACAGTGAACGCCACTGCGCGCGGTCGCCGCGATGGAGTCTCCCGAACCGGCTTCTTGCGTGAAAGGTAGGTAAACGCTGAGAGCAAACTATGTGAAACATATTCTTAGAGTGTTTCTATAACTAAACGGAGCGTAATAGAACGAAGCCTCAATGCAGCGATCGCGCAGATTCGCAGCGACTGACTGCGCGTCTGCATGCTTGTCCGCGCACTGTTTCGCTTTCTCCGCGCGCGCGTTTTCGCACCGTGCCATGAGCTTTAGGCCGCAGAATATGAGCATTTGACAGTATACAAGCAACCATTGTTGCGTGGGCGCTATCAGAGCTGTTCAAAAATAATTTCATTGTAGAGACTTCAACACCATACGGGGACTGTGATGTGCCGTCGCGACGATTCAATCTTTTTTTTTTCTTTTAAGTTCTTTGACCTTTCAATATTATTTCTCGAGTTGCGTCGCACTGTATGTTTATCGGTGTTCTCAGCGTGCAATTTCCCGCTGCTCCTTTTTTGTAATCCAGTGCATTAATTCATAACACAAACATGACCATATGCCATGCTTTTTTTTGAATGTGCTTCTTACCGCTGCCTTTCCACACCACTGAACTTGCCAGTATCTATAGCATCGACAAATTCATAGACCAAACCGTCATGACATTAGTCGGGTAGCGGACTCGGGCGAGCGTCTGAGTGCGCGTTTTCAGAACATCGCAGACCGGGAGCCGTAGCACAAATCTTCCTCGCGTCTGTGCTTGTTGCATACCCGAGTTGTAGCCGATGACTGTTTGCCGGTTTTATATTTCGCGAGCCAAGCTTCACGCATCTTCTTGTCCTGCGGCTATGTGTGAATAAGGCTGACACCGGCCTCCGTTACGTGCGTCCGGCCCTGCGGCACCGAGCAGTAGCCTACCATTTTGCGCCTTCAAAGTCAGCCACTTCCTATTGTAGTACTTTCAAGCGTTGTAAAGGAGACCCTCGAAGCGGGAAAATTTCGCCGCTAAATGAGGACCGCAGCGTACGAGGGAATTTAAACTCGTTTTCAGCTCGCTTCGCCGCGCCCGAAGCAGCCGACACGGCCGCTATGTCCATGTGATGCCTCCTAGCACGTCACGCCGACGGTGGCGCCAGCTTTTCCAGTGGTGGAGCTCGAGGCCAATACACCACAAAGGGTGCACCTATTTTTAGAGTGTACGAAAACATCTAGATTTCTTCTTCACTCTTAAAATAGTTGCACCCTTTGGGGCGTATATTTGCCTCACAACGATAATCGTCCTCATCCTTGCTTGCATTTCCTTTCTTGAAAACGCTGCGGACCCTACTTTCCTGTCGGGAAAGATCTGTCATGCTGATAACGCGTTAAAGAAAACAAATGCGGGTAAGACAGATGACGAGTATCGTTGTGAGGCAAATATACACCCCAAAGGGTGCAAATTGTTCTAGAGTGTTCGGGGCGCGTTTTCACGCGGCAGATTAGTTCGTAAGAACAAGTACCGGGAATTGGTGTTGTTGTTACAACATTTATTAAAATAACTATAAGAAGTTTCTGCCCCCAGGAAGTGGATCGCTCAAGGCCGGCGAGGGACAAAGGAGGAGGTTAGTTCAGATATAATGGACCATTTTTAGTCTTGTAGGGACCAGTGGGAAGTCGCCAGGCGTCCAAATCCTGCGGCCTCACAATAGGGGGGAAGGTGGCCATCGCTCTTCGGTGCTCGGCTGTCGCCGAGCAGCCCCAAAGTATATGTTCCTAATCCAGCAGCTGGTTTCCTGGACAGGAGCGGCAAGTGGCTGATTGCCAGGTCTGGAGGTAAATCCTGGCACGGTGGGCTGGCATCGCTGCTGTCACCGTGACGAACCGTCGCAGGCGTGTGCCTTCAGCACGGGTAAACTTCCCCGGCAGAGGCGTGGGATTTTACGGTAGGACGTTCGGGAGCGCGGCCTCTTCGAGCCGTGTTCACCTCTTCCAGGACCGTATCCGGGTCGATGGGGTATGGGTCATCAGGCACTTGTGGCCGTGTCTCTGAGGGGCAGGAAAGAAGCTCCCTTGCCAGAGAGTGGGCCATTCGGTTGCCAGAGACCCCAGCGTGAGCTGGTAGTCATGCGAGGTGGGCAGCGCTGCCAGCCATTCGCATCGCCCGGTGTATCGAGTGAACAGCCCTATTGCACGAGTCCAGCCGGGCGCAGGCCAGTGAGTCTGCGTCAATAGTGTGATGAGTGAAGGCTGTAAAAAGGGGTTTAAGGACGGCGACGCATGCAACAGATATCGCAGCCAGTTCCGCAGTTAAATGGGTCGTTGCAGGCAGGGCGGAAGGAAGAGTAGACAGCATAGGTGCATGGGTAATAGTACGATATGACTGAAGCTTCGTCAATGAGGGTGGAGTCACTGTAGGCAGCGTGGCAATGGGGAGAAGCGTCGCGAACTACTGCTTCATGTTGCCTTGCGTAAGCCAACTGCCTCTATGCGTGATAGGCATTCACGTTTAGTGGAATTGTTGCAAAGTCCCCGTTCAGGGGACCATCGCACGGACCAGGGAAAGAGGGCAGAGGTGTTGAAGGGTCTGGCACATGAAGAAGCGAGGGGGCACTGCGACCAGATATCGTGGCTCTTAGTCGGAAGTGATGTGAGTGCTTGGCAGCCTCGGCTATTACCTTGATCAGATTCATCCGGGCCATTTGGGCGATGCGGTGGAAGGGTGTGAAACGCGGCAGACCGGTGACAACCCTCATGGCTTCGAGGTTAAGCGATTCGAGTTTTCGTCGTTGCTTTTGGGTCAGACTGTAGAAGTTATAGCCACGTATAACACTTGAGATTAGTAGGGTAGTTACGACACGATGGACAGTTCCCTCCTCACTGCCCAAGTTATTTGACCTGATGTGGCGGATTAAGTGAAGTATCGGATGCCAGGTCCGAGTCATGTTGCGAAGCAATAGTGAAAGAGAAATTATCAGAGAAGGCAGCCACTCAATAACAAACAGCTCTTACGAAGGCAAGCTTTCTGAATTTGGCCCGAGACCATACTTAAATGTGAAGGATATTAACGCCGGAAGCGAAACCAGACCGATATATACCTTATTTACAGCCCACGTATTAAAACGAACTCACTGCAACAGTGCAGTTTTTTTTTTTCTAGCTGACCACTTGCGTGTACTTAAGTGGTGCAAATGCCGCCCAATTTAGTAGCCGCTGAGCATTACCACCATGCCTGACTATGTCGGCTATATGCAACTTCGAGTGAAGACCTCTGCTTTGCACGGCCTGTGAGAAAGCAGCGCCAGACATCAATTAAACAGCTGCCAGGTCTAATCAGCAAGCTGAAAATGATGAGATGAGTTGTTGGTCTCACACGATCGTTGAGAATCCTTCTTTGACGCTGATCAGAACCACGATTATACGTTATCATGTGGCCCCTCTCTGTAACGTGTCTTGTGCATGGCGCGCAGAGCTCTGCTTTCAAGGCATGCGCATTATCTATGAGGTAACCACGTCACAATCTGTGCCATACCACTCTCCTGTATGGAACAATTATAACGCGAGAGAGAAGGCGATAGAGAAGGCGAGAGAGAGAGACGGATAGTTAATGGATCCTGGAGAGGTTTGCCTGGCGGCATGCCTAGCATACTAATGATAGCTATTGTAAGCGATGATGTATCGTCTGCGCCGAAATTCGCCTACAAAAAATGAAAGCCGAAAGAGAGTTTATGCACTCAAACACTGCACTGGATGAGCGTTAGCTCCTCTCCACCTGCCACAGTCTCTATAAGTCGCTTTTCTTCTCAGGTAGCAGTAATACACGGAATGTTTTCGTTCAGTTGGATTCAGCCATGTTGCTTGCAAATTCAAGAACGGATGAATAAAATATCTTCCCACTCCTATGTACATGCTATCGTTCCTGCGGGAGCTCGGGAATAATCGAACATGTCCTTTTAGATTGCACCATTAGCATATCTATGCAGACGCCCTCCGGGACACTATCAAAAAAGCCTTATGTCCGCGAAATGTGACATACAGATTCCACTCGTCGAATCAAAAATGCAACAGCGTGGTCTTGTCATTCCTGCGCTTTTCTTCTTTAGAGTACAGTACGGATATTATGAAAATGCTCTTTGGTTAGGTTCCAAGTCACATGGGAATTCCGGGAAATGAAAACGCAGACCAATGTGCAGCAGCGACAGCCCATGAAAGACTAACATAAATAAATATCCGCTACAAATCCAGAGGATCGATTAACATCGTGGTTGAGGGCCAATCAGTCCGAGAGGTACCCACGATGCGAGTCCTGGGTTTGTGGCTTCAGAGCGACGGGAGAGCAGTACAGACACTCAAGACCCTCAAATCCACAACCAACAACATAGCCCAAATGATACGTCGCGTGACGTATCGAAAAGCGGGAATGCGAGAAGACGATACCCTAAGGCTCGCACAGGCCTTAGTGGTTAGTCGAATAACGTATGGCTTACCGTACCAAATCCTGAACAAGGAGGAGGAAAAGCAGGCTAACACAATAATCCGAACCGCTTTCAAAGCTTCTCTGGGCCTGCCTAAATGTACTTCAACGGAGCTCACGTTAGCTTTGGGAGTGCACAATACTTTCGACTAACTGAGGCAAGCCACCCTGATGCGACAGAGGAAGCGCCTCAGCTTCACAAAAACTGGTAGGGCAATATTGGCTAGACTCAATATCCCAGCATACCCCATTTATCTCACAGAGCAGGCCGTACCTCTCCCTCCTTCGATGAGGTCCAAAATTACCGTAGCCCCAATTCCAAAGAATATGCGTCCCGAGTACAACAAAGAAAGGCGCAAAGCACGCACACTACACATTCAATCAGCGTACTCTAATAACCATAGGTACAACACGTACTACACGGACGCAGCTCTGTATGCAGAGGCGACTGGACAGCGCTACCAAAGAGGTACGCCCTGGCAGTCGTGAACGCTATCAGCCAACAGCAAATTACCGCGTCGGCCACGGCAGGATCCCCCACCTCGGCTGAAATATTAGCAGTGGCGATCTCACTCTCTCACGCGGAGCGTTCGCAAAGGGACTCGGTCGTGGTGACGGACTCCTAGGAGACATGTCGCATGTTTCTCAAGGGGCACGTGACTGCGGCTAGCCTCGCGATAATCCCCAAATCCATCAACCACCATCATCGCCTACTCTGGTGCCCAGGCCACGCGGGGGTACAGGGGAACGAAAAGGCTAACGCGTTAGCTCGAGGGTTCACTAACCGAGCGACGACGTCCTCTTCTAACACCAACCACCCGCACTATCCCTCACAAAATTCCACCAATTTAAATGCCAAAGACATCCTTGCTCATCAGCGTGGAGTCTGCAGAAAATACCCGCCGCCTCACCCACAACTTACGGGGAAGAGGCCGCCGATTGGCGTAAAATACAGACAGGGGTGTTCCCCCATTTAAAATTGCTAAACGCCATGTATCCCACTCGTTATAGGGCCAACTGTCCTTGGTGCGGTGGCATACCTACCCTAATACACATAACCTGGGAGTGCACTAAGCACCCTCATAAGCCAAATACCAGTAGGACAATGGAGCAGCGGGAGGCACAGCTCGCCCCCTCCGACCTGGCAGGACAAAAGTCCTTAAT
Organism: Dermacentor albipictus; assembly: GCF_038994185.2. Classification (NCBI taxonomy): domain Eukaryota; kingdom Metazoa; phylum Arthropoda; class Arachnida; order Ixodida; family Ixodidae; genus Dermacentor; species Dermacentor albipictus. The sequence continues at coordinate 69,742,336 of NC_091821.1, read as the reverse complement.
TAGCCAGGTCAGGCAGGTGGCAGAGGCCATTGGGGCCCTGGACTTTACATCTTTACAATTGCAATAAAGTTTCTCCCTCTCTCCATTCAAGGACTATGTCCGGGTGGTCCATGCTGCGATCACCTCAAAGTGGCAAAAGTATTGCCCCTCTAAAGTTAGCGACGAACTCTAAATAGTAAAACCTATGCTGCAGGAGTGAAAGACATCAAACCACCAGGAACGTTTAATAAAACTTATTTTATGTTGCGTTCATATTCGACACACACATTTCACGCACAATTTCATATGGAAAAATGAAGAACAAGTGGCTTGTAATAATTACGAAGAACCTCTAACTAACAATCACAGTTTAATAACATGTCCAGCGTTAAAGGTAAAAAGACAGCTGTGTCTTCATGAACGTTTCAAAACATTAACACTATTGCATCCCTCTGTGATCCTATCTGAAAAGGCACTTGTATCTATAGACGATATTTTAAGCTTCTAGAAGAAACAGGCTTTTTAAGCAAACCCTAAAGCAATTATTTTTGTGGCTTGAAGCACTTTTACCAAATTATATAATCTTATCTAGTGCATGGCACATCATAGCCTTAATTGCTTATGCACCTAACCTAGCCTAGCCTAACCTAACTACTTCTCGAACGGAAGCTCCCTGCGCGTATTCTTTAACTGCCGTCTGCGGAGAAGATACAGTTGTGCGAGTACACTTTGAGTTCGATAGTGTTTTGACAGTAGTGCTTACTTAAGATACCTTGGCGATAGCGGAGTTAAAAGCAGTACATTTCCAGTGCCCTACATGTTCTCGCTCAGCGGTCCGCTGATGCTGCGTAAGTACCTCGATGACGTCGTTGGCTGTGAAGGAATCGTTGTCTGACTGCCATGTCACGTTATTGATTGTTTTCGTAAACTGCTGCAGGTGTTTTACCTTTGGCAAGATTTTTTTTTTTACGTTGTCTTCAACAGCATTGAGAGTTAATGTGTCGCAGCTCATGTGCTTACTCACATTTCTTCGCCTTATACACTGCCGTGTGTAGCCTGTGGCATGTATACGTCAATTCTTGTATTTGTCGTGCATGTGACGCAGGCGAACATCTTCAGAACTTGCGAGATTCAAGCAGACGCCCATGCGCGATCTGCTTATGATTTCGGTAACGAGAGCACTTGTTCGACAAAAATACCTCGCACTTCTGTTTCCTGATCTCTCAATATCGTGGCTTATGCTGCGTTAACGCTTCCTATTTTTCTAACTCAATGAAATTAGTTTTGGGAATATAGTTTCTTAGACTTGAAATGATAAAATGTGCAACTCCCCAAAATTTTTACCCGCTTTGAGAATTAAGGCATCTGAATAGAACTTGGAATTTCATTCGACATATCGGAATTTCAGTGTAACCATACTTGACTTTACCAATGGGAAGTAAAATGTGTGCATCCCTTCGCAGTAGCTTAACCAAAGGTGCAACGTAACAAAGTTTATTGAAAAATAGGCCAGCACCTTCTTCGCAGCATCAACTCTACATTTATTACACATGAAGCGTTGTGCCCTGCATGCACATTGTTCCCTTTAATCGGTCTTGCTATGTGAGAGCTTGAATTTTAACATAGCTGTTCCGTAGCAATATTGTAGCTTACTTTTACAATATGCGATCTGGTACATGATGTTTATTTTCTATTTGCTTTACCTCCTTTCAAAGTACTCCTTGGGATCAACCCAGGTCGTGGCACAAAATCAACCGCGAAACCAGCGTTTAACAACAAAGGTGCTGAACTTTAGCATCAGATCACACAGGCAGAATGGGACATTTCGGTACTATATATTTTTTTACCTCAAGCACATTTCTGGGAGTGTGAAAATTAAAGTGAAATGTGGCGTATTGAGAGCACACTGCGCAAAAAATTGTATGCTCTAGAATTTCTACTCTGTGTTCATTTTCTGCCCAACAGCTCAAGCACACTGCGTTTTCCAGCATGGATATTCATAATATACCCTCAAATGACGTTTTTCTTTCTTCAAAGGAGCCAGCAGACTATTTTACGCAATAAACGAGTTGCGTTATTCCTTCTCACCTATTTAACATAGCGGTTTACGTCAGTAAAATTTCTGCTGATGCAAATGTCGCTCTAAAACTTGCTAGGTTGAGTCTGTAGTTACCACCGCTATACGCAATTAGCATTCTAGAACAAGGTGTGTGTTTCTGCTTTCATTGCAGTTAATATGCGTAGCACGTGCATACGAAAGTTACTGCCCATATTTCTTATGTAAATTTCAGGGTTCTAATAATGTAAAAAAAAGCTGTTTAGAAAGAGCAATGGGCTAGGGAAATTCGTTAAACGTCCTTTAGGTCTATTGGTGGACGCATTACATGTGGTTGTCAAAAATATGCGCGAAGTTAGTTTGCTAGTCAGAGATATTGGCCTCCATTGATGCACTTTAGCCTAACATTGACACCCGCGTGGTTGCTCAATGGTTATGCTGTTGAAATGCTAAGCACGAGGTCGCGAGGTTGAATCCCGGCCCCGGCGGCCGCATTTAGATGGGAGCTGAATGCCAAAACACCCGTGTACTTAGAGTCAGGTGCACGTTAACGAACCCCAGCTGATCTAAATTTCCGGAGTCCCCCGCTACGGCGTGCCTCATAATCAGATCGTGGTTTCGGCACGTAAAACACCATAAAAAAGCGTTACATTTGACAATTAAACTTTTTCATAATTTGTTCTGTTTATCGCGTTCACTACTTGTTTAGATTGTTTCCCGTCTTCTTTCTTCAAATCTTTCTTCAACTTCAAATCAGCTGTGATATGTTTCACATGGACATCAGCTGCTGCTTTGGTTTTATTGTCAGTTATCTTTTTCAATGTGTCAATTCTCCTTGCTTTAGATTAAATGTATGTCTGAACTGTAAAGCACAAAAATCTGCAGCAAGAGTAGTACACAACACTTTTTGAGTAAAAGGGATAATCTAATACCAATAATAATAAATGTAGCAGGCATGCTTTTATCGAAAATTATCGTTAAATAATTCACTGAAATATTGCTGAAATTGCTGAGAATATTAAGGTTTGTATCTGTGGTGCCGCCGAATGAAATTACTGAAGCCAGTATTTTTTACGAGCAATAGCTGTAAATATGAGGGCCTGCTGTTGCAGTGCCATGAAATGAATCTACAGACGTCTGTATTTTTCACGGTAGATTGCTGTAAATGCGACGGTGCGTTATTTAAATGCCGTGGAAAGAAATTACGGGCGTCTGTGTCTTTTACGGGAAATAGTCAAGATGGCTGCCAGGCAAAGTCGAGTAAAAACAACGGCGTAGTTTTTACAGGGCCCGGCCCCGTCACCAGACATCAATACAAAAAAAACCCTGAAAGTTTATCGCGAGATATAGACATTCTGGCGAGTGTTCTGAGCACGTACGTGGAAGGCCGTTCTTCCGTAAGCTATCAATGATCAATCCAGTTTCCTCACCCTATTCTCCTCATGCTGTCGTCGTCCCGCGATCATCATCATACCCTCGTCGTCATCCAATTGCCCTCGTATCGTTGCCATGCCATTGTGCTTATTGCGTCATTGTCATACAGTTGTCGTCCTCTTACTATCCTCATGCCACCTTCACGGTTTCATCGCTATACTATTGTAATCGTTGTCATATTGCCGTCGTGGTGCCGTCGTGATCGTTCCAGCTTCATCACTCGATTCTCGTCATACCGTCGCCGCCACGCATGAGATCGCCGTGGTTGCTTAGTGGCTATGGTGCTGTGCTGCTAGGCATGAGGTCGTTGGATTGAATCCCTGCTACGGCGGCCTCATTTCGATGAGGGGGCAATGCGGAAACACTCGCGTACTTAGATTTAAGTGCACGTTAAACAACCCCAGGTGATACAAATTATTCCGGAGTTCCCCACTACGGTGCGCCTCAATATCAAATCGGGCTTTGGGCACGTGAAGCCCCCTAATTGAATGTAAAATTTAATTTAATCGTCGTCAAGCCATCTTCATACACTCGTCATCATCCCAGTGTCCTGATGCCATCATCGCCATGCTGTCGTCGTAATACCATCATCCTCATTTCAGAATCGTCATCCCATCGTCTCCATGCCATTGTCTTCACACCGCTTTCGTTTTTCCATCGACGACATTTCTTCTCCCTCATCCTATCATCGTCACTTCGTCGTCGTCAAGCAGGCGTAGTCATGCCGTCATGCTCACGACCGACATTCGCAAATGAGTTTCAATAGAAAAGTGGGCCGCACTCGAAGACTGGAGTATGGTGCACATTGCCGAAGCAACGGAAGTCTCAGAATGACCACTTCCGATGCTAAATAAATCTGCCTTCAGCAATATGGTGTTTTCATTGCTATAATTACTGAATGCTAATTGCGTTCTAAGACTTTCTTTAGGACTTGATGGTTGATAGAATAACACATAGTTGTTGCAGTGGAGGTTTCGGGTCCGCAAGAGAGCAGTCCAGCTTACTCTTGCAAAATCTTTTGTTTGCGTAAAAAGCAGTTATAGCCGCACCTTCAACAACCATTGAAGAAACCAGATAGCCTATCCGACCAGACTAAGCACCTCGAAGAAGGGCATACATAAAGCAACCAGGCAGATGTCTGCATCGGCTTTGACAGACCCATCTGTGAGCACTTTTCGGAGTCATTGGGCATTCTGTCTCTTTTCGTTTGTGACTAAACACTTTGTATCTACAAATCGAGTACCTAGGAGACCATTTTCAAGACGGAGCTAAAATTCGTGCTGCAAGTTGCATAAAGAAAGTGTGAGTTCACTTAGCAGGCCAGAAAGACCTGCACAGTTCCATTGCATTAGAAACAGCACATTTGGACGGGATGAAAAACATAGTGCCCTCACAACGTTCTTAGTGCTACACAGATGCTTAAAGAGTAATGAGAGTTCAGAATGATTGACGCAAGAGCCAGTAGCTCGTCGACACCGTCGCTATGTGACAGCAGAGCCGACAGCAGAGCCGCAAAGAAAGCATTCGACACCTTGGCGGCAACCATTTTGCGGAATTGTTGATTGTGAACGCATCGCCATCTAATGTGATATAAGGTGGGCTTGGTGCCGCACCAGGGGCAAATGTCTCTATACTGGGTGGGAAACATCTTGCTTAGTGTGTTTAGATTTGGGTATGTTCCTGTTTGCAGCCTCCTCCAAGAGGTTGCTTCATGCTGATTTAGGCTGTTGTGGGGTGGAGGGTATTTGATTCGGACCCCTTATAGTAATTCAGAATGTCTGAGTAGCTTGGGTTGACTGGTGGTGCCCTGGAACAGGGGCATCGACCCTGCGTAGATGGGGAAGAAGACCGTGAAGACGGCCGACCACATCTGCCACCGCTAATTTCTAACCAATTAGAGCAAATAAAGTTTTTTCTCCTCCTCCTTTTGCGGTGTTTCGTCATGGCACGCATGGTATTGCTTCATTGCAGATGAGAAATGGCACTTTTTTGTATTTCCAGAAGCCTTTTCGTTCGTCGACGTCACCGGCTCGCCATGTATCTGAGTTCATCTGGTCGCTATTGTGCGATAGCAATTATACGGACGCTCGAGACGCATTTGCGTCGGCCCTGTTGGCATTGGCGTTGACGCTTTCATGCTGTCCTGCTACTGATGGTGCGTGTGTGGTCCCCGCGTGGAGAATTAGAAGGCCCCCCAGAGGCGCGAAGTGCGTAAGGCTCGAAAAAGCGACCAAGCTAAGTGGATGCATTTTTCATCCTCCACTATATCCACTCCGCCGGAGCCAGGACAGTGTTCTGGCTTCCACTGCTGGCAGGGGCATTGTTCGCACACACATTAGCGTTCCCGCTGAACAGCTGTGTACATACATACCACCCTGGTAAACGTCAAGCTGAATTTATGCAATCATTTGTTTGAACGCTGACCAACGCCGACGGTTTTTGCTTCGGTCTCATCTCGTGCACCGCCGAGGTGCGGCGGCTGCTACGCCACTGGCACGCTTTGCATCAGTCCAGTGTCCTGAGACGCCTCCAGCGAAACGCTAAACCTCGATATCGCATTCAATGCTTCGCCTTTGAACAAAACTGGCAATTTTATCACACGCGAGTCTCAACTTGTACTGTAAGTCCCCGTATTAGCATCACAACATGTGGCCCTAATTGGAACACTGTCCGCTGGTTTTCATTTCCGGAAGACATGATCTCATTATTAAATTATTTCCACGCAAATCTTTTGAGAAAATTAAGAAAAAAAGCATGCTCTTGCGTGTGCGTGTGTCTTTGTTTTTCGGTTGTCACTCCCATATATGGGCTGCTAGACTGGGTTCGAGACGTAAACACGAACACTGACAGAAGTCTCTTGTTATACATTTCAATTATTCTATTCTTATGAAGGACCTACTTTTATTGGTTATGCCTTGTTAGGTGAAAAGATGCAAGAGCGCTTTTTTTTTCGGTAATGCAATAGTGGTGATGACAGCGTTACACTGTGATATACACTAACCTAAGTCATTAGATGATACAGAACCTACCGCTAAAACGTCGAGTGCATACTCCTCAGCAATCAAATTCTTACGAAGTAGGCCGTGCGCTGTGCCAGTCTTCGTCTGCCTGCCGTTCGTTGTCAAGTGCGGTGTAGTGTGGGCCATTAGTGGTAATATCATATCATAAATTAGTGGCTCAATGGTGTTTTCATTTTCGCACTAACACAACGACGCGCATGTGGCTGCAATATATTTTTCCCGTCTTATTTATTCGGTAAGTATCGGAAGACTATAAGGGTCTTATTTTCTGAGTGTAATAAGCCTTTAGAAGTGCCTTGTTGCCCGCAGATTGTAATATTTTAGTTACACGCATGAGAACGTGATTTTGCCAAAGACGTAATGACGCGTGTGAGAATATGTGGTACGCGGGAGTGCGAAGCATAAACATATGAAGACAGTGCGCCGTACGGGGGCGAAGAAGGCAGCGACTTTCTGCAAATACCCGCGAGATAGCCATCATCATCATCGACACCGATTTGAGAGCGTCGAAAGTGGCGCCTCAAAAAGCGTGGCTCGAGGGAGTGTGGCCCGTGGCGTGAGCAGTATTATTATTATTTTGTACCCGGTTTTCATCTGATTATTTCCTTTTTTCTTCAAACACAAAACGTTTACTTTTAAACTCACACGCTCAAATTGTTAACTCCCATGTTATCATTACTACTTTTATGCACCTAATTGAACCACCCGATTCTTGGCCAATCCCCCACTGTGGGTATGTGCCACGGCCACTCAGCACAACAACAACAACAGTGCGCGAGGTTCGGCGTTCGACGGCAAAGAGCTTCCTCGCTGGGCGTCTGGCCCATAGGAGCTATCGCCGCCTGCGTCACTACGCCGCACCTGAGTCAACGCTGTCGCCCGCTGAGAGGCTACGAGCTCGCCCCGCTCTTCCGCTGGGCAACTGGTCCAGGAGGGCTGGCGGTCCTGAACCGGGGTGATCGAGCGTTCGGGTGAGCGGCCACAGGGATACCCCGCCAGCTGTGAACATGACCCCGTGACTGCGCTCGTGGGATCCCGAGCGCAAACGCCGCCGGAGGGAAACCGGGCACGCGGAGGCTCCAATATATCGACTGTTGCGCAGGACCACCTGAGCTCCGCGAGGCGGTCCGACCCTGCTGTCCGACCCTGCTGTCCGACCCGGCTGTCCGACCCTGCTGTCCGACCCTGCTGTCCGACCCTGCTGTCCGACCCGGCTGCCCAACCCTGCTGTACGGCCCGGCTGTCGGACTCGGCTGTCCGACCCGGCCGTCCGACACGGCTGTCCCACCCCGCTGGCCGACATTGCTGTCCGACCCCGCTGGCCGGCATCGGTTCAACGAGGTCTCCGACACGGCAACACGCGCTTCCGCCTGAACTGTAGGCCGATTATAATTGACCGATACATATATATAGCTGCATGTCGTCTGAGGTATTTTGGGGAACTGTCGCATGTGGGTGCCGTTTTCTATATGTTATGTGCGTCAATACAAGTCTGTTGTGTGTTTGTGCTTCTGCGCGCTGCTTCTGCCTCTTTCTGGAGTGATCCTGCACCCAATAACATCACAACGTGAATTATATCAATGAAAAGGGCGTTTTCTTGCAAAACACCCTTTTTAAGGAATGAAGTGCGCGAATTATAGGCGCATAAAGACAGTTTATTGGATTCAATTTCTTATGCAGCACAGCCACTCGGTGAAAAAGTGAAAAAACCTAACTTTCTAGTTTTTGCAATTTGTCATGCTAGAAAGCTCTGCAGCGCGAAGCAGAGAGTTAGCCTCCCTCTCGATAGGTTTCAGAACAGTGGGTGCAACAGGTGGCCAGTGATAGATGATCCGGATTCAGCTGTGGTTACATGCACACTGCTTCCCTCGTTTTTCTTTTTTTTTTCCACGAAGTTCGCGCCCACAACTTGGTAACAAGCATACATCGAGGACCGAATGTAAGAAATCGCGTTAACTTTATGCCGAGCACTATAAAGAGTCGCTTTTTCGGCTATTGCGGCTCATTGACTCGTCACAAGATAAAACGATAAATAGCCGAAGCAAAAGCAACAGTCGTCTGTGTGTATATATATACCTGCCTTCGAATCCACACAATTGGCGCGCCCGCCGAGCGTCGTGTTCTGTGTTCTTCTCTACGGTGAAACAAAATTCTGTCGCCTACCTCCATACGTTGAAGACCGTCTGTCTTTCCTCGGCACCACAATCCTGCTTCTGTGAAATGGGGCTGGACAAAAATAATTTCAGCGTTCGGGATTTTTATTTATAAAATGAATTTCGTTTTGGATTATATATATATATATATATATATATATATATATATATATATATATACGCCACTACGACCAGCAACCCACGTGCTCCACTCCGAAACCCCCAATAAAACATAAGAATAAATAAAAATCCCAAATGCTGCAAGTATTTTTCTCCGGCACCATTTCATAGAAGCAGGGTTGTGGTGCTGAGGAATGACAGACGGTCTTCCACGTATGAAGGTAGGCGACAAAATTTTGTTTCAGCGCAGAGAAGAACAGAGAACACGACGCTCGGCGGGCGTGCCAATTGTGTGAATTCGAAGGCCGGTACAAGGTGCCCAGGAGTAAATCGTGGCGCCTGGGCCAAATTTCAATATTTCGTTTTTCTTAGAGTTGCCGATGGTGCTCTTGGCCAACTGGTGCGACGATTTCACTACTCCGCGCGGCGTATCTTGATGCTTCACGTCGGCCTTTCCGGAATTTTTCATCCCCCAAGATAAGCTGAGCCCCCGATTTTATGCATTTTTATTATTTTCTTTAAAAGGCAACATTTGCAGAGCAGTAGTCGGTCGTTTCATTTCTTGAAAGGCTATCAGGACTATTTTGTACTTGTTTCATTGAGAAACATTCATTCTAGGTTTACTGGAACAACGTTGCATAGAAAGAGAGAGAAAGACGGAGATAAAAGAGATGAGAAAGGCAGGAAGGTTAATCGGAAGATACATATCCAGTTTGCTATCCTGCACTGGGGAAGGCGATGCTTCGTGTAATGCGGTTCGTGAATATAGGTTGTAGCCGACTTATTCATGAGTGATGACCTTTTCAGCTACTAAAGTGGGACCCCAGTAATATTTGCCACTGCGATACTTATGTTAATGCCAGATGCGCGTTTCTCAGATTTTTTTTTCGACAAAATGCGTGGTCATTTCATGTTTACCTCGTAACAACAGGCAGTAGAGATATATCTAGACAGTAGAGAAATATCTCTACTGGAGATATTTCCAGTAGAGACGGCGCATTGAACGTTACACATACTTAATTCTCTTATGCATCCTGCCGAACAGGGGAACTGGTGATGCTATCGTAGAGAAGCTATAATAAAGAAAAAGTGGACAGGAGGGGAAAAAATTAGAGGAGGATAATCTGCGCTAATATCCCCATAGAGCTACTCTCACTTAAACATGAAGTCCGAATATACAGTTACAGCTGTGCTAAGGGTGCATGCGCTTGCAGACTTTTGTCCACAGTTGCAGTTTTTTTTTAATGCTGTGGGACTCGTGAGGCACCCTAATGGGCAAACATTGTTGCGCTGTCTTTATTTTTCAGCTGTGCGTCTGAAGGTCTCGAAAATTTTTGTTTACCATACCCCAGCGCTTTAATAATGCGGTCGATATACGTAATAACGAAAAAGCGAGCATCTTTAGTTTGTTTTGCATGGTAAGGTTGCTCCATTTTTGCAAAATGCCAGCAGCCAGGTTTCCAGACGCCTACCATACTTTTACGGTCACGCGTTGATTGATCCTGTAAGAGAAAATGTACGACACATCTATTCATCGCATCACAGCTTACATAAGGCACTTCATGAATAGTGCAGATACGGCTAGAACTGAATCTTGCGGATTCTCAGAAGCGGACATTGAAAGCGTCTTCTTCAGCTGCATATTCATCCCATTGGCAGCCAGATGGGATGGATGGAGAACCTGGTTTCTTAGCATCTGCTCATGACCACTAGTATTGTGCTGCAGGCCCACAGACGCTGTACAGTTTTCTCAACATTTGAGTTACAGCTCAATATGCATATCGTTTAGAAAGACGGTGGCAGGAATACCTGCAGGATTACAAACCTCACAAGCATACTGGTTTTTCATGCAGGTTACCACGTAGATTTGACTTGCAGGCTTTCGCGCAACGTTCTCATTCTTCTCGAATATATTTGCCTGAATGGTGTCTACATCACTCTTGGTTGTAGGATCGGCGTATATATTCCGCACGAAACACATTGCGCTTTCAGTTTCGTGCTATGCACAGACTCAAAAAATTACAGGGTCTCTTAAGAGGTGAACGGCGAAAGCCTACTCTTCCTCCTCTTATCATTCGCCTCTTTATCTTTGCCTCTTCGCTTTTGCTTCTTTCTTTTAGCTATTACTGCTAACTACTAAGCATTTTTAGTCATTTGTAATCAATTGTGGTCATTACACGCCGTTGTTAGACATGTTGGTAATACCGTAGTCATTACTAGTCATTACAAGTCATTTCAGTCATTATTAGTAATTACTGGTCATTGCTAAGCATGTTTAGTCATTTCTAGTTCATTGTATTTGTTAGAAGTTTTCGTTAGACATATTGATCATATTGTAGTCATTAGTAGTCATTGCAATTCATTTCAGTGATTATTAGTCATTACTGTTCACTAAGTATTTTAGTCATTTGTAATAAATTGCGGTCATTACAAGCCGTCGTTAGACATGTTCGTCATATCATAGTCATCAGTAGTCATTACAAGTTATTTTGGTCATTATTAGTCATTACTCATCACTAGTAAGCATTTTTAGTCATTTGTAATCAATCGTGCTCATTACACGCCGTCGTTAGACATATTGGTCCTTTCGTATCCTTAGTAGTCATTACAAGTCAGTCACTAGTAGTCATTACTACTCATTACTAGATATTTCTAATCATTTCTAATCAATTGTGGTCATTACAAGCCGACGTTAGACATATTGGTCATTTCGGAATCATTAGTAGTCATTATTAGTCATTTCTAGTCATTACTCACCTCTACCAATCTTTATTGTAAGGTTATCATTCACTTACTTTCACTATCAATGATTTTTCATTCTTTAATCTGTCTTTAATGTGTCTTTAATCTGTCTTTAATCTGTCCTTAATCTGTGTTCATATGGCGTGATGGCGCTTCGACGGACACTCCGGCGGTGAGGTCTGCTGACAAAAACTTCACCATGAGCCGAGAAAGGCCTTCGCCTTAAAAATTATTAGGAAGACAAGGACACTAGGCAATCACGTAACTGATCGTTAGCACGCATTACTATTGCGTTCTAGTTGCTTCCTAAGAATAACAAACACATAATTTCGTGGAAGAGCAGCGCTATATAACAAGTGCATCTACATGTCTTGCACGCTCTCTTTATAGTTATTCAAGTACCTGCCATCGAGGGCACTTACCTGTCCATGGATATAGCTACCAGTGTGTTGATGGAGGCACTGACTGCTACGCCTTGAAGGTACGACACCGTCTTGCACATGAACCAGCCAAGCATCCAAGCTGCGCACAAAGAAATTGAAAAAGGTGACGCATGTGACAAATTTCGCAGAAAAATAATAGTGGAAAATGTCTTTTCATTTGTTCATTCACTACATAAGAGGCAATCAAAAACAATATTTCCCTCGAGTGTGATACAGGTGGCACGCTTTCTTCATCAATGAAGTTCGATGACTATTAGAAATAAAGCTGGATGTGTTTTTTTAAAAAAGAGCGTAATAATTAATTTTAAAATCTACACAGTGGAGCGTCAAAGCCTCGCGACCGATGAGCATTACCAGGATACCTTAAGGCAACACAAGCACGCGAAGCTACATGCGCAAGATAGTTCACGTGCGTGCCCATGATGACGTGAGTTCCATCGCTGAATTGTGGAGGAAAAGAAACAAATACTATAGAAGCAAACCATCCCGAACGCTCTGCATATCTGCACCGCAACAGCTTCACATAAAGCGTTATGTATCCGAATACCACCTTTCTGTGGAACGTTTTGCCTTCCATCTCCATCCCGCCCTCTTCCGCATCATGCTCAGATGCGCTATGCGAGCAGAGCTTCATTCATGCTTTACTAGGCGAGCCTTTTTACGAGCCCATTTTTGCTATAGCTGGACTGGAAACAAACAAAAATAGAAAACAGGCAGTCCGATTATAGCCCGCCTGTGATTATTCATAGTGTGTGAAATCTTTACAGGGCTTTGGCAGCCCCTTAGCTGCACACATGTGTGGCCAGGCCAGGCTATGTACAGAGCAATAAAAGAAACATAGGTGCGGACAATTACGCAACCACTCCAAAGCGTTGTGTCGCTTCCAGGTTCACCTGCATACAGTGGCTGCATAAAGACTGCAGATACATACTTTGGACTACTCCATGTTTAGAAACCGGCTACAGTGTGATTACCCATCTCCCTCATTGTAATTACTCGTAAAATGAGTTCATCACTGTTTGCTGATGTTCACGCTTCAATTCTTGAGCATTTTACATGGCGTTACTCAGTCCCGAATCTCACCAATTCACAACGGCACTCAGAAACGCTTACCAAAATGTAGTCTAAAACAGGTATTTTATAAACGTTTATTAGCAGAATGTTTACACTACCAGTACAGGGACATATGCCCATGGTGTGGCGCAAAACCAACCCTTTATCATATCACGTGGGAATGCAGCAAAAACAAGACATTCCAGAATATAGAAAATCCGAGTGCGGAGCAGTGGGAGAGTGTGCTCTCCAGCGGCAACCCATGCCTCCAACGAGGGCTGGTACACCATGCCCGACGAGCAGCCACGCTCAGTGGTGCCCTGGAATAGGGGCGCTAACCCTGCAAGACGGGAGTCACCATCGACAAGAAGAATATGGAAGTACTCGGTCTGACCGCTGAATTACTCTGTTAATTAGAGCAATAAAGTGTATCCTATCCTATCCTATCCTATCCTATCCTATCCTATCCTATCTTTACACTAGGAAATGAAATACCCCCCGAAATATAATACTCGAAGCACCGAGGGATAACTTCTTCCAGATAGTAGCAGTATAAATAAAGTGTGATGGATAAAAATCCCAAGAAGAGCACCAGTTTATAGTCGCGCATTTGTGCCATGCAAGCTACCAAGCCAACACACACAAATTCTTTATAGAACGCAAAATCTTTCACGCGGATGAAACCAGCTGTGTGTTGTTAGCAGCCACTTGACGCACGTCTCAAGCATTTTCTGTTATCTCTTATTGAGGCCACTATTTCAACGGGTGATTCTTAGAGCCCATTTGAACTCATGTATTTGAGCCAGATGCAGCCAGCTGGGTATATCACAGCTCCTTTTATTTTCGCCTTAAGGAAAAGCCTCCCAAATTTCAAGAACGCCGACGTTTCGGCCCGCTTCCGTGCCGCAACATCGCAGCTCTCGAGCACGCGGCGAACCAACTATATGCGCTCCATAACAAAACAAACCGGTTACATCAATTCAACCAGGAATTTATCTTTTTGTATTATTAACTGTGTTTAAGGAGAGGTTGGTGCCTATGCGTGGCACCGGCTAATCATCTTCTCTTGATAGTTATCGTCGGAAAGTTGTCAACAATCACGAAACTGGACAAATAAACACATGAATGAGCATTCACATACTAAGTCTCAATTCTGCAATATAAATAAATGGTCGCGCCACAGAAGAGTTCAAATTACATAAATACTCACAAAACCGAAGTGCTCACACGCAACACATGAGTTCACGCAGCATAAATGTTCACAAAACCAAGACGTTCACACAGAAGGTGCTCGACACTTGAGTGCCGCACTCTAAATGCAACAAATACAAACGCTACATGAACACGAAGACACAATGAACATGCAGTTGAGGGCGCCTATTCATATCAACAATGCGAGCTAAAACTATTCTATGACTTAGTATATTTCTAATATTTTTTATTCCTCTAAAAATTATACTAAGGCACGCGCAGCGATCATTTGAAGTTTTTCTGTTGGCCATGGACCTAAAATTTTTACTAAGTATAGTGGCCGTCGAGCCAAGCCATGTAGTTCTTTCGAAAAGTTGTTGCGGGGAGCAGTGTGATTTTTATAGTCTAGAGGAAGGTGTTCTATGTCTTCTTCAGCCTCTTCACATGAGCATGTAGCACTGTTAGTTTTTCTTATCCTATACAGGAAGCTTTCTGTATCGGCAGTGCCTAGTAGAAGCCTATGAACTATTGTTTCATTGGATCGACTAATATTAAACGGAATATGGATTCTATTCCAGGATGTATATTATATAACTGAGAGTTCTGCGCATCATTTATGAACAAAGTTTCCTTGGACAATCTACCGCATAGTTTGTTCAATAGACATCGCGCATCACTCGCTGCTAGAGGATGTAGTGATAATTCATTCTCTTGATGTGCTGCACGTGCCATGTGACCGGCGGTTACATTTCCTATGATTTCACAGTGACTTGGGATCCACTGCAAAGTTATGTTGTGTCGTTGATCTTTCGCTATGGCGTATGTCTTCTGTATTTCGTATGTCAATGTGCTGTTTGTTTTTCTTAAGCTGATTTCATTTGAGCACAACAATGAGGCCTGTGAGTCACTTATGAGTCACATTCCCCAGCGAAGTGGTTTTGACTGCTGACATATGCAACGTAAAGCAGAAAGTCTTGCGTAAAGTTCTGCCGTTGTGGACGTTGCAAACTGGCAAAGTTTATAGGCGCTTTCTCTTGGTTTGCAGGTATAAAACGCAGGTGTAGAGCTTTGTTTCCAGCATGATCCATCGGCATACACGTGAATGCGATCTACGTACTTAGTATAAAGATAACTATGGACATATCCCATTTGCGACCTGCTCCAGTAATTGAAGTGACTGTGTCTGGAATCACTAGTCGCCATGGTGGATGAGTTACGCAAGTAGGCCAGTATTCGTAAGCAGGCAGTAAGTTTTTGCACCGCCGTATTTCTTCATGTATGCGTGCAGAGGTTCTATCCTGAAGGTGTTGGCATAGCGGATAATTAGCGTGTTCCGTAGCCAAACAAAAAAGATGACGACAAATTTCCGTAAATATTAGTGCATGAAAAGCTGGTTGGCGGGACTCAGCAATTACCAAAGCACTGGCAGATGCACGCGAAACACCGATACATATGCGAAGGCTTCTGGCCAGCAATCTTTGAATTGTTTCCTCTAGATTACAGGATATTCCATGTAGCACAGCAGCAGAATATGTTATTCTTTGTCTAATGATTGCCGAGTGAATGCGTAGTAAGGAAGAAGTTGAAATACCCCATCTCACTTCAGCAAATCGACGAAGAATGTTGATTAGGGAGTTGAATTTCTTCTCTAATGCATTTATTTGGTGTCGCCACAAAACAACTGCCAGCTACGAGCTTCGCCTCTAGCATGAGAGCAGGAAAGTTTGTGACAGCGATAAACAATCTGCAAGAGCCAAGTTATCAAGAAGCATAGCATCGATCCGCCGCATCAGGCCAACCAAAGCTGCTGCACGAATGTAGCGGCCATTACGAAGGAAAGCGACATGTCGCATTCATGAGCGAGACTGGCCATCGCATGGGCGGAATGCATTCGCAGCACGTTTGGGAGAAGCACAGCATTTGCGAGAAAGCGTGAGGCCACGTCGGCGTTTTTTTTTTTCCAAAACTTCCCAGGCTCTATTTCTTAAGAGGAAAAGAAAGATATGTTCAAGATAGCACGCTAATGCAACTGAAAGTGGTATTCTGAAGCATACTCTAAAAACTTCGCATTCACATGTTTTACGTAAATTTAATAATAAAATATTCGTTAACATCTACTTATTTTAAAAGCTAGTTTTTGAACAGTTAGAAAAAATACTAGATGCTTGTTCAGCCGGTTGTGTGGTTTCAATCGCGGAAACCATAGCAGAGAGAAATAGAGATCAAATTTATGTAGTCTCCTTTCTTTTTGGTTTGTTTTCAAGATTGGTGCATGTGAGCAGGGAGATCCTGTACACACTACTGTGTTCTTTACTGCATCTCAAGTGCAGTAACGTAAGCTGAGAAACACCCAAATTTCTGCATTTTATACGCAACTTGTCTTGGTCAAAGTAGGGGGCGTCATCCCCAGTACTATTTGAAGTGCACAACAGCCTTCCTCAAGCAGTGCGCAGCCCACAGCTTACGTGTGTACGTTGAACATGCGATCTTCGACACAAGACGCTCATATTCAAATCTTTTAGCTAATATAAGATTATGAATGTTTCAAGGGATCTTATTTTATATCCTATGGGTTGCACGTGGCATAACGTGCTAATGAAATTCATCCTCAGCCTATTTTTACCTCCACTGCGGGACGAAGGCCTCCTACTGGCGATCATGAATTCTTGTTCCTATGCCAAGCTATTGAACATTACTTTTATCTTCTGCATATTAATGTCCAACCCTACTCTTACTTTCTCGGTTAAGGCCCTCAATCATTTTTGCAGTTCGTCAGCAGTGTTGCTGAACAGAGCAATGTACAAACCAAAGTTGATGTATTCACCGTTGATCGCCCCACCTAAGCCTTCCCAGCATAATAGATTAACTCCTTCCCCTAAACATTCAATGAAGAGCAGTGGAGAGACTGTGTCCTTGTCTGACCCCTTTCTTGATAGGTCATTTTCATATTGTGTGTGTGTGTGTGTGCGTGGAGAAGCAACGTAGCTAAGGAACCTTAGTAATATTGTCGAAGAAATTAACGTGCGCCTCCTGTACTTGATTATGGAATACCTTCATGACTGCTGGTATCTCTACTGAATCAAATGCCTTTTCATAATCGAAAGCCATGTAGGGAGCTTGACTGTATTAGGCAGCTTTCTCAATTATCTGACTGATGACATGAACGTGATCCATTGTAGAATACCCCTTCCTGAAGCGAGCCTGTTTTCTTGGTTTATTGATGTGAATCGTTGCTCTGAATCTATTGAAAATTAGCTTGGTGAATATTTCATACAATACTGATACCAAGCGAATGGGCCTATAATTTTTCAGTTGTTTAACATCTCCTTTCTAATGGACTAGTATAATGTTGACATTCTTCCAGCTCTCTAGTGAACTTGAGGTCGTGAGGCATTGCGTGTAAAGGGCCTTTTCAAGCTTAATAAATTCTGCATCATTTACTAAATCGATTGGTATTCCTCCTTCTCCCGACGCTTTTTCCCGGGACATGTCTTGCGAGAACTTTCTAACTTCGTCGCTAGTTAAAGAACGTGCCATCACTACATTCAGTGATGGTAGCATGGCTAATATTACGAATGAAATGACGATATATTGAAGCTTAAGGGCTCGTTCTATGCAATTGTTTCAATAGTAACATGCGAAGTGTGTCTATTAGCAGTCGCTTCTAGTGGTCAGGTAGGTCACTTCGTAAAGTAACAGCCCTGAGGGCTCCTCGCGGACAGTTTTCGGGCCGGGAGATGTCCAGAGTAGATGATGCGTAGTTGCTGCACACGAAGGGCAGAACACTTCCGACACCGTTTTCAGATCGTAGTATCTGTGTGAAATTGACGTCAAGAGTAGCGGCTGCTGCAGCTCACGTATCCGGACAAAAACTTCCTCCACCCAAGAAAGGGTGTGGGGACGAGAGTAGACACGCTCGGTAAGGGAGGGGGTGGAATTGCAGTACGCCTCTCCTGCTGAAGCGAAGATGGAGATGTTAGCGAGAAAAACATCTAGTTACCTACTCTCCACTGGAAGAAGGCAACATGGTATTAGCGATCGGATTGCGGAAATTAACCAGCACGCGGGTAGGGACATGGCACTTATTGTCACTTTTTTACAGATTTTCGCACTCCATGCATAAATAGTGGGGTGCCGGTATTACTCGAGGGCGGGCTTTACACGAGTAACTGCGGTATATATATATCAAGACGTCTGTGTCGACTATTGGTGTACAGAAGCCTGAACGTACCACATGCGTGGAGGAGGTCTAGCACTTTCTGCAGTTCTTGACAAAGTGTGTCAAGGTCTACATGAGGTGACAACAGTGTGGCAATTTGAGCACAAATAAGAAGTCAGGTGTCAGACGGGTCTTGCAGCTTTTACAGTATACAGGCACTAAGGCAATACTAAACAATTGTGGCAGAACGAAGAATCTCGGTACACGACGGCTTCAATGAAAGATACAAATTCATGTCAATCACTTAAAGCGGCAAACCGATGCTTTCCATGTTTTGTAAGATAATCTCGTGTTGTACATTATCTCACACTTTATCTATGTTTGCAGCCACCGCTATCCATTACCTAACTTAGTCACGTCCAGCCAGTTGAAAGACGGGTAGCACGATGTTGCTTTTAGAATAAAAGCTGACGGCCGCCTGGTTAGGAAATTCTCCGACGTATGGTATAGCGCTAGTCGAATGTATGATGATGGGTATACGTGGTTACCACCACGCTCCAAGACCCGGAATGTGCGCCATAATTTTTTGTTTCCTCCATCAGAGCCAAGGTACTCACATCGCTCTCGCCACTGAGAACCGAGTTTCCAGAAAATACGGACCCGATGTGCTGCAAGCAACCGATATGGAGGTATGTGTTGCGTGGTCCTGGCCGGACTTGTTACAACCGCAAGTATATTTTTCGCTGTTGTGTGTAACATTTGCGGAGGTATACTAACATTACAGGGACGTTGAAGGAAATGTATGTGGCGGCCTTTGGTCGGTTTTTCTGTTCTCGAACCTCATTTCTCATCTGGAATCTAAGTTATGTCAAAAACAATAAGCCCCCCCCCCCCCCCCGCCCCTTCCTTCTTTAGGGGAGCACACCCTTACCTCATTAGTGCAAAATCAATGTACGCACGTTTGGTTGGCCGAACGGCACTATTGACTTTAGTTCTCACAATTTATTCATACTATAGTGTCTTTCCGTGCTAAATTTGTCATCCGGCTCGGTTGTGAGGGCGAAGACGCGCGAACTTCGCATTGATGCGTTTCGAGTTGAAAAATCAATCCAGAGCTTTCCTCGGATTTCACTTCAAGTGTTAATCACAGAATCGAAAGTTTGAATTTTTAGAATTTGAAGCAGGTACTTTTTCCCTCGGCTAGAAAGTCTGCCTTCAAAACACGCCGAGTGTTGCAACTTCAAGTAGAAAGAAGCAAACAAACAAACAAACAAACAAACAAACAAACAAACAAAACAAACAAACAAACAACGAACGAACGAACGAACGAACGAACGAACGAACGAACGAACGGCAATGGCAATGGCAATGGCGAAGCAAATGGCAATGGATTAAATAACCTCTTTCGTTTTTACTATCATTCCTAAATTAGTAATGCTGATCAGTACTGACCACTAAACGAAATCTTTAGAATCAGTGATTTAGGTAAGGAGTTAAAGCATCATTCCGGAGACTTGTCAACGAACACTTTCAAGCTTTATTTATGGGCCACGTCCACTAATATGTGCGAGCGAGGTCAGTTAAAGGAAAGCAACGTAGATCACCTTATAGTGAGCTGTTCAGTTACGTGCCATTCCTTTTTGAGTTACACGTAGTTGCTTTGAAGGTTATTGTGGTATTATTCTGAAAACAGTACATAGACCGTCGAGTAATTCACCAGCGGAGAGCCCTGATAGAAACCGGTCTGGGGCCAGTATTTACAAAACATCTCTTCAGTGCCGTTCGCGGTTGAACCAGGGGTTGTAGATCTAGTTATTACGGCGATCGCTATTAGGAGTGCCGGTGCCCGAACGCCGGTCAAAAAAGTAATTGTCTTATGTAAGAGAAGTTATGCGATACACGGCCTTCTTTCGTCAGTTCTTGCATAATGGTGAAAGTTGTAGATACTGCGGGAAAAATGGTTTTATGCATTTCAAAAAAGGCCGAGACTAAAGTAACAATGTCTGCAAACGTCAGTGTTGCCCTAGACACCATGTACAAAAACTACGATATGATTAATAGACACGCCATAGCGGCGGACTCCGAATACATTCACTTGGGGTTTCATAACCTGCACAGAAATCTATTTGCACGAGCGTTCTTGAATTTCGCCCCTATCAAAATGAGGCCGCCGCGACCGGGATCGAACATGCGACCTTGAGCTCAAAAGAGCAAAGCCACAGCCGGTAAGCTACCACACCCAGTATGCGCAAGACTTTATTCACCCATCGTCAACAGATTGACAGATGATCTCGCTAATGTTTTCGTGGTACCAATGATGACATGATACCCTGTTTAAACTATCGATGCGATGGGCAAAATGATGAGCTGGTGTAGACTGTAGGAACAACTTGCGAGCCTGCAACAGCCACATCAACGACACGTGTTCAACCAACCGATGAAGTTGCTGAATAATGTTTTTATCTATAGTCTATAAACCTGCGAACTTGCTTCAAAATTTAAAAAAGAACAAAATGTTCCTTCTGCGGAAATAAGCAAGAAACTTGGTGAGTGTGCAGAGCAACAAAACAAGGGAGCTTTATACCTCAGGCCGACGTATCTGCCTTCGCTCAATAAATTTCCTCTCTCTGTATTGGATTCCTTAAAGCGCTTACGAGTCCTTGTGCGGTGCATTTCTTCTTTGTAGCATATAAAATGTTCGTTCAACTTCAGTTCTGGGGCAGCTTAAGAGTGTATTACGTTGCTTAGCGGAAGACGTCCACAAGATCTCTCCCCTCCCCTTACAAAAATTTGAACTGAAACAGAAAGACACTATAGTCACTGATGCGCGGTTACAAATGTTTCAAAAGTAATAAGTCCCGTATCAGTATACCTTTGCTTTCTTAAGTTAAAGGAGGCTCAAATAAAATATAGTATTGGTAAAATATAGGGATACAAAACATCAAGCGAGTGCTGCTGGACGAAAAATCGATATGACTTCGATCGCGCTATAGACGAGATGACAGAGTGGAAAGAAGTGTATTCGTCGCTGGCAACATCAAAACAAATACAATCTCTCGTCTCCCTGCGGGGGGCGTGGCTAGTCCTGACTCTACAGCCACCAAAGAAGCTAGAGCTGCCCCCATGTTCGAGAAATCGATCCTTTAATTTGGTACACATAGGAAGAAAGTTACGGGACTGAGTTTTGAGAAACATTTCTTTCACATATGACATATAGGGGTAGTTCGACTTTGTGACACGATTCCTATTCACTTGTGTGGACAGCCTATACGTGAGCCTGCCAGAACAGCTACCTGACGTCTTATTACAATCTAAACGTCAGCAAATGGGCATCTTATTGAGTTCAAACGCTGCTGCTATCGAAATATTGATCTGTGCATTATTAAATAAAGCACTGACTACTGTTACAGCATGCAAGTCAGATTAATAAGAACAACTCTTGCTGAAACTTTTGCTGTTCAGCTGCCGAATAGAATTTTCGTGTAAGCTTGTTGTTGGGATGCAATCGACATTTACGTGCACTGTTTGGCAGACACAACAGACATCTCAGACACTAACAAGAGGGCTTATGAGCAAAAGACATGTGTATTTGTTCACGTGAGACATCTTTGAACTCGGTCAGCATCGGGGGTCGCTTGCTAAAACCGCATCTAAGGAAAATGCGCAACACTATTATCGCTTATGTCTTTGCAACCGTACTACACAGGCGCCCTACTTCTCGTTGTGTATTGGAAAGGAGCAATCACTCGATCATGCATGGGTTGCACGCACAAATGTCGGCGTTGTCGCGTCACGCATGACGCAATCGGAGCTAAATTTAGCCTATCGCATGGCGGCATAGCTCGGTAGGTAAGTTTGTCGATCCGAGTGGGAGTGGTCGCATCTGAGAGAGCTTACGTTGTCATAGTAAGTATAATCCATCAAATTTAAACCTGTGCTAATAAGGACTTATAAGGATTACAAGTGTGGAATTTCTTGCACAAGTTTGACGCTTGTCCGGCTATGGCGCCCCTGCATTCGATACGTAGATTCCAGAAATAACGCGAAGCGACTCAGGCAGCAAGGCAGAGATGCCAATTCATGCCCACGACCTTTGAAGACGTCAGGCCCACTAAGAATAGGCAGCGAGCATGATTTGCAAGATTCCAGAAGAAAAGTAGAAATATTCCTCTAAAGAAAGGGGTCAGGCAAGGAGACGGAATCTCTCCAATGCTATTCACTCAGGTGATCCTCAGGTGATCGACATTAATCCGGAGTCTCCCACTACGGCTTGGCTCATAATCATATCGTGGTTTTGGCTCGCGAAACCCTAGAATTAAAGTTTATTACGAGCTTTGTCATGCGCGCTAGCGCTTGCGCAACCCTAGTCTGAGCGCAACAGACTCACGGACTCAAAGATATTGTTCTGTGACGTCGTCATTTATTGCACCGCATTTAATTTTTCATTATTTTTTTTCGCCCTTCGCTGTTGGCTCAGACATGGCTCGGATGCCTGCGTGGTTCCACTATCACTGGAATTGGTTGCAATAAAAAAAATCCGAACTTTCACGTGCCGAAACCCCGATCTGATCATGAGGCACGTCTTTGTGGCAGACTCCTAGGTTTGGCCACCTGGGGGTTCATTAAAATGCGCACAATGCACGGTACGCGAGCGCTTTTTGCAATCCGCCACTGTCAGCATGTGGCAGCCATAGGCGAGATTAAAGGCACGCGTGGTCGGAAGCGCAGCGCCATTGCCACTGAGTTTCCATGGCTGATAAGTCACCGAGCTTGAAGTGTGATAAAATGAAGAAGAAGAATAGAAAATGAGTCGGAAAGTTACAAAATGCAGATCACGGCGCCATATTCTCTAACGATCGACATCTTTCCTTTCCTTGATTTCTTCATCCTATTTTTCCGTCTTTCGTTATTGTCTAGGACGCGACTCGGAGGCCGCCACGGCATTGTTATCTCTGAGATGGACCACGTAGCATGACGCGCGATAAGAAAAGATTAAAACATGAAATCTCATGTTATACAATAAGGGCCCTGGTTAGCAGCCTCATTACTCCTTGGCAAATTGAATAGAGAGACCACAAAGAAACGCATTTTTTTTTAAATAAGTTTTCTTCACAAGGCAATAATATACAGGAAAACATTCAAAGGTGAGAACTACTAGTCAGACTTCCTGTGTACGAATATTTATTAAATACGAAGCAAAGTTTGGGTCCCGAACCCTATGAGTGATAAAAATGTGCAACTAAAAACGTAGGCAGCAAGTAAATGCCAAAATATGTGGACAAAAAAAGATAACATCAAAGAATTTACGTAAAACGTGTGGCATGAAGAGAAATAAGTAAAAAAAAGATATTTACAGAAATACGTATAGGCAACACATGCAGAATACATTATGTGAACAGCAGAACAAAACTACAGTGACGAAAATTTGTTGCGTTAGCATTACGCCGCGCCTCATTGAGGACCCAACGGTGCGTACTAACTTGCGGAAATGAACGCGCGCCGGGAAAGGTGCTTTCGCAGCAAGAATTTTCTGCTGCGCCATTTTTTCGCGGCACCGCCTTTCCGCAAACCCTAGCGAGCGTGCATAAACTTGCATAATTGATCTTAATTAAATAATTAAGCGCAATATAAAACATACCCTAAGGAGCGCCACATGACGCCAAACTATATGTCGGTTGTCTCATTCTGTTACAGTTAACCATTTTTTTTTTTCAAATCCTTGGTTCAAGTTACGTGAAACACGCTGTATGTATATATCTTTTTATCCCCCCTTCACCCTTCCCCTCGTGCAGGGTAGTCAACCGGAACTACCTCTGGTTAACCCCCCTGCCTTTCTATTCATCCTTTTCTCTCTATATATATCCGCTTTTTTCCGCTTTGACACTTCTAATGCTAACGCATCAAAAAAGTGTGGTCGTGATAATCAGTGCAAAAAATTCCAAAGTGCACAGTACGGTGAAATGTAACGCGTCAAACATTAACTTGCACTGCTTCACGCGGTGTCCTCGGCAGCTGACGCGCTTGGGAAGTCGAAACCATGCTCGCGTCCCTGGCCCCGGCTGTCCCGCTGCCGAAGTGGTCACTGAAGTTTCCGAGCCGACGCTATGGCTAGCTAGCCTGTTGCCCAAAGCAGTCGGGCAGCTGATGAGCCTGTACTTTCAGCTGTGTGAAGACCGCGTTGCTGGAACGCGCGTGGGAACAGTGGCGGGCCGTTTTACTGACAGCCAACGAATTCCCACGGAATTGGGCCGACTACATATTATAAGTCGCGCCGCCGCCGTACCGTGACCAGGACAAACTCCGTCAGTGGGCTTTCGGGGACCAGCATTACCATCTTTATTAAACGATCCGAACACGTCTTGAGGATATCCCCAAGTTGTTATTAATAATTAAGTTAATTAATAGTTAACAGCTAGTATTAGAGTGTCACAAACGTATGCCAACAGTTTTTAATTGTATTGTGCCTATATATGTTGTCCTTTCCTCACTAAGTTCACCTCCAAGTCCTAAAATGATAAAGTTTCCTCTTTGTCTCTTCTTTGTGTATGAGCCTTAGCACCACATATGGAAAAGCCCCTATAGCGGTGCCACCACGCGTAGGACGATTCTCTGCTGCGACACCGATACCGCGCAAAACAGTGCAAGACTTACTGCGCATAATATTACCAGTTATGGAGTCACTCATGCGTATTATGGGCGAAACCACCATTCTTTCATTTTTTAAAGAAACCTCACACAACACATTTTGGGATTTCTACGCCAGATGACGGCGGACAGCGGAGGACGTGAAAATGATTAGAGAAGTAAACCGATAATAGCTAGCTGCGGGTACAAAAAAGTTTCTAGGCTAGAACTGTTCTTACAAAAACAGCTTCCAACGAATCGTTATTTTGGACATTTTAGCGAACTATTAGCGAAGTCGGCCAGCCAATAGAAAAAATATTTGTGAATTCTGCCCCTGATACGTGTTCCGGCCGTTATGGCAAAATTAAGCTGCCTGCGAACGTTTTAACACTAGTGATATGTTTACCTAAACAGAGTGCTGAACAATGGGAGGAACTGCTGTCCAGCTACCGCTGCGGAGAACAGCTAGGTCTAGTGCGGCGTGCACGACGGACAGCAGAGGCCAGCGGAGCCCTGGACTGAGGGCAGCCGGCATTTGCGATAGAGGACGTACGAAGCAGCGGGTGAAGACCTCTGGGGAAGGAGGAAAACTACCCTGAAGAATCTGCCCCCACCGCAGAAGAACACAGTTACTAGAGCTCCGTCAATTTTTCACTCATTACGCAAACAAAGGACAGTTGTAGAGTGTTCAGCGACTGAAACGCGATACTCGGACAACATAGCGGCCGGTAATTTCGTGCGCCACCGGTGGGCGCTCGTGACACTGAGATGATGTATTTTTGTGTCAGATGAAAGCGAGAATCTTTTTCATGCATCCTCAGCGATCACCAAGCGATCACCAAGCGATCACCGGCGGCGCAAAAGGTGCCGGCCGCCACGTTCTCTGAGTATCGCGTTTCAATCGCTGAGCACTGTACAGTATGTAAATCAGTTGTGAATTTGGACAGTTGTAAATAATATATAGGATTTCTTGTCGACCAGTATGTCAAGGTCACCCCCTTTCAGAAAAAAAAAACACGACGGGGTACAGACGCACACATCGTCTTAATTGCTTGTCGGTCACGTTTCAGCTCATAGTCAGCTCCTCATGCGCGATCGAAACCCCCTGGTTGCAAATCACAAAGAGAAAAGCACCGGACCTCAGAGTTGCAATTAGGCCCCGTGCACGGCTAACTTCGACCTTGTCTCTGGTTACAGGGCGCCGCACAAAATCGAAGGCTAGGCGACCTATGTGCGCGACCCTTAGCCCGGTGACTACCAGCATGCAACATGCATGGGGCCTCGCAATTCACAGGAAGCGCTACCGTCGACGAGAGATGAGCAGAGGTGGCTTTCAGAGCGGCCGCACAGTAACCTATACGCACGATTGGCTTCCCGTTTTCTCTCTCCCTGTTTGCTCTCGCCTTCTTATTTTCGCCTTTTCCTAGTCATTCTCGGGACGAATCTTGAATAATTCATCCGGTCGGCCCGAAATCGTTTGTCGCCATCGACACAGTACATATCCGCCGAATAAGAACCAAGGACCCCAGAATTTGTCACATCCGGCGCTTCTTTTATGTCGTTCGGGCACTTTATTTTTCTCTCTATCTACTGCCTCTACAGCCACGTCCGTACCCGCGTGTCCCCCCAACATTGGCGTCGTCCGTGTACGGTTCGCGTCACTGAATCCCGGGTGCTCTCGACAAATGCGTCTCCAGGGAGCCGGAGCCCGTAGGCGTGGGCGGCTTTTTGTCGAACTTCGAAATGCAATTCGGGAGCCCTTGCAAAGCTTGTAACCGCCCAGTGCTGTCTCTGTCAGAAGAGACACGCGCGATTAGAGCCTAAGGTGACTAAAACTCTCTGAAAAACGGTATATTTGCAGAACTTTTGGCTGTTGGAAGGAGGACTCTGGCCCTTTCACGCGTCCTTTATTAGTGACGAGGACAAGACGACACTGGTACGAGTTTTCGAGTACTTTTGCGAAGCAGGCTTATTCTTTTCCTTCCCTCCTTGCCTTCGGTGAGAGCTTTCACAGTTTGAAAGTCCTTTCAATACACAGCCCACTATATCCTTGAGTGGGAAGGGCGGGTAGGTCGTTTCCCGGAAAGAGAACTGTTCCCTTCCCCGTGAGAGTACAAAATGTACGGAATGAAAAATCGAGGTTGAAGAAGACACAGAAAAACGGTGAGAAAAGTTGGAGCTCTCAAAAAATCTGCTGTAGCCCACTAAACAAAATATATATATTCGCTGTATCCTTCCCTGAAAGACGGAGGACAAGCATACATAAAAAGGAAATTAAAGAATTATTATGACGCAAAGGAATATCAGTGAAATTCGGCCAAAAGTATGTTACAGTCATTCATCGTGTAAGTGACCGTTGTGTTGCTACAATATGCTCATTGATTAAATGGTTTTTTTGCGGAACGCGTATTTATCAATTTATACTTGTTTGGCTGACTATATTTAACTGCACAAGAGAACCCAGTGTTCCCCAAAAAGCCCTGATGTTGCACTGGTTATAAACATATACCTGCCAATATGAATCTCATATTTGTTTTTTAATGTGACCTTAGCACATCAAATTCTGCGCGCACAAGATACAGCAAAAACGAGTGCTAGTTATGACGCCAAAGAAGACGCGAATCCAGATCATTTTGAGAATTATTCGTTACTGAGAAAATCTCAGAATTATTTTTTTAATGAAATTGGAAATGTTCGCAAATATACGCGTCACCAAGGCTTCTCCACAAACAATGTGTTGTCCAATGAATAAAGGATGATAACATGTGGTGATATGACAAAAGTTCTGCCAAGCACCTTATGTAAACAAACTTCAACGATATTCAATTAAAGTTAAGTTTAATAAATAAATTGAACTAAACCGTATTACAATAAACACAATACAATCAAATAATGCCACATAAATAAATAAACACACGAGGACACCCCAAGTTTTAGCACAGTCATACAATGTCACTCTCAGTGAAGAATAAAGCTCTCAGAGGAGGTGATCGATGCGTGTCGCATGCGCGTATGCGCTTACATCGCTTACATACCTGCATGATATAGCACCCATAGGCAATGATCGACACTTGTTCAATAAGAGATGCCACTTGAGCCAATGTTTCCACAACCCTCCTTTTCGACATGTTGGCTAAAGTGACATCCTTTTTTTTTTCGACCACTGTTGATCAGTTCAGGTGTCTATTTTGTTGTTCTAGCACTGTTCAAAATAGAATGTTTATATGACACATCGCGAACATTTATGGAAATTTTGAATGCGGTACGATTCCGGGTAGCGCATTAGCATGCGGTGGGTAAGCGGATGAAGACGGCTTGAACGATGACGGCTTTTTTGCAGGGCAGAACAGTGCAAACTTCTGAACACAGAAGATTAGGACGTAAGTGAGGCGTTGTACTCAGATGACTGACCCACCGAAAAACAAAATGTGAGCTTCTTGTTTTTCCGGGATAAATCACCATACCGTATATTCGGCTCAGAACCTTTTATAGTACTCTAAAAACAGAGTTCCGGGAACTCTCTACGAGGGAGTACCTGCTTGTCCCATATTTCACTCTCTTTCCGAGAGTAAATTGATTCTCTTTGAGAGAGAGAGTAGAATAACTCCCCCTGACAGAGTTTTATTGCTCCACCGCAAAGGAGTGCTAGTACTTTTCTGCAGGATGCACCTCCCACCTGGATTACCACGACGTCAACAGACCATGCTCTACCGTCTGTGGCTAGGCGTTGCCTTTACAAACGCCTATGCTTTGCTCATAGAAATGGCCAACAGCCCCAAGTGCGACACATGTAACATCGACGAGACGCTCGCACACATTATCTGTGTCTGCCCACGATACAGTGCTGAGAGACAAGTGATGTGCAGAGTACTGGACCAGTTGGACAATAGTCCACTTTCAGAACTAAAAGCTTTAGGCCAATGCTCCGAAAGAACATCTGCGTTGAAGGCGGGGCATCTGCATTAAGGTTCTTGCGGTCTACGGGGCTTCACGACAGACTCTAAGAATGCCCCCCTACCGTTCTGTAGTGTACGCGGTTTGTTCGTGCTTGTCTTCCTTTCTTTCTATCTCCCCCTTCCACTCTGTTTCTCTTTTTATCCCTCTTAACCCTTCCCCCTGTGCAGGGTAGCCAACCGGAACTACCTCTGGTTAACCTCCCTGCCTTTCTCTGCATTATTTTCTCTCCCTCTCTCTGCAGAATGCTAATACTCTCCCCACAAGGGTAATAGTACTCCCCTAGACTAAGAGCTTCTACCCCTCCAAACCGAGGACTTCTACTCCTCCAAAGCAAGTGTTTCTACTCCCCCAAACAGAGTGCTTGTACTCCTAACAGAGATATTGTAATCCTTCAAAACAGAGTGCGAGTACTCTTCTCGATAGTGTGAAAGTGCTCACGATGTAGAGCCATGATAACATTAGAAGGGCTTCGCAATACTTCCATGTCGGGAATATTTTATTCCTTCATAAGTAGCTGCTGCACTTATGCTTGGTGAATTGTATGTAAACTGTAGTCGCCAAGTTACTCAACTGAAACGTTTTTTTTATTTTAAAAGGTCAAAATCTTTATTGATCAATCAGAAGACAAACTGAATAATTATTTGAGAAAAATACAGACACACACATAAAATCATATAACAATGATGCCCATGAACTTTACAACACATCTTGTAATAAACATAAGTATAATCTCTAAAGTTTCATCAGTAAAATAGTAATAATCCTGAGCTAACCTGAGCTAACCAGGCTAGCCGGCTGGTTAGCCCAGATGGTAGAGCGGTTAGCCCAGATGGTAGAGCCCTGGAAAGGCAGTGGGCCCGGGTTCGCGTCCCAAAACAGGACGATTTTTTCTTCAACTGCGAAGCTTTCCTTCTGAGGAACCCGTATGGGTTTCCTTTGTAGTACTCTGCTAGGTTTGGGTGGATGTCTTATTTTTCCTTTTAATTAGTATTACAGCGTAGAAATATCGTTTATTTGCAGTTAGCTCCATCTTTTCAAAAATAAAGTATACAATGGAAAGTTAAACATACACTCTAAAAATGTTTACACCCATTGGGGCTTATCTTGTCTCCAAACAATAATTGTTCTCTTCCTTGCTTGCGTCCCCTTTCTTGAAAACGCTGCGCTCCCTGCTTTTCTGTCAAGAAAGCTCTGTCATGCTGATAACGCGCGTACCGTTCGTGTAATGGAAGTACCGGGCTCGCAGCGTTAAAGAAAGTGAATGCGGGCAAGACAGATGACGATTATTGTTTGGGACAAAATATAACCCAAAGGGTGTAAACTTTCTTTAGAGTGTAGAACAAACATGTGCAAACTCACAAAGTATTGACACTACGATCGGAGAGAAATATGCGCCACATTACTGGCCAGCAAACACATTTCTGGCACAAAACGCATGCGCTTATATTGCAGAGGTTACCAGATGAGCTGCTAAGCATGGCGCTGGTAACGTATATAAATTGTACAAGAAACTTCTTTGTCCCATATTCTAAGACATCAGTGCATTAGATAACGTCCTGTACAACGTATGGATGTTCCCGACAGAGTACAGTGCATTTAGAAATGTGTTGTATATTCTGATGTGAAGCCGCTGGTGTAGCTAGCTTTGCTTATATTTCCCATAAAGCTATTCATCTTTGGGCTGCACCCCATTGTTTCTAAGCGCGTCCTGTCGTAGTTCTGCAGCAATATCCCGCCCGGTCTCAATGCGGTACAGAGGCGTATCATATTTCCTACTTGGTTGGCGTCCTCACGAAAGTAGTTTCCTGGTGCTGTTGGGATTCATCCGTTACACTTTCTCACAAAAAAAAAATACAATATTATCTAGTGTGTAGCAAATGGGTATAAAACTGCAAGGAGCACTGGTATACAATCTTGTGCACCAAATTTCTTGTCATATAAGGTAGCTTTTCATTTCGCATTACTGTATGAATGCTATACTCCTGAGGAGCAGCTTGCATAATTACATGATCAATTATTGTGACTAGTTGTAAATGCAGTCTAACTAAAGTATAGCATGGGGCCTCAGATGTGAACCAAAAATCAGATGTGATGAATATGATGCATCAAAGCTGACATAAGCGTAAGTACAGGCAGGGCATTGCACAAAAAACAAAAAAAAACTAAGCAAATTATAAGGGGAAAGGCACTCTCCTGTTTTACATATCCCTTCCATGCACGTGGATTTTGCATACGGCTATGCATATACTTGCACAGTGAACTAACTACCTGAAACCAAAGCTTTTTTCCTACTGAAGGGGTTAACTTACGCTAAAGTACAAAAAATTATCGCGCTTCACCGAATCCTATCTTCGTCTCCAAACAAGTATATATGTGTCGGAGAAGACTAATATAGTACCTCACTGTGCACTCTATCTTAAGTCCAGAAATTTACTATGTGCGAAATTGCTTTCATTTTATTTTGCCGTATAAAAATTATGCCTGCAGAAACCATCAAACTAAGGGGATTTCGCTTAATTAACACTATATGTTCCCATCCGCCAATTTAGCCTGCCTCCACTAGCATACTTGATTGGCAAGTATATGGAGTCACCCTTATAAAAATCTAAAAATCTCAAATACCTGCCAGAAGCACTCATATGACAATTTCACAGAAGCGTAAATCACAATTTTACATGTGCCTAATTAACGTTTCTACTGCAAGCGACTCTAGATTCTAATTAACACGTAAGGTGCACACCACGGTGTACACAGTTAAAGTCTTTGCGCCTTGCTCCCGCTTTGGGAGCCGTGAGTGGTTCTAATAAACTGGTTTCATAAGCATGCACGTAAACGATAATGACTTCTTAAACCTGGGGTACTCTGCCCCAATGCTTCCCCTTTCCGGAACCTAAGAGGAAGCCACACTTCTAAAATTAAGCTGTAAAAAAGAGTTAAAAGAAAAGACATTAAACTCTGCCTGCTTCATGTCAGCGTTTAAAATGCGGAAAGACCGCGGTTTGTATTTGCACACTTGCACCTAGATGCTGGTAAATTATGTGAGCAGCTAATCAAGCTTGAGCTGTTGCTTTTTATAGTGAACACAGGCACCGTGCTCATTGCATCTATTATGTCACTAAGCAAATCTGCAATGTTATTGTACCACTATTTCTTTCCGCCGCCAATATTTGAGAGTGGTGGCACTGGCTAACACTCCTAAGGTTAGTTCTAGTTGTAAAAAAAACATAAATACCCAAGAAAGTGCATGGGGAAAGGGCGCCGTGGTAGCTCAATTGGTTATAGCATCGCACGCGTATGCGAAGACGTGGGATTGTTCCCCACCTGCGGCAAGTTGTGTTTTCATCCACTTTCATTGTCATTAATTTATCATTTCTTTAATTCATTTAGTAAGTATAGGTAATTTCTCACATGTCCCACATGTGGGAAATTTCCCACATTTCCCACATGGCTTCTTATTATATTTTTTTGTCACGTGGATAAATCTGTTGAGAGGCAAGACAAAAACGGTCACTTCTCACAAAACTAATCAGCTTTCATTTTAAAACATATTTCTAGCTCTTCAATGACACTTGCTCCTATGTGTTTGTCTCCAGAGAGCATACTTAATCTTGACTTTCCCATCAGAGACATCTTAAAAAATGCAATGTTGAATCGACTGCCTAGAGTACGTGAGAAGTTTCACTTGGTGTGACATACTGTATTTTGAAAGTTTGGTGACATTTAGTCAAATGGTACACCCAATATACCCCAATTCTAGTTTTGTTGTCCAAATTTTATGGCAATGTATTTCGACTCTTTGGCGTGCGCTCCTCTGCACTGCTTGAAGTCGCGCTGGGCTGGCTCTTTGACATCGTTGTGTCCTTGCAGCTGCCTTTTTGCGTTATATAAAGCGGGTGCCTGAAAAATATCGTGTGCAAAAGTCAACACGAGCACGTGGTGTAAACAACATCAAGACAGTCAAGGTCATGGCACTAAAGAAAAAGTCTTAGCTCTAAGTCTTCCTACTGAAATGCATGCGAAACATCTAAATGACTGCAACAGTCAACTGATAAACTAACTTCAATTTTTAGATTTAAACAAAAAAGAAATAACGGACAGTTCATCCTCGTTTGGCACCAATGTTAAACTACTCCTGCTAATAAATGGAATATTGCTCATTGTCAGATGTCATAAGTCTGTCATTAGTCTGGTGTGTTACAAACAACACTAAGCACGTGCCCAGTGTGCCTCCCACACCATCTCTGGCTGTGCCACTGCTCCAGCTATAATTTGAGGATCACATCTGCAAAGATGATGCTCAGCAGGGATTAAAATATGGTCCACCAGTTGAATGGATGTTGCTGGATGTGCCTATAAGAATGGGCAGCAAGGCTTGTTATGGCAAGCTTGCCCACATTTCAAGACTAACAAGAAACAGTTCACTGCAGCCTGCATCTAGACTTACTAAAAGGCATGAACCTATTTTCATTTATGAGTTACGCAGTCAAGTTCATTTTTGACAGACCTGACTATAGTTTGAAATCTAGCATTTTACATTCTTGAAGGCATGTAGAAGTTGCAGTTAGACCACAGTTATTAGTTCATCAGGCCAACTCCTTGTTTTGTGTATGACAGACGAATGGTAACACAGAATTAAGGCAAAATGTTACTTTGATACTTTTTCTCCACTAAAATATCAAAGCGATCAACACACTTTGATCTGCCATGCAGTATCCAAATGCACATATTACGCTTGTAACCCCCAGAGGAAGGGTGATCATATGACATATTTCTGAAGCGCCAACTCATATTAGCAAATGCACAGGCATTTGCAAAACAGTACACGTATGCAAAACGCCTCTGCAACAGTAATTCCACACAGTAGCCATTATGTGCGATCCCGATGCATAACTGGCCGCTTGACAATTCACCGAGTTCGTACACATAAGCACCCTTTCATATTCGCACCGTGCTCGAAAACCGCAACACGAGACATAAAATCATACATATAATCACACCATTTCAATACATGAGCAAAAACAGCTCAGTCTTTTTCAGCCTTAAATATGATTTTGTTATGCGTTTGCAGTGTGTTCAAGATAACGCACCCAACTGACCTCTTGCAGCATGCAGCTGAATGCCTGCGGCAAAGTTTCTAACTAGCACTGGCACTGCACATAACTTCAGTGGTCGCTGATTACCCATGGATGAATGACACCGTCAAGCGCGCGGCTTATTATAACGAAAGCATCCCGCCAGCAAAATAACGCCTTCTTATATGTGATTTCAGCAGCGTTCCGTACACACTGTAGACTGCATTATTGAATAAATTCAAACACACAAAACGCACGCTAAGCACGCTCCGCATAGGCTCGGAATCATGGGCTGGTGAACAAACCATTTTATGCGTCCCTTCACCTAAGGTCTCAATGAACGTACAATGGTTCTGGCAGCGTTTGCAATCTTTAAAAATCTTATGGATAGCGGCAAGTGGTAAAACCACATACAGTTATCGCGACGACTGGCTTTCTTAATTGACATGGAGAGACACAGTGCGCTTGCCTAGTCCGTTATCAATCGCGTCGGCTAAACGTCGCGACTACTTCTTGGCGATAGCATCTCATATACGCAGAATGTGCACGTAAGTCAGAATTCACTTACCATGGAGGATTTGTTGTTATATCCAACGAATGACGAACAACTGTCCTATATCCGCGGCGACGCGAAATGGCTGACACACAGTCTCCCTTGGATGGCCGTAGTTCCTGCTCACTGGAGGGATCCTTTGCCAGCTGATCACCTTTCTCCGGTGCTGTGCTCTTCCGCCATGTTGTGTGCGTGCGCGGTGGGACAACTCCAATTGAAAAAGTGGAGCGCTGGCTCCGCTTTTCTTTGCATTGTGGCTGCGTGTTCTCTTAGAAGCAAAACGGTGTGCTCTTTGCTCAGCGTGCGGGAGGGATACACCACCATGTTCGGGGCCAGCCTCCGACAGCTGTAGCAGGAACTTACGCTATGTTTTGTTCTCTGTTACCGCAAGAGTTGAACGGACATTCTACTCTCTGTCAGAAGAGCAGAGTGAAAAGAAAATTTCGCTCTCTCCTTGCTGACGGATCGAATAATGCATTTCACTCCACTCGCGATTTTGCGAGAGTAAAACAATGCTTTGAAGAGTAAATCGGCCCCTTTACTCCTGCGATACTCTCCCTAGTTTTTAGAGTGTATATAAATGAAACTTGCGTCCTCATGCCCTCCCTCCCTTTCTTCTAGCCCCCGTAGTTCGATAGATCTCGTTGCCTTCGTTGAAATCACACCACAAAGTTCCGACAATGCGAGGTTTCACCGTACCACGGCGCAGGTTACATTGAAGTGGTTCGAACTAGCGGGACCAAAGCAAGACCATATTCGTTTTACTTCTCTAGTTCAATCGAACCGTGAAATGAGAAATGCCCGCGATAAGGCCTACGAGACATCATTCTTGGGCGCGGCCAGAGTGGTACACCAACTCAATTTGAACTTTCTTGCGCGGCTCAAAGTAAACAGGCAAAGCAATAGAAAACTAAACGAGGGAATGGATGTGAACATTTCCATGGAGTCTACTGACGATCATTTAGATGAGCGTTCGATAGCCAAACTTGCCCTTCGTCGCACCGTACTAAGCTACCAAGGACATTTTTCTTTCCCCATCGCTTTTGCTCATTTGAACTTTCTTCGGGTCCTCGCGGTGCCATATAACGAAGTTTTTAGGAAGGAAAATGGCTTATAGGGCGTGGTAGCTCTACAAAACGTCATTTTCTCCAAGCTCTCACCAAGGTGTCCGCCACATTCACACGCGCCAAAGACGTTTGTGAAATAGAAGAGAACGACGCTAGAGTACGAGTGAGGCGAACACGGAATAAGCTAATGCCGTGTCACAACTTCGCACGTTTCCTAGCTAGTTTGGCACGACTGCGATTTGCCCCTCGGAACATTGTCGTCCACGAGCGCGCGCGCACGCGTGTGTTTCGACCGTTAAGTGTGAGCGATGATCCTGTAACGTCGGCGAGCCGCCGGCGTTTTTCCATCGTTTTCACTCCTTTTTGCTTGCGGAAGGCGGAAACCGTTTTCACTTCTGCGCTCGGCCGAGCCCCGCCGGCGAAAGCGCGCCGTCTCCTGGAACTCTTGTTCCGCACCGAAGAACACGTGCCCCGGCTCGGGGGCAGTGCGCTATACGATGTGGCAACCACAGCAAAAGAGAAAAGGGACGCATACCACGCACAGAGTCTGTGTTCAGTCCCGTGACCCGCGCTGAAGGCGTCACTGTGTGCGCGCAGCCGTGAATATATTCGAACGAAGCGGCTCGATACGAAGAGCCGTTTGGGCGGGAAACTCGCGCGGAACTTTCTTGGACACCCAGAGAACGCCGAGGACAGTGACAAAGAGAGCAAGACCACATAAGTAGAAAACAGGGTGATTGGGCGAGGAAATTAAAGGAGCGCAGTAAAAAAAAAATAGGTCTTAAGCATGCCCTCGGTAAAGAGTAATGAAAGGCATGTTTCGCGTTTCGGACGTAGCGCACATAACTCGGTAAAGAAGCTCGCGACATGGAAAAAGAGTGCGCGAAAGGAAACATCCCGAGGATTAGCAGTGAAATGCACGGGCAATCCGTTCACGTCAGGCACCCGTAGGGTTGCTCGGATTAGAGCGCATGCCTGCTGCTACGAGTTTGCAAATCCAGGGATTAGGTTCAATTCAAATTACTTGATTGTACTCAGCGAATGAACACATGGATGACCACACGGATGAAATTACAGGCCTGTCAGAAGCCCTGCAGCCTTACTGTTCTCGCCGAAAACAAATAGGAAAAGAATTGTGCAGGAAATCTCAACGACGATTGTCAATGTAAGCGCAAGCTGAATGCCTTTAGAAAGCTATTTGCTTTATTAAAGGAATGATGGCGATGGAAGGCGCATATTTGTTGCATTGAGAACATTCAGGTAGCGCTTGTTGTTTCAGTACGTAATGCCATCGAGAACATCACTTTAAGCAGCCCCTGTGCAGCGGTGCCGAAGCCCTCTCCTGCAGGTGCCGCAGGGGAAAGAGGAGGGCAATTCTTTCCCAGCGGTCCATTATAGAATATAAACCTCCAAACGCGCCAAAACTCTCGTGCAAGAGCATATGTCGAGAGACCCGGCTATTCGCTTACACGCACAATGACATCCCCAACGCATGTCTGCAACGAAGTCGAGTTTTACTTTCGCATTCTCGCCCGATGCCTATCTTCACAACCTCCGGAACAGCCCTGGATCTTTATTAAAATTTACTAAAATATGTATTTTTCCATTGAATATATGTTTGTAAGAACTACGTTTGCACCGAAAGTTTTTTTTTCATTTGATATATATGCACCGTTGGCGACGAACGCGCCTAGCAACTCGGTTGCGCGAAGGGTCTCACCCTTTGTACCGACAGTGAAAGTTCGACCACCAACCACCGACCACGAAAACGGGTGAAAGAGCCAAATAAAGCTCTTCCCTTTAGAAAATATCAAGGCAGTTGAAGTGTCGTGCCGCGGATATTGCAACTGGTATCACTCAAGGCAGACACCTGAACACTTCAGCAGATGAAAAATTATCCCTCCTCGTTCCCAAGTGGTTTTCTTCCCAAGTGATAATCCAGCACAATGCTATTTACGTAGATGCACTGGTGTGACGATAACCAGAGTTTATCGCACGACGTGACGAATGGCGCTGGACGAAATAGACTTCTAGCTATCTGACAACAAGTATCGACGCGGCCGGGATTAATCTCGAAGTTCCTGCAGGCCCAGGCAAGAACATTAACAGAATTACATAAATTAAAGGCGGCCTATTGTAAACTCATTTTTTAATAAACACTTTACATTGCGTATAAACCTTTCGCATCTGAACAGAAAACACGTTACTTTCGTGGTCGCAATCATGGCCATCTTGACATCAATTAGCTGTGCGTGAAATCTCGGACCCCACGAAACAGTCATAGCAGCCGCACAGTGGATATATCATGTGATAATTTTTTTTTATGTTTTACGGAATATTTAAATAACACAAGTTCCAAATAACGTAATTCTAGTATTTCAGCTGAATTATTCAGACATGCGGACATTTTTTGCATGGGAAATCAAACACATATTCAACTAATAAATGAAATGCGCCAATAAACTTCCCAATTAAGTACTCTTTGGCACATACGCCAATTAAAAAATAGTAGCCGGTGAATTTGCAAAGCATATTCACTTGGAATGAATTTCCAGAATGACAACAGTTTGGCGATATGCGCCATCATACTCGCAGTAAAAATGCCCTGACGTTCCACTTACCTTTTAACAAAACGCTCTTTCATGCATTCAAGCACAAAAGCACCCAGAACGTCCTTGTATATCGACCCACACTTTGGGAAATAATATCGCGAAGCTGCTGTCATCATCCATATTAATTTCAAGTGTATACATCTTGGAAACTAATCGGCTACAATTCGTAAATTGCAGTACGTACCACAAGGTAATTAAGTAAGAAAATTATCGGTAACTTTTAGTTAATTAGTTGAATGTCAATTTCGATTTCTTGTGCTAATATTGTCCGCCTTTTTCAATAATGCAGCATAAGGACAAGAATTATGCTGTCTGCCACAGCTGATTTTTCAAAAATTCCGCAGAAACTTCGAAATGATCACTCCGTATGTCCCACCCTGCAGATGCTGTCGGTGCAACTTCGTCACCGAGCGTGGCCTTCCTGCATAAGGATCGTGAAGAACAAGGATTGCTTAATTCGTAGCGACCCTGTAGTCCCGCATCGATAGTGATGTGTGCCGACAACAGCCCGAAGCTTGACAGAATCATTCGTAAAGTAGACGGCGGGCCCTCTGTGGGTCCTTCTCGTTGCGTCGAGGTCGGGACATTCCCGCGACACTTGCCAGAGCACGATGCGCGCCTCCGCATCGCCGGTCGAACAGGCAGTGGTAGACGCAGCCGAGGAGAGCGCTTCATTACGCGAAAGATTCACACCTTCTTGGGGCGTCTTTCAGTGCTGTGAAGGAGGCGTCAGAGCGGGAGCAAGCGTTAAGTTGCACCTTCGCCTGAAATTCCATTTTACCGCAAGTTACAGTCTTACTTGTCCTCTTGGCTCTTCTGAGCCCATTAGATGGCTGACATACGGACGTCATTAAGCACGGAAAACAATCATAAATGTGGCACTTCACTCGCCGCGTCGTGCGCTGTGCCGTTGGCGACCATCTTCGCATTGCCGGAATCCATTCGGCAAGCACTTCTGCTGCGTGCAAGAGGCAAAGATTTTATGCGACTTGTGAAGCGTGGTGCGCTTAAGTGTCAAAACGTGCAGGTCTAGGAATCAATGTAAAGAGTTCGAAAGAGCAGGTTAAAAATGTTGCTGCACTGCCATTATATATATATATATATATATATATATATATATATATATATATATATATATATATATATATATATATATATATATATATATATATATATATATATATATATGGGCGCCATCTCTGTTCGTTTCTTTCACTCTCTGTCGCGGACAGAATGGTGTGCACAGAAT
Organism: Dermacentor albipictus; assembly: GCF_038994185.2. Lineage (NCBI taxonomy): Eukaryota > Metazoa > Arthropoda > Arachnida > Ixodida > Ixodidae > Dermacentor > Dermacentor albipictus. Next base: position 69,702,852 of record NC_091821.1, on the reverse strand, counting down.
GAGGCATTTACGGCCAAGAAAGAAGTTTACTACGGTCCAACGAAACGTGATCGGAAAGTAACTACCCAGTCCGACATAAAAAAGCAGTAAACGATTGATGCTTGACAACAGCTGCGGGGGCAGCGGAGATAACTGATGCGAGACATGTACAACAATACAGAATCATGCACTTTCTTTAAGGATTATTCTTGGACCATGACCTTCACCGGTTACTGCAGGAAGGGTATTGTGTGCTGTGCGGATATTTTTTGTTTTTCTTTTTGTACAACGTAGCCTCAAAGTACTGACAATGTGCATGCGTTCAAACCTTTATTTGCTTTTTAACCTCACTCTTGGGTTCGCCATTACGCCATCCATAATGTTTTATTTTTTTACGTGTTCATCGACATTTTTGGCGTAATTTTCCTTCCCTTACAACACCGTAGCCTGTACACACGTGAAATGGAATATCACAAAGACTCATCCACCTGATCCGAAGCTAAACACTCTAGGTGTGGCAGGAGGGTAGGGAGGGGGGGGGGGGTAGGGGAGGGAGATAAAGTTACAATTTACATTAGGAAATATCGGCGTCTTAAAAAATTCGAATGCACGTTTTTTTCTGGTGATGTAGTACTGGTTTGTTTTCAGTGCCCCTTATAGATGAGTCCTTCTGCACAAAAATACGGGACCTGCGCAAGCCTATGTTCAGTTTGTGTGTCATACAAAATGGCATCCACACGTCGTTGCTCGGTTTAACGCAATGTTTGGTGCATGGTTTCCTTATTACTAGACGTGGCTGCTCTAGACCAGGCATGTACTTCAAATCTCACATCAGCTAGAGATGGACATCATCCGGTGTAATTATTTCTGTTGTGTATGCGCACACTGCTACAGTCGACATGCTGTCTCCAGTGGTGACGATGAAAGAGACGCGCTACTCGAAGCAACGCTGCGCGGTCTGTGTTCACTCTTTCAGGCACAAATTCTGACCACTCTGCAGCAGATAACTTGTAGGTAATTTTTTCTTTCTAGGACAGTAGGACATTATAGAAATATGTGCATCTAGCGTTGAACATAATTATGGCTGTTTCAACATAATGTGAATACGTTTGACAGCCTAAGCATAGATCATTGTATTGTGCGTGTGTGTAATCGATACCACTTTTAGAAAGTCCATCAAAACATAAAGATTTACTTCTGTCATATACAAAGGGCCAGTGTAAGGTGAGGATTACTTTCGCTCGATTTTATTTCCTCTCTTATGATCCACCATTCAATGCCGACCGATCCCGGTGATAATGTGGGTGGAACGCCGCTCGGGCCGCTGACGAAACGTGAAAAGAAATACCCTAAAGTAAAATTGTTACATTATCCCAACTCTGGATGCATAATTTTATACTGGAAAGGGCCCCAGGCTTTCACATCTCTCCGGCACTGTCATATTCATCCTTATCCTCACTCAATAAATAAGGACAGGGATTAGTCCCTGTCAATGAATGAGCATGCATGGAGCAGCAGATGGAAAGACGCGACCAGATGTAAGCTCAAGTGTGCTGCTAGAATAGAGAGGGAAAATTATATTTGAACTACTAGTTATTCGAATGATGGACCTTGAAAAAGAAATATGAAATCGCGCCCAAAGCGACTGTGGGGGGGGGGAGGAGGGGGGCGAATGCATGTCGTTTTTTCCACTTTCACCCGTGGCATCATATTCTTTTATTTCCTGCTCGATAGAAATTGCTCTCCGATTGACAGTTGGCGACGGTTGCAACAAGCCACCGTATCCGGGGCATGTGGACGTCTGTGGGAGGTTCCCTACCAGTTTACATAAACCTTGGCTTTACTGCGACAGCAGCTAAGAGCTATAAAACTACGTTTTTCTACGCAACCATCCATCCGTGTTTTGATTATGCTGTCGCCGTCAGGCCATCTGATCACCCCCAGCTTCACTTTCCCCACCGCAACTGGTCGCGCATTACTGCTTTCTTAAATTGCTATGACGACTTTGGTGCTGACGACGATCTCTGGTTAAGTTGGAAAGTGCGACGCGCATGAAGGGTACATTGCGGAACGCGTGCAGCTGCGGTCCAAGCTTATCAGCTCACAACTTGAATCGCGTATCGACATTTCCCCGCGCACCCATGTACCAACCATGACATACAATGAAACACGGGAAAATAATACGTTTAGTCGTGAGCAAATAAAATACAATTACATGTTACATACTATTTAGAATAGGAGATACGATGAATATTATGTTCCAAATTACCTATGAATGCTATGTAGCAGCGTTCGAATACTTACGTAACCATGCTCGTGGAAAAGATCCCGAAGCCACATGCGAATTAGCGTTGAATCATGCGTAAGAATGACAGCTGTTATGAAGTATGTCATAAGGAAGAATTAAATTCTGCGGTATAACTCCCCGAAGTGGAGGGCTCGGAATTAATTTGACCACATCGGGTTCTCTAAGTGCACCTAAGGTGCCAGCGTACGAGCGCTCTTGCATTCCACCCGCATTGATATGCGGCCGCTGTGTCCGTAAATCGAGCCCGCTGGACCTCGTGTTCAGTAGGAGAATGGCATAGCCACTAAGACTCAGGTGGGGAGGGGGGGGGGAGAGAATTAAAGACATGTAAGATCGAAGTTTGGCTGGCTCACCACGTTCGAAATATTCGAAATTAGACAGTTTTAGTAGGGTGTCCGCAGTAATTGTGCGTGCGCAGGAAACCCGCCGAGGCGACAGTGCGCATGCGACGTACGCACGAGTACTCACGGTCTTTTACAGTGCGCCCGCAGCTTTTCAAAAGCTGCGTAACGGCCTTTGCGGGACGAGCTCGCCTGTTCTCGCGTGTCCACGAGAGCACATTGTTTGTGATATTCCTCCGGCCGAAGATACCACTCCAGCTTGTGGTTTGACTTCGTGGCTTCTGATATTGGCTACGCAGTTTCAGAAGTGGGCACATGGCGGCGATGAGTAGCACATATTACCGGTTCCTGCGCGTGTAAGTCACCAATTCCCTTCTCAACTTTTGCATCCGGCCAGCTATTGCCGTCTCGGGCGCGCGCGCTTCGCTGCGTACGCACGAGCTTGCGCGCTGCGTACGTGGGCGGTTGCCGACGGCAAATTAAAGCTGTCTATTCGCCCGAAGGCGCAAGAAAAATATGTAAGCAGTGTGTGCGGTCCATCACTCATCTGAACCGAATCACAGTGAAGCTCGGAACCAAGTAGTAAACGCAGGTTCACTTCATCATTGTTTAACCTCCAGTCGACCACACTGATCGGGCATTGATGAAAGCTTGTCGTAGACACCCATGAGCCGGGGATCGACCTATAACTTTGAGATTGATCTTGTGACCGTTCTGAACAAGATAATTTCTGACGAGCTTCTCGGTCGCCTTGCAACGCACTGCTGAAACGAACTGAAAGTTATCAGCTCTTGTAAAACCAATCAAACATTCCAGTTACTCTTCGCAGAATTTTTGCTGCCCAATTGTACCTCTAAATTTCACAGTTTTCATAGACTGCCATGCTTCGAACATCGCATGCAGTTTTAACAAGTTTTCTGCCGCTAGGATGTGTAAACGTAATGTGTAGCTTGTCGCTTAAGCTGTATTTATTCTGATCAAGTATGGTTCGTGAGCGGTATGTTTAGGTCGCGTAAAAAAGAAGAAAAAAAGAAAAAATACACTGAAACTTCACCTGTTTCCATTCGCAGCTGCTAGAAGCGATGACTGTTGGTGTCTCCAATTCATAGATATCATACGCAGAAAACGCGTCATTCGTGCGTTGTTAGATTGTAGCATTTATAAACACGTTCCACAATATTCTGCCATAGCGAAGTGCGCAGATATATTCACTCTGTGAGCTGAAACTGCGCATCAGTCAATGATGTTTTTTTTTTCTTTTTGCCATCATTTTGTTCCAACGTAATTCACTACTTATGTTGCCCTATTTGCTATCTTCGTCTGCTGGACGGCCAAATTTTACAGCGGGTATGCTTCAAACCCATTAACCAATACATTCCTTACTCACTAAAATGCCACCGGCGGCAAGGTTCTCTATTCTTGTACATTTATTTCGCTCTTCCTTTGTTGGGAATTCTTAATTAATCAAAAATGCAATCCCAATATGTAATTTAATATGCAGTTCAGTAAGGACCACTTAATTCCCCTATGCATTCCTCAGTATCATTGTTATTGGCGTTGCACGGTCGTTACTAAAAATTGAGCCCCTCATTTCTCCTGATTCTTTTTACAGACTCAATCCACACCCATTAAAAAGTATAAACGACAGAACTAACCGATCAAAAGTTCAGTAGGAACAAACCGAACCAGCATTAACGCGGATGTCAGCGTTAGCGTCTTTTCAAACGTTGCCGACTGACATATTCGATCTGTCTCTCCTCAATCTGCCATTGATTTCTCTTATAACCAAACATAACCGTAAGAGGAAGAATTAGAAAATAAGAAAACTTGGTCGCTAAAATTTTGTTGCGTAATAACTGCGCGCAGCGAACCGTGTTCGGAGTAGCAGTTCGATATTTCTGCGTCGATTCATTGGTGCACCCGCTGCCGTACAGGCTCTATGGCTGCTCCCACGCAAAAGCGTAAAAGTGCAAGCGTAGCAGCTGTGTTTTCAGAGCGCTCTGCACTGCTCCGAAAAGTGGATTTAAAGGCAGGGGCTATATCTATCTATCTATCTATCTATCTATCTATCTATCTATCTATCTATCTATCTATCTATCTATCTATCTATCTATCTATCTATCTATCTATCTATCTATCTATCTATCTATCTATCTATCTATCTATCTATCTATCTATCTATCTATCTATCTATCTATCTATCTATCTATCTATCTATCTATCTATCTATCTATCTATCTATCTATCTATCTATCTATCTATCTATCTATCTATCTATCTATCTATCTATCTATCTATCTATCTATCTATCTATCTATCTATCTATCTATCTATCTATCTATCTATCTATCTATCTCAGAAACATCTGTTCTCTGCTGAACCAAGGAATGCACTGTTTCTTTCTTTTTTCACACGGCTCGTTTTTTATATATTCTGAGACGAGGACTACCCGCAGGTCTCCCAAAGCCTTGAGATATATGTAAGTGGAAAAGTCACACAATCTTGGCAGCCCCGAATCAAGGACAGCGCTAAGCAGCACCAGTGTCATGCACAACTTCGCATGACCTACGAACTTCGGTATTACTAACGAAGGAATCTTCACGGAAGCAGTGCTCAAGATTTGTCGTCGATTGAACACCACTCTACACTGCTACGCAACTGAACTGTTATTTGTGCCCCTCCAAATGGTGAAATTCCTCCTCCAATAGGCGGTTCGGGTTACCAGTGACACGGTGAAATTTGCGGTCGTTTTAACGCATGGTGAAGAGCTTCCAAGGAGACTGCAGGAACAGTACTTTTCAGAAAACTCGTTCTTCTCGGATTTGCCACAAATTGCCAGCTGAGTTGTTAACACATTCACTAACATGATGCACATTACAACAGCCTCGCGTCCGTCGTTTCCCGCCAGCTCAGGCCCGGCAGTCACATGGGGAGGCCGCGTTTGGTTGGTTCTGCCGAAGGGCAGGCTGCGTTGAAGGAACGGCAGCGGGAGCGGGCCACGCGTCGTGCGTTCGGGCGAAGAAAAGGCGGCGTTTGATGAACGCCGCCGGGAACTCGCTTGAGAGCCGACGACGCTAGATAGGCACGTGGTATGACACTACAGTAGCCAGTGTCAGAGCTATCGGCTGTCAGCCATCTTCTATTCCTTTCGGAAGGGGGTCAGTCTCTGGCTATTCATAAAAAAATCAGTTTTGTTCGGCATACTAGTACATTTATAACGTGTACACGTCACTTTGACGTGTCTGTTTTCGCTGTTTTGTGACGGCTCGTGGCAGACAGGTGAAGTGGGTGCAGCCTGAAACATTTTGACCAATAGCAGAGCGCTAATGGCGAAGAGGCGTCGAACCAAAAATATTTTTTTTCTTTTGTTCGGTCTAACCATGCATAATCAGTGTGTACACGTCATATGAGATGGGGGAGTTTTCGCGGTTTTCGTGGCATCGTGTTATGGACGGCGAAGTGGGGGTGGCGCGAAAATTTTTTGACCAATCGTTCAGGGCTGATAGCAGAATTGTAATAGAAAAATTTGGAATCGCTTTACGTCATAGCAGCCGTATAACGTAATACTATTCCAATCTGCTTTTACTCCAATTTATTTACGTCAAATTTATGTAACCACAGACGTATAAGTATCGCACGGTGACCCGCAACGTTATTTAAATAGCTAAATCAAATGCTTTACTCGTTTAGAGGAGGTCCCTTTTGTTGGCTTTCAAAGTGAACTACACTGTGTACCCTGACAGGTTCTTATCTAATTGGCTGACAAGAGGTGAGGAACACTCAGAAGTGGAGAAGGTTTCGCTGGGGCAGTGAAAATAGATAACCGGGTAAAGAGAGTGTTTCCGGCGTCTGCAACTGGCCTGCTTTCCCTTACTTAGATTGTGGTGGCTGGTGAAAACTCGTGGCGGCGTGCAACGAGAGGATAAAAATGCCTCTTTAATAGATTCTCCGCATGAATAGTTGGCAGAGCAATTCTGTATACGTGTCCGAAGGGATCGATAACAGTATAATGTAACACAAAATGTTTTATTATACGCAAATAAACCCATTCTCCTGGGAGCTCCGAGTAGCCAGTGAAAGAGTGATCAGCGGGCAGCGAACTTTTATTCCTGTCGAAAATTCGAAAATTTTATTCCGAAAAAAAGATTTCTTCAGCATAATAATGCATCTTTAATACGTGCACGTCGCTTTGACCTGGTAAGTTTTCGCGGTTTTATGACGTCGTGCGATATAGAGGCAATGTGGGCGCAGCTCTATAACTTTTGACCAATACCGGAGTGCTATAGGCGAAAAGGGCGAATATTCGGAAGTAATTAGTTTTCTTTTGTTTAATCTAATGATGCACAATCAGTTTGTGCACGTCGACAGCCGATGCGGAGTTCGCGCGGTTTTGTAGACGTTGCGTGACAGACAGGTGAAGTTGGGGTGGCCCGAAAAATATTTGACGAATCGTGGAGCGCTCACTGCAGAAATGGAATAGAAACATTTGGAACAGCTTTACGTTATAGCGCGCCAGGATTACTCTTCATATGGGCAGGCTCGTCAAGTACGTCGCTAGCGCTGCCGTTAGCGCTAGCGTAGAGCGCACCTTGGTGACGTCAGCGGAGGGTAGCGGCGGCATCGCTACGTAGCGTTCGTTGTAAAGTAACACACCAGCTGTACAGGACGCCTAAATTATTTCATTGTACAAAAAAAGTCGTTATATTGGTCTTCGCTATTGAGGCGTTCACAATACACTTGAAAGATAGCAATTCAGACGGGACATAATCAATCCTTCGTTATACAGGCCATTTAGCTGTAAGGGCGTTCGTTGTAGAAGCGTTCGACTGTAGGAGAGCGTACTTTACAAGCTTCCAGTTGCTTTGAATAGTACTCAAGCATATCGCACTTCTTAACACAAACTGCAAGAAGTACCTAGAGCATGGCTTGTCAAGGCCACTGCCCCCGAGAGATATTAGGCGCGCATTCGTGTCCCAAGGTCAAAGTAGCTGGTGCTGCTTGAAGAAGGTGCCGAGAAAATTTAAAGCAGCATTCAAAATAGCTCCCGAGGAAGCAAGGCGCGTCTTTATGTAAAGATATGTTTTATGCCATTGCACACATTGCACAGTGATGACTGCATGAGTTGCACGTCGATTAAGTATTGGTTCATAGAATTGACCTTTAGCCAAATACTATGCAAACACAGTCGCGCTTTTCAAGACCGCTCGGCATGTAAAAGCCATCATCTCGGGTCGATACTGCGGAGAGTTTGCTGTATTGCTCCGCATTGCACTAGAGGGCACATTTAGAGCGCCGCCCGACGGCACTCCCGAGAGTGCCGTCGTATTCATACTCCTTTAGCGAATTGTATGAATACATGATCGTACTGATTCTTGTGCGTCTCGTCTGATGAAGTCCGCTTTCTTACTCTCGTATGTCTGTGCGTGCATTATTTCATATGTGTATCTTCTTCATCTGCGCCAGTGCTCATCTTAGACTGTAGCGTGGCCTCGTGACAATGTTTGGAACTGGGCATACGCATACATGTCAGAACTCAGTGTAGTGTGTGGTGCAAGTTGTCTCCGTATATGTGGGCGTGCGTCTAGGGTTGCATGCAAACTTTATTTACTCTTTTTACCAAACTCTGCTCTACATTTCTCGGACCTATACCGTTGTTTCTTCTTATCTTACAGTATATATATTTTTATAATATTGTTACTATTATGTGAAAAAGAGTAGCCGTAACCATTATAGGGTGGCCACATCTATTTCTTTCATTTTCACTTCAATAAAAAAAAATGGGTATGCAGTGAGTTACTAAATGCAAGCAGTGAAGCAGAATGTTGCGGTGAAAACTGCACGGCTCGGTTATGTATACAGTTGTTCTCTTGAACATACTGTTCTTTTTTTTTTTGCATAAGCCCACTTCAGGGAGAAAAGTGCTGCTTGAGAGTTAGTGGAGGACAGCCACCGAATTCTTGACTGGTGCGCGCAAAGCGTAAGCGGAAGCTGCACACACTGAAGGGAGCTCCATGGCGGGGATAGACGTCTTATGGCTGGTGCGTAGACGAAATTGTTGTATTAGAAGAACGAACAGAAAGACGCTTCTTGAGGACTAAACATGAATGGGAATGGCACACACTTATACAAATTTCTGCTGCACTACCCAAAATGATTTTTCGCGTATATTCTACACAAATTACCACCTCATCAATCAGCAACTCTGCCTTCCCTGCCCACCACCATACGTATAAGAAGATATATATATATATATATATATATATATATATATATATATATATATATATATATATATATATATATATACTTTTTTACCACAGCAGAGATAGAACTTTGAAATCAAAGAGAATGAACCTTGAAACCAAGAATACACAAAACTACCCCAGCTGCACTATGGTCTCATCATGACCGACTTAGCACCGACCCCAGAGTTCAAAATATTACGATTTTGGAGCCCAATGTTTTGAACACAATATTGTAATAAAATGTAGAATGAAACCTCATCGTGTAGTCACAACGAGCGCTCTGACAATACAGTTTTGGCTCTTGCGGTATAATAAAATCTTTCAGAATATACGCTCTTTTACACTTTTCGATGCGTGCTTTTCTGACCCACATTCCTTTTTTTTCTTGCAGTAGCTACTGACGCAGTTGTTGACGGAGCTGTAAGTAAGAGTGCCAACAGTATATGTTGAGACGTTAGTTATACTGTCACTGAACGGTGAAGCTGTTAGCATTGATTGACTATAGGCTATTAACTTCAACACGAGTACTGGCATGCTTCCGCACACAGGCACCCAAGTTTAGCGGGGTCAACAAGCGCAAGCGAGACTGGCTTAGCGAGCCAGTATCGCGTCGTCCGGCCGGTGCATGCTATTACTGCTAAGTCGATATTGCCTGATCGAGCCCGCCTGACATCGGTTCAGACAGCGCTAGCACGAACGGAAACATAACTGCAGTCTCTATCGCTGCATATCCACAGTTGCTACAGCAAGCTTTACTATTTACTGAGGATGCCCACAGCAGACGATTTTTTTTTATTTTGGATCAGTATGCATAGGCACGTTCGTTACGAAAACGCGAGTCAAAGAATTGAATGAACAAAATGACATTGCAGAACTTCGCTGCAACTGAATGTTTGCGTTATAAGTGGATACATTGAAAATGTGCACATACATGAATTCAAACCTCCAATAGAGTATATGTAAGGACATTAGCACCGATGACAGAAAAACGAATTGCAGAATCACTCAAGACGTCATTTTTCGTCCGGATAGCACAAAACCAGGCAAATTAGCATCATTGAACCTACGATCGGCGCAATGTGAGTTCTGTGCGGTATATCGGAAGCATGTGCACATTGTCTATTATTTTATTATACGAATATAAAACGAACATCTGAAGCTGCATCCTATGGCTTTTTCAATTTAGATTTATCCTTTTCTTGCCGCCCCCCCCCCCCAATAGCCTTTTCGTTGCCTTGGCCGAAAAATGCATTTTTATGCTGATCATGCACCCTATTTTACCCACGCGCACACATACACACAAAAAGAAAATGAGGTAAAGAAGCGATGAAAAGAATCGCAGGTATCGACTTTTCCAATAAGCCTCCTACAAGGCTTAGCAAAGTCTATTTTTTGGTCCTTGCACTCCAGAGGTGCCACCAGCAGTATGCTCCGGCGGCAATGTTTTTGGATGAGTGGATTATCCCGCCAGTAAGGAAACGTTTTGTAACCGAGCAACTGCATCATAGCGCGGATAAAACTGGAATCTCCGGAAAGATCTAAACGGCGGTTTACCAGGGTGTCTCCCTTTCAGTATCTCCCACGTCCGCTGGATTTTGCTTTTCTCACTATCTCAATGTTCTTAGTTTTGAGTTTGTGTGTTTCTTGACCCCCCATCTCCTATACGTTTTTTTTTTCTTTGCATAAGCCAATGACAAATTCTTACTACAACTTTCATTCATTCCTTCAATACGTCGCACGCCATGTGGATTTCGCTAAAAAAAAGTAAATTGACGCATATGCACGTGCTTAATTTAGCGATTGTTCATATGTTACATCAAAATTAAATTCAGTTATTACTTATTAAATGTGTGGGTACAAGAGGTTGGCATCATGAACGATGCCAGCTAGTCCTTCTGCCTTAGCGTGTCTTTACAATGACAGGAGCGCCGGAGCAACAACTGCAATCTATGAAATCTATGCAATCTATGAAATATTTGGATTTGACGCCTGAACGCTAACAAGTGCTTAAAGTGCGGTAACAACACTGACTGTTTAATGTGATTTCTGCTTGAATTCAGGGAGCCAGTTCACAAGTGTGTCGGAGGCAAATTGTTACACTTTTAAAGACAATGAAAGAAGCGAACCATCGCTACATTACGACACGCTGATTTCGCAGGAAACACACAGAATTGTTCCTCTCTTGCAACTCTTCTCTATATCACATTTGGCACCTGTCAAAACCTTATGGAGCGCGGGTTTAAGATAAGGTGTCTTAAAATGCATGCGACACATTGTAAACGCAGTTGTTTTCATTAGTGTTTCTTATTGTTATTTCAATTACTGGGTTTCAGGCGTTAGCTTGGCGCGTGCTCTTGCACACGTAGTGCTCGAAGGAAATAAATCATATGCCATATGATCTTTATGATAGATCAGTCAAGCATGTTCGTGCCTATGTGCGTGCGTGCGTGTGTGCGTGTGTGCATGCGCGTGCGTGCGTGCGTGTGTGCGTGTGTGACACAAGGTCACACACTACATTCTTTCGAAGGAAACACATATTGGCCGCATTTGAAATGCAAACATCGAAGAAATCCAAGAGTAAAAGCATGACCATTAAAAAGAGCAGGGGAAAGAACGATGAGAAGCATGTAACCTCCGTTAATGCAGACCACTCATTGCATGGCGCCACAGGCAGATGACGCTGACATGCCGACTATAGGAACACTCACAACAGCAGCGGTAATGCGAGACACGACGCGCGGAGACTGAAAGGCTCGCCGAGATTGAAAGTTTTCCATCTTGTCAGCTGCAACAAGGTCGTACAGCGATGACGAACGAACAATCCGCGTCAAGTGATAATGCAAAACAAAAAGATAAAAGGGGGCGGAAATCCAATCAGTCAAGCATTCGTTATGTACACTTTCCGGCAGCTCTTCATGGGGCAGGCGAATAAGACGCTGGTTTCTGCACACCCCGTGTCCTATGTTGCCGACGAAATCCACACACAGCCGTCAAGGCTATAGCTCCGCAAAACCAAGTGGTCTCGACGCGAACAGCGCTCCGCATATTTGAAGCTGTTTTTGGCCAAAAGCAGGGGCGCTATAACGTATAACTATTACAAACTTTTCTATTCCAATTCTGCAATCAGCTTTCCGCGATTGGTCAAAAAGCTTTTTGGACGACCCACACTTCACCTGTCTGTCATGCGACGTCACGAAATCCGTGATAGCTCCCCCTTTTATATGATGTGTACCCACTGATTATGCGTGATTTGACCGAACAAAAAAAATCCTTATTTATGATTCGAAAGGAATAAAAAATGGCGGCCACCAATCGCTCAGGCACTGGCTACTCGCACCTGCTGGATAGCATGGGTTTATTTGCGTATAAAACTTTGCGCGTGGTCGTGTAACGTTTTCGAGCACTTTTGGCACGTTTACGTCCTCGTTCTGCCAACACTTTTTGCTGAACATCTGTTTTAGCGTCATTCTTAATTATCCGTTGCACACCGCCGCGATTTTCGGCCAGCCACCACCAGCTAACTAAAAGAAAGCGGACCAATCACAGACGCGGCTTCACCCTCTTATCCGATTACGGATATTCAGTGCAGTGGCTCGGCCCCATCGAACCCCTCTCCACTTGAGCGTGCTCCTCGCCTCGTGTCAGCCAAGTAGATAAGACAAGCAGCTCAGTGTAGGCAATGTTATTCGTTTTTCAAGCAAACAAAAGTGACCTCCTATGAACGAGGAGAGCGTTTGGTCTGTTCACACAACCCTGCGGGTGAAAGCCCGATGCTTGCGTCGGCGGTTACGCAGATTTGCCGCCAGGTGATTGGAATAAAAACATATTGGAATACTTTTGCGTTATGGGGCCCCAGTATTGGATGCTGAATACACGCAGAGCCATCGAGAACGGCCTGCTAGCACTGGTGAGAAAGCGGAACGCACCAACGGTGTTTCAGTCACGTACAGCTGACGGAACTGGATAATAAAACACATACTTTCAACCAGGGCCCCTATGGATCAACCCTGGATTAAATGTCATATGCACTTCTCGCTAGAAACACTAACAACACGGCCACTACAGCGAAAACGTGAATCAGGGAGGACAACACATGAACCACTGAAGTATCGCGCAGTTTGTGCACGATTTCTTACGTGCGCGACGCAGACTCAGAGATCCGGCGTCTGTGCAAACATTTCGGAGGCAAGACTGTAGGCGGAAGTCGGAGGAAATCGGTTGATGTGGTGTCACAAATTGCTGACGCGCGGATCAAGCGCCCCAGTGCAGTGATTAGAAGTTGCGCAGTGACAGCCTCGCAGAAAGCTGTGCACAAAGGTCTCTCCGTGTTCCGAGAGAACGAACAGCAGAGGACCACGTTCATCCATTGTGAAATGCGAATAAGCGCAGAGTAGAGGAGGAATATATAAAGACGAGGCTGTGACGATGAGACTCGAGACCGCTGCACAAGCCTGAGTGATGTGTGCATCATCAGAAATTCTTCATATCACGTGACCATCCCCACCAATTTCCGGGATGTATGGAGGAGTTATGCTCAGCCGCGCTCTACATGGCGTGCAACCGAAGAATCCATACAACATACGTGCCGTTGTTTAGAAGCAGGGGCGCTATAACGTAAAGCTATTCCAAACTTTTCTGTTCCAATTCTGCAATCATTCTTCCGCGACTGGTAAAAAACTTTTTGGACCGGCTCCACTTCACCTCTCTGTCACGCGACGTCATGAAAACCGCGATAGCTCCCCATCTGATGTGACGTGTACACATTGATTATGCATGATCAGATCGAACAGGTGAGAGAGAGAGAGAAACGTTTATTACTTCAACCACATATCACATATGACATATCATATTATTCACAATCACATATCAAACTTCCTCGAAGCTAACAATTTCTTTACTAAATATCAGCATGGATTCAGGAGGGGTTACTCAACTTGTACACAGCTAGTAGAAACTATACATGATTTTTCCTCTTCAATTAACATTAGAACACAGATTGACGCCGTATTTATGGATTTCTCGAAAGCTTTTGACAGGGTCACTCCAGAAAAGTTAATTTATAAGTTAGACACAATACTTCATAACAAACAATTAGTAGAGTGGATTTCAGCCTACCTTTTAAACAGGGAACAATTCGTTGTTTTTAACAGTCATTGTTCTGACAAGCTTACAGTTCACTCTGGCGTCCCTCAGGGCTCTGTTCTTGGGGCTCTATTGTTTTTAATATATATTAATGACATTGTGTCTAACATTCCTGTGAAAATTAGGCTTTACGCTGATGATTGTGTCATTTATACAGAAGTAAGAAGTGTCTCAGATCAAATACTACTAAATAGCGCGCTGCAAAAAGTTTCTGCATGGTGTGAATCATGGCAAATGCCCAATAATTTTGAAAAAACTGTATTGATGAGGATTACTCACAAAAAGAGTGCCCTACCGTTTGATTACAGTATTATTGATGTGACACTTGCAGAAGTAACAGAATATAAATATCTAGGCCTCTGGGTTACAAACAATCTCAGCTGGAACAAACATATTGATTTCATAACGCGTAACGCTTTTCGTAAATTGTTTTTTTTAAGACGGGCATTGCGGTTATCCGCACCATTTGTCCGCCTCCTTGCTTACAAATGTATTGTCTTGCCTACCTTAGATTATGCTGCTATCATTTGGGACCCATTCACTAAGACTAACATAAACAAAGTAGAGGGGGTTCAAAGGAGGGCTGCTCGATACATACATAATAATTATCGACGTACATCAATAACACATCTTTTAATCAAAGCTGGGCTGCTGACAATAAATTCATGTACCAACTACTTAAAGGACACTACAGAACTGAACTCACCCATTTAGTTCATTTTTCGTCTGGGTATGCAACCCGACAACGACACCAGCTAACTTTAACTCCTTTTCGCATCCGTAATAACTGTTTTAAATACTCATTTCTTCGACGAACTATTACCGATTGGAATAACCTCACTAACAATGAAGTGTTACAACCGTCACTGACGTTATTCGCTCAAAATATTACCTAGTCTGTTTTACTGCATTCCATCACTTTACTGTTCCATTGTGTATCTTATTTTTTACTGTTTGATATCTTGTTCAAATGTATTCCTGATGCTGGCTGCAGAGCTTCAAGCCTTATTTCTTTTGTTTACATTTTACCATTTTTGTGAAACTGCTTAATTCTTTTTCTCACCCTGCTATAATCCCTATATCGGAATTGCAGTATCAATAAATAATTAAATAAATAAAATAAACAGTGTCCCGAACGAGGCCCGGTACCCCTATGAAAATGGTCATATCCTTTATGTTTCCTTTATGTTTCCTTCTTGTGCCCTATGTGACCTTTATGATTCCTTGTCCTTTGTGTGACCTTCGGGACGCCAACTTCGTGTGTACCACATGTTTACTCATCCTAACGTATACCTCGAGGATGTGACCTTTATTATGCCTCTAGGATGTGTCCTTTATGTTTACCGCAGGATGTTAACTGGATGTGCACTATGTGTTACCTGAGTGTACACTTGAGTGCACATGTAGGTGACATAGAGTGCACATAACAACTGTCTGTACATATAATACAGGCAGATATACCTGAACTTTGTGACAGCCGTTAATACACTCTGCAGAGTCATTGTAAGTACTAAATCTTGACTTATCCTTTCCTTTGCCCCAAGAAAACAACCCTTATTATAATTATTGTAGTATGTGCCCTTTGTGTTTACGGCGGGATGTTACCTAGGTGTGCACTTCAGTGCACACGTAGGTAACATAGAGCATATAGTGGGCGAGTAGGTTACGATTCATCGTACCTTTAGCAACAGCGCAAAAGCAACGCGGAAACAAGGAACACTCCGAAGAAACAGCGCCGTCTTGTTGTGTTTCTTCCTTTTGTCCGTGTCGCTTTCGCGCTGACCACAAGTACGAGTAACTGCTGTGTCGATATTAGCACGCGTAGAAGCAGGGCAGCGCGGATCCCGTAAATGCTTGCTTGGGCGTACAACTGAACAATTTATAATTGTGAGTTGGCTAAGTATGAAAGTTGTGTGCGGAGTATGGTCGTATTTGATTACGCGAGCATGGGCGCTATAACGTAAAACTATTCCAAACTTTTCTATTCCAATTCTGCTATCAGCCCTCCGCGATTGGTCAAAAACTTTTTTCGACCACCCTCCACTTCACCTGTCTGTCACGCGATGTTACAAAAACCGGAATACCTCCCCATCTGATATGATGTGTGCACACTGATTATGCATGATTTGACAGAAAAAAGAAAAACAGTTCTTTCTGATTCGACCCCTTTTCGCCATTAGCCCTCGGCTATTGGTGAAAAGTTTTCGGGGTGCACCCACTTCACCTGCCTGTCACGCGACGTCACAAAACCGCACGAACTCACCACGTCAAAGTGACGTGTACGCGATAAAGATGCATTAATATGCCGAACAAAACTGAATTTTTTTCGGAATAGCCGCAGGCTGCCCCGTTCCGAAAGGAATAAAAGATAGCTGCCGCCGATCGCTGAGACGCTGACTACTCGCACCTGCCGGAGAGCATGGGTGTATTTGCGTATAATAAAACTTCTTGCGTGACCGTGTAACGTTTTCAAGAACTTTCGGCACGTTTACTACCTCATTCTGCCAACTCTTCTTTGCTGAGGGTCAATTTTAGCGTCATTCTTAAGCTTCCGTTGCATGCCGCCGCGATTTTCGACCAGCCACCACAAGCTAAGTAAGGGAAAGCCGACCAATCGCAGACGCCAGCACCACCCTCTTCATCCGCTTATCGGTTTTCAGTACAGTGGCTCGGCCCCATCGAATCCCTCTCCACTTGAGCGTTCTGCTCGCTTCTTGTGAGCCAATTAGATACAACAAGCCGCTCAGTGTAAGCAATGTTATTCGTTTTTCAAGCAAACAAAAGGGACGTCCTATGAACGAGGAGAGCGTTTGATTGGTCTGTTCAGACAACCCTATGGGTGACCGCCCGGTGCTTGCGTCGGTGGTTACGCAAATTTGACGTCAGGAAATTGGAATAGAAACATATTGGAATAGTTTTACGTTATAGGGCCCCATGTAAGCAGCACGCCTGTTTCACTTTGGCCGAAGTTCCGCTGCCGCTGCAAGCCAGCCATCGCCACATTTTGTCGCCTTCATTCCTTACGCTACGAGCAAATATGGTTCCACCTATGCAAGATAAGGCCTGACATTCTCAAAAACACGCCACTGGGCACCATAAGAAGCGTGTATGTGTGTGGCAATTCCGAATTTCTGATCGGTAGGCGTCACAGCTCTCGCGGCTGCCCGCACACCGTGCGCTAACCCAAGCGACGGAACAGCACATGATGCGCGCTGATTGGCTCGTGTCCGCCGACAAACCACAGGACAAGCGTTCGCGCATAGTTCGTCTAAAATCTCTGCATATACTTTAAAAAAACAAGGCAGCGCACCAAGACACTTTAAAATCAATAATTTGTGTTTAAATACCAGCCTTCCTTCCAGCAACGACGTTTTTAAATCTCGAAGGCCGTGCTTTTCCAAAATGCACGCCCTAAAGGAAAATGTAGATCTCGGAGGCTAAATTCACGTTTTAACCGCAGTGCGGCGCTGCCGCAGTGCAACGGTTGACGGTGAGCTGGGCCTCGTCGTGTTGCTGTGAGCGGTGAGAGTGTTCGTTACACAGTAATTTAATCATATTTTCGAAGTGCCTAAACAAACTGTGATCCGTACCGTGTGCATTAACCATCAGGAAACCTCTGGACTCGTGTAACGCCATTAGTTCGCCTTATGTTTCGTGTGATACGCCAGTGTCTTCTGTACTACAGCGCCCGTCCGAGCTGCTTTTGTTCTCGCCTGTCCGCGTTCGCTCGTGGAATACCTGATACTGTGGCTTCGAATTATGGTGCGTGAAAGAATTTGTTGACAGTTGTGCTTTCGTGCGCTGGTGTTCATCGGCAATTCAACAGTGTTCGCGCCGGAAAGAGCGTCGTCGCGTGGTGCCTGCGAGACGAAGAAGCCGTTTGCTGACCACATTGAAGGTAAGCAGGTCTGACGCTTGCGCGCATTCTCGCAGCTTTTGGTTCATGTAGTAAGCTTTGTGGAACGACAACAGAACACTTTCTGAGCGTACGTTGACCATGTTGCTGTGCACATTTAGCAAAGCGTTTCACGAGGGGAGTTTCCGTGAAATGTATCATTTCTTACCGCTTACTTGCTTTATGGAGTGATGTGCTACCACCGCTGATTGTTGGGACTTAATGGGCAAATATTTACGTAAACGCTGAAAGTTACTGTTTTCTCGGTAGTTTCCCGGCAAGAAATTCTTCCGTAGATATGAATTTCCGCAAGTTACGTTTGTAATGCATGTCGATGTGTCACGGGCATCGCGAGTTGGCACGCGACTGCGATGTTTGACACTTGAACAGGTATTAGCTTGTGTGAAGATTACTTTATTGATAGTGTTCAGATTGAAGTGCAGCTTCGCGAGAACTTGTCTGCATTGTTTGTGTTCTTCGACGTGCTCGTGTATTTGTCTTCTATATTGTAGGGCAAATGTAGACCGACATTACAACAGCGAAATTTCTTTTTAATCTAGGCATCTCAATCAGACGCTCGTTTTCATTAATATTTTCATCCGAAGAACGGGATGTGAGTTCCTGCGATTGTTAAAGACAGTGGCTTGTAGCACTGCCTAATAAGGGATGCGATTTTCTTGCGATGCTTTGCGCTCGATGTTTGCCACTCTTATAACCCACCTTTCACGGCTGGCTGTTATAGTTAATAACGATAGCGGAATGTCGGTCAGATCAATGAGCAAAAGGAGTAGCATCGGAAAAGGGATCGCTACAAAATCGCGGTCTAGGTTTTAGACCCTTCGTAATCGATTGTTCATTTGATTTACTAGATCTTTAAGTTTTGGTGATAATTTCCCATGTAGTCTGATGTTTGCGGCTGGTTTTATTCCCGCCTGAATTTTACCATATAACAGTGTAACCACTTGAGATATAACAACGAGACATCTGTACAAGCAGGCACACAAAGATTTTTTGGCCAGTTGCCTACTCCTATAGGTCATGTACTACTTAGCAGCTGCTGCAGAAATGTTTAAAAAAATTTGTGAGCAATTTAATACCTGAGTGGACTGGCAGCTCAGTCTCTTTCAAACAACAATTAGTTAAAAGCTTCTGTGTTGCCCTGATGTTTTTATTATCTGTTTTTGACTTCTCCACGTTTCTTAGCTGTGTGCATACAGGCCAGGCTGTTCTTGCTTATATGAATATTTTTGAATAAGTGAAAAAGATTGGCTTTTGTTTTGTTTTTCAGGTGCCTTGTGAGCTCTCACCCAAGCAACACATTCCAGAGGTCTGCTGTGAGCAGACGTGGCAAACTGAAGTAACATTCAGATAGTCCAATAAACTGTTCGTAGTTTCAGACAAACTTTTGCAAAGTATAGTCAAAACTTTCTTTTAAAAGTGCAAGCACTGATCCAACCTGATCTTTCCATCCAAACATTACATATTATATTAGTCACAAAGACATAACTAGAACAGCAGCACTGCAGTGAGGAACGTACAGTGGTTCTCCAAGTGTTATACTGAAATAATCTATGAAGGCTAATTAGTTTGTAATTTTAGAACAAATTGGCATGAATTTCTGTGCCATAGCAGAGTTTCAATCCATGCGCTGCATCATGTAGGGAACAGTAACCTTACAATGAAAACCAATGCAAAACTTTTTAACTCAGGAAATATTTATAAATATAAAATGTGTACACGGAACTCTTTATCTATGCATGTCTACGTAAAATACAGGATTTAGTCACTGCGGCCACATAAAGGATGCATAAAGGTAGGACACACGAAGGAAACATAAAAGCAGTGGCCAAATTTCAACATGGAGGAAACATAAAGTACGGTAACATAAGGGATACATAAAGGGAGGACACACGAAGGAAACATAAAAGCAGTGGCCAAATTTCAACATGGAGGAAACATAAAGGATATTTCCTCATGTGAACTGCGGGAAACATACAGTAAACATAAAGGACATAACCATTATCACCCTAAGGTGGAAAGGCTCGTTAGTCCAGGAACCCTCTGGCTTCGACTGCCTCTTGGGCCTGGCAACAAGTTGTTGCTTGGCCTTCCACGTTTCGAATAGGTGGTCTTCGTTTGCTTCTTGGGCTCGTTCCGCATCCGTTTCCGGTTGCATTTTGCTGTCTTCCTACCACGGGCACTCCAGGAGCAAGTGTTCCAGGGTGCCGGGTACGTTACAGAGTTAGCAGAGGTAGCCGTGGAGCGTCGGATAGAGGCGGAGCATTATTGTTCCGTGAGTGTACGTGTTACTTTGTAGGCGTCTAAGGATCAGGCTTTCTTCTCTGCCGAGTTTAGGGTGCGGTGGAGGCTAGACTCGACGCTCGAGCCTGTAGTATTGTAATATGGCCGAATAGTTAATGGGTACGGCCTCCGCCTCTTCTATCGGGGGTCCGAGAGCGCGTGGGCGAGGGGAGCCCGGCTGACGTGCTCGCGGGCAGCGGCGTGGGACGCTTCGTTCCCCTCTAGTCCCCCGTGTCCGGGTACCCACGTTACGCAGGGATACGAGATAAGTGTGCTCCGTCTTAATGGCATCTCGGGTGCATCGGCCGACATACGGCCCCTTAAGAAGCTTCTACAGGCGGCCTGAGAGTCGGTGAATACAACCGTTGCATGTGTGCATACGGTGGTGGCGAGATCGAGTGCCACTTCTTCAGCCGTTTCCGAGTTGTGTGCCTTGATGGTTGCCGATGCTAACTCGCAGCCTCGGGAGTCTACGACGCTGAGAGCGTACGCGTTTCGATGCGGATACGTGGCCGCGTCGGCATAGCGGGCGTTCGGGTCGTGCTTGAAACTTTGTTTGATGGCGTTGACTGTAGCCCATCTTCTACTCTCGTGGTATATGGGATACATGTCGCGCGGGACACGTGCGATGGAAATGCACTCTCGAAAGTTCGGTGCGCTTCGCAATTTCTTGTCCGTGTCGGCGACGTACGTCTCGCTGTAGTTCAGGTGTCGGAGTACTGATCTCCCGGTGGGCGTGAGCTTGAGTCGTTCCAGTGGGCTGTTCTTGCGCGCTTCGGCGAGCTCTTGCCACGTGTTGTGGACGCCCATCTTAAGGAGACGTCTAGTGGAAGCCATGGGGAAGAGTCCCAGAGTGACATTGACATGCCGTCCTTATCATTATGTTGAGCTTTTCTATTACAGCGTTCTTCAAAGCGAGGTACGGCGTGCCGTATGTGATGAGGCTGGTGAGCTGTGTTTGTATTATTCTTAGCGTGTCTTGCTCCTTCAGCCCGCTTCTTTGGCTTGAGGGAAATAGTTACTTCTCATTCACCGCCTTTTCGCCATTAGCCCTCGGCTATTGGTAAAAAGTTTTTGGGCAGCACCCACTTCATCCTGCTTGTCACGCGACGTCACAAAACCGTGCGAACTCACCGCCTCAAAGTGACGTGTACGAGTTAAAGATACATAAAGGTACGCGTTAAAGATCCAAAGGAATAAAAGATGGCTGCTGCCCATCGTTCAGGGGAATGGCTACTGGCACCTGCCGGAGAACATTGGTTTATTTGCGTGTAATAGACCTTTTTGCATGACCGTTGTGGGGTCTTCGGGTCTCACAGGAGTACCGACCACCGCGGGTTCGAGCTTAGCGAGCCATAGGGCCGCGTCAGCCGTCAGCCTCTAGCGCCGCTGCGCGCGAGCTCAGGCCACAAGGGGCTACCGAGCGACGCACGCAAAAACACAGTATTGCCCTAAATGAAGGAAACCGTTTATTGTCTCCAACGGCACCCGACACTGCACAAACGCCCGGTCCCGGGACGGCGGGGAACCAAAGGGGTCCCGCACCAAGGGCGAAAAATACAGCTAGGGGCGCCTGTAGCACGTCGCTGCGAAAGCACAGGCTCAAGCTGGGACGCGCCACTAGGAAAAGTCCCGGCGGCTATGCTACTTGCTCTGGCCAAAACCAATGGGCCAACTCGCGAGAGCTCGGGCAATCTCCTTCGGCTTGGGCCTGCGATGAGTGCGGCTCGGCGTGGTACGACCTCGCGCGAGCACTAGGCACCCGTTCTTCGGCTTAGCGTCGGGATAGGAAACAACACGAGGTACGCGCTCCCCGCACGGGCAAAGGCACCGTGCGTGAGCTCAATCCTAGTCACAAAGGTGTCGGCGGATGAGAGAGAGCATCGTACGTACCGGGCGCTGTCCGCAGGAGAAGAGAGCCGGTACCGTCACGGCAGTAGCCACCAGGGGCCACTCCCGTGACATCACTAGCTCCGCCCTCACCCGCGAACCACCGCGCGAGTGGAGCGCCACCGCTAAAAACTGGTTTGGAGCCAGGACGAAGGTGGCTAAGTATTACAGACATGGGTGAAATGCGCCCGCGCAATGGCGCGTCGAATTCCCCAAATCCCCACACCGTGTAACGTGTTCGAGCACTTTCGACAAGTTTACGACCTCACTCTGCCAACCATTCCTTGCTGAGGATCCGCTTCAGCAGCATTCTTAACCTTCCGTTGCATGCCGCCACAATATTCTACCAGCCACCTCATGCCAAGTAAGGGAAATCGGACCAATCGCAAAACGCCGGCACCACCCTCTTCATCCGGTTATCAATTTTCAGTGCACTGGCTCGGCTCCATCAAAACCTTCTCCACTTGAACGTGCTCGTGGCCTCCTGGCACCTAGTTACATACGAAAAACCGCTCAATGTAGGCCATGTTACTCGTTTTGAAACCAAAGAAAACTTACCTTCTATAAACTAAGAGAGCGTTTGATTGGACTGTTGAGGCAACGCTGCATGTCACCGCCCGATGCTTGCGTCGGCGGTTACGGAAATTTGACGTCAGGAGATTGGAATAAAAACATATTCTAATAGTTTTATATTATAAAGCCCCAGATCTATCTAATAAGACAAGAAAGGAGAGAATTTTTTTCGGTACCATTTTAGGCTATCATATGTTACCTGGTTGTGTCTGTTTCGTGCAAAGACCGAAAAGCCTTTTCCAGACGACCTCATATAGCATTTGGACGTGCAGCATGGCTCTTTTAGCACAGGAAATCCTTCGATGAAGCATAAAATGAGTTAACTGGCTGTTTCAGGCTGAAACCACGCAAAGTAGACAGTCATTTGTGCATCATATACACCGTCTGGAATATGAGAAGAAATCTCATTCCTATATGAAAGAAAAAAGCCAGAAATGAATTAAAGGTAGCGCCTGAACTTTATAGCGCCGTGAAACTCCACAAAAATACCATGTGAAAGGAGTGGAGCGCATACATAATCTTCAGTTCAGTAGACTTTCCCTACGAGAGCTTCCTGAGCTTCCTCGACTGTTGTGAACTGGTACGGGAGCCCCCTCTCGAAGCCGCATGCTCCAGTTCTGTCGGCGTGGCGAGGAGTTTGCTTCACGGCGCCCTGTGCCTGCATCAGATCTTACGTGCACTGCCCGCTAAAAACACTAACAAGGCGAAAAACGTAAACGCCTCAGAATGACCGGTTAGGATAGAGGGACGACATCCAAGCACTTACTAGTTAATGACACCCCCCAGTCACCATCGTTTGCACATAAGTCCACGACTTTGTGCCGTGGGACGCCGAGTTTAGGGGACTCATAACAAAAGAAATCTAATGGAAAGTTGAGGGTGCCATTATTGGAAATAAATTGTTCCTACTTTATGTATCTTGCGTAAAAAACTCGCATGTGTGAGTGTGTGTGTGTGTGTGTGTGTGTGTGTGTGTGTGTGTGTGTGTGTGTGTGTGTGTGTGTTTTCTGTGAGAGTCGGAACATTAAACCGAACGCTCCAGTAAGGCTAAAAATTTAGTTTGCTTCAGACCTTCCTACAGCTCTGAAGTCCTTTATTCACTACGATAGCAGTGACCACGACTCTCGTGCCTCCCCCACAACGCCCCTAACCTTGTGCCAAACTGTTTGAAATTGCGAGCAAGATTATGCAGCTACATGCAAAGACGGCAACCGTTACAACGTCGACAAGACAACAACGACAAGTATACAGCGGCAGCATGATGATGGCGGCGCAACGGAATCGATGGAGGGACGGACAGGCACAGTAAACCCAGTTTCATGCTCTTAGCTGCTGTTGCGGCAAAATTACACTGCATCGTCCACATATACTGTCTAGCCAATATAAGTGTCAACCTGTAGCTCACAGACATCTTTGACACGAAAAATTTCAACAATATGCAGGAGAATATTTTATTTCAGTGAAGAATGGCAACACATTACGCAATAAAGGGAATACAGCAAATATATGCATGATTTTTACGTATACATGTAATACCCCATAAGTGATGCAAAACACCCTGGGAATTGGTTCCTGTCATCCTGGCCTTGCTTTCTTTATTTCTACTTTGTTATCACTTTACCTCCCCCTCCCCTCTTTCCCTAGCGTAGGGTAGCAAACCTCATCTCCCCTCTTGTTAACCACCCGCCTTCCCCTTTCGTCTCTCTCTCTCTCTCTCTCTCTCTCCAGTGCTATTAACTGCAACTGGGCTTCAGTTGTAAAACAGTACAAAAGAATAGCTCAAAGAGAAATAGAAACGGATCAACAATGTGTTTTACCGAGCTAATATTTCAAACCTGTTAAGTATTAACAGATTTGTAATGCAAATGCTAACTCCTTGGGAGAACAGTTATTTTATGTGTCTTTCGAAGTCAAAGACATATGCAACCTGTAATATCAGCTCGAATCAAGTCAATAGCAATGCCGACAACAAAATTTACAATCTATCTCGTAGTTGAGAGTAAAAGCAAAAGAATTGAATGTTTTCGAGATATCAGTTTAAGGCATTTTCCGCCCGTACCCATATATTTTTATGGCAGCACTGTTCAAGGGATCTGAGTAGAGAGTCAATGGCACCACAACCCAGGTATAAAGCGCTTAAGATAAATATATTTCTCAGCTAAAAAAAACTTCTCGCAGAGACATGCGTAACTAAGACTTGCGCGCCCACGCTTAACGATATAATCACTCACTTATGCCTCCGGCATGCACATAGTCAGCGAAGCCTGCTGGCGGCCTTCCCAGCCATGAAGTTGCAGCAAAACATTACCAAGAATATCTTGCTTCGTGCACTTTCTCGGTTCTTCGTGTGACTGGGCTCCTGGGGTCAATCTCATTCCCTCTACTCTGCAACCTTTGCTGTCCACGCGACTATGTTGCAGGAAGGCACGCTGGTTGGCTGACAGTAATCGTACAGCTTGCTCAAATTAGGTCGCAATCTGCCGACAGCTTCAGTGAAGCCCGATAAAAAAAAACACTTAAATGTCGTCGCTACAGCCGCAAGTCGATGACAGAATAGATAGCGACGACGTCTTCATTTGCGTTGGGTAAAAAAGACATCTATTTCTTAAACAGTGCACCGCAGATTGAAAGCGTAAGGGCATCTTGGGCAGACCAAGTTTTAATTTCTTGCAATTCGCTATTGTTTCGTTTTCAATCATAGCTCCTCGTCATTATTTCACTCTAGTCTTTGTGACCTCTCATCTTGTTCTCTCTTTCGTCTTCCCAGCAATGAAGCCGCACCACAACATTACCAGGAATTTGTGCGCGCTTAAGAAAACACTGAAATTCTGTCACTTCTAAAGTGCGACAGTGCAGCTAGACGACCTCTCATTTTATTCTTTACCTTCTCCTTCCTTCTCTTTGTACCTTCCGTTCCTTGTTTGCTGTGCCCTCCTTCCTGAAGAGTAGGCAGGCGCTGTGCCCCCGCTGGTGGCAGCTGCTAGCCTCCTCCTTACCACATATTTCTCTATTGTATATATGTTTTGAAACCAAGAAATAGTAATAAACTGGCCTCATTTATTTTCTTCCTCGTTACCTATCATTGTTTAAGCATATGATGATGAGGGTTTTACGCATATGTGGGACTGTGGGCTCCTTCCTATTCCTGAGCACGTGCTGGTGGGCGAGTTGGTTATGCATGATTACAAAGAAGGCGCCAAGTAAAACAACAGACTAAGGAAGGAGACGCGAGACACGTAGGCGCCTACGTTTCTCGTGTGTCCTTCCTCCGTCTGTTGTTTTATTTGGCGCCTTCTTTGTAATCATTCCTATTCCGTTATCATGTCGCTATGCTGTCACACTTCTGAAGCCATGCAACGCCAACTAGGCCAACGTAGCACACGCCTTTCGTCACTTACTTGGTGGCTGCGCCCTTTGCTCGCAGCAAATAGTATACCTTTGCATCGAATATCTGTATCTAAGAGACGCACCTCGGACGCACCTGGACACCGCCACAACTTTAAGCACAGAAAGTGCGACAAGAGAGATTGAGAGAGAGGATAGTGAAGGTGTTACAGGAGCAACATTTCATCCATGGCAACGCACACGCAAGACGCATTAAATATTGTTTTACTCTAAGGAGTCCGTAAGGCGATTCCTCTTAATACCAAACACGTGCGTCGGAACTGTGCATTTGAACGTCGTTCAGTATTCTGCGACCAACTGTTTCGGAATAGTTGAAAGTCAGTATAAAAAGAAAATTCGAAAGATAGAGACATCGGACTTGTAAAGCATCTGAACGCTTGAAAGCACGCCCCTCCCCATGGTGACGTTAAATGTAAGCAAAGCGCACACCTTTCTTCAAGTGCAGTCAAAACGCACAACATACACATTGCGAGGCAGAGATCGCGGAAAGAGTCGGCAGCCAAGCCGAGCTGCAATCTCGAATCGATAGGTGCACTGCACAGTACCTCCCACGAAGAAGAAATAACTATACCGGCACACATGCCTTCCAAGACGAATGCGAACACGCGCGAGCACGACTTAACAATGCGCGCCTGCGTAGCACAAAAGGCGCACACTTCATGGCTTCACGGCGGGCCCCGCGTAAGAAAACAAACACCACTCAATCCTCCCAGCAATTGCTGGGCGCCATATTACGGCCACTCATTCAGAAGAACGACGAATGGCTGTGCCCAAAGGCCTGCAAATGGCACACAAAACGGCCGCACCGCGTCGATGATCAATGAGTTGGCCGGCAGGGAATGCGCGCCGACCTACTACTGGCACAGGCGGGGACTGGGGATCTGGAGCAGCCTAACAGCAAAGCAAGCAAGGATAGAAGCGGGAGACAGCGGCGGCCGGGTGAGAAAACCAGGATCAGGGTGGTGAGAACGGTAAAGGGAGGTCGGGAAGGCAGGCGCGAGTAGGCAGGCGGCAATACGACTATACTCCTCACTGCGTCCACTAGTGCGCGGCGCTTGCCCGACTGGCCTATCGACGGCGCCGGAAAAGCCAGGGGCTTCTTGGAGTGCCCGGGCACAAAAGGGAGCACTTGGGCACTGCTGTCGGTCCGAAGAGCCGGCCACTTGGCCCTCTGGCTGGTCAACGTCACCCGGGAACGAGTTGCACGCGCGGAGGAGGGGAAGCTCTTTTCCCGCGTCTCTGTTTGCCGATGGCTGCAGGTCACCTTTCTCCTCCTCTTCCCGAACGACCGTTCGTACCTGGACATGATTAATGCCGCGGCGGTGCGTCGGCGGCATCGCCGGTGGCAGCCGGTAACAGATTGGGGGGTTCCGCTGAGGCCGGCGAATACGAGATTGAAGATCCATCGCCGTCCTCCGTCGGCGCGTATGAAAGCGCTCGCCCGTGGCGACGGATTCTTCCGCGCGCTCGGTGCGAGAGGCGCGCGGCCAGCGCCCACGGCGCGTTCAGCGCGCTTTCATATGAGCGAACGAAAACCCGCGATGAGGCCATTCCACGCGCCGCTTTCGGCGGGGCAGTTACAGCGCCGTAGGCATGCCGCTTTTCTCAGCTGCCGAACCTTTAGCGAAGCAGGAGCTTGAACCGTAAAGCGCGCTGAGGCAGCTTTCGCTGCGCTCACACTTCTACTCTCCGGCTAAGGAAAAGAAAAAGATGGTCAGGAGACGCGGAAGGGATGCGGGGCGTTTGTGAAAACCTCGCGATGGTGGAATCGGCCATCGCTTTGCTGCCGTTCGCAAAGTGCACGCTGCTCTCAGGGCGCCCGCTGGCCTGCGTCGTGCATAGAGGCATCGTTACTGGCTGCATGAGCGATATTGGGCGAAGCAGCGATTGAGCGCATTTGTAGACACTTAGTGTCCGTGAGTGCTCCCCAGGAGAAAGTAGGCCGAATGCAAACATTGCTTTCCAGTCTGCACGAGCCTAGACGTCTAAGACCTCTGCGGTCGCCACGTTTTCCTGAGGGGAGCGCAGTAGACGCGAGAGGTCAAGAAAAATAGCGAAATATGGCGAGCCACTGCGCAAACCTGTTTTACCTCGACGTTTTTAATGGGCTGCTGTTTCTGGCAATAGAAGCCCCAAACGATCCGTTCAAAACAAAAAACCCGGAAAGGGGGTGAGGGGAAGGAGGGGGCGGGCTACCCACTTGGGGATTGCAGTCCCGTGCTTTCGCAACTCTTTTTTAAGGTATGGTCATTCCTTTTTGTTTAAGTCATGCTCGTTCTTCCTTCGGACAAAAGTACGAAACGGTAGAATAAGGCGACAGTTAGCAGGCATTGCTTCCACTTTCAATTTTTATTGCGATAACAACTATACGGACACACCAAACAAATTTTCGCCGTCGTCGTCGTCGGCGGCGGCATCGCCGCGGGGCTTCGCATATACTTAGGTATATGTGTGCTATATGCTTATCGATGCCGTAATGTGCGGGATGTATTGCTACACTATTCAATCACTAAAGTTGCTCATACCAGGTCTTTACATTCTTGACTAAGTTACTGCTCGGAACTTTGAGAATGGCCGCCCATGCACAAACAAATATGTTGAAGCATAACATTCATAGCGCATGCCATTTACCTTAAGTCTTCTCAGCCTATTAAATATTGAAAGTTCAAAACGGTATGAGTGCTCAAAGCTGCAAGTGATGTAATTTTACTGGTGCGGCTGTTTACAGACAGCGTAATGGCGCCTGTACAATGTCGTTACAGGCCTTATACGCATCGGATTAAGCCTTTAAGGGCGCCAGAAATTTGGCGTGCCAGCGCATGTCGCGTTCGCGCAAGTCGGACTCGCATATAGTTAGAACACTGTCGGAGAATTTCAAGTGCAACGCTAAGCCTTGCTATCGCAGTCGGGGCTGGCGACACTGCCAATTTTCATTTCACCCGCAGCAGTAGTTCAGTGGCTACGGCGTTGTTCTGCTCAGCACGAGGTCGTGGGTTCGATCCCGGCCACAGCGGTCCCAGGCCTGATGCATGCGGTATCCGAAAACGCTATAGCACCGTGCAGTGGACGCGCGTTGAAGAGCCACAGGCAACGAAATTTAATCCGGAGTCCCCCACAACGGCGGGCCTCATAATCAGATCATGGTTTCGGCACGTAAAACTTCATAACTTAATTTTTTTATCTTTTTACTTAAATGAGTTTCTATTGCCGTATTGAAGATATATAGCAACATAATTTAGACACCGTCAACGTAAAGGTGAGGCCACCGCTATACAGCTGAAGAGAACATGCCGGTATACGCCATTGGCCATGGCCCTCATTACAGCTACAGGCGCATTTAGTCTGGTTATCGAGGCGGTAATTGCTCCTCTTGAGCGTCTTTTGCAATGTCACCATATGATGTGTCAACACCCACGTCCAAAAAACGTTAGTAATGCAAGAAGAAAACACGTGTCGCTAAATCAATCAAAACTATTTCACGCTGCTGCACTTGCTCGAGATTCTCCTGAAACAGTAAATTGTTAATTTATTTTTTTCAGTTTATAACTTCTTCTGGTATAACACTTATCTTTTTCTCTCAACTTGAAAAGTGGATCTCATTGGTACAATCGAAAGTGAGTACCTGCTTTTATGCACAACATCATCAACTTTATAGCGTTTTCTCATTCGGCAAGTTAAATGCGCACTTGCAACGTGTCCCGAATGAACCACTGCAGTACCACACTCTATGCCATATACAGTGTTCTGCTGACTCTTGGACAGGAGGACACCAGAGCGCTTTTGTCAGTATATAATAACGACTCATGGGTGAGTGAAGTTGTGCCCAGCTCGTGGAAGGCGTGCTGCTCGAGTAATTCCCATATTTACTGCATGTCGGCTTCATGTAATGCCTCACATCGAGGTCACTGAGGTATAACAAATAAATAAATATTAATGCCGGAAAAGTCACCCTTATGTATAGACTCGTTCCGCCCCATTAGCCTGACAAGCTGCGCATGCGGAGAGTAATGGTAGGCACTACGGCTTCATTGGTAGTGGGGTGAAACAGAGGTCCTGCCTCAACCGATGACAGGTTTTCGCAAGCAACGCTGTACAGTGGATGGCATCCTACACATTGTGACGTGCGTAGAATGCCAACTGGAAGCGGAAATATATAGCCATAGTAGTGTTTTAGAGATGAGGCGAGCACTTGGCATGGCCAACGACAATCGTATCCTGCTTGGTCTATTGAAGATTGATATGGCGCGGAAGGTCACTGTGATGTTTTGCGAGTTTTTCAAGTGACAGAAAAGAATTCATGCAGACTGTGGAAGGAAGTTCTGCAGAGCGTAAGGTCATGCATGGTGTACCGTATAGAGTAGTGTCGTAGGGCTTTTCATCTTTAAATGCATGATATGGCCAGTATACCTCGACGATTAGTATCAGGGTTACAGTGTTCTCTTTACGCTGATGTCTTGCGCTTCTGACTCACTCTATGCGACCTACAGAAGAGTGTACAAGAAGGCTTACATTCTGTAATGTCCTCGAGCCCTGAAGGTATTTAAATAAATAAAAATAAACAAATAAATAAATAATGAAATAAATAAATAAAGTAAGATAACTTCTTGAAGGAAATGGACATGTCATTGTCCCTTGCAAAATAAAAAAAAAAACAGTACTGAATTTCACGCTCGAGAAGTTAAAGGGCTTCTTCGTATCTCAGAAGGAACACACCTAAACACTGTAAAAAAATTTTGTTTCTCGGCGTAACAATAGTTAAACAAGTATCGCGGGGTCTGCTTATAAAATTAGTTAAATAATTATCGCGGGGTCTGCTTATAAAATCAGTTGAAGACCAAGCAAATATTATGGTAAATATACTTCGCATACTTGCAGGTATAAAAGGGATCTCGTAAGACAAAATATATCCTGTTCGAACGTTATTCTACTCGGTCTTTCCCGTACCTCCGAGGAGCGACTCCATAGATTACGAGTAAGGAACCTACGAGTGTTCTTGGGTGTCCCTTGTGCAACCTATACAGTCTCTTTGTCTTATCGTAGACACGACAGCCCCACTTTCCCGTTATGCGAACTATTTAATCGTGCAGGCACATGATCTGCTTAATAAAAAAAAATAGAGATACGCTCTGGGAATTTACGTGCCAAGGCCACGATATTATTATTAGGTACACCGTAGTGGAGGACTCCGGAAATAATGCTGACCTACTGGGGTTCTTTGACATGCGCCCAACGCACGGTACACGATCGTTCTTGCCTTTCACCCGCATCTAAATGCGGGCGACGCGGCCGCGTATCACTACCACGACCTTTTGCTTAGCAGCGCAACACGATCTATCGCTGCTGGTTTGCTTTAACACGCACACAAAAAAAGGGTTGGACGGCAAGAACGCTCGTGAATACGGTTTATGCCAAGCATGCTTTCACCATTGCATCTTCTCTACGATCGTTCTGGAAGAAAGAAAAGAGGAAGTTGCGACGGCCTTCCTCCTACCAGAACGCCGTCTACTAGAGGAGCTCTTATGACAGGAAGCGGGAGGGCAAGCACAGCGTTCCGGCCGCCAGCTGTATCATTCGGCGTCACGGCGTCCAGCAGGCTGCGTAAGCCTCAATGCAAGATTCTCCTTTTGATTAGATGACCGGCGTGTTGTGTGCCATTCTGCGTCGCGCACATCCTACCTTGACCACGCCTGCTTTTCTTCTAACGCCTCACAACAGCGTACTATCTATTGCAAGGGGAACTAATTGGGCCGACACCGAAGATTGGGCGCAACCTTTTGCTTTCCCATAGGGTTCCGCGGCAAGGCGCTAATGACCATCTGCCGGAATCATGCAAGCCACGTTTCTGCCTCAAAAGAAAGGCAGGGTGACGCCTCTAATGACCTTCCTGCTAAGAAACGATGACGAAACCACTAGGCATGACTGGGAAGCTTTGGTTCTTGTGGATATCGTTTTTTTTTGTCGTTTGCCTTTGTGTTCGGTTCTAGCGGAAGATTTTTTTTGTTCCTTTATTTTGCGACGATCAGTTTGATTCAGCAGGAATCCCTCTTCTATTGGGATGAAGGTCCGTTTCGTGTCTGGTTAGGTTTTCCATAACAGCTTCTGCAATCGGGAAGACGGTAATATACACGCTGCTGTAATATCCCTTCTCAGAGTGAACGAAGAACAATTTGATCTGCAAGGTAACCTTCTGATATTTTGCCAGAAAACCGTGGTAAACAACACAGTCTGCTACAAG
This sequence comes from Dermacentor albipictus, assembly GCF_038994185.2. Taxonomy (NCBI): domain Eukaryota; kingdom Metazoa; phylum Arthropoda; class Arachnida; order Ixodida; family Ixodidae; genus Dermacentor; species Dermacentor albipictus. Next base: position 69,670,538 of record NC_091821.1, on the reverse strand, counting down.
CGACGAGGGCATTACATAAGGTAGGCATGTTTACGCGTTATTCATCTTCATAAGAGACTAGGCATTGCGTCATGGCAAGTTTGAAAACTGACAACCAAGCCTTTTGTATCGCATGCCACTTTTGTTCTACCACCGCTCTACAACTACGGCATTGCGTTATCCACTAATCCAGTCAACTCTACTAAGGCGCAAAATCCTCAATTGGTGTATGTTGTGGTCTTCTGGAAACCTTAGCTGCTAAACACTAGCATGTTAAAGCTCTATGCCACACAAGGCGTCTTCTTTATAGCGCGGGAAGGACTTATTGGTAAATTGCTCCAGACCATGCAGGGTGAGAAAAGTGGCGAAAGTGTGAGAAATAAACCACACTTCTATCAAATTCCATCTCTACAAATGATGAAGGGGTTGAACAATGAAATGACTGAAAAGAGGGAACACACTGAGGGCACGCTCTTGATTTGCAGCCACGCACTTTTCAAAGCGACTGAATATAATGATAAATTGTATGCTTCGAGAGCTTTAAATTCTTCGGTGTTTTACTTTTAGGAAGCTTCGCAGAGTTCTTCGTCCGTGACCGCATCATCCTCAATTGCAGGAAATGCTAATATGCGATGAACTCACGGTGGGACGTCTTCGGGAAACGAAGGCGCTCATTCAAACGGAGCAATTTCCTGCGCATACTATCAGGCTCACCACTTCTGTAACGTGACCACGACCGCCTAGTGAGCGAACGTACCTATTAAAAGTTTATCGAGAATTCCTTCCGAGAACATGAGCGCGGTGAATAAAACTAGTTTTAGGCCAGAAAAATTCATACCTGTTGAAGTGCAGAAATTGAGACAGTTGCAATGAAGCCGGGTCTTGGTCAGTACACCAGTGCAAAGAGGCTCCAGTAATGGCGGCACACTCTAAAACCATCGAAAAGTCCGGTACTCTAAGATGGGGCGTCTCCCGTAACTTTTTCAAGACACGGCCAAGTATGCGACAATGACGCCTCTCAACGTATGTACACACACTGCTCTTCAATAGCGCACCTCGGTTGTCCCTGTGATCAGGAGTTGCTTGAAAGACAAATCTCCCCTCCAATGCCTCTTGAAGACAATCCAAGTACCTAGTTGCGAAATTTTAGCGCGAGAGTCGCCAGGGAAGGCTACCGAAGTATATAGTGGTCACTTGAGTCGAGGAGCCGTATTGTTCTAGGCTCTCTGAAGCCGAGCTCTTCAACAGAGGGTCGAATGAGGCCCATTTAACAATACTAGCGCCGGCTGCCCAGCCCGCGAGACTAGACGGCACCGGGGTTCTAATCCACAAGGCGGCGGAGCAGCTGTTCGCGTCTACTGCGACTGATCCTTCCGTGTAGATGGTTCCAGCACGTTATGTAGCTCCACAATAGGCGTATCATGGCAGCCGGCTCTACACTGTTTCGATTAAATCACGGTGCAGATCAGCAGTATATATTTAAATGACAACTCGAGACCTGGTAGAGGGGAAGAGGAACACTATGCCGCATCTCTTTCCATGTTGGTTGCAACGATGCCTATACAAGTATGCTTACGAGTTCTTGCTTCTGACTTGCAATCATCCAAATACTCTCGCTTAAAAAAAAAAAAGGCTTGCAAATGTGCGATGCGCGAAATACATTCGCCTTGTGGCGTTGTTTTCCTACAATTTCCTCTTACGTAGAATCTGCGGAGCAAATTGCTTACGTTATTATTATTATTATTATTATTATTATTATTATTATTATTATTATTATTATTATTATTATTATTATTATTATTTTGCTTATATAGGCGACTTGCATTCTTGCGTGAAGCCTACTGCATGTGATGCAAGGTTGCAAGAAAGACTGAAAGGGCAGGCCCTTTCACTCTCTTACCATTCAATTTCTTGCTTAAAAACTAGCATTCTCTTGTTCGCGCTATAGAGCAAGTAAGTTAGTGACACTTGGGAAATACACGGGATGCCTGAAGACCGATCCATCAATGGGAATGTTGCAAGAAGCATTACTCCCCTTGACATTCCGCCTCCTTTATTCTTCCTTCTAGGAACAGCTCCTAAAAAAGAACATGTCAGCACGAACGCTCGCTAAACAAAGGTTAAAAAAAAGTAGTTTTACGTGGGAGTTTAAGCATGAAATGCGTTTAGCTCCTATTGTCGGCGACCTTTACGTGACCTTGAGCCAAAAGTCAGAGCCGTTATCCGGGCACTCAAAGGTGAACATCCGGGGATGTTGCAAGAGCAAAATGAAATCATCTGGGCCACCCATCAAAACTTGAGAAAATGCGGTCTTTGGCCCCCAACCCTTTGTGCAGGACCGCATTAATGTTACATACACTAGTTATTGCCCAAACCAGTTACAAAAAATATTGCTTCAGAGTTATTCCTAATGTTTGTTCACAACATCACTCAAGCAATAGCGACGTTCAAAAGGCAGATACAGGGAACCATAAACTCCATCGTCATCTTTTGGCGCGGAGGCCGAGCTGCCTGTGCTCTTTTGAACGCCAGTGGTCCGTGAGTTCCGCGGCGCGGGTTTTGCGTCGCCTCGAGAGATGGCGCTACACTGCGAGGCGCCTCCTTCAGGTGCTTTTCTTCTTCTAGATGGGCAGTGCGCTCTGTCTCACTGGCATCTTTCATTGCCTGTCGTGCCGCCTTCAGGCGGTTTTCTTATTGTAGCTCTGCAGCGTCCATATAGACCAGTGCACAGTATGGCATGGTGTGGTGCGGTGTGGTGTGATGGGATGTGCCGTTGTGAACATGCACTACACCCATTTTAAGACTGTGGCTACTATCTTCTCGAACCAGTCTACTTTGCCTGCTGCCATTTCATGCTTGCATCTACTCTCGATTACGAGAGAGCCAGCCATTTTTTACAGCGAAGCTGTTAAGGGCTAGTTCCCCCGGGATCGTGTCCATGTGTAGACACAAAACTACCCATACGTAGGCCGATCCCGAAGATAGTGCAATGTCGGGCCGAGCCACGGCGGAGATGAAGCAGGCGTTAAGGACTCTCCATACGTGGGTCGATCCCGAAGATAGCCTAATACCGAATCTATCCACGGCGGAGGTGGAGCAGGCGTTAAGCACTCCTCATACGTGCACCGATCCAGAAGATAGCGCAATACCAGGTCGAGCCGCGGCGGAGGTGAAGCAGACGTTTTGCACGCGTATTTCGCCAGACATTTCGCTACATCAAACATAGGCTCCAGTGCAAGTCAATATCGAGATAACGTCACAAAGTATCTTTGAATTCAGACAGCATGTCAACATCGACACCCCGAACGTAGCTCGGAAGTCTCCTAAGGGGCTGTAAAATGTGAATTTTACGAAGAAAGTTCTTACTGTCACTTTTTATACACATTACGTTCAATATTTGTCGATTTTTATATTTGATAAGTTCTCGTGTTTTTCTTTTTTGTGTTTTTCTATTTCTTAACCTGTGTATGTGCCAATTTTTTTTATTATTACTTGTTTTCTTTCTGGATGTTTATTTTTTAAACTCATTTCAATGCTTATTGCAGTAGTATTGTGTGTCTGCTAATTTGTGTGCTCGCCCGCCTTTCTGTAAAACCTCTCCAGCAGGGGTATTTGAGGTATGTAAATAAATAATAAACTTAAATAAATAATTTATTACATAATTAAGTAAAGTTTACTGAAAAATTTGTATTTTGTCAAAAAACGCAGTCCTTAAATGTGTGACTGCCGGTGTCCATACGCCATCCTAAATTACCCAACGCTTACTGTTCACATTCTTCAGCAATCAACAACACAGTGATGACGTTGCAGAGTTCATATCCGTGTTAACCCTGTGCTTGTAAGCTCCTCAATCTCCCGCCACGATGACTCAAAGGCCACGGCGTTCCCCTGCCGAATAAGAGGTCACGGGATCGATTCTCGGGAGCGGTGGCCACGTTCCAACAAGGGTAGAATGTAAAAAATGCCCCTGTACTTAGATTTACGTACGCGCCAATTAACCTCAGATGGTGAAATTAGTTCGTAGCCGCCCGCTACAAGGTCTCATTGCCCATGCGCTATTTTGAGTTGTTAAACTAAGCAATTTGATTCGATTCACTTCAATTCAGGACTCGACTTCCGAAGCAGAACAGATTAATGAGTGTCTCTTTAAGGTCAGGTGAATGGTTGAGGTTATTTCTCCCTATTTTTGTTGTATGATTTTTTTTCTTGTGTAGCGCCTTTTTATTTATTTCTGATTTTATAATAACAAGTTTGTACGACCAAGATTCATATATTGTTGCAATTTATAAAGACCAGCGTAGGGAATAAAGCAATCGAGTTTCAGGCAGATCTGATGTACACCACTGTTTCAATACCATTAAAAACGCGGCAACCTTAACAAAAATATAAGAAAGAAAGAAAAGCATATAAACTTATAAAAACATATGGCATCCGGTTTTTGGCGAACCACTAACCGCGTGCGGCGAACAATAAAGAAATAGCACGTGGTATATGCACCAGGGGCAGAAACTCATTCCCGCGCGCAGTGTGAAGACTTTCTCATTTCTTATTCAACGCCTGAAACTTGGGGCTCACCAACGCCCACGGCTACTTGGAAAACCTTGCAGAAACCAAAGGTCACGTTTTAGTCTTCTTCCTCTCTCGGATCGAAAAAGAAAGAAATCCCTTTATAGCTATAACATTTAACTGACAGTAGAAAACATGACGAAATAAAATTTATTGCGAGTCTGGTAAGCAAGTAACGGAGCAAGACAAAATAAATAGGCACATGCGACTGAAATATCCAGGGCCTTACAAAATCAGACGCCGTTATTTTATTTCGATTGCAATTACATGGACACTACAGGCGCATTTTTTTCGTCGTCGTCGCCGTCGCCGCCGTCGCCGCGATGTTCCGGATAAAGCCAAATGGCGATAACACCATCACCACGCGCCGTATGCTGTATGCGCGAGTGAAAGCGTGCGAGGGTGCGTTGACGGTCGCAGCCCAATCTTGCGCGCGCATGGGAGGAAAGCGGGGAGGAATCGCGCCGTTTGTCGTCGCCCGCAAGGAACCGGGGGGGGGGGGGGGGGGGCGTTGTACTTCGGCCGTCGCGCGTGGTCACGCGGGCTTTATCCTTGAAAGCGATCTGCTTTGGGGCAGAATCTAGGTCGGCCGACGGCTCATGCTTTGCGTGTGCTGTGTTCTCGCCGCTCAGTTCGGGTTGAAGCGATAGACAGCACGAAGGTCACTTCGCTCACTGCTGCTGCCGCGCTTCTTCACGCCAGCGTTTCGACAGCGAGTGTCCGCGGTGATCGAGTGTGATGTGTGCATGTTTGCCTGTGCGCGCTGACACCACTGCGCTGTCTCTGTCGTGTCTGTTTCTTTCTACATCCTCGCTCAGTCGCACTTTTGCTGTCTTGTGTGTCTGTTTCTTTCTACGTCTTCATTCAGTCGCGCTTGAATATTCTATCATTGTTAATTTAGTTAGTGAATGAATGTTTACAACTTGACACGGCCGATAAAACTACTATTCTTACTTCGTATAGCTATCTGCTAATTAGGTGTCGCAATCGGTGCTTCGCTTGTCGGGCGAAACTGCGACTTTTTGTTTATAAGGATACTTCCAAAGTTTGAAATAGAGGATACACCCTGACATTAAATATAGTGACAGTGACAACGCGCAAGGTGACCCTTTTGTATCGAATGAGTGAAGGAGAAGCCATAATAAGAGCAGTGGTTTTATGAAACACAAATTAATTGCTACGCTCTATTGACTTCTGGTTGTACCGTCTATTTGAAAGACACCCATGAAAAAATAAAGACGATGCTTCGTATGTCTCAGTCACGTCGCGTTGTTTAGCGCTGTCACTCGTTTTCTTCAGATTAATTTTATATGTTCGATCCATTTGACTGATGCCGCTAATCTGTGAAATCTATCTCAAAACCAATGTCAGTAATTGGACCCGAAATAAATGTTCCTACAAAACGTGTGGAGCCAAGCATTGAAAGCTTTTCAATATTTGACAACATCCCATTGACTCACACATACAAGCACATTTACAAAGAATGTATTTCTGTCAATATCATGGTCATCATTTGGCAATAAACATTTAAACTTTTTTCAAGGCTTTAGAGGAAACTAAACAGCTGTTCAAAGAGCGTGACTAAGTGCAAGCGACCTTGCAATTAACGGACTCTATTCATGTCGCAGTGCTGCTTCGTTGAAAATGTCAATGGTGTCAAATGTCTGAAACACAAAGATAACGGCTTGAAGACAGCACGGTACAGATAGTTCCTGAGATTGCTTGGCAGAAAAAAAAAAACGAAACGAAAAGCACTCTGTAGAGCTGCCGAAAGCACTGAGTGCAACCAGCACTCACACTAGTCTGAAATAACCCTCCTGTAAAGCTGTAAGCGCAGGATAAAGACGAAAAGGAAGGAGCATTATGGGAACACCACATTTCACAGACTTACGAAGGAGATAAGCTTCCGTAACACAACAAAATTATGTTCCCATACATCGCAGCATGGCACAGGGAACAACAGAATTGCATGGTACAGCGTATTGTGTTGAATCATATCACAGCAGAGTGTAGCATACCATATCACAGCATCGAATAAAATATGCTATCGCTTAAATTGTCATGCCGAATGAATACATGTTATGCACGGGAGGAACATGGCGTGACCCTGGTGCGAGTTCCTATTGCCTTATTTAAGCCGCATACACAACGTCTCCCAGAAACTTTATCTCTACTAGCTCCGCATGCCACTATCGAAGTAATCTAACGCGAACGACGTCCGTAGCCTTCGCAAAGGCCCAAGGCACACGCCAGTCAACGCATGTAAGCGGGAACTGACCTATGCAGGTGACACCAAAGTCCAAAAAAACGGAGCGTTGCTGCATGACAGATATGCGACGAGAACTGCTACGAGCATGCAAGAGAAAAGAAAGCAGCAACGGCCAGTGCCGCTCCACCGGGTGCCCTGTCCTTGTGCCGGTTGCTGTTGTGCTGCTCCCCATAGGCGAGCCTTCTATGTGCTTGCCATTTAACGTGTGTTGCTTTAGGCGAGTTGCTCACTGCTGCATCTTTGTCACGGTCTAGCGATCCCGACAGCACAGGTCTATAGGGATAAGGAGCATGGCAAATGGGGTCCGACAAACACACCATCGGATCTATACACTGCCTGTTCTTCTTTCTGCTATTAGTATAAAGCTTATTTACACTTATTTTGGTGAGAAGTTTCTGATGAACTCGGCAACGTATGTTAATATCCTATTCGACTATTCTATTCTGCTGTTCATAATAAAATGTTACACTGACGTTGCCGATACTGCCTTCCCTTGTCGACGGTGTCTAGCTGTACCTCTTCTGCGCAACGATGCTGTTATTACGCCTTTTTTCAGGCAAACATGCAACACGTTCGCTCCGATTCTCGAGGCACATTTATGAAAAAAACCAGTGGAGATAGAGCTGTTAAATTTTGAAGGAATATTGAAGAAGTCAAGAGAAATGTATGCAACACTCTAAGAAAAAAAAAGGAGTGACCCTTGCTCCATTAAGGGGGATACGGCGATGTTCGTCTTTAAGCGGAGGAAATTCCCTCCCTCATGCACGGGGGAAACGGTACCTCCCTCTCCAAAACCAACATGGCCGAATCCAGGCAAGCGAAGTAATGGATGCGACTAGGCCCACGAACTGTGCTAGTTCGCAGCTGGAAAACAACGAACGCGTCATAAGCATAGTGCATGTAACTAACATTGGAAAAAAGAAAAAAAATCTCGTTAAGCTTTCTGTGGCGCATACAAGGGAATCAGTTGCAAGTACGACACGCTTTTGTAGCGATGCCTTCCCTTCGACTGCCGCGCTTATCACCCACCGTTGATGGCCGGCTGATCATGTTAACAACGTGGGCGGAGCGTCGCTCTAACCACTGTCGAAGCGCGAGAAGGAATGGCATCGCCAGAACATCGCGGCGTCGAACTTACGTAAACATAGGAATATCCACACGTCAATCCGTCGCACACACACACGCTTATGTAAACAACACGCTTAGCATTTTTCGTTCGGCAAAGGCACGAGAGAGTAACACACACCTTCACAGACTGCTCTGTGCCGCAGTGCCGGACTGTACGCAACGGATCCCAGTGTCGGCCTTCACACGTACCCGCAGGACGAGAAGCTGCGTGAAGCTTGGATCACGGAATTTGGAACCGGCAAGCAGCCATCGGCTACAATTCGGGCGTGCAGGAAGCACTTCCACGAGCAAAATTTCTGATACGGCGTCGGGGCTGCAACGTTCGGTGAGTAGCAGAAAGCGCCCACTGAGACACTCACCCGCACGCGCTGCCCGGCTAATGTCATGAAGATTTGGTCTAGGAACTTGTTCATGCTAGATACTGGCAAGTTCACTGGAATGTAAAAGGAACGGTAAGAAGCACATAAAAAAAAGGCATGACATATGCCCATGTTTGTGTAGCACCAAACATTGAAATTTACTCGATTAAGAAAACGAAGCAGTGGGTGATTGCTCGGTGAGAAGACCAATAAACATACAGTGCCAAGCAACTTGAGAAATAATTGAAGTGTCCAAGACCTTAAAAGAAAAAAAAAGAAGATCGGATCGTCGCTACGGGACTTCACAAGTCGCCGTCGTAGGCGTCAAATTCCCTAGATATAACGAAATTATTTTTGAACAGCTCTGACAGTTTCCAGGCAACAATGGTTGCTTGCGTACTGTGAAATGTTCATATGCTGCGGCCTAAAGCTCACGGCACGGTGCGGAAGTGAAACATTGTTCGCGAACATGCATGCAGACGCGCAGTCGGTCACCGGTCACCGCGAACCCTTGCGATCGCTGCATTGAGGCTTCATTCTGTTATGCGCTATCTGGTTATACAGACAGCCCACTATAAGAACATATTTCACATAGTTTGCTCTCAGCGATTACCTACCTTTCACGTTAGAAGCCAGTTCGGGGGACTTTATCGCGGCGACTGCGCGCAGTGGACGTTCACTGTACGTACTCGGCAACCACTCTGTGTTTTCTGCTTACCCAAGAATATTATTTTGACATTAAGAGACCACCTTCGTTTTGAGACTGCCCACAGAAATGGCCAGGATGGCTCCTGAATGATGTTCTTATTCAGCGCCGACAGCCAAGCCTAAGAGAAGCGCGCCGCGTTATCCCTGATACTACGCGTGAGGCGCTTCCGAAAGATGGTGACTCCGTATGTCCTCGCCCACAATACAAGAGCTTTCGGCGCTACCTTGGCACAGTGAGTTGTCGTTCACACATTATACCGGTGTCTCGTGGTCAATTCAAAGGGGTTCGAACCGCTGTCTTATGCTGAGCGGGGGGGGGGGGGGAGGGTTCCAGCAGGGACAGTTTTAATGGATATTGAGTCAGCTGTCCATCGACTCAACTGAGCAGCGCAGAGTATGCGGAAAACTTGGAGGCCTTCGAGCGATAAATACGGGCGCCATTGTCCGCGCAACGTGCTTAAGTTATCTACAGCAAATAGCGAATTTGAAGGAAAATTAATAGATAGAAACCAACCACGGTACGCTGTGAATAAATCAGCGCAGCCAACAGGTTTCCGTGAAAAAAAAATCCCCACCAATAAAATATGCATTCTAGATATTTAGATTGGGTTTTAGGGCCGCTCACCTCGGCGGATACTGAACTGTTACTGGCGACACCATAAACGCTTGGTGCTAGATTAACATCGACAACCCCAACGGTCAACGGCCTGGCCATGTGACAATTGCGGCAACGACAATATCAAAATAATTTCGAGATCGACAACACAACTTCTTCAACTTTCGAGAGTGTGTCAACATCTGTGATAGTGATAAACTCGATAACCATATATAAGTGCCCTCGCGACTTGAGTAATATTACTAATTGCACCCTGATGCATTCCTCTCAAAGAGGTATGGTACATGGAAAGAACGCGGTATAGTAAGAAAATTCCTATTAGAAACTTCAGATGGACTACTTGGCCCATCTGGAGCGTTGCTAAGCACAAGGTCGGGGGTTCGATCCCAGCAGCGGCAGTCGCGTTGCGACGCGGGCGGAATGCAAAAGCGCTCGCATGCTACGCATTGTGTGCACGTTAAAAATCCCCAGGCAGTTAAAATTATACCAAAGTCGCCCACATACGGCTGGTCTCGTAATCAAATCATTGTCTAGGCACGTAAAAGCCCGGAAGTTAATAAATATTTTTGTGCCGGTTACGACAAACGACAGCTACTGCATTTCTTTTGTAGTACTCAGGTTTCCGTGGGAAGGAAGTCCACATTGCGCATACGCTCTGTAGAGGGAGTGATTTATCGTATACAGAAGTATTTTGCGCACCCAAGAGTGGAACATGAGTTACTAGTTTCAATATCGGCTCTAGCGCACAGTTTTAATCCAGGACACTGAGTTCGTCGAAGACACCCACCAGTGAGCAAAACAGTAAATCAAGTAAATATAGCATAATGTATGCCTAACTAACTAAATGAAAGGGTGAATGGAAGGGGGGTGGGGAGGGGAGTTCGTGTATGCTATTTCTACTGCTCAGGAATTGCTTGCCTGGAGTCAAAGCACACTTAAAGGCAACGTGCAGTAACCACATACTGATTCCCAAACACTTTTTCCTTTTTTCTTTAACAAACGCAGCTGAAACGAGTAATGAGCACATCGTTTCGGTCATATATATGTCGTTGTTAATACACGTACGGAAATATTTTAGGCTGGTGAGCAATACTCTTCCATTAGGTAAAAATGTCCAATAAAGGGCAAGCGCATGTTACTTGTCAGGCCGCTCATATATCGTGTAGTAAAGAAATTGAATGACTGCGCAAAAAGCTGTCGCTTATAATTAGCTGACAGTTTCTCTGTCTGGCATAATCCACATACCACGTATTCACTTGAAATTACACGGCATTTCTTCTTTAAATTCTAGACATGGTAAATATAGGGAAAGAATTGCATAAAAAGATTGTAACTATACGGAAAGAGTTGCATAAAAATGTTACTCGTGTTTAGAATAATTCACGCGAAAGCCGAAAGGGACGCTGTCTCTTTTTGTTTCAATGAAGACCTGCTTCTTGTACAGTGGTTAAGTGTCCTGCTTTCTAGATAGATGTCCTGCAAATGTGCCCTGATTTTTTTACCTATGAAGAACTATTAGGTTATATATATACAGAAATGACAAGCGTTAAAAAATTATGCACACGAATGAGGCAGAATATGGAAACCAAAGGTTTCACGAACAAATTGATTTTTTTTTATTTTCTTGGATTTCAGAAGTGCAGCCTAATCACCGAAGCTAGTCCATTACCATAGCACCACTAACGTAAACGTTACCAAAGCGCAGTTTACGCCATGTTGTCGCAAATGAGAAATGTAATAAATATTCTCCGGTTATGATTCTTTTTCTTGATTGTTGTGATGGAGCGCCGCGAGCCTGACGGTGCGCCAAGCGCCCGATACCAGTGCTGGGCAGTATGGAAGATACATGCATCTTAGATACTATTTTAGATAACTTTTTGGGCATCTTATCTCTGCATCACCATACGTCTGGCAAGGCGTGTATCAGTATCTGCATTTCCGATAGATGATAGAATGTATCGTGTATCTTAAGATACAAGATACTGCCATCGCAACATCACCGTGCGAAACTATGAACTTTGGCTGAACTTCACTTCCGAAGCTGATACTACCAACGCCCGGAAGGCGTGTGCTAGTTTCAGTTTAAAGGAACGCGCTCGCTCCAAGCGGTTTCTGGACATCGTAACTTCATTTTTTTTCATTTTTTTTTCTGCGAATTTTAGGTCGGTCGAAGCACGGGAAGTGGTTCTCTTCTCGCGTCCTTCGAGCTTACCTCCGCTCACCCTTGGCACTCGTTCAGTGATATCGCAAGTCGGATCGCGCTTGGTCATCTGCTTCGGCTGTCGTCCCAAGTACGAAGATTGGAAAGATAAGAGAGAAAAGCTTGATCAGGCGCGCAACGAACAAAAGCAGCAGGAAACCAGAATAACTAAGCATTAGACGAAGATGGCTAAATCGGGGCACCACGTGTGTTGCGCGGCTCTGTGAGAATTACAGTTCGGCGAAATTTTTCAGGTTTCGTAATGACAGCAGGTAAGTACAAGTGTTTTATCTTATTTTATGAGAAGGTATTAATTTTCCATGAGTAAACCAGTTCCTTGCAGGCCTGAGTGTACTGACATATATAGCAGCAGTTTCGCTCGACCCATTCGTCATGACGGGAGCCCATCTGCTGTTGGTGAAATACTTCTACTGAAGGGCTTGAGTTGGTGTTTGTTTTTTATTGCTCAGTAACCTTGCTTTAGGCTCACCTTCTCCGTGTGCAAGTTTCTGAGCACCTGTATTATAGACGAGGCACAACGTTATATGTTCTGTAGCAAAATGTATTTAATTATACCAGCAATACAAGTACAGAATATTTAATGCTAATTAAGCACGAACTGGTGAGCCCCCTTGCGATAAAGAGTCATATTAAGTTGTTTTTTTTATGAGTGGTAGGTTCCTCGCGTTCATGTTGTATCGAAATAGCGTCCTAGTACTCGCCATACTTTTCCGTATATATGAAAAAGACGCAAAGTATGATGACCGGCAGATTATATGCGCCTGTAAGCGCTATAGAAACATGCTCCCTCATTCGGCATGGAGTTGAAATAATGAGTACAATTATAGGCTACTTCCTGTTCATGCAGATCCATGTAACTGGTTTAAAATTGTGTGGTTCCTTACTTCTCATACTGTCAATACTGTCATACTGTGTACTGTCATACTGTCAATACATGAAAAACATGTATTGTACTATACCTCCTTTCTGTAAGCCGCAAAATCTGTCCCCCTCATAACATACGTGATAGTCAAGTTCCGTGTCATGGTCAATTTTCGCATTGGTTTGGATCTTCTGGAATCTATGTTCGCACATTATGTACAAATTTTAGTTGTGAATGAAAATTGCTTCTGCAGATTGACGTTATCGCACTGCGCGGAGGTCAGCCTCCTTCCAGTACGAAATGTGTGAATAAAAACAAGAACGTTCAACTTTTACTTGTGTTCAGCTTTGGCTAACTGAGAAATCGGCCAGCTGTAGTTGATCCACTTCACAACACACGAACAAAATCAACGATTGATGGTTCCAGGAAGTTATTTTCTGTCTACTAATCCCCACTATATCTGTGGACTACTTAATCTGTAGCCCCAACTTAACCACAAGTTAGGAATTTCAAAGCAACTACTTTCACGAAATGACGAAATGTAATGTATTACCTGTGAATATTGGTAGTTAATGACGGTTTGCTATATAAATATTTTTCATTAAAATCGCTTAGAACTGCATGGTGTGTACGAGCGCTGTCACAGGGCTCTAAAACATGAATAGAAGCTTCCAAGGTAAACGTGGAAAAAAAAAGCGCTTCGTAAACACGGACACTATATGGGATTCTGCTCCACGATTTCGTCAGCGTCGCTTCGAAGGCAAGGGGCCCTGCAAGAGAGCGCGAACACAGCCCGCTTGCATGCGAAGACATGCCTCCTCCTCCCGGCGGCGAGCCCTCCCCTTCTAACTTCTGACCTCATCAGTGACGTCATGGAGGCATTGCTTTGTTTGCGAATTACTTCCAGTTGAGTATCCAGCAACTGCCAGTGGTGCAAGTGGTGCTGCCGCCGCGTATCGGCATGGGACCGAGTGTCCCAAGGGAGGTATGGGGAGTTTCCGCACCCTGATACTACTGCCACTAAGCTAGCTGAATGAAACTAAAGGCAGCGACATTCCAGCGAGGGCAGGCAACGAGGTCTGGGCGTCCTTATTGGTGGTGCGGAGTCACGTGCTGGCGCTCGCGCAGTCTCGACAAAAGCAAGCGCGCGAACGTCTGTGTGCACCCAACCTTTCTTTTTATTTTTGTGTTTAGTTGCGTCGTTGCCGTGACACTTCTTCATAGCCACAGTAGTTTGTGGCGTACGCCAACGAGTGCGGCGTCTTTCGCGTAAATTTTGATGCCGCTATAGCGTCGTTATACAAGTTTCGCTTCCGCAGTGCTTTGTTACGAAGTCTGAAGAATGCAGGAAAGGGGTTGCTGAGTAATACTTGTTGGGGGGCTAGTTGGTGCATGTTTCCAGAAGAGGCTTATAGCGCCGAAAAAACACAACACACAGCAAGCGAGACGGGACAGGCGCCCGTCCCGTCTCGCTTGCTGTGTGTTGTGTTTTTTCGGCGCTATAACCCTCTTCTGGAAAGGGGTTGCCTCGCGTCTAGTGGCTTTTACACGAGATACTAACATACCTTTAATTCAAATGAGACAAAGTTGGTCTGAGTTAGGGAGCTTCCAAGGAAACATTTTTGTGCATACGCGTTGCTGCTGCATAATACAGATCTATAATGAGAAATTCGCGAACTTATCGAAGTATCTTAAGGTACAAGTGGAAAGTATCGTATCGGAGTAATTGCGGCAGTATCCAGTATATGTATCTCAAATACTTGTCCAAGTATCTTGTATCGCATTATGATACATTTGCAAAGTATCTTTGACCAGCCCGGCTCGATGCGACGCCGCTGCGTCGGCGCTCATCGCCGCCGAGGCGGGTCCCTGCATGCATGCACAGAGCGCACGCAGCGCGGTGCGGTTCTCCGAGATTGGCGTTCGGGACAACGTGGATCGCTTGAGGAACACCGGCTGCCTGCGGACCCGCAGACGAGGCAGCCGGAGGAGATACCAGCGGCCGCAGCTCGTTCTGTCGTCGGCCGCCGCGCTGGTCGATCCCGCACGCCTTCGAGCGAAACGCGCGTCGATTTCAAATCAGTCGGGTCAGTGCAAGACTGCCTCGTCCATTAGCCTCTCCCGTTCGCATTCCTCATGGTCGAAGGAAACGGGGAGGCCCCCACTTTTCACGAGCGATAGACGTACATTGAAGTTCTATCGGTATACGCATCACATATTGAGATATGCAATGACGCCGCAGATATATAGTTGCGAAGGTGCCCGCTGATGCGGTCGTCTTCGGCTACGGCCCGCTATAGTCTGCGCCTTAAATTAAGGCCCGCAAATTCGGGCCATCGTCGCTTATTAATGAGCGTTTGAACGCAGCCACCTATCGGAAATCTGTCGCCGGCGGCCTGAAGTTGCGCCATAATTCTCGCACTAATTATTCTAACTATATCGATGGCGGCGGAGTCACTTACATACATGAAACAGTATATGCGAACCTATATCAGTCACGACATAAGGAACAGTCGACGGCCGAAAAAAAGGAAGTTCACCATCCGCAATAATGCCCTCGTTTGCCCGGAAAAGCCAGATGCAGTGTAATGACGCAAACACAAACCGCCGATGAAAGCGGGAACTGTGACATGGTTAATGAACAATGAAGCGTTGGGTAATAAATGGTGCAGCGCTGAAGGAAATTTGTCCAAAACGGCAACCGAAATGATTATTGAGGCTGACACGTGGAACCGGAAATTGATTTAAGAGTCCGACCTTTCATATTGCATAAGTGATTTAAACGCATATGAGCTTTCTTCTCGGAACGCTTTCTTTTTTAAAGAGAGCATAACGCATTTTAACCACGCGACAGTTTATGAAAGCTGTGGGATGTATACTGTGTGCCGCACGATTTCGCTGTCTGCAGATAATGAATATTAAACACGGAGTGCGCCGCGTAAACATCGGGCTACGTTTTAATCATCCTTCCCTCTAGCTACTTCCATTCTGCACCGCACCGTCTCTCTCGCCAGCGTGCAGTTGGACGGAGAATTAATGTTCCAGTTGCTGAACTCTGCCTCGCTCGCTCGTTTAAATTCTCTCTCACTCTGCTGTGGTCTAGGAAAAAGTTCAGCCAGAGCACATCGGAACGGGCAAGCATTTCCAGCCCGCTGCTCAAAACTGCAGTGTTAATACGTCTTGTGGCTGACTTGCAGGCAGCTATAGCGTCTGGCGCAGCACACTTGTCTGCGGCTCTACACACGCAAACTTGTTGCCTTAGTGGCGCCAATATAGGAATAACGCTGTGATGCAATGCCGCTGTGCCGCTATGCACGCCTAAACACGCCAACTGCCATCAGCCATTCTCCCTGTTTCTTGCTTGTGCGAAACCGTAACAAAGAAGTGACGTCTCGAATTTGTTTCGCGTCGCTCTCCTCCTCAATCAAAGCTTTTGTGATTGCAAAGTATACGCAATAAAAAAAAAATAGAAATTCAATTGTTTGTTTATGCGAGCAAAAAAAATCAGAAATAAATAACTTGTTCTTGTGTTACCTCCACTAATCCGCACAAACTGCGAAGGTGCGTGCTGTTGTATTATTCAATGAATATATTACAGTTCTGCGGAACCCCCTTCAATCCCTCTCTGGAGATGCCTTAAAATATTTGTAAGTGAATAAAAGTTGTATCAGTTGATAGGACTAAATATCCAGTCAATTTTATGTCGCGCATGTGACAATGAAAAGAATTTACGCCTAAGTAGTCGCTAAATGGCGAGTTTATGTGTAGATATCGTGCTTGATTGTAGAAGTCTCGCCACCTCTACCGCGAAGAAGTAACGGCAACTTAATGGAGAGGTCGTCATTGCCCAGACTGAGAATGAAGGCACAACTTTACTGTGAGTACGGCAGGCAAACAAAATGAGCGGAAATCGAGTTCATTGATTTCCTGCTTTCTACTGTACAGAAAGGGTCACCGAAAAATGCAAAGCTGAATGACTTCCCAGCAAAGGTACTCATGAACACACAGTGGCACAGTGGCATATCTGCTTAAAGATAAAAAAGAACGAATGAAAGAATTGAAAGTCCGGCAAATACACACTACATGAACGCAAAGAACTAAGCCCTCACGTGGTGGCAAATACGTGGCAACTGCGTAACGCGCCTACCCGGCTTTTACTATGCAGATTCTACTGCACTTGCAGCTTTTATGACGACGTGCCGCACTATCCCATTCATCTCACAGATGAACGTCAGAGAGCAATGTAGACAAGGAATTCTGCTGAAGCCAGTCAAACATATTTAGTAGGAGTGTTCGAATAGCAAAATTTTTTAATCGAACTGAATGAGTGCATATTCGAAAACGAATATCAAATATTTATAATTTATGAACAATGTGAAGTATCAAGGTCGCGCGGAGTTCCTTTGGCAAAAATGCTTACTTATGTTACTTATTTGATACATGTAATTCCTTAAAGAAGTGGAAGCCGTGTAAACCTAGAAGCTGGTACATGAGAAACGACTTAAATTTCTATGTACCTGGAGCTCTATGACACTATCAATGATCTCGCAAAGGCTACTACATGCAGGTAATAGTGTTCTGTTGGTTGAAGAAGCTAAGTGCAACTAAGCACCGCTCATCGTTTTAAGGGATTTAAAACATGATGTTATTGACCCAACAAAAATGACAACCATTCCACTCTGTGAAGATGGAACGGCAGCGAAAGCTGATGACAGTCAAAGCTCTCAAACGAAAAGCAAAGTGCTTTCGCTGCCATTCCATCTTCACAGAGTGGAATGGTTGCCCGGGCTAGCGATTGTCGTTTTCGTTCGGCATCACGGGGTTACGGTTACATCACGGCACGGGGTTAAAGGAAGAGAGTGATGAACTTATCGAGAAAAGCCAGAGAAGATCGGCTTGGAATAATAGACCTTAATAGTCTGCTACTCTGTTCAGAGGGAAAAATATAAGTAGAAAAGGGTAGATATGAAGAGTGATTATGAGACAGTTTAGGATGCGATTATGTACAGGTTCGTGTCCAAAGCGCCTTGAATTATAGGCACGTGTAGGACATCAAATAGCAAAAATAAATTAGTTAAAACAGGTAATGCATGGCCTGTTAGAGCTGCGTTGTCATTCATTTGGCGGTAACTGTTCGATTGTCATTAGAGAAAATGAAAGGCACCCTTCCTTTTCTTTCTCTCTCTTAGTTTGTAAATTTCGCTTATTGAAAAGTGTATTATCTAATTTTGCCATTTTGCGCAGCAAATGCTCTGGTTCAATCTTTAATTTTTCTAGGATCAAATGGCGCGTTTCATTAAAGATAAGCAAGCGACTGAACCAGAGCAGGCACTGTCAAAATTGATGACGTCATGGCCAGTTGATTTGAGAACTTCGAGGTTGCATCGCTATGATCCGTCTTTGGTTTCGGGTGCCTTTTCCTGGTTGATCCCACCTACTCTCTTGGAATGGGCGCCCATTTTCTTGTTTTATAAGCGCACTTTACTAATATAGAATAAGCTAATTACTCCTCCTTAGTGTCACTCTAATTAAGACGCTGTAGTGGACTCACCGGCTGCAGGCGGCGCAAACGAAGCCTTAATGTGCCAGGCCCTCGCAGTTATGAAAGCAAATCATAAGCGTTTCTCCTTTTCTTGCTTTTTTTTGTCATGTTTAATCGGAGCCGTAAGCGTAAGTCTAGAAAACAATTATTACGGAAATTTCATTATTGGACGTTTGTCAGCCATGCTTTGCGCGCGAGGTTGCAAATATAAAAGTGATCGTTATCCCACATATTTGTTAATCGTCCCAGCGAGCTCATGATGTAAAATATCGTCCAAGTCGGCCGTTGCCTAACCTCATAGCACAGACCAACGCAAAATTGGCGTCAAAGAACCCCAACTCAGTTTGATGGACAGGTGGAGTTCCGCTCGTTGTATTTGCTTTCTTTTAAAAGGCTTTCTATATATACCCAGCCGTTAGACGTATCACCACTTGCTTGCCGCCCACCTACATGACGCCTCCGCAAAGCGCTACGAGGCGCGCTTGTTTGTGAACCGAAGCCAGTCAACCGGAGATTTGGACGCAGATAGGCCGCTTCTAATCAAGTACTCATGGCGGGAATGCTGCGAAATTGATCCAGCTCTTGTACTGGTATGCGCTGAGTCGTAGAGCAGAGAGAGCGAAAATCGTTAACTAGAAATATGAATTGCTTTTTTTTTTATTTCATGTTACTTGCGCCTCATAGATGTTAGCTACTGAACTCTGCAATCTGGCCCGGCTGAATCCCGCAGTATATCTGCAAAAGTGAAGCTTTCAAGGTTGCTGAAATTCATTCTTAAAATAAATATTTGCTACCTCGAATTTCTTCTAAAGCTAAGCAGATACAACGCTAATGCTAGCTCCACTGATTGTATCACGCATTTACATTTACAAAAATGACCATGAGCGTACGCACGTGCAAGTTGCTTGCCACTACTTTACTCGTTTTTCTTTCTCACACTGTAAGCTAATACAAAGGGAGTAAACGTGCGAGTTACATGTCAGTTTGCACCACCGTCCACATACAAAAGCGTAAAATTGTTTACACTGCATGCTACAAAAGTTTACAGCGCAGCCACCTCTTCAGTTATTCGCTAGCATTTAAAGCAACATGGATAAACTCCACTTTCCTCACCGGGGACGCAATAATATGCCTTTTCTGCGTAAGCGTCAGTCGGCGTTTACGTTGAAAAGGAGAGGTGGCCATCGCACCATGAAGGTTTTCGTCGTGCTGGTTTGGCTAGTGCCGTGCACTAGCCAAACGAACACTACGAGCGACTAGTTGCGCGGCACTTTTAAGAAATTATGGGGTTAAACGTGCCAAAACCACTTTGTGATTATGAGGCACGTCGTAGTGGAGGACTGCGGAAATTCCGGCCACCTGGGTTTCTTTAACGTGCACCTGAATGTGAGCACGCGGCTGTTTGCGCATTTCGCCCCCATCTAAATGCGGCCGCCGCGGCCGGGATGCATGGCACTTTTTCGTGTTTCGCGGGTTTTCTTTCAGGCTTGAGAAAAAAGCTTTTCTGTGTCACGTATTGAGCATCAGAAAGCTGGATCAAAAATGTTTTCAGGATGGTCTACAAGTTTCTCATTGACACTTTGCCTCGAACTGTAATATTTAATGAATGTGATTAATTAATAACAACTAAATATGTAGTGAGGGGAAATACGAAAATAAAGAACTTGGACAATGCTTAGCTTAGCTTGTAAGAGCGGAACGCGATAGCGTTATCGGGCTCCGTTGATGCTGACACCGACACCGGATATTCTGCTACACAGGGCCCTATAGAAAACAACAGCGGGCTGATCCCGGCGGTAGTGCAAGGCAGATCAATGGATCATATCTCCGTAAGGCAGAGGCTATAAGCAGTGACTCATCAATGGCTCATACTTTCGTAAGCAAGGATAAAGGGGTTTGTGTTTGAGTTTTCGTGTAACAGAAATAAGTTTTCTCGTATACTCAAATTACTTTCACGGATCTTCAAATTACAATCCGACGCTATCATTTCTGTAGGTTGTAAGGCTGACTTTGCGAATTGTCTGACGCATTCTACTTTGAGAAATTCAATTATTTCAGTAACGCCTTGGCGACACGCGGAGGGTCTGCGTGGTTGTGGTTCGGGATGATTTTTTTTCTGACGGACAACGCCACCGACGGCGTACGCCGACATGAAATTTTCTGCAACACGTAGCCCTTACCGCTATTGCGTTAAATTAGCCTCTCTTGGTGTAAGCGATGACAAACAACATTACCGTGGTTTTGCACAGCTATATATTGCACTTGAATATTTTTAAATTTTGGCGCAAGTTACGTGGAACACATGGTGCACGTCTCAAATGAGAAAAAGCAAAAGACAACGCCAGATTGCCTCGCGTGCATATCTGTCACTGCAGCCGTCGTGTTCATTGCACAAAGAGTGTGTATACTGTGTGCCTGCCTGTCAGACAGCTTTCGCTCTCCCCAAGAAGTGAAATGTGACGACCGAGCGAGTTGCCATATGGGTGTATCCTCGTGGATATTTCAGCATTCCATTCATGCGCTCTAGATGGGAATTCCGGGGGATGCACACTCATCGCAATGCATAACTGAAGAACGCACAACAGCTGCGTATCTTCGCAAAAACAAAAAACAAAAAGAACGCAGAATTGTTCCCGTGACTGTGATGCCACAGTCTGCGCAAACAGCACTGATTTGCCTTCCTAATAGCAACGAACCATCACAGCCACTACCACTATGTTCCAGGTCTTCAGTCATTATACCCCTCTTACTTTAACATCCCCGGGAATGCTGCTGAACAATTCGCTTCGGTCGAGTTCACTAAACAAACCATGAAAAGTTTTACTCGGTGCTTGCGCGTTCAGTCGTCCGTCGCTGTAATGAAACGTTCAGCCATTTAATGCCAGCCTTTTGCCGAAAGGCATTTCTCAAGAGACGCGCGTGTTTATTTCGCTTTCTGCCCCAGGGGAAGACTTCGATTGAGTGGGCCGGGAAGACGCCATTTACAATCCGCTATTCAGTGTTCCTCATCTGTTCGTTCTCTCGCTTTGTATCGAAAATACCTCCTAGAAACTCCTTCACTGCAACTCTAATGGCGACTCAATATATATGAGCACATTCAGGGTTAAATGTGCCTTGTAATGACCACCATGGTCTGGTCGCGGTGCTCCTTGGCCCATTGCCGACAGCTTTCTGTTCAGGCGAGAACATATACGAGAACAGTAATCCCAGACAAAGAAGCGCCATTTCTTACAGAGCCAGGAGTAACGACGTTTGTTCATTTTCTTTCAGCGCGGGGTGTGTAGAGTAAATCGAGTCAGTCGAGCGTTGGTCAACGTTTTTCTTTAAGAAGCAGTACATAGTCTAGGGTTCCTCTTAAAGATATATGCACTGCAGCGCTCCCTACGAAGTTTTATTTATTTTGCCACCCTTCTCTCCGCCTACTACACACATACAGGCAAAGCAACAATATATATGGCCACGAGACAGTGAAGCGGCTGCACGACGACGACCACGAAGAAGTGGCCAGAGGCACCCGAGAGCCTTGCATCTGTCGCCGCTTGGACAATCAGGACGAACTTGGACGAGCTTCCACCACTGAAGTGTACATCACTAGCAATAACGAGACGACAAAGCTCCGCAGGAGGGTTCAACCGATCGCAGGCACTCAAATGACCTACGGGACACTGTATGATACACACTGTATGATACGTAACTCAAAGGGAGGACGAATGGCCTTCTCAAGTACTACACACCCTGGGGTCCAGGCCACCGGGAACTATTCAACAGACTTTTCAGACCGCTCATTATTTGAGCTGTAGGCTATACACGATGCGATAGAAACCCTTGTAAACTTGCCTAACATCAACCAAGCCCACATCTATACTGACAGCCTCGGCGCAGTCAAGCATCTCAAACAAGTAACGAAAACGTTGTGATTTTGGGAGCAGATGCACAAGAATTCACAATTCTGCACGTGTGAACATTACTGTCCTCTTCGTGCAGGAACATGCTAATGACCACAACAATGACCTTGGCGATGGCATTGCTCACTCTTTCTCGACACCCGTAGCTCCTCTTCTTTCCCTTCCCATTGACCCTCGCTCTGTATTCATTGCCCAAAAATCCATCCTCCGGTTTGACTCATCCCCCTCCGTGTCTACTCCCTTCCCCACAATCTTTCTTGGCTGAAGGAAGTCTCTCTTCGGAGACTTCAGGCCGGGGCGGCCCTTACACCTGCCATCACTTATGCTTGGGGTCAACCATGCGAAGACATTGTCCAGTGTCCGAAGTACTCGGCTCCTGCGTCTGCAGCGGATATCCGCCATCTACTTTGGACGTGCCCTAGGACAAATAGAATTCGCAAAAGTGTTCTTACAGGTGTTAAATTGAACAGTGCTCAAGTTGAAGACTACGAAAGATGGCTTATGGACAACAGATTTATTAAGTCATTATTTCCGTATCCCTATGAAACGGGCCTACATACTTATGTTTAATTGCATACTGACGTTATACCGCATGACAACCCAAGCGAAAAGTAAAAAAATGTAAGAATATCCATCCAGGTGCTCACTCCACTTGCAATGAAAATGCCCCCAAAGCCAACCCACACGAGGTGATTTTACTCTTTCGTTTGTCTTCCGAAGTCGCGGCTGGCATTGGCATGCGACAACGTGCACGACCAAATGTGCGCATTTATTCTCTTTCTTCCCTTTTAGAACAAGCTCACTAAGACGTTCATTTTGGCATGTTTCCATTTGGCCGATGTAAACTTTCCTACATGACATTAGTACGGAATAAACAACGGCAGGCGGGGATGCCAGTGATCTGCAAGCTCAATGACCCAGAAGTGTGTTTCTGGAATGTGAATCCAAACAAGTCGGCGAGCGATATTGTTACCACGGCAAGAGAGAAGATATAATCACTTCGTGTAACGAGGGAAGGTAATTTTTCCATAAATGTGTTTTCTCTCGCTGCCTCTACGAGACTGCTTGAGTTGACTCATGTTACAGGCCTTGAAGTGGAACCATACGTATCACTACTACACGCAAAAAATCTAGGAAAAATAAGACCTGTTCCACTTCAATACACTGAAGGCCAACTACTTGAGCACTTAGGAGATAGTGGCGTCATTTTCTTCAAGAAACAGACCAGATGTCCTTGGCGGGAAGATGGAGCAATTGATCCACATGCACTTCGGAGCGTCATCCTACAATTCGTGCCTGATAAACCATTGCCGACACGCGTTGTGCTTGGACCCACGAGACATCCAGTACAGTAGAACCTGCAGCTCCCTGCTACAATTGCCAGCGATTTGGCCACGTTGCTAAGTCCTGCCATGGTCAAACTGCGATGCAAGATCTGCACTGTAGCACATGATTGTAAAGCGTACGCCCCTAGAAATTTACCCTAGTACGCCAACTGCAACGGACACCATAGAGCGTCATATGCCGGACGTCCCAAGCACCAAGCGGCTTCATTAGTCAAGCGACAAGAAATATTGGATGGTCGGACCCCGAAGCAAAGTTCGCCTGCTCCGAACTTAGATGTTGTCAACCCAGTGAAGGCAGCTTCTCCGTCACAATCAGAGAGAAAGAGATAACAGCAAGGCAGGGATGTTAGCCAATGAAGAGCCCGGTTACCTACCCTACGGTGGCAGAAAGGAGAAGGGGAACAGAAAGTAGAGAGAGAGAAAGAGGGAGAGAGAAAGAGGGAGAGAGAGGCCGGGGTTAGAGAGGCGTACACGGGCAGCGCTACAGAGCCAGACGCACTCGCTCCAGCCAGACATTCTTAGAAACCGCAAAAGTGTCTGCACAGCCTTATCAGGGAATGATTGGTAGGGACGGTGTTCTAGTATAGCCTGTTCACTCAGAAGGCCATCACCTATTTTTTTTTAATGTGTTGGACATAGATTATATTTGTGCTTCAAATTGAGAAAAGCGGCGCAATAGGTGGTCAGTGTTCTCCTCGCAGCCGCAGACATCACATGCCGGACTGTTAGCCATTTCAATAAGTGCTGAATAAGCTTTCGTGAAGCAAGCACACACTCGTTAGCCGAGTGGAATAGCGCACATACAAGGCGCACCACACTACAGAGCACAGGAGGACGTATGCGATGATGGTTGCTGGTTTAGAGAAGATGAAAGGCAAACCAAGCCGGAAAGACAGCCAAGGAAAGACATCAACAAGTGTTTTTGACAACCAACATGAGCCTCAGTAGGCATTCATGCCTTCGAGAAAACAAGCACCTGCTCATGTCTCACGTGAACCGGAATAACTTAAACAGCACATGGTGATGTCTATACTCATTGTTGCGTTAAAAGCGATTCTACGGGCGTTTCCCTTGGCGAACAAGCCACCAGAGGTGAGTGCTGTTCTTTCGTTAAGACCACTGGTACTGTTGATCTAGTTTACAACACACCATAATAGCTCGCCAGACGGATAACTGTTTTCGAAACCCAACCGTATTTCAATGGAATGCAAATGGCATTCGATCTAAGAGTGCAGACTTCAGGAAGCTTGTTTCGCAATACAGATTCGCCGTTGTGTGCCTTAACGAAGCCGGTGTAGACAGAGAGTTTCACCTGTCGACCTATGCCATATCTTCACCAACTCCGAGTCCTAGCAGAACTACGTTATGCGTCAGGCGCGGTCTACATTCCTGTCCTCTCTTCTGGGATTCTGATGTGCCTGAATTCGTTGCCTGTAAAGTTCAGTTCAAAATCTGCTAGTGACCATTGCTTGCGTTTATATACAACCAGCATGGCGAATTACTGAGCCAACTATCGTGCATTTCTCTCAAGGGATTGAAGCACCAATCCTGTTCTGCGGTGACTTCAATGCTCATGAAGTTACTTGGGGAAGTAGCCACACTGATTCTCGAGGCAGAGTTTTAGAAACGGTTATAAATGCATGCATCCTTGTGCTTAATGACGGTTCGACAACATTTTTCAGAAGCTACAATTACGCTAGTTGTCTTGATCTGACTATAACCTCCTCTGACCTTACGCGCGGTATTAGATGGTGCACAGATTATGAGATGCGGGGTAGTGGCCACTACCCAATTCTCATAGCGCATTCCCTTATGCATCCGGTGAGAACCCCTAGAGTCAGTAAACTTAGTAGTTGGAGGTTAACACTTACAATGTGGAGGTTAACATGCGGAGGTTAACAAACACCCTTGGCCATCCGGTATCACGGTGTAGTCCCTTCAAAAGCCCTGCTGCAGCTCTCGGCTCACCTGGATGCGAAATTTCAAACGCGTTCTGTGCAACACTAGTAAATTTCGGACGGCCTGTCTCAGTTCACGATTAATCTATCTTGTCCGTGCAGCAACTGATAGAGGATGCTTGCAATTTACCTCATGCCCAGTTGGACGTTCTGTTCTCTCTACAAGAATTGCAGCATGCTCTCTCAAAGACACACCAAAGAACAGTGACTGGTCCTGACAACATATCGTATAGCACTTTGAAAAACCTAGGTCGAACAGGCACGCCCACTCTATTACACGCCTTCAACAAGATGTGGGAGGAAGCACATGTTCCTGTGAGTTGGAGGATCGCTAACGTGGTCCCGTTGCTAAAACCTGGCAAAACGCCCCTGTCTCTAGACACCTTCCGTTCTGTCAATTTAGCCAACTGTGTTTTAAAAGTGATAGAAAAAGCGATCATTATACTGGAATGCTAGATAGAATGCCGCAATTGTCTACCAGTTAAATGGCTGCTTTCATAAAACGTAGGTGTAAAATAGACTGCATCTATGACTTCGTAACGTTTGTTAAGGACCACATTAGCTGTGGAAACATTGTTATTGCTGTCTTCATTGATGTTACGACGGCCTTCGATTCGGTCAGTCGCCTTCATGTCTTGAATGACCTGTCAACGCTCAAAGCCGTGTGAGTGGGTTATTAAATAGATCGATAACTTTTTGAATGCTAATGTCTTATATATATATATATATATATATATATATATATATATATATATATATATATAAGGGACGGACAAAGTGATGCATACACCATAAACAATGGAGTTCCGCAAGGAAGTGTATTACATCAATTTCTCTTCAATGCAGTAATAGCAGGCTTGCCAGAAGTACTTCGGGCAGACATAAACCTATCTATGAAAGCTGATGACATTTGCATTTGGACATCGCACCAGTTTCTAGAGGTTGTCAAGCATCGGCTGCCGGAAGCTTCAAATGCAATAAGTGATTATTTAAGAGAACAGGGCATACATATATCATATGCCAAATCAGCTGTTTTGCCCTTCACTATAAAAAAAGTTAAAAATTCCAGTCTTTCAACAGACGTCTAGGAGATTAAGCTGGTTCGGAAACACCGTTTTCTCGGTTTGATTTTAGTCCACCAGCTTCGATGGACACGTCATCTGAGCACCCTGGAAGCCCAAATAAGTTGTATCGTAAATGTTCTCCGAAGAATCGCAGGCCCGAAGTACGTTGGAATAACTGCATCCCCGCTTCACGTCCACTCAGCACTTGTTCATCAGAAAATTGCTTACCCGGCACCTGTATTGCACAAATTACCTGCGGCGTCCCTACACCGGCTACGGCTGTTGCAGGTTCGGAGTTTACGAGTGTAAAAGGATAGAAAGTTTGGCGAGTTAGTACGGTAACATGATCTTGGATTGTAGCGCGAAGTGAACACGGACACAGCGCTCGTCCTGTCTGCTCCTTTCTGTGTCCGTGTTCACATCGCGCTACAATCCAAGATCATGTTTACGAGTGTGCCTAGGAGTCCTGCAAGCTACGTCCAGTCACCTCACTATTGCAGAAATGTGGGAAGCACATTTCACCGTGATTCTCAGCTTGGAAACATGCCGACATCTCTTCAGCATTTCTACCCAGAATTCTGCGCACCTACTTCTCACTCTAATAGAGAGCCATCCGGGTGCACAGATACACGCCATGTTTCAAGAGCATAAATCACGACTTCCACGATCAGTTTTTTGGGCACTCAGACCTCTGCTACCCACCATGGCTTCTGCAGGCGCCGAAAATAGAAACGTCAATCGAAGGGCTTAAAAATAAAAGCGACGTTTCAAATTAGCAGCGAAACAATCAGCGTTACATCAGCTGTTTGAAAAGTACCAGGAATCGATTCACGTCTACACGGACTATTTTGTAATCAAAGAAAGTGCGACTGCGGCCTATGTTATACCATCCTCAGAGGTAGAGTACGTTTGTCAATTAGGACGCACGTCGGCACCAACAATAGTGGAATTAGTGGCAATTCTCCAAGCCACTTATTTTATTAGCACATATGAGGCACCAAAAAGTTGGTATTTTTTACGGACTCCTCATCGGCTTTAGCATGTCATGAAAATATTGACGACAACCAACCACAAGCACGAATAACATACGCAGTACTGAACAGTTCAGTTCAGGCTTCTGAAAGAAAACACGAAGTCATATTACAGTGGGTCCCGGGATATGCTGGTATAGCAGGCAACGAATTAGCGGTGTCGTTGGCGAAATCGGCCTATATAGATGCAGAAATTCTACTTATTTCTTTATCAGCAATAGACACGCAACGTATATTAGGCGCACTAAAGGACTTGTGTATATGTCAACCTCGTTCAATGAAAATACTAAGGAATCGATTCTTTACGAAGTAGTCCCTCAACTCAAATACCAGCTGGATGTAGGACTTGTCTCGGTACTTTTCCAAAGTACCGAGACACTGATTCATCGACTGCGCCTTGCGACAGCATATATCCAACATTTTCTATATCGCATAAAATGGACTTCTTCCCCGCTTGCTCCTTTGGCAACGACGAAGGGCATGTTCGCCATCTACTCGAATGCCCCAGACACGCGACGCAAGGATAGTAGGTATTAACAAGAGCTACACTCCATCGATCCTCACCGACCTTTCTCACTCGCAAAATTGCTGGGCCCATGGTCATCGAAAATAGCCCAGCGAAAACCATTGAACGCACTCGAACATTTTTACGAAGACACAGGCATCCTTAACAAGTACTAGATATCGCACTGAATAGTCACAGAATGTAACTACAACTTGCTTCTATTGTTGTAATTATTAGCGCTTGTGTATTATTTGGTATACTCTTTTGTACCCTCTGTTGAAGCTCAGTTTTGACTGCCATATTCTGTACGTGCATTACTTTAACTCTGCGTAATTCCTCATACGTTTACATGCTCCTCACAGACTACATCGCGGCTGCTTGCATGTGTTCGTGACATTCTTTACAAACTCATTGTGGTGAGGCTCGCCTTTGCCTTTTAGACCTATATGTTCGTGAGTGTATTGGATTCTGTGCTGTGGATTTCTGGTTCTGGCCCTATGACGTTGCTTTTCTTATTCATTTTCTTATTGCGTATACGTTATTTCTAGTATGCGAAAAGAAGTAACCGTCCCTATTATAGGGTGACAACATCTCTTTCTTTTAATTTGAGTTCAATAAATAAAAAAAACCTCCGATGGAGCATTTCACAAAGGGACTCTCGTGTCTTCTTGCGCATCCCCGTTTACTTTCGGCGCAAATCTGAGAACAGAGTTCTTGCAACTTATTAGGGGCTGAGAAAACCAGAGCGACATCATGCCTGCCTGCAGCCTTCTTGAGATTCCATGCATTGGAATGCGCTCAGGAAGTTGCGCCCTCATCGTTTGCTGTACCGCTTTGACTTACAGGTAGATAACCTTTTGGCAGCGGGCTTCCCTACGACGGTAGTTGTTGTTGTGACTGAGTTTATCTATAAGAGAGTGAAAATTCTAGCTAGAACAGAAAGCGTCCAGCCCCAGCACTTGAAGGACATGCCAGAGGTCATGCCGTACTTACACAGGATTTTGCAAAACATCATGAAGGTTCCAGGCAGAAATGATCGACCTCATAAACCTTGTTCACGGCACTCTTCAATGAGAAAAAAAAATACTTTAAAATATTTCCAAATTCCCTTTTCATCTTAAAAGAATGGTATTGCAAGCTTATTGAGTTCTCTCCCCTTTTTTAAAGCACAATTGCTTTCAGAAGTTTGTGCGCCTACGAAGATACGCTCCAGAATTTTTTCCGGTCATCCAGTTGTGCTTACGCATTGAAAAGCGATATCGAGCAATCGAAATGCAAAGGTCAGAAAAAGCACTTAATGAAAGAGGCCTCAGCGCCACTCAAGATACTGCTAGGCTTCCATTTGCGAGAAAAAACATGTTGGTCAGCCAAAGCCCTGAAGATTTGCTGACCATTCAAGTTTTTCTGTGGTAGCCAGCTGAGGCAGCAGTACAGAAGACTACAACCATTCACCTTTAATGAAGCGCGCTTTAAGGGGCAAACGCGAGGAACAAGTGGAACACCCTGATACTGTTGCCCGGCAGCACTTGGTACGGCAGTGTCTTGGTTGTGCAATGTACCTAACGCCGCGTGTCAGCGCAGTGGCGCAACTGCTTACCCAGTCCTAACATTAAGGCAAGAAATGCTGCATTTGCAGTTGCCAAACAGGAGGCTGTTTTCTAGGCAAGTTAGAAAACTTGCGGCTGCTAAGGAATTCGGATCTCGTGTATAAAGCCAGCCTCACAAAACACCCTGTTAATGCGGGATCATGTTTATCCTGACATGAAAGTACATGTCTGCCTTCCGCGTCCACTTTAGCGCCTAAATCAAACTTTGACGGTAAGAAACAAAGCACGACAGCGCTTAATTAACCTAGCTTGAAATTTGACATTGTGATCGTGGAGTAACCGAGTGCCAAATGCTCCCTATAGCCCAGAGCGCCTGTAGACGAATTCCAGAAGCATAGTGTGCGCGCACGCCCACGCCGCCCCCCCCTTCCCACACGCGCCCCCCACCCCACCCCACACCCCCCCACACACACACACGCACGCACGCACACACACGCACGCACACACACACACACACACGCACACACACACACACACACACACACACACACACACACACACACACACACACACACACACACACACACACACACACACACACACGCAAAATACGGTTGCGCAGTTGTGAAGCAAAATGCGCGACACAGTATAAGACCGTAAAGCTTCAACGACACAAAAGTAGCTTATTCTGAAGCTTCCTGCTATAAAGTGAAAAAAAATTATTGGTTTGACGAGGTTGGAACAAGTGTTCTTCACACCGATGAAATACTTTAAAGCTAGCGTATTAGGCACCCTGTATTTGGCTTGAACCAGTTGCCGCTGTATTGCATAGTCACCTCATTTTTCCATCTTGCTTTCGCTGTCTCTTCCCGTCACATTAACCCAATTTCGGAGACTCAGGCCAGAAACATGCTCTTCCCTCCGAACTCTTCATGGTTAATTCCATTAAACTTCGTCTCTTACCAAGTGTTCATGAAGGTTAACACGAGTCTCTAAGGCACGTTCAGCCTGCCGAAAAATTAAAGGGCTCTTAGTATCAAGAACTAAGCTAGGCTACACGTGCATTTTCCGGCAGTCCAAATGATCCGGTATTTTGTTTACTGGTTCAAGGATAAGCGATGTGGTGTCAGGCAGCTGGTGAAGTCAGTCCCGTGTGCCAGCACACTGTCCTCTCTCAGAAGTTCCATGACAGTGATGATGATAATGATTATTTGCATCTCCTTTGAAACGGGGAGGGCACAAAAGAGTTACCTAGCTTGCTTGACTTAATCCGGTTTTACTTTATCTATCCCTATCTGGCCTTTTGTCTAGCTGATCTCGATTTTAACTGTCGTATTTAAAACCTCTCACTATATTTTACCTCAACCAACATTTGCAATGACTCTGGTTTTGATGACTTTGGTTCTGTCACTCTCTTCCCTGCATTTTGCTTTCCACCAATACTCTAATCTTCTCTTACTTATCCCGACTGCTGACCAGTCAATCTTTCCACCTTCTTGAATCCCAACGCTTCCGGAAGGTGGTCATTCCCTACAGCTCTCGCATAGTGAATGTCTTGGGGTTCCATTGCCATGTGCCAAGTTGTTTCCGGTTCTTTTTTTTTTTTTGCCGCACATACATACATGCCTCATCCTTTGGCACGTATTTGTTGTGGTATGTTTTTTTTTCCTCAGCCAGCCATGCAGCTGGCAATACATTCCCCTTTGCGATACCATACAGATATTTCCTCTTTATTTATTTATTTATTTCCATTCTTGTATATCTCCGTAGTAACATTTGTTTCCATTCTTTGCATCCAGTTTACCGTCTCCGTTTCTCTCACCTTATTTTTATGACTCCTGCTTGTCTATTTACACTTTCAATTACCATGTACTTGGTTACCAACTTTCTTGATCTTTCCCTCCATTCCGTGTCCACGTTTTTGAGGTAAAGATGTTTGTGCATTTTTGCCGGCCACTTATATTCATTCGTCCTCCCTAGTCATCCTTGAAAACTAACCCTGCTCTGCACTTCTCTGACTTGACCATGTCACCTCTCTTCTCTCTGAGCAAGTCACCTTGCACTGCATCATCGTGGGCCGCGAAAATTAGTCGACCCATTCCCCTCTGGGTAATTTCCAACCACAAGAAGATTCCAAATTTATAGTACGCAGAATTTCTGACACCATAACTTCTTTCCAGGTTCCACGCACCGACTCATATTTATTGTAGCCCCAAAGCTCCGAATTGTTTATTATAGCTGTATTCCGCTTCCCGTTCCTTTTTAGGTTATATTGGTGGACGCTTGAGTAGGTCTTTACTTCGTTTATGCATACACACAGGTATTTATAGTTCTTGATTACGGGCATGACTTCTTGTTGAATTGATACCATGTCATCACTCGTCTCATCATTAAAGATAAATAATTATTGCTGTCTCTGTGCTAAATTTAAGGCATACATTTGTCGTTACATTGTTACTAATATTTGCAAGTCTCTGTAAATTCCTTACATTGTCCGCTAGCAGCATTACATCATTCGCATACATAAGCACAGCGACATCCTGTTGCACATTTTGCCCATCATGGGTGTAGGATAGATCGAAACCTAATTCACTGAGTTCCTTTCGTCTATTTATGCTCATCACATAGGACCTGAACCACAATGGAGGGAGAGAGAGAGGACATCTTTGCTTCTATCCTCGGTGAATTTCCCCGCGACGTCATTGCACCTCCGGCATTCCCATACGATTTGTGCTCGGTTGTTTCTGTATATCTCCCTCAACAGCTCCACGAAATTGTTGTCTACGCCCTCATGCGTTGGCAACAATTCCATGTCCCATAGAAATTTCTTGTCTACCTTGTCGAAAGCTCACTTAATATCTAGAAATGCTATCTATAAACGTCTATTCTGAGCTATAGATATCTATATGCACTACGTTAGTACAAAGATATTATCGTCTAAGCGCCTGCCTTGTCTGAAGCCATAGTGTAGTTCCCCCAGTATGCGTTTTTGTCCACATACTTCGATAGCTTTAATTTTATGGCTTGCATCGCCTACGTTACTGTAACGGGCCTGTACAAGTTCGTCTTACCCTTATAACTTTTGCCCTTATAGATAAGGTTCATCCTGCTTCCACGATTTGTTCGCTTCGATAGCTTGCATTATGGCATTAGTCAACGGCAGACCCAGCTGTTTAACTAGCTGTATTGAGATATCATCGGGTCCTGCGGCCATGTTATTAGGGATATTTCTTCTGCTTGTTTTCGGTAAAAGCTTTCTGTGCTAACATTTGATCTCTCAAGCTTCTTTGTTGCTGGATCTGTTTGAGTCTGGATTATGCTCTCTTTTGTGCCGAAGTTAACCATAATAACACCTCTAACGTACCGCGGCATGTCACGTTCGTCCAAGACGTTATCTTGTTCATCCCGTATAGCACTTTGTGAATTTTATTTGTATCTCCGAGCACTGTTACATGGTTCCAAAATCTTCTTGTGCACCTTTGTCTTTATTGCGAAGTTCATGCATTCAACTGTCACTTGCACGTTTTTTTTTTTTTTTGCACTAGTTCGCTCGCCCCCTTTCTTTTCGCGGTAGTTGTTCCATCTAAGCAGTGTACCACTTCTTTGTGTTGTGCTAACGTTTTTCGCTTTTAGATCATTCCTAGACGCTTGCTTATACTGTTTCATAGCATGCTTTATTTGCTTGTTCAACCATTTGCATCATTTTCTGTTTCAACTCGAACGATCTTTTAGCCGCGGTTGTCTCATCTCTTGCTGCATGAAATCCAGAACTATGGTAATATTGTTACCAGGGGCTCCTTCCGAGCCCCTGGTGAGACCTGAGAGGTTCAAGCGCCTTGAACACACCGTTTGTTTGAAGTCTTTCAATGTGTATTCGTTTTAGCTTTCTGTCGTGGCAACATCACTGACACAATTTTCCATTTATTCCCTGTGGCTAATGTTGCCATCGTAGGCGGAAATTAGGTCCTGTAAGCGTACATAAATCATGGAGTTGGCCATTTTTACTTTCTTTATTTTTGTTAGCGTTGTTATTTTGCTCACCGACAAAACACACGTAACACGGTTCATTGCGTTGTGTCATCCGGGCGATACAACGCTGACGTCAGGGCTTCAACTGTGTGAACAGTGCCTCCCATCCCCATTGTCATCGTTCGCTCTCTCTTCTCTCTACCTTTTCCTGGGTCTGTTTCTGAGCTTTTCTTTTTTTTTCTCATTGCGGCCACGGACTTTGGAAGCACTGCTTCAATACCGAACCCACCACAGTTAGAATTATAGTGTAACAGCCAATGCGCGCTCTGCAGGCGTAGCGTCGAATCCTCGTGCCTATAATGGGCATAGCCGCAGGGGCCAGCCGGCGCGCAGCTTTTATCTGAGGGGTCTCAGAACCCCGCTATCTATCGGCTTCCCAGTTTTCTCATCCCCTTCTCGTGTCGTATCCGCTTGCCGAAGCGCCCTGTCTATGTCACAACTGGAGCTTCGGAAACGCGTAACGACATATATGCCCCCGTCGTTCCGCCGCTGTTGACGCGTTATGCCCTTCGGGCGCATCTCGTTCGGGCAGCCGCACTCGGGAGGCCACGAGTGAGCAAGCTTCGAGGAAGGAAGAGCGTACAGGAGCGCCGCGTAGATAGCTGCGCGCGCGGCGCCACGGGGCGCGTTATACCGGCGTTCGGAGACACAGCTGCTGTGCCGAAATGAAAGTCGCTCTCCTTCCGAGCCAAATAAGCGGAACGGCCCTCGGGCCCTTCAAAAAATTGCCCGAGTGCGTTTGTCACCACGCTTGTTTCAGGCAAGAAATTTCATCGCTAGAAACCCATGCCGCAGAACGAACGATTGGCCTTTCGAATGTTGCTGTCGCGTCTTTTCCCTCCATTTCCTCCCGGACGGGGCATCTGTTGCGAGCACATCGCTGTCTGCTCCGTTCTTCGACCAATACTCTGTCCCCCCCCCCTTTTTTTTTTCGTTGCTGCACTTTGGCGTGGCGCTGTCATTGCTTCCTCGGTTCGTCGATTCGACAGTGGTCGCCAACTTCCCACCGAGAAAGATCTGTTCTGGACGCGATTTGCGAAATCGTCTTCTTCTCTATTTGGGCGGGCGTGAAACTGCGCGACCCCTGCCGCGCGTACCTCCTTGACGATGTCACTGCCTTATTGACACAAGGCCTTTCGGGATCGTTCAGTCTGTCGGCCCAAAGGCAGCAGCTAGCTCTTCAGGGTCACATCTCTCTTTCAAGGCTCGGTCCCAACCGCTTTGCCCTCATGTATCCCCTCCTACACCCTTCCACACATCGCCGGCTTTTCTGGCTCGCCTCCTTTCACTGGCTGTCTCCTTTGTGCATGTTAGCGCATTTGATCGTGCTAGATGCACCGTTGGGCGGTTGTTTTCATTGGGACACATCCAATCTAGAGTAAAAGAGTCACGCGTCTCGTCCACTTTGCGTCTCCGTCCGGTCCTCTACCCGGCAAGCGCGGCCTTCATCTCGCTTTCATTAAGTGTCTCGGTCGCGTGGCCGCCACTTCATCGCCGCTGCAGTGTTCCGCCGAAAAGCGCGCGGCGTCCACTATTCGTTATTGCCGCCGGAGATAACGAGAACACCAGGCATTGCGACTGTGTCCTGTGCCTCATCGAGTTGATTGCCCTTGGCATTTCGCGCGCTGGAATAACAAGACGAGAATGGTTAGTGATGTGTTATCGCAAAAATGTAAGAAAAAAAGCATTCTCTGTCTGCGATGTCGAAATAAGAGCTGGTCCAACAGGTCTTTGACAATGCATGGGTCTCCTTGGGCATCTACTATCAGCTGCGGAATTAATCTGTTCGCGGGGAAGGAAACGTTGATGCGCTCTGTAATCATTTCATCCCTTTCCTTCGAATGGTCTCGAAACAAAGCCAAATCAGCTTTCTCCGAATTACAGCTCCAAGTTTCTCTATGGCCCAGCTTTTACACACATACAACCTTTGGTAAAGCTTCGCCACTGCCGACCCCAACCGACTGACCTGCCGACCGACCTACCAACCGAGTGACTTTTCCCCCCGTGAGGTTCGATTACTGTGCGCCAATGTCTCAGCGCATGGCCTCTTTCTTTCTTTTGCTTTTTTTATGCAGATAGTATTCTGTATTTCTAAGTTAGAGTAGCGAGTTAAAAAGGCGGCAACGCAAAAAGACACGGACGGAGACAAGACGACAAGAGGAATGCTGATCAGCGTCCGTCTTGTCGTCTCGTCTCCGTCCGTGTCTTTTTGCGCTGCCGCCTTTTCAAATATGGACTAAC
Source organism: Dermacentor albipictus (assembly GCF_038994185.2). NCBI lineage: Eukaryota > Metazoa > Arthropoda > Arachnida > Ixodida > Ixodidae > Dermacentor > Dermacentor albipictus. The sequence goes on along the minus strand of NC_091821.1, from coordinate 69,634,662 downwards.
ACGCCCGATTCACCTCATTAATAGAGCATCGACCGTGAAGAACGCCTTGACCAAGTCAGTAACTTTTGCTGGGCACCAAGGATTCAATATTGCAATGAGCATGGCGAGCGTGCGGCTGCTTCAATTCTGAAACGTTGCCATGTTATCGCTCAGCCTTCTGCGGCCCCTATATGCGGAACAAATCTGCAGTCTCGCGCTCTGTGAAAAGTGGAACACCGCAATTAATCGTTTATCAAATATTCCATATACACAAATGATGTCTTAACACAAGCAGAATCGATGATTGAGAATTTGATATCTCTACTTCAGCAAACTTCTTTAAACGACGCCAGCATACGACGCCACAATGCGTAATAGCTTCGTAATGGGCATGTCCTAAGATCTGAAGTTAATGTTTCTGCGAATGTGCGATCTTCTATTTATTTTAGTATTTATTTATTATACCTCAAAGGTCCCTAAACGGGACATTACGTGACGGGTAGGCATATATTAAAAAACGGCATGTCAGGTTAGGTAGTGTCAGGTTAGGTAGTGTTCAGCCATACTCATGAAGTCCTTATTCATGACGTAGAATATGCACCTTGCTACGGACAACGAGAACTTGTTGGCACAACGGGCCACCGACGAAAACGAGTGTTCTCAGCATCACCTTCCTTATATTTCTTATATGTGGTGTCAAAAGCAAATTAGTAATTAGGATCTTATTTTCACTTTGCTTCCTTTTTTTTTCTTCAGGCGGGTGTGCCACTCTTGTTATCGACGTCAAAGATGCATTTTTTTTACATGTCGCGTCAAAGAATAAAATCAGCGAAACCCTATCGACCAAGAACGTTGCGCCTTCCTTAAAAAAATAACAAGAATGAAAAGCACTACTAAACAACATAATCGATGAGCGCAAGCGTATAGTTGGGAGCTACACAGTGTTTCTTTCCACGATAAGGTCACCGGTCAGACGTTGGCTTTTCCATCTTGAAGGCGAGGGCAACTTGATGCCAGCGTTTTGGGTCAAATATTCCCTCAACCTTTTGTGCCATCCCGCGCTGGGATGGAGGAAACAAGAAAACAATATAAGAACAAGCCGCTACGAACTGCGAGGAAAGTCTCGCCCACCTACAGGTGGTGTGGACGCTTCGCAACGCCGCAGCAAAAGAAGTCCATCAAGTCACCGCCGATACTCTCGGTGTGCGGAGAAGCGAGGCGCTCAACAGGAGGAGATGCTCCATAGCCACCGCTTCGCGTGGAATGCTGACTGGTCGATAGCGAGCAACTGCATGCTGGAGGCAGCCGAGAAGAGCTTTGCAGCGGGGCCAAGGCGTTCGGCATTTCACATGTTTCACTTGAGCTAAGAGCCTCGAGGAGCACAGAGGGCGACGTGCGCCCCCTATCCAAAGCCCCGAGAGCAACTCAGGCTTGCTGAGACTCTGGCAACCACTCGCTTGCCATCCTCGCAGTTGCCGCTGTCGTGCCGGGAACAAAGCCTTCTCGAACAACTTGAAGTAGGTGGATAAGCTTTACTGAAGAGATCACGGGACAAGAGCCGGCGCCAATGAGGAAATAAAACATGAAATCAAGGATGAAAAGTTCCGAGGGAAGGGGTTGGGCGCAGTCAATACGGCGTGACACCGTGCCTGATACTACCTGAAGAAATGCCAATAATGGATTTGCCGCGTACGTATTACAACTTCTGCTCCCTTCTCCTTTCTACGTTATTTGAAGGACTATATTTTTTTTTCCTTTTTGACAGCGTATTAGCCTGCTGAACGTCAAGCATGAAGAAAATCTGTCGCGGTAGAAGCCCGCACTGGTCACAAAAGGCAATGAATAAACCAGGCAACATTTACTGGAAAGCACTCATCCCGTGAGCCTCATTCGCCCGCAAGATAAAAACTCATCCACCTTATGCTTAGCTGTCAGCTAGCGCGCTTCCCTGCAAGTGACAGCGTCCCAAAGGCCAGAGTTCGCTCGCGGGCACAATTTCCTCGTGCGGTTAAATGTGTTCCGGCACAAGTGTCCCACGACTACCGCCAGCATTACGATCGGTTTGGCAAAGGTTTTGTCAGCGGATGGTTTATTGTGGGAACGAAAAATAATCAGAGCAATGACAATCGTTCGACCAGTAAAAATTGAATTATGGGAGAAACTTGGCCCGTATTTTCAGAGCAGTTCGTAAGCTATAGGAACGGTTAGTAAGAACGAGAACTGATGAATCCTGATAAAGAACATATTTTTAATGCAGGAGTCCGATCAATAAGAAACAGATCTTACCAGCAAAACGCTTTACAAAGTCGGCCTGCGGTGTTTTTTTTTTGTATTGGTTACTAAAACGGCCTCAGAGTTAATTAATCCCCAGCTAGGGCCTTCAAAACAACTCATCGAGACTAAAAGGGAAGAAACCTTTGACAAAGCAACTACTTCATTACCGGTGCTGAAGCATTGCTTTACACTAACACTGAACTTCAAAAGTAGTGCAAGTAAATTTAATGTTTTAGACATGCATCTCAAATGCAACGTTGCCTACACGTCGGGCAAGTATAGGTGCTCGGACATTGTCCTATACTGGAAGATGTAGAAAGAGAATATATCTGTTTTACGCAACTGCTCGAAACTTATCACACTGACCACAATGTATCCTAACCATGAAAGCACACAAAAGTACCGAAAATAAGCTGATGCAGCAGTGCTGTCTGAATCAATTTTTTTTTTTCAAATAGTCCCTTTTTTTCAAATGGCCCGCCTTGAAGAAGGAACTAAAAACGCATATGCCTTTCGCCAAACAGGCGCGAACATAAATTTCTATAAAGCTATATATTTGGTTTAAAGGCAGGAAGGAAGGAAAACAAGAGGGGAAAGACAGAGGGCTTAACCAGATTAAGTGTCCGGTTGGCTACTCTGCACAGGGGCATGGGTGAGGGGCAGAAATGATAAGAAAACAAGAGAAGATAAATAATTTGGTTTAAATAAACGTAACGCAAACATGGGCGGTCTGGTAGTGTTAAAATCCGTCCATGCATTCCGAATTCCAGAAAGTGCAATACTATGCCATACAGAAAGAAAGTTGCGTACATCACTAACATAAATTCGCAACTTACTTATCTAAACACGCTTTTTTCTCCAATATCACAGAATATAAAATTATCATTTAAATATTATAGTAAATATTTTTCTTCAAATTCTTAAAGTTATTACATTATTCTATAACAGCACCCATGCACCACTTCAATCAATAAACCTGAAACCACTGGCTTGCTAATTTCCCCGTAATGGGTGAGCACTGTTGTTTTAAGGAAGAAGCAGGCGAGCAAAATTAAGATGGTCTTCAGTGTGGGAGAATGCAGTAGTCGCATTAAATGAGTTCACAGTCTAAGGAATCGCTGAAGTCTGCTGTATTTTTGTCGCCTAATTGCACTGCATAACAATGTTGATGTCGAAACCGTTTTTCGGTGCTTTGGAATGCGTTTTGCATGTGTGTGGTTTCATTCTGTATGCAGTTGGTGCTGAAACCGCCTCTCTTTTCTTGGTGCGCGGGCCAATTCGGGAACCAAGGCAATGTCGGTATACGCGGCAATCCCAGAGTCAGTGGAATTCGTACCAAATACCGACTCACAGCACGATCCTCCCATGAACGTTGTCTGTATTGGTTCCGCCAATACTATCGATAACAGGAATTTATAATGCGTCTTTTGGAAAATTTTAAGTATTCAGGCGGTAATTCGAAGGAAGGCCGCCGTCACTGTGCGTGTTTACTATGCGCAGTCCCATTGCGCAGACATCTAATTACCGACTTTCTTCCCAACTTGGATCGTTCAGTAGTGCTATTAATAAACTTTCAAATGCGGAAACAGCCTCACACCAGAAGGCAGTTCTTGGGTATTCACTTTGTGACCTCTTCAGCCTTTCTGCGGGGCCTAACTCGCAAAGGTTTTTGTTAGCAAGGACTGCTTGTCATTGTCCGGTTACCACCGTTACTATCATGCGTATATTCTTGCAAACCTCCCCAGCGTGCGTAAAAATTTTCGACATCTACGACTGTGGCCATCTGTCGGCCAGTAGTGCCATTAGGCAGCCTAACTAAATGGGAAATGCTTTTCCATAATGGTTGGCTAGCTCGACGGCCCATATTCAGACTTTCAGTTAACGTGAAGACACTGTCGTCTGTTGGTATGCAAAGTCTAGATGTTATTGGAAATCTCCCTTCCGTATCGGAGCAACAGTTTCATCAGAGAGACCCGCCGTGCATGTTGCTTAGTCGCTATGATATTGCGCTGCTAAGCACGATGTCGCGGGATCAAATCCCGGCCACGGCGGCCGCATTTCCATGGGGGCGAAATGCAAGAACACCCATGTACTTACATTTAGGTGCACGTTAAAAAACCCCAGGTGGTGGAAATTAATCCGGAGTCCCTTAGTACGGCGTACCTCATAATCAGATTGCGGTTTCGGCACGCAAAACACGTAGTATATCAGAGCTCAGAAGAGAAACCCTAAGATAGGATGAAGATCGTTCGGAATTCTTCCACTAGAGGCGCTGTAGACAAAAGTACCTACGGGCTATAGACAAAAGGGGTAATGTTACATTGACACAGAGCAAGTTGTTATGGCGCTCAGTGATCCGCAGTAACAAGTTCTTGTAGACGTTTCAGTTTTTCGTACATATTTTAAGAATTCAGCACGGTAGATATATGATCCTCGCCATGCCCAGCGCAACTGTCCGGGCAGTAGCGCAAGGCTCCGAACAATTTGAGGGCGCAACAATGGATAACACGAATGTGCAGCACAAGTTCGAATTCGATGCTGTGTGTGTGTGCGCGTGCGTGCTAGTGTTTTTCGGGCAAGAAACAACCTGCATATATGCGATGTGAACGTGCTTCGATACCAAGGCTACTTTTGGTACTTGCAGCAATCAAGCGCTTAGAAAATAAACAATATGTAGCTTAAGCAAGCATAAATGTGTCTATTACAAAATTTTACACATCATCTACAAAAAAACCTCGTTCTCTATATACCTCTGGAAATATTGGCTACTGGCGAATGGACGGCCACACTCATCGGTGTCCGAAATTCCTTAGCGTGCCAACGAATTGCTTTTTGAGCGCGGGCTCAGTGTTCGTGTTAACAAAGAGATTCGGACACCAGATGAACAGGTTATTAATGGCGGTAGTCGGCCAATGACAAACATTTCTTAACAAAGCGAAAACCTAATGAATCTCATTACTATACTAAAATATGCTGATACTGCATCAGCGTGTGAGCTGATATGTTCTTCAGCGAGTTAGACACATTGGACAGGCAGCCATTATCAGAGCAAAAGACGCAGTTGTCACACCGGACTTATCTACTAAAGGCACCTAGAGCGCCAGTTTACTTTCTGAGGTCTACAGGCCTGCGACATAGGCTTTGATAGTGACCTGTGCCGCCTCATAATTTCGTGCGCCAACTTGTCTTTCGGTATATTCACCTTTCTCCCTTCCTATTTCTTTAAATCCCTTTTCTCTTTCTCCCTGAGCAGGGTAACATAGTGGATTTTCTTCTGGCTAACGTCCCAACCTTTCTTTTGATTTCTTTCTTCCCCCTTTTGCGGCGTCGACCGTTATCGTCGTGTTTGATCACGTGCTGCAACTGGCCTCGTCAACACAGTTTGCAATGACGAAAGCAAAAGAAAATTGGGGACAATCAGAGAAACAGGACCGGAATTCACAAAAAGCTCTTACGCTGGAATTGTTCGTAAGAGCAGATCTCAGCCAATCCAGATGTGAACATATTATTGGTGACGGTGGCCAGTGAATCGAAAAGGGCACTTACGATCGAAACGCTTTATAAATTAGGCCCCATAGACGCTGTCTACAGGCGTTCAAGGCCCTTCTAAGATCAAACACGGAAATTTTTACATTACGCCAAAGGCGCAACGTGTTCAAATTATATTTTCGCTAATCTTTCCCGAACATATTGCGTTGATATTTCGCTCGTTTAGCAAAGCAGAATAGGCGTAACAGGAAATCTCTCACGACATGTGCTAATAAGGAAGAAAAAGAAATTAGCACTGCAGCAACTGAGGGGCAACCGAAGTGACTTTTCTACGTATCACATTAACTACTGACGATAGGTGGGAGCACGTGCAATAGGAATCCCCAAGTGAAGGTCCCGGGGTTCACTTCACAAAGAAATGAACGAAGGCTTTCCCGACTTGTGATCGACATGGCGTCAGCAGCCATGAATTGTATAAGGTGTTAACATCGCTCCGTCAGCAATATGTAACGGCGCCTGTGACTAGCGAAATTGCTTCACCTGTTTCCCAAGCCAGCACGATCTACCATGGTGAGATACAATGGCGAGCGAACGGTATACGAAACGTTCAACCAGTGAAGACAGCAAACTTATTTTAAAGCGAAACTTTATATGTTTGTCCACCACAGTTTTGCGTCTGGAAATATTTCGCAGGATATATTTGCGCATATAGATATGTAAAGGTTATAAGCGCTTCCATATGTTGACCTCCAAAGTAGTGCAGTGCGTGCTGCTCGCTTGGGCTTAATTAAACTGTAAATTGCGACATAAAACATGAGCATATAATGTCACCTCATAAGTATCTCTAATGAGCACAACTCTTGATAGTAAAGCGCCTGACATTAAACAATTTCTTGGGAGCTTCTCATATTTGGCCTACGCTACTCTCGCGCACTTGCGTGTGCGCACATTCTTCGACATTCTCCCGCAATGATTATGCATCCCTGTCACGCAGGGTGTGTTGAAACCTTAACTGTACTTACATCTCTGTACTGTGAGAAAAGGTATATTGCTTATGTGTCGTTCTTCTCTTTGCATACAACTCTCCACACCGCTTTCCCCCTATAGAAGAATCAAACATCACCGACGTCTGTGTGCATAATCCTGAACTGGCGGTTGCATTTTGGCACAGCTTCTGAACCGTGCAGTGCATAAACATAATCAATGCATTACATTAAAGGTGTTACCTGTGCTGTGCATAAACATTGCATAATATTACGTATTCCATAAAATGAAAATAAAGAGAATTCAGCTCATCGCATTTACGCAGCACTTACGAACCGCTTCACGATGGCTTCGCTCCGCATGGATTCCAAAATGCGCGTTGGGTCTTCGTAGTCTTTATTTTTTGTGCCTTTTTGAACCCTTCAACTAGACACAGTTCTATATCGCAAATCCATCGATGTTTTGGATATACTAGCTAGCAGTCTCGCTTAAGCGTTAATACAAAGAAAACGAAGGTGAGTAAAATGCTCGACGCGCCAATAACGAATCCGCATAGTATATTATAATATCGAAAGCAACGTATCTTTACACGCCCATAGCTTCGTTCAGTTGCGTTTTACTTCTTGGTGAAGAAGGTCAGGGAAGAGCGACTGTTCATGGTTCGCCAGTCACACCAGCTCCGGCTGTCATCCCAATGGATGTATCACCGTCACACGCGAGTGGGTCTGGATATTCAACTAAAGATAGATTCTTTTCTCGAGAGCCGCCACGCGTGCACAATTTCGGAAAAGGGAAGTTCCGAAAGGCACCCGCAATGGGCACACTATACCGCAAGCTTGCAGACCGAGTACACTGCAGCAACAAATGCGCCCGGCGCAAAAGAAGGATACAAGGACGACCCTCGACCCATAGTGAACGAAGGCAGGAAGTGCGGTGGTGAAACAATCAGCTGAAAAAGAAAGCGTGCGAGGCAAGGAGCAGCTCTTCCTTGGACGATCCTGACCGAACCGTTAGTGCTGCCCCCCCCCCCTCCCCTTCCTTCTGCGTAGTTCCCGCCGAATGCTTATTTTAAGCAGCGTGGTGAAGAAACAGACATGTAGCTGGATGGATACAATGGATGCTTCCGTATGAACAGCTGCGGTTTTCGGGAGGAGAAAACGGAAGCAAGCACATGAACAAGGGCACGGTTCAGCGATGCGTAACCGGCGAGGCCACGCCAGAAACTCAGCTTACGGCTCGGAAGGATGCGATAAAGAATTAGAGATTAAAACTGTAACAAAACATTCTGTCATGAGCATAGGATCTCTGTGAGGTTAGCAAACACGAATCACTAAAGTAATCTTAAATAAAAAAGGGAAAGAATTAAATCATTGATTATAGGGACCTGACGAAATTAATCTGGCCATGTTTGCTTCATACTTTGTTCGTACAAAGTAAAATTGCATCAGCAATACCTTAATTTGGGCGAGTTGATTCCTAATTATATTGTTTTGCAAGAAAGGCAATAGAATCTTACACGTGTAATGCGACGGTCTATATTTAATTTCTCCTGGTTAAAACTTTTTAGATGAATGCAACTTGAGCATATAGTACGTCCTGGTTTCCCGCTAAAAGTACAGTAGATTGGCAGTGATTCAGCAGCCTTGCCGCCCTGCAAAGAATTGTTTCTCTCATTTCCTCGTGCAAATCGCGTTAGTCTATAGCTACAGCAAATGAAACTGTATGACTGTTTATTGCGTTTGTTGACGGATTATGTGATGTTTATGGTGCTTTAATGATGCTCATCAGCTAGACAAAAAACAAAAACTAATATACGCGGCGATCATTTATCATTTATGCAATTTTTAAAAATCGCCTGTTGAAGCTACCATAGTTCTAGCCCTTGAACTGGATTGTTCAGAGAGGCGGAAATCACACTTGCACGAAAAATCGAAGCACATGTTCAACTAATTAGCAAAAATCCACTACGTTTTCACTTGAAATGACTTCCCAGAATGACGCCAGTTTGGCGATCTCAAAATCTCGGACTGTATAAGCTGATGAAAGTCTTTTGAGGCGGCGCTTAGGAGTACTGGTATCACCAGAGAGGCGCCGGACAATGTCGAAGATTTCAGTATCCTTTGATTGTGCAGCTAGGAGATCGAGTACTGCAAATACCCGCACAGAGTAAGTAACGACAGGGTCGCGTGAAAAGTAGTCGGCATCTTGGTGACAAGAACCACTGCGAGGAACGACTGCGAAGCTGTAGTCTTGAAGTTTGAGGGTCCACCAAACAAGTTTGACCTTCAGGTCCTTTTTTGTTTGGAACCAGCACAGCAACAATAATAAGATGGTTGCCGTCGGCTTAAGGCCGAAACTTCTCAATGGTCCAGACTACCGTGAGGCAATCAAGTTCTGAAGCGTGGTACCGACTCTCTGTTTCAATGAGGTGGCGGCTGCATAGTCGACGGGGTTCTCGTTCCCTTCGGAGTCGGACTGCAGAAAAACCACCCCAAGGCCAAGACCACTGGCGTCAGTGTGTATGATGCTAGGGGCGTCCTACTGATAGTGTGCGAGTGTCGGTGGAGTCGTTAGGGCCGCCTTAATGTTTTGGAAGGCTGATTCCTGGCCGGGACCCCAATGCCACTCTTGATTTTTCTTCAGAAATTCATTGAGCGATGCAGCACGAGCGGCGAAGCCAGGGCTGAAACGGCGGAAGTAGGAAGCGAAGCCCCCCAAAAAATCTTTTTGTTCTGGAGCTTTTTTGTTAACCTACAAGTTCCTGCCTCATGTGTTAGCACCAGTATGAGGTTAGGTTAGGTTAGGTTAGATAAGGTTTGTCCGTTGTTGGAGACGGAATGCTTGCTAAAGCTTGTTGCTTAGAAGGTTCAGGGCTGATGCCGTGGGCACTCACAACATGACCCAAGTAGGTAACTTCTAAATACCCGAAGAAACACTTTCAAGGCTTTATGCGCAGCCCACCATCATACAGAGTGCGCAAGACGAGTTCCAAACACCGTTGGTGTTCGGAAAACGTGGGAGCATAAAAAATGATGTCATCCAAATACACCAAGGCCATCGGCCACTTCAAGTGTCCAAGGACCCGGTCCATTAGTCGTTGGAACGTTGCAGGTACATTAGAGCGCCCAAAAGGAAGGCGGTTAAAATTGTACAGGCCGTCAGGTGAGATAAAATCAGTCTTCTCCGCGTCGTTCTCGCCCAGCCCGACCTGCCAGTTGCCAGAGGGGAGGTCTAGTGTATAGAGAGGTATGGCCCCGTGAAGCCGATTCTAGGCGTCATCGAGGAGGGGAAGAGGGTATACATCCGGCTTGGTAATGCTGTTTACGCGGCGATACCGCGATAGTCTACGCAAAATCGCGTAGTGCCGTCCTTCTTTCTCACGAGCACTACTGGGGACGACCAAGGACTGAACGAGCGAGACATGATGCCACGCTGTAACATATCTTCCACTTGAGCTGTAATTTCAGCCTGTTCAGAAACTCGACGAAGGTTGTGACGAACTGGCGCATGGGAGCCAGTGTTTATTTTGTGACGAACAAGAGTAGTAGAGCCAAGTTCGCTCGGTGATAACGCCAAGCACCTTCGAAATTTCACCAGGAATGCCTGGATATCAGACTTCTCGAATGACGTTAGGTTTGGGTCGAATTTACATTCCAGTCGACGGAGTCATCGCCATTCTCTGCAGAAGCACAGTGTTGCACAGTTCCACAGTGCAGGCGCAGCAGGCTGTCCGATAGGTCGAACACCAGGACAGCAAATGCAGAAGAAGAGGAGCGCAATAAAGAGCGTGGAATTGCAAATTCATTGACCGGTCGTGATCAGACAGTACAGTAAACGAATACACCTGTTTCTAAGCGTGCGTACATGTCGCAACGAACGCGTACCCCCGCAGCAGAAGACAAGGGTATAGTTATCGCAGATGTTGCCAGCGCAGGAAAAGAAATCGGTGGTCGTGGGTCAACATGTTCATTTTTGTGGGGTTTCAGTAGAATCACGGTAGGTAGCGCACATATCCATGTTGAGATGGGGCGTACAGTCGTACGAAAGAAAGATAAATGCTTACGAAACGACGAAGTGCCATTGCTCAGAAAGCGGCGAGCTCCAGCGGCCACATGGCTGGCCAACTTAAAGATAGAGCGCACACACGAGTACAGCACTTCATTTGCGACTGTGTTGGCTGACATGTCAGGCGCCGGATCGTAATGGAGCCATCCTATTATGTACCCGGATTGGTTGAAGTCCATGCGTACGTCCAGTGTTGAGCACGAGTTGCAGCCAAAAATTAAGGGTGCACAGAGGTTTTGCGCCACAATGAATGGGACACTTACATTTTTTTTTTTCTGAAAGCAGTCACAGTCGTCGGGATTTTTTCCAAGGGATGGTAGACGAGTCCTGTCGGCTAGGAGGAGGCCGGCTAATGTTACCGTAGCCGTCTTCAGATGGCACTAAATGGGGAACAAATTTGGTGTCATGAAACTAAAAGCTGCACCGGTGTCAATTAGGGCTTCAACGTTTTCCAGTGGCTCATCTAGCTGGACTTGCAACGTGGGCAAACCTGTAAATGGGCACAGGGACAGGAGAGGGACTTGGCGACTTACGCGAGGTCCTGCCCTCGATACCCCGCGGTGAAGTTTTCCGACGAAGGGTTGGACGCACACACTTTGAACTGTAATGACCGATCTCGTTGCATTGATAGCAGTGCATGGTTGGAGAGCGCTGACAGTATGTGTCGGAGCTACTTGCTTGGCCTGCTGACACTTATTGACTTGGAGAAGGGCGGGGGAGGGACACTGCAGTGCAGCATTTCACTATGTGAATCTCCAAGGCAAGAGCTAAGGCTGCGTGAACTCTAGATAGGTGGGCGAGGTGGACGAAGCGTTGAACGCGGCGGTCAATGATTGCGTCGATGATGCTTTGGTAGCAATGAAGTCGTTAGTAGAGTTCGGACAACAAGCCAAGGCCTTCCACGATGCGACTCTCCGAGGAAGACGTATGCTAATCTAGACAGTTCTCAACGGAGAGCAATCGCTGGTCAAGGCGTGCTTCAACGGAGTCCAAGAGAGCCGTTAAGCCCGGCGCAGGGTGACGGCGAGTTGAATCCGAATCAGCAGGGTGAATGTTTGAAGGTATCGTACCAGAATCTGAAGCCTGAGATGACAGCGACGGTTGCGTAGTGGTTGCGTAGTGGTTGCGTCGTTCGCGGAAAGGGAGTGGTCCAGTTGAGTGTCTGATGATGGTGCAGGCATAGATGCCGCACCGATTCGAGCGAAGGTATCATACTGATGGGCGTCTTGCTGCGGGTTAACGTGACGGCGGCCACCAAAATGTAACGGGAGTCCGGCGCCTTGACTCGGTTCGAAGTGGTACACGATACACCCAAATCACAGGTTCCCAAACCAGTTATTCCCCCTGACCCACTGCTTGCTCTTTTTCTTGTTGCCTAGGGAAATGGCGCAACCCACTCTGGGAAATCGGCAATGAATCGGGCGGTGAAGGAACTGTTAGCATTTTTTAAAGAAATTATGGTGGAATGAAATAAGCATCTTGCAAATTGGATTCAAGGTAACTACTGGTATACAGGTATGAATAATCAATTATTTTGTGAATTTTGTGAACATATAAGTAATTAGAAGAATTCTAACATGCTAATCGTTTTGTCTCACGCAGAAACATCTAGAGGGCATCACAAACGTTCCTGTGGCTGTGACTCAGTACGGTAGCCCCAAAGGAAAGAGTTCATAGAAGAGTCAAATTCAAACCAAGCTTTTGGAAGGGTTCTTTTGGAAATATTTTCCTCTGATAATGAAACGGCGGCATGTCAAAAAGAAGTGTTCCACAGAGTCACCCTCTTTGCATAAGGTGCACAAGGGCGATATAGCCAGACCAGACCTGTGGAGGCAAAAGTTCAGCGGGGGGACACGGCACCGTAGTCTCGTAATCAATACTTCAACGTTTTTAGAGGATAACCATTTGTTGTGACAAGGAAAACTGAGATGCGGGAAATCATCTGTTGCCAATGATGATTGCGCGAACTTAATTGTAGTAGTATATTTTATGCATCACGCCGCAGTGATGAACTCTCACGAAGGTAAAATGGGGATTATATGGCCATCGTGGGATGCTACTGGGAGTGTATCTGCGTATTCGTTTAAGGCTAGGACTTTGTGACCTGGCAGCCACACTAAACGAACGAGACCTAAGTGTCTTGGAAAAAGAACATAGAAAGTTTTTAATGAATCTGGCAATTTGGGTGTGGTTAGTGAAGAACAGACAGACAGGCAATTAGATAAGATTGTCACGTGGTGGTGACGTTAAGAACACAGTAGCAATACTGTGAAAGGCAAAACTAGATTTTATTGGGCGAACCTGTACCCACAAAACAGGCTACACTTATAGCACAACGAGAGCGGTGAACACAGTCGGCGATCGTCGAAAAATCTGATCAGCGGTTCAAGCGCGTCGGCTTTTATAGATCAGTCGTCGAATGTTCCAGAGTAACCGCTGGGACCCGCGTGTCTTCCGCAAAGTTCTACACTATTCGCGTCGCGCATGCATGCAATCAGATTACACAAGTTGCGGTGAAAGACAGTGGATGGAACCATCGATAACATTCCAGAAACTTCTTTTACATGCAGGCGCGTCCTGCGCTGTGCGAAAACATTTGTTAGGCGGCCAAACGTGGTCGCCCGATAAAGATAAGTACACGTGTCAAGACCATGGCGGATGACAGAGATGGTGGTAATTTGCGTAAAGCTAAGACAATTTTCAATTATTTCGCCTGAAAGTTAGGCGTTAAGTCAGGTAGCCGAGTCGAATAAGGCCAATTTAGATGTGGTGATACAATGCCCATACCTGCCTTTTCTTCAGAGACGGAAGCATCAGTTGCTATAACAGTCTTTGTATCCAGGTGTGCATGGTGGTCTTCCAGAATACTATTCAGATATTCATAGGAAAGATGTTTAGCATTATTTGGAAAAATATCATCAAATTCAATTTTAGCATCTGGAACCGTCAAATTTAGTAAGACCACATCGCATAGGTGAACGTTTAATGGATGCAATAGTTTTTGAGGTGAAACAACTTGAGGGTAACGTGAGTGATACTACTGATTGTTAAAAAATGAGGCCGGTTCATATATTGCGATCTCCTGTGAGGTGATGAATATATTTAGAAAAGTTTGTACTTTTAAGATATGAAATCACCGTGAGAAGAGAAGGCAGGCGTGCTTCTTGATAGGAGATATCATTAGCGACAAATTTAAGAAGCCCATGACATAGACATAATGCCTCTGGTTCTAATAGGATCAGAGGCCGAAGTTGGTATGCAGGTCCGCCACAAAACAAAACGCCGCCAAACTCTTTTATCGGGCGAACATACATGCAATAGATCATAATGAAGACATGCCGATGCAACCTTGATCTATTGCTGCTTTATTTACGCAGCATTCCTACCGCGCGTGCTCCCTTTGAGGTAATATGCTGTATATGTGGACTCCAATTAAGCTTTTCGGTGTACATTGCTCCCAAATATTTAAGTGAATTCACCTGCGGGATACTGTCTTGTCGATAAAGAACCGAAATTTTCACAGGAACACTTTGAGGGAAAACAAGGACGGCGCTTTTTCGGATATTAAGAGAGAGGTTAATTCCACCAAGCCACATTTCTAGGCTGTTCATATAAGATTGTAGGTTTTGATACAAAGCATGTAAGTCTACCGATGCAGCAAAAAATGAAATGTCAGCGTGTAAGTACGCATGCACATCCTGTTGCAAAGGTACAGCACTCAGTAAAACAATAAATAGCAATGGCGATAGGACTTATCCTTGTGGTAGACCTCTTCACTATTGATAAGTTGAAGAAGACAATCCACGTCAAGAGAGCTAAAATTCCCTGCCGTTTAAAAATTCATAAACCCATGAGACAAAATATTTTGACAGACCAGCATTCTGAAGTGCGTTTATTAGGCTCACATGTTCTACACTGTCATACGCTTTAGTGATACCCAGAGTGACTAAGGTTGCGTACTTTTTCTGGCATTGAGATAGTTGAATACGCCTTTCTAGGTGACATGGGCACGCCAAATCGAGCACCAACGTCTGAAGCTAATTTGGCAAGTGCTCAAAATCATGTTCTCTATCAGCCCATTATCTATGCGGTGTTTATGATTCTTTCGACGAGTTTTACTACGATAGATGTAAGAGATATTAGCCTAATGTTAGCTCATTCATAACCCGCACCTTGTTGTTTAATAATGAGATAACTTTTGCGAGTCTTCATTCCGGGGGGATCCACGAATATTTAATACAGTTGTTTACCATGGCAAGTGATGCGTGTGATGATATTTTAAATAGAGTTTTTATTATTGCCGTAGTAATGTCATCGGGGCCTGGCGCTGAATTAGGCAGCTGGCTTAGTACATTCTCTAGCTCCGAAATTGTAGCTTCTTCGAAATCTTCACCATAAGTAGGTGGCGTAGCGTGATTGGGCAAAATTGACCTAAAACGAAATTCCAGACCTTTAGCAGTATCTTCCAGTAATTTAGCCAATTCTAAAGGTGATGGAACCACAGAGGCGACGTTTATTTGTGCTGGAAGGACCTTTTTATTTCTCAGAAATAGAAAAAATGCTTTTTTGTTGGTGGCCTTTGAAAGAAATTCGAAGTGCGTACAATCAAAGTTGTCTTTCGCATTTGCAATTGTTCTTTTAAATGTTGCTGCCGCGAACTTATAGTCTCTCCAATTGCTAGGACACTGGTTATGAAGTAGTTTTTGTAACGCTGCTTTTCTTATCTTGTAATGGCGTGAGCAGTCTGTGTTCCACCAAAGGTTAGAAGACCCGCTTTTAGTGGAGTGCACATTGTTAGATTTTTTACGAAATCTTTCAAAACAGACAATAAATTTATGGCTTTTGCTTCTTCAATATCCAATTGCTGATTCGATAAAGCCATGTGTAAGACCTTTTTTAATGAGCTGAAATTCACAAAACTATTTTAATGCGTAGTACTTTGAGTCAATGGGCATACGAGCTCAAAAAGAATAGGAAGGTGGTCACTTCTTGTACCCTAATTTATAGCAGACCAAGTGGAGATAGACAAATTAGTACTAGCGAAGGTGAGATCTATTGCGGGAAGTGACTTACTACTCAACAATGTCGGTGTTCGCGCCATAACGCATGATAAATTATTGTTAGCAGCCCAATCTACCCTTCGAATCGGTCTTGCACCCCCACGAAGTATGGTGGGAGTTAAACTCTTCGGCAAAAATGATTTCTTTTCTGCAGGACCTAATTACTGTATCCAGGACGCTAGTACTCGGAATACCTCCATGGAAATAAACATTAACTTAAGTGAGTGAGATGAGGCCTGGAATAGAAATGTCTATAGCTAGAATTTCGCTTTCTAAAGGCATAAGCTGGTAAGCCATTTTCGTCCGGTGCGCAATTTTTGAAGAGATAAAGATAGCTAAGCCGCCACCACGAGAAGGACGGTCCAAGCGAAACGCAGGGTGATTTTTTATATGGTATGCCTTTTCTTCTAATACACAGGTTTCTTGCAGTGCAATGATATCAGATGATTGTTGGCTACAGAGGGTAATATCATTCAATTGCAGTGTAATAAATGGAACAAAAATTCCTCTGTAATGCTTACAGCGTACCTATGTTTTGCTAAGATCGGCAGCAGAAACTGCCTTGTCGAGGATGCTATCCTTCAAAAAATCTGTTTCATAAATATTTTCCTTCTGACACTTTTTAGACTTCTTGTTATGTGCCATTGTAAATCCCTGCGTGACAGGAGATGCGCGGCGTTTAAGAGCAGGGGAGTCAGTCTCCATGTGCGTTTCTTGCGAGCCACAATCTGAGCTCCAATCTGATTCTTGTTGTGCATGACACACAGGAGAGGTCTCGTTAGGTCTAAGCTTAGAGGGGCCTGGGTTGGATGTTGGAAGGTAACAATGACTGATTCTGTGGGTATCTTCTTGTTCTCAAATAAGCTAGAGCAACAGAATACGGACACGGCTCCGGCGACCGAAAATATGTCTACAATTTCTCAAGGGGAAAGGCTCCAGTCGACCCCACGAACTAACTAGTCCTTTAGCACGAGCTAATTGTGAGCAGGATTGAAGGAACTCACCGGATGTGAGGCTCAGTTCAGTGATAGAGGCCTTGTCTGGCGCACAGCAGAGAATGCCACCGCGACCAAACTGCCGTACTTCGGTGATCAGTTGGTAGTGGGGTGTCGCCTTCTGAAGTTCTTCCTGAATAAATTTGGAGTTATTGATTTGAATTGACTCCCCATTGGATGGTACCAGGGCCACAGGAACGTTGGTCGGTCCGCCGCGCAAGAGAAGTTCAATGGGGTAATCATGAGATGCCGGAGAAGCCGACCAGGAAGGGCTTGCCTGGCCGGGAGAAGAAACAGACATCAGTCTGGTTTGCCTAAGTCGATCACCGTCCGATATTCAGCCGATCCCCGATAGTGCACACCAAGACACCAGGAAGAGTCGCACGGCAAGGATGCAAGGATCCGTCGATGAACCAGTTAGGCCGAGAACTCTCTCCTTCAGCCTTGCCCTTCTCTTCCTCTTCTTTCAGTTGCGGCATTCTTCGTTACCGTTACAACATACACACACGTGCGCATGTGCGCGCGCTTTGTTTCCTTTCACTCAAACGATGATGCGTGACTGCGGTACACGCAAACGAGATTGGTACCCGCATCAGCGCCGCACTCGGCAAGAGATGATTGCCTCTAACTCGCACAGCGAGCGAGACGGTGTGTGAGTGCCTGCGCCGCCCCGCACCTAAGCGGCACAGAGTCGGGGCCTTTAGCCAGCACGTAAACGGCTTACCACTTCTACTAATTAAATCGCTAAGTTCGGCGCGCCCGCTGACGCGCTACTGAGGAAGCCCGCCACGCGGTAGCTTCGCTCGACGTCGCTTTTGTTGGCGGTGCATTACTTTCGCTAAAGAGCGGCTCCCAATGCGTTGCGTTGAGGACACACTCGTAGGAAATTAATGGCGACCATGCCCGTGCACCCGTCCAGTGCTCCGCGAAGTGCAAAGTATAAGTGCGCGAGAGTTAACACCGGCAGGCTCGTGTCGAGTCGTGGTTCTGGAGAGTTTTGTTGTGACGGCGTTACTGGCGTGAACGTGAAGCCGTAGCGGTATAGCACCTGGCTGAAGTTCTGTTCTGCATCGCGAAAAAGAAGACTGCCACTAAGAACTCTGATTGCCTATTTCTAATGTTTAACCGCGGCGCAGCTGGATTAATGGAAGAGAACTAACGTGTATTGCGTGGCGCCTCCCCTGCGTATTAAAGATGTCGAGAATACAAACTCGAGTAGGCATAATAATAATAATACATGGGGTTTTACGTGCCAAAACCACTTTCTGATTATGAGGCTCGCCGTAGTGGGGGACTCCGCAAATATTGACCACCTGGGGTGCTTTAACGTGCTCGAGTAGGAAGGGAAACCATACTATACAAGTCAGTACAATGCAGCAAGTATATGCTGAAAACACACAGTGCTTACTTAATTAGGTATATATTCTCAACCAAAAAAATATAAAACCACGTGGCAGACTGCTGCATGACAGTGATGGAATATGGGAGATTCAATTATTATACAAATCGACGTCAATATGCAAGCAAGCGGCGACGAGGGTGACATTCTTTTCGTTTTCGTTTTGGTTACGTTCCTTTTTTTTTCTAGTTTTATTATAATTTACCGTTTGGAACGTACATTTCACGGGAGATAAGATGCTGTCAGCGCCATCTGAGTCCACAAAAGCTTTCAACTCGCTGTTTCCGCCGAAATGCGTGCGTCCTCTGTGCAACGCTCTGAGGCTGCGTCACACACGCTCCACGACATGATAAAGTGCCGCTGAGTATTCAGAGGCTGACAGGTCGGGCTGCCACTGAATATCCGCTTCTATTAGCAAGGAAAGTTTTCTTTTACTGCATCATTTGACGAACGGAAATGACTTTGGGTTCTAATATATTCGCTATGAGTTATGAGTTATGCTAAATTCCTTCCGACTTTTACCGCACTGCATATTTCCTACCCCAAATCGAAAAACAAAGGGTTTGACATTCCAAACTAAGAAGGGAAATATCTTGGGCCACTATTCTTATTATGGTGGACCAAGAGAAAGAATATTTTATCTGCTCATTGCGAAGTCCCCAATTATTTCCTAAATAGTGTTGATCTGCGTGAACGGAGTGACGCCTTTCGGAACAGCAAATATAATAATACTTATATGGTTGCTGTATATAATAAGGCACTTTTCTGGGAATTGAAAAGCTACGTCAAATAACGGGACCCATTTGGGAATCAACGCCCCTGTCAAAGCACCCTGTCTATGAAGTCGATTTCCTGAAGATTTTCAGGCTTCTAAGAAGAAGCAGAGCGAGCAGGACGTGCCAAAACGAAGCAAAGAACGGGTCCGTGTTCGTCAAATTTATCAGGCCCTCTGCGCGTCATTTGGGTGTCAAGAGTGCGTCTCCGCAATCATAGTCGCCATAATGGAAGCTGCACACCGAATTGGGAGCGGCTAGCCACCGCGCGCACCGGCAATGTATACGGAGCTGCCGCGAAAAGGCCGCTCTACGTGGGCTTTTTTCTTTCCTCTTCCCCCCTCTCCCCCCCTCCCACCCCTCACATGGAAATATCTTTCTCTGACGCCACGTTGCGCAGAGAAGCAACGGCGGAGCACCGAAGAAAAGGAGGAGAAGAAATACGAACCAAGGGTGATTCTCGCGCGGATGTGCATTGTAGCTCTCCTCAGGTGATTCCCGAAGTCTCGCGGGACCCTCGCAGGCGCCGGATATATCTTTCCCGCAGGCCCACGCCGCTGCTTCCACTGACCACAACGGGCGAAACGCCTTATCTCGCATCTCACGTCCCACCGCCGTTGCGGATGCCTCCGCGTCCTTTTGTTGGTGCGAGAAATAAAGCAGCGGCGAAGAAGAGGACGGCCCCGAGTGTAACGCGACAGACGTGAAGCCCACGCCCCGCCCCGGTGGGAGATGGGCACAAACAGAATAATGCGCAGATCTATCGCAGTCGGCGGACACGCGCTTAAATTTCTATCGGCTCAAAACATCGACGCTGTCGGGCGCTACAGGTAGTGGAATAGAAAAAAAAGAAAACGCAAGAATGAAAGCACACACGTCGATGGGAGCTTCTCAAAGGCATTACGTGCGCGGCGCTCGGGGATCCCTAGCTTTTCTCTTCCTTTTGTTTCTTCTTTAGTTCTTTGAGAGCTATGTGCTTCATTCTTTTGCCCATAGTTCCTGGAGTTTGTTGTATGAGCGTGAATTATATATATTGCCTGGTCGCATTTTCTGATCTTCCTAAACGTAAACAGATACGCAGGAAGCCTCAGCATAGAGAAAAAAAAACGTAGAAAAGAAATTCGTAAAAGAAGAAACTGGCCGTTCGGCACGACGACATTTTAATTGTGCTTCCTGGGGGAAAGCGAATCTTATTGCTCACTTTTCGGTTCGCGAGTTTTCTGCGCTGCGCGTCTGGTCTTTTCATTAAATGTGACGCTGTGAAGCCCAAAAGATATAGTGTTGCTCGCCTTTAAATACGCGTCTTGCAAACACGCTCTTAGCCATTAACTTCACATTTTCGTATCCATGCGTTGCAAAAGACATAAAAATTGCGAACAAAAAAAGGAGCAGCTCAGCCTTCGGTGGAAAATGCACAGTGTATACACAAATACACTGTGCAATCGGTGTTTTGCACTCTTTCTTGAATGAAACAGCGGTGGCAATTAAGTTCTTCGACCGCACTGCATGCCGAGCGAACATTGGTTCTCCTAGTTGAAAAACCATCAAAAGAAAAGAGGGCGGAAAGAAATGAAAACCTAGTCGTTGATTCTGCTTTCTGCAGGAACACTATGAGTATTTACACACAAGTTGCTTGCGAATGCTGGACGCTAAGAGGTTTAATGGTGAGATATGTCCTTTAAATTTACACTTTCAGCAGTTCAAACGCAAGAGTGCTACCTATCGATTCAATCTATAGTAGCACTCTACTATAGATTCAATCTAATCTAATTCACTAATCGAAATCAGTGAATTTGGAGAAAGGGCTCGGAAAGCTGTGCGTTATATTTATTTATCTTATTATGAGGTTTTACGAGCCAAAACCACCTCCTGATTTTGAGGCACGCCGTAGTGGAGGACTCCGGAAATTTCGACCACCTGGGGCTCTTTAACGTGCACCTAAATGTAAGTACACGGGTGTTGTCGCCCCCATCGAAATGTGGCCACCGTGGCCGGGATTCGATCCCGCGACCTCGTGCTCAGCAGCCCAACACCATAGCCACTGAGCAACCACGGCGGGTAGGTATCGTGCCTCATTGACAGAGTAATTTACAAGAGACACGCGTATCTTTTTCTCGAAAAAAAAAAGCTAAAATTGAACAACTGGTTTACCGAAGTCCCGCTTAAGTTACAGTGTAAAATTTAACTTCTCTAGGCGCACGGTGGTTAAATTATGTCTCCGGATCAATTTTAACCACCCGGAGCTTTTCTACGGAATCGTAAGCACGGCGCGAGCGTTTCTCATTTCACCCACGCAGAATTCTGACCGCCGCTGCCGGGAATCGAACCCACGGCCTCGTGTTCAGCAGCAGTCCGCCGTAGCCGCTGCGCCACCGGCGGTAGGTAGACTGTGTTCGTATGCCGCAGCACAGCAAGAAGCTCGATTGCATGTGTTAGAATGATCGACCGGTTATTGGCTAACGCATCTTGGGTACAGCAAAAGCGCTAGTGGCGCATGTTGCTGATATTCCCGCAGCATTAAACTGCGATGATAGCAGCGAAGGACGTGAGTAAGCTTTAACGCCCCATCTACATTCGATCTTGTATTGTGTTCCCCACCACTTGGTGAGCTATTCTCATTTTTGTATTTAAGTACACGCGTCAGGCATCCGGGATCACACACACACACACACACACACACGCACACGCACACACACACACACACACACACACACACACACACACACACACAAACAAACAATTTCTTATGAATACAAATGTTTTGGAAGGGCAGATGTCAACCAATCATGAAGCCGGCTGCCCGCCAATGGTAAAGAGCAGTCAAGAAAGAAAAATATTTTGCGAATTCGATTCCTGTTGCGGAAGCGCTCAACCGCTGTTGAAATCTCGCAACGCCCAAGCGCCGCGTCAGCCTAACGTCGCATCGCCTGCGCCGGCGTAGTCACATGGTCAGATGTGCACGGGTGTATGTCGCCACGACCGGAACCAGTCTCAGCACCACCGTTCAGTCAGGTTCCCAATCGTGCATGTCGCAGTCACGGACCGTGTAGCGCACCGGCGCCGCTTCATTTCCTCTGGCAGCCGCGCCGCGGCGCCCGTGAACTCCAGGGCCACCAGGGCCTTCGTTCGCCAGGGGGATTCGCCCCGACTCGCAGAGTGTTGACGTTGGGGGGAGGGGGCGCCGCACTTTCGCAAGGGCATGCGGTTCCGCGTCTTCCCAGTGTGTTCCTTCAATGAGCCTCGAGGACAGAGCAAACATCGAGCCGGGTCTCATACATCGCTTGTTCGGCGCGATCGTGCAGATGAGTCGCTGCCCATCGCTACCACATTGCGACGCACCCCGACCGCAGAATACGCGATGCCTTGGGCTGGCGCGATGATAGGCTGCGCTCTTACGGTCGGGCTTTCTTTCGCCGAAGAAAATGCTTCATAGCATAGCCAAGCGTGACCCGCGGCGGGGCCAGCGGATTTCGTGCCGCCCCTTTTCCCGGCGGCTGCGGTGCCCTCAGGCGTCGGTAAAGCAAACGGACGAGATTGCGCGGGGTGTCCGGACAGTGAGCGCTTGTTTTAAATTTCTAATATCTTACAAATTTAGGAGTCGATGGAGCAAAGATGGAGCATTGGGCGCCGTCCCAAATTTATGCATAGACAGTGGCGTTTTGCACAAATTTACGCGAGCGGTTAGGCACGGCTCCCTTACCTTTGCGCAGAAGCAGTACCGAAACTTTCGGCAACCATACCGAACTCCGTGTTCTCGTTAATCTAGAAATGGCTCTTGTTTTTGAAGTTTTTTTTTTCATTGAGTTTGCTCATGAAATCCAGAACGGTAAAAAGAAAGAAAGAAAGAAAGAAAGAAAGAAAGAAAGAAAGAAAGAAAGAAAGAAAGAAAGAAAGAAAGAAAGAAAGAAAGAAAGAAAGAAAGAAAGAAAGAAAGAAAGAAAGAAAGAAAGAAAGAAAGAAAGAAAGAAAGAAAGTTAGCTGAGCTATTTCATTCTTCGTGTAACCATTTTGCCATTTCCGAAATCAGTGGACTGCCTCGCCGCCGAATGCTGTTGCATGCATGTGATTGGTTGCATATGAAAAAAACCTTCAACTGTCCTTATGCATCGCATACATTGTTTCACGCGACTAAGCGCACAATGTTTAATGTTACGACAAACACCGGATTCTATGCGTATGTACCTTCCTGTTGGAGTGGAACATACGAAGAAGGCTATATACCTTCTCTTCATCATTTCCAATTCTCTCCTCATCTTTGAACCAATCTGCTTACTTTCCACAACACTCAGCAACAGTAAAACTTTGTTGACGACATACAGCAGTGCTTGCAAAAGTTCATAAGTGGTGCCCTGGGGTGCTATGCAGGATGCGTCGAGTTTCTCGTTCACCCGAGTTTTGCACGAGTTTG
This sequence comes from Dermacentor albipictus, assembly GCF_038994185.2. Taxonomy (NCBI): domain Eukaryota; kingdom Metazoa; phylum Arthropoda; class Arachnida; order Ixodida; family Ixodidae; genus Dermacentor; species Dermacentor albipictus. Next base: position 69,611,236 of record NC_091821.1, on the reverse strand, counting down.
CTCGACGGCAGTCAGTGAACGGAGATAGCGCGGAACGGGCCGAAGGTGCAGGCAAAAAAATATGTAGACAAGAAGTCGCGTATGACAACATGAGCGCACCCTGCGCGGCACGCTGCTTCCACGTTTCAAGCGCAGAAGGCTGCACAACGAAACGCGCCAGCGCCGCGTATTGTTGTCAACGGATTATCGCAACTTAGCGATACCGTGACTGCCCCGCTGTCTGTCAGCACACTTGCCGTGAGCCGTTTGCCACGCCTTTCCCGGGCGCGTGAAGGGCGTGCCTCATCTTTCGGGCGCTATCTATCTATCCTCCATCGAATGCGAACGGGGTACATGCGGCGCATTCTTGCACCTACACTTTCACTCAAACGAATACGTTAAAATACGACAAATAAAATAACGCACATTTTTATTTCTTTAGGTATCTGTTTTTCGTTTTCAACGCTAGAAATTTGTGATGACAAACGGAGATCGAGCAAATTATTAAATTTTGCACTTCTTGCCGTGAGTGGCGACAGGGAGGCGAAAGCTTAGAAGCGGTACATTGAAGCTGGTCGCACGCACGAGGGCGTTCATACGGTGATAAGTCGCCTAGGGGCGCTGCAGTGCTATTCTCAATAAAGTCGGTCATGATCCATGGAGGGTCATGGCCACTCTTTCTCTATTAGGGGAATAGAAACGCAGCGCCGCGGTACGGCTGTTCATCGCAGGCGCTTCACTAGGCTTTAAGGCCCCCGCTTTACCGACTAAAAACGACACAACAGCTGTCGCTGTAAAATGGCGGTATGTTATTTTTGAGTGCGTAGTGACGCAGTTCAGTGAAAATGTACCAGTTTATCTTTGTGCGCGAAGCCTCTGCGATACATTGCGAAACGTGCGTGCTTCCCCAGCGACAGAATTCATCGCTTGTCATCGCTTGCTCAGTGAAGGCGCCTCTGAGCGCATGTACGCAGTATATGAGTGTGTTGTGCAGTCGAAGGTGCTTGCGGATTACCTCTGCTGGAGCCAGCAGCGATCGCAGATGGATATCGTAACGACACCGCAGCACTCGCATTTTGGCAGGTGAGGGCTCTTGTGTGCATTTATGAAATCAGATTTCGAACGGAGAGAGGTGTTGGAACTGTTGAGTGCGCAGTGCTTGTGATGAAGAAATGCCATTGCACTGGGCCTAGAAGAGCGAGCGATTCTCGGACGCTGATCGTGTTCACGACGTTGTGGCTCCGTTTCATCACCGATGACAGAGCAGCCATCTGAAACGACTGCTGCAATAAGCACTCCTCAGCATCGTCGTCCCCCTCGACGCCTCGACGCCTTGCAAGCACCTACAGTGACGTGCCGATAATTATTTACTGTGCGCTACGCGCCGCAATGCAGGCAGTGAAACCGTGTTGTGCGGCCATCTCAGCCCGAGAGGATGTATGCCAGCGACAGTCAACGCTTTGTTTTCGATAGTGGTGCTCAGTACATCACCAATGACAGTGCGTTGTGCGTGTTTTATGTCGGCGGTCAAGATTGTTGATGCCTCTCAGCTCGACACCGCGTCGCTGTTGCCGGAAGATAAGTTGGGCGTGGCCCAACTGTAGTGGGTGCGCGCGCAATAGTTACATGCCTCGCGCGGGGCGTGACCTCTGGTTTTGATTGACAGGCGAACTCGTGCTAAACTCGTACATCGCGAAACCCCCTCCGAGTTCAACTCGGGAACATGGCGGCGGCAGCAGCAGCCTGTTTCATTGCATCCAGCGGCAGCAAGCGTCAGTATGACCGTCCGGACCCGTTCACCTGCATGACCGACGGGGAGTTTCAGCGTCATTTTCGCCTGTCGAAGACATCAGTGTGCTGGCTGTGTGACGAGCTAGGCGAAGACTCTCGTCTGCGGAGACGGCGTGGCGGGCTTCATTCGCTCACCGTCGTAGAGCAAGTCATCTGTGCCCTCCGTTTCTACGGGACTGGGAGTTTTCAGGGAAGCGTCGGCGCCGAGCGTTGCATCGGACGCCATAAAACTACTGTTAGCCACTGTGTCAGAGATGTGTATGACGCGCTTATCGATGCGGCAGTGCGTAAGCGGTGGCTAGCTTTCCAGAATACTGCGGCGGAGCGGGCATATATAAAAGAATGCTTCCCACTTCGTGGGAACATTACGAACGTAGTCGGGTGTGTCGACGGAACGTACGTAGGAATTAAGGCGCCTTCAATGTCAGCGTTACTGTGATTAACAGACTTTTTCGCTGGTTGATCACTTTTTGTCGATTGTTCTACTTATCTGTCAGGGTGCCTTCCAAATGGCTCACTTTCTTGGGAAAGGGGTTAAGTATAAATGGATAAATGGATATCACTAATTGTGTGAAGTAACCTATGAATCCTAATCTCATAAACAACTTGGGGTTCTTCATTGGTGAAGTTACTAAGTATGCACAATGCTGAATTTTGGTCATGCATAATCTATCGGCCGCACTATGAAACAGCGAGGCATTGCAAAATTTGTTGCAGCGCGAGATGTGGATGTTGCGCCAAGCCGGTTGTGCCTATGCATTTGTGGCGAAATGAAAATGCATTGAGAATCTTAGTGTGTTGGCTTGCATGAAGAAAATACTTCAGATTGTTTGCTCTGTTCACTGTCGATGCATGTGCCAGAGGTTCAGTGCATCTTCTTTTTTTGGGGGGAGGGGGCGGCGTAATTCTGGATGGATAAATTGTATATTTTCGTCTCATAATGGGGCTCTAATTCTTAAGCATTAGAACAATGCACATCCGATACTCTGCATAACTCTCTGTACGTGAAGATGTCATGAACCACCAAGGCATTATTACATATCGGGAGAAATGTGGTGCAGATGCCAATGAAAAGTGGGTCTTTAACCTACCATGATAAAAATAAAACTTGCAGAGCAAATAGACCATTTGTACAGGTTTAGAGCAACGATTACACAAAACGTGATATGCCCAAACGAGTAAACAATTGCCGCATTGCCAAAGTAGGCTGAGCGACATGCAGCATATATTGGCATTGAACATGTCTCGTAACTGGTATTTTTATTGTAAGCCCTCGCTGTCACACCTTTCCCTCCAGCACTCCCTTTATTGAAACGTGGCACTGTCTTTCCATTGGTGTCATGATGATAATGGTAACGGCAGCAGCAAGGCTGGTTAATGCTTGCCTCTTTGATTCCTGTGAGTTTAGTGGTAAAGAATATGGCACGTTTATACATACAGCTGTGCTGCAAAATTTAACATTTGTGATTTTTCGGAGAACTAATTTGTGTTGGGAAATTTCAAAGATGTGCACCATTGTGGCCTAATAACTAGAGCATTGGTGAGGTTGAAGACGGTGTATTGGTATAGAAGCTTGAAGTTTAATTGCACAACAATTCGACGGGACACAAAGAGAAATACACACAGCAGAATGCTTTGTTGTGTGTGTTACACTTCTTTGTGTGCCGTTGAATTGTTGTGCGATCCAACTTAAAATAGAGCATTGGGCTTCTTTGGTGCAGGACCGAGGAAGTGTGAGCTATTCGACAACATGCCAGTGCCTTGCCACACACTTATGGAAGTCGGAAGGTTTGCAAACAAAGCTTTGCTTTCAAATCCAACTGCTCATGTAATACAAGCGCTGATTGAAAGAACCATCACACAAAAATAATGGTGAAATCAATGGCCTGTGAAAAGTGTAATTTGTATATAGACACTGTTGACATAATAGGTGCCATACCGGTGCCATAATAGGTGCCATACCGGCCTCAACATTGTACTGGACAGAGCAGTTTGTTTCCTATGTGAAGCTCGACCTCCCATTATATGCTGTGCAAATAACCAAGCTCAGTTTGTTTTGACGTGCTACACAACATTCAGTGTAATCTGTTTTTGATTCTAAAGAAGTGCCAAACACCACCTCTTTTTCAAGGACGTCATGGGAATATTTGGCGAGACCTTTTTCAGCCCCTCATAATGGAAGTGTGGTCAGCCAGCTTTGCTTGGATGCCTTTATAGATTTCTGCTCCTGATCATTGTGTGCTATCAAATTGCAGAAGTCTATGCAACTGGTGCAAGGCATTACGTGTTTCTATAGTCGGATACAACTTTAGGAGGCTGCGGAATCTGCACTTTAAGGCAGGTGAACTCAAGCCTGCACCAATGCGCACGCACTCAAGACTGATATCGTGCCGCCAGACAGACTAATATTGCTCATTGGAGAGGGACTTTTTCTTTAGACGTGTAGGCAATCGGCTGCTGCGCTTTGGTCATCTGGGTGGGGCCTCTCCTGTTTTCTGAAGTTTTATCCGACTGTAAAGGATGCTGCTTTTCATACAACACAAAAGGACAAAGTGTACAATTATTTGGCCTATGAAATGGATACATCCGAAGTGTGCTATGCAAGGGCTTAAGATGTGTGAAATATGGTACATGCAATTATAAGACAATGTTAAAGAATATGTGGTATCGAACATGCATGTAATGGCACATTTGAATCGGGTAGTGTTGCAGTCATATGCACAGTCTATAGGTGATAGCATTATTAAGCTCCTGCTGTTTCCTTTCTTCATTGTGAATTACACACACCGTTCATCTTGTGGCTAATGAACACGCACTGTATTCTTGCACATAGAAAGAACAAACAGCATGATGACGTGTATGCTGCATTAGTGTATTTTTTATTTACATGGTCCAAGAGTGGCACAGGTTGTCTTACGTTTTTGCCTATTTTGAAGGGACACAAAGTGCATGTTATAAGTCTCCTAATATGCACAGCACAATGTTTACTGCAATAATTTTATTCATGTTCTTGAATAATAAACAAAATATTAAACTGAAAGCTCCTTTATAAGGTGCCTTCTGTGGGCTCGACAGGACAGCAGTGAGGGCACCGATACTACTGTTGCGGAGCAGCCCTCTGGACCTCTGCCACACTCTCAAGAGCACGTGCCTGGCGCTCGCCTACTGCCACCAGGCGGTTGAGTGGCTCCAGCAGCAGAATGTTTTGCTGCAAAAAAGTGTATTGGAATGAATCAGCCACATACAAACCATTATTTACAAAGAAAAATGCTCGTTGCACTATTAGTACTAAGTGCCCTTAAATGTGGAAGCCTCTAGTGTAGTATGCTTAGTAAAACAATGCGTTGGGACAACATTGCTTTATTTTTCAAAACTGGGGTTTTCTTTTTCAGAGCCAATTCTCATGTTGATTAGTGTGCCAGCAGCTGAGGTGGCCCTGCACCTTCACGAGTCTCTACTGTCAGCACCACAAACCTATTTTTGTTCGCTGCAAAACAAATGCCTCGCCCTACAATCCCGTCTTATACGAGCTGATTGCATCCTATGCCTACAAACATCATATTCTTGTCCCATTACGCAATTTTCTACCATCCTTGGCTGTAGTTCTCTCTCCTTGACATTCATTCTGTAATGCTTATGTAATCACCTGATATGAATTGGCAACAAGTGACCGAATACGTGCATGGCCTGCCAGCCGATTCCTTTCTTTTTTAATCTCAACTAGCATATCAGTTGCCACGGTTTACTACGCCACTGTCTTCCTGCCTTAATGCTATCTGCAACAATTTTTGTTACTTCGCTTTCTACACAGTCCTTGACATCTCAAGTTTCTTTGTTAACCTCCAGGTTTATGTCCCATATTGCATAACTGGTGGAATGCAATGATTCTAGACTTTTTTCAAGGATATCGGTAACGTGGCGATCACGATTCGGTAATGCCTTCCATGTGCTGTTCAACCCATGAAATTTTTGTATAAGTTTCCTGCTTTATACCAGTACTTGCTATTGATATTTCACTTGGATAAAGATACTCTTCCATAAATTTTCTAGCTTAATGTCACTCATGAATTTCTGTTGCCTCACCAAGTTAGTGAAGGTTACCTTCATCTATTCCATATTTTCGCGGGCCCACTTGCACGTAAAAGCACGAACACTCATTGGTTCTCATTGCCTTCTTTAAACTGCTGGACATTCAGTTCGTTACTACGAAAGTGACTTAATCCGTGCACTCTTATTATGCTAAATATGAAACAGTAGAAATATACTTATCTGCAGTTTGTCGAAGTCTCTTTCACTGTGTTGGTAGCGAGATCCATCGTCGGTACCACCTCGTCGCATCGTAGCTATATAGGATGTCTACCTTTTGCCCACACTATGTAATGTCACTATGTAATGTAATGCTCGCAGTCACGCAGAGTGGAGGAACTCAGCGCACTCGCAGAAGCAGCACCGGACAAGTTGTTTCTTCAGCACTTCGCCGTGAACAGTAGGTGCGCGTTGCGATCTGTAAAATCGCCGAAGCTATTGGCAGTCTTACCGGGTGCACGCACGGGAAGATTGCCCACGGAGGAACAGAACTATCCAAGAAATAGTGGCCTTCGTCGAGCCTGATCACTACGTCGCGCACTGCAAGCTCGTTGTACGGGTTTGTTTACACTGGGCCTCTCTGATGCTTAGCCGCCATGCTTGCCCGGTGAATGGATGTGATGACGCCACTACAGCGCTCCCTCGTGGTATAATGCGAAGCGTACTAAATTACAAATTAGTCTAAGACGCATTCAGTGCACATCTTGTAAGCTTCAAAATGCTTCTAAACCACGTTAAAGTAACTAATAATATTGTACTAAATGCATTTGTTTTACAACTTGCTTCTGCATGTAATGCACTCGGTGGAAAGACAAACAAGTGAAAGAAGGCACGACCATCCACCGACGGTATGATCACGTGAGCCCCAGTTTGTCGACCGCCCAGAAGGCAACGCCCAAGGAATGATATCCAGCCAGAGTGAATCAAGATAAACCAATGAAACTGGAGGCTTGTCGAAAGATAAACTGTGTCTCGGTACCATTCGTGCTTTCATCTTGGGGTGTCGCCAGAGCTCGTGAAGATCCCGAGTTTCGCCAAACTCGACGCATCCTGCATAGCACCCCTGGACCGAAGACTCCTTAGTAAGGTCACAGACTATTGTAGCGATTCGTCCTACGGCTACAAAAATTATTAGATGCAGAAACATTGCGCTTCTAGAGACTAGAAGCATTCACGCCCAGGATACATAGACACCAGGGCCTGGACAATGTAACACTTCCAGGTCATCCATGCCAATGCAATTCCTTGTCGGGCTTCGTAGGTGGTCAGAGCAGCGCTCTGCCCGTGTTTAAGCGGGATCAGCTGCCCACGATCGGTGGATGATAAACAGTGGCATACAATCGAGTGGAACGAATCGCTACATTATACCGACCCAGAAATGACAAATGTTGAGCGCTCAAAAAAAAAAAAACATGTAGAACACCTATTTTAGATAATGGCCAAAACACATATTCGGTATGTCACTTTACGTCAGTGGGATGCATTATTGAAAGATTCCGGCACAGTGCTGTGTGAGATCCGGTACAGCCATCTGCGCTGACGCTGTATCATCTATTCGCACGCGCACAGTGGTTTGCGGCTACTCATCACCCACTTCTGAAACCATCAAATGTTTTGTTTTCCAGGGATTTGAAATATTGGTAACTAAGACAGACAATTGAAGGGCCAAAGTTCATAAGTACGAAATCAATGTGCAAATATTTACGTTCTATCGGCAGCTAAAGCCTGCTGGTAGCAGAAAAAAACGCGACTGAAACATGATGGCTAGGTCCGTACGTGATGCTGCCGTTGTGACTGGTGGCCTGCTGCAGCTGCGTTCCGGTACTATGTAGTTATGCACAGCTTAACTATTAAGCGCCGCGCCCACTGTGCGTGTTTTTTTTTTCTTTTTCTATTATCACAGTTCATCGGTTAACCTTTCTGCGCGGTTGGTAGTACCTGTGCACGTGCCAAACGATTTGTCGGGTGAACTATGAGGAAGCACTTCGACATTATTTTGCCGCGACAGTCGCGCGAGGCTCGGGCAGCCAGGGGCTGTCATTGTCACTCAAGACACATCACTCAAAAAATTTGCAGCCAAGCTTGACGGATCAGAGGAACGTTTCCAAACAATGCGGACCCTTGCTAAGTCAAGGCTTAACGAGACGTGACGCTTATACGAAGGCGCCACGATTGCATAAAGCTGCTTCTACCGGACGCTGCGCTTCTCGCGAAAATGATGCGTGCCGTATTTTCGCTCTCCAGGCCACTGCATACATGAACACCAAACGTATTGATACGTATGTACACGTTGCACCAATGTTAAAGTAAACACTAAAATCTCCGTTCAAAAAGGGATTTCTTCAAAAGCGGATGTGAGAACCTCACCACCTGCTACTCGCTATATATGTGTTGTGTTCTTTATTGTTTTTTTAAAGAATACCGCTTATTGAACCTTTGAACCTTTTTTCTACTACCCCGATCGGCCCACGACGGTGCCCGCGTTGTACCACTGCCACTGTCACGAACAGACGCAGCCACAAGTCTTCGCTCCCTCGCCCGCGAGCTTACGCAGAATCTGTGGAACACCAGTGAGTTCACGAACGAACGTCTCCACAGACTGGATCCATGTCTGCAACTCCGGCTACCACCAGGGTTACCACGAGCGGAAGCAACACTTCTGTGCCGCCTGTGGCTCGGCGTCGCTTTCACGAACTCCTATTCATTCCGCATTGGAATGGCCGACAGCCCTACTTGCGGCACCTGTGACTGCGAGGAGACGATTCAGCACCTCCTTTGTGACTGTCCCAGCTACAAAGTGCCAAGAACAGTGCTCGTAACCGCGCTCGAAAAACTGGACAATCGCCCCTTTACAGAGGAGAAGGCTCTAGGACACTGGTCCAGACGGGCTTCGGCACTCAAGGCCTTAAGGGCTTTGCTGAAGTATTTAAGGACATGCGAATTGTGCGATCGCCTTTGAGTGTTGTATCGCGTAGTATCGCGGTACTGCGTGAATTTCCTTAATTTTTTTTCTCCTCTTCTTCTTCTTTCTCCTTTTATTCCTTTTACCCCTTTCCCCAGCACAGGGTAGCCAGCCAGTACTTACACTGGCTAACCTCCCTGTCTTTCCTCCTCTTTGTCTCTCTCTCTCTCTCTTTCTACTACAGTGGGAGAACTGGAGAAAATAAACGGCTTTAAACGGAGATACGGTGTTTTCTTTCGTATTGGCGCACCAAATTCATTACGTGTACACAAGCACACTCTAGTATTTGTTCGCTTTCTCATGAAACACGGCACTTGTCCATCGCGCATCGTTTTTCCTCGAGTATTCTGCCGGCCTGCACGCGGCTTGTTTAACGAGGGGAAGGATCAAACGAGGCACCCAGTGTCCCTCTACATTTGCTAACGGCTCAAGCGCTGTCCCAAAATAGTTGATGGATATTTTCGTAGTGCTGTGCGTACACATTTAAACGAAAGCGAGAGAGAGAGAGAGAGAGAGAGAAACCATCAAGCTGTCAAAGCAAACAAGGCAGGCAAGGCGAGACGAAGAAAAAGCACAAAAAAGCCGGAAAGAATACGCTGCACTTGCCCGACATCGTCTTGTCAGAAGAGTTCGCCCGGGACGGAAGCAAGCGCCGTGTGTCGCTATAGCAAGTGGACCGAGCACAGACACACGCGTTTGCACATGACAACAAGAGAAAAGAAAAATAACGAGAGGCCAAGAGAGCCTTCCAATTCTGTCACTGCCTCAATAGCGAGATGGCCACTGCATGAGGCCCGCGGCATCTGTGCTGCACAGCGTTAATTTTCGCGTCGACAGCTGCTCGCTCTCTCGAACGACACCGAACGTTAGACCGGCCTCAGGAACCGGCCGGGCTCAAAATCGATGCAGACGACGACGAGTCTATGAAGCGGCCGCGCCTGAAGCAGGAAGCGAGGGAGTGTGTCGCCTCGTGCCTTTCTTCCTGCATTCCTTCGCGAGCTTCCCTGCTTCTCGGAGCTACTTTTTTTTTTTCTTCACATCCGCCAGACTTTCCACGTGTTATTCTTTCCACTCGAAATTCCCGTCCAAACGGATCAACTCCATGTCTCGCGGAGCGCTTTTGGCCGGGGGAGCTGTTCTGCAAGGCGATATGGCAATATCTGTGTGATGTGCTTCTCCTGCCCACGGTGGCGCGGCTCGCAGAAAGCCAGGGCCCGGTGTCCCGCCTGGATATCGCCACGACACCGCAGTTTGCCGAGGCTCAGGGCACGTCGGTGCGTGCGGTTTCGTTGCGATCAAAGTGCCCGCTCGACGCTTTTTCTTATTTAAACACCTGACATTCCTAGTATACCTGTCACACGCATCGTCGTAATGGATAGCTAATAAATCGACGCCGACGGCTAAGGGGTGAGACAACCAAAAAAAAAAAGGAAACTGTCGCATGATGCCGACGGCCTCTAGTGGTAGGCTTGCAGGAATACGTTAAGCGTCCGTTGCATCAGCTCCAAGGCTTTTAACCAAGTTTACTTTCTCGTAGTTTTCCAACTTCTTTTTCTCCATACACGTTGCAGGGCAGAATGCCGCGTACTCAGATCTGGTTAAACTTACTAATACTTCCTTTACGTTCATCGCTTTCCTTCTTTCGATCACATCTGATGAAAGTGGTATGGTACACATATTATTTAAATATATTACGAATACCAGTCATCTTAATATGGGACTTTTTGGTACACGTTCTATTGCTGATGAAATGTTCCAACTGTACGTTTTGCCAACTCCCAAGTAACCTGGATAAAGCGAATATTTAGCGACTCAATTGTCAGCGAACGCTTTTGTCTCAGCACCGCTGACCATCATGGTTTTCCGGATGAACGACAAACTTAAGGACAACGTATTTAGAAGCGACTTCACCCACTGGTTATTGCCATGGCACTCATGAATGCATTCGAACACGGTGGCACGCGACGCGCGTATGGCAGCACTTTGAGCAAAGTGTTTAGAACATCGTCACAAACTTCGTAAAAAAGTCCAAAATCTGACTGCGCCACTACATAAGCGTTGAAGCTGATTCAAAATTTTAACACGCATATGACAGAAAATGTGCTAAAATTTAACACTTGACAATACCCTTGTCCGTGAAACGTTTCAATATAGTCGATCCTAATTTATAATTTTACGAGACAAAAGAAAGTGAGAAGAAACTCCTTAGAATAGATTAATATTGTGACTCGAACAATACGTTCAAATTACATCTGCTTGAGCATTGGCTTGCTGAAATCATCAGGGCTTCACAAATCTTACCATCCGTAAGTGCAATTTGCTATTGGCTGGCAGTGATCCCTAATAATATGTCAAGCATCAAGATTGGCTGGGGTTTTTTATTACGAACAATTCTAGCGTACGCTGTGCGTATGCCTGTGTGTGTGTGAAAAAGAGCCCTGATTACGGCTCTCTAAACCAGCGTTTTCTCATTCTGGCTCATGCGCCCTCCACACAATCTCACTCGCCACAGGCGGCAGAAGGGTCCTAGAGGAGCTCGGATACCCGATCAACCCACAATACTGCAGCAATGAACTGGTGGACATACCGAAGGTCAAAGGAGAAAATCTCCCCAATCCCCCAAAATATGAACCCCAAATTTCATGAAGGTGGGCGTAAAGCCCGAGCCCAACAATCAGAAAAACAACTCGGCAATAACCCCGATACAATATACACAGACGCAGCACGGGACTTTAGGGGACGCGTTATCGTGGCTGCTCCGAGAGCCTCCGGAAACCCAAGATCCGTGACGACTGCCTCTCTCCGCACCGCCTGCACCAGTACAGCGGCGGCGGCTACAGCAGCCCTGGCGATAAAAACGCGGGAGGGAGAAGACAGGCCCGCCTACGCCCTCATGGACTCTCCGGCGGTGTGTCGACTCTTCCTCCACGGAAGAATCCTCAGGATCGCCCTTAACGTCTTGGGCGATCGACTAAGACAAGATCACCACATTGTATGACGTCCGAGGCATGTTGGCGTCACTGGCAACACAGGGTCAGACGGTCCAGAGACTTCAGTCCGAGCAAGGAAAGACACCCTAATCGAAAGCAACAAAATACTAGCGTTCGATATCTTAGACCATCGACGTGGTTCACGCCAATAACTCGCAGCGCCAAACCGGAAAATAATAGTGGAGGAGGTTCGGCTATAAAGAAAAATCCGTACAAACACCCGCCCACATCTGGGGCAGCGGCATGCCATCTGGCCAACAAGATGTGTCAATACTCCTGGTGCAGGGGGAGGCCATCCTTCTCCCATGTGACATGGGAGTGAAAATAAAGGCCCCAAAGTTCAAATTCACACCAATTAACACATCATTCTTTTAAGCAGCCTTGGGCAACCATCCTCCTTCAGACTGACCTGGAGACACAATTTGAGCCTCCTCGATCAGGCCCGGTGCGTGGTGGTAGCCACAGGAATCCTGGACTGAGGATCAATCCTCCGGCCGCCATAACCCTATTTTTCCTCAATAAAGTTTTTTTTCTCTCTCTCTTACGCTGAAATTATTCATTAGAAAAACTTCCAGCCAAATTTGATGCTGGACGACATATCATTAGCGAAGGCGACAGGCCAATGGCGTGTATCGTGTAGCTGGCGTGTATCGAATGGTCGCGCCCTCTGAAACCATGAGAAACTCGCGCGAAATCTTGTAGTTTCCTCCTTTTCATCCTGAAGGCCACACAAGGCCGAGACATTTCATTTATGCCACGGCCTCTATTCATATGTGGGTGAACTTCGTACAGTCTGTTGCTGCGCGCGCCCAGTACAATGTAGTCTGCTTGGCTGAAACTCCTTTTTCGTTGCACGTTTGTCCTTCCATATTATTTCTCATACTGGCTCGTGAGCGCTTCGCACAATCTCACTCGCCAGGCGACGGCGTCAACAACGAAAAATAATGCACCACCTATAGTGTATAAGGGCGTCGACACTCGCGAAAGAAGCCCAAATCATATCTTTCTACCCCTATTGTGAGTGTTAGTCTGTTTGAGAGGGGTAGCAGTGTCTGAGTATCAGCCAGACAATGGCGCGGTTTTCATTCCTGGACATTGGAACGGGCGAACCAACTTTCCGACCTCAGTGATTACACCGCCGCGTTCTATTATGCCTTCCATGTCTCTTTCTTTTCTTTTTTGCTCTCTTTGTGCAGTGGCGCTCGCGCTAGTGTCTGCGTGTCGACATGTATTGAATGAGCCGCCCCCTTTCGAGCTTGTTCTTTGTATGACCTGCTTTTTTTTCCTTTTTTTTCGTTCTTTAGTATTTCGGGAGATGTAACAGCTGGTTGCATTTCTCGATACTACGGGACGAGGCGACTCAAGTATGAATGGTAGCGCCGCAAGAGCTTGAGGTAAGAAAAGGTAGAGTTGACGTTAAATATCATGAGGCAAAGACGAGACTAACGACAAAGACAAAATGAAACGCGGATGCGACGCTCGAGTCGCTTGTTCTCTTCATCCCGGTTCTTTCACGGTTTTGACCATGTTCGGAGCTTTGTTGTTCTACTTTGCTTCAAGAAAGTAGTACTGACACCCTCAAAACGTATATTTAAGGAAAGGAGATATTTAACAAGATAAAGAGGCGCACATGTACGAGAAAGCGAACACACATTCTCCGCTAATTAACATAATTTCAATAACTACATTCCTAGTTAATTACACTACGGCACATGTTGCGATTTACGAATTGTAGCCGGTAATCTTGCACGGCGTACCCGCTTAGAATGAATTCCCAGAATGACGCCAGTTTGGAGATATGAGCAATCAAAGTCACCGTAAAAATGCACTGGTGTTCCACTTACATCTTTAAGAAAACGCTTTTACAAACACCTTTTAGACAGAACCAGAGCCAAAGCGGGCCAGGGTCGCACGCTGAACAGGATCATGCACGAAGAACTCAAGATTACCACGGAAAATGACCTCACTGACCGTCTCGCCGATGAGTACCTCCCGCTGGCCAAAAATGCCAGAGGCACGACCGCCGAAGCATATCGCGGTAAGGCCAACCCAGAGCTAAATCGGGACTTCTCAATCGAAGAGATTAGCACGGCGCTTCAGAACCTAAACAGCAAGTCAGCGCCGGGGCTGGACGGCGTAACTAACAAGGCACTTAGAAACCTAGATGACACGTCCCTCTAAACCCTCACAGAGGAAATCAACAAAATCTGGAGGAACGGAGTACTACCCGAAGACTAGAAAACGACCCTCATCGTGCTCATCCCAAAGCCTGGCAAGGCGCCCAATATCAATAACCTCAGACCGATCTCGCTGACGTCTTGAGTCGACAAAGTAGCCGAGCACGCGGTCCTAACCAGGTTCTCGAAACACCTCGAAGAAAAAGATATCTTCATCGCAACAATCATCGGATTTAGAGCCGGGCTATCCACCCAAGACGCTATGAGGCTCCTCAAACATGAGATCATCGATGCAGACACGAGGGACGCGAGAGAAATTCTAGGGCTAGACCTCGAAAAGGCCTTCGATAATTTATCGCATGACTACATACTCGACACGAGCTCAAACCTCGACCTCGGCACTAGACCCTACGCTTATACAATATCGCTCCTGAGCGACAGAACGGCCACCTTGCGTCTAGGGGAAATCAGGTCCTAGAAATACAAAGTGGGCAGCAAGGGCACCCCGCAAGGTTCTTTCATCTTTGCGACGCTTTTTAATCTTGCGCTATAGCCGGCCTAGGCAAGAGACTGGATCAAATCGAGAACGTCAAATACAACATATACGCTGATGACGTAACGCTCTGGATCTCCGGAGGTAGCGTGGTATCAATTGAGAATGCTCTACAGCAAGCGATCGACGCGATCGAGGAATACCTCGCTCCCATGGGCCTGCAATGTTCGCTCGCGAAGTCGGAGCTCCTCGTCTACAAACCATCGAGAAGCGGTCCCAAGCCAAAGAGCGAAATCAGAGACACACACGTCATTATTCTCAGAACAAAAGACAGAGGAACCATTCTGCAGGTCAGCAAAATCAGCACTCAGCATGCTCATTGAGAGCAACGGTTCTAACGCCGCGACAGTGGAGAAGATTGTGACAAAGTCAAATAATGCCATGAATCTCCTACGACGCGTAAAAAACAGACAACACAGCCTTAAGGAAGAAAACCTCATCAAGCTAACACACGTCTTCGCGCTATCCCACTTCACATACGAGGCGGCCATGCACAGATGGAAGGCAGCGGTGAAGGACAAACTCAATGTGCAACTCAGGAAACTAGTCAAACTAGCGCTGGGAATCCCCAAGACCACCGGGACGAAGCTCCTGCTGCAACTGGGGGTACACAATACACTTGAAGAAATCACCGAAGCTCAAGAATGGGCTCGATTGACAAGTCTTTATGGAACCAAACCGGGTAGAGAAATCCTAGCCAAACTAGGTCATGACCCCACAGCAATCGATAATCTATACCAAAGCGTTCCGACAGACACACGTTACTCCTACACGGTTCGCCCACTCCCAGGGAACATGAACGCCGCGCACCATCAACCCAGAAGCCTTGCACGCGGATCGGTTATCCTGCGCGAAATACGTAATAAAAAGATCCTAGCCTGTTTTGTAGACGCGGCATAGTAGCCGTCCAGGAAGGCCTTCGTTGTCACCACGGTCAATAAGCAAGGTCAAGTCACAAACGCTCTCACATTCAAGACCCACAAGTCCGAGATATCAGAACAGGTCACCATGGCACTCGCGCTCCCAAACCCGACCGCCATCCACGTCTACAATGATTCACGCTCGGCCGTCAAAGCCTTTCAAAAAGGAGCCGTTGCAAAACAAGCACTACAAATAGTCAATACATCCGCACCGCTGCAGCATCACACGATCTGCTGGTTCGAGCACGCCCCTCCCGATCTTAATGAGATGGCTCACAGGAGCGCGCGAGACCTAACCCTCCGCGACGCCACCTATTCTGGTCGTGACCATCCCAGCGAGAATCGGGACCCTCCCTCCACATACAACGAAATCACAAAGCACTTTCATCTAGACCGCATATTATATAACACACCTTACAATAAGCTCACCAGGCCTCAAGCCCTCACGTTCAGAATGTTTCAAACCAACACGTACCCCACGCAAAACAGACTACATCACTACACGCCTAAGCTATACACAACATCATATTGCGAAAATTGCCTTAGCACACTAGACGTACATCACTTGCTCTGGCCGTGTGGTCGGACCAACGCAAACAAAAATCAAGACTCCGCCAGGCTACGCGAAGCATTACGCAGCACGGACATGGCGGATGAGCTCTGGGCCATCCAGCGAGCCCACGATGCGGCCAGGGAGTTAAAACACCCGGTCCCAACGTGGGAGTATAGCCCGCTCTATGGGGCCTTGCGCCCAATAGCTCGCAGGACCCTTCAATAAAGTTATTCCATCCATCCAACTTGAGTAATACTACACTTTATAAGGATCGACTCTCTCTCTCTCTCTCTCTCTTTTTCTTTCTTTCTTTGACTACATAATATTAAGGACATGTTGGCTCCTTTAAGCGGCGCCACCTAGGCCTCTTCACATGGAATGAATACGTGTTAAAATGATGTGACAAAGACAGCATCGAATAAAAGAAGCGTAACAAGAACGAGAAAATGAGAGAGCTCGCCAGGTTCAAAGAAACTCACTAACGACAACTGAACCCGGCGGAAACGTAAAGTCAGTCTACAGAAGTGAGAGAAATACAACTCACGTAAGAGGTCACGTAAGGCACACTACAATGTAAAGTCAGCTTAGATAATATATTAAATATAGCAAACATGAAGTCAAGTCACAGAAAGACACACGCACGCCCCGTAAAAGAAAGCACACCCACACTTTGGTCCCATTTACCTCTACTCTGAACATCGAAGGCATCCTTGGACTCAACCGTCTGCTTGTTGTTTGATATCATCTGATAATTCGTGCATGACGCGTACTTCGTGATAAGCCGAATATATGACATGGCCTGGCACAGAACATCGTAGGGCATCTGATGACGACACGCGTACGTACATACGCGAAGGTTTTCCCATTCAACACAACATACAGCCTGCAGTGTCCCAAGTTAGTTTCTACCAGCGTTAGAACTCTGCAGTAAGCTTGTCTCTCTCTTGTCTAAAAAAAAAATGGCAAGTGACTGTCGAATGCCTCACTGAGAGTTAAAAAGGATACGCTCATTATTTATCAGAAACATTGTGATAATTACTGTTTTAACTCGAGAATATAACTGTTTTCTCATGCCTACTTATAGCATTAGTTTCTGGCTCTAAAATACATTGTTTCTAATGCTGAAATAATGCCCGTGATCAACCAAATAATTTGGCATGAATTGTAAGTCTATTTTCTTGTTACTTTTTGCTTGTTTCTAACTTATTTCTTTCTTTAGATAGGTAGCACAACACCACTTTTGCATAAACGCCATGCCTATGTGCTCATCTACAGCACTATTTAAAAAATCTACTGTAGCTGTCCTGGGCTGTTTCAGGCGTGGTAGGCAAAAGAATCACATCTCTCAAAGTCGGACGCAATGGCAGCGACAGCTGGCATTTGAGATTGTAGCGTCTACTTTCTACCGAACGGCATGCTCGATACCCACGTTACGTAAGTGTGGCACTATAAAGAATGCAAACCAATGAAGCACTGCTGCCATACTTCTAAAAAAGACCGACTCGGGTTGTTGCTTTGTTCTTTCTTTTTCAAGCAGAGCCCGAGTGTTTCTTCCCTTCAAAAATAAATTGTGTCACGAATAAAAAAAGTTGTTTTTAAATTCTTAAATACGAATTTTGGTAGAATGTCGGCATCATGGTCGACGATAAGACTCCTCACAACGTTGATCTGTGATCGGCGTATCAATGACACGAAGATACTTGTACTGCAGGAGACATCTGCTTTTGAAACAGTCAAATTCGATTACTTCGACATATGTATGTCAAGGTCCAGCGGTATTGTGAACACCTTCCAACAGCTATCGCTATAAGAACCCGCGCACCCTTATTGTGCAAAATACGAAACACGTATACGAAAAAGTAAGATACAAGGCGTTGTCGAAACATTTCAGTACTGTATAGACAGAGGATGCTGCACGTTCATGACGATTGCTTCCATACGAAAACTTCACCTGTGCTGCTGTAGAAGAGCTTCGTGCGTGGATGCTGCAAAGCTCACACAAGCCGACGCAGACTTCCACCGGTAGTTTCTTCACAACACTCAGTGACAACTACGACGTCTGTAACATCCTCTAGTTTAAATGAGACATTACATGAAAAACTAAAAAGCCAACAAGCAAGCCTTTTCTTTCGTTACTAGTGACAGCTGTCACTATGGTATAAAGCTAGAATACGGTAACCATGGCAACAGAGTGGATATACAGCGAATCACGCGAGATCCTGGAGGGGTAACATGTACCGCTTGTTAAGGAAGGCAGGCACCTGGTGCTTTTCGGCGTTTTCGTTTCGAGATGAATGTATTATGGAAGGAGATAATGAGAATAGCATTCAGTCCTGCGAAATGCGACATGGCACAGTGATTACTGTTACAAGATTTGGCGCTTACGTGCATGCCATGTGCGTGATGGTGATTCGTGGAAACGCACTAGTGTTCCCCGTTCGCGTTTCCTGCATTTCTTTTCCTGCACGTGATCGTCCACTATATTTCCTCGATGTGGATACACAAGTTTGTGCAAGACGAACAAGTTCCTGCAAGTGGCCAGCCTTTGTCATTTGCATGCAAATGCGCATCGTTTTCACGAAAGGAAATCTATGGAGGCATTGATTCCGTATATACCATCTCTCCATTGAACACGAGTACATATTGTGGCATCGTCCCCCGCCAGCGCCTGAGCGACGTGAAAAGTTGGATCATGCGCCGGATCGTATGTTTCAGCGCCGCCCGGACACTTCGTTTTTCATCGTTTGGACGCGCAGGTTTCGCTGGTTGTAGCCAATATTTTACCCAAATGGAGCATTTTCCTTTGAGTTTAATGGTTTACGTGGTGAATGAGAAAATCCTTCGTCTTGTTTGCGTCATTTCGTGAAACATTGTTCTGCATATTACCGCAGTGATAACACTTTCGCGGGTAAGGGAACACACTCCACCTTGCTCCTATATACGGAAGCTGAACTATCTCAAAAGGCCTTGGTTGAAACGCAGTGGGCTCCGTATAGTAGGGGCGGGCAACGCGTTCGGAAAATGTGGAAGAAGCGCGTCAGGCAAACACCCTGTTTAATCGCCCCAATTTAATCATACTCCAGGAAAAAAAAAGAGCACCCTCGTCACGTGCGGTGTGGCATGCCGCACAGTTCCAACATCATCATCCGTTTTAATGCGAATAGCATTCGTCAAATTGTCAGACCAGTTTTCTTTCCGTCTATATAACTATCCCACCAAAAATACGGGCCGTTCTCAAAGATATTGCAGTGTAAAAATTAGGGCTGATCTCCGAGGAAAAGCGCTCTCTAAATTTGGACCTAACTTCGTTCCCAGCGCTGCTAAATGAAAAAAAAAATTGATAAAATCAGACTTGTACGCTTTACAGAAAACATTATCCGAATATAATTACATTCACTTCCAACAAAATTGATTTCAATCACCAATTACTTCCTCACGAAAGTATTTCAGGAATTACTCAAAATAATCGATTACTTCTACCGTTATAATTTCATGTGAACTTCTAATAACATTGCACGGATAGTGAAAAGAGAACCTGACACGTTCAATGCATCCCTCTGCAGTTCTTCCTACTTTGCTTATCTTTACTAGCAGTTGCTTTTCAAAAATTTCATCGGTCATTATTCAATGTTTTTGTCATGAAGGCATCAGCAGAGACACTGAAACCTCAATCGATGTGCGCGCTGGGGAGTGGGGCGGTGTTGTATAACGTACGGACATCTTGAGCACAAGATTGTCGTTACTCTGCAACTGGGTTCTCTGTGAAGTGCAGCGCCTAATTGTTGCTGTGGCTTGAAGAAGACGCTCCCTAGGCCAATGGAAGCATGCGAAAATCGTTCGTCGGTGATATCCTGGCATTAATGTCCTAAGTAGCTGTCATTACGGAGACATACTTGCACCGGTTCGATTCGTCAGCCAGCATCCGATGGAGCATTAATAAGGGAACAAATACTGAGCGCCCGGGTCTGCCTGTCTGAACTGGCTGCTGCGTGGCACTATCTCGGGCATCCTACAGCATAGTTCCCACCAAATTCAAGTTCCCAATATTGCGTCACCTGTTGCAGCTTGCGTCGCCAATAAACTAACAAATTAAATGTTGTTGATTACTGAAAAAAGTAATTGATTTACAGTGAGCGTTACTGAGTTAAAAATGTAATCGTTAAATTACAAAATCAACAATAAGATGTAATAGATTACAAATAATTTATTATATGTAATTCGCTACGTACAAGTCTGGTTAAAATTTATTTGGTGCAGAGCGCAATCAAACACGCGTCACACCGATTCCTCAAGCTCAGCAGCCAGACGCTTTAGCGCCTTGCGCCACGAATGCCCGCCTGAAGCGAGAGATGAATTCTTACCGTTCGCATGCACCGGTGCACCACACATATCAAATTCCATGCCCGCACTTCGCGCTCACTTGGTCTGTGCTAGGCTTGGGTGTAGACTTCGACCTAAAGTGAGCACGCCGTTAAAGCCGCTCTATGACTCGTTCCGTGCTCTTGGTCGATATTATCTGAAAGCGCTGTCACCACTGAACGTCCGAGTGACTGATGTGACTTTCAAAGAACTGCATGCAGCCACTGGCGGCTGAATGACTCGGTTGGCAGCATTTGCACGCACGACCATGGGTCCTTGACACTATACCGCTTTCTACAGCTGTCCCTTTACGCGATGCATTTCGGTTTCCTCCCGAAAGAGGCAACGAAAACGCCTGGTGTACTCAGCTTTATGCTTTTAGTAGAAATCTTTTGAACCCCTGTACTGGTAATAAAGCCTACCGTCAGACTGACTAACCGCTATACGTTGACACAGCAAAAAGCTCCAGAAGACACAATGTTCGTCTTTTTGTGCAACGCGAAGTGTATTTACACCCTTGTCTGGAATATGGAGCGGGGTATAGATGGAATATGTGTCTGGAATATGGAGCTCGTTCCCGTCTGGGAACTTCAGACAGCCAGAGAATCCGTGCGTCAACGCTGTGCTGCGGGATGTGACACCAGCAATCAGACCATCTATAACCTGTCTGATTAATGGACAAATTATCTCTTGGCGTTCTTCAATCATATCTGGGTAACAGGATACATACGTACCATAATTTTATAGGTTGGCCTGAGTCGTGCCAATAATTAGGCCCTGAAAGGACAGCGCAGCTTTGACTTCATATCGACCGCTTTTTCCTTTGCTTCCTGCTTAGCGAAGCTAATGGAAAAACATTCTACAGCGAAAGCTGTATATGTCTAACCTTCCGTAGTTTTTTCGGCGTCCGGCAACAGAAACGGACTTAGCGATTTCTAACAAACCCATTCAAGATAGGTTTCATCGTTTGCTTTGTGTGTGATCCCGTACTGGTGCAGTGCGGCGGCGCAGATGTAAAAATGCGGAGCAGATTAGAACGCTCGCGGCGAAAAATAGCGTAACGTCAAGGTTATCGCAGTATATAAGCAGGAGAGGTATCGGCTCTAAAAGCAGCTGCGTTATCGATGGGGCGGAGAAGTATAGTTCGTACTCCCGAAGAACAACGTGCGTACGAGGAGCGCCGGAGGGAACAGCAATGAAAATGTAAACGGCGCCGGCGCGAAACGACCCCCGACGAAGAACGCTCCCGCGATGCTGAATGAACAAATGACAACCATTCCACTCTGTGAAGATTGAATTGCAGTGAAAGCACTTTGACTTTTGTTTGAGAGCTTTGACTGTCGTCAGCTTTCGCTGCCATTCCATCTTCACAGAGAGGAATGGTTGCCATTTTTAAAGCTTCTTCTTTTGTGTATTACTGGTTTCCGGCAGTGTCTGTATGCTGAAGACATATTCGATTTGGTAAGCCAAATCCAACACCCACGTGCTTACGAATTTTCTCTTCTAGCCATCGTCCTTGGCATACGAAAAGCCTAACTAAATTCGCCAGGGCTCAATAATTAGTCTGCTAATTCCCAAGTCACTTTTTATATCTTATAATTATGCTCATCAGTGACTGACAGATGCAGGCGAAATTAGCGACGGCGCTGAGTACCGCGAGAATACAATTAGAATACTAGCTGTGGCAATTGTGGCCGGACCATCTTAGAGGGATCGAAGGTAAGTAGCAGAAGTCTTTGGCGCTAATCTGTCGCGAATAGTCGTGGACGGTGCCACGAAAATTACCGAAATGGTCGCTACTTCGCTGGCTTTCCTTCGCATCCAGCCACCACATAAGGTCTAACTTCGGTACTCTATAGGTGCAAGAGCAAT
The DNA here is from genome assembly GCF_038994185.2 of Dermacentor albipictus. NCBI lineage: Eukaryota > Metazoa > Arthropoda > Arachnida > Ixodida > Ixodidae > Dermacentor > Dermacentor albipictus. The sequence continues at coordinate 69,588,994 of NC_091821.1, read as the reverse complement.
AGTGGCGCTGCATTGGGGACCGAGATCCGTTGACAATGTCCCGCTAACGGGTCTACCGGCCGTCGTACTTGTAAGCCGATTGATACAGCTAGGTGATGACAATTCCAAAAAGCGGCGTAGCAGCGATCCCAGTGCGCCCGCTGCCTGGTATTTGTACTTTAATATGGAATTATATTCCGCTTCTGATCTTGGCGCGCTCCTAGAGCTCTTATTCTCTTGCGACGTGTTGCAAAGCCGAAGTCTCCTTAGAAAGTGTGCATGCATACATACATACATACATACATACATACATACATACATACATACATACATACATACATACATACATACATACATACATACATACATACATACATACATACATACATACATACATACATACATACATACATACATACATACAAACGCATAGATAGATAGATAGATAGATAGATAGATAGATAGATAGATAGATAGATAGATAGATAGATAGATAGATAGATAGATAGATAGATAGATAGATAGATAGATAGATAGATAGATAGATAGATAGATAGATAGATAGATAGATAGATAGATAGATAGATAGATAGATAGATAGATAGATAGATAGATAGATAGATAGATAGATAGATAGATAGATAGATAGATAGATAGATAGATAGATAGATAGATAGATAGATAGATAGATAGATAGATAGATAGATAGATAGATAGATAGATAGATAGATAGATCCCCCGTACGTTTCCTGGCTTCAAGTAGTTGCTGCTCGTCTGAAGATCAAGCACCGTGGCTTTTTTGTTCACCTCATTAATTGCATGACAAGGGCCTCAACTCTTACAGCCTTAATGCCTTCGTGCGGAGGCAGTGGGTATCGCTGTCACCAGAGTAAAGCTAAATTTCGCTTTTTCTTTGTTAAAGATAGTAGGATTATAAAAAAATTGAGCATTCTTTAATCATTTAGACAGTACAGTTCAAGAAAAAAAATTATGACTAGCGCAAGCTTATGGACCGACCGAAGAGGACAGGGTGGCGACAAGGTTTCCTGGATTAAGGGAGGACTTCCACCATATGACAAAAACAACCATCTACTCAATATAAGCTTATTGATCATAACGCTTTCTTTTCCTTCCGTGTATGTCAACTTCACGTGTTGTTGCTACCGACAGTCGTATAAGGCAGTAGCAGCAGAAGGCTCATATAAAACCAATATTTGCGCTGTAGCAAATTTACTATAACTGGAATAAGGAAAATCAAATAGGAAGCTACACGCACTTTTGAAGTCAGCCTATACGATGACTACACCAATCAACGCGCCATTAATCATATAATTTCTATGCAGGTTCAATCGTCAAACTGCGGCAGACCTCCACACTGCTCCTCCAATGAGGTTTGTATAGCACTATCTCCTATATACTTCAAGGGAAGGTCATGAAGTATCGGCGAAAGTGACGAAAGAAAATGCTTCCCAGGTGCGTGAAGCTATATAAGGCAACGATTAATTGAGACTTGCTGGTGCATAGAGGTATCAGTGATCTCTATTTTCCTAAATGAGCCATTGGAGTGGAGTGACGCGTCTAAATAAAGTGGAAAACCAGTGAACCCAGAAATACCCTCCTTATATAAAAAAAGAGAATAAACGGAAAGGCACAAACATACAGGAGTATACAAGAGGTGCCCAGAAGACGAGCGTGCTTGTATTCTAAAGAGGCTAAAGAGGGAAAACAAACACTCCTGCTTGCTGTTTCAAGTCGCAATAAATGAGCCGAACATCCTGCTTTCTTTACAGAGCGGAAGCAGCCTATCTTGCGCTTCATTTTTATTATTGTTATCATTTTCATCGAACGGGCTGCTCTCATTCACTCTGTATAGCTGGCATGTTCCCCCTCCATGCTCTAAGGCTGTTCACTGTACAACGTTAATGGAGAACCTGGTTATCCATGAGAAAGATGAAAGTATTTGCGAAACCCACTCTCTCATTTTTTTCCCTATGTTGGCGCATGGGAAACAATTTCTCCGCACACCACCACCACCGCAACAGATTGAAAAACTGATGCTGACAGCATTTCCTAAGTGGCCCGACGTGCAGCCTTCCGGCAGGGCACCCGACCGAGTCACCTCTGGACTCCCCGCCTTTATATCGTAAACAAAATTTGACACCAGGCGCTCGGCGGAAGATGGATGCGATTTCCGTTCGCTCTCTTGCTAAAGATTAGTTCGCCCTAGCGTGCGCTACATTTTCTTCCTTATTCCATTTAAAGAAAGCCAGAAAAAGAAACCCACCATTTCTAAACTGCGACGGAGACTTCATCGTAGTTTTTTTTTTATTTATTGGATATACGTCAATGTTTTCACTTGTATTTGGTAATCATTTCTCCAGCAACGGTGTCACACGTGCCTGCGTAGACGTGCAGCGACCATACGCAGATATCAAGCGTGGCGTCGCGAGAAATCGACGTCTCCAGAGGGCTGTCCGTAAACAAGACAACTGAGCAGGCGTCCCACGTCCCGCGAGAAAACTGTGGGCCTACGGGTAAGCGGTTTTTTGAGGTCTGATATATCTTGAGCCTAGCCAGCAGAGCAGCGACATAAGCTGCTTCAGGTCCCACCGGGAACAAACGATGCGCCGTTTTGCTTTCAGTTGCAGTTCGTTGCTGAGCCGATGCAGAATGGCGACGAACGAGAGGCGTGCAACAAGTCACCGCACTGACGAGAGCGCAGCATGCGTACAGTGCATCGTTTTTGGTGAGTTAGAAACGTTCGTGCAGAATAAATGCTTATCGTCCATAAGCATTGCACCCGCGCAATTCTTTTTCTCACATAAAGGGCGACAAAGATCGACTGGCATTACATTCTAGTTGAGAATTCCATGCTTCTAAATTTCAGCAACGAAGCTGGCTGAGGCACTAATGCGGCCCTGCGTAGATCATTTTACCGCATAAAATGGTGAAATTTGAACTTAATGGCATAAATGGTGAGATGGTGAACCCCTGTTGGTCATGGACGAGCGTTATAGGATTATTGTTGCGTTAGCGTTATTCTTGTGAATAAATGCGGCCGGCTAATGTCACGAGTGACCTTTTTCAATTATGGAGGAATGTTTTGACGTGTAAATAATCGAAAAGCCCATCGACCCTAATATGCGAGCTTTTACGGCCCATAAAGTATACACGAGTTTCAAATGGATACCTTTGGTGAGACGCGCTCTCAGTGCTATACCTGCAGCCATGTAGCCAGTGGCCTAGTCGACCGACTTTAAGTAATGGTTACGTATATTGTTATATGCAAATTCATTCGTACTAAGAACTCTTCGGAGATATTTTGTTCCGGAGAAGGATGCCTTCATATCACCTAGAGCTTTTCTTTTCGTTTTCTTTTCTCTTTTTCTTATTTTTTTAATGACGCATATGCAGAGTGATTTTGTTTAGCTGCACCAAATTTTTTAAATGAGAAATATATAACTCACAGTAACGCTATGTTTCCAATTCGATTGTACGGATTGGCAGCCTCTAGATAGAGAGCAATTTCCGCAGTTACGTGCGTAATTACCGAAGTTACGCTAACTAACTTCCTAATCATCAACAATAGGTGGCGACTGCAAATGAGTACTTTGTGGCCCGTCCTCGACACTACCTATCCCAACGATTAAATTTTGAATAGTGGATTTCATGTGGGAGCTATGCGAATAATTAGTTCCCCTTGGCAGGCTCCATGAAACCGAAACTGGCTGGAATTGACATAGACCCCAACATGTACATTGGACCTGCACAATTTGCATGCTTCATGCGTCTCTTTGCGTATATAGGATTTCATTTCTTGGTTTCAATAAACATTCGGCTTAGCATTGATTACAAGCGCGTTGGATCTGCCGTAATGTTTCGGATTCATATTAAGGACCACTGTATAGGACTTCTCTGAGCAAGGATGCTGTAAATTTCTAGATTATGCATGAACATTTATAGAGAAAAAAAATACACGTAGTCGAAATCCAATTCTATGAAGCTGACGGGAACCGCAGAGGCTTGTTCATGAAATCGGGCAACTTGAAAATATGCCACATAGATAAAAAAAAATTGAGCACCCTTACGGAGGAGTGTGATACTTCTTGACTACTGTTTCCAAATAGCGGCGTTATGCACTTTCTATACCGTGTCAATGCATTCAGCCCGTCCTCCTTTCCCTCTTGGAAGCCAGATAACGTTCTAAGGACGCCAGTCACGTACGTAACGCGATTGGCTTAGGCACATGATTGTCGGGAGCGTCCGTGCGATGGTCTGAAACTTGTCTTTCGGCCGTCATCAAGATGGCCTCGTCGTCAAGGGTTCCTTCTCCGTCCGCGTTGATATCAGCGCCGACGTACAGCGCCAAAGGTTACATCTACTGGGACCTCGTTGTAAACTCACAAATGTTTTCGCAGAAACTGAGAGTATCGGCTTTGTGAGGCAAGCAACGTTACTCGGCTTCTTTGCGCGATTGCACCGTGTCGCGCACACAGCTGGGAAAGATTACAAATTCAAGTAACAAATATAAACACCCTCCTGAGAAAGAGAACGAGCCTCGAAACGCGATAAAGGTCTTCCAAACTGGCAACAGCGTCTCCAGAGGGATGCATGAGAGAGCTCTCTCATGCATCCCTCTGGAGACGCTGTTGCCAGTTTGGAAGGAACCCCGCTGCAGTACACGCCCCATACATGACGCGTTTCGGTGGTAGTAATACGATGTGTCGCTACACTGCTTGAATGCGAATGGCATTCGCGTCGGCATTGATCGTCAGTTGGGTTCTGCGGTAATTTTTCAATGCACAGCAACAGCAACTTGTTGCTGCCTGGAATACGAGAGCCTGAAAACTGTTGGATATTAATAGTCAAAAATCTGTACATTATTCAAAGGCTATTTAAAAAAATATTAGATTCGATTCTGGTACGATTTGATTAGTATTCGATTCGGTTTCAAAAGATCTTATTCGCACACCCTTAAAAGAAGAAATTAATTGCAGCATGTTTGCACAGCAACGCCGCGCGAAATGCGAAACAAAGCACCCAACAGACAGTTTCGAGAGTCTCATGTGACGTCATGGCGCGGTGGTCACCTCTCATCGGGATATCTATAGCCCCTCTATGCACACCTCATCAGTACAAAGCTTTAGCTTTGTACGCATGAAACAGAATCTAAATAAAAAAAAGTTTTAAGAGGCTCAAACTGACTTTAAAGATCACCGTTGTGTTTTACATACACAGGCACGCGACACGCGACACAGCTCATATGTTCACAATATCACCAGAATATTCCCTTTGATTCTGCGGCTCAAAAAAAAAATAACCGTGGCTTACAAACGGGGCACCAAAATTATTTTGCAGAATTGGTCTTTAAGTGCATGTCTACTTTGTCTGACGACCGTTTCTGGTACTCGCAGAGTACGGGTGCCCATGTGGGGAGGATATGTTCCGGTGCGGCTTGCCTTCTTCGCGTGGCCGGCGGAGATGGGTGCCGGCCCCTCTCGTGACAGCCCGTGGAGATGTCTTGACCTCGGCCTTGCTTACTCGTGATCAGTGAACGCTTGAAGACGTTTTAATAACGCAAGGGACGGTACGCAGAACGCGGAAGCACGAACAGGTCGTAGGTGTGAGTCTGTGTTTCTATGAAACTGCATCCCTTCTTGCTCTGTGTGCTGTTACAGCGCCTGTGCTGACTCTCCTATGCGCTCCTTCTTTTTCACGCCATGAACACCGCTCACTGCATGTTGATTCCTAGCCCTCTTTATTTTCGGCTAAGTAGCAATCTCCACACGAGGGTGGAGTTTTTCTTTCAGCAATTTCCGTTATGTATTTTAGCGGAAAAGTGGGTAAAATTTCGTACCATTACACAGCGGACACAATATTATTCAACCTAAGCTGAAGATGACATGCTTAAAATACGTGCCATACTGATACTCCCATGAAACCATTATGCGCAAGACTATTACCATCGTCCTCGTATACTCAATGTAGAGAAACATTTAAGCGCTAACACTGTTTCACTGGCATCTGTTGCCCTAGTTAAATATGTTGATATGTCAAATATGCATTTGAATGCTTTAGCCATGCGAAGCGATCGTCTGTGGAGCAGTGCCTCGCAATGTGACCGACCCGCCGTAGTGGCGTAGTAGCTTTAGCGCTGCGCTCCTCAACTCGAGGGCGCTTGATCGAAACCCGGCCTCGGTTGCCCCATTTGGATGGGGGTGAAATTCAAAAGAAAAGCGCCCGTGTGCCGTGCACTGGGTGCACGTTTAAGAACCCCAGGCGGTCAAAAATTAATCCGGAGTCCCCGACTACGGCGTGCCTCATAATCATATCGTTGATTTGGCAAGTAAAACTCCATTATTTAATTAAATTGTATGTGACGACCAATGGAAGATACAAGACAACCCGTGCAGTACTGTTAAACATTCTTTTTTTTTTGCGACAGAAGCTGAAAGAAAGTATGGCAATTTCAGTAACACGTCTTTTATTTTCTCTTCCGTTTTCAGTTAGCTCCTTTTTCTGTGATTTCGCCAGATGATCTGTTTATTGTTCTGCAATTTTACAGAAAAAGACTTTAAAAATTTATTTAATTAGGGGAATCACGCTTACTTCTCTAATCACAGCAGTTTTCATGTAGCAGGTAACCGCATGCTGGCATGCGGTTGCAATAAATCATACACCTACAGACAAGCACGCTACGTAGAACATATCACATATGGAGCCAACACACCCGGCACTACGCGACACATCCAAGTATCCGCTTTACGAATTTACATCGTCATGCTCTGAGCGGCATCACTTGTTCTGACTGCAGCCGTACCTTGTTGAGAAACTAAGGCCAATTGGATCGTGCATACGAGATCTATCTGCCTATACTTGCGTAGCTGGTGAAGCTGCACACAAATGTTAATTGAGGATAGTTATGAGACGAACAGATGTGATCTCGCTCATTGCATTAATGATATTTTTTTTTACTTCACCCTATGGGGAGTCTGGGACCGATTTTGTTAAAATCAAGCAACCTTTTATCTTTGACCAGAAACAAAAAGAAAGTCTTTTTTTTTTAAATTAAATAGTGTTTCCTCCATTGAAAGTGCTGTAGTAAAAATAGATATTTTCTGCGTTTTTTTCCCCATTTATTTCTTACCGTGTAATGATCGTCGCCATTGTCATGACGTTATCATTCGACAGGGAATTTTGGCCTCGTTTTATCGAAACGTTACCACGCACCTGCATTCGCGCATCATACAGGAACCAGAACACACTTAGAGAGCGTAAATGAAATACTATGCAGGCTTAATTGACGAGCGCCACCTCAGGAATTTTGCTTTGACTTTTTCATTGCATGGTCGTTTGAGTGCGCCGCGTCGGGGAGTATGCGGCCACCGATGTCGGCCGTCCATTAATTGTCAGCAGCGGAACATTTCTGCCCACAGCTTTGCAGAGAAGCTCAGCAATCACTTGAGGTACAAGAAAGCAGAAACACATGGCACAAGTAAGAATGCTTGCTGATACCGTGCGTTTTCAATTTTAGCTATTTCCTCTGTTCCCCCATGGCTACATCTACAGTATGCCCCATGAAGGGTGCAGAATTCAGTGAAGATATTGCACGGCCCTTGTATTAGAGGCTTGTGTACGGTTCCCCGAACACACTCTATGCCACGAAGCAATCGGGTGGTCCTTTTTTTCTTTCCCGCGTCCACCCAGCTTGATGCATGCACTGTGCTGCTCGGTAATCCGTGCGCTATAAATATTTGCGGACCTTCAGTACGCAAAGCATTATGTCCATAACGCCAGCCTTCGGCAGAGCGCGCCTTGCATGAAAAAGGCACTGTAACAACCCCGGTGTTTGTTCGGCCACCGCATGAATACAAGCGACACTGATTCCACCCAAACCTTTAAGCCTTCACTTCTTATGAGCAGACGTGGCTTCGAATGCGCGAATGGGCCCCGTCGCCGAAGCCGATGCCTCGTCATCCGCCGGAAAATTTAATGGAGAAGTCGCGCGTTTGCGAAGTTACGAGACGAAGAGTTATGTAATTTCTTCTTTCTGAGCCATGCACTACCTCATGCACTTAGTGGTCCGGTCTCGAGGATGGCATATAATGAAAATAGGCCGTTGTACATGGTACTAGCTTGGTCATGATCCACGGGGAATGTAACCTACAGTGCCTCAAGATGCCCATGATAACGTGTAGATAGAAAGGAGGGACGAAACAGAAGTTTTGACCATGAATATTCGCTAAGTAGTGCTGAAATCAGTCTCTAAAAGGTATATCAAGAAGCTGTTTCAAGTAGGAATATTTCGCACTGTTAGGTTCGTCTATGGCTAAACGAAACGCCAGTTCTCCGAGACTGCGCCGATTTTCGCCCGAAGCCACTCAGTAAGACCAGCCGCTGTGTCATTGCCACATGTAAATATATACGACTTTGCATATACCGTTTCTTGGCACTAATGACTTGTTTCACCCTCGCCATAGGCTCTAACGTCGCTTATGGGCATCTGAGCCATTTTGGTGTGCGGCCACCGTCTCTCTATTGTCGAATTCCAAAGAGATTAATCAGGCATTAGGCCTGCCGGCATCAGCCTGCAGTACATTAGTATGCTTCAGTGTTGTCTTCTTTGGGGTTCCTGATTCTTGTCTAAAATAGATGCACGGGCCTTCTTGAAACTGTTTAGCTATCGAGTAAACATCCAGAAATAATTCCAGCAAAAAGCATGCCTGCCCTAATTATGCTGCATACCTCTCAGCAAGCATTGCTTCATTATCTGCTTTCCCTAGGTCATTAGCTTGCAAAAAAAATATAGCTATTGTACTGAATAGCCTTTGCAACTTATAAACACATTTGCAGGTTGCTGCTTCTAGTTTCTATGTCGCACACGGCTGAATGAGATATTACATTAAGAGAAACTAGAAGCATACCTACAAGGCCCTCCCTAAGCCACATGTCAATTTGTCTCAATTTCTTCTACAGCGAATTCAAGGCTTCTTAAATTTTGACAACCAAGCCATCCTTGTGTTCTTCCTCTTCGTTGCCTGTACTTCTCTCATGTTCCCGCGAAGATCTTCCTCTTCAAATTTTTCTTTGTGACTTGTCTTGCCTTTTATACCCATTGCAAACTGAAACCATTGCTCTTTCTCGTTCCATTTGCCAGTGTCAAAAACCTACCTGTTATATAGGAATCTGTAAGGTAGCTTGTCTAACCCCTCGCACGCATATTTACGCGATAGGCGAAAGGCGAATCTTAACCATTCTCAAAATGTTAATCATCATGCCGCCTTCAATTTGCACACACAAATTTTCGAAACATACCCCGCAAATGGTCATCAAGGGCGCAGCCTCTTTCTCTTGCATTCACATCTACTTGCATATTGAAATCACCCAGCCCTATATTTTTTCTGCTTAATTTTATTAACAAAAAGGCGTACACCGATCACTTCGTGACCACTACATTAGAAGCGCACCCCATTATGGCCCGCTTGCACATGAAAGATATCGTCGCGAATTTCGCGACGCGTCACAGAAGGCTGTTATCGAAGCGGTGCGTTTTCTCAAGGATGCGCGAAGCTCGAGCGAAGGTATTTTGCGTAATGTCACATTAACTATTCATGATTCATGGCGACATCAGAGAAAAGCTTATCAGCAGCCATTTGTCTTGCACTTTCAGTCTTTACTCACGAATGCCATGCATGCCTCTGTGTTGTCGTAATTCATTTCGTTTTTGTTTCACGGTTCTGGCCCTTTTTTTGTCATCGTACTTGCACGGTTCGGAATTTACACCTCGCCCCTGCGAAAATTCCCTCTGTGTGCATGTTGTACTCTGAGCAAATAATAAATAAATAAACAAGCAATGAAACGAAAAACACGCCCTGTTTTCAGCGAAGTTCCTGTCAATCATGAATGGGGCTTGTAAGTAAATTCGCGCAAACTCTTTCATTGCGCGCGGCAAGACGCACAGGTGAAACGGTACCGTGAGCAAAGAATTGTCAGTACGTAACGCTGGGCCACCTACAGCAACGCGAGATGAAAGTCAGAGCCGCGGATGTGCCTCGCATGCCAAAATGCAGCGCTCGTAAACGTGATAGCGAGGTGGCCAAGGATAAAAAAAGTGCTGTTGACGCTCAAGCCTACGCTCCCTGTACATACCTCTAAAGTGCCCTGAGGCGCAATACACCACCTAAGTGCGTTGTAAAACGATGCTCGGTCTCATGCGGAAGCTCGCTTATAGTCGTTTACCACAGTGATTTGTGGTCTAACAAAACTGAAGCACGCGGTGGTATGCCTGCGTTATTCTGCAACGAGCGCGAGTTGCTTAGAGCTGGCTTTCTTAGCAGTCTTTCAAGCTGCCACTGCTTTGCTGTACTAACTATTGACGAAAAAAAGCTCTGTTAAGCTTAAATGTCTGAGGGCTAGTCTAGTAATTGCAGTTGCTGAGTAACATAAACACAATATGGCAGCCCGTAGGTTACGAGTGGAAGAGACTCGGCTGCAAGTGAAGATCTGTCGATGAAGGCAATGGCGGAGGAAGACTAAGCATTAACTGTTCATAAATTATGGCGAAAAGAATGAAAATGTCATCATCATCATCAGCCTATTTTTATGTTTACTGCAGGACGAAGGCCTCTTCCTACTATCTCAATTATGCCTGTCTTGCGCTAGCTGATCAAAATTTGTAAATCTGCAAACTTCCTTATTTCACCACTCCAACCCATTTTTGCCGTCCTTGACTGCGCTTTCTTACCCTTGGTGCCAATTCTGCAACTCTAATGGTCCACCGGTTATCTACCCTACACATCACATTACCTTCCGAGCTCCATTTTAAAGCGATAGCCCTAAGGGCCCCGTTGCGCAGAACATCCGGCGTCGTCGGTGTTGTTTTCCCACTCGGCCGAGCGGAGGAAAGAAAAAAAAGAACCAGAAAGCTCGCATTCGTACGTAGCGTTCACCGCAAGCGCATCCCGGTCAAAATTAGGGTTGCATAAGCTGCAGTGGAGAGAAGCGTGAGAAGCAGTCACGGACTCATTAATGCTGCGTTCTACTCTTAAAGGCGCAACTTAACTGTCTCCCAATTTTTCTCTCTTAATGTTAACTAGAATATCGGCTATTCCCGTTTGCTCTCTGATCCACACCTCTCTCTTCGTGTCTCTTAACCTTACGCCTAACATTTTTCTTTCATTGCTCTTTGCGCTGTCCTTAACTTGATCTCGAGCTTCTTTGTTAACCTCCAAGTTTCTGTCCCATATTGTATCACCAGTAGAATGCAATGATTGTAGATCTTTATTTTCAACGACAGTGGTAAGCTCCCAGTCAGTATTTGGTAATGATTGCCGTAAGCACTCCAATCCATATTGATTTTTCTGTTAATTTCCTTCTCGTGGTCAGGGTCCCTTCTGCGCAATTGATCTAGATAAACGTACCCTTAAACGTACCCTTATAGGCTACTAACTCTAGAGGCTGACTGGTGATGATGAATTTGATTTCATTGTCAGGCTATTGAACATTACCATCGTACATATTAATATTCAGCCCCACTCTTGCACTTTCTCGGTTAAGGGTCTCAATCACTTGTTGCAATTCATCTCCCGTGTTGCTGAACATGACAATGTCATCTGCAAGACGAAGGTTGCCGAGATATTTGTCATCGATCCTCACGCCTAAGCCTGTCCAGTCTAATAGCTTGAATACTTCTAAGCATGCAGGGAATAGTATTGGAGAGATTGTGTCTCCTTGCCTGACCCCTTTTTTGACAGGTGATTTTCTTCTTTTCTTGTGGAGAACCACGTTACATATGGAATCTTTGTAGATAGTTCCCGAGATATTCACATATGCCTCTTGTAATCTTTGGACCCTATAACGTAAAACTAGTCCAATCTGTTTTATTCCAATGTCTTGACGTCACATTTACGTAACCGCCGACGCAAGCATCCGGCAGTGACCCGCTGATTTGTCTGAATAGCCCAATCAAACACACGCCTTGCACATAGGCGGTCACCTTTGCTCGCTTTCAAAACGAATAACACTGCCACACTGAGCGGTTTTTCTTATCTAACTGAGTGACAAGAGGCGAGGAGCACGCTCAAGTGGAGAGCGCAGTGAAATTAAACAGCCGGATGAAGACGGTGGTGCCGGCGCCTGCAATCGCTCCGCTTCCCCTTACTTAGCTTGCAGTGTCTGGTTGAAAATCGCGGCGGCGTGCAACTGAAGGTTAAGAATGCCACTCAAACGGATCCTCAGCAGAGTTGGCAGAGCGATGTCGTATAAGTGCCGAAAGGACTCGATAACGTTTTGTTGCCACGCAAAATGGCCTATTAAACAGAAATGAATCCATGCTCACCGGCAGGTGCGAGTAGTGAGCGCCTGAGCGATCGGTGGGCAGCCATGTTCTACTCCTTTCGGAACGGGCAGTCTCTGGCTATAAGTTTTCGCCATTAGCAGAAGGCTAATGGCGAAAAGGAGCCTGATCAGGCATGGCATGGCATGGCAAGAACTTTATTTTAGTCCAGAGAAACTAGGGTCCGAGGGCACAAGCCCCCGGGCTATGTCGGTGGCTCCGCCCACGTAGGGAAGAATGATTTTTCTGTTCGGTTTAATCATGCATAATCAGTGTGTACTCGCCATATTAGATGGGGAGATATCGCGGTTTTCGTGACGTCGCGTGACAAACAGGCGAGCTGGGCGCGGCCAGAAAATTGCCTGACAAATAATGGAGGGCTTATTGCAGAATTGGAATATCAAAGTTTGGAATAGCTTTATGTTGTATAGCACCCCTTGATTACGCGATGCCTTCCTGACTGCTGCTACCTCTATTGAATGAAATGCCTTTTCATAATCTATGAAAGCCATATATATGAGGTTATTTGTGCTACGCAGACTTTTCAATTGCCTACTTGATGACATGCATCAGAACCATTATACAATATTTCTCCTTGAAGCCAGCCTGTTCTCTTGGTTGATTGAAGTCAAGCGTTAGCCCAATTCTATTGGAAATTATGGAACTACTGGAATCATATTATATATATAAGCGATTATCAATTGAATTACTAAGTACAAGTAATTTCCCCTATGCTGTCTTTGGTGTTTTTTTTTTGTTGGCTTCTCTTGATATGCCTAATAAAAGTCGAGTCCTTATGTGGGGCTAGCCGGCTATCGCGGGGTTTCCCCTGCGTCTTCTCTGGACCGAATAAGGCTCGCTCGCTCGCTCGCTCGCTCACTCACTCACTCACTCACTCACTCACTCACTCACTCACTCACTCACTCACTCACTCACTCACTCACTCACTCACTCACTCACTCACTCACTCACTCACTCACTCACTCACTCACTCACTCACTCACTCACTCACTCACTCACTCACTCACTCACTCACTCACTCACTCACTCACTCACTCACTCACTCACTCACTCACTCACTCACTCACTCACTCACTCACTCACTCACTCACTCACTCACTCACTCACTCACTCACTCACTCACTCACTCACTCACTCACTCACTCACTCACTCACTCACTCACTCACTCACTCACTCACTCACTCACTCACTCACTCACTCACTCACTCACTCACTCACTCACTCACTCACTCACTCACTCACTCACTCACTCACTCACTCACTCACTCACTCACTCACTCACTCACTCACTCACCGTATAAATCAATCCCGACGCGGTCAAAGGGGCGGAATAGGCATGGAAGTAGCTGCAACGGAGCGGCTGGATGAGGAGCCAATTGGCGGCGTTGGCAATCGGGGCCCGAGCGGATGTATTGGCTTACATAATTGTACATGTCCTGTCAGTAAATCGCAAGCTGCAGGTGAGCTTGTCAAAACTTGTTCCAAGCATTGAAGATGTGTCTGGAAGTCGGGTGCAAGCACAACAACGTAGTCTGAATAACAAAGGCACGTTTGCGACTTTAGGCGTTTGCCAAATGTGGCCGGCGCATTACATGACCCCCAACGGCATGACATTAAATTCATACAAGCCGTCGGGTGTGACAAATGTGGCCTTACAGCGACCAGCCTCGGCCATGGGCACCTGCCAGTATCTAGAGCGAAGATCTAAGGAACAAAAAAAAAATTCGGCTCCCTGTAGGCAGTCAAGTGCATCGTCTATACGCGGTAAAGAGTAGCTATCCTTTCGCGTGATCTTATTCAAACGACGATAATCGACGCAAACTCGGATGAAGCCATCTTTCTCTTTAACAAGAACGATTTGGGATGCCCAATTGGGAACACCTCGAGTGAGCATGTCGGTCACCAGCTCATCAATAACCCGCCTCTCTGCGGCCGAAAGCCGCTAAGGTCGCTGCCGCAGAGCAGCATTAGAGCCAGCGTCGATGGCTTGGGAGACAGTAGTCGCTCGACCCAAAGAAATAGTGTGGCAATAAAGTGAAGAGCTGGATTGATCAAGATGGAGAAGCTCGTTGTGCTGCGTCAGAGTACTGCTACAGTCGATTGATGCGGTAAAGAGGCGCAGTGAAGAACTCGAAGGCACAGGGTCTACAGCGGCAATGTAAACGGCAGGTGGATTTTCTCGGGAAGGAAAATTCAGTTGGAAGCCAGCGCTTGTCTCTGTGGCCTCTTTCGCCGTCCTTTGTCCAAGTTAGCGCTGTCAAACGTCTTAGCGAAAGACTCGAGAGCGACGTCATCACTTTCCGAAGTCTGAGGCAAAGGCGGGCATCCATTACCGAAATGGCGGCTCCTGTGTCTACAAGTGCTAACGTCTGTAGTGCTTCCACAATCACGTCAATCACGTTACGAGGGTAAATTGGAGGCCTTAAAGATTTCGCAGGGCACGCTATTCTCGCTTTCGTAACTGCGGTGCCTAGTTTTCCTGGGGACGAGTGGTAGGCCGACGCCTCATGAGAGAAATGGTGCGGCGGCGAGGAAAAGGCGGTCGATGACTGACGAAAGCGGTTTCGTCCGATGCGCTCATAGAATCGAAAGGCGGATCCGATGAAGCACGGCGTTGAAATTCTCTTTCAGGGCAGGTGAAATTCGGTTGCCAGAAGCGAGAAGTAGGTGGCATCCGGCGCAGGCAGCAATTCGGCAGGAGTAACAGATCGGCCGGTTGTATGGTGTGCGCCATGGATTTTGCACGGGGGGTACTGTTGCGCTAATCGGGCGGGAGACGGTTATGTCCGCGTTGGTTCATCAAATGCGGCACGGATCGGTGTTCCGGGCACCGCGACGACCTGCGCATAGCTGAGTAGAGCAGCAATAGGAGTGTTGTGAAAGGCAGGGGTAATGCACTCAGTGACTTGATCCTGGATGACGTGCCGCAGCGTAGGCGTCAACGACGAGGAAGGCGTCTGCGTCTCTTGTGTCAGAGGCACCAAAGAAGGTTGGCGGCCCACCTCCTCGTGAACTATCTGTTTAATCTGCGTCATCAGCGAAGAGCCACCGCTGGCAACCGTCAAACCAGAGAGAGAGAGAGAGAGAGACAGAGCCTACCAGTGAATTGCGCGTGGCGAGCTGCTGCTTGCGCAACTCATCATAGCTCTGGCAGAGCGTCTCTACTTCAGACACAGTGCTGGGGTTCTTTGCCAACAGCATCTGAAACACATCGTTGTCAACCCTCATTAAAATATGCCTGATCTTGCTTTCCGCCACTGTCGCATCGGCACGCTTGCGTAGACCACTGACATCCCCGAATGAATGTCTCACCACTCTTCTGCGCTCGTTCTCGCAAAGGTTGCTCGGTGCGAACATGGCGGACTGCAGGCCAGGCCACCCTAAGACCTCTGTGAAGTTAGTCTTGAACTCCACCCAAGTCCACAGGTCGGGTTCCTGGTCGCGGTACCACAACTTCACAACGTCGCACAGATAGAATATGGCGTTCTTCAGCTTTGTCGCATCGTCCCACTTATTGTGGTTGCTCACCCTCTCATAGGAGGCGAGGCAGTCCTCCACGTCGTGGTCTTCGATCACGCTGAAGATGCAGGGTCGCACTTACGCATTACATCCGAGCAGGCCGCGGCGGGTATCGGGGGCATTAGACCCGGTGACGGGGGCTTCCGCCATGAGAGGAATGCATGGCAGAGTCCTGCTTCAAAGTTTCAGATTTCAAGGCGCTACCAGCAGGTCCACAAAATGTGACGAGGTTTATTGGACTCGTCAAGGGTCAGCCAGAAACACAGCAACAGCAACGGTCGTTCATTTAGATCGGCGAATCGGTCACGCGACGCGCGATCGCGAGGGGACTTTCTGGTGTCATTCTTCTTCCTTACAACACACACACACACACACACACACACACACACACACACACACATATATATATATATATATATATATATATATATATATATATATATATATATATATATATATATATATATATCTTGCAATATACACCTAGTAACGCCATATAACTTCAGATTTCATTTAACACACACATCCCGCTATGCTGCCTTGCTATTAATATGTAGCCCCTTATATGCGTCATGATGACGTGCGCAAATCAAAAGTGTCACATTTTTTTCCACGAAGACCGCTATTCTGGAAGGCTTCGCGTGCCTGACTGACAAGCATTATTAAACAAGACAGCTTAATGAAAGCTTTCGTTTGACAAGACAGAAGATTAAAGCCGCGCTGTCTCGTTTCTACGGTGCGCGTTCTGCGTAGTATCAATTTGGAAGCTCCTAGGAGTGTCGAAGCTGCTTCCGTTTTCTTTCTGCGCTGCAGTGACCTCGCCTGATAGAATGTGCGTATCGAAATTAGAGCGAATACTCTCCGTTTTCGCGCAACATTAAACAGCCGTCGAAGGAAGGCTATAGGCGGCGTGTTGGTCTCCCTCACTCACTTCCCTTCTCTCTTGCACCTTCTTACCTGTCACTTGTCAGCTTTCGAGAAAGTGCGTTGGCCATTGGTGCTTTTTTTTTCGACTGTTCTTAGCATCGCCCTTTGCGCAGCAGATAGCTTAGCCCCCCTTCTAAAGTTAGCGTTCATGTGGCGATACCATTTCTAGACCATCTATCAGCTTTCCCCTGTATCCAGGAAACGTTCATAGTAATTAAGGTTGCTAATACGACAAATAAGTTACTTGAGAAGGACCCCTACATTCTAGCTCTTCGCCTTGCTTCCCCTCCGCACACTGTTCCTCTTCTGCTTCTGCTCCTCCTTTTCTTCCTTTCTTTTTTCATTCTGCTGAGCTTCTGCCGGTGCCGTTGCACCAAGGTGCCTTTGTTACAACACTTGAAGTGAAAGTAGCCACAGGTCAGCTTTCTTGCATTAGGTGGCCAGAATGACGCGCTAACAAAGATAAAAAGGCAAGAAAAAAAGCAAGTGAGCGTTGAGCCACTGTTTTAACTGGGATGTGTTTCATAAGCCGAAGCAGAGAGTGAGGATTCACCCGATTCATTCAACGATAATTAATGACAACTAGAATGAAACGCGCAATATTTGCTTCAAGAATGTTCTATAAGCGCGATATGCTTATGGACAGCAGTAGCCAGGTCTTCGCCAAACTAACGTAACAGGATGTCGCACACTCTAAAATTTTTAACACCTATGAGGGCGGTTGCTAGTCCCTTGGCGTTAGGACCTTAAAAATTTGGTGAGGACGACAACGGAGCTCTAACTAGACGTGCGATGAGAGAAGACGTAGTTAAAACTATGTAACCATTCTGACAGCCTTGGTCGTATAGAAATATCAGACAGGAGAATCTGACAGCAATAGATTCGAAACTTTATTTAATGCACTTTTTCTGTCGCCTGTCACACCTGTCATCACTTTTACTTGCAAGAAAAAGTGGGCAAACAAGATACCATCATTGGTTCTCTTCAACAATTTGATCTAACCCCTCAAATATGAAGGTGTTTGCCATGAGATAACCGAACACCCTTGATACACTCATAAAGGTATAAAAATATTTAAAGTGCTGCAGCATTACAAAGTGTCCCGGACATTTCTCTGACAGCACGGTGACATCTGGCGGCACTAATAATCGTTATAATGGGGTTTTTCGGTCCACTTTACACCGCCCGAAATATTTCCGCGAAACCACCCGCTCATTTTGGGTTACCATAACACCGACTCCTCGGTGCAATCGAACGTGCTATTGTACTATAAAATATATTACACCCTTAAGGTGTAAAATTTTACGCCCTTTTACACTCCATGGTTTTCACTCACTTTTGCGGCTGCAAAAATTATTTGACATAAACGCTCTACACATGCCGTGTGAAAAAGCGTAGTTGAATGTTGTGTATGAATTCTCAAAACCTAGGTCCGCATTCAAAGAAAAGAAAAAGAAGAGCTCTTATGCTAGAAGTGTGCATAAGAGAAATTTCCAACCAATCCTGATGCTGGACATATTATTAGAGAAGGTGGCTAGCCAGTGACAAATAGTGCTTACGAACGAAAAACTGCGTGAATTCCTCCCCTGATGCGCATAGAAATACGTGGCTGGAAAACTTTGCAGCGATAGCTATAAATGTTTCTTTACTGCACTTTTCGTGTCGGCTGAAGGAGCAATCACCATTTTTAGTTGGCACAAAAAGTCGGAAAGAAAGAAAACTTCATTTGTCCCAACGAATGATTCGAAGTTACCCTTTAAACGTGAGGGTGTTAGGCATGGCACGACCAAGTGCCATGAAGGGGTTAAATTGTTTACTATATCGTCGAAAGCTGTCTCGAATGCAGGAAGACAAGTTCGGCTTTCTGAGCACCCACCGTTATGCTACTCCCGAAAGAGCGCATTCATCGGCTGGGACAAGCTACTGCCACCTGCAAAACGCCCAGTGTATGTGACGTTTCGAAATATTCGAAAAGCGTTCGAAAAATATTAGCATTTAGGAGTAGTGGCTATTCGATTCGAAGCCGGAATCGAATAGGACACCCATCGAATTCGACCCATTATTCGAACATTTCGAATATTCGAACAACCCTATAATTTTGTAATTGTAAGCCAATCGAACGTACTTAGTAAAAGTGCTGAAAGTGGCGCGTCAATGCTCATTCAAATCAGTTTCGTAAATAATAAAAAAATATATAAATTTCGTGAGAACACTGTCGATTCTACGAAGGCAACCAATGCCTCTTCATGATCATGGCCTACGCGTCATGCAGCCAATTTCGGCCGCTCACATGTAGAATTTGAATGATGGAGAGCGTTCTAGGTGGCTATTTTAGAAGCCATTTTCCTAACTTCGAAATCGCTAAAATCTCGCCATTTGTTCTGGCACATCGTCAAAGGGAAGTTCCAAGGGAAGGGAAGCGTAGCAGAGGGCGGCAGAAAGTTAGATGGGCGGATGAGATTAAGAAGTTTGCAGGGACAACATGGCCACAATTAGTACATGACCGGGGTAGTTGGAGAAGTATGGGAGAGGCCTTTGCCCTGCAGTGGGCGTAACCAGGCTGATGGTGATGATGATGATCGTAAAAAAATTTTCCAGCCGCTGAATTAAAAAAAAAAGTGTCGTTAAACAGGCAAGAAAGTCGCTAAATAAAGTGACAAAATTGCTCAGATGGGAACACTGTTAGTCAGTACAAGACTCTGCGTCCCGCACAGTTGCCTAAAAAAGAACGTCGCGGTATTTAGTCCAAACTGTACTTTTTCATCGTTCAGAAAGATCAATGTTCTCAGCTGCTTTTATTTTAAAAAAAAGGAAGGCAGAAAATTCGGCGAGATGTAAATTGCTTGTTTTTTTCTTTGCTACAGACTAGAAGTTTGGAGTTGTAATTTGTATAATACAACATCAAGGTTCCGTCTCCGACACAAAAGGTCATGCGCTACAGTTCCCTCCCCACCAATCATCTAGTAATTACTTGAAGCAAAACAAACGTCACTTACGACTGATTATGCTGGTGTCAAGGCGTGGAAGAAACGTCTAACCCATGCAGAGAGAGTCATTCTCACTAATTAGCTCCGTCATTGATATATGAATGAAAATTTACCCGTATCTGCGCAATGTGTTCGTAAAACTACGCATATTGTTGATAAAGAAAGTGGCAGTTTCGCCCGAAACGTGAAACATCAGTTGCGATAACAAAATTAACGGACAGATATACGAAGTAAGGACTGTAGTTTGATCGGCCCTATAAAGAAACGCGGGAGCAGCAGCGAGCGAAGTGACATTCGTGCCGTCTAACGCTTCGACGAAAAGTGAGAGCCGAGAACACACAGCACGCACAAAGCTACGGGCCGCCGACGCACCTAGACTCTGCCCCCAACGCAGATCGCCCTCATGACACGGCCGGGCGACCGCGCGCAGCCGCCACATGCGCAGTTGCAGCCGGAGTCGAATGCCGCCCCCCCCCCTCCCGGCGCCTCGCAACGTTGGGTGCCTCGCGCACGACGAAAGACGGCGCGCTCCCTCCCCACTTCCGCCTCTCTCGCGCGGGCGAGATTTTGGGCCGCTATCGTCGATTCCCCTGGCACGCCTTCACTCGCACATACAGCGTAGGGCGCGTGGCGACAGTGTTATCGCCCTTGCGCGTTATACGGAACCAGACGGCGACGCCGACGGCGGTAATGCGCTTCGAGTGTCCATAGAATTCCTGTCGCAATAAAACGTCTTCACTTATTCCTATCAAGGTGCCTGGGCTGCTTTGCGATCTGTTATTTTCGAAAGAGCCATCGCTAAAATCGCGGCAACGCGGAAATATTTATCCAAGCGGTATGGATCGGGCGTCGAACGAGCACACAAAGAAAAAAAAAGAATACGGCATGGAACCAAGCGGCCGCTGTCCCTGTTGTCGGCATCTCAACGCACGGATCTACGCTGCATCTTCAAGGCCAATGCATATAGTTTCATTCGAATACTATAAGGGACAGCAACAGTTTTGCAGTCTACGTGGGAAAAGGCTGATGCAAATGGAGACTCGCCCGAATAATTCTTGTTTAGCAGGACCGCAGTTGCTGCGCAGACGATCGAGTTCCTGAGCAAACACACGGGGGAGGTCACTTATGCGCAGTAGTTCGCAGCTGTCGAGTAAGCATGTCCCGTCTTAGGCAGCCTATGAATTTGCTGTCTCGGTTTAGACAAAGCAATCCATTATTTGACTCATTTGAACATGCTTGTTATGCCTTGAAAATGATGCGTGGTGCTGTAGTATTGCCTTTACCTCTTTCAACGGGTACTATACTCTACTGAATGCATCTGTGACCATGTCCTGTCTCTTTCTGATTACTTTTATTGTCATCGTGCGGCGGACATGACGGTATTGTATTAAATTTGTGTACCTCTGTCAAATAAGGTCAACAATCCCTTTGTTGCCGAAGAGACCCCACGGAATTTTCTGATAGAATTTTTTTTGTAGAAATTGTGAGCATTCGATATTCGATATAATATTCGACGGTCGTTTTTCTCGAATATTGTTATTCAATTCGATAGGAAAATTCAGCTATGCGAATGCCCCTGTAAATTTCGGCTGTGGTCATGTGCCAGGGGGCCCATTCCTTCTACATCCTGACAAAACCTGCGCATGCAGACAAGTCAATAGCACTGTGCAGCGGTGGTGCAGTGTGTCACCATGATAAGGCAAGATAAAGTTTACTGTGTCGAACCGGTTCGCGAACCGGTTCAATGCTGCGAGCCGGTTCCTGAACCGTTTTAAGGCCAGAATACACGGAGCGAATATGCGACGAATAGTCGGCGTTCGACGCCCGGCAGCGCACGCGCGACGCGCGGCGGCGGAGAAATCGTCGTTCGCCGCCGATCTAGCTGGCGCAGAAAAGTTCGTCGGGCGTCGACGATACCGGAAGCGGCATACGAGCGGCGCCCCAAAGCGAGCCAATCAGGCCTCACTATCCGCCCCGACTTCCGACTAGGCTTCCCACCCAGTGTTGCCACAACGCATAGCATCGCCGCTTTCTTTACACTACACCGGCACATGAATGCCTCAAACACATAAAAAATACTAGAAATCATTTCTAAACAAACTTTTACGCATTTTAGAGTGTTATGCAATTCAAAAGCGATAATAGTTGTCGTTAAAGCTTTTTTTGTGTCATGTGTCTCACTACAGCGCATTTGCCTCGTCTAGCCACACTGATAACAACGCCGCGAATCGCCGGCGGCGGCCGCCGTGTCTTCGCTCCATGTAGCGCAGCCCGACGAACATACGGCGTCGCGCCGCGGCTGCTTTTCTGCCGCCCGAACTTCGTCGTGAACGTTCGCTCCATGTATTCTGGCCTTTAAGCTTCATTTCTTCGAACCGGAACTGGGCGGTAGAGAAATCGGAACGCACTGAACCCGAACCCGAACCAGCATTTTTTTTTTTCGGTTTGACACCTTGGGCCCAAAGCTCACCTTGGAATCTATGCGAAGCGAAGCTTTAGTAAAGCGGGTAATCAAGTGGTTTACAAGTAACGGCAACGAGTACGATTTCGTTTACTTTCCTCCCATGCGCCGAGTAATCTCATGGAATGTTGATGTTTTCCCGCCGCAAAGGTAACAACTTGAATGGAATTTAGTTTTATGTTTATGCACTGCATAGTTCACAAGCTATAAAAAAACGCAAACTTCCAATTCATACGGATGCATAGTGTGAGACGTATACGCACCGATGGCACAAGGACAAAGGCGATGTACGATGCCTATGGAGGGAAGAATGCTGGTGAAAGGTGTATGCCGAGAAAAGTACGACATGTATCAGGCAACATTTAGGTATTCTGTATCTCGTGTGCCGCAGTCGGACACACCTACCTTGGAGAACGGCCAGACTCCTGGTTGCACATACCCGATGTCTAAATTAAAGCGAAAGTAAATAAAAAAATTGTGAAATATAATTCACTATTCGATCGGTGTGATTAAGATATGGTTGTGATATGATAGTACATAATCAGGTTTTATGTTGCAAGTTAATTTACTCATTAATGTATGTATTATCTGCATACTTGGTCAATATACAAATAAGGTTATATAAGCCATTTCGCTGGTGTATATATATATATATATATATATATATATATATATATATATATATATATATATATATATATATATATCCTCCATGATAGCGACTGGCCCAACAGCACCCAGCAGCCAGGCAGTCTCGTGAAACCAGGGCAAGTAGACAAAACAGCTTATCTTTAAAATTAAATTCTGCGGTTTTGTAGAGCAGCAATCACGATCGGATTATGAGGTACACCGTAGTAGGAGACCTAGGGTTAAACAACCGCATGTTCAAAGAACGCTTACATTCTTGTTGGAGCCAACAAAGAAGCAGTGATTGATGCGTCTGCAAATTCTTCATACGCTTCAATAAAAGCGATTCGGATTTTTTTTTTCTTTTTTGCGCGACGCCCACATGCAGCGAACACGCAGTGATCATACAAATAAGTCGCGATGTGCAGCTATGTCAGATCAACGTTGGTCAGATCCACCCCTCACCGCAGGACCTTTCCCCGCATAGTGACGCTAATTATATAAACAATGTGTCTCAAATTTCGGTTACCACCACTCTTTTAAGTGCCCACATGCAGTATGTTGAAAACCTGGTAATAACTAGACCATATCTTCGTTACAGGGGCTCGCGAAACACCGATTTCAGGGTCGTTGTAACATGTTCGGTTCTGTGATATGGGCTCACGTTCACGTCATGAACGCAGCTGGTCCGTTATTGCGTATGCTCAAAAATCTTTTAAAAATTAAATTATGGGGTTTTACGTGCCAAAACCACTTTCTGATTATGAGGCACGCCGTAGTGGAGGACTCCGGAAATTTCGACCACCTGGGGTTCCTTAACGTGCACCTAAATCTAAGCACACGGGTGTTTTCGCATTTCGCCCCCATCGAAATGCGGCCGCCGTGGCCGGGATACGATCCCGCGACCTCATGCTCAGCAGCCTAACGCCATAGCCACTGAGCAACCGCGGCGGGTTCATAAATCTTAGCTGTCTCTGACAACGAACAACCGACCGTAGTACCGGCGGCGCTTTCTTTGCTTTTCCTAACGATATCTCATAGTTTTGGTATGCGAATCTACTGTGTCGTGCGTGAACTGCAGGCTTACAAGGCTCGTTTTAGCTATTCGTTCGACATAATGGTACATAACGTATACGTTTAATTCAGGGACCAATCAGATAGGATTGAAACGCTTGCAACCTCCTACCCCATTTCGCTTCCGTAAGGACAATGAGCATATGATTGCACTTTCGACTATACAATATGGTCTTTATATCATATTGCAGATCCTGGGCTGCTTTGCCCAATGAATTCGAGCACCTTATATTAAGAGGCAGTTATACCATGGCAGTTACAAGCGACTCGTGAACAATGTACATGTGTGCAGGAACTGTCAGCCTGTACGGTGCTCTCGTATTGCACAAAGCGCGCGCTGTTTCACAGGCGCCATACTTCCCCGTGCTTGCAGTGCATCGCCTGCAACGTGCTAATAATATCCCACAGACTGAAGCCTTTAACATCTGAAGTGTCAGCTGTGCAGAGCACTGGCTATTGTTGACATATGCACGTATTGCACTTCATCATTGCACGCTGATGCTCGAGTTTGCTCGTGGTAACCTCCTGCAACGTACCCGGCTAGTTTGCATACAAAACAACGTGAAAGCTGAAAAGTTTGCTAACCGGGGCGGCAGCGGCCTGCGTACATATTATGCGCTCCGCGAACCCAAACTATCCCAGTACGTGGAACCAGCAAGGCAAAATAACATAAACAGTTTTTTTTGTTTTCTAAAACAAAAGGCGGAGAAAACGGTCCACTTGGAAACTCGCCAATATGCGCTTGCCGAAAGGCGCGTCATTTCTCGCAGCAGGAACGCATTCTGAACTGTACACAACGAAGTTATGGAAGGCCTTCAGAAAGGAACGTTCTGACCACAATGCTTTTCTAACGACGGAAAGCCCCGGTGCAGGCCGTGCCACGCACTGCGAATAGCATAATGGTGGAAACTGTCGGAGCCATTACAAAAGCGGCCGGACTGAGAATACGAGGCGCACGTCCTCTGTGAGGAAGTGCGCCAACATTTGCGCTCGCACGCAGGTCCGTTCTCAGTGAAATAACCAGGAGACTTCTTTCGCGGGACGGGCCTAACCTGCCTCACTTCTTTACTTTCTTTTTATTTCGCTTTCCGCAGCCACAAGTTTCGCAATGGGCCTCAGGCGTACTACATTTCGACAGTGCTGGAGTTTCCTCCCAAGTGCTCATTTCTCATTCGTTTTTATGAATATACGACTCGAAGCAGAGCGACATTTTAGTGCTTAGAAACTATAAGTCGCACTTTCGCAACTAGTGTTACACAGCCCGGTGCGTCTCCGTTTCACGCAGTAGCCATTCTCCTTGGTTTGATGATGACATAGGTATTGTATGTTTACAGAGCCAGTTTTATAACGAATGGAGTTCTATGCACCAGAGCTAAATTTGGGGTCATGAGGGACGCTGTTGGGATCAGCCGCCTAGACTGACACCAAATCCTGTGCACAACAAATGAAACTTCTGAAAACGAACGTGAACGATGTATCACGTTTTCTGTACTGTCTACAGGGTGGAAGATGGGATAGCATTGATGGTCACATAGGTGGCCTCACTGCGGTCAGGTCTGAGAGGGTCTCTGTCTTCCTGCAAGGGATTTTAATATTAGCGAAAGCCAGTTTCACCCACCAATGTCAAGGGGCTTATACTATTATGTCTGTGGGCTGAAGCCGTCTTCATACATGCTGGCCGTCGCAAAGGCCTAAACACTAAGCGCATCATCGTACCGCTACTAAGATACACGGATCTGCACTTCTCCCACCATTATCTTGCATGAATTTGAGCCATATTTGTGGGATTTTTGCATAGTCAAGTGCTATCTAAGGGCTAATGACAAGAAAGAACGCAAAATAAGAGTAGAAAAATGGACAGCAAAGGACGTCCTCCGCAACATCTCCTAAATATTTACTCGAGAATCTACCACACCATCGTGTCTCTACGTTTAAGAACCATGGGTCTTGCCAGGTTAGACATCTCCAAAGAAATGTCAAGTCTAAACAGATGCTATATAAGACAACTCTCGCAGAAAGGTCGGACTGCTGTTGAATTTCTATCCACTCGCAAGAGTAATCGCAGCAGCTATGTTTTACTATATGACTATATGACCTTGTAGAAATCAACGAGTTTCACGAACAGCCAGCAACAGTTACTGGCTCCTGACATGAATATCTGTGTCCCAGGTAGGCTACCAACGAGTAAAAAAACTGTTGTGTAGCGGCAGTGGCTTGGTGTCAGATCTCCCAAGTAATACTCGTCTCTTATTGTATAAGCCGGCAGCCCTAACTGTGACGCTTTCGGATGATATGAAACAGTCGCACACCTTCTGGGCATCCTCCACGTTACAGTGCGAGGAGGCAGGAACTGCGTACCGTACCAGATACACTGAACAGCCAGTCAGTGTCAGAACAAAAACATTAGAACAGTGGTCATAACGAAGGTACGCGCAATAGGCAGCTGGAAGACTTGGAGAATATAGCTTAAGGGTCTGAAGGCGAGCTCGTTGGTAGGAATCCGTGGAAGAAAATCAGCGCTAAAAACACCAACAGAAGGAAGAGTTTGTCCTGTGTTCTTCCTTCTGTCCGTATTTTTAGCGTTGTTTTTCTACCATGGAGAATATAATGTAACGGAATTGAAAAGAAAATGAAACAAATTGAACTAGATTGAAACATTGAACTAGAACTGAAACAAAAAAAAGCATCAGCATTTTGTAACAAGGTTTCCTTAGTTTTCTTCTGCTACTTTTCCCGCCTTTTTACGCAATATGATAATCATATGTTATCAGTGACATTATAAGTACTTATGTTTTTAACGTCTTTTATCAACAAGTGAGCTTTAGACGCTGCAGTGGAGTGTTCTACAACAATTATAATACAAGCTTCCTTCAATTGATGATGGCCACTGAATTCAAGGATGTTCAACGCCCTCCCCTCCTATACTGAAATGTGGCTATCGCTGTAGGCAATGAATGTGGCCATCCACTTCTGCCCAGCAGCAGAACAACGAGAGAGAACTTGGCACCGCGCTTCGTAACTCTCTTCAGCAACAGTTTGGCATTATCTGCTCATACAATCAAACACGCTGCGTTAAAGTTTGTCTTCACGTTCACTGCCTTCTCTTTCTTCCAGTCCATCACAGCCATCCTTCAGGCGCTGGTTACGGCTGGAGGTAAAGTTACGCTTAGGAGTTACGTGGTCAGTATTATGTAGTTACGTGGTGAGTTACGTGACGTTCAGCGAACATAATGCAGAACACGTAGACCTTTATTTATGAACGCAGCCTGGGTGTCGTCTACGCGAACCACTTCCTATTTATTGTTTCTCGTATGTGATCATCATGAAAAATTCGGGCAACTCCTGTGTGTCCTATAGCGTCAACTTTGCCACCTGAAGGGCAGAAAAGTCCAACGCTCTCCTTGGAAAACACCTTTCGATAGTGCAGCCTGCTTTATTTCTTGAAAGGAGGGCGTTGTGTGCTTTTGGTACCTTTGACATGTGATAAAAATTATTTAGAGCAAACGCGTACAGCCTACTGAGGTCTGTTAATTTCTATACGTTTTCCCTATCGTTTAGCCAATGACTTATTTTAACTATACCAGCGCGCTTGTCCCGTCTTATTGTTATTCTTTTGCTTGATCATTATAACTTAATTCTCTTATAGTTCTTATAGACTTCAGTTTCTAACTTTCCGGTGATAGTGCGTGTTGAATACAGCAAGGAAATTGCATTTCCCATTCCGCCGATTAGTTATTTTCAGCCTCTACTTCCACTTTTCCAGCTAGCAAGTTTTCGCTAAGTAGCTAACCCTAGCTGTTGGGACACCTGAGAATCACTGGCAGGTTTCCGATTGAATACCATCGTGAAGGCATCACTTGGTTTCCCCGAAACTTTCTACAATACAGATTTTGAGCACGGAGTCGCCTTCCGGTCGAGTTTGGGGACACTATCGCATCGCCAACGTTTCGTCGTAACAACGGCACGCTTGTATAGAGTCAAGGACTGAGAACCAGCGTTGTAACGAGCGAACGTTCGGTCTGAGTGGAGCTGAAGCATTCGCCGTTGAAAGTCTCCTTTGTAGAGGCTTTGTGTGCGCTCTCGTGAGCACAGTTCCTGTCGGTGGGGCCGAAAGTGCACATTACCCTCTGTCATTCGTCACTAATCGCAATAAGCACAACTAGAAGATAAAATCAGGAAGGAGAAATAGCTGTGACTTTCCAATGGGCAACAGTGCCTAGTTTTCGTAAAGTAGGATCACCGTTTCTGCAGCCCCAGTTCAGATGACGCGCAAAAGGTTTTAATCACAAGCCAGGAAAGTTTCCAAGAAAGACTTTCAGAAGCGTATATGCGATGAGGTCGGGATGTGGTTTAGCTTATATGTGCTCTATCTGTTGCTCAGTGCTGTCGGAAACTACGAAAGTCGGGTAGTTTTTTTCTCGGAATACCGTGGGCCATTCTGCTCCCGGTGTTCTGCTGAGCCATTGCACAAAGTTCTAAAATGACACATAGAGTCTGAGACGGACGCCTTAGGGCGTCCGTCTTAATTTACACCACCGGAAATTTCGTAACTTGTCCCTAAAACATCGTACACGAGAATTTTTGCATTCACCGCCCATAGAGTTGCGGGCACTATGGCCGGCGGTCAAACCTGTAGCTCCACAAGGACAAATGCAGGCGTGATTGAGAAGGAAAAGCCAAATTATTAAAAGGTAATAAATGTGTCACAAATGCGTCCGTTTTGCGCCACAAAAAAAAATACGGTACTTTATTGGCGCAGGAATATAGGCACGTGTTATATGATTTCGAAAGCATATATTTAAGTCTGCCTATTAATAAATCACTGTTGTTAGAAACGTTTCCGTGTGTCTCTGTCTGTGTATTGACTGTTGCCAAACAGGTGAACGGGCGCGTGGTGAATGAAAAACACAGACTTCCTCGCCTTTTTTCGCACTTTCATAGTCACGAGCCTCTACTGTCTATGCCTCTTAGCGCTTAGAGCTGAGCTTTGCATTATCAACTTGTCCAAGAATCTGTACTCTTGGCTAAACTGCATGCGCGCTTCTTCAAAACAAACGTAACATTATTCCACGATAGCTGCACTTACATGTACTCAACGCAAGCCGGTCGAGTCAGAAGTACAGTTAACCCGACCCAGCCGCGTTTACATGCACCCTGCGAAGTGGTTTGAGTGAGTCAACGCAGCCCTTGCTGCGGGTTGACTGAATTTGCCTCGATGTTCACTGAGCCCGACCTGTCAGCGTGTATGTGAACCCGACGATCGGATTTCAGTGCGACAAGCCGAATCCACTCCCCTTTGTCGGGTTCATGTAAATGTTTACTGGAAAACTAATTACGAATAAATTAGACAAAGACACATCCAACATCATACCTTGGTGGCGAAGCAGCGCACTGACAAGGTCAAGGCGAAGACACTCAGTGCGCTGCTTTGCCACCGTCGTATGATGATTAATGAACACTAGCCCAACTTTCCCCATTACTGAACACATGGAACAGATGAGGACGAGTGCTTATACTGGTCTGTTTCACGTGTCTTTTCTATAACTTAATCGAGCTTTGTTTGCCAGTCAATATGTCAGACCAACTAGCCCAACAATTAGTCCTTCTAACAATTAGTCACGTGAACTTAGCCAGTGTCTACTTTCTCTTCACAGCCAAAGACAAAATAAATTCTTCTAAGGTAATGTCATCATTTCTTAAAACCGGTAGTGTCCCTTTATTATAAGGGGCGTTAAACGCACGAACTGGAGTACCAGGCGACTGTGACCGCTATAGCGCGAGCACTCACGACTGGCTTGCCAGGTGACATAGGTTGCAAAGTACACGAGAACACGCACGAATGCCGACCAACGCACCCACGCACGTATACACATGCATGCTTACACTTTGCGACTGTTTGTCGCACCAGCCAGGAGCATAAACAAAACACAAGAATGAAACGCACAATAAAGGAGCAATTAATAGCGAAGTGTCAGGAAAAACGCGTATAAAACTATATGCAGTAAGATCGCGGTCGCGTTCTTTTTTGGAGGCGTCATAGAGCGCTTGAATAAAACAATATTCTTGCTTTCTCCCAGAAACCTAATCTCCCAAAGCTTTCCTGAGGCATCCGCGTGTTGCAATGCGCAGATAAAGGGCGCCTTCCTCGCCTCTCACTGACATGGCGAACACTTACGCAATGTCCAGCGTGGCCTACGCAGCACGTTTCACCGCGAAACACCAATATCTCGCGCGCTACGTCTACCGCGCATTTCAGAGAGTACCTGGCGCTGGAAGGCCGTTCTTCAACAGCATGTTTTTGACGTACTCGCGCGAAGTTTTGCCGGCGCATGGCGCGATATTTCGTGGCGTGACGCTGCACTTGCTTTTGTCTTGTCTCTTTCACCTTCGTTGCCGTGTGTCAAGCGCTCGTCTCGATTTGCAGTTTCAACCCTGCATTTCTTTCCGCCTAGGAAGCACCTTTACCATGTGACTATTCAGTCACACCGAATTACGTTTACGAAACGTCCCGTTCTGTTTAGGCTATCTGTCTTCGCGAACGAGAAAAATCGTTCGATTTCATTGCAGATGTGGAAACACATCATCGATGGTTCATCTCAGATGCGCTTCGATGTTTAATGCGAATAGCAATAATAGTCTGCTTAAGCCGCTTTGGGATCATCTATGTATCTAGCCTCTCTCTACGCCGCTCAATGAGAAAAAAAAATTATCTAATGCTGGGCGGAATTGAAACCGCGTCACATGGCTTCACAGCATCCTGATTTTTTAGCGCTGTGCCGCGAACGCCTAAGCCGGGCGAGGAATGAATTCTGATCGTTGGAACGGACCAGCTCACCACACATCCCGGAGGCCACGCAAAAAGAGGAAGCATTTACGCGGACTTCGCGGGCACGCCGCTATATGACACGGCGTGTTCAGAGCGACACGCGCGATAGAGGAGCCCAGCTGCAAGCAGTACATGGCCCATACATGGCGCGTTCTAGTGGTAGAAATACGGTGTATGGCTACATGCGACAATCATCGTGAGATGGGTGCTGCAGGAATTTTTTTGTCATTTACAACCACATGAAGTTAGTACAATAAAGCCAGGTAAACAAAAAAAATTAACTGTTCGTTTTTATTGAAATGAGATTGATTGATTATTGATTTTATTGAGACAACTTGCTGCAGGTGGGTTCCAAACCCACAGCTTCTGCATTACGCTTGCGATGCACTACCATTAAGAGAAAGAGAAAGACAAGGAAATAGCGAGGTTAACCAGGTTGCGCCTTTGGCACTCCGAAATAAATCCCTCATCGGGAATATATCGTCAGTGTTTTCATTTGCGGTATGCAAGGAAATGATCAAACAAATGTGCGCACACGCGGACAAGTGACTTGGGCGAAAATAAAAAAAAAACCTATGGGCACTTTTCTGAGCGAAACTGCGATAGGCGAAAGTCTCTCCATGACTGCCTCTGTTCTCTGAACTGTTCTGCGAACGGACGCCGCCGTGGCCGCGAACATGGGATGCAGTCACAGCCATATGGCTGCAAGGTTGGTCGCCGATGTGCGCGCAGCCCCACGCGCATGTCCGCGTTCTCCCACGCGCCCGCTCGCACAGCGCTACTGGCATGGCGCCTCCTCTCCTTGCTCCTCTCGCCGGTGATCACCGCTTTCCCGTGCCCACCGCGGACTGTGCCGGACACTGACCAGCCACTAAAGGCTTATGCCTTAAAGAATGCTCGGTGTTTCCCAGAGACTTTACCCCAATTTTTCCTTCTCAACAACAAGAATCTCCTTCCCAGCGTCCACTACGGACTGCGCCCGGGCACTCAAGAGCTGCGAAAGGCTTACGCCTTACAAGGAATACAAGTGAAACGAGCACCATAAGTAACAGCTAGCGAGGTCCAAGCGGCACTACTACCTAAATTTCCGTGCTCTACCATTGAGGCATACCGCGGCGACCATGCGCCCGTAAACACTTTCGGCTATTTGTACATGTATACTCGATCTGGCGCTAGGAATGTTTGCTGGCGCCAGCATAGAGAAATGGATTGAACAAGAGCGGACACTCGGCGAAAATTGGAAACAGGAAACACGTCACGCTATACTTTTAACATCGATGAATTGGGGCCGCGAGCATCGAGAAAAAGAAGAATGTGAAATGAGATTAACAGAAATTGTTTTATTTTTTTTTTTATTCTTTCCCGGAAAAAATTAAAAATATCAACTTTCGTTGCCTAGCGACAGGCGAACTGGCGAATGACGAGCCAAATGTTTACGTCATTCGTCAGACACACCACATAGGACACACCGCCGAAGCGAGAGCGACCGGCCGCGCATCTGAGCGTTGGCCTGTTTGGTCACCCGTATGACTGTTTTTCTATTTTGGGATTTAGCCTGGTTTGGTGGCCTCCCGGCGAATTATTGCGTTCATTCGGAACTTCGACAAGGCAGCACTGCACTATTGGACTACGGCAAGGTGAGAAACTTTGTTCGACAGTCTGCGACGCACTTCAAGCAATTAGGCTTACTGCCCGGCAACTAGGCTAGACTTGTGACGCAGTTAATGAAAAACAGCGTGGCCGTTGTGGAGCAGTTAATTTGAATTAAAGAATCGCACTGGGAGATGTTTGCGACGCTTCCTGTAAGCCCCAATATTGTTTTAACTAATTTCGGTAGTTTTTGGGCACGCTAGTCGCACAGGGTGCTGTGACGCAGTTTCGCGTGTACTGAATTTTACTGCGACAAGTTTTGGCGCTTTCTCTGTCTGACTGCCAACATTATTGAAACTAATTTCATTACTTTTTGGGCCACATTTCGAGCACAGTGGGTGCGCCTGGCGCTGTGATTCGGTTAGCGAAAATCAGCTCGGCCGTGGTGCGCGGTTTCGCGCTTTAATGCACAGGTAAGTTCATGGCGCTTTTCTTTCTCTGACGCTCAACATTGTTGAAAATTATTTTCGATACTTTTATGTTATGAGGCCCGCTCGCCGCGCCTGTTGTGACGCAGCGAAAAGTAGCTCGGTCGTGGTGACAGTTAGTTTGGCGCGTACTGAATCTTACTCCGACAAATTTGTCGCAATTTTTATGTCCCCGCAACAGTTTAAGCCTTCTTTCGGTACCCACGCTTGTCGAAAACGCGACGAGCAATCGTCAAGAGTGATGGGAGTGCGTTGCTTGCGCCTGCAGAGCGCAGAAGTGATAAGCTAAGGAGCTCAAACGCCAGGAACTAGTAACTCGAAAATTCTGTCTTATGAACGGCACCCACGCATTTTGTCTTGAGTGCGAGTAGAAGGAATTCTGCGAGCGTCCAGCATGCTCTGGTTGAGAGCCTGTGTTGTGGCCACCTCTGTGTATTCGTAGCGTACTATCGCGTCAGTTGTAGCCAAGTTCGCGAAACGCGCCGTTGCCCGCGCATTCGTGCCATTAAAGTGCAGGAAATAAGTATTGGGAAGAGGGGAATGTTTGGAATTAGAATGTGTTTGTGGTATGTACGGTATTGCTTGGGATGAGTCGGGTATTTTCTACGCCGTGTGTGTAAATACGAACTGCTTTTGTTTGTAATGCCACCCACTCACCACTTTCGCACGCTTCGCCTCTACAGGCATTATTCTTAGATGTTAATACCAAAATAACGCTTGTAATTTTTTTCAGCTCACGTCGTCTGGTGGAGCTTCCTGCGGAAACTACTGCTGCTTACCTGGTGCCACAACGCTGGATGAATGCACAAAAAGCCCGCGACGAGCATTTACGAATAATAAAATAAACGTTAATTTTTCCACATTTCACAAGGTGTCTTGCGTCTTTATGAAATTGCACGTGGCACATATTCAATGGAGGCTTGTGAAGATTGTTCGCAATCAATTTTACTTTATAAAATAATTTGCACATAAATATTTATTAAATAAGAAATAAATATGTAAATAAATATATGCTGCAAAATCAAAAAAAAAAAAACGGAGCCGGCGGGACGCGCACCAGCTAGAATTCAAAACGCGCGCGCACAAAACCGAAACCGGAAGTGTGCTTCAGGTTTTAACATCGACGGCTTGGTGCGCTGCAGTCAATTCGGCCGCTGGGTTCTATGGGAGTGTCCGCTCTTGTTCTGTTCCTTTCTCTATGGCGCCAGCGTGAACTGTGTGTTGAGCTAAGGAGCCCACGTCGGCGAAAATCCGATGTCGCCTTCCACAAAAATATTTTCGAACCACACATACTCAGACCGTCCATGTGGCGCATGGACTTGAACTAGTTCAATTTCTCAAGCTAAAATACGCGGAACAGCCGTAAACTTCGACTTACACACAACCTATATACATGATAGCTGTCTTATTGTAATATGAATATATGAAAAAAACATAACTCTGTTGCGCGAAAACTCAAACAACTCCTTTTCCAGCATTTCTACAATGCTTACACTGGAGACGGCGTCCACCATTTGCGCACGCCGGCGCGTAAATATCTCGATGTCCACGGAGCGGCGCGCCTGCTTCCTTGAAACACTTCCAGATGGCGCTCGCCTCCACCGCATTGCGGCCAATGCAAGAGAGCGCGTTTATATCAGAAAACCCGCCTTCATGCAGAGCGTTCGCCGCGAGCGTTTCCCGGCAAACATTACGGTTACATACGCTCCCGTTGCCGGGAGGCTTGAGAAGCAGTCAGGGATGTTTGAATGATATCGCGTTCCACTCTTGAAGGCGAAGCTTAAGCGTCCTCCAAATTTTTGAAATAATATATAGTTATCAACGAAAAATATTCATTCGCTCTCATGAAAAGTTGTCAGGCTATATAGCATACGGAATACGATTCTATCCCTAAGGACATTAAATGTAGTTGGGATGCGCTTCCTCGGCAAATCCACGTCACATTTTAGGAAAATCCACCTATTGCTCTTGTCATCTCGCCGCGTTCGAACAATTTCAACGCCAGATTTTCCCGTAGAAGTTATATACTCTATCGTTTAAAAAGTCCTACAGCTCTTCGCTGAGGCACTTCACGTTCACGGTGCGCCTTTAGCACATCGGAATAAAGCGCTCACTGGGAACGTTTCATGATTGCGTTCATTGACAGTACCCAAGACTGACTTCAAACAGACTGTAACAGACCCAGATGAGAGAATCAGGTGAAAATAAAAAGGAAGGGAAACATACAAGTGCGGCAGAAGTCACGGCCCAGCGCCTGCGCCGTCCAGCTGTCGTCGTACGCATTAAGCATTTGATTCTTAAGGACAAAACGTATTCCTGCGTTTCCAACGTAGCAAGCGACAGCCTGCGAATTCGGATATGTCCCTCCGGCGGCACCAGGGTCGCCGAAAATTTGCACCTCGTTTAGCTTGGACGTGGCGCGCAGCAGCCCTGTGACCAGCTGTAGCAGCAGCTATACAACCAAAGTTTGGCCGTGGCAGCAACAGGCAGCCCAAGTGAAGCAGCCCAAGTGAAATTAACTATTCCATAAGGTAGTAACCTGAGCAAAATATGAAACACTTCGTTCATATACCGGATATCCCAATTAACTTGGACCAAAATTTTTTTAAAGAACCCAAGAGCTCGAGAGAAATCGTGCCGACTGCATAGTATAGCCGTAGTCATGTGTGCTTACAGCCAGCATTTTTTTTACCGCGATGTATTAATTAATTTCTTTTAATTAGTGCACTGTTTAATTATTGTTTCAATCGCAAACATATCACTTATAACGTTGTGAGGCCCCTCCAATAACCTCCGAATGAAGCATTTGTTTTGTGCTCAGCTTTGGCTCATTGGTTTTTCCGAGAAAACAGAAAAGCGCGCGAAACATCCTAAATACGAAATAGATACACGCTCGCGCACCGCTACTCTTGCGCTCCCAAGCGAATAGCCACGGATACACACACGCTTTTACTAGTGGCGGCAGCTCGATACAGGGCTTCACGCTATGTGATGGTCGCGGCATCATTAGAACACTCCGCTGACACATTGATAAGCCTTGTACGATGCGGGAATAAACGAATGCAGCCGTACATTTTTCAAACGTTGATTGGAGGCGCTTGAGTAGCGGCACGCGAGGGCGCATCTATTTCATAGTTCGCGTAGTTGGCGCGCTTTTGTTTTTGTTTAGAAAAATAGAACAACTAGACACACTTCAGCTAGAAATAAATTCTTGATTCGGATGTGACTGAAGGTGCCCTACAACTCTGTAAATGACATGTTTGTGATTCAAGCAATTAAGAAGTTCACTAATTAATAGAAATTATTTAATTATTACTTCGTGATAAAAAATATACTGGCTGTAAGTACACACTACTGCCGCTACTATGTAGCCAATGCGATTTTTCTAGAGCTCTTAGGTTTACTTAAAATCTTTGTCGAAGTTAACTGGGACACCCGGTATATGTCAGCCACAGATAGCACACAGCGCGCGTGTGCGTGTGCGTGTGTGTGTGTGTGTGTGTGTGTGTGTGTGTGTGTGTGTGTGTGTGTGTGTGTGTGTGTGTGTGTGTGTGTGTGTGTGTGTGTGTGTGTGTGTGTGTGTGTGTGTGTGTGTGTGTGTGTGTGTGTGTGTGTGTGTGTGAAGTTCACTGCGCGCCTTATATGAAACTGGCTGATGTGCTATAAAAATCCCCTCATGATCGCCTTGGTGGCGATTTTAAACCTTTGCGCGCTTCAAATTGTCGTTACCTGATATCACCAACTTACTGCTGTCATCAACAAATAAAGAATACAGAGACTTGGCCGAGGGGACCCAGAAAAAGAAGAAAGCCACTTTAACCTCATCAGAGCAGAAAGAGGATTGTCTTTTTTCTTCCTTTCTTTCTTTCGTTCCTTCTTTCTTTCTTTCTAGCACCTTCGCGACTTGCCTCATGTTCCACAGGAAGGTCCAACACGTAATGGAGGTGCACATCGATACTCCTTGTTTCTTTGGAACCACCGCACCGCACACAGCGTCAGCCGGCTCCTATCTGGTTGCACCCCTTCTCGCGAAAGTTCGCTAGAAATGCTGATTTTCCTTCGGGATAATCAGATGCAATTGTTTTACGTATGTTAACATCGCGCTAGAGCATGCTGAACTGATCATTTGTGCTTATCGTGTTACTCGGGGGGAAGAAAGAAACCGCCATGATAGCAGCCAGCCGATACTCTGTTGCGTGTCTCGCACCCGAAACATTGTCTGTTTAGGACCGATCCTTTTTTTTTTTCACCTCTCTTTTTATACATTGCAGCAGGTATTTTCGCGAATATAAAGAAAGAAGAAACGAAGCCCTGACGGAGTGGAGGATGCGGCACTGAACGGGGTTGAAAGTCGGGCGCCCTCCGCTCCAGCCTGGTTACAAATTGATGGAGCATAGACGAGGTAAATCATTTGCATTCGCCGACCATAGCAAAACAAGCTTTGGAGCAAATGTTAATGGAGGCCACGCGGCACGACAGGGTGCCGCAATTAGCTGGCCGTCGGCAAACAGCCGAGAAATTTCTGGTCATGCAGATGAGCGCGGCTGGCCGGTACGCATAGCAGGGCCACGACCCCGAGCCGGACAGCGGGCGCGGAAGACCGGATGCTGCGCTTTCGTTGCGGAAGGAAGCGAGCAAACCGACCTGTCGTCGTTCGCTTGGGAAAGCGTGAGCAAACTGCAGTTTGTCCACAATTGTGCACCCCGCAAAAAATCTTGTCGCACTTGCATACGTGGAGGTTGTTTTTATGTCCTTGTTCGAAACGCTTAAGAAGCACCGTGATTGTCGTTCAAACCTGAGCTGGAGAAGCTGGTAGCAAACGACGAGAAACGTTTCCGGCGCCATATCATTTAGATCGCGAAATGGCTTTTCGGTATCCGCCAACAGACATCGATTTCAAACTATTTTGTGCAGTTTGCATACTGTAGAGAAATGTATAGAGAAATGCTCTCTGTTTCCGCCATCCCAATATTGGGGCATTTGCTCATGTTTCATCGACGCGCTTGTAAGCGCTTACGTTGGTACGATGCACAGCGCACCATTAAAGACAAAAAAAGGAAGTTTTGTGGTTGCACATTCTAATGCATCGCTATAGAGGCGTCGGAAGCTTGAGTGAATTTTCATCATCACTTGGTATTCTTTAACGTTATGAGTAAGCGCTACCGCTTCCCTCCATTTATTTTTTCTTTTGTTTATAACATAGCACAAGTGGAACATGTACACACACACACACACACACACACACACACACACACACACACACACACACACACACACGTGTGTGTACATGTTCCACTTGTGCTATGTTATAAATAAAATGAATATATATATATATATATATATATATATATATATATATATATATATATATATATATAGATATATAATTTTAGCGTGCCACGCACAATCTAATTTTGTCGTAAAGTTTCATTAGCAACAATTAAAACAAGCTTACTAAACATATTCTAAATTATTGACTTTACAGGGCGTACTGTAAATTTAGAATTAGTTGAAATAAGCCAGTACTCAAACAATAGAATTTATTACTACAAGCATTGTATCTCGCATCAGCACGAAAATGTGCGAACTAGAAACGTGCCATGAAGTGCATTGCTCTTCCAGTTAGCATTATTCCTTACTATATTTTTCCACAGTGCGCAAAATCTTGAAATGTATGTCGCTGGGGGATTTCAGCTCTTATTCCTGAAAACTAGGGCGACGAACTGGGTTTTTAGCAAGATATTATAAATTGAGCACTGGCTGACTTCCATTCTCGAAATAAAGCCCACCCGCCACGGTAAAAAAATTAAAATTAAATTATGGGGTTTAACGTGCCAAAACCACTTTCTGATTATGAGGCACGCCGTAGTGGAGGACTCCGGAAATTTCGACCACCTGGGGTTCTTTAACGTGCACGTAAATCTAACCCCGCCACGGTAGCTCAGTGACTACGGTGTTGCGCTGCTGAGAACGAGCCCGCGGGTTCGATTCCAGCTGCGGCGGCCGCATTTCGATGGTGGCGGAATCCAAAAACGCTCGTGGTACCATGCATTGGGCGCACGTTAAAGAACAATAGGCGTTCAAAATCAATCTGGAGTCCCTCACTTCGGCGTGCCTGTTAATTAGAACGAGGTTTCGGCACGTGGAACCCCAGACTTCTTACAAGTAGAACATCTAGTAGGCCTTACCTTCCTTATTGAGAAATAATACGTTGAATTTCCTTAGTGATTGCATTGGCGATTGTGCAATGTTGTTTCGCGACTCGTGATATGACTTCACAATTACTATACCTAATCCGGTTAGCCAATTTGCGCTACGGCCATTTCAGAAATTCGAGCGCACTGGTGCCGAACAAAGGTAATTGCTCTGGTTTGGCCCCGAAGCGATAAATTTCGGACTGACACTTGACAGCGGTGTTCATTAGCACTATAAAAGGCCGACTCACTAAATAGATCATTTTCAAAAGTACCCTAATTTCCAAAAACCCACTGGCCCGTTATAATCTCCCTTCAGAAAGCTTTAGGCGACATTTCTGCGACAATCATAACTGGATAAAAGGCTCCTCAAATCACGCATTCACTGTATCGTAGCCGAAACTTCGGGTTATCTTTCTCACAAACATAATGCCCAACTTAGTAGAGTCATAGTTCTTTTTTTTTTTACAAGTACCGTCTATAAGTGTGTAGTCTGAATAAAAAGTAGCCACTTCCCGTTATTTTTTCAACACAATCGCTAAGTGACAGATTTACGCGAGCAGTTATGCAACTCTTCTTAGCCCGATGAAACCGCCAAATCGCTTCTGAATATGCCCGCGCGAGTCATTGTAACCTCACTGGCTAACTTCTTTATTAACATATTGGAAATGTGGGCAAGAAATATCTTGCTGGCCTTATAGCCTCATCGTTGAATATGATATTCGTTAATAGATTTTCTAGAAAACGCACCCATCGCATTGTGCGCTCACAATTATGCCCAACAGCGAAAATAATCAATGCATGTATTCAGGTGAATATAAATGCCCCCCCCCCCCCCCCCGCCCTCAAAAAAAAGAAGAACACACGAGAAAGCTGAAGATAGTGTGCAGATGCGCCGCTACACGAATGAAAGCCGTGTCTTCTAACGGACACCACACACCAAATGAACCGTGAAGTTTCGATACAGTAACGAGAGAACATGTCTTAG
Source organism: Dermacentor albipictus (assembly GCF_038994185.2). Taxonomy (NCBI): domain Eukaryota; kingdom Metazoa; phylum Arthropoda; class Arachnida; order Ixodida; family Ixodidae; genus Dermacentor; species Dermacentor albipictus. Next base: position 69,548,978 of record NC_091821.1, on the reverse strand, counting down.
TTACGGATGTGACGAAGACAAGTTCTTTCGTGGCATGTTATCACGGCGCAAGACAGGCACAGTCTACGTAAACCGACTGCCAGCGTATACTTTAAACGAAGAATGCTTTACAACGTGACAGAAGAAACGCTCCGGTCGGCGGGTCTCCGAGACGCACAACGGAACCCGATGGCCTGGTTTCGTGGAGTGCAACCATTCCGAAGCCCGACAAAGCTTCCTTACGAATGCGACGACTTCAAGACTACTCCTTGTTGATCAGACACCTGACACTTGACTACTACAGCTGCCGGTACACTTATTAAAACAAAAGTGAAACAGGTTCAGACGGCTTTCGGCCGAAGGCCAAGCGTGGCAGCGTAGTGGCAGAGTGCCAAAATGTCTCGATGGCAGCTTAGCGGCCAGGGATGTACGAATGTCGCACCGATGCGCGGAAGTATGAGAGACAAAGTGCGACTCCCAGAATAGCATCAAGTTGTCTCGCGTCTTAGCCTTGTCAAAAATCGATAAATATGCTAGTTGTCCATGAGCTAAAGTGACAGCGAAAAGTAGTGCAAACTCCGACAAGGTAGCACGCGTTGGTTTTTTTTTATTTCGTGTCTTGACTACGCTGTGCTCTCCCGCTTTTCTCTACACTGAACGTTTTTCAACGTAGTACCAAGGGCCTCTTCGACACTAACCTAGTTGCTGGTTAGTGCCAGTTTCCGCCATTTTTGTCTATTTTAACATTATTTCTTTTTTCCCCTCCGCCGACCAAGGTTCGTGGTTTCTACAGCCTCGGAATATTCAGACTATGGACAACATACCTAGAGTCAAGTAAATAGTATACACAGAGAAGCCCTCGCGCTTATATACTCACGGACGAAGATGTTGCCGACGAGCGTAGCCGGAATGCAGAACACGACGACCAGGATGTCGGCCATGGCCAGGTTGACGATGAAATAGTTGGTGACGGTGCGCATTCGCGGTGAGCGCGCAACCACGGCTACCACGAAGCTGTTGCCCAGCAGTCCAATGATGAAGACCACAGTGTACGCCAGGCAGAAGATGGCCACGATAGACGGCGAGTAGCGCATCCACAGGTCCGACGGGATCGAGTACAGGTCGTCGTAGTCGCTCGCGTTGTTCCAGGAGCCATTGTCCTGCACGGGCGGCGCTGCCGTCTGACTTCGGCCTTCTTCGCCGCCTAACGGTTCATACACCTCGCCGCCGTACGCCGCCATGGCGTTCACAGTTCTCGAGTAAGAAGGAGTCGAGTTGGTCACAGACAACCAGGATGCGCCGGGCCGCACCATGGCCGCCGGAGGTGTGGAGCGCAGCATGTGCTCGGTAGGAGGTCGAGTCGCAGACCGGGCACCACAGCGAGACGATGTCCTGTTCCCCGTCGCGCGGCGTCAAACGTAACAGATGTTCCGCGGCTGCGGCGGAGCAGACGACGAGAGCAGTGAAGATGTACGCGTACGCACTGTAGGCAGTACTCACACGCCACGCGATAGCGGTCAGTCAGTCAGTTCCGATGCCCCAGTTCTTCGCTGGTGCCGGTCACAAAAGACATCGCTGATTCAGTCCGCACACGGCGGCCGCATTAGTGTGCCCCGCGCGACGCGTCGCGTCTGACTGCTTATGTCCGCGGCGGTCTGGTTATAATTGGCGCGTATGCGGTGTACCCAATGTCAGCTCGATGGGTTCTGTGCCTGACCACAAAGGAAACCGGCGATAGGGCACAGGGAAAATAATTTCTTTTTATTTGTTTTGCGTGGAGTTGGCACGAACTATTAGAGAATACGTAACGGCTGGTTGAGTGGTCGTACCGATAAATCTTTACCGTGCCTAGCTAAGAGTCGACTGCTGCAACCGTCACTGCAGGACGTGAGAGTGGACTTACGTATGGTACGGAGTGCTTTCGTGATTGTCAACAAAGTGGCAAAAACTGCCCGTATGGATCACAATTTTTTTCTTTAATCTGTGCGCTAGGCTCCGGCAGCACAGGTCACTCGCCGATAGAACTTATCACACGATTCGTTGCTTTTATTACATTCACTTAAATTTTTTTTATCACAGAAATCACAGAAATGACATTTGCCCTCGATCGAATGATTCCAGGTAAACGACGACTATTCCAAAGTAGAACGTTAACATACCGATGACAGACTAACGCAGTTTCAGCGTTGAAGGACACTAACGACTTTTTCACGACCAACCATTAACATTCCGATAAAGGAGCAACGCAACGAAAGCGTTAAAGGACACCAACCGCTGCAAACAGATACGATTAGATTCTTCCTTAACTACTCTCCTAAGCACTGCTTGTTCCCTATATAACACTGGTAATTCGGAGACCTACCTGGACTTTTTTTTCGTCGTGAAAGACAATGGAAACCACAAAATAGGCAAATGGTTTCTGAGCTGCGTTCCCGTTCGAGACAGTGAGTGGCAAGGTTTCTTGCTTAACTCGCGTTTCGCTGACTAGAAATTAACGCGGAAACACTGTTACGTCAGTCCCGCCAAAGCTGGGCAGCATGCGACACCGCTCTCGTCAAGAAACACCGAAGCGCACAACACTTCGTTACTTGCAACGAGTTGTCGACAGGAAGGCGACTCGTCGCGAGGAGATCCGTGACAGACTTGAAGATCCCGAAAGAAAAACGAAAGTTCGAAGGAACAAAAAACAATAATAGCGGACGGAGCAGGAGCAGCAGCAGGATGGCGAAGGCAAACAGACGTGGCGTCGGTCGTCGAAGGCAGTCTTGTCAGCAGCCCTCTGCCGTAGCGTCGTCAGGTGAGCCCGCCGCCGTGTCAAACACACGTGCGCTGTCCCGCGCTCCGGGCGACTGAGCGGCCCAAACGGCGAGCGCCAACCGAAGCCGGCCCAACAAGCGCGGAACAGCAGCACAGCATCAGCCGTGGTTTGCGCCTCTCGTCCTCCCCCCGAAAGCGCTCTCCTCCTCGCCTCTGTTCTCTGGGCGTTCTTTCGGGTAGCGCCCTCTCTCGAGGGTGCTTCAAACTGACCGAGCGACGCGCCCACCTTCACGCTTCCGAATCGTGCGGGAATCGCCCGGTTTCGCCGCATCCATCCGCACCGCGGAGGCCGTCCGGGCGTGTCGCCTTCGCGCTGGTCATCTTTCTCGCGCGGTTGCCGCTGACGTGCGATTCTTCGTCTACCCTTCTCGACGAACGCGACGGCGAACAAGTGCCGCTTCATAGCGCGATTTCTGATTGGCCAGTCTGCAGCAGCGCGTGGTTTCGAACGAATTCTCGCGTTCCTTGCTCAAGGTTCTTTCTATTTTGTCTGTGAAGTTTGACTTGCATTTGTGGATTTACTTGTTTATGTAGCCCCCTTTTTATTCCTGCCGTCCTTGCATAGAGTAACATACAGTTTTTGTGTTTAGTTTCACATATCCCATACAAGCAAAATGAAACGGGTAGAGGTAATTCGCCCCGATGTTTTCCATATCGTTGGCTGATATCCCTTATCACTCCACCACCCAGTTGCACGTTAATTTTTTGTCAACTTGCTTGTTTCCCCTTCTCTCTCTCTTGCAGAAATCTTGTAGAAGTCCATGAACATGATTTTATAGCTGAGGGAGGAGTGCTACACGTGCTATCACTCTTACTCTGTGCCCTATACCCGTGTGTATATAAATAATAATGTGCGTAAAGTTGCATTCATGTGTGCGCATCTCGTAACAATACACTCATCTCAATTGGTCAGCGTTTGTACCGTTAGGATAACAATGTCACGAATTGAGCTTATCACAGCAACTTATTTATTGGGCTCATTTTTTTTTAATTACTTGATAATATACAGAATCGACGTACCGAGAATTTATTGAGACTAACGATAACAAACAGAATGCAGTGAAGTAAAACGCGGCGGCCGTGGCAAGAAAACGGTAACAATCTTTTCAGGCAATACCAGTTTGTGCATCATATGACAATGCGAGTCTGCGCTAGTGGAAAGAGGGGCGCAACATTTGCGCAGGGTGAGAAGCATATATAGCAGTGCAGATGTGCGCGCACCGGTAATAACTGAAGTACATTCATGGCGAAATATAGTGAGCGCACTGACATTATGCTATAAAGGTTCTATTGTACTGCACCTTTAATGCAAAGCATTCTTTGCCTTATTCTTGGCACTTTGTGGTAGGTAGGTTCGGGTCTCGCCTCCCTTAAAGAAAATATAACATAATGAGTGACCGATGCGGGAATCGGACATCCGCCGTCGAGCAAAGCAGCCGGGTGCTCCAACTATTAAGCCACCATCGCTTTTTCAAGCCAAGCTTGTATTGCCTCCCTCGTGTCGCCATAGGGGTTCGTGTTGCCGAACAGAAAAAAAAATAGAGAGAGAGAGAGAAAAAGAAAAAAAAGAAGCCGCGCGAAAATAAAAACTCCATGGCTATCGAGCTGCGGATGCGAACGGACGACCTCCGGGTTGCGAGTCCACCACGCTAACCGATTCAGCCACGGTCTGTTTCGCTGTTTGTTACATGGAAAACAAAACTGCCGATATATTACAGAGCGGACACGGTTACATATTCTAAAGTCGGGCAGACACACACATGCGTCCAACAAGTGCAACCAGACCGGCGGACGTTCCTGCGCAGCGTACGTACTTCTCACATAAGCAACACTTCAGCGAAAGAAAAATTTTGTAGATCGCGAGCTTTCGGCATGGCGATCACACTATCTACATCTCCATAGGCTGTATAAACCAAGTGCTATGAACATGCAATAGGGAGGACCACCCGTAACCTTAAATGGTAGAAACCTAATTGAATATGTAATGATCCCAATGTCCTTTCAAAGCGTCCGTTGGAGAATGTCCCAAAAAATACAACATCCCGACACTCTATGAAACAATAATTTATGGTCCCGGCAAGTGGACTGAGTCAATAGTTTGTTGACCACGGCACAAATCAGCCCCTCGAATTCAACCAAGTTTTAACAGGGAGTGTTTCCGAATGTAATTTAAAGAAAGATGTTTTACTCCAGGAGGTACACATATTTTTCGAACGCGCTTAAGTACATCCTGATAAGGTCGGCTTAAATAAGGTGCACGATACAAAGGATCTGGAAAAATCGAGTCCACCAGTGTCGCGGTAATTGCTTTTCAACTCACAGTGATCATGCACTCCAGGCTGAATCTAACTTTCAAGACAAGAAATGGGTCAACTACATCCTTAAGAAATCCCCAAAGATCTTGTGGGACATCTTTGGCATTTGATGACACAACTATATTGGGAAGATAAGGGACTAATTAGAGTTGCCCCATTTCACGCAAAAACGGACGGTAACTGTCTGGAAATAAAAACAGGTGAGAAACTATTTGCCTGACGAACGGATGGACCAATCCTAGACCACCACGCATACCCAGCTTTTCTGCACATGTACCAACTAGCGCCCCAAGCGGCCGTGGCACGAAGCTAGCGCGTTTTCAGTGGAACGAGCGTGTTTTTTGCGAATAATTAAAAGTTGAGGTTGATTATGAAAAAAGGCAGGACATGGAGGCATACTAGAAGACAATCCACACCAGACAATTGCAGTGATAATGCTGTGAAAAGCTCGAATTTCGTTCCCAGAGTGGTTAAATGTTCAGCAATGGCAGCTTATGGAAGCGACAAAAATTCGTACTCGATTTTCAAGACGAAAACGGTAGCTGCAATAAGGCTGCTATCGCACTAGCTGCTACAGCGCATGTAGTCCGGAGACTCCAAAGTTATCGGTTAGCTCAAGGCGTGCCTGCATGTATTTCTATTATTCAGAATGTTGTCACGGATTTAATAGCGAAAGAGCGTTATCTAATTAGGTTGCGCGCGTGAAGTGATTACTGGCGTACATTCTCGATCCCATTTGAGCTCTCGAGATTGCGCTGCTATGCACGAGCATTCCAATCTGATCAATCGATGCCTTGATCCTTCAATCAGATTCAGAGGAAGCGCTACTCTGCGTGCAGCCATCATTGTGCTTTGAGTGTTATCTTTTATTTTATTCAGTGCAAGCTCACCCTATAATGAATCAGATTCGAGACTCTCTCATTTGGAACTGCCTTGTTCTTCGCATCACCACAATGTGATGGTATATAGACGTGCTGCATTTTCATTGAATCATCATCATCATCATCATCATCATCCTGGTTACGCCCATTGCAGGGCAAAGGCCTTTCCCATACTTCTCCAACTACCCCGGTCATGTACTAATTGTCGCCATTTTGTACCTGCAAGCTTCTTAATCTCATCCGCCCACCTAACTTTCTGCCGTCCCCTGCTACGCTTCCCTTCCCTTGGAATCCAGTTCGTAACCCCAAAGACCATCGGTTATCTTCCCTCCTCATCACATGTCCTGCCCATGCCGATTTCTTTTTCTTGATTGCAACTAAGATGACATTAACTCGCGTTTGTTTCCTCACCCAATCTGCTCTTTTCTTAACCCTTAACGTTACACCTATCATTCTTCTTTCCATAGCTTGTTGCGTCGTCCTCAATTTAAGTAGAACCCTTTTCGTAAGCCTCCAGGTTTCTACCCCGTACGTGAGTACTGGTAAGACACAGCTGTTATACGCTTTTCTCTTGAGGGATAATGGCAACCTGCTGATCATGATCTGAGAATGCCTGCTAAACGCACCCCAGCCCATTCTTATTCTTCTGATTATTTCAGTCTCATGATCCGGATCCGCGGTCACTACCTGCTCTAAGTACATGTATTCCCTTACCACTCCCAGTGCCTCGCTACCTATCGTAAACTGCTGTTCTCTTCCGAGACTGTTAAACATTACTCTAGTTTTCTGCAAATTAATTTTTAGACCTACCCTTCTGCTTTACCTCTCTAGGTCAGTGAGCATGCATTGCAATTGGTCTCCTGAGTTGGTCTCCTGAGGCAATATCATCAGCGCATCGCAAGTTACTAAGGTATCCTCCATTAACTTTTATTCACAATTGTTCCCAATCCAGGTCTTTTAATACATCCTGCAAACACGCTGTGAATAGCATTGGAGAGATCGTATCTCCCTAGCTGACGCCTTTCTTTAGTGGGATTTTCTTGCTTTCTTTATGGAGGACTGCGGTGGCTGTGGAGCCGCTATAGATATCTTTCAGTATTTTTATTGAGTTTCATTGAGTGAATACTGTGAAATGGTCTAGGACTTCTTTTGCATGCGCGTTTACTCATTTAACACAATAATTCATTATCCATAACCTACTTATTAATTTAGAAGGTTGTAAAAGAGCAACACTGTATTAACAAGAGCTCTGAAGATTGAAGAAAATTTAAGTGCTTATTAGGCGGCTTTCACCTCATGGCAGGGAAGGAAATTTCAATAAAACATCCTTGTGATAATTACAAGCCTATGCACCTAAAAACGTTTAATCTGAGTTCCCACTTTACAAGCTGATACAGACTTGAAGGTGGTTCGTATCGTTGGTCCTTGACATACGTCCAACCGTCGAACAAAGAGTTATTGCGAATGTTTCGATTCAGGAAGGCCTGTTACCCTCCTGTCCTTCACTCCGGTTCACAACCATGCATAAGGCGAAATTGCTGCAAAAAGAGCGTCGTTAGCACGAGGTCGCGGGATCAAATCCCAGCCACGGCGGCGGCATTCCGATGGGGGCGAAATGCGAAAACATCCGTACACTTAGATTTAGGTGCATGTTAAAGAACCTCATGTGGTCCAAATGTCCGGAGTCCGCCACGACGGCGTTCCTCATAATCTGAGTGTGGTTATGGCGCGTACAACCGTATAATTCTGCCAACACTTCTGCCGTGATGCGATGTGTCATGAGAGGCAATAGCAATGTTCAATCTTCTCACAGGTTATAAATAATCGCGCACAACAACGCCTCAAACAAAATTTCTCCCTGTGTGTTCAGCGGGCTACGGTTCCTTCGGACACATTACGTCAATGGTGGCGACCATGGTGTGACGGTTGACACGCGGAACTTACTTCTCACACAGCCTGACTCGGCAACCACCTGGGAAACGCTGTCGGTGTTGATGTTAGCTTCCCAACATCGCGAGCTGCTTGTTCTGCCTGAATATCGCAGGCTGCGCAATCACCAGGCGGTTTCAGAATCAGGCAATGAACGGACTTGGTTCTTTGGAATGACATTTGGGATCGCTCGTGTCGTGTGCGCGCGGGCGCGTAATCCTGCGGCACATTTTGTATTCCGCGAGCTACAACTAAAGCACGGAAAAAATATTTACGCAGAAGATTGCGCGCTGAGGAGGACAGACTAGAATTTTTTAGAATATCATAACAGCTTGCACTAGGGAGTCACGCCTCAAATAAATTTTTAGGGCTTTATTAATCTCGTCCAATTAACCATGCAGGTAAACAAATACTATGCAGGCGGCGGAAGAGGACTGATGACCGAACATACTAGGTCGTATACTCGTGTATTGTACCATTTTTTTCTTGTTTATTGTTGTTGTTCTTGTTGCTGTTTGTGTGCTACGAGTAAAAGCACGGTAAACACAATTACGCTGGACATAACGAGAACTCAAAACGCCTAAACGAAATGTTTTAGAACAGAATAGCAACTGTCCCATCGGAAGTAGCGCTCTTATTTCACTAACAATGAACTTGATTAAATTGTCTTCTATAACCAGCCAGGTAAATAGTAGACAAAAATTATCCTGGTGGCATAAGAAGAGTTATATCCTTCCCGAAGCACTCCCATTTTATGGTTTGTGTGTATATATATATATATATATATATATATATATATATATATATATATATATATATATATATATATATATATATATACATATATATTGGGGGGGGTCTCTTCGAGCCTTTGTCATTTCTCAGCCACGCTAAGTGCGCTCCATTGATACCTCTCCGCTCAACGCCTAATTAAGGGAGGATTGTGCGCAGAGGTTATAATGGCCGCGCTCGACGACTCTCGGTGGCACGGACCACGGAGCAGTCACGCAAAAGCATCTTATAAAGAACGGGAAAGCTAAGGAAACCTAGCATTAGTCGTCACTGGGCACAGGTCCAGAAAGAAAAGGTCAGTTCTTTATTTTCCCAATGGCAGCGTATGTACATCCCTTTTACTGTTGTTTTGACAGGCGACAGCATGCACGTGACACTTATACGTGAGCTTTCTGCGGCGTTTGCCCATCCGTGCCATCGTCCGTTCGCGGTCTGATGTGCTCAGCGCCATGTGTGCGTGGGTGTGTGTTTGTGCGTGTTTGTGTGTGTTTGTGTGTGTGTGTGGCTTCACATTCGTTCTTTAGCTTCTGCTTCGGCGCGCGCTTTCGTGCTGGCGTGGAGGGTGCCACGGTGTCGCTTTGTTTGTAGAGCCTTATTTTCGTTCATTATCGTTGATTTTTGGAAGATATAGAATGAAGATCAATATTCCCGCCATCTTTTTTTCAATTTTATTTCGCGCCGGTACCATTGCACCAGTACGGCCGTTGTGACGTTACGGCGCTCAAGATATCTTTTGCATTCTTTCAGTATATGGCCAGTTGTGGATCGCTAAGAATTCTTCCGACTTGCTAACGTCAGCTTTGGCGCTTTTCGCATACAGTGAAGTCCATCTGCACCGATAGAAAATTGCGCCATTTAAGTCCCTGACGTCACGCTGAGCCAGCACGGCAACTTCAAGATGGCGTCGCTACCGGTCTTGTGTTCTGGCATTTTTCCTAAACGACAACAAGGCTCTCCTCACCGCCGGAAAAGGGGCCTTTCTTTAATTGTGTAAGGCTATCACTTAATAATACAGCTGAAATTAATTTTCTTTAGAGTGTCCTTTTAAATGGGTGCAAGGAAGCGAAGGAGCCCAGCGGAGGTGTCGGCTGCTCCACTGCTACGGCGAGTGCAAACAAATGATAAAGACTGCATTGAAAGTTGTGGGGTTGAACCTGAGGTCATGACTCCCGGCATGGTTTCTCTACTAGAACATGGAAGTCGCAACAAATGTATCAGGAAACATATAAACAAATAGAGCAGAAGTAGTTCAAGGGTTCAGTTCCAAAGGGAGCAGAAATGGTGGCCGTTTTTCACCCTGGTATGGTTTCACAAATCTTTCATGGGGAACAGACCTATCCGCATACTTCTCTCTAGCATTATTTTAAGCACGATACACATCATAACCTAAATCATGGGGAGTCTTGAATTGTCCTATGCAAGTGAAGAAAACAGCTGACACATACGGCGTTACAGAGTGCAAGAAAAGTGATCACCCTAACTTAAGCTGTTCACAAAGCACCTAATAATTTCTAGTTCTTGCTCAAGGTGCCCCAAAGCACATACGGCCCGTTTTTGTTGTGTTTGTGTTGGCCGCGTATTAAAGAGATTCTTCAACAGCAGCAGGTTCTCACGCATTTTGTACAGCTTTGTGAAAGGCCGGCGTTCACAATATTGCAGCACACAAGCGAACTCCAAAGAAACGCAGCTGGAAATAACGCGACCAACACGTTCTTTCACTGGTTATTTCTAAATAGCAATGTCCTATATGCACAAGACCATTCACAATTGCATGATTTAAGGTGCCTGTGCAATATGTGCGTAGCAAATTAAGCTTACAAAGCTTTGATCGCATTTTTCAGTTGCGCACAAATTTAAAATGGTGGCTATCACATGTTTGATTTTACAGCCTCTTGACGCCCTAGTTAGCACCAGTCTGTCTGTCTGTCTGTCTGTCTTTCTTTCTTTCTTTCTTTCTTTCTTTCTTTCTTTCTTTCTTTCTTTCTTTCTTTCTTTCTTTCTTTCTTTCTTTCTTTCTTTCTTTCTTTCTTTCTTTCTTTCTTTTACACCTACAATTCTTACCAACTCTGTACCAGCCTTAGAAAACCATGTTGCGTTGTTTTCTTTTGCCGTCCAAGCTTTTGAAAGATGTCAGCGCGAACAATTTAAGATAGACAAAGAGAAGAGGCCAAAAGGAAAGACAAACAGCTTGACGTTAGTACTGACCTTATGAGCCGGCCACATTACAATACATATTTTCTAAATAAGGAGCATCGGAGTGACTTACAGAACGTTCGTTACTTCGTGGGTCTTCTGGCAACGGCTCTCTTCACCAGCTGTGCCATGTGTTGCTACCTTGGAAATAGACTGCTTTCCATGGCGCTGCTTCTGCATGGGAAATTGGTGCTGGAATTTCCAATAATCGCGAATGTCGGAGCCTTCTGTTGAGGCCTTGAACAGTGAGGCTGTCATCTTTGCACATTTATCATGTCTCAGGGTAAAGCCGTCAGGAGAGTAATACTGACGGAAATTATTGATTGTAGTTTTTATTCATTTCTCGACCCATGACGTACCATTCGAATTGCTGTGACCTGACTTCCTGTTTCCTGTATTTAGTGAATGACATCTGCTGTGATTTGTGTTTATTGTGTTTCAGCTGTCTTTATGTACAAGTTTGTTTTTGATGTGATTTGTGTGGTGAATTGTTTCAGTATGCACTTCACCTGAATGTCTGACTTCTATCTTGACAGCTTTATTTTATTTAAGGGCCGGCTGGTTATATCATATTTATTATACAGATTGTATGAGAAAAGGAGCAGCCGGTGCCACATAAGGGCGCCAACATCCTCTAATAATAATAATAATAATAATAATAATAATAATAATAATAATAATAATAATAATAATAATAATAATAATAATAATAATAATAATAATAATAATAATAATAATAATAATAATAATAATAATAATAATAATCTTCATCAGCCCCACCCTATTCTTATGCCCACTGCAGAACGAAGGCCTCTTCAAGCGATCTAGAATGACCCCTTTCTTGCGCTAGCTGATTCCAAATTGCTCCTGCAAATCTCCTATTTAATCACCCCACCTATATTTCTGCTGTCCTCGACTGCACTTCCCTTCCCTTGGCACCGAAACCGTAGCTCTAATGGTCCACCGGTTATCCATCCTACGCATTACAAGGCCTCTCCAGCTTCTTTTTTTTTTGCCTTAATGTCAACTAGAATATGGGCTATCGCCGTTTGCTCTCAGATCCACACCTAAATATCCTAATTATCATGCATTAAAACACAGCCGGCGTAAGACACAGACCTTAAATATTTGGCCTGAACACGCCCATAACAGTAGTTCATAAGATGCACATATGCACTGCAGATGACGTACACTGCCACAGAATTTGCGCTCAGCGGGTCGTCGTTAATTAAATCCGGCAATACAACCTAGCAAGTAGGTCTCTGAACTTAGGGATCCTCATAGCTCTTTCCTTCGGTATTAATGTTTACTCTCTCTGTCTGCGAAATTAGTATCCGAGATAAGAGGAATTCTCCAGTAAGTTGTGTAATGGACACGGCATCATCTGCCAATGGCAGCCAGGTCACAGTGGCATGGTCGGTAGCACCCTTGCTCATGAAGATACAAGCGATCAGCTTATGAAAGAACCCGGAGAGTCCTTATAGCACTGTCGAGAACGGACGCTGCAAGGGGTCTTGGTTTACTTGCTTAGACCGCTACGCAAACTTTCTGAAGCTTCCCGAGTGTCGCAGAGTGTGGGTGTAAGCCAGTTGGTGATTCATGATTTGAGAAGTTACCGCAAGGAACCCACGAGACGAGAGAGAGAGAGAGAGAGAATAAACATTTTTATTAGGTAAAGCAGCTAGGGAGAGGCGTCCTCATTCCAGAATGCCTTGAGCTCGGGCCCCACGAGACGAAGAAAGGGAGAAAACGAACCGGTGCTGTCCCTTTTTTCGTTTCGTGTGTTCCTTGCGGTAACTTCCCAAATCCGAGTGTACTCGACTGTCGCCTCCGCAAACTTGACCTTTCGTTCAAGAGCTCTCCAACTACCATCGCCATTTGCCTGCTGCGATGGAACTTTACTGTGGCTGCGTTCCAATACTCACCGTAGACGGCAAAGTAGACGGGTACAGCGGCCATGTTAAGTTTCATTCCAATTCTGGGGAAGCCCTCGAAAAAAAAAAAAACAGATGCCTTTGCTAATACAGCATCGAAGGCAACAACGATGCAGGCCACTTTCCTTTCCAAACAAGGTGGTGGCTCAGCAGAAAGCTTGGAAACTTGACGGGAAGGTCGTCTGCGCACAAGAAAACCTAGCCACGCTTTCCTATGCGCTTAATGTAAGTCAATTGTGTTTTTCATAGGTACGCATGCCCTAAGAGTTAAAATTCAATATGGAAATAATATGTGCTTTATTTAGCTTTTTCTTGTCGCAGCGAGATGGTGTCCCGTTGCAGAGGCACCTTTCCCAACGCGTTACAGACGGTTCCAGACGCGTTCCGTACTTCGGGCTCGAAGCTGTCTCGTTAGCTGTCCACGTAGGCTGTCTCCTACCCTGGACAGAATTAAAACACACCCTGTGCCGCATTCGCCTAGCGGTTAATTTTACTAAAGCTTACTTATTTCTTACTTAAATGGCACACACACCCATATGCAGTTTTTAAAAGACGATCGCACACGTCCTTGGTTTTCGTCCTCGTTACATCGTCCAGCGTGAGCTTCGTCGGTGTGTGTTAAACTAGCTGGGTTTAGGCAAGGAGGATATATAAAAATTTTTATGTATCCTCCTTGGGTTTAGGCCACATTTAGAGACAAATATTTTGACTATGGGGCTACGGTGTAATGACCACGTGGTCCCGTTACTATAGTGCGGCCATGAGACGCTCATAGCTTTTGTTGTTAGTCTGTGCTTCTGCTCGGATTGACCTGTTGGGAGCCTGTCTCATTGCGACATGGCTTCGCTCGTCTGTCCCAAATCTTGGACGCACCTGCATAGTCTACTTCTCTGAGTTTAGTCAATAATAGAATTGCTACCTGGCAACTCGTGCATTGAACCTGAACTCTCATCGGATCCTGCGCGAGATATATTAAGCCCGCCAGAATAGTTTTCTCCTCGGCACTGCGCCGCAGCGGCAGTGAGACGCTCGCCGCTTCTGTTATTATAAATTAGTTCCCTGGATAATGTCATGTCCCTTAAAAGTAATAATTGATGTCTTGTTGCGCTGTCGGGAGGAGTAGCGCTGTGACACTGTCAGCGTGTGTTGTAGCTTTCCGCCGCTACAAGCAAAATTTTGTTTATCTGTTACGGAAATTGTTATCGGATGATGTATTATCAAGCCAATGCCTCCTAACACTTATTTCGATATTGCACGTCGGATTGAAGCAGATCTGCAGCAATTTTAGAAGTTCGCAGATTAAGCGACATACAAGACGCAAGAGACGCCTAGGTAAAAAGCCTTAATTGCATGGTTGCCCTCCACAAATCCGCCCTTAATTCAGGTGGCACACCTCTAACAAACCCACAGATGTTTGTTGGCTTCTTAAAAGGTTGTATCATGAAGCTGTCATGCCAAAGCAATAAAGGACTTCACTGAGAATAGGCTGCATTAAACAAACGTGCCTTTTTCCTTTCTGTCGACGACAAAGCGGGGGAAGGCTGAACGACACCTGATATTATAATCATCTAGTTTCGTAACAAATCGCGCAGTTTTGCTGGCGCCTGAAGACTCCTGGTTTTGATGGGAGTCCCTCCCTGGAAAGCTCGCTATAGAAAATATGGCCGTGGATCCGTCCGACGGCAGAGACAAACCACCCGCTGCTCAGAAGCGCCTTAGTTATTCAGTTGCTTCTGACGCTGCTCTTTCCAAGCTTTCTTGTGCCAGGTCAGAGGATTCGGATACTTTCATACCCGCTAAGCATTCGTTTTCGCCGCGCGCGATAGGCCTCGGCCGCGCGGACGTTTTTGATGGCTGCCACGTTTTTGATGACGTCGAAATGACGAAATGCTCCTGTCAATCATTCAGACTTCGAACGTTTCGTCTGCTATTGGAGCAGAACGGGCGCGAGGTCCGTCCGTTAAGAGCAGACGGAGACCAAACAACTAATGTTGGCTCGGATTGGATACGAGCGTACCCACTGACTTAGTGAAGAGGAAATTTTGCTTTGGAATGGTACGTTTGTGTCCAACTCAATCCAGTGCGGCACAATTGTTGTTGAGAAAATGGCGCTCCCTTGTTCGTGGAACTCTCCCGTCGCCTGTGCCACGGGCGCGCTCGCGCAGAGGCGACGATTTGAAGTGCGTGATGCGTTTGAGGAAATGGAAGAGGAAGAATTCCGGCGTCACTTTCGTCTTTGGAAACGGACAGCGCTTTCCTTGTGCGACGAACTCGATCCCATTATTGGATGCCAGCGGGCCAGTGGCATTTCCACGGAAAGGAGGGTGTTGTGCACATTGCGCTTTTTCGCTACTGGGAGCTTGCAGCAGAGCGTCGGTTCTTAAGAAATGATAGGAATGGCGCAGTCAACCGTTAGTGACACCACTCCCTAGGTTGCAGAGGCCATCATCGATGTTGGCACCCGAGAGAAGTGGGTGAGCTTCCCCTTGACCCCAGATGCCAAGGCGAGGGCGAAGGTGGCATTCGCACGACGCGGGCGGATCCGCATTGTGCTTGGAAATGTCGACGCCACACTGATCGCCATACATCAGCCACAAGACCTCAGCCCAGGCTATACCGAGAGCTTCATGACCCGCAAGGATTATTATGCACTCAAGACCATGGTCGTGAGTGTCATTGAAGTACATTTTTTTTACAATCCGTGTTCGGCTTTCTCACTTTCCAATCGTATAAATGCTAGGCCTGTTTCAACATAAACTATTAATAAGAGTATATACATAACGTGACAAAATACTGTTGGTGCTACGGACCATGGGCGTCTTCAATGAGGTTTAGTGTTCACGTTTGAGTGAACATTATCTCTGGCAACACGCGCGCATTTGATAGCACAGAATAAGTATTTAAACCTTTATATGGGATGCGGGTACATATAGTTAGATTATGCGTGTTTGAGATATTGTAGAACATGGGAAGAAATAAGTACCAATTGTGACACTTCAAAGAGCTGGCAGGAAGTTACAACTATGAAGTAATGAACTAGAAATAACTTGGAGCCTATATTCAAGCGCACTTGCGCTTGTCAGGGTCTTTATGAGGAGGTGTGCTAGCTGAAACCTTGGTTTTAGGGTATTAGCTACTTTTTTTTCAGGAAAAATTTAGTTTTGTCTCAGTATCCACACATTTATCTACTTTTGGGGAAGCTCATACAAAGAAATGCTTTCACGCTATCTTGTAACACCATTTTGCACCCATTTTTTTATTCAATATGTGTGCGATGCAAGAGGGGTGCCATGACTTGTGGGTGTGGTGGCAGAACCCTCTGGGCAGCTGTCTCGCATCACAGCTGCAACGTGGTGAATGTCTGCTAGGGAAGTGATGAAAATGTGTACGTCTTGTACACAGCGACCACATGTCATCTTTTTGCGATACAGGAGACTCTGGGTAAGCCTTGGAGCCTTGGCTGCTGACGTCAGTGCCCGGACGCCCAGCTGGTGATACCCCGAGGGCCGATTTAACAGGGCGCACGCCTACATGCGCAATGTTGTGGAGAGATGCATCGGGGTACTGAAGAGCAGGTTCCGCTGCTTGCAGCGCTACAGGACGATGCTCTACAGTCCCGATCGAGCAGCGACAATCATTGGTGCTTGCGCTGCTCTCCACAACATTGCCTTGGAGGCAGGAGAGCCGCTGTTCGAGCGCGACGACGTGTGCCAGGATGTGCCGGGTACCAGTTGTGCTGCATGAAGAAAGACGGGTGCTACTACCGCGGTACATTTATTTAAGGGGGGGGGGGGGCGGCAGTACAGCGACGTGGTTATCCTGTTTCGAGGTCCATGGAGCACGCATGCTACCCACGTCGCACCACCGCCTCCTTGAGTTCCGCCAGCAGCACAGGAGTAATCTTCAGGTAGCTGCCTGGTAAAGTGTCTTGCACAACCTACTGTTAGCAATGTGCAATTTTGCGGGGCGTCCATTGTAGGCATCAATAACGGGTGTTTCTGTGTGATTAGACGTGATAACATAGAAAAATTAGGTTTAAAATGCTAGGCGCGAAGGTAGCGCACATCTGCATAATAAGTGGACAGAGGTGCGGTGCGCTAAAAGTAAAGTAGTATGGTGCTGTGCTTTCTCTGAGGTGTTTCCTTCAGCTAGTGATCGTATGGCATGAACAGCGAAGTTCTTGCAGCTGCTGCCTATGTATATGCACCACCATTTTCCTTGAAGACTGGAAGAGAGTTAATGTAAACCAGTGCAAATACTTTGTTCTCTCTTGTTACAGCTTCAGGTACAAATAAAGTTTAAACTGTACGAAAATGCTTCTTGCATTATATGCTGCCATTAGGGAACAACACGATCCCTCTGACTCGAATGAATAAAGTATCTACTTCAGTTTTTTTTTTTCATGTAGACATTCAGCTGGCCATCCCGATTGTCGAACGCATTACGTCCCGTTGCATCCAACAGAAGGTACAATTTCAGACGAGTTGTTTCATGTATCTCTGCTGGAAAAGTAACAAGTCAGTCTGACTATATTTTGAAGCATTGCCGTACAAAACGTGTGTTTTAGCCTCACACACTTCACCCTTGTAACAGCATTAGAAGCATCACAGTACAAATCAGCATGCTGCATAATAAGCAGCATGACCACAAATTAGGAACATCGACAAAAAATATCACAGTTAACAGAATATGAAGTCAGCAGAAAGCTGTATTGAAATGCAGTGGCTTTCAATGAGTAAGTAACATGTGCAGAAGTATCATAGGAACGTGTAATTATTGCATCGCATTTGTCGATGCTCATGAGATTGCAAAAAAAAAAAAGACACAGATCACACGTACTATGCAAATGTGTCTCGCATGTCCTTTTCAATAAAATACAGTGAGCTCGTAAGAACATTGTTGTTTTTCCATTTAAAAGTCACACCAGCTCTCAACAAGCACCTGCCATTTGACATGATTCGGCTAACAGTTGGCTGGAGTTAGAGCACAAAACAAAAATAGATTGAAAGAGAAACAATACGGTATGGTAGCACTATTTCAGCGGAAAAGAAACATTGCAATGTCCGCTTCGGCCTTTCTTTATTGTAGCCCCTCGCTCGACAAAAAAAAAAAAGAAATTGTAACACCCGCTTGATCATTCCCTCCTTGCAGCCCCTTGCTCCCCTTGCTGGAGAGACGTGCTGAGGGCTTGCGCCAGGACCCCGATGCGGTGGCGCTCACGCAACTCCTCACCATGTTGCTGCACCAGACGCTCCATAGCTGCAGCCTGGCAGTCGGCTGCAGCTTTTTGTTAGCTGGCCTCGTCGGCGAGACGTTCTAGAGCCGTGGCCTGTCGAACAGCCACCTCTTGACGCCACTTCTCTTTTATATCTCGAAGCGCCTGGAAACCAAGAAACGTGCCAAAAATGTTAAGCTCTGCAGGACATGCGCACATTTTTCTCTCCCTAGAAAATTCACTGGCCCAACAGCATCCGTAAATGGTGTGGAGTTAGACGGATAAGCAATTCACTGTCTTTATTGACAGACAAATGTCGCTGGAACTCGTATGCTGCGATCTCTTCAAACGCATCTCTCAAGTCGAACAATTATAGAGTTTGGAAAAGCGTGATGACTATTCACTTTTTTGCTTGTAGAATTGACGCATTGATGTTGTGCAGGGATCACCCTTTTGAAAAACAGGACATGATTACCTAACATTTAACCTTGTATGAGACTCCCACAAGCTTCAGATTGTCCTCACTACTGTCATCGTTTGCTTTCAAGCCTGTAAAACATAGTTGCGGTCTACGTTGAATGTATGTTTAATCTACATATGTGTTGTCATTGAAAAAAAAAGTCGCAGCAGGATGTCTGTGCTGAAAAGCGAGAGGATTATTGAATTTCTTTCCTTTTTAATTTGTTCGACGCATCTCGTATGTACGCGTGTAGGTAGAACATTCTCTGCCCGTTTGTCACCTCTCCTTGGGAGCAAAGTTGCTTATGCATTTGTGTAGCTATCACCTTTGATGTACAAGTTTTCCCTACGTGTACAACTGTTAAGAATATTCAGTCAGTGAATACGTGTATGTAACCATTACACCATGCAGTGTGATAAATTTGTGAGAAGAGAAATGTGTTTCTTCTTGTACTTGCATAAACCCAATACAGGGATGGCATAAAATGATCGATTGACCGTGAGAATGTCGTTGGCCTGTCCTAGGCTGCGGAAACACTGGTATGACATTCTTGACAGCGACTCCCCGATGTCAGCACGTCGAGGCGCTCGTCGAGGCTGTAACTGGACGGGAGCTCTGCCTGAAGGGGGGCTGCGCTGCTGTGCACCTACGGTTAATTGGAGAAGAGTAAACACAACGTAACCTTAGAACATTAGTTATGTGCTGCTGCGAAAACATGAACCATGAAGAAAACACGTTGGAGCTCACATGACAAGCCACCGGTGCCTGCAGCCATGCCAACTGAAACTGACCATGCCTGCCTCTCGGCGGGCTGCTCGCTCGTGGCGCTGACCTGCTGGCTCGGGTCGGGCTCCAAAGTCGAGCCGGGGCCTTCTTCCTGTGCCTAAGTGTCAAAAACTTGCCAAAAGCAACGCTTCGCAACGCTTCACAAACAATAGACAAAGAATTAACGCGCCGCAAAAAAAGTTTTTTTGGGCAGGAACCCCTCTGCATTTCCCCTTGTGTAACAAATCCCAGACGCTCTCTATTATATCGCTTGTTCCGCTTAAAAACCGATGGCATTCATGCACAAACTTACCACATCTTCCGAAGACTCGAATAAGAGCCCGCGCACGCCGGTGAGAGTCAGAATTCCAGAAATCTCCAGGACGCGTCCCCGCCAGCCAGAGAGGTGGCCGCCGCCCGTGCTACTGCAAGTACAAACGCACCATGTAACATGGGCGCAGCACACCACTAATAAGCGTTCGCGCACTTTCGGTTCTCCCATGCCAAGGCGGCATGGTGCCGCGCCTCGTGCACTTCTTTCCACCACCAGTCCTGCCACTGCTCAAGTGTCTTGGAATTGGGGCCCTCGGCATTAAGCGCCTGTGCCAGTTGCCCCCAGAGCCGTTGCCTGTCGGTCACCGTCAATCCGGGGCTAAGCGCACACGACCGACGCGCCAGAAAGGGATGCTCCTCCGTGAAACAAATTAGCAACTCTTTCTGACTCTCCGACACGCGTGGGCCCAATCTGAAGTTGCGGTGTGACGGCATTCAACTGCTTTATGGGCAACAGGCAGACTGAGAGAACGAGCGCAACGGCAGGACTCACGGCTTGCGCAGAGACCTTTGTGTGCGTACCATGCGTACACAGTCACGGTGGAAGTAAACCTTAAAATGCGCGCAAACAGCGTCAGGTTGAAACAGGGCAGTGGCTAGCGACCCCACGTAGCGACCACTGAAAGTATAATCACTAAGAAATTATTTTACTACTTAGTTAATCATAAAGAATAACAATTAAAAAGATGTTTTTTTTTCATATTACGTATATATCTATTAAAATGCGAGAAACAATCAGCAGTTCACTATACCATGCCGAAGCAGACGACAAAGAGACGACGTGTACCCCCGAGGTGACCCCTCGTCTATTGGTTGTACTCTTCGTTTCGTTCTCACAAAGTCTGCGGACGGCTTGCTTTGTGACGTCGCTCCTGTGAACGGACGTTCGAAAAACGAACTTGTACAAGCTAGCGCTCAGGGGTTCAAGAGGGTCCCGTGAATCCATGGAAAAATGTCATTGCCGTTGATACAACAGAGAACAAGACAGTGCAAACTCTGCTTGGTTTGTCTGAAGTCTGTAGTGCCCACACGTGGGTTTGTATACAAGACGGCGCGCATGTAACAGCTGGTGACATAACTTAGGTTGACCTAGGACTCAAAGTTGGCTTATTGAAAAACTTGATCGTTTGCACGCCACCATGTAAAATAATCAGCGTTAGAAGACTGGGCTCGTCAAAATGTGTGAAAATTCTATTTGCCAGTGAAAAGCTGTCGAGACATAAAAAGGCTGGACTAGTGCGTTAACCTATTTAACCTTTTGTGCCAAGACCAGCACAGTGCCATAAATGCCTAGAAGTTGATCATGTACAAGATTTGTGCGCAAATGTTGTGGTCTGTGCCAATTGTGGCGGGAACCAAAATGCCAATTCCTGTGAAGGTCAGACATCTCCGTGCCGTAACTGTAATGGTCAAAGAATGTCCCTCATTGAAGGACGAAATAAAAGTGCTGAAAGAGAAAGCCAAAAATGAGACATCAGTACAGAAGAGAACACGCGGTCGCAGTGGCCATCCAGCGGCTGAAAATGGCTCAAGTGAGGAAGCAGCGGCAGGTTCAAAGAATTGCACAGGCACCATGCGTCGGAAGGAAGGAGGGGGAGTTCCTCCTGCCTCTCTAATACGTGCTGGCCCGCGTTGCCATGGAAAGCGTCGGAACGAGTTTCTCCCAAGACCACAGCCTCAGTGGAGAACACTGCTAAGGCAGTGCCTAAAACGGTCTCATCCAAGAATGCTTGTCAACATCATAAAATCTCTGATCGTCGGTTGTCAGACACCAGCAGCATCAGCAGCTGGGCAGCTTTTGGAGGCCCTCCTTCCAGTCTTCCACGGTCTTGATTAGACATTTTAATTCATCTGAACACTTGTCGAAAACATCGTTCCTTTAGGGAATGAAACGTCAAGTTACTGTGACCGCGGCATGCTGATCTAGTTCTTCAGCTCCTCACACTAAACACCCCACCAGATATTGTCGCGCAGAAAGAAACAAATGTAAAAAGGACGAATTCAAGCTGCCAGGCTTCGTAGGTATTGACAGCAACGCTTCATACACAGCACAAGCACGTAGCTCTTTTCAGTGCGTGGGCACTGTGAATTCCCGCAATGCTTCAAGAGCACTGATATACGTACGCGCTGACTTAGATTTCACAGTTATCCATAGAGCCGACATCTGCGACGTCGAATTCGAATGTACAGCTGTTAATGTGAGCCCTAGGGGTGCAACGACGACAGTGGCAAGCATATACAATCGAACTACACATTCTTCGGCCACCACACTACTGGAGTGCCTAGTCTCTCGGTGTAGCCCATCATTTGTGCTACTTGGAGACTTTAATGAGCGCTATCCCCGCTGGTATTCCTGTCCACAGGACAATCTAGGGGTGGAGATTAATGAGCTTATTGTCAAACATAATCCTCCAACACTCAGTGACGGGTCACCTACATTTGAGGGTAGAGGAAAAAGAGAATATCCTCAGGTGCCTTTCAGATACCAACGAGATATATGTGCCTGGCCTGCTCATGCGAAACTGACCCATAGGGCACAGATCACCTACCCATTTGGTTATACCACAGCGTACTTCAAACCGCGATCTACTGCCAACAACTGCCAGTGACAAACTGGGACGAGTTTCATCAGCTGATTTTGGAGGCGTTATCACATGACAGTCTCTTTAAGCTGGTGAGTGATTGTCTGCAATAAATTATCGTACAGCGGCGTCTGAGCACACATAAATGAAACCCCGATCTTAAGCTTTCGAGATTCCGCGATTGTGGACGCCGCGCTTACACGGGAGCACAGCGCTCTAAGAGGAGCACCGATTGTAAGCTGTATAAACACCTAGATGCAGCCATAAGCCGGCACACTAAACAACTTCGCCACAAGAGCTGGGCAGCCCAATGTAGTTCGTGGAATGGTGCAAATGGGTTTGGAAGTGTATGGCGCATACTAAAGGTTCTCCGCACTCCTGCAATCTGTAATAATCCAATGACTACATGGTGCACGGCGACCGGTCAATCGCCGAAAATTCAGGCAAGAACATTTGCAGACCTTCTCATCTATTCTGTGTTAAGTGACATCACAAACGGCAACCCTTCATCTCCGACAAATCAGAGTCCCATAACTCCTTTCGATGATCTTGCCTACCAGATAGACGAGGCCGACTTCACTCTCAAGGAGCTGCGCCACGTGCTCAGTCTCTCCAAACGCCGCACTGCCTCATGTGAAGTCTACCTAGCCTTATGAAATTATAAGTCCAAACAGCTCTACGGCACATCGAGCGTTAGCACCACGCATCGGATGGTCAAGCACTTCTTAATCGGCTGAGTGAGCCCCCATTCTCTCGCATAGGACAATGGCGGCATTGTTTAAAACCACTGCTGAGAGTTCTGAACGTGCTACTTCAATTACACCTCTGGAAGGTTTCAGTAAATATCTATTCCCCATATATCTTGCAATTCTCGAAATACAGAAAACCATCCACATTGCCTGTTTCGGCCCTATTACAATTGACCTAGTCACACTTATAGGAAATATTTGCAGATTACATTAAAGTATTTACGGACGCATCTGTTTCAAGTTTCAAGTTTTATTGCTTCATTCATTAGTGATACATATATGCAGTAGAAGTTATACAGAAAGAGGTCCCACAGTTATAAACTGCAGCGGGACCTCTTGTTCTTGGTTACATAATAATATATAAATAAAAAGGCGTCAGTTGCGGTTATAAACAAAGAATGAATTACACAATTTCTACAGTGTTAAAGTAATATAACCTATGGCAACACATCACAATATAATATAAATTACATCAATAAGCAACATAAACATGCTTCAAAGAATAGATACAGTTTACAGGGTATTAATATAAGCTCTCAATGAACGTTGGTATGACGATAATGTAGGTGAGGATTTCACGTGAGTAGGTAAATTATTCCACATTTTATATATATCTATATTTTATTTGTATTTATATATTTATAAATATTATATTATTATTTATTATGTTAATATTATTATTTATTATATTTATTTTATATTTTATATATTTACATATTATATATATTTATAGTGATGACCGACACGGCTCTGCAGCTTTATTCTGCCCTTCAACAGACATCCGATAGGTGTTTCGCATACCGCATCCAGCTTCATCAAACACTGCGGAGCTGGTTGTGAATGGTGTTGCTCTGGAGCACGTGCAAGAGGAGTTAAGCACATTGAAGGTCGTCATACATAGGAACTCCCGCTGTACTCAGGAAACTAGAGATAAGCCGCTTTCCGTTTGATGTTCTCTGTTGATGTGTTGCTCACCATACAGGCTGCATACTTGCGGGTAAGATTCCTAGTTCATTTCCTCCCCTGTGAATCAGTGTTATTCCTGTACAAATACCTGAACACTCTTCCAGCCCATTTACGTTCTTCCATATTCCTCAGTCGTTCTTCATTATTTTACTGTGAGCTTCCCTCACTTCAAAACTTGTCCAGCCCATATCACCCTACACGCTTCATTTGTAGTCTTCCCGTGAGCACCCGATGCGAGGCGGCCCACTAATCTTTGGTTGCCATCGAGTCCTGATTGTGCCCCTGATTTAAAGCAAACAACCGCATTTCCAAATGTAACTCCTGGAACCATTACACCTGTCCACATACCCCGGAGCACCTCGAAGCTATTGTATCCGCATAGCCCTCTGTGTTTCATTATGGCCGCATTTCTCTTCCCCTTTACTGTTATCGTTTTTTCCTGTGTTACCACATACCCAATGCCTTCGTTTATCCATATACCAAAGTATTTATATTATTTTGTGCGATGTGTTTCTGATCCTGTATTGTCACTGTCTGTTCGCTGTTTTCATTGAATACCATAACACCTGATTTTTTAACGCGAAATTTCAGACCTAACTTAACGCTTTCCTCTCCACAGATATCAGCCAGACGTTGTATATGACTTTGCTTGTTAGCTAGCAACACAATGTTGCCCGCATAAAACAAACCAGGAAGCTGCTACTCTACTACTGTAGCCGCTTGTTTGTATGAGAGATTAAACCCGATATTACTTCCTTTTAGCGCCCTTTCCATCCTCACCATGTACATCATAAACAGCAGTGGGAAAAAGGGCCCCCCTGCCCCAGTGCCTTGTTGATATTAACTTTCTCCTCCCTCTTCATCCGTTGTCATTCAACACAACCAGTATTTTCTAGGTAAATCTCTCTGAAAAGCTGTAGACAATCGTCGCCTAAGCCTTCTCTTTCCAGAATATAACACAAAATGTTGGGGTCTAGGTTGTCATACGCTCCTGTAATGTCTAGACAGGCCACAAATACTGGTCTCCTATCTACTTTTGATATTTAAATACACTGAGCAAGAACAAATAAGTTACCATCGAAACGCCTACCTATTGTGAATCCATTCAGAAGTTCTCCCAAAATGACATTATTCTCTGCCCATCGTTGCAGCTTTAACTTAACTACCTGCATTGCTAAACGGTATATTACCGATGTAATGGTCAACGGTCTATACGAGTGAATTCTATCTTTCCCCTCTTATCTTCATAAATTAAATTCATTCTACTTTGTCACCAACTGTCAGGTGTTCGTCTGTCTTTTAGACTTTTCCTACTCATCTAACCAGAGCTTCCTTACTTTTTGGTCCGATTTTATTAATCAGCCTAGCGGGAACCTCGTCTAGCCTTGTGGCTGTGTGCTTAGGAGTTTTCTCTTCAGCTTTCTTCCAGTTGAAATTTGTGAGCACCAGCTCTTTTCCATCTGGTCCCCCCCCCCCCCCCCCTTTCATGTCCCTTTTTTCCTCAACCGCAACCTCGGCATTGCCTCGGAAAGATTCGGCTGTTATTTTTCGGATGTACTTTCATGCCACGTTCCCTTCCAATTTATTTCCATCTTCTTCTAGAATATGTTATATTGTTCCAGACTTCCTGCCTAATAAATTTATGTGGTTCCGAAATATTCTAGGTACGGCCATCTTTTTCTCACCTACTTCTGACAACCAGCGTTCACTTTCACCTTTTATCTTTGCTTGCACCAGTATTTGAACCATAGATTTTTTTCCTCGGTATATTTCCCATTTTCTAGCTACTTCATCCTGCGGCAACTGCGCTTTTTTTGCCTGTCTGTGCTCTCGGGATGCTTTCTGTCGTTCGGCGATCGCTTCTCGTATCTCCCTGTTCCACCAGATTTTCGGTTTCTTTTTTTCTTTCTAACGAACATGTTGTTTCTCTTTCCGTATTTCTGTCGTTGTTAGACTTAGAAGATCACCATTTTCCCACTCTTGGCCATTTACCAAGTTCTTCCTTGACTCTTGTTACTATATTTGTTATTTGTTTAGCGTTCAAATTTGGAGTGGTCATATTGCACTCCTTGCTCTCTTTCCCAACTACATATCCCATATTCAAAATGATGCGCTTATGGTCACTCCCTATGCTGCTATACCCTTCCTCATCAATGACCATTTCTCTCAACTTATGATGAATTCCTCCTGTCATCAGACAGCAATCAATGGTCGATTGCCGATTTACCACTTCCCACGTGGTCTGCGCGTTACACTTAGGCCATGTATTCATGATAACGAGGTTATGTTGCTCACATAGATCTAGCATTGACTCCCCATTGTTGTCGGTATAGTCATCTAGATCCCGTATGTGGGCATTCACGCCCACATGCAGGATCTAGATCCTGATAGGATACCCCTAATAGGATAATTTCGCCATCATTCCCGAAACGGCATTAAGGCATTCCAGTAGCTCTTTATTCGTCACTGTGCAATTATCTCCGGTCCCCAAAAACGTTACGCCCAGCCAAGTTTTCTTTCACTGATTGTACCTGATAACCAAATATACTCTTTAAATTGGAATATATTATTTTCCATTTGGCTCCCTGATGGATGAGCATTCGGACTCCCCCTCCCTTTCTTTCCAACATAGTTTTGTTGTACCCTTCACAAACATAATTCTCAATCGCTAACGGCTCTTCCGAGTCTCTAAGGTGCATTTCTTTAACCGCATATGCCCCTATTTGTTCTCTATTTTACTGCATCTCTATGTCTACCCGTTTTTCCTTTCTTCTGCCGCCCTGCATGTTTATGTAGCTTATTGCATGGTGAGCTCTCTTTCGTGTTTTTGTCCTTTTT
Organism: Dermacentor albipictus; assembly: GCF_038994185.2. NCBI lineage: Eukaryota > Metazoa > Arthropoda > Arachnida > Ixodida > Ixodidae > Dermacentor > Dermacentor albipictus. The sequence goes on along the minus strand of NC_091821.1, from coordinate 69,522,230 downwards.
CTGTTATTGGCGGCGACGCTGTTCTTAGGTTCCTCTAGGGGACCTTCCTTACTACCTACTCTGGCCTCCTGAGCGCCCGTGGGCGTCCTAAAGAAGCAGCCGCGCGATCAGCAAGTCGCCAGCCCACTTGTCGTCCAAGCCTGTAATTGAAGTGGATTCCGTCTCATTCAAAACCACCACACCTTCTCGCTTCCCTGTTTACTTCGACAACCTCGAAGCCTTTCTCTCGGCTCATTGTCCATATAGCCTCATTAGCAGCCACTACGCCTCTTTGTACGTAACGGTCACGTGCAGGCACTTGTGGCACCATGCACACCACGATCTGCACCTGAGGGGACAGCTCGCGCAAGTCGTCTACCCTCTTCGTCATGCGCTGGGCAATTCCTGTCCCTTTTTTTGTTTAGGACGTCATTTAAGCCACCTACTATTACGACAAGGTCGCGTACATGGGCATATTCCTCGAGCTTTGCTTTTGCTCGCTCTATCACAGCGCCCAATGTCCGTCCTGGAAATGTACCTACCGCCACTCTTTTGTCACCTTTCACCCACTCTACAATTGCCTCTGAGCACCTAGCCAGGTTTGAGTCGCCGGCAATAATCACCCTTTCACTTTGTCCAACTGCCGAGGCCTCTCCCTGCGTCCCTCTGTTATCCTGTTCTATGTGATTTGTACTTGACAAGAGGCATTGACCCCTGCGTTCTTGTTTTTCATTTGCGGCCGCATCAGGGTAGGGGCAGCTTTTTCCAGCTACCCCCTCCCCACGTTGCATGCATTCCCCGTGCTTTGTTCACACTCCATCTCCTGTCACGTCGGCAGACTGCGTTTCATTGTTCCGACCATTCTCGTTCACGATGGCAGCCCTGTTCAGCTTTTTCTCCGCTGCTTGAAGTCTTGTTTCTACTGTCTTCCGTGCATTACACTCCATATTTAGCTCTTCGACCTGTTTCACAAGCTTATACTGGAAATCCTCCATTTTCATTAGCCTAGCATCGACATCACTGTGTCTGCCGATTGTCCGGATTTCTACTCCATTCTCATCCTTCCCCTCGTGTACCTTGAGGGACCCCCACAGACTGAAAGCTTTGCCCTCTTTCTTGCCATGTGTTGCACTTAGCATTTTCCAGTGCAAACACCGAAGCTTTCAGAGCCAACTGCCTTCTAGCAAAAACCGATACGTGCAGAATCTAAATCCTCAAAATGTCGCAAAGTAATTCTCACCAATGCTTTAAAAGCAATAAATGCCGTACAGACTTAAGGTATGCCACGTTTTAGCACGTGTTCAACCACGCGGCCACGCTGTCACTTTCCTACCAAAGCAATGTTCCCGATACCAATGCACACACAGTAAAACCCCTAATAGCTATTACCCTGGCCACTTCGAAACTACTATTCATAAGCTATAAAGATTTGACATCCCACATGGTTACACGTGCTGAAGCACATGGCGCGAAAGGACGCTCCGAGTATCCTGTGAAACCAAATATACCGGAAACGCACCCGTGCAACGAAAAAAAAAGAAAGCTAGCCAACTTAAAGGCTAAAAAAGGCAAATAAAAGAACAGAAGCAAGCTCAAAGCATGCGCAAAAAGCTTATGTTTTCGTCGCCGCCACGGAGCCCTGGAAGAACACGTTCTACTTCTGTGTTTCAACATTTCAAAATGATCATGCAGCCCAAAGTAATTGGTGTCAAATTATTCGCTCAATTTACCTGATTAATCACAGCCCCGCAAAGTGCTGCTTGTGGTGCCTCTCCCCTGTGACGTATTGAGGTGGCATAGCGTGAAGCTTCGTCATTCCGCGGGACAAAACGGTCTCTCTCACCCCTCCTGATGTAGTGGCTATGCGTCCAATAGGAGAATTGCACAATGCACCAATCAGAATCAGCTCCTGGAAAGAAAGAAGTGCGACAGCAGCCTCATTTGAGACCATATTTTTACGCCACACAGAGGTTGGACACAGAGCCACAATTCGCTTTGTCGCGTACGTAATCAGGCAGATTGGACGGAAAAATTCGACGCCAGTTATTTCGGTGTACTGGCTCTTCTGAAATGTAAGAGCCTGTAATTAGACTTTTATAATGATTCCCTTCAACTTCACGTTATAAACATGTGCCATCAAGTTTGTAATGACAAATATTAATTATTGTAATTAGCTTAATTAGCGAATGTCTTTGGCTTTCTTGCAAGTGTTGTCCACCAGGTCAGATAATTCATCTGTAGCAGCGTAATTCAACTAAACTTTATAGGCATTTTTTAGAGTGTTCGACATAAAAAATGCACCCAGTATACGTTGCCTGATCTATAGCGGGGGTTTAATCTGGGCCCGTATTCACAGAAAGCGCTGACGCTAGAATCGTTTGTAAGAGGAACTTTCAGCCACTCTTGATGCTGGACGTATTATTAGCGAAGGCAGCCGGCCAATGGCAAAAAGGCCTTATGATCGAAAAGCTTTACGAGTTCGGCCCCTGCTCTTTTATAAATGATAATGCTCCCGATAATGTAATTAGTTTCAGAAGAAACTTAGTTGTATGAGGATATCACTGACAGTATCATTTTCTTCCACACTAATTGGCACTATCATACTAATAAATTGGGTGGGGGACACCTCCTTGATGCAAAACCCACACACACCAAGAAATAAAGAAAAAAAAAACGCCGTGGTTGCTTAGTGGCTATGGTGTTAGGCAGCTAAGCACGAGGTCGTGGGATCGAATCTCGGCCACGACGGCCGCATTTCGATGTGGGCGGAATGCGAAAACACCCGTGTACTTAGATTTAGGTGCACGATAAAGAACCCCAGTTGGTCCAAATTTCCGGAGTCCCCCACTCCGGCATGCCTCATAACCAGAAAGTGGTTTTGGCACGGAATACCGCATAATTTAATTTTAATTTTAAAAAAGAAAAAAATTCTCGTAGATACCTTGTTCTAACTTGAGGTTTCATGGCTGCTTGCCGGAGCACTTGCGAATAACTTTTATTCAGTGTCTGTCACGAATCTTAGTGGCTACGAGTTCAGGCTATTTAGACAAATAAAAACACGATGATAAAAGTAATTGCAAATGATGGAGCCGCTTGTAAAGCTATACAACAAGCTATATTTAAAGCACACTGGGCAAGCAAACAGAAAACACACGCCTGAAAGAGAGTTGAAGTTCATGCAAGTGGTCAAGGTAAACGAAGAGCGTTCACCAGTGAAGTGGGCACGACTTACAGCCAGGGCGATGAGCGCACGAAGAGCAGATTGAAGCATGTCTTGTGGATGGAGCTGGGCACAGCATCCATTTTTGTGTATGTTGGCAGTGGCCGGATGCCCTGTCGACGTTCACCGGCTGGCACTTGGCTGAGTTATTGGAGACGCCGCCCAGGCCTGGGCTGGGTGGCCATATGGAGCTAGTCAGACGAAGGGCCTGCGTCCAGGTGGGAGTCTGTTACGACCACAGGCTGAGAACTCGTGTGCCCGCTACCCGCGCGCCCCGGACGCCATCTTCCGTCTGTCGCCGCGTCTTCTACGATCACCGGCTTCCCCAGGAATAAATTTCATTGCACTTCCTTCTACGGTGGCGCACACGCACTGCGGGGGATTGGCCAAGATTTGGATGGTATTAGGAAGGTGCTGTTAATGATAAATTGGTAAAATTGTCAGGAGGAAATAAATAAATCTAACGTTTGACGAATTTAAGAGAATCGCCTTGAAGCAATGATGAATTCCTCCACGGCTGAGCAAACATCCCTGTGGTAGTTTCCAAAAGAGGAGGGCCCAAAGATAAAGCATAAATGGAAATGTTTAAACCAAGTTGTCTGAACGATGATTCTAAAATGTTTTTCCTTAAAGAAGAAAACCGGCGGCAGAATAAGCAAAAAGGATCTACGATCTCATCTTAACCACAGATTGGGCACAGAGGGGAGGGCGCCGGACCTGTGACGATAAAAGTTTAATAATGGCGTTGGACAAAGTAATCAGGCAAAAATTACTTAAGTTTTTTGGTGTGAAATGGAGTGCCAAGGAAATAGCAGGTGTCGATATTCTTAAAAATTAGCTATAGCTAGGTTCAAAAAGTCTTGAGCAATTGCATGGGCGCTATAACTTAAAGCTATTACCAACTCTTCTATTCCAATTCTGCAATCAGCCCTCCAAGATTGGTCAAAAACTTTTTGGACCACCCCCACTTCGCCTGTCTTTCATGCGACGTCAGAAAAACCGCGAAAGCTCCCAATCTGACACGACGTGTCCACACTGATTATGCATTATTCGATCAAACAACAGAAAAATTATTGTTTCGGATTCGGCGCCCTTTCGCCATTAACCTTTTGCTATTGGTCAAAAGATTTCAGGATGCACCCACTTCACCTTTCTGTCACCCGACATCACAAAACCGCGAAAACTCATTGATTCAAAGTGACGTGTCCGCTTTAAAGATGCATTAATATGTCAAAGAAAACTGGATTTTTTTTCCTGGATAACCGAAGACAGCCCCGTTCCGAATGAAATAGAAGATGGCTGCCGCCTATCCCTCAGGCACTGGCTACTCACACCTGCCCGAGAGCATGGGTTTATTTGCGTTTACCAAAACTTTTTCGTGGCCGTATAACGTTATCGAGCCCTTTCGGCACGTATACGACATCTCTCTGCCAACTCCTTTTTTGCTGAGGATCAGTTTTGGCGGAATTTTTAACTGTACAAAGACTACCTGTGGTGTATGAAAACGAGGCTAGTGTTCTCCGAAGAATAATGCAGATTGGGAAATGATTAGGTTTCCCTATCTTCTAATGGGGAGCTCACACATATTTAAGAATGTTTCCACCGTCAGCAAACGAAATCTGTACGATATGGAGGGCAACCTGACTTCTTGATGTAACACGGTATTCGCAACAAATTTCGGTAATTCGTAGAACAATCGCAGTGCTTCCCGCTCAAGCAGAACAAGGGGCGTAATTTAGAAGCTGGTGCGCAAGAAAATAGTACACATCCAAATTCTAAAATGAGCCGCACATACATTTTATACATTACAAATTTGTTTTATATGCGGTTTTACATGCCAGAACCACTTTATGATCATGAGGCACGCCGTAGTGGAGGACTCCGGAAATTTCGACCACCGGGGGTTCTTTAACGTGCACCTAAATCTAAGCACACGGGTGTTTTCGCATTTCGCCCCCATCGAAATGCGGCCGCCGTGGCCGGGATTCGATCCCGCGACCTCGTGCTCAGCAGCCTAACACCATAACCACTGAGCAACCGCGGTGGGTGTATCGTGAAATGAAAACACGTATAGTGCTGCGCTCAAATTTCGCATTAGGGAGTATCGTAATTGTCGGTGCATTTCTTGTTCAGTGCATGCATCAGACAGAGATGAAAGAACATTATGTAAATTTAAAAGAAGTATTGTAATTAATGAAAGTTTGCACCTGATCCCTCATAAATGCTACCAGGGCATGCTACTTCAACAGTTACTGGAAGACGATCACTGCTTGTCGCATACACAACAGTCGACCAAGATGATACAGAGAGATTCGGGCCACAGAATGTAAGACCTATTGGAGAGTAAGATCGACTCCGCACAAACGTAATAGATACGGTTTACGCACGTTAGTCCATTGTGCAATGACTAGTTCCATAATCGGTGCCGCACAAATATATTTTAATCCTGATGATATATGCTATCATAACCGCGAGCTCAAGTCCCAGTACATTACACCAGCATCTTATGTCTCCGCACGTATCGATCATCGTTTCAAAGTTCATGTACCTGCGCAGCGCACAGTTACTTACTCATACTCGTTCTTGCCGAGAACATGTATTGGGTGGAACCACCTGCCTGCGTCACTAGTCGCTATCACAGATACGGACCGTTTTCGCAGAGCACTATCAAACGAATTATAAGCCTACTTCAAAACTGCGTCACTAACGCGTTGTCACCTATTGCTATCGTTTTCTTTCATTGCTATTATTCCGTGTTTTCGTTTTTTTATTCTTGTTACTTGATTTTTAAGTGTTTATTTTCGCTTTGTTACTTTTGTGCTCATTTACCTGTTATTGCTGTATCTTATTTGCGGTGTAACTGTTCTTCACTACTCCTTGTATTTATTTTATATGTACTGATATACTAAAGCCCCTCCCCTCTATAATGCTTCTTGTAAGCCCTGAGGGTAATAATAAATAAATAAATAAATAAATAAATAAATAAATAAATAAATAAATAAATAAATAAATATGGTGAGAATTGAAGTTACCGGACAGTAGAAGGTCCAGTCCACAAGAATTAAGAACCCTATCCAGTGTGCGTGGGTCCTGTACGCCAAAAAGGAAAATATGCCTTTACAATGGTAGAAGGGCAACATCCAATGCGATTCGCATTTGTCGCTAGGGCTTCACTCTCGGGAGTAGAAAAAATTGAAATAACATTTTTGCCTGATGGCTTATTTGAGATCAAACAAATGGAATTAATCTGCCATCTCTAGTAGGACGATCTAGACGAAATGACCTGTAGAACTTTATCTTAAAGTTGTTTTGCAGAATTTAACCACGTTTCTTGTAAAACAATTAAATCAGGGTTAAGTTGAGTGATTAGACAAGTTAAATCTACCGAAGAAGAATATAAAGAGCGACAGTTCCACTGCCGCAGGAAAACCTTCTGTAGAAGGTTTTCTTTTGGTATGGCATTGGGCTGACTTTTCATAACCTTTGAGTGAGGACCGGAGCTGGAATCATCGATTGATGTCATTGTTCTTTTATACACTCGAGCATTTTGTTCCCCATCTGTCCTTTCCAAATCTGTGTTGACCAGATTGCCAGTAGCAGGCCTCACGGAAGAGGAAGTCGAAGGTTCAATACCGCCATTGCAAGGATGGGTACCTGAGCTTCGATCACTAGTTTGTTGCTTAGGATCAACTGTTTAGGTTGTTGCAGGACTTAGACAGGTAGCTTGCATCAAATGAGATACGTGACAAGTGATGGCCTGTGATACACATTCTCCAAGACTCATTGCCAGTCATTCCATAGGTTTCAACTGCCTTTTCCACAGCGGCCTCTATATATAGTTGCAGTAAGTGATACTTCCAAGGTAAGAGTGTCTACCTGCAACACCAGCGTAGCCAAGCGCCCTTTCTTTCACAATGTTTATTGTCTCCTGCCTAGAGCAACGTCGTCTGTGAATTGTTTCAACCACCTTTAATTCTTTAAAGCTAACACAGCATTTCGAATAATCGGCTGGGTGACTTCCACCATAGAGGCAGCATTAATAAAGCGAAAATCAGACATCCACCCGTTCGTAGCAACTGCTACAAAGGAAACCCTACTACGTCAAACATTTGCCTTTGTTTCGTGTGTTGTCGACAAATTCGACTTCGCCCTGCCGTCTGCTAGCCGCCTGGTTAGCTCAGATGGTAGAGCGGCTGCCCCGGAAAGGCGGTGGTCCCGGGTTCGAGTCCCGGACCAGGACGAATTTTTCTTCAGCTCTGCGGCTTTTCTTTCGAGGAACCCGTTGGGTTTCCTTTGTAGCAATTGCTACGAATGGTTAGATGTCTGATTTCCCCTTTATTAATTACTTCTCTCCCTCTTGCGGGTCTCCGCAGAACTACTATGTCATAGGCAGCATTGCTCATATTGGGCACTACAATCACTACGAGCGTGTTCTTCCCCACGAGTGCAACAACGCTGACTAGACCAAAGAGAAAGCTTTAGCTCGGGTGCACCTATCTAAATACATGTAAAAGGAGAATTTGTTTTTCTCAGCAACCACTGCACCAAATTTTACTAGGTTTGTTGCATTTAAAATAAAAACTTAGTCTAGTGACTGTTCGTTTCGTATTTTTGATTTATTTTGTCAATTTTTTTATGAAAAATTCGCAAAAAATTGAAAATTTACAAGAAACGAAACTATCAAGTTTACAACTCTGTAACTCAGCAACGAACACTGCTAATAAAATTTCCTGAATTGCAAATAATAGTACTTCGAAAGCGGTCAAAAGTGATATGGTACACATGAATCTCAAAAAATTTAGTAATATGGAAATACAGCGTTTGCAGAACCCTTGCAGAACAAATACACGTACGATATAATATGACGGTTCGAATTTGTCCGTTTTCAATGATCTAATGGATTCCGTTTACAGAATCGCGATATCTGTTTTTTATGCCGATCTATGAACCTGTAAACTTCGTAATTCTACTTTTTTCAAACTTCCTTTTTTTGAAAATTTGTTTAACGAAATTCAGGACCTAAATCGAAATTCCGTTACCAACAGTCACTAGAATTTAACGTTCTCTTTCGAATGCAACAAATTTCATTAAAATCGGTGCTGGGGTTATCTCAGAAAAAAGTTTTTGCGTTTTGCATGTAATTGAATAGGCCGCTTCGGAGTTGGGCCCGAGCTATACCTTCCTCTTAACCTTGCACTAATATGGCCGTATCGCCAGCAATTACGACATTGTAGGGGACGCGATGCCAGAAGTTCAACTCTGAACACATACGGCATACCTTCCGTTCTGATGGGCAGGAAGCTCCTACTTATGTTGCAATCATCGATTCTGTTGGGTCCCCCTTATTGTCTACTACTTGATTACATCGATAAACATCAATTACTCCAGTCCCAGACCATCTCTCTAGTTTTTCTGATGGAGATAGATCAGCATCGGCACATCTGACTATTCCCTTAGTGCAAGCGAGGTGAGAAGGGACAAAAACGCTTACCGGCAATGACGCGAGTGGTGAACACGCCAGAAATCCGCGACAGCGGTCGGGTCTGGCGACCTACACACGATACCTCCGAGGCCGGGCTGTCTCACTTCCTTAATGGTCTGGTACGCAGAGGTAGCAACGCGTAGATATTTCTGGATAGCCTGGGAGTTGGTCAGCCGTATATAGCCTCCATAGGCAGGAACCAGACCTACCCGGATCCTATTTACGCCCCTGCGGATGAACAAATTCAGCGGTAATTATCTGTCGGAATAGAAGCCCTCCAAGGAGAAAAACCCCTGCCGGGGGCAGTTTGTGGACATCAGCCTAAGATGAAGCAGGCGTAATAATAATTAAGGGCTCAACTAATAAGACTACAAAAGCCTAGTATTACCCAGAACCTGTACAAGTAACAGGAGTGACATACGGGATCGAGGAACATTCGCTTGCTTGCTTGCTTGCTTGCTTGCTTCCTATGCAATGGCGCGTACCCACTACTGGGGATTGGCCAAGAAGCCGGCGGTCAAACGGAAAATGGTTATAGGAAAACGTGCGTTTTTGAAAGGAAGGCTAGCTAGAAGGAAATAAATGTTAATCAATTTAATTGGAATTTTGTACATTAATAAATAATAAATAATTAAATTAACGCACACAGAAGTTTTGTACTTGCCACTCGCTGCCATTCTTCTCTTCTTCTTCCTTGAAAATTGTGGCACGTACCCACGTGGGGGACATTGGCCATGGTTCTCAATGGAAACATAAAGGTTGTCCCACGTAACTTGAGCTAAACATTAAAAATATGCCAATTCCACTTAGCTGAATAGACCCAAGCTAAGATTGTTTACCATCGCTTGCAGATACTCAGATTATTTTTATTGACTAATTAGGTAATTGATCAATCAACTTCTCAAATATTGTAATTATATGAAAAGTGTCAATGGGAAAATTGTAAAGCAGCGTGAAAAAATCCCGATACAGCTTTCTGTTGCTCGATACGTGCCACATAGAAGTGTTTTTACGGGCGCGAAAGAAGCCCGCGAATGCAAGCAAAGTGCCTCGAGTGGCCATTCGCGCGGTAATTTTACGTGTATTTGCGGGCTTCTTTCACGCTCGGAAAAACATTTTTATGTAGCACGTATTGAACAACAGAAAGCTGTATTGGGGGTTTTTCACGTTGCTCCACAATTTTCTAATGGACACTATTCATGTAATTATAATATTTGAGAAGTTAATTCATAATTCATTAATTCATTAATTCACTTGGTTAAGCGATAAACAGGTTTACTTGAGATATTCGACATTATAATAGAGTAATGGAATCTTCGCATTGCGGAGAGGGACAAGATTGGACATTCTATGGGAACGCTAAATGTTCCTAATCCGGTGCAGCAAGGAGAGGCTCATTTTCTCTACCGAGGATTTGTTCTCGCCTTCGAAATCTTGTTACCGCCAGCAGAGTAATGCTGGGTACAAAGAAACTTACTGGCCCACCAAGCGCCGCCTTTGCCAAGCTGTCTGCAATCTCATTAAGTGCTATTCACAATGCCCACGTATCCACGTATCCACAAAAACCGCATTTCTTTAACATGATGGGGAATGAAAACGCGTAGCGATCAATGCAATAGTGAATTATTCCTAACGACATAAGAACTGACAGGCAGTCTGCGAGCAATTTTATGTGTCACACATTTTCATAACTTTGTATATGGCCAAGCATATGGCCATAAATTCGGCCACATAAATTGGAGTGTAATCAGGAAGACGGATAGCAAAGCTCAATGATAGGTTTCGCTGCCTGTCAGAGGACGGCGTCCTTCCAAAAGAATGGAAGGAAGCCGAAGTTATCCACGTTCCGAAACCGGGCAAGCCCCGAATATCAACAACTTTCGACCCATCTCCCTAACGTCATGATGCAGGGAAACTCTTTGAAAAGGTTGTGCAGGTCCGGCTCTCCAACCACACTCTGTTTGAAAAGAGGTGTTCTAGAAAAGGGTCACTTCGCGCTTCACTTGTGAACTCCACACTTTGCACACGACTGCAAAATTTGGCTGAGATATTCACAGCAGCGTATGGTATCCACGGAATTATTTTTTAACCAAGCCCTGGAGGTGGTTCACGGTTTCCTTAAATGTTCTGCCGGGCTATGACAAATGCGCTGATCAACCCTTGACAAAAAGGCTGTTTCATTTCTTTTGCTGCAATACACATATTTGGTTACAAGCGAACGTTTAAAGCATTTATTGATCTTTTGAAGGTTCCAGTGTTATTCATACAACTTTGCTTTTCAATGTATTAGGAATAGATAAGGTCAATCTGTGGCACGTTTGGAGTACGACAATAAATGACGTTTGCTTTAAATTCAAAATAAGTTCTGCGAGTTTACGCGCCAAAACAACAGTTCGATTGCAAGGCACTCCGTAGTGCTTCCGCAGATTACGTGGCACTCAGGAATAATTTTGACCAACTGCGGCTCTTTACCGCACACCCAAATCTAATTACACGAGCATTTTTGCATTCTGCCGCTATCGAACTGCGGCCGCTGCGGTCGGTATCGAATCCGCAACCTCGAGCCCAGAGTCACAACGCCATAGCTACTAAGCTACCGCGGCGGGTGACATTTCCCTTGCTGAAAAGAAGTGATGAGATACGACAGACGTTCATGCGCTACGAGTTATTTTTACTGCTACTGATGGACACCAATGTACGAAAATCTGAACGTGCTGCAAAGGCAGCACGCCCAGTTAATCGACTTAAAAGCCAACGAAAACGTGAATATTATCGCATAATCAAATGTCGAGTCCACTGTGTCTTCTTGGGATGTCATTTACGCAATACGAAAGAAAAACAAGAGTTGCTGAAAATTGGCCGAAGTTTATGGCGCACGTGCTTCACGGGCACGGCAGCGCCTCGGGGACGAAAATCAGCAAGGCTTTAATTATAAAGGCCACATTCCTCTCCCTACTATAGAAAAGTTAGCGCGCCGAAATCAACATGCAAATTTCTCGATCCTGCGACAAGCCCTGTGTCCTATTTAGAGGCACGAATCCCGTCACTCAAGGCCAAATTGCGGAAACCACGCTCCAGGTCCATGCGGCAGAATGCAAGTTTTCTCTTCATTGCTTAAGTTCCCTCTGAACTCAATAATCTGCTGACTCGAGAATTGCGAGCTGGCCTCATACTTCTCGTCTTGGATTGCGTTTACGTTTGAACAACGGTTTAGCGGAAGAGCTCGCATATTTTACTTAAGTAATTGCTGCGCGTCTGACGTTGCAGCGTCCCCATTTCTTTCTTGCTCTGTCATCTCTTATATTCTACTATGTCCCGCTGCAAGCAGATTTCTCTGTAGAAATCGATATAGAAAATACCGCGGCTACTGGGCAATGCGAGCGACACAGAAATGAATGAACAAATATCAGAAAAAGTTGATAGCGGGTAAGAGAACGCGCACTTTAAAAAATTGCTGCTTTTAATTTAAACGAGAGGTTGGAAATCGGTCAGCACCAGATTGGAAATGTTCGTCATTAATGCGTAGCCCGATGCGGAAAGGTCCAGTTTCGTTTTATCGTCTTCGTTTCGGAAACGGGTCATTTCTTGATTACTTGATCGCTCCGTGTTTTATCTGCATCCATCCATGTATAGAAGCTGGAAAACTTTCTTCTTCTTTATCGTCTTTTTCTTGTCTTCTGAGAAACGCGTATTTGAGGCCACAACAGGAGCAACGCGTGTATGTGCCAACGAAGCGGCAGGTTATCCATGACCAGCGTCACCTTACTTAAAAATGTATCACAGTGAGCGATGATCACGTCTATAACAGCGAGAAAATCTTTATGCAGCTACATAAAATGTTTCAACAAGTGAAAGGATGCGGCTACACTGAACGAATACGACCAATTAAATTTTACGTCGTAATGATAGTGGGAGCGCTTACGAGAAGTATAAGGAGCTCTGAAGAGTTTCCATGAAAGATTTGCGCGATCTATGCAGACTAAAAGCTTTCGCGATATCGAACAGCACGAACGATGGCATGGTCGTTGTTTCGTTTGTTTCAGCGGATATTCATAACGGATACCTATAGCGAAATGCCAGTGTACGTCGATTTCATCCCGTGGAAAAGGAAGTCAGCAAGAAAATACTGGAGCAAAGAAAGAAACTGAAAAGCGGACATCACTGCTACTCAGTAATGGCCGGTATGATGAAAGGGAGCAAATCAAAGCGCGCGACCGATTTCTTGCATATTTAAATGGGAAAACGATAGCATATAGGATGAATCTCTGGAAGATGTCGCTGGTGATGTCGAAAGTAGTATACGGTTAAACATTCCGTTCAAATAGCCACGCAAGTAGCAACGGTAGCCTTTGAGAAAAATAAAGAAAGTCATCGGGATGTACTTTCCCGTCAAGTGAGCTTCTGCGTTTTTAAGTGGCAGTAACGCCAAATGAAAGAAAAGCAAAGGAAAAGACTTATTCCTACGCTGCACTTCCGACAGCACATATTAGGAAAGTTGTCTATGTATCTCAACGGGACACTTTCAGCCCGACCTGGTTCCTGTACTTTTCGCTGCAGATGAGTCGATAAAAGTATAGGACAGGCACTGCTAAAGCTGCCGGCAGACCAAGGCCAGCAAATACTGCCCGCAATCACTCCGCCCTAACGGTACTTATGAAATGCGGTTGAATTAGTGGATCACCGAAACACAAACAAAGGATGGGGTTGCACAGAGCACAACAGGATGCACACCATCCATCAATAAGTCCACGAAACTGATTGTTGCTAAAAGTCGTGTTACTCGGGATACACCACATGCATTACATAGGAAACTTTCAGTGACAGCACATTCTTGCAAGAATAGTCTGATTGCATCTTAGTGTAGAAGAAAAGCCTTATTCGGCAACGCGTGCATATCCTAATGTGCCACACCTGTAGGCTCTTCACTGAGCCCTCCTTGAAGGCTGGGAGTGTTTTTTCAGTGCAGACGGATGGTCGCCGGGCAGAGGCTGAGTAACCACACTATTTATTAACGCCTGTGAAAATGCAAATGTACCAAATGCCAGACTGGCTGCTGGCATCGGAAGGGGGCACTGTGGCGGCCAGATCTTCTGTAAGAAGGGGTAGAACGACTGAACGAGTAAGAAACTAATGAAGGAAAGAAAAAAGAATGTACAAGCTCTTCACATGAAAGGACCTGCGACAGCAAGTACAGGTCTCTCTTGCGCATGGTACTGTTCATTTGCGTGCTCTTGCTCATAAATTGCCGCTTAAACTTAGTACACTACAAGTTCGATGTCTCTTTCTGAACGCATTTGTTCAATGCGTACGACATTCAAGCATTAACGCCAGTGGCTAGCGGTCTTCTCATTGAGAAAACAAAAAAACGGTAGCTACCGAGGGTTATATTTGTAACAATAGGAAGAATTGCCAAGTTGTGTTGTGTCTTTGTTTTTATTGTAATGGTGCACAAGTGACACACGGAAGGAAACACCAGACACGGAAGACGGAGCGCGATTGTGCTCAGTCACTCATGTTTGATGCGTTTTTCCGTAGTTTTCAGATGTACTCAATGCATTACAAGGTAAGAGAATGCCAACTAGCCCAATGTCTCCTTACACTCAACGTCACTGTTTTGTAATTGCCATCTTAAGGGTCACTAAGAAGCGTCGTTAGCGAAAAGCGCGGTGCATTCGGGAAGGCAAAAGGAGTCACACAACGGTACAAAAAGGAAGCAAGTGAGCTGTTACCTACCAATAAATTAATTACCGTCTGCGACAGTGTTAAACAGATAGATATGATAATGAGCCCCTACAAACGTGTGCAAAACAGGGAAAATGCCGGTCTCAGTGAAAGGGTGAAGTATATTTCATCGTAGCGAGAAATATACTATAACATTGATGGCGGTGAGCGCGTGCCATTGATTTCAAAGAGCACGGGAGTCCGACGTCGAATATATGTGCTGAATCATTTAGGCCGGAACAGAGACGGACCCGCTCGAATCGGCAAAGAGCCTGTATGAGGCTGCCAGCTCATACAGGACAATCAATCGAAATTGCTAAACTGATGAGAACGAGAGTAAGGCGGTGTCGTGGGAAGGCGTACTCAATGTGTCCAGTTTCTTATGGCACAGAAGTGGGTAGTTCCGTCGGCATTAGCGGCTGCGTGACGAGCAGCTCAATATTTCGCCTTTGAAGAAGAGGAAAGTAAGCGCCGTGTGGTCGTTCGTTGCATTTGGTGCAGTAATAGTGCTAGAAGTTGGTTTGTTTGCAGCAAATGGGCAGGCATGCTTTATATTGTACACCCGTTCCTTGCGCCCCCATACAGCTCCCATTTGTTTAAATATTTACCGAATCGGAAAGCATAATTTGGCGTCTATAACGGGATCCCGTGAGGAACAACGCGAAATTATGCCCGACAATATTCTGACTATAGGCAAAAGAAACAAAACAATCAACCTGCAAACGCTGATTTTTTTTAAAGGAAGCAGTCACGTGTATTGAATATAAATCGGTGCCTTATACCTCACGAACTCATGAGTGCAGGCTTTTTCATACATTTTCGACAAGTCAACATATGTTTCTTGCGCCGGCCGAAGCATCCGTCATGTAGCACTGCCCTCATGCATTTTTTATGTTGTGCTACAAGATTCTGCGGATTTATTTTGGCGTGCCGTGAAACGCAGGACGGTGCCGGACACTTTCAACTGACTATGCAGACGTCTTCTCCATGAAAACACTCGGTCGTAAGATAAGACAAAGGCATTAAAGAGCGCAGGCGCTCCTTACAAGTTTGGTGTGTGCATACAGCTTATCAAAAGCAAAGGAAATTTAGGTGGCTTGGTAGCGTATACGTACCGCAGAGATAAAGCAAAAGAGGGCCGGCTCTGAGATTTTGAGCTGCGGACGTGAGTTGGGTTACGATGTATTCCATGCATTCTATATCTGCCGTCACCGATAGGTTTTCTATGGAACTGTGTTTTCGTTCAAGGACACTAAGTAGACATAGCCGGCATAGCAGAAGACCACTCCTAGAAATGTCTTTTTTTCTTTTGTTTTAAGTCGATGCGGCCGGTCGCTTGTTCCTGCCGCGGTTTCTTTTTATCTCCCCTCGTCACTGGTCGAACGCTGGCTAGGACACGACGAAATGCATGCATCATCCCACGGTTACCGGTCACATCGAGTCCGACCGTACTGAACGTTTCATTCTCGATGACTAGCCGCATGCCAAGCTTCCTGGTTTGTCCCACTAGTATCACCGTTACTTCAACACAGAGACGCCTTAAGCAGGGTATAAACACCGTATCAAGAAAGTAAAGATTTCCTTGTGTTTTTTTTTTCTGTGTACAGTCTACTGCACGCCAACATGTTGTCCAGGCAGAAATAGATTTTTTATACATTAAGCAGTGTGAGAAGAAAACGTATCCTTGATTACAGACGCGGATGTCGTGATTTCGTGCGACTAAAATATGAAAACGCATACCGACACCTTTAAAAAGCATCTGAATTTTAAAATCTTTTTACATTATTTTTCTCTTTAAAACGCTTGTTATAAATATTACCTTATGGGCTTCAAATGGAAGTGTTACCTTCGTAAATAATTTACAGAAAATTTAAGAAGATGCTATGCTCGCGAAATTAAATTATAAGCCACGGGGGGGGGGGGGACACGTCAAATGATAGAGAAGAATTAAACAAAATATATCCATCTTAAATGGGCTAGCATGCTTCTCCAGATGTTAAGAATGAATGATGTGAAAGAAGGAAGTGAAACAGAAACACGCACCCACGCACGCACGCACACACACATACGCACATACACACACACAAGTGAGTGTAAGTGCGCACACACAGCAAACTCATGGGTGAAATTTACATTAGAAATTACGTTGATTAAGGTTTGCGTTAAACAGCAAAGTGCTTCGTCTGTGCTGTTTTTGTCCCTCTGTATGTTCCAACTTTGCAGCGCTCCTTTATAAGTATATTATATTATAAAGCATCGCAGGTTTGAGAAAAGGCCATTATTAAATGTTGTCGCCAACAGGTCAATTTACAGGCACCCGTATCAAAGATAGCGATTGCTCTTTAGAACGATTCCTAGCACGTACCCTACCTTTTGCTTTCTTCTAAAGTTTTCTTACCTTTATAAGAACTGATAAAATAAAATGCTTGCTCTCAAACTGTTGCATGTCTATACGACCTTTTGGTGCCCAAAGCAGTGCTTGAACGACCATATTGCTGATGAAACGTTTTTAAGCGGGTCTGGATATATATTTTTTCTTAGTGGTCGCCCTGGAAAGATCCCGCAAAGCTAAGGATATGACTATACTCCAGAACAGCGTTCAGCACAATGGCGATGGCAGCATGGTCACTAAGAGGGTGAAATCTCAGGGATGAGGAACAGTCAGACTTCTCGGTAGCGGCTTAGTAGAGCACTGACCTTTATAAAGATAACAATGATGGTATATTAAAAGTGGGACAACACTAAAAATTCGTGGCTTTGAGAGGACGAATCTGGGGCTGCATGCAGCTAAAGCTCTACTTCCCGGAAAGTAGGCAGCACAAAGACTTTAGGATCTGCTGGCAGCGACGTTTGCATAACGTTGGACGGGCGAACCGAGAAATCTCAAGGGAATATATTGCATGCACTTCGCGTTTTTGTCGATCTTCGTGTATGCATGGAAAAGCAGCTCCATTCACCGGCTCATTTCTGTCCCTTATTTCATTGTTTTGAGCCCATTTGTGTTTCAACTAGAACTGGGCGATTGACCGATTAACCTTGAGATTAATCCAGTATTGTTTTAATCGTCACGAGTTTCGAATAATTCGTTGCGATAAAATGAGAAAAATCAGGCAAGCGTCTGCATGCACCGACATCTTCGCTTCACTTCGTCATGAAGCTAAAAGGAGAACGAGAAATTAAACTATAAAACACCTGTGCTGTGGGTCTATATAAGGAGAAAATTGAGCCTTCCACACTGCACTTCGAGCCATCGTAGGAAAAACGCGGTCTCCTCTGCACCTGATAAGGCATGGGCTTTGAACAAAGCACCGGTATTGTGCTAAAGGCCAACTGCTACGCACAGCATAGCACGTGCACGCACAGCCTAGCGAGTGAGCGGTGAAAGCAAAATGGGAGTGATGGCGATGCACATTCGCTGTGTCACCTCCGGTCGCTTATCACGAGGCAAGAGGTTGAAAGGCCTGAAAATATCGAAGTGGGCATGCTCTGCGTGACTGGCTGCGTTTGCGCTAGAGATCACGAGGCGGGAGCATTTCCAGGCTTGAACTGGATAACGCTCGATAGGTAACAGGCAGACAACCTGTGAGGCCAGGATGTCTCTGTTGTCGTTTTGAATTGCGTTGTCTCTGTGTGTGAATATTTTTAACCCTTCTCTCTCTGTCCTCTTTCTAAGCCCTATCTTCCAACTCCAGTGTAGGGTAGCAAACCGGGTACTAATATCTGGTTAACCTCCCTGCCTTTCCTCTTCGTCTCTCTCTCTCTCTCTTAAATGGCATCTCATTTTCTTCGCACCCCTAGCAACCGAGGTCAGCAACGCTGGGATTATAAATGAAAGCATCGTAGATTATTACACTCTGGCTAGTGCAAAGTGCCTATAGGCGAAGACTCCGGATGTCAAACCCCATTATTCATCATCGCCGTTACGATGTCCAAGAGAATGGGAAGGAACATTCATCTTGCAAGGTCGGGGGCGTGACCGTGGTCACAGGATTTCGCAAGTAGGCCAGTGAACTTACTGCCAACCATGGTTTCATTTACACGAGTAAAAAGCAAGCGAGAATGTTTGTCCGTGGGGCGTACGCTTTGCCATGGCTGCGCGAATGTACACGCTCTAATGCACGACAACGCGCAAGCTTGCTCCAATATCCTGGGCGCGAAAACATTGTCTGAAGTTCGCTCCGTTTTTACTCTTGCCTGCTGAGAATACAAGGACAATTTGTAAACTTCGTCTGAAATCGCAACTTCCGCCTTGACGCTTTGATGGATAGCGTGGGACGTGACAGGCCCGTTTTCCAGGTCAGCCTCATAGCCTTGTAGAAACACGATATGGATTGTAGCCGTGCTAACCGTAGTCGTAGTCGTGGTAGTCGTAGTATTATGCAGATATATTTTACTGTGGTGCCTATTTTTGTGTGATACGTGTACCCACTGACATCACTGAGTGTGAGTTGTCGGCACCTGTTACCTGCAATAAAGTAGCATATTTACGACCACATAATATACGCATATCTATATATATATATATATATATATATATATATATATATATATATATATATATATATATATATTAGTCGCATAATATTTTCGTTAATCTGGCGGCGCCTCTAGCTTCCTAAGGGCATATTCCTTAATTTGTTCCTGCCATGAAATAAATCCCTATTCTAATGCGCTTCCGCCCTACGTTCCCCCTCCATTTCCTTTTCGTTCTTGTTTTCATTCTTCCCAAGCAATGCCGCTAGCCCGATACCAGTGATTGGCCGAAAATTGTCGGACTTCTATCTCTTCTTCAGCTTCTCTTGAAGCTGTCAGAAACACAACAAAGGGTCTTTCGAATTAAACTTTTTCTTTCACAAAACAAAATAGAGAAAATCCCAACCACATTTGGGGTATTTGCCCAGGGACAATCTGACAGGACGTGTTCCTGCGATAGCCCTGTCGGTTTCTACTTTTGGGGTAACTGTTGCGATTCCAATTAACCATAAAAACGATACTTACTGCCTCAAATCAAGCAAGCCCGAAGAACATGTCTCTAGCCTGGAAACCGTGTAAGACGGCCAAGGCTACTTTGCGATTTTTTCAAGCAGTCCTGAGGAAGCACAAGACGACAGTGGAACCTCTATCTCTCTCTCTCTCTCTCTCTCTCTCTCTCTCTATATATATATATATATATATATATATATATATATATATATATATATATATATATATATATATATATATATATTAAGAGAGAGATAGAAGCAGATTACTTCAGGGCCGGCCTTCCGAATGCCTTGTTTACTGTAACTTTTTCTTTATCTTCATTTTTCATGCTGTCATGTGCATTGTCTCATTATGCTCACCCAGCTGCAAGTTACTGATAATGGTTTTTTTTATTTTTTACGTTTTTAAAGGAGTTGTGTGGGGGGCACATCCTTGCGAGCTTAGTGTTTCCTCTGCGCTAAAGCTGAGCAACACTACACACTTTTCTACGCATTTCTAGAGGTGGTTGATGGCCAGGGGCGTAGCCAGGGGGGGGGGGCTTATGGGGCTTCAGCCCCCCCCCCCGAAATTTTTGCGTGCTGTCCATGCACCGCCGACCAAAGCGACCCCCGGCACCGGAAATCACTCTGGATTTTGTCTAGAATGTCTTCTTGACGCTCGAAAAGACATTTAACCGCGAAGATTGCAAACTTGGGCTGGATTTCGTGGCAACGCCCATACACCGGGAGTCACATAACGCCAAGAAGTCCCATCCGAGCACAAAGTTTCAAGGGCGCTTTGATGGTGAGCGGGCTCGCCGCGGCCTTTCACTGAGGCCACGGAATCTATGGAGCGCATAGATATGAATTGCGACACTTTATGGGTGTAAATATCATAAGCTCTTGATGTGAAAGGTGCATTGACATTTCCAAAGTTGTGCTTTAGATTTTTAATTGCGGAACTTTGTGGGTTTAATGTTGTTATAAACATTTGACGCCAAAGGTCTATTGACTTTTCTAAAGTCTTACATCGGAACATACAACGAGACAAGCCAAATCAACACACTAGCAGACGAGTTGACAAAGCAGGCAGCGAGGTCCAATGAGACGAGGCGTTGGGATGGTTCATTTGTGCCGTCATGTCACATAAAAAAATATCAACATTTTCTTTAACCTACGCCAGAACATCTATGTCAAGACACTAAAGCCAGCCAAAGTAACTACGTTCTTATTTATTTTTTCTACTTTGGCTTTTATTCGCGAGGACACACTGAGCCTCTTCAATTTTTTTTTGTTCTCGCTACCCTACCCGCGGGCTGCCAGAGCCAGCCAGAGCGCGTACGTTTTTCTCGTATGGCCCCGACCACCATGAGGTGCACTTCGGTGCGCGATCGGTTTGCTCTGGCCGAGTGGATTTTCTCCTGACAGTGTTTTGGACGCTTTCTGGCTAGCAGACGAAAAAAAAAAAACAATGGTCGCTCGCCGCCATCACTGTGGGGACTCGAAGGATTGCACAGCATTCCTTGAGCGGAACCTTTCCGGAAAGTCTTGTTTCGCCGCTGTAGGATACTGAGCAGTATGCGTAAGGTTCTCAGTGGACCAAGCGTCTCACGTTTTCTTCGGTATTCCTTCCGTAGCCCCATTAGGTGCCCGAAGTAGGCATTCGATTCTGGCCAACATACTTTCCTATGCGTCTTTTTTTTTCATTTCGGTGCCTCCACTTCACAGAAAAAAAAAATACATTGTTGCGGCGCAGCGAATTCTCGCATGGTGAAAGTTCGATTTTGATACTTCTTTTGCGGAAAGTAATCGGCGACGGGACGCTTCAGTTGCCGGATACGTTTATTATATTATTGCGAAAGCAATTATATGGACACTCCAAGCGCATTCCTGCCGTCGCCGTCGCCCTCATGTTTAGTATAAAGTCCAAGGGTGATAACATCGGGACCACGCGCTGCATGCTGTATGTGCGAGTGAAAGCGTAGGAGGGGAGGTGAAATGGGTGAGCCGATGATGGTGGCTCAGTCTTGTGCAATACATCGCGGGAAGTGGATGGAATGGGGGCGGAATCTAGGATTCTGTGAATCTATGATTGTGAAACATGTTTATTTGCCTTGTTTGACGCATTGTATAGAGTTACTTCTTCTTACATACATAGACTCACTGGAGACTTATACGCATCCTTAAATATCTTGTTGCGAGGTTTTGTGTATACATGCAGTGAACTTTGTTTCCAGTGGCACTTATTTGTCCTTTCTCAAGCCGTATTTTCGCATTTGTATATCCCATTGTATCTTTGCATTTCTAGTGTACGAGGGCGAGTCAAATGAAAGTGAGCCTACCCTAACCGCACAATAATGGTTCGGTTCATTATCTGCGAGGCATGCGCGTAGGAGAACGGCATGTCTCATTTACAAAATTGACACGCAGGTGTGAACATAAATGTTCTTTAATGCTCTCATACACTGGGTTGAATATGGTTGCGTCACATAATGGACACTTCAAAAGTTGAACAGCTCGGTGTCGCGAAGTTTTTGACAGCAAGGTGTTTCCAAAACAGAAATTAATCACCATATGACTGCCGTGTACGTTGAACACTTCATTTCATTGACCACTGTGAAGCGTTGGAGCAAACCGTTCAAAGGACGTTGCAAAGACCTTCCAAGACCGGGCCAAAACTATCGTATAATATTTTATGAAAAAATACATATTTTACTTGTATTTACAGTGCGTAGCTTTCAAGAATTCGCTTGCAGCATCTTTGGCAATGACAATGCAGTTATTATTCATGTGCTTGATCCCTGAATAAATTGTGTAAGAGGAAGCTTTAGCTCGGGCCCAATCCGACGCGGCCTATTCAAATACTTTAAAACGCAGAAACGCTTTTCTGAGATAATCCTGCTAATCGCTTTTATTGAAATTGGTTGCATTGGAGAGTGAAAGTTAAATACTAGTGTCTGTTGGAAACAGAACTTCGATTTAGGGCCTGAATTTTGCTTAAAATATTTTGAAAAATTCGAAAGTTTTACAAAATAGAAGCACGACGTTTACAAACTAATAGCTATGCATGAAGAACAGATTTTGTGGTTCTGTAAACGGCATGTATTATAACAGTCAAAGCGGACAAGTTTGATGCGTCAATTTGTATCTTACGTGAATTACTTACATTGTGTACAAGGGTTCTGCAAAAGCCGTATTTCCACAATACTAAATTTTTTTGAGATTCATGTGTAGCATATCTATTTTGTCCGCTGTAGATGTACTATTAGATGCAATTCACAGAATTGTGATATCATTTTTGATTGTTGAGTCACGGAGTTTTAAACTTGATAGTTTCGTTTTCTGAAAATATTCAATTTTTGCCAATTTTTAATAAACAATTGACCACCTAAATGAAAAATTCGAAAATTCGAAACCAGTAGCCACTAAAAGTAAACTTTTTCTTTTAAAGGCAACAAACCTCCTCAAATTTGGTGAAGTGGTTGCAGGGAAAAACGAATTCCCCTTCTACATGTACTTAAATAGGAGCACCCGAGCTAACGCACCCTCTTAAGGAGGAGGCTGAGCTGCAACGTGCAGCTATATATATATAAATATACATATATATATATATATATATATATATATATATATATATATATATATTGGGCCAGTGGCGTAGCCCCCCCCGAACAAAATTTCTGGCTACGCCACTGTTGATGGCCACGCAGAATGTTTCGAGTCGGGTTGCTGTGAACTTTCGGAGTTCAAAACCTCTGGGAGTCCACAGTCCCCACATCAGAATAAAGAAAAGAGGGCTTGGCTTACATAGCGCAGATCGGGTGACGCCAGAAGATGCCAACAGCTTACGTTTCCCGTGCACAAGATTTCACGCGCTCCTCAGGCACCTAGTTTGTTTTCTAGCGAAAAAGTGGGAAACATTCTCCTGCTGCCAGGGCCTAGGAGAAAGACTCTTCGAGCTATTTGAAAACTGATATGAAATCACCTCGTCAGCACCTTTACATTGTCAGTAGCCACATAACAGCGTTAACTGATTTGATTTATTATTGTACTTAAATAATCAGGAAGAAAATTGGAAAACAAAAGTTTCCTAACATCCGCCGTTCCCCATAACCTGGAAAAACGAGCTTTAGATTTGGGCGTGCTACTTTTGGATAATTTGGCAGTTTTGGCAAGAAGCCTGATATATATATATATATATATATATATATATATATATATATATATATATATATATATATATATATATATATATATATATATATATATATATATATAGCTTAGTATGAGCCTAGTATGAGCCAAGACTATTTCGAATCTTGCTCATTCATACAGTCAGTCCCGCAGCATTGTGTGCCACTGTATAAACCCACTTTGTTGATTTCTCCATATCGTCAGTTATGAAAGAGCTTTGTTTTCTGTAATAATAATAATAATAATAATAATAATAATAATAATAATAATAATAATAATAATAATAATAATAATAATATTATTATTATTATTATTATTATTATTATTATTATTATTATTATTATTATTATTATTATTATTATTATTATTATTATTATTATTATTATTATTATTATTATTATTCCGTCTTCACACTGCAGCCTTCAGAGAGGTGTTGAGGTCTGTGAGATGATAAATAAAAGCTCATTAGGTTTCTTTCGATGGTACGTGGTGAAACAGCACATTTTACCTAGTAACATAGCGTTGAGTTTAATACGTGTTTCACACACGTTCGTTACCCGCTGATTTCCAAGAAAACGCGTTTACCCAAGCTGTTGTAGCAGCGACGAAGCCGTACCCAAGTGTGGGTATTCATGTTACCAGCCTTTTCACGAGTCTTGCAATAGCGAAGAGCATCATGCAGATCATTCAATACTAAGTTTGAACTGTGGTACTGTTTGTAGAAGACACTTGGCTCAAGATGTACTTAGTGATTATTGCTATTTAACGAGTGCTATATATAACTGTAGGATCCACTGTCCATTAAGATCCAAAGACATGTTTCACCGAGTCAACTTTAGAAATCGTTGACTCGGCGCTTCCGAACATTCCGAGCCTATAGCGTCTAGAGGCTGCTGCCCCACTTTCCCTCTTATATTGCATTCCGTTTCCGAGCACGAGCAGCGCAATATGTGTTCCAAACGGCTGCACATTTTCTAGCTCAAAGACAAAGTATTTGAGCGCACCACTCTTTTAAATGCATAACCTGGGAGCAGCACTAGGAGCAGTGCCTACATAAAGTATACGTGGCTGGTCTTGGCGTGTGAAAGAAGGTTGAGTATACCGGCATTCAAGCTTGCACCAGCACGCGCGAATTGCTAGAGATTTGTGCATCGAGCAATATGCGCGTTGGAATTGCTCGGCATAGGTGCCTCTTCCTGCCACTCTGTGTGGACAAATAAAACCCGACTGTTGCGGACACGCTCTGCAGCGAGGACGAAAGAAAATTAGCATTGCGAGCTTTTACCAAATACACATTTGAAACAGCAAACCAATGGACACGCGTCTTGACTCTTCAGTAAATAAAGCAGTACCACTTTTACAGCAACATGATCGAGCATGCAAGTAGTCAGAGAAGCACACGGCTCGCGGAAGGTGTATCTTAGCCACATCTCGAATGAGCCTTTGCAGCTCGACTACTCACGTGGACGCTAAAAAGGCCCTGCGAAACGTGTTAGCCACTCTAAAGAAGACGAAACACAGAGCACAAAGGGAACCGAACGGGCTGTGGATATCGACTGACTGCACCATAAAAGTTATGCACGACTTGAAAGCCTACTGTTAGCGGCAATAATTCGAGAACACTTCATTTATAATCATCCATCGCTCCTATGTGCCACGCATCCTCCTTCTAACGTTATCAATCTACTTTATTCGAGGTCCCAACAGAAGCAGTGCCGACGCAGTTATCGGCTCCTTGTGGGCTAGAAGGTCCGAGACGTTAATAGGTATATTTCCGTCCTACGTTTACCTAAAGTGGGCTGTCAAAGGAACAACCGTTTAAAACTGAATCTTTTACAGCAGTCTGTGAGATATAAAGTTAGAGCCAATTTCATTTACCCATTTAGGATGTGACACTGTGTCAAGCTGCCTTCGTGAAATCTAAGAATGTCATTTCTGTTTCACTGCAGCACTTCGTGGTATAAAAAAGCTCTGGGAAATTTCAATAAATGGGGACATTCCGGATGAGATTCCGTGTTGGCTCATCAAGGTACTTCATATACTACAGGTCGATGATAAATAACATCAAGAACACTCCCACCTTTCTGGAGAGGTGTAACATTTGTGTTTCTACCCGATGGGGGGAAAGGACTAATTCTTATAGATGGATGAACTAAAAATTGGAGGACGCTTAAGCTTCGCCTTCAAGAGTGGGACGCGACAGCGTTCCCGTCGACCCGCCAAGAGGTGTAAGACAATGCGCTACGGCACAGCGATCACTTACGATGCGCCCCGCGTCGGACTTAGCGCCCACCTATCACGCGGTGAGCGTCGAGCAACGCAGCGTTCGGCGCGGCAACGAAACGTGCGCCTGAGCGAACAGAACGAACCAAAGAACTCGGTGTCTCGGAGGGGAAACGATCTACGCCAGCCAAACGTCGTGATCGGCACGGGCAGAGAGATAGATAGTAATCTAAACCGGGAGCACGGCGAAGCGTCGTCAGGGGAGAGGGAGTCCCGCGACGCGCCTGGCAGCGGTCCCAATGCGAGCGCGGCGCGCCTCCTGTCGGGGCAGCGCCGTACATTGAGAGGAGGGGGTCTTCTGTGTTTGCCGCAAGATGGCTCTGCGTGTGCGGAAAGCGCAGAAGAAATGCAGCGGAAACGCACTTCGCAACTCGTGTATTTGTGACTTCTGTACGTTACATGTTCATAATTACCGATATACACCGCAGTATAACTTTCCACGGCTCGTTTCGAAGGCAACACCGCATTCACTAGAGGCGCGTTTGCACCGCTTGGAAGCATCGAACTCGTGGCTGAGTGGTAGCGTCTCCGTCTCACACTCCGGAGACCCTGGTTCGATTCCCACCGGGCCAATCTTGGAAGTTGCTTTTTATTTATGAAGCGCCTGCCGTGATTTATCGCTCACGGTCAACGCCGCAAACGCCGACGCCGACACCGACGACACCGGCTTTTCTGCGACACGAGCTCCTTAACGCTATCGCGTTAATACAGCGAGGTGCTTCGGCAGCCTTAGAAAAACTCATTGTTGATTTCATAGTCACCGGAGGACGTTTCGTGCTTACATAATGGGAATAATTAAGAATAACTTAATCTATATGTTTTTTTGTCAGATAAATACACAAAGCTATTGGGGAATCACCATCACCCTTAGTTAAAACGAACTGAAAAAAAAAGATTTGAATGTGTCCGCCTGTTTATTGTTGCCATTATACACAGTGAGTGCAGCATGATTTAACAGAAACAGAACTAAGGCGTCATAACTTATTGCAGGCGTAACGGAAAAATTGATTTAGTATGGGATTATAGAATCTATATTTACTCTTCTTGATCATACATCTAGATAACTCGGTGCTCAAATGACGAACAATCTTTCCTTTGTCTATTATGATGAAACATGAAGACTATTTTATGCACTCAACTTTCCTTCCGGCATATATTACTTCCCTGTCGATCCAATAGGTACATTTCCCCTTATTTTCGTACATTCGGGAACGTAACACTCAATACGCTCGAACATCTCAGCGAAAAAAAAAGGTTCGTAATGCATTTGCAATAGCTTCAGATTAAAACACAAGGCTATACATACCTTACGTGGCCGTTCAAGGTAAGCAAGAACACTTTAATGTCGTGATCAATCTACAGGAAAAAAATCTACTCTTTGGAACTTTTATGTGAGATATAAGGAGATACGCACAAATAAATTAACACCGTGCTGTGATAGACTACGCCCTTTACAATTCTACATTGATGCACTCTACCCCTCTCTTGCAGAGTAGAGTGTAGGAGAATACGACTATGGGGGAGGACGGGAGGGTGGCAAACATCCCTGTTTTTAAGTAAAGAGCGGCATCTCTCTTTCTACATTATTTATATAGGACCAATCTATATAGGAAAGGAATACCTAATCGAGGACAGAAGATCTTCTGCACAAATCCTTTGTTTATTCTGTTACGTGTGACAAAATCGCATCAGATTCAGCATATTGCGGCTATTGACAGACAGACCCTGCACAACGTACACATACGGCATGCTTGCACTACACAGAACAATCGTGATGATTGCGGATAATTGCGACAACACAGTAAGAAACTTTAATTAGTAAGTCAGTAATCAGTAAGAAACTTTAATCTTTGTTGCAGCCATTCCACTGACGCAATCGCTTATTGAGGCTGTGAGGTGGAGGTGGCGAAAACAGCTTTAACAACCACAAATCCCTTGGCCCTGCTCCTTCCACTGGACTGACTGACATGTCTCGAAACGTGCGCCTTTAAAATCTCATCACAGATTGCCTACCCGTCCTCGCTATCATAATAGCGCAACTTCTCCTATTGTCGAGGTACTACGTTTCCATTGCGCAAAATACTACACGGTGGTTTCGCAAATTCAATCCTGCAAGTCCCCCTATTGAGCTTCCTTGCCCGAGGCCCTTATTGAGGCGACAGCATTGCGCCACTGGCGCAATGACCGTCGGAAAAAGTGCTCCTCGTCGTCTTAATGTCAAATTCGCACCCGCTATTTTTTTTTTAAATTTTTTTCCCACCGTTCACAAGGTGTCGCCTGTCTAGGCTTTTCCCGCTTCTTCTTCTTCTCCACCAGCGTTTGCGTTACAATGTGGTTTTGCCATACGTATTCGCCTAACTCAGTTTCGACTTAAAAACAAACAGCTGCAGTCGCCATAGAGTTTGTGTATTTTCCGTACACGCAACACCACATGGTGGAACGGAGAGTGGAAAAAATATTGCTTCATCGTCGCAAGAATACGTATACGTTACAGGTGAATTTCGCAACAAATAAAAGTAAGAGGAACGATACCACAATGTTACACACTTGTATTTTGCACGGTGCAAGCTCTGAATGGCGCAGCGCTTGAATACAGAGATTCTTCTCGCCTTAAAGAAGTAATTGAAAAGGAATATCCGAGAGATTAAGCGGTTTCTCAAACACTCTTGTTCTCCTTTTCTCGTGTTCAGCGTACCTTAATTTTTCGTTAATTCTGCTATGGCTTCCCAAAGCCTTTCACGTGTAGTGAAGGCGACTAGATAAAAGCGGCGCCGACCAACCATTCTAATAGCGAAAATAATTAGCTAAAGCGGCCGTGCAATGCTAACCGTTTTTACGAACGAAAAGATTTGTGAATTTGCACCGTCTTTTCTCCGGTCGTTTCCCGTGACACCTCGGGAAATGAGAGTCGTCAATCCGTAAGTGCCCTTACATTTCAAGCAAGCATTGAGTGCTACCATTATCTCACCCTCAAATTAAGAAGATAAAGAAGACTCGGTTATTGGTCAATCCCTTATAGTGGGTATGAACTACTCTTGAAGGCAAACAAAGAAACAGAGAGGCAAACAAAAGTTTACCGCATACGCATGATTATGGTTGTTGTCGCAAATGTATCACATGCCTACCTTTGCGTCATACAGTGCAATTGCAACAACTAGGGGTCGTAGTTTGAGAAGAAGCAGGGAGTACGAGCTTTCATCCTATGGGCAGCCCAATATTGTCGAAAACATGCGCACAAAGAAAGAAACAATAGAGAAAGGACCAGCGCTCATGTAGCAGACGGAAGCTTGTCCCGTCTATTTCGTTCCTTTCTTTCAGTGCATGTTTTCCACAATCTTGCGCTGCCAATATGAACCCGATATGCAGCAAGCCGACTATAGCCCGCCCTTCCACCTTTAGGGCTACGAGCTTCAGGCTGAAAGGAACTGCAGATTCTACGAAAATTTGTTGAAAGAAGCCTTTGAAGGTGCCCTGCAGAAAAGTTTCATGAAAACGGTTCCTTGTATTTGTGTGTCTCTGTCACCTCGCCAGTGCGGCGCATAGAGTTCTACTCGGGAATGGTTCCGACGCAGAACTTACAGCGTCCGTAATACTCGGCCATCAATGTGCGACTCAGCTTGCTTCCTTCCTTCCTTGCTTCCTTCCTTGCTTTCTTCCTTCCTTCCTCTCTTTATTTCGTTTCCTTTCTTTCTATTTTTTTTTAAATTCGCTTTTTCGCCACCACGCTTGTCCTCATGTTCAAGGAAACCTACCTAGGTGGTTTGCGCCTTCAATGACGCAGTTGTCTGCTCCTGCTGACACAGCTTTACTGAGGCAAAAATTCTCGATTACAGAAACCCTGCAAGGGGCAAACGCACCTGTTACAGCAATTGTTCACGAATTACTGACGACAGTTATAGATTTGTGATTACTGTTTAACAGCTTGAATAGGCTCGTTAGATGTGCGCTAGTTAAGGGGGGAAAGTCACTCATATATAGTCTGCGATATAGGCGGCTCTACGATATTAGTTGAGCTGAGGCCCGGGGCGACGTAGAAATTCCATTCCTTTTTTTTCCTTTTCGCGCTTCGTCAGTTGCCCGAGCGGCGCTCCGATTTCATTATCACTTCTATCGGACGGTAGTTAGCGACGATCGAGCAACAAGAAAGGCATAGAATGGAGCTGAAGTAATCGTTTCATTATACAAGTCCAGGTATCGCGTGCAGAGCTAACAACAACCACCCACCGTGATAGCCTAGTGGCTATGGCATGGCGCTGCTGAGCGCGAGGTCGCGGGTTCAATCCCGATCGCGACGGCCGCATTCCGATGGGGGCAGAACGCAAGAACGCTCGTTGACCGTGAATTGTGCGCGCGTTAATGAACCCCAGGTGGTCAAAATTAATCCGGAGCCCCCTCCCGACTACGGCGTGCCTCATAATCAGATCATGGTTTTGTCGCGTATAACCGCAAAATTTATATACATTTTACAAATTACAACAAAAGGGTCAGTATATAACGTAGTGATTCATTTCGCTCGATCGTAGTGCTTTATTCTCATCAACCGTTCATGTCCAGCTGATCCCGGTGGTATCGTGGGTGGAGCGCGGCTCAGATCTCTATTAAAAACCGGAAAGAAAGAACAACTCAGTTTCGCCCGAAAGGAGAAGCGTTGATTGCGATAGAAAATTATTAGACAGCTTACGAAGTGTGCAAGCTTAGTAGTGTCGTCGAGGCCCGTATTCGCAAAAGGATCTTACGCTAAAAGCGTTCATGCCAGCCAATAGTGACGTAGGACATATTATTAGCGAAGGTGGTCAGCCAATGAAAAACAGCACTTACGAACGAAAAGCTTTGCGAGTTCGGCCTCAGGGGCATAGGTTGCTGTAAACATTCGCTAACCAACTATATTAACAAGCACGCTGTCACGCGCGTACCGGCAAACGCGTACACGTCTTAGTCGACGACCGCCGGCACTCGCCCTCAGAACGCTGACGTGATGGAGAGCGGCAGCAGCGGCGAGCGAATTCGCCTTCGCGCTGCGTCTCTCCACAATGCGAACACAGCGCAGATTGCCTCCAAGATAGGGCGCGGCGCCCGCGCTGAGCCGCCGCAGCCGGAGAGGAAGAGGAAGATGCTCAGTAAACTGCCCCCTCCTCCCCTCTCCCTCCCCCTGTCGTAGCGCGCATACACCCTGCTCTGCCTCGGAGCTTCAGTTCTGGAATATAGCCAAAATGAGGTGTTTGACCCTCTGTGTTATATTATTCAAGCTACAACACGGTTGCCATGTTCATCACAGCTTTATTTGCTATCTTTGTGGTATTGCTCAATTTCTTTCATCCTAAATAGTTCAGGGAAACTTCTTTTTATTAGGTATAATCATTGTTTCATCTGACTCGAATTGTTCCCAAAAATTTTCAAATGAACTAATTATCAATTCGTTTCTACAAATATCCCTACGTTCCAACCCTCCAATTCTTGATCCATCCCGCGCTGTGGGTATGTCCCATGTCATGAAGGCTCATCATCATCATCACCATCGTAACATTGCCCCAGCTTAATTTCAGCCAACTGAACATCCCGTATTCACAAAGCACTTCGTGGGCTGAAAATTTTCGAAAGAATAGATGCCCACTCATTGCAATTGGGAATATATTTGTGAAGGCTGCCGGACAATGACAAGCAGCTCCTAATAAGAAACTTCTTTGTGGAATTGGTGACAGGTGCATTGCACGCATCTGTTGCAGTTATCATCATCATGTTTAGGATTATCATCATTAATTCATTAAAAGATGAAGGCTCCAGTGGACTCTACTCAGGATTCCGTCCAAGGTATGCGAAATGTGCTCAGCCGTGCTGTCCTCGAAAATTTGACCGTTGCGTCGTCATGTTTGTCATGCCGTTATCCGTGTTTTTACACCATTGTCGTCGTCCTACTCATCGTTATTGTCAGTGATTCAGTTATGTCATCGTCTCGCCATTGTTATTATGCCACTGTCATTATCATGACGTCGTTGTTGCAGGTATTGAAGCTGTCGAGCCATTATCGTAGTTCTCGTTGACATTTCTGTCCGGTTTAGCTGCCCCTATTTTGGTGAGCTCTAGGTTAACTATATACAGAAAAAAAAGATTGATTGCCCAACTTGCGGAGTATTCGCAAGAACGTTCTTTCGATTGGTTACCATCCTTGGCTAATATTGTCACGTGGTAGTGACTGTGCTGAACAAAGTAGCAAAACTGTAAATGATGAAACTAAATCTTTATTGGGTGAACTTGTGCCCTCAAAAGCAAGTTACGCTTGAAGCACAGCGATAGCGGCGAGCACAGTCGGCGATGGTTGGAAATCTTATCAGTGGGTCAAGCGCATCAGCTTTTATACATCAGTCGTCGAATGTTCCAGAGTAATCGCTGGGATCCGCGTGTCTTCCACAATGTTCGACACTATTCGCGTCGCGCACACAAGCAATCAGATTACACAAGGTTTGGTGACCAAGACAGAGGATGGAACCATCGATAACATTCCAGAAACTTCCGATACATGCAGGTGCGTCCTGCGCTGTGCGATAACATTTGTTAGGCGGCGAAACGTGGTCGCCCGATAAACAAGTACACGCGTAAACATGTTCACTGCGACTATAGGACGGTTTTTAACGCGATAGCGTTAAGGAGCTCGTGTCGCAGAAAAGCCGGTGTCGTCGGCGTCGGCGTCGGCGGCGTTGACCGTGAGCGATAAATCACGGCAGGCGCTTCATAAATAAAAAGCAACTTCCAAGATTGGCCTGGTGGGAATCGAACCCGGGTCTCCGGAGTGTGAGACGGAGACGCTACCACTCAGCCACGAGTTCGATGCTTCCAAGCGGTGCAAACGCGCCTCTAGTGAATGCGGTGTTGCCTTCGAAACGAGCCGTGGAAAGTTATACTGCGGTGTATATCGGTAATTATGAACATGTAACGTACAGAAGTCACAATTACACGAGTTGCGAAGTGCGTTTCCGCTGAATTTCTTCTGCGCTTTCCGCACACGCAGAGCCATCTTGCGGCAAACACAGAAGACCCCCTCCTCTCAATGTACGGCGCTGCCCCGACAGGAGGCGCGCCGCGCGCGCATTGGGACCGCTGCCAGGCGCGTCGCGGGACTCCCTCTCCCCTGACGACGCTTCGCCGTGCTTCCGGTTTAGATTACTATCTATCTCTCTGCGCGTGCCGATCACGACGTTTGGCTGGCGTAAACCGTTTCCCCTCCGAGACACCGAGTTCTTTGGTTCGTTTCTTTCGCTCAGGCGCACGTTTCGTTGCCGCGGCGAACGCTCCGTTGCTCGACGCTCACCGCGTGATAGGTGGGCGCTAAGTCCGATGCGGGGCGCATCGTAAGTGATCGCTGTGCCATAGCGCATTGTCTTATACCCCTTGGCGGGTCGACGGGAACGCTGTCGCGTCCCACTCTTGAAGGCGAAGCTTAAGTGTCCTCCAATTTTTTCTTCTTACGAACTTAGCCCAACAGTTTCCTTAAAACACCGTATCTGAAACCGCGGCCGTTGCACGTGTGAGAGAAGTTTCAACAATACCTAATTTTGGGCGAGTTGGTTCATCTTTACGGTTTTCATAAAAGCGCTAAAGACGAATACGAAATCGAAGGAATACATACGACGGGATTGGCGTTAATTCCAACTGGCGTTTATTACAAACGGTCATCTATTTATGCTCTGCGCATCATGTTATCATGCACTCTTTGTCATACACATAAAGATTGAAATGAATCATATCATATACACGATTGTAGGGTCAATCAGTTCAATTGTCTAGATATCTCGAAAGAAACGACACTTCTTTTTCTTGCAAAACCAAAGATGTACAGCTGACACAGCTGTCGCCTGCTTTCCTTATAAAATATGCCTCAACTATTTCTCTTTATGTTTTTGTGTTTCCTTTCCTCAGGAAGGTTACGTCACCAAACACGGGTGTGCATGCGCACTTTTTGCAGTGCTCAGCCAAGTGACTCCCGTATCCTTTTCTAACATCATTGTTGTGCTGTCTAGCCCTGTCATTGAAGCACTGGCCGGTTTGTGCGATATAAACTCGTCCACAATCTAAGGGTATTTGTGACACAACATCTGAAGTGCATTCGGTGTAATTGGTCTGGTGATTACTCTGACATCGCATGCGTTTCTGGTGCTTTGCCAGGCGCTGCCAGGCGCTTCGAGGTGCTGAAAAAAAAATTAGATTGACATTGTGTCGGTTTGCCACCTTTTTCAAATTATGTGAAACTTTATGGAGGTATGGGATTACAGGTACAGCTCTTTTGTCGTGATCTATGGTTGGGCACTCCCTTCCCCCTTTTAATTTTTGAAGCAATGCTTCAGACAGATGAAATGACAGACACTGGAAAACCAGCAAGCTTCAATTGGTCTACTTGGCTAGACATACTATGCTATGAAGCGACTACTAGTCGAAGATCCCTTCATGATGAGGTGCTCTGATGACGTTATCTGAGAGAGCAAGATGGTCTGGGATCTGTGGCCACAGCTTTCTCACCCGACGTTGAAGATTTATACTATTCTGTGACGCGAGAAGGATTTCTATGTGCTGTTCGTGAAAAAAATTGATGAAATGGGTGAACTGAAATTCCAGAACTTAGTATGCATGATCCGCGGCCGTTGCACGTGTGAGAGAAACCTTCTTTTAACCTTTTTTAAATTTTTTAACCTTGTTAGGATTTTACTTGGATTCGACTGCAATTAGTCGCAATGGCTGTTTTACATTCAACGCACAGGAATCTGTATTGGGTCGTCAATAGCTCCAATATTATGTGATAATTTTTAGCGCCCTTTGACAACCGCGTTAAGGCGAAATTAACTGGGAAATCAATCATTGGTGTATTTAGGTATGTCGACGACTATCTGATAGTCACCCGCCGTGGTTGCTCAGTGGCTATGGTGTTGGGCTGCTGAGCACGAGGTCGCGGGATCGAATCCCGGCCACGGCGGCCGCATTTCGATGGGGGCGAAATGCGAAAACACCCGTGTGCTTAGATTTAGGTGCACGTTAAAGAACCCCAGGTGGTCAAAATTTCCGGAGTCCGCCACTACGGCGTGCCTCATAATCAGAAAGTGGTTTTGGCACGTAAAACCCGAAATATTATTATTATCTGATAGTCCTTAACAATTCATTAGTCCTGTGTCTTGACGATGCTGTAGCAGATTGTTTAAAAATGTTCACGAAATTTTTCCAGGGGCTCAAGTTCACTTTTGAACTGCCTAATGACAACTGTATTCGATTTCTAGATCTTAAAAGTTTATGTTCCTCAGATGACCCTGTATCTGGAGAAATAATCCAAGATCAAAGAAAAGTGTTTTGCCTTGCGATTGCGCCCATTCGAAATTGATAAAGAGGGGCATAGCCGCCACATGCCTTTAGTGTTCTTTGCAAAATTCATGTGTTCACCAAATTGATAATAGTATGTCTATCCAAGTAGACAGATTGAAACTTGCTGGCTTTCCAGTGTCTCTCACTTCATCTGTCTGTGAAACATTGCTTCAAAAATTAAAACAGGGAAGAAAGTGCCGAACTAAAATCAGGGCAAAAGACCTGTACATATAATCCCATACCTCGATAAAGTTATATCATTAGAAGCCAACAAACACTGACACCAGGGACAACATAGGGGAAATTACTTGTGCTTAATAAATAAAACAAAGAAACGCTAAATTAATGGAAATTAAAGTCAATGAAAAAACAACTTGCCGCAGGTGGGAACAGAACCCACAACCTTCGCATTTCGCGGCTAACACTCTCAGGCTTATACTAGGACACATAAATACCCAAGAAAGTGGATGGGAAAACAGCGCCGCGGTAGCTCAATTGGTAGAGCATCGCACGCGAAATGCGAAAGTTGTGGGTCCGGTTCCCACCTCCGGCAAGTTGTTTTTTCATCCACTTATTCTTCATTAATTATCGTTTCATTATTTCATTTATTAAGCACAAGTAATTTCCTCTATGTTGTCCTTGGGGTCAGTGTTTGTTGGCTTCTTATGATATGACTAATAAAAATAGGGCCCCTCGGTTAACCTCCTTTCTTCTCGTTCATACCTCCATAGAGTTTCACGTAATTTGCAAAAGGTGGCAAACCGACACAATGTCAATCTAGTTTTTTTTCAGCACCTGGCAAATCGTCAGCAGTGTGTAACCTTCAAAACAAGAAGCACCAGAAACGCATGCGATGTCACACTAATCACCGGACCAATTACACCGAATGCACTTCAGATGTTGTGTATCAAATACCCTTAGATTGTGGACGCGTTTATATCGCACAAACCGGCCAGTGCTCCAATGACAGGGCTAGACAGCACAACAATGATGTTAGAAAAGGATACGGGAGTCACTTGGCTGAGCACTGCAAAAAGTGCGCATGCACACCCGTGTTTGGTGACGCAACCTTCCTGAGGAAAGGAAACACAAAAACATAAAGAGAAATAGTTGAGGCATATTTTTTAAGGAAAGCAGGCGACAGCTGTGTCAGCTGTACATCTTTGGTTTTGCAAGAAAAAGAAGTGTCGTTTCTTTCGAGATATCTAGACAATTGAGCTGATTGACCCTACAATCGTGTTTATGATATGATTCATTTCGATCTTTGTGTGTATGAAAATGAGTGCATGATGTACATGATGCGCAGAGCATAAATAGATGACCGTTTGTAATAAACGCCAAATGGAAGTAGCGACAGTCCTGTCGTATGTGTTCGTTCGAGTTCGTCTTTGTCTTTAGCGCTTTTGTATGAAAACTGTCGAGAGAAGTTTGTTTCGACCACACGCGTTACATGCATGCGTGCTCTCCTGCGGAGAAGTTGCGCGATTCTCGCACCAACGTCGAGTTATCCGCTCTTAAAATGAGCCGCTAAATTCATCCAAGTTTCAGTTCACAGTTTCTTAAAAGCCCTTCTCTAGCATCTAGGCGCAATCGTAACTGGAACACTGAAGTACCTATCAGCAAATTTTGGGGACCGATATCTCAAAAGTATCCCGAAGTGGTGCAAGTGAGGGTTTCTACTAAGCCCAAAGAACCTGTCTATACACTGCTCGGCTGCTCGGCTTCAATTTTGCAATTGACACATGTTTCCGACTGCTAATAATTAAAACCTAGTTAGTAATATTTTTTTAAATTCGCTACGTGGACATTGTGATTGATCGCGGGGACAATTTACGCCTCTTCCAGAAATGCACTTGAGAGAGCAAAACATCGTTGTGTGTCACAGGCGATAAAAAAGAACATTCCTTCGAACTAAAGGAAAAAGGAAGAAAAGCACGGGTGGCATACGGCTAAGCCGTTGTTACCAGCCGCTTTCACGCGCCAAGGTATTCGCTGTAATGCAATAATTTATGCTCGTAAGCCACAGCCTTCACCGAAAGTGCTCCTGAATTCTGTTGCCATTTGCGCGGAACGCTTTTTTGCTCGTTCGCACATGAAAGGATTTTGCTGCGTAGTCCCTCGCTTATGGACAGCACCTGAGTAGCGAAGCGAGGACGAAGAAGCACTGACGGCGCGAGGCACTTGCCGCCCCCTGCAGCCGGGCCCTCCCACCAGATGCGCCGGGCGGATCGCAGCAGCATGGCCACCGGTCGTTCGCCAGCGCTGGAGCGCATCTGCAAGGAGCTGGAAGACATCCGCCGCGACCCCCCGGCCAACTGCACGGCGGGTCCGGTAGACCCCACGGACCTGTTCAAGTGGCAGGCCACCATCCAGGGGCCCGCGGGAAGTCCGTTCGAAGGGGGCACCTTCAAGCTGTGCATCATCTTCCCCGCCGATTACCCATTTCGGCCGCCTCAGGTAACGGTTTGCTATGGCGTCTCGGGGCAGCTTGGGGAGACGTCGCGATAACGTCGCGCTTGATGAGCGTCTAGAGGAATAGCGCCCGCAGGAATGGGGATAGAAGAAGACGAGGAAAGACGCTGACAACGCTGCGTGTCTTTTTTTTTATTTTGTGTCTTCTTTCGTCGCTGTATACCTGTGTGCGCTATTCCTCTATACAGTCGCGAACTATACCAGTAAGGCCACCACGTCACACTGGTTGACACCCATTCGGCTTTTTCTTTATAAATTCGAAGCGCACATCAGAAAGCGAGGTCTTACGGCTGCGGGAGATCGAGTTATCCGATACATTTGGATCAACTAGGTGACTTGGGAAACGCGGTCTGGCGCGACTGAGGGAAGGGGGGAGGGGGGAGGGGGGGTCAGCCACGATTAACCAACATTCATTAGCGTGGGGGCCGAGTATACAGACTCACCAGCCTGCTGATTCGGAATTGCGCTCATAAACTGCTGAATCCTTATTTTATTAGAAGAACCATTTTCGCTCATCAGCAGTGTGTTCTTGCTCATCAGTGTACATCGTTCACCACTCGTGCCACTGTCAGTCGTCTGAATGTGCTACTATGGATGCTTTGTCGTCAAACGATGCCGCTTTATGATATGCAGCGTTACGAAAAAAAAATCTTGCTGAAGGAACTACTTTGGTCAAAAGGGCCACCAAATTCATTATTTTCATACTTCTATATTTTAGAAACATTAAAGCGACTGTTTTAAGTTTCGATACAGCCACGTTACATCTGAACTTTGTCATTGACCGCAACACCGTACTTCATACTACTGTACGTCATGCATTTTCCTGGCACTCCTTGGACATTCTTGCACGAAAAAAACAACAACCATATAATATCATTATTATTAACCAAACATGCAATCATGACACTTTTTCTTTGCACTGAAACGAAAGTGAACATGGCAGACGGAGCAGCTATATACCGAGAGTATTTCTTATGTTGGACGCTCTTAAAGCCACAAAATTTACTCAAATTACGTCACTACAGATGAATTATCTGCCCGGACGCATATTATTTGCAATAAATAGTAAAGCCATTTATTCACTCATCAAATTACATACATGATTAATTCGGGGAAAATAAGACATCCACTGAATTGTAGCACCGCCGCCTTTCTGGGGCAGACGCTCTACCATCTGAGCTAACCAGGCGGTTAGGGGGTGGTAGGGCGAAGTCTAATTTCTCAACAATTCGAAGCAAAGGCAAGAGTTTGACGTAATAGTTCTGAGGAAATCTGCAAGGTGGAGAGAAGTAATTAATCATTAATTACTTCTCTCCACCTTGCGGGTTTTAGCAGAACTATTACGTATATACATGATATTAGCTTCGTAATTACAAATTTCACGGCACACGGATAGTGGAAAGGAGAAAGCAATCTTCATAAAAGTATTGTTACGCGTTTTTGCGTTTCGACGGGGCCACGAACGTCGGAATGACTAGCGTCACCTTATTCGTTCAATTTACCCGATTACACAAGCGGCACCGCGGAGTGCGTGTCTCGGTCTAACCAGCTGTGCGGCGTAAAAAGCGCGGCATAAAATGCAGCTGCCACCGCACTTTCTACTCCCGACGAGCCGATTGCGATTGGCGTTTTGCGCAACTCCGCATTGCACGCATAGTCACTTCGGCGGCAGGGGCGCGATAAACCGTTTGTCGCGTGGTATGGCGAAACCTTACTTTACGCCGCCATTACTATACGTCGTAGGGGAGTTGCACCGCGAGCCGCAGTGCGCCGTGCACCGTGCGTAATTAGGCCAATTTAATGAACGAATAATTTGACAGAATAATTTCGGTTTCGTGGCCATACTTAAATGCGCGAACTCGGACCTTCACTTCTACGACGACTGCCATCAAATTTTCATTTTAAACGTGGGCGGCAAACTGGGTAATCAGTAAGTTAATTAGTGAATGGATTGATATGGTGCTTATTGCAAGTGACGACCGCATGAGTGGATAATTCATTTGCATAGAGACGTAATTCAAATGAATTTTGTATTTTTTTTAGGTGTTCGGCATGAAAAAGCACACTCTGTGTATCATGAATCTGCTTAGATCCCGCGCTGTATATAGGAAAGGCAGCATTGTTTCTTTCTGTAAAACGAAATCAATTATGAAAATGTTACCTTTGCAACGATGACTTCACAGCAACCACTCTCTCTATACTGCTTTTATGCTATTTAAGGAAGGTGCAATTTCTAGTTGTCTAACCTTTGCGTTGTATCTTTAATAGGAATACTAGTTTGCTAGCATAAATTGCCACTGAATGTATTTTGCGCAAAATATGGCAGCGTCGTATTTGCCTTACTCAAAGGAGCCTAAAGTATGCGCGCATATCGCAGAAACGTTAGTGTAAAGAAATGGATTCTTGCTTCAAGGCTAAAGCATGCGAGGTAATAAAGGCCGCTATAATGCGAACAGTAGCTACGCGGCTTCGTGGGGAGGGGGGGGGGGGGGGCTTGTTCACAGTATCTAGATGGAAGCACGTTCGCTGTTCTTTCGCCCCCTAATTTTGATCCTAGCTCACGCCCCCGTGATGACAGAAAATAAATATAAGTATTGAGTTTAACGCCCCAAAACAACTCGCAGGCTATGAGAAACGCCATGCTCGGGGCTCCGATAAACGTGCATCTAAACCTAAACACACGAGAGTTTCGTCACCCCGATCCCACAAGAATGTCACAGATCGAACCTGCTACTACGTTCGTAACAGCAAGACGCCATAACCGCTGAATCGTCGCGGCGGGTACGTGATAAGACTGCGAAAACAAATGCATTTCCCGTTTAGAGCCGCCAGCGGCAAAAAAAAAAAAAAAAAACGTTATCGTGTTGAAGCTGCCGAAAGTTTTGGTACTGTAATTTCCGTCATTTCAAGCGCTGAAAAGTAGCCTGGAAATATTAAATTGACAAGAAACTGACCTAAGCATCCCAGAGATTGAGGAAAACAAATAATGAATGTTTAAGTGCGTGTAACCAACTAGCCTCACAGCAAATATGTTATTGTTATGTGGTCATGTTACCTGGAATTACAATTACAAAATACGGTACACATACAGTTAACTTACCCTTTGCAACAAAACTTGATCTAGTTGATCTGTAGACCCATCACATCATTCTTCAATGGTGGGCGCGCCTCACGTGATTAAAAATTGGAGGACGCTTAAGCTTCGCCTTCAAGAGTTGGACGCGACAGCGTTCCCGTCGACCCGCCAAGGGGTATAAGACAATGCGCTACGCACAGCAATCACTTACGATGCGCCCCGCATCGGACTTAGCGCCCACCTATCACGCGGTGAACGTCGAGCAACGCAGCGTTCGGCGCGACAACGAAACGTGCGCCTGAGCGAACGAAACGAACCAAAGAACTCGGTGTCTCGGAGGGAAAACGATCTACGCGAACGATCACGCCAAACGTCGTGATCGGCACGGGCAGAGAGATAGTAATCTAAACCGGAAGCACGGCGAAGCGTCGTCAGGGGAGAGGGAGTCCCGCGACGCGCCTGGCAGCGGTCCCAATGCGCGCGCGGCGCGCCTCCTGTCGGGGCAGCGCCGTACATTGAGAGGAGGGGGTCTTCTGTGTTTGCCGCAAGATGGCTCTGCGTGTGCGGAAAGCGCAAAAGAAATGCAGCGGAAACGCACTTCGCAACTCGTGTAATTGTGACTTCTGTACGTTACATGTTCATAATTACCGATATACACCGCAGTATAACTTTCCACGGCTGGTTTCGAAGGCAACACCGCATTCACTAGAGGCGCGTTTGCACCGCTTGGAAGCATCGAACTCGTGGCTGAGTGGTAGCGTCTCTGTCTCACACTCCGGAGACCTGGGTTCGATTCCCACCGGGCCAATCTTGGAAGTTGCTTTTTATTTATGAAGAGCCTGCCGTGATTTATCGCTCACGGTCAACGCCGCCGACGCCGACACCCGACGCCGACGACACCGGCTTTTCTGCGACACGAGCTCCTTAACGCTATCGCGTTAAAATGTTCGCCTATAGTTATCGGTAGGGGTGTGCGAATATTCTAAACTTTAGAATAACGAATTGAATATTGTCCTATTGTACATTGAATGTAATAATCACTATTTGATTCGGTACTAGAAACTCCGAATAAGTTTCGAATAGATTTCGTATACTTCAAAGGTTCTACTGTACCAATCAAACATGAATGTTAAGCGAAAAATGTGATAACTTTCATCCCATCCACGCTGAACATAAGGTATACTGAAGCACGCTGCGTCGCTCAAGCAACCAGACTTTTCTGACTAAACACGGTACCTGTAAACAAAAATTTTCAGATACAGCATTCGGCGGCAGTTGGCATTGTCTGTCATCACATTAAATATGAACACATTTCATTGAAATATACTTGATCGAGTAGGGGCACCATCTGCTGCGGCCATATATGAACTATAGAGAAAACCATGTTTTCTTTTGTTCGTTTTTTCTCTCTGCCATTGGTGCAGATGGCTGACTTCTCCGATTTGTGTGCTAAGTTCACAGATATTCATTAGCCACCAAGGCTGCCTTTCTAATCGTTGTATGATAATGCTTGACTGTACACGCTGAACAGCCCCGAGTTTACCAAGAAAACTGCTTAGTTGCTGTTAATGTTCCCTTTGTTGTTTTAATAAAGTATCCTGTTTAATGTGGAGCGTAATTACAAACTTTATAATGTTGTGAATACCAGGATGTGAAGAATATTTTATTAATGGTGAGAAGTCGGTGCCTTATTAAGGAAACTATTAAAAAATATTCGATATTCAGTTTGCTTTTGCGCTATTCGATTTGGAGCACGCCTCTGCGGCGTATCATAAAAAGCCTGCTGTCCAGTTCTAGGATGTAGAAAAAAAAAACAGGAAACTTCAGCAATTCCCCAAGCTGTGAACTCGTTTACTGCGACAGCACTAGGTTCTCACTGAGGACCCCGCCATCGTCTCACGA
The DNA here is from genome assembly GCF_038994185.2 of Dermacentor albipictus. NCBI lineage: Eukaryota > Metazoa > Arthropoda > Arachnida > Ixodida > Ixodidae > Dermacentor > Dermacentor albipictus. Next base: position 69,479,598 of record NC_091821.1, on the reverse strand, counting down.
ACAACTTTCTTTTGCCACGTGTTGCCCATTGTGGCCTCTGAGATAGTCGCAGCACAGAGGCCACCACTCTCTAGGTGCGTGTGGCGCGCAAAACCCCGCGCAAATTTCCAACCACGAGCGCTGCGCGATAGCTCAGTGGTCAGCGCGATAGCTCAGTGGTCAGCGCGTCATGTTTCCAACTGCACATTGCGCCATTCGGCCGAATCCGAAAAATTGCTGATAACTATAATGTGAGGGGGCACTGACGGGTCATGAGGCATGCAAACAACATTTTCATAAGGTTTAATTATCGGGATTTGGGCTCATTTCGCTGGCGGTGAAGGGCAAAGTCTCGTTTTCCTTCTTCACTTGAGGATAAGGAGGTGGCCTGACGTCGACGAAAACGGCGTAATGCAAAGGGCGGACAGATTCCAACTCTGTTTCGAGCTCTTTACTGCTGTCGCAGTAATAATGCCCCAGCACGACACCATTAAGTATAAATTTCCGCTCTCACAAAACTACCAAAGCTATCAGAGCAACTTGACACTTCAACTTCGAGCAGGACAGCAACTAACACTGATATTCTCGACACTCAAGTTAAAATCTGGGGTTGTACGTGCCAAAACTATGATTTCATTTTGAGGGGCGCAGTAGTAGGCGCGGCACTCCACGTTTCTGTTTATTTTATTTTTTTTTACATCTGTGGGGCTTTTTTAACGCGCACCCAATGCTCGGTACACGAGCGTTTTTGCATTCGAGCCCAATAGCGCTACGTCATAGCCACTGAGCTGTCCCGGCGGGTATATTCTCGGCATCGCATTGTTCTTGTGTTCAATGCAGCTAAAATAATTTCTTGTTGCTAGTCGAAAAGAGTTTCAGCTTGCTTTGTGCAATAATTCGATATCTTCGCTATCAGGGAGAATACGACAAAATTCTAATGAAACATCGTGCAGCGATATTGCGTTTCAAACTGCACAAGTGGAGCATTCAGAAGCATCGCCGTCTGCTATCTCCTTCGCCACAGAAGTATGGCCCTTTGCATAGGCGTGTCATCCCCGCTCATTTCCGCGGGCAGGTTCTGCAGTCGAACGAAAACGTACACACGTCTTCGCCGTGCTCGAAGAAATTTGGTTCAACTTGCGCAGTGGTGAGCAGACAGTGTTACAATGAACGCATTACTGCGGCTGGATTATTCGAATAAAGTAAGTGCCCACATCATCTCGGTAGCGATTTGTTTGGATATTTGGACAAAGTAATGTGAGGATGTTTAGGGCACCTATATTACATATCACTGTGCAACGATCGTGCTTATTGACTCTTCTCTGGAGAATCCATTAATCTTTTTTTATTTCTCGATCTGCATTTGTTTATAATGATAACGGGTCCATCTATCGAATAACTATACCAAGTTATGCAAAGTACTCGTGTGTGATCAAAATTTTTCGTCAACTATAAAAAGAGAGAAGCAAAAGGAAACATTCTCGCTTTATAATCTCGCAACCAAACACAAGCAAAATCCGTTGGCAGTCGCTTGATCTTGGCATGAAATTGTCTTTCCCGCGCAACTAACATATCGAAGAGTGCGAGTGACGTTCTGCAAGCAGGAAGGAAATCTGGTGTTTTATGTTTGTCAATGTGCATGGCGTACGTGCACAATGAGATACAAGGTTGTGTACTCTGCTTTATGACGTCATGCTATTTGGACCGAAATTTCCACTTTCGATCCCGATGTGACGAAAACGGTGCCGTCAAAATCACTGTGGCTTACTCGGGAACATCCCCATCAGATTCTATGGCAGTCAGGCAAGGTAGCATGACGTCATGGATCGAAATGCACAGGCCTTATGTTATCTAGGAGGCGCTGAACCAGTCCCCACTAGCTTTTTTTCTTCCATCTTTTAGCTCATTCGGGCGTATTGTTGCACATTTGGTTTGGCCGCCTAAATCCACCCTAAGAAAGCAGTGGCTAGGAACGTGGGCGGCAGCTCCCGCTTGGCTCTCTATCACCCACTGCAGGAGTATTTAGATTAGTAGATTACAGAGCAATGATGCGCGCAACCACTGCCGTTATAGAACCGTCTTTACCGGAGGCAGTCCTTATAATTGTCTCTCATCCTAGCTACCCCTACATCGGCTCCTAAACGCGTAGGCATGCGCCATACGTCGTGAGAGTTCAGAAATAAGTTTTGTCAATTCATCAACCCACGCGCGGCTGCTTAAATTGTTTACGGCCATGAGCCTCCCCATTATTATCAGTAATCGGAGCACCTTAAATGGTAAACTGTGCAGTGCAACACAGAAAATAGAGCTGCTGATATATTGGAAAAAAGAAAAGGAATAACAGAAGCACTTTGAAAAGATAGTAAGCAGTAAAAGCAATAAAACAAATAGGGTACAGCGTGATCACTACCAGTTTGAGTGCACGCGATGAGACGTTCTCAGAAGGTTCAGTGACCTCTCCGTCTAGTCTGTAGGTACAATGGCGTATGCTGAGCCGAACAGCCATGGGCCTGCCCCTTGTCCTAAAGTCTGACACTGCCGAGATTTTCGCAGTTGTCTTAAAGGGCACATTGTTCATTTCAATGTAGATTAAGGTTTAGAATTTGTTTCTTGCTGAGTGGCTGCGGAAATCTCGGCACGTCAGGCCGATATCTAGGATGTTCTCCTTATATACTTGCTATTTTTTTTCGTTTCCTTTTCTGCTTTGCAGGTGAAATTCCTGACCAAGATCTATCACCCTAACATCGGCTGGAACGGCAACATTTGCCTGAATGTGCTCGCGTCGCAGTGGACGCCGGCTTTGTCCATCGCGAAGGTTCTCATCTCCATTTGCTGGCTGATGCGCAACCCGAATGCCAGTGACCCGCTCGTAAACAGCGTGGCTACTCTCTACCGAAACAATCGCGTCCAATACGACATCACGGCGCGCGAGTGGACCGAGATGCACGCCTCGAAGAAATGACGGACATCTGCCCCCTTCCATGGCCTTGTCCTCTGAGCCATGCCCCGGTGTCGCATGGAGCCTTTTAAACACCCCCTTTTCCTTTCTCCTCACAGCCAGACACTTCAGCATAAACAAACTTTCAGCTGTCATATTTGCAATTATATTCATTCCTGTAGTTAGTGCACATACACACATACACTTATATATATATATATATATATATATATATATATATATATATATATATATATATATATATATATAGATAGATAGATAAATATATATCATCAGCCTGGTTACGCCCACTGCAGGGCAAAGGCCCCTCCGATACTTCACCAACTGCCCCGGTCATGTACTAATTGTGGTGATGTTGTCCGTGCAAACTTCCTAATGTCAACCGCCCACCCTAACTTTCTGCCGCCCCTTGCTACGCTTCTCTTCCCTTGGAATCCAGTCCGTAACCCTCAATGACCATCGGTTATCTTCCCTCCTCATTACATGTCCTGCCCATGCCCATTTCTTTTTCTTGATTTCAACTAAGATGTCATTAACCCGCGTTTGTTCCCTCACCCAATCTGCTCTTTTCTTATCCCTTAACGTTACACCCATCATTTTTCTTTCCATAGCTCGTTGCGTCGTCCTCAATTTAAGCAGAACCCTTTTCATAACCCTCCAGGTTTCTGCCCTATACTGGTAAGAGACAGCTATTATACACTTTCCTCTTGAGGGATAGTGGCAACCTGCTGTTCATGATTTGAGAATGCCTGCCAAACGCACCCCAGCCCATTCTTATTCTTCTGATTATTTCAGTCTCATGATCGGGATCCGTGGTCACTACCTGCCCTAAGTACATGTATTCCCTTACCACTTCCAGTGCCTCGCTACCTATCGTAAACTGCTGTTCTCTTCCGAGATTGTTAAACATTACTTTAGTTTTCTGCATAATAATTTTTAGACCCACCCTTCCACTTTGCCTCTCCAGGTCAGGGAGCATGCATTGCAATTGGTCTCCTGAGTTACTACGCAAGGCAATATCATCAGCAAATCGCAAGTTACTAAGGTATTCTCCATTAACTTTTATCCCCAATTCTTCCCACTCCAGGTCTCTGAATACCTCCTGTAAACACGCTGTGAATAGCATTGGAGAGATCGTATCTCCCTGTCTGACGCCTGTCTTTATTGGGATTTTGCTGCTTCCTTTATGGAGGACTACGGTGGCTGTGGAGCCGCTATAGATATCTTTCAGTATTTTTATATATGGCTCGTCTACACCCTGATTCCGTAATGGCTCCATGGCTGTTGAGGTTTCGACTGAATCAAACGCTTTCTCGTAATCAATGAAAGCTATATATAAGGGTTGGTTATGTTCAGCACATTTCTGTATCACATGATTGATAGTGTGAATAGGTCTATTGTTGAGTAGGCTTTACGGAATCCTGCCTGGTCCTCTGGTTGACAGAAGTCTAAGGTGTTCCTGATTCTGTTTCGATTACCTTGGTAAATACTTTGTAGGCAATGGAGAGCAAGCCACACAGCCTCACAGGCCTCACAGCACACATATAATACACATATACGCTTCAAGAATTATGCCTTAAGGGCAAGCCTTCATCGCAATAAAAAAAAAAGACAGCAAGCTGATCGTTCTACAATTTTTCAAGTCTTTGGCGTCCCCTTTCTTATGGATTAGGATTATGTTAGCGTTCTTCCAAGATTCCGGTACACTTGAGGTCATGAGGCATTGCGTATACAGGGTGCCCAGTTTCTCTGGAACAATCTGCCCACCATCCTCCAACAAATCTGCTGTTACCTGATCCTCCCCAGCTGCCTTCCCCCTTTGCGTAGCTCCCAAGGCGTTCTTTACTTCTTCCGGCGTTACTTGTGGGATTTCAAATTCCTCTAGACTATTCTCTCTCACATTATCGTGGTGGGTGCTACTGGTACTGTATAAATATCTATAGAACTCCTCAGCCACTTGAACTATCTCATCCATATTAGTAATGATATTGCCGGCTTTGTCTCTTAACGCATACATCTGATTCTTGCCAGTTCCTAGTTTCTTCTTCACTGCTTTTAGGCTTCCTCCGTTCCTGAGAGCACGTTCAATTCTATCCATATTATAGTTCCTCATGCCAGCTGTCTTGCGCTCGTTGATTAACTTCGACAGTTCTGCCAGTTCTATTCTAGCTGTAGGGTAGGGTTAGAGTATTTGATACATTGGCGTTTCTTGATCAGATCTTCCGTCGCCTGCGATAGCTTACTGGTAGTCTGTCTAACGGAGTTACCACCGACTTCGATATATATATATATATATATATATATATATATATATATATATATATATATATATATATATATATATATATATATATATATATATATATATATATGTGTGTGTGTGTGTGTGTGTGTTCTACTTACATTTTTAACAAAAGGCCTTTTCATGCATTGAAGCTCCAACGTTCTTGGAACACCGATGCATTTCCTCGCAAACTTTAGGAACGCATACCTCGAAACCAGGTGTCATCTTCACAATTCGTTCCAAGTGTATATGATCTTAAAGGTCACTGGCTGCCATTAAGAAATTACAATATGTGGCGTAAAGGAATTAGGTTAGAGCTCAATTAGAAAAATAAAGCTTATTTAGTCGAAAATCATAAGCCATTCCAAGCTGGCAAGGTGAATCACCAGCGAGGCATCGGAGCCAGCTGTGGAAGACGACGACAAAGGAGCGAGCGATATATTGTGGTCAACTTGTTTTATCTCAAAATTCGTAGCAATATATGTTCTTTTTTTTTATTTCTAAAGCACATTTCGTTACTCGCACGCTCACTTTTCAAATTTAGTTTTCTTTTAATTCTAAACATACAGAAAACCGGCTGCTTCTCGGCCAATCCCCGTAGTGGGTGTGCGCCAGCGTTTCGAAAAAAAAAGAAGATTTGGAACGGAAATCACCGCACCGACTGGCAGTGGAATTTTTACTTGCACAGTTGTGGTCTGGTGGTATCTCCTCTATGCTACCTCTGCAATGAACCGGAATCTATAGATCATTTCTGATAATCATGTCGGCGGTTTTCTACTCATCGAAAGCTATGTCCAGAAATTCCACTTCAAAATTTAGGATTGCCTTTAAGCAGTACTGTTTACTCCCCCTTGGAGCAACAGTATTGGGATATAGCCACATAAACGTTTGCCTGGCCATTTATAACTTCCTATATGGCACAAAAAGAATACCTTGCTAGTAGTTCTTAGTTTCAACAATTGATTTACTTCTACTTCAGTTTAGAAAATTAAAAAGGAAAAGCACAAATTCACAGTTTAAATCTTACTATTATTATTCATAATTTAACTTACGCAAGTTTAAGTACATCCTTTTTTTTAGTCTCTTTTCATTTTTTCTTTAGTATTCCTATCAACGCAAGGCTTACTATAGTATTGATCAATACTTTATCTCACGTATTCGCAGTTTATTTTTCATCTTGGATTACATATTTATTTTCCTTCTTTGTGTTATTTATTTATTAACCAATTTCTTTTATTTATTGAATCATACTACCACCTGATTCGTGGCCTATCCCCCATAGTGGGTTTGTGCCATTAATTGAATCATCATCATCATCATCATCATCATCACCATCATCATCATCAGTGCCGTCAGCGCCAACGAAGAGCGAGGCGCAGTATGGGAACTATGGCAGCGAGGCTCGCCAACGAGGCAGCTGTGGTAGAAGACGACGACGAACGCACAAGCAGTGGCACTAGCCATCGTTCATGATGATAGTTTTTGCTCACACACATTTGTTGACGGACACAAAAAATATGCACGGAGGCGGTGAGGTCGTCGTGCGCAGTAAGCTTGCACGGTATTGGGCGGCATCGATTAGAATTAACATTTGCTTACGCGCGGGGAGCAACCTCCTTACCGAAACGAGTAATAAATATTCACATACTCTGGAGGTGGCAGCCCGCACCGGTCAGTTCATTTCTTCTACACAAGCAAGGCACTTACTGTGGGGAAATCGGCCAAGGTGAAGGAAAGAATATATATTTCTTCATCATGCCTATCTTGCTTTAAGCATTTTACCTGATAGCATATACCTACTGCTGAACAACGCCATTTCATTATTATGCCTACATTTCTAAATAAATGTCGATGTGATTAATAAATGTTCTTGGGTTTTACGTGCCAAAACCACAATCTCATTATGAGGTACGTAATAGGGGGGGGGGGCAGTTCGGATTAATTGCAACCACTTTGGGCTATTTAACGTGTACGCAATGCACATTACACGGTATGTTTTTAGTTACTCTTAGATATCAATAATTTCTGGCTTTATTATTCTCATTACTTTTGTTACAGCTAGCCGCGTGTGCGTTGCGTGTGCGTGCGCGTGCGTGCGTGCGTGCGTGCGTGTGCGCGTGTGTGTGCGCGTGTGCGTGTGTGCGTGTGTGCGTGCGTGTGTGTGTGTGTGTGTGTGTGTGTGTGTGTGTGTGCGTGCGTGCGTGCGTGCGTGCATGCGCGCGCAGCATGTTCTCATGGTTCAGTGCCCACTTGGCTCACGCCAGTCCATGCCCGCTAGATGAGCCCTCGCTGCTCCTGAGGCTCTCAACTGGGGAGCTATGCTGTAGGCCAGAGTTCGGCCAGAGTTCGGCCCACGCGCGAGTTCTAGCGAGTTCGTAGAACGGTGATTAGTGAAATAAGATAGTGCGGAGAGTGCGAAAGCAGCAGTGAATAAAATAGGCTGCAAGGACGTGGAGTTGGTGCCACAAATGCATCATAAAACCTGTAGCCCATTCTGATTTTTGTTTTGAAATACATTTAAAACTCTCAAATGCTTTTACGAGACAACCGCTGTACTGATATGAATAAGTTTTGTTGCATTAAGGATCTAAAGCTAAATTCTATTTACTTCATGGAGCGAAATTTCAATTTCTGACTTTCCATTTTCTAAAAATATTGCCGACAACTGTTGAGTTAAAGAAACAGACGCACAAACTTTAACGTGTATAAGTTTGCGCCGAAAATAGATAACGCAGTCCTGTAAAGTGCATCCGCTAGGGCATTTGAAGCGTACAAATTGGATATATGAAGTTATAGCGCACGTGGAACTCTTTCAATGTTTCCAAACATCTTGCTAAAGTCATCGTAAAAAAATAGTGGTACATTGTAGAGGGGCGTAGCAATGTGTGCTTTATACGTATTATGCATTGTTTAGAGACCTGGGAAAATAATTTTGATTGCTGAGTTGCAGAGTTGTAAACTGGATAATTCACGTGTTTCTGTGTTACAAAAGCATCAGACATTATTTTAAAAATTATGGCTGCGAAAAGGAAAAATACAATGTCTACACTTAATAGATACTATTTTTTTTTTCTTCTTTGAAGTGCAACAAACCTCATCGAAACTGTTTCTGCGGTTGCTGAGAAAAACTCTGGGAGCTCCCAAGCTAGAGCTCAGCCATACCGACCGTACATTTAGCAGAGCGACCGCGCGTTCAAAGGTTCGAACACGTTAGCGTGTGTCAGCAATGCAGCATGTCAACGCCTCACTATTCTATCTGCAGATTTCGCGAAGCGCCTGAGCTTTCGTGGGCGGATCTCCCCTTTCGAGTTAATTGTATCCTTACACCTTGGGAAAAAAAATTCCCACTTCCGAAGGTGTGCACGTAGAGCGCAATGCACACTGCGTTGCGCAGGAGCGCGCGATACGTCGTCCCTATACCGTTGAGTTACAACCGTTATTTTCATTAATTACAACTTACTGCCGATACATTCGCTTTACATACAAAAACATACATACAGTACGTATGCAGAGCTTTCACAAAACTTTCAATAGAAATTAAGCAAAATATTTCTTTCAAACGTTTCTTGTACGGCTCATGCACTAAATGGAACGACAAACAGATCAAAGAAGGCGTCCGCACGGTTTCACCGCGTGAGTCCGTTTTCGCCGACCGCCCTCCGTGACGTCCAACTGATATCAGCCCACAAAATTCGACGCGTCCCGGGGGTTAGATTTCATGTCTCGATGCGATTAAGTAATTCACCCGAGGGCGTCGCCGGAGCTCACGAAGATCACGAGCTTCGCCGAACTCCGGCCTTCCTGCATAGCATATTTGATTAGCGTTAGCTCTCCTCCGCTCGTTAATCAATTTCTCGCCGCCGTCCGAAGTGGTGGGTCGATTCTGGGGACAGTGCAGTTTGCACTTTGAATTGGTTTGTAGCGCTAAGCGTGCACCACTGGGCATGTCTTCCCGCCACTGGGTATCTAGATCTAGCCATCACAGACATGCCAACAGTCATACAGTCGTCGTCGTACAGTCGTTATCCTAGTCGTCGTCAAGCCGCGATCGTCATACGGCCTTCTTCGTTACATCCTTGTTATCCCTTCTTCGTCATACCACCGTAATCGATAAGTCATCGATCAGTCGCGATTATGACGCCGTTGTCATGCCATCCTTGCCGTAAAGTGATTGTCATATCATCGTGGTGAAGTCGTCGTGGTCATGCCATCGTCCTCATTACACAGTCACTGTCATGCACTCGTCGTTACACCATCGTCCTCGTGCACTCGTCGTCGTCCCGTTGCCCTCGTGCCATCGTCATCCCGCTGTCATCATACAGGGTGTCCCACGTAACTTGAGCCAAACATTAAAAATATGCGAATGCCACGTAGTTGGACAGAACCAAGGTATTGTTGTTTGCCGTCGCTTGGAGATAGTCAGATTATTTTGTTTCATTCCGCCAATTTAGATAATTAGTTTTAATCAATTAACCAACTTCTCAAATATTTTAATTAGATGAAGTGCTACAAAAAAGCGTTCTTCCGAGCGTGAAAGAACCCCGCAAATACACGCAAAATTGCCCCTTGACAGGCCGCTCGGGGCCCTTTGCTTGTATTCGCGAGCTTCTTTCACACTCTTTCAATATTTTAAGCACTTTTATTATTTTAAAAACACCTTTATGCAGCACGCATCAAGCAACAGAAAGTTGTATCGGGAGTCTTTCGTGTTGCTCTAGAATTTTCTGATTGACACTTTTAATCTAATTATAATATGTGGGAAATTTGTTAATTAACTGAGGCTAATTATCTAATAAGGCGGAATGGAAAAATATAATGCGAGTATCTCGAAGCGACGGCAAAAAATATTATCTTTGTTCTGTCCCACTACGTGGCGTTTGCACATCTTTAATGTTTGCCTCAAGTTACGTGAGAAACCCTGTATTGTCCTCATCCTTTCACAATCTTCATCCCGTTATCATCATGCCGTGGTCGTCATACCACTTTCGGCCGCGCCAGTGTAGGCTTATAAAGCCGGCGAGTGCAAAATTTTTAATAACTACTTATGGCATATAGCATATTTGTAGTCATTGAGCTGGATTACTCAAGGAGGCGCACGTTACTCGCACAAGAAATCAAAATGCATAATCGACTAGTAAACAAAAATACAAATTAACTTTTAATTAATCGCTTTACGGCACATAGCAATTTACGAATTGTAGCCCGTGAGTTGGCGAGGCGTATTCACTTGGAACAAATTTTTAGGATCACAGCAATTTCGAGATATTGATTCACAATGCGCGTGGCGAAATGCGCGGCCGTTCTAGTTACTTTTACGCTGCAAGGCATAAAATGGTGGTTTGTTAAGAAAATAAGTGAAACAACACTGCATTCTTTCCGCAAGTTTCACGTACGGCGCGCATTTCGAAACCCATGCGACCCTTAGAATTGGTTCCAAGTGAATATGACTTTGCGAACCCACAGGCTACAATTCGCAAATCGCAAAATGTTCCGTAACGTATTTAATATATTAATTAATAATTTTTTTGTTAATTATTCATTATATATTTTTTCTGAAGTAAATATCCGCCGCGTCGAGTAATCTTGATCAAGGACTACAATTATGCTATCTGCTGGAGGCAATTATAAAGTATTTAAAGAATTTAAAATATACTCGCATAGTTTATTCGAACAAACTATAAAGCATCTTCTACACTGAAATGTCAAGCGAGAAGCCTGACCTCCAGACGCCCAAGTGATTCGGCGAGCTCGAGATTGAGAGCGAAACGCCCAGCCAGAACCACGGGTAACACTTAAACAATCGCGTTATTCACTCGCAAGCGTCCTGTAAGCTTTTTAACATCAATGAATCGCAGTGTTGACGTGAGTGATAGAGGTCGCCTTCGACCTAATGACGCGAAAATTGCCTGCCAATACCGTGAGCCTTGCACTTTCTTGAATTGCAACACATAGCTGCCGTTACTTATCCAGGTGTGCTGAATGCCGCGAGTCGGCCGCAGTGGTTCTGTGGGTATGGTGTGCTGTTGACCAAGGTATATCGTGGATGCAATGCCAGGGCTCGGCCATGAAATTCCAAGGCAGCCGTCGAGAAGCGCGTTAAACCATTTCCTGAGCGAGTGCAGGCTATACGGGATGGTGCAACAATTCTCTCTAAGATAAACACAGCTCACGCAGAAACTGCCGCTGAGGCAACGCAGTAGTGATACTCAAAGGCACTCTCGCCGCCCCGTTTATCTTGCACCTATAGGCAGAGCAAGCTTTCCAAAATGGAGAAACAAACAATGAACAGTGAAAATGAGATGTATAATAGAGCTGTAGTACAGTCTCTGTGCGAAAAGTTCATAACTTAGGTAACTTTGACTGGTTCATCACTAATGACGCGGCACTGACCACCAGGTAGCTGGCGCCCACAATACACGTACTGCTTTATAAAGCTTCTCCAACATATTCCTCATAACATACAGTTTTATTTCCACAGATTCGCCACAGTCCCTCGTGGTGCTGTAGAAATTGCACGCGGTGCCAGTGCTTAACCGTCTTCCTCTTGTGGTGTTCATCGCTATGGTATCTTTGATCTCTCTATCTATCTATCTAGTGGTTGTCAATATTTTCTATCTCTATCTTTGGTGGTTGTCAATATTTTCTATCTCTATCTCCTCTTGTGGTGTTCATCGCTATGGTATCTTTGATCTCTCTATCTATCTATCTAGTGGTTGTCAATATTTTGTATTTCTATCTTTATCTATCTCTATCTAGTTGTTGTCAATATTTTCTTCTGGCCCGATTAAGTCAGTTACTGCACGTTAAAGAACCCCAGGTGGTCCACATTTCCGGAGTACCCCACTTGTAATCAGATCGTGGTTTTGGCACGTAAAACCACATAATTTAATTTGAAGTCACTTACTACTTTTTCCAGGAGGTGCTTGGGTTGTAACAATTGAGCTGCACTTGAGGCATTATTAGCAGTTGCACCATCGATCGATGTAAGCCATCACGAAGACCGTTCATGCGTTGAATGTTTTTGGCGGTTTTTGAATTGTTTGTTTGGCGCACCTTCACAAGAGAAAGAATTTAAATGCTGGTAGATTTCACCCGTCCGACACCCGGCCACAGTTGTCGTAATGTAGTAGTAAATGTGTGGAACGCGATGGGTACAGCTATTTGATGCGCAAGCTTACACCGGCGAAGAGGCATGATGAGCTTGAAGTGTTTTACTATACAACAGAGCGGGCCTCTGTTTGAAACAACTGTTCTCCTCTTTCACCGGCTCGCAAACTTCCGCCACGCAGTCTGCAAGGAAAGTGACGAAGTGTGTACCACAAGAAGTACAGTAGTCCAGGCAGCACAAAACCGGGCTAAAACCAAGCGGTGACAGAGATGCAGAACGCGATACAGTATAAAAGGACAAAGACACAAAGAGAAGAGAAAAAAAGAGCAAAAGATGGAGACTACGTAAACACAATAAAATGCCGAAACTGCACTGCTTTCGTAGATTTTGACATGGAATATTCAGAAGTCAGGATTTCTCCTTGATGATCGAAAAGAAAGGCCTAAGTATAAGCTTTATTGGTATATTTATTAGGTTCGCGAGTTCCTACCAAAATATTTACTGCATTATCAATTTATCTTGCTGTTTGCAAAACTAAGAAATAGTAGGGGTGGCTACAAAATAGAATTTCAACAAGAATATAAATTGCATAGGTAATGTGCGTGTGTGTGTGCACGCTGCTGGTCCTATAAATTAATTACCTGTGCAATTTCTATTCATAAATTGTATAGCTCATATAGCGTGTGCGCACGCGCGTGTGGACCGTTTTAAGTAGTCGAGTTTATGAAGCGGCTGAGACAAAATGGCGCATCACAGGTTGAGGGAACAAACACTTCCTGTGTGCACGACTTTTTTTGGCGCTAATTCTCCTCCACAGATATCTAAGACCAGCTAGACCAACATTTAGTTCTTCTTGAGCTTACAAAACTCCCGAGAAAATAAAATTCTTTCCACATGTTGAGTTTAGCAGCGAACTTCGCGAGTGTTCTCCCGTCCTAACTTTTCTTTTTTTTGGTTTGCGCATCCATTCTACATGTATATAGCATGCCTTTATTGCATCCCTTTTCCGGATGGCACATCAATTAGTTTACCTCGCTTTCTTTCTCGAATTATTTTTTTTTTTTGATATCTGAATATATATGTTTATACATTTACTCCACGTGGTTGTCACCTTAGGCAACAGAAGTCGCGTCCTGTTCACTTGAACCCTGTTATCCCAACGGTCAGGAAATTGGTAGTTCTTGCATCACTTTTCGAAAACCAGGAATGCGCGTCACATGCTCGTCCGTAAGGCGGTGATAGCGTGCAGGCGTGCGCGGAGGTGTAACAAGTATAGTGTTGCAACTAGAGCCGAACTGTCACCAACAGGCGCCGCGTTTGATTTCGCTACAGTCTGGCCCTTCGCGCAGTCTTCGGAAACACCTACAGCGACATCTGTAAGAGTATCACCCGAAAGCTAAATGTCTCGAAATCCACGTGCTTCGCCCCCCCCCCCCAAGATATTTTTAGACCCTACGCATACATGACGCACTTATTAAGACTTTTTTGATGAGGACACCTTCAGTGATCACGTTTACCGCGTGGCTCACATGGCCGCCCACATTGTCAGTGTGTGAGCTTCACTCTCAACAATGGCTCGTTGTAAGCAGGGTCTTCAGAATAAGGTTTTCAAAAGTTTTCTGAAACTATAGAATCCACAGGAGCTATCGCACACTTTGCGGGCTAAACACATTTAAAGTGTAAAGCCCGTCAAAGGCTGAAACTCCTGTGTTATGCCTGCAAGTTTTCTCATTTCATAACACCACTTCATTCTCCGCCATTCTCGAATGTTCTTTTGTTCTACTCTGTACCTGTTCTGTAACTCTGGCAGACCACTGGTTATCTGCCCTACGCATTACAAGGCCTGCCCAACACCATCTATTCCACTTGATGTCAACAAGAATATTGGCTAGGCCTCTTTGCTCTCCAACCCATACCGCTCTTCTTCCTGTTTCATAACGTTAGCCCTATCATTTTCCGTTCCATCGTTCGTTGCGTAGCCCTTAACATCTTCTCGTGGTTGTTTGTTTACCTCTAAATTTCTTACCTCGATGTTAGTGGTGGTTTAATGCACTAATTATAGGCTTTTCCTTGTTAGGCTAGCTGTAAGCTGCCGATCGCAACTCCGCAGGCTGTCGCAATATACTATGGCTATATAATGCAGAGAGAAAGGCATCTGATCGCTGGTGCTCGAGTTATATGGTGCCTGCGTATAAAGACTTGATAAGTTATGAAGCTGGCCGTTATATTACTTAGGAATGACACATGCTGCTTAATTTTGGGCAGTGATAGCTTGCAATTTGTTACTGCATATTTGTGAGTTTAAAGGTGCGCATTGTACAACAGGCGTGACAGCCTAACGAAGAACTCTTTCCGAACGAAGTCTGGAAAATAAAGCAATTTCATTTTACTGATGAGAGAACATGTCACATTATGTTGCTTGAGTCAACTGTTAAAGAAATTTATTCGCCGTAGAAATTTAAAGCTAACAGAATATATCTGACAGTCCGTATTCTCATATATATATACCGTTGATTGTCAGATATTGGTGTCAGATATAAGGTATTGCCAGATGGTCAGATATGGTCCTTAGTCTTAGAATCTGTAACTTTCTAAGAAACTTGCGATATTTTTTAATGCGCCTGATCAACCAATTACCGGTGTGTAGACTTTTAGGTAATAATTAGACGTTCAATACTGTTTATACAGTGCGATCGAAAATAACTTACCTACTTATTTGCAATTAGTTATCCACCATGGTGACTAGTGAATATGGCGTTCCACTTCTGAACATGGAGTCGCGGTTTCAATTCTCAATCTCAATCTCAATTCTCAATTCTCAATTCTCAATCGGTTTCAATTCTCAATCGGTCACAATTCGGTGGCGGGGGGGGGAGGGGGCAGGTATGAAAAAACGTTTGTGTACTTATATTGAAATGCACTTGACATGACGTGGTCAAAATTAGTTCGGTATGTTCCACTACGGCATTCCTTAGAACCCACTATGTAGTTTAGAGACATTGAACTCCACAATGTAATTTGCTTTAAGTTACCTATCAACGTTACTGCTAAGCAGGCTGTGAAAGTTGCTTGAAAAGTGCTGATCTAACCTAACCAAGCCGAATCTAACCAACGCCCTCCTCTTTCTCCGGAGGGTATGGCATAATGGTTGCTACAGGGTATCTCCTCAACATCTCAATGTCGACATAAGTACCAATGTGTCGTTCCTTCAGTCTGTAACACGCAGTTCACTGTCAGCAATGTGTGAGTGCTATAAATTGTGCCAGTCTTCCTTGATGTTTTATTCAATTATCTAAAGCCTTTGACACCATTTACCATCACATGCGCTTTAGGAATTCATGGTCGTTTGGAAGCGCAAATACACACATCGAAGAACGAGACACAACGTGTTTGAGCTTCCAAACAACCATGAATCTAACCAACTGGCCCGGTTATCCACTCCCCTGCGTTTTAGGAAGCTTGAATTATCAAGGTTTGCCGCCCCGCCTCCTCTTCCTCTACTTCTACTGAATAATTATTTGCAGTGTAGAAATAAAATAGTATTTCTGGCTCTCTCACTTAAAGCCGGAAACCAATAAAATATACTACATTGCCACAGGAATTCTTTTTGGGTCCTCTTCTACGTTTAATTTATGTAAATGGTATGCCGAAATCTGTTCCTTCCGCAACATGCACAATTCTCTAACGCGACAGCGTTAATGGTCCCGTGTCGCATAAAATCTGGCGTTGCCGTAGGCATAGTTGTCCGTGAGCGAAAATTTCACTTATATATTTGTATATGTATATGCCAAGCTTTTCTATACGACATGTGGTATATGCCGTTTACATTGCCATACCATTCTATCACTAAAGTTGCTCATGCCTTGTCTTATATTCTTGACAAAGTTACCCGTCGGAATTGTGAGAATCAGAGCCATCAAACAGATGTTATGAAAGAAAACACCGACAGCGCATGCCTTTTATGTTAAATATTTTCAGACTTAAATATTAAAAGTTCGAAACAACAAAGGAAACCTTAAAATTGGTTTGGCGTGGCTGTGCATTACCTCCGGGATCGGCCCACACAAGAGGCTGCGTTTATACCAGAAAGCACGCTTTCGTGCATAGCATTTGCCGTTAGCGTTTCCCGGTTAACATTACGGTTACATAAGCTGTAGTTGCCGGAAAGCTTGAGATGCAGTCATGGATCTTTGAATGCTACCGCGTTGCACTCTCACAGGCGAAGTTTAAGCATCCTCCAAGTATTTCTGTAATAAATGAAAGCGTTTTGAATTACTTGTTGGCTTTGCTGAGACAAATTTATATTTTCATGCTTAGCTTTTGTATCTATGTACTCGGTTTGTAGCATATATTAGCAATTGTATACCAACCTTCAGGAAAGAGATGTGCCCGTATAGTTAAACCACGGCATAGCTATTAAGCCTTCTAAACATTTAAACACGTGCTGACGCTTTTAGTTTCTATTTTTTCCCGATATAATAGAAATGTAGAATAATTTGCCTGATGCCATTGTAACCAACGAACATGCTGCTGATATTGAACGCGCATTGGATACGTACTTCGGAAATTGTGTATTCTGAGTTCTTATATGAGCACTTTCCTTTGTTGATTTCATCGTATATCTTTCCTTTGTTGTCCTTTGTTTATAGTTTTTGTTGATTGTCTATTATTGTTTATCAGTGAATTTGTGTATCATAGTGTATTAAATATAAGTTGTTTTATTTCCGTTCTTTTTAACTTTAGCCTCTCTGTAATGATTCTGAGAGCGGGGTTGACAGTACCCCCCCCCCAAAAAAAAAAAATCGTTTTCTAATGTGTATTTATATGGTGCGCGTCTATTGGTATTAATATATTCCTTACTTTAGCATATTTGATGGCTTTTCGCCTCAATTCGCGTTTTTTTTTTTTTTCGTAACAGACCACTTGTGGCTGTATCAACAATGTACATGCAGGGATCAGGATTTGGTCAAGATAGTCATGCTACTTTTTCTTGGTCTCCTTTTATATATATATATATGTATATATATATATATATATATATATATATATATATATATATATGGAAAACGAACAAACATACAGACGGAAACACAATGATTAATGTCGAAAAATATGTAACGGTATACTATTATCTAAGTTACATAGCCCGATGATTGTGCAAAGCCGTCTTTATGCATGGCATTGGCCCTCAGATTCGCTTCTGTGTAAACCTCAAAATAGGTCCTACGCTACACGTGTTGTTGCAGAGCTTATGCCTGAAGGTAGCCTAAGAGCCTCACTTCTTGCATTCCATAAGGCAAAGGGCATCACCTTCGCGATCGCCCTGTAGCACAACGGCAGCTACTGTTGAGAAGGGAGAACAACAGCGCGAAACAAACAAAGGCGAGACGAGTACACAGAAAAGTGCCAGTCCTGTGTAGTCGTGTCATCTTGTTTTTTTTTTTCTCGCACTACTGTTTTTCCTTCTCAGTTGTGAACAAACTTGCTCAAGAAAATGTTTTACTAAGCCATACTTCTGTTGAGCACTGTCTCGGTGACTGCCTGCTGCATTACCAGCAGCAACAGATATTTTGCAATCGTCGGAGCCTTTCGACAGGCGCCCTTTCTCTGTGCACATAGTGTTTGGACCTTGGTCGCGCCCCGACAACCATAGATTAGCTCTCGAAGCTCTACGGGATATTTCCGTGGACAGTGACTTGATGAATTCCTTGTGAGCCGTACTTAATGTGACTTTTTTTTTACAGCGAAACTATTTTGGGCTACTTTCTGCACTATCGTGTTCGCGTGCAGAAAAAAATCCCGAAGATAGTGCAATGCCGATGTTACCCGCGGCGGAAGTGACGCAGGCGTTAAGCACTTCCCATACGTGGACCGATCCCGAGGAGAGTACAATATCGGGTCGACCCGCAGTGGAGGTGCAGTTCGCCATTAAGGGGCCCTCATACACATCTTCGCTGGTCATCCTCCTTCACAGAGTGGAAGGGCACTGAGTTCTTTTTTTTTTCTTTTTTGTATATGTTCCCATAAACTGGCCATACTTCTGTTGTTCTTGTAGTCTTTTAACTTTTTTTCGCATTTCTATTTTCTCTGTGATAAACGAACTCGGTCTGTCAGAGTTTTGTTACTTCATTATAGACTTTTGAGGGCGTTTGGTATAGTGATTATCATTTTGAGTTCGCGTTTTCTTGCCCTTTGATTTGGGGGATAGCCGGCCCTTTCTGCATGGAACTTCCCATGTTTTACATGATTAAAAAAAAGGAGAAGCTGCCCTCCAAAGTAAAGGCATATTAAAATGGTCTCGTAATAATGACGTACTCATAAGACCGTCCAAAAAGTTTCTAATGTTGAGCTTGCATCAACGTCTCAATTATACGCTCGTATTTGAACATCTTGACCAATCAATCGGCCAGCATTCATTTGCGGAAAACGAATGTGTGGCATATATTGGAGCCAGGCGTAACTGCAGCCTTAAATTTTATTGTTACACTACATATGCGAAAGAATAATCGTTTACGGAGTGCCAACCCTTATCAGAGCATGCGCGTATTTTAGGCACACCGCGCTAACTTCAATCTACTGGTTTTTCATGTATTTCGAAATCAACTACTGTATAAGTTGTTGGAGTACCACGTTTTTAAGTCGCATTAATTGGCAACAGATAATCCAAAATCAGGGAAACAGCATCCTTGGATTTATCTTTCACAAGACAAATGCGAGAGTTACTCCGAAATCATACCATCCTTAAGGTAGCTGAATTATGGAATTAAATTTATATGCCCTGCAATTTACAGTAAATAATGATGACACTCTATATTTCGTGATTGCTGAATCATTCTTATTGAGCATAACTAGCTTACCATAAACAATTGGTGGCGAAGCGCCCTGTAAATACAAGGACTTTACATTTCATTTTTTATGTATCTCGTTGCGAAATTACATAAGTATGTGAACATACCATGCCCTACAACATTGATTTTACAGTGATAACTGCTTAATTTGGCACAGGCGGAGCGATTGCCGGCCAAGACCAGTAATCTAACACCACCTGTACCCATTCCCCCTCCCCCTACCACCTACCACCACCACCACCACCACCACCACCACGTATGCTGTCCAAGTGAAGGTTCCTCATTTGTTATGCGGATTTGTATGTTCACTTGCAGTGTCCTTGTGACTTGTATCGAAGTTGTTGGTCACGCAGTTTGTTTGAGAGTCATTTGATTAATGCTATTAGAGCAAAGGAGGAGTCGACTGTTAACGTTCTGTTGCCGTTGTGTGCAGGTTCACTGCAACAAATTCGTTTACCTATGCAAGCTACGTGCGTAAGTGTGTTCTTATCGTGCCCATAAAGAAAACGTAAGCATTTAAAGTGAATAGCCGTTTTAACATACTGCCGAAAAGTGGTATGCTGATGAAGTTATCCTACGAAAAGAGAGATAAAGAAGGAAAAAAACGCAGACTGAAATCTTGGTGTGCACCTGAACTGGAAGGGGAATGGCCGCATATCTGCAGAGACCATTTCGTTACCCAAGACGAAAAAGATGCGGGTGGTAAGCTGGTTCTTAGTGTATATTTTCTGCTTGAGTTCTGGAAAATACGTTCAACCCGGGAGAAGATGCTGCGAAAGCCGAGATGACGAAATAGCAGTGCAAGGTCCGCTCCACACCACCACTGAGCTCAAAGCTGAAGGAAAAAAGCGGCAGACCATATTTCGTGCGCCTGAGTTCTTTTCTTTTTATCTCTATTTCTTTTTCTTTCATATGGCACTGCGTACACTTACTTGCACATAAACTGACGCAACTTCATAATCTAGTTCTTCAAGAAAGTAGGCTAGGATGCGCTATACGGTATATTGCGCGCAAATGAAACTGCTGAATGAAAAGCTTTCCGGCATCGTTCCGTCTCACTTAAGACGATGGAGAGGCAAGTAAAATTTGCGCAATAGATACGAAGCCCAACTTTAGCACCAAATGACCACCATACATTTTCACTTCAAAAATGTTCAAGACAGAAAGCGCGCGTACTTCAAGAAATACGATTTACGTCCCGCACATCCATTCGAGACACAAATCCGGCCGACGCATTACCGCTTTACACAAATATTTAATATAATACTCTTTATTAAGACAGGAGATGACAGTACATGGGGTCTAAGGATCGAGTTAGAGATGAAATATAGAATTTCCTTCGTATTGGAACAGTCTTGTTCCATCGAATAAGCAGTATTTTAGCTGTA
Source organism: Dermacentor albipictus (assembly GCF_038994185.2). NCBI lineage: Eukaryota > Metazoa > Arthropoda > Arachnida > Ixodida > Ixodidae > Dermacentor > Dermacentor albipictus. The sequence continues at coordinate 69,459,032 of NC_091821.1, read as the reverse complement.
AGTCAGAAATTCCTCATTTCTGGTATACGGTGCTTGTGTCGATAAGTATGACCGGGTGTTTGTTCTCAATGACGCAAGCGTATTCTGCCAAACTGCGCCATTTGTTCTGTTTCCTCTGCTTAGTGAAGGCACGCCAGAGAAAAGAAGGTGGTAAATAGAATCAGATTGGCTTGATTGTATTTGCTCTAAGACTGTTAATTTTGTGAAAATCAAAATTAACGTACCGCTTGGTGATATCGATGACTGAAAGTTTGTAGACTGATTATAGCCCCTCTCCATTTGTGTCTACAGTAATGCAACGCTTCTATTCATGCTAAGAAGGTAAACTTAACAAGAAAAAGATAAACTTGTTGGCTGCGGCCATATTAAACAGGGGCTGAATTCCCAAAGTTTTTTGTTCGTAAGTGCTCTTTGCTATTGGGGGGTCGCTTTCACCAAAAAGATACTATATGCCCAGCTTTAAGATTGGCCGGAATTTGCTCTTACTAACGATCCTAGCGTAAGGTCTTTCTGTAAATACGGGTCCAAGTGAGCTACAGCATCGGACACGTAAATGGGTATGTGAACAAGTATATGAGAGCGAAACTAATAGGCATGTAGTTATAATCTGTATCAGCCGCTAAACAATGGTCGCTTAAACACTGAAGCTATAGCAGACGCCACAGTCGATTGTTCGTAATAACAGCACTTGAAAGCACCTCTATACGAAGGGCATAATATTTATAGCTCCTGGAGCATTCGGAAAAAAAATCCGCCAATGTCAATGAACACGATGCTCGACCATGGAAGGTTGCAGATCGACAACATTAAGATGTTGCTAGATAACAGGTTTTGCGCGCTAACACTGCAGAAGACTGAAGTCGTTTTTTTACATTTTACATTTTTTTTACATGCGGCGTAGTTAAAGAAGTGAGCGAAACTCCCTTCTTAAATGAACTACGTCTTACAACGCTTCATTTCATACAAGGCGCGGTTTAAATTGGATGCAAGCAGTCCTGAAAATTAGGAGTTCATTAGGTACGCTCCGTAATGAATCTTGTAATTTGAAATCGGACAGTACTTACTCGCGTGAGAAAAAATGTCTAGGGCACCTAGCATAGATGCATC